>NW_022681453.1:28533314-29783314 GCF_009764315.1 Trachypithecus francoisi
GCACATCAAAAAGCTTATCCACCATGATCAAGTGGGCTTCATCCCTGGGACGCAAGGCTGGTTCAACATATGTAAATCAATAAACGTAATCCAGCATATAAACAGAACCAAAGACAAAAACCACAGGATTATATCAATAGATGCAGAAAAGGCCTTTGACAAAATTCAACAGCCCTTCATGCTAAAAACGCTCAATAAATTCGGTATTGAGGGAACATATCTCAAAATAATAAGAGCTATTTATGACAAACTCACAGCTAATATCATACTGAATGGGCAAAAACAGGAAGCATTCCCTTTGAAAACTGGCACAAGACAGGGATGCCCTCTCTCACCACTCCTATTCAATATAGTGTTGGAAGTTTTGGCTAGGGCAATCAGGCAAGAGAAAGAAAAAAGGGTATTCAGTTAGGAAAAGAAGAAGTCAAATTGTCCCTGTTTGCAGATGACATGATTGTATATTTAGAAAACCCCATCATCTCAGCCCAAGATCTCCTTAAGCTGATAAGCAACTTCAGCAAAGTCTCAGGATACAAAATTAATGTGCAAAAATCACAAGCATTCTTACATACCAGTAATAGACAAACAGAGAGCCAAATCATGAATGAACTCCCATTCACAATTGCTTCAAAGAGAATAAAATACCTAGGAATCCAACTTACACGGGATATAAAGGACCTCTTCAAGGAGAACTACAAACCACTGCTCAGTGAAATATAAGAGGACACAAACAAATGGAATAACATACTTTGCTCATGGATAGGAAGAATCAATATTGTGAAAATGGCCATACTGCCCAAGGTAATTTATAGATTCAACGTCATCCCCATTAAGCTACCAATGACTTTCTTCACAGAATTAGAAAAAATTGCTTTAAAGTTCACATGGAATCAAAAAAGACCTTCGCGTTGCCAAGACAATCCTAAGCCAAAAGAACAAACCTGGAGACATCATGCTACCTGACTTCAAACTATATTACAAGACTACAGTAACCAAAACAGCATGGTACTGGTACCAAAACAGAGATAGAGACCAATGGAACAGAACAGAGTCCTCAGAAATAATACCACACATCTACAGCCATCTGATCTTTGACAAACCTGAGAGAAACAAGAAATGGGGAAAGGATTCCCTATTTAATAAATGGTGCTGGGAAAATTGGCTAGCCATAAGTAGAAAGCTGAAACTGGATCCTTTCCTTACTCCTTATATGAAAATTAATTCAAGGTGGATTAGAGACTTAAATGTTAGACCTAAAACCATAAAAACCCTAGAAGAAAACCTAGGAAATACCATTCAGGACATAGGCATGGGCGAGGACTTCATGTCTAAAACACCAAAAGCAATGGCAACAAAAGCCAAAATTGACAAATGGAATCTAATTAAACTAAAGAGCTTCTGCACAGCAAAAGAAACTACCATTAGAGTGAAGAGGCAACCTACAGAATGGGAGAAAATTTTTGCAATCTACTCATTTGACAAATGGCTAATATCCAGAATCTATAAAGAACTCAAACAAATTTACAAGAAAAAAACAAACAACCCCATCAAAAAGTGGGCAAAGGATATGAATGGACACTTCTCAAAAGAAGACATTCATACAGTCAACAGACACATGAAAAAATGCTTGTCATCACTGGCCATCAGAGAAATGCAAATCAAAACCACAACGAGATACCATCTTACACCAGTTAGAATGGCAATCATTAAAAAATCAGGAAACAACAGGTGCTGGAGAGGATGTGGAGAAATAGGAACACTTTTACACTATTGGTGGGACTGTAAACTAGTTCAACCATTGTGGAAAACAGTGTGGCGATTCCTCAAGGATCTAGAACTAGAAATACCATTTGATCCAGCCATCCCATTACTGGGGGTATACCCAAAGGATTATAAGTCATGCTGCTATAAAGACACACGCACACGTATGTTTATTGCGGCACTATTCACAATAGCAAAGACTTGGAATCAACCCAAATGTCCGTCTGTGACAGACTGGATTAAGAAAATGTGGGACATATACACCACAGAACACTATGCAGCCATAAAAAAGGATGAGTTCATGTCCTTTGTAGGGACATGGATGCAGCTGGAACCATCATTCTCAACAAACTATCACAAGAACAGAAAACCACATACCGCATGTTCTCACTCATAGGTGGGAACTGAACAATGAGATCACATGGACACAGGAAGGGGAACATCACACAACGGGTCCTATTGTGGGGAGGGGGTGGGGGAGGGATAGCATTAGGAGATATACCTAATGTAAATGACGAGTTGATGGGTGCAGCACACCAACATGGCACATGCATACATATGTAACAAACCTGCACGTTGTGCACATGTACCCTAGAACTTAAAGTATAATTTTAAAAAAAAGAAAGCCACAATTAATAATGATGGGGGGAAATCAGAACCCTTACATCCTGCAAGTGATGATGTAAAATGATCCATCTAATTTATTATATACAAAAAGGTAGTGTATATAAAGGTACATGTATTACCCAGCAATTCCACTCCTAGTTATATAACCAAGAGAAATGAAAACATATGTCCACACAAAAGTTGTATACGAATGTTTGTAACAGCATCATCCATAAAAGCCTAAAAGTGGAAACACCCCCAATTTCCATTGATTGATGAAAAGATAAATAATGTAGTACACACATACAATGGAATATTATTAGCAATAAAAAAAGTACTGAGACACATTACAGCATGATGAACTGTGAAAACATTATTCTAGCTGAAAGAAGCCAGTCACAAAAGACCACAATTGTGTGATTTCCTTTATAGGAAATGCCCAGAAGAGGCCAAGATATAAAAACAATAAATGGAATCATAATGCCCAGGACTGTGGAGGGGGGCTTCAGGGGAAACGGAAATGACCACTAATGCATCTGGGGTTTCTTTTGGAGGTGATGAAAATGGTCTAAAAATCACTATGGTGATGGTTTCACAACTCTGAGAATGTTCCGAAAACCACAGAATATACACTTTAAATGGGTGAATGGTATGCTACACATATTGTATCTCACTAAAGATGTTCAACCGGGGGAAGGGAAAGGAGTAAGAAGGAGTTGGATCCTCAGATCCCATCTCTCACTCCTGATAGCTGGGAGACTGCCACACCTCCTCATCCTGGCCAGTGACTTAAGCTTTGTTCCTGTAGAGAGTAAAATAGAGGGTCTCTGACATAGAGTACACCAGCAAAATGAGAGAGCAGGGCTGCAGGAGAGACGTCTCCAGGAAGATGAAGTTAACAGAATACCACAAGTGCATGAACACCTTGAGAAGGTATTTAGACAACCAGTGAACACGTTGGGGACTGAGACAGTGATAAGTATTTATAAAACCAAGCAAATTAAAAAACAAGATAAGTATTACATCCAGAGAAATCAAAAGTCAGGAAGGACAGAAACGGTGATGGTAGTTTACTCCACAGTTCAGCTTTAGATGACATTTCAATAGTGTACTAATAGGAATATTAATTTCATCAAATTTGCAGTAAAACTACATTGAGATAAAGGAGGGACAGAAGGAGAGTGTGTGCAATAGAAGTGAAGGGAAGATTAGCGATGTTAGTTATGTTCTCTGTTTCATTGTGCAAAATCAAGAGAAAGAGCTTGAAATGTAAAAAAAAAAAAAAAAGTCTACGTATTACTTAGAGATACACAGATAAATACTAAAATAATCAGTTTAAAAGAAGTGAGGGAGAGGGGGAAGGGACACTGTAGGGGTTCTGAATTATTTTTTAGTAACAAGCCTTATAGGGCTACGTGAGGTAACATATACACACACATATAATAAATGGGAAATGCTTGCAAATTGCATAATGAAAATTTTCAAATACTTTATAAAAATATAGCATGGAAAAATTATGCTATTATAAAAAATGTTACGTGAATTGTGTTCTCAATAATATGATTTTTGTCATAACACAAAAATATTTTAAATTACTCAGCAGGTAAAGTATTTAACTTTGTTCTCAAATCTCTAAGCAAAACTCCTCAAAAGATGCAGCATGTTTATCCTAGGTCTCCATGGGCCTCTGAACACACACAATACCAATTACCACTATAAAATCCCAGTCTGAGATTTTGTGCTTAACATATGACTCTTCTTCCACACTTAGCATTTTCTACCGTATGCATCATTAACTCGCTTAGTAAATATTTAAGCATTTACTAATGATCAATTCAAGTAAATAAAAATATCTGATCTAGGACCAATGATAACAAATTAGTTTTCTGGAATTATATATTTTCTAGATTGTTGATCACCATGTACATGAATACAAAACCATTTATTGAAGATGTGTGATATTTAGCCTAAATCTTATAAAACTTGAACTTGATAGTCTAAGAAGCTACTATGTGCACACATATTTGAAGGACATTTTTACAAGTGCTAAATTATAAATATTCTTATTCACTGCTCTCTCACACACACTAAAAATGACTTTGTGCAATCACTAACCAGGAGGTAGGTTTTGTATCTTACTGAAAATGTCACTTAATAAATAACCTTCAAATTTAAATGCAAACTATGGATATCATTCACAGAACCTCAAACTTGCCCTTGAAGTCTAAATGGGCAAACAAGGTAACTACAAAAAGCTTTTCTGCCATTAACACCCTATGGTTTCAACTCCTTGAAAAGTAGTCTAAACTTTAAAATTTTTAACATAATATTCTTACGCTGAATAATCTGTATCTCCTATAGCATTTAGGCTGAGGATGTTAAGTATGATGTAACGTTGGGATAATCTGCAATCTTCACTTCTCATTCTCAGATTAGATTACTAACAGTGTTGGAGGAATTACTTTATTGCATAATTCATTTATAGCAATTCATTTGTCTCTTCAAAATCTGATGTCTTGTTTATGGCTATATATCCTAATGTGTTGCATTTAGGTGTTAACAGAACTAGTTGCTCAATAGCTGTAACCCTAAAATTGGACTAGGCAACATGACTTAGGACTGGCACAGTCAGAGACCATGTTTTTTTGAGTAAGAAGAAAGGGAAATTTTGACACAGAGTATTAGCAATTATATATTATTTAGATTATCTGAGGTTGACTTTTTCATTAGCCAGTACACATCCTTGATTGAGAATGCTATATATAGTTTACTTTTATATCCTCCATAGTATCTGTGTTCACAGTAGGTGTAGGTGTGGTCGACAGAATCCTGCCCACCTATAGATGTCCATGTCCTAATACTCAGAATGTCTGAATATGCTGACATGGCAAAGGAGCATTAAGGAGCATTAAGGTGGCAGATGATGAAGGTTGCTAATCCACTGGCCTTAAGGCAGGGAGATGATCCTGGATTATGTAGGTGGGCCCAACGTAATCACAGGGGTCCTTAAAAGATGGAAGAGGCAGGCTGAAGAGAAGGTCACAGTGATGAAGACTGAGAAGTCAACCTGCCCTTTCTGGCTTTAAAGATAGAGAAAGGGGTCATGAGAAGCTGGAAAAGTCAAAGAAACGGATTCTCTACTAGAGCTTCCAGAGGGAACACAACCCTGCTGACATCTTGAGTTTAGACCAAATAGAGCCATTTAAGACATCTGGCCTCCAAAGTTGTTAAATGGTTTTATTTTTGTTGTTTTATGTCACTCCATTTTCAGTAATCTGTTACGGAAGCCATCAAAAACTAGTAAATGATTAATTTAAAACTTTCAAAGTAAAAAATAAGAACTAAAAAGAACACCTAAAGGAATAAGTATGAGCCCTCAAGATATTTTCAGTTTTCTCTCTCTTTAACCTTATTGGGAACCTTTGGTTGATAATAGTCAATCACTGGAATTTTCCTGTACATTCATTTGAAATCTAGAATTTCTTTCCATTTGAAATAGTTTTCTTTTACTGACCAGAAGCTATACTGTCTTGAATCACCTGCTGGCTGTTCTTGTGCAAAAGCTTGGTATTTTCCAGTGAGTTATGGCTGCACTATGGGGTACTAGTTCCTGAGAACACAAAAGTTGCTTCAGCTTATCACTGTAGGCAGGTATTTCTGCCTCAGTTATCTTTTAGCTGTCTGACTTAAGCAGAAAAATTTCAAAAACGTAGGAGTGCAAAGAAATAACTTTTGAGGTAGGCAATCTTTTATCTGTTTCTCCATTCAACCAGCATTTGCTAAGCATTTAAAATATCCTAGCACTGTGCCAGGCATTGAGGATGTGAAGATTGAACAACACAGGGTCATTTTCTTCAAGAAGCTCACAGTCTAGTGAAGGAGACAGAAATGTTGAAACAAATAAGAGTTTAAGAAAGGAATCTATAAGTGTCACAGGAACTTTGAGGGAGAAATGTCTAACTTCATTTTAAAAATTGCCATTCCGGGTCATAAAAAATGGGGAGTTACACACCTATGGGTAAACATTTGCTGACCTTGTAATTCGTTGTAAACTCATGGGTTGGTTAGAAGATTCTTTTTAACTGTCTATTTAGGCCCATAGCCTTCTCTGAAAATGACCAGGTCTCATACAACCCCAGAACTAAAATGACCGAGGGGGTGTATCTGACTCTACACTGGGCCAGCCAATCAGATTCTCAGTCCAGAGAATTCGGAATTAGAATTCATGGGATGAGTTTGTATCTGTTGTTCCAGTGAAGTCAGGTGATAGAGACTCAGTGGTCTAAGCAACCATGTCACACAGGGACATGGGGCCCCAGCACAGAAGGCAACAGAGAAAAAGGAGAGCAAAGCAGAGACTCTGACCACAATTGCAGTTCTTGCTTGCCTCTCCTAGTTAGGCTTTGTTGCACTCTCTTTTCTGCTGCAGCGAGAGACACATTTGTGTCCTTCCCATATAATCCCTATTTTGGTTAAAGTTACTTTGAGTTTCTATTATTTGCACAGTGAGATGGTTCTACCCTTTTAAAACAGATTCCACATTTTCACCAGCCCATTTGCCTCAATAACCTTACCCGCAATATGGGAACAGGAAAGCTGTTTCCTTTCAGGGAAAAGGCAGCAGGATTCATAAAAGGTGTTCCAGTATAAAAGTACTTGGACTCTAAATGATCATACACATGCAAAACATTCAAATCTGTAACTGGTTAGGAAATATTGTTCACAAATGACCCCTATTAAAAGCCAAATGGAAGCATTTTCCAGCAAAAATGAGGTAGGAAAAAAGCTCAGATAAAAATGGGCCAAGATTCTAAGCAGGGCTCCAGTATTCAGCTTCAGAGATTAGTTCGGCTTTGGCCATTTCCAAGTGTGAAAGAGGGATGGGGCGAAGAAGGTAATGGCAAAAAGGGGAAGAATCTACAAAGAACCATGGGGGGAACACTGGCAAGGATTTTATCCTTCCAGAGAAAGCCATATTTGCTGTTAAACCACAGTGCACAGCAGACTGACGATGATCTTCTTGCAACAGGTCATAGAAAGGGCATTAAAAGACAACTTTCAAAGGTCTCAAACTAGATAAACTGAAATCAGTAAAAGAAGACTTATGCTTGACCTATGGGAGGTTTTCTTCCAGGTGACTATTACCAGGGGAAACTATATAACAGTGGACTACTGCTATTTGGGGGCTAAATTTGGCTGCCCACCTTTGAAGTCACTAATAGCTTGTTAGCACAGAGGCCAGGCTCTGTGGCTCACGCCTATAATCCCAGAACTTTGGGAGGCCAAGGGGGGCGGTTCTCTTGAGCTCAGGAGTTCAAGACCAGCCTGGCCAACATGGTGAAATCCTGTCTCTACAAAAAAATACAAAAATTAGCCAGGCATGGTGGCACACATCTGTACTCCTAGCCACTCAGGAGTGTGAAAACATAACAAATCCTGAGGTACAGAAAGGGGGACAAACCGAGGACTCCCAAAACTAATCAAAGAATACTCTTGAAGTTCTGAACATTAGTGAGGATGAGGACCTCACTGAATGGTCACTTCTTTACAAACTGAGTTTGAAGTCACAGGAACAGAAATGTTAGAACTGTAGTGCTGAAACTCAGTAAAGAGGGAAGTGCATCTACAAATCAAGACAGACCTCCAGCTGAAAATGCCTCAACAGACACTTGCGTAGGCCCTTCCTTCCAACTTTCCACGTGCAAGCGGATACGGTGATTGTGAGAATGAAACATGATAGCTCCTGCATCCACCACTAACAAAAGCAGATGACTGGAAATGAGGGTAAATTAGGTCTCCTTTGAATTGGGCCTTGAAGGCGCTATCAAATTAACCTATGTGTAACAATTCTGTCTCCATTCAAACCAATTCCCCAGGTAGCTAATCTGCTCACTCTTTATCTAACAAGGTAAACAACAGATTAATGAAAACTACGCATATCAGACCTGGTGTCTTACAACATTAGGCTCAAAATGCAAGATTCACATATAGAGAACATCTATGGTGAAAAATAATTTGCTTAGACAGGAAATTATGTCACTGCCATTCAGTTAGTTGGAAAATGAAGATTTAGAGATTTGGGGAATTCTCTAATGTTCTGCGTAAGTATAGGGTAAAACAAAAACTTCATACTTCTTTGAATATCCAATTCTCTTCTAGAGGAAATTTTGTTGAATTGGAAGTGTAATTCTTCTGTTTAAAAGAAAAGAAGCCTCAGCCAGGCATGGTGGCTCACACCTGTAATCCCAGCATTTTGGGAGGCCGAGGCAGGTGAGTCATGAGGTCAGGAGTTGGAGACCAGCCTGACCAACATAGTGAAATCCTGTCTCTACTAAAAATACAAAAAAATTAGCCAGGGGTGGTGACGGGTGCCTGTAATCCCAGCTACTCAGGAGGCTGAGGCAGGAGAAGTGCTTGAACCCGGGAAGCGGAGGTTACAGTGAGCTGAGATCGTGCCATTACACTCCAGTTAGGGCAGCAATGCAAGACTTCGTTATCTTAAAAAAAAAAGAAAAGAAAGAAAGAGAAAAAAGCCTCACTATCTTTTATAATGATCATGCTGATCATACTGCTAGTGTGATTCTAATCACTGTCAACAAACAAAATGACAATAAATAACCACTACAAGGCAGCAGTTAACATGATGGTACCTCCTAAGTTTGAAGTTTGTTTCCTTAACGTGAAAACACTATTTCTGTTGGCAAGTATGTAGATGAGAGCTGAGTCTTCCCGAAAGACAGGTTGAAAGAGTTTTCGCAAATGTTTAAAATCACAGAAAAAATAATGTTCTGAAACATTTAGAGAAATTAATAAAACTATCTCATCTTTGTGTAGATTAAATATTCAAATGCACTTATATAACTTTTATTAAAATAATATTTAAAGAAGACAATTGAAAGGACACAACCATGACAAATTACATTTTGGCAGTAATGATAAGCCTTTGAGTTCTAGTTCCCTCTCCTCAGGGATGTTACACATCTGTTTTCTCTACTTAGATCACTCTGCCTCATTATCATCTCTGCCTTCTACTCTCAGTTCAACTTGAAAGTTCATCTCCTTATACAGGGTCACATGATTTTATAACATCAGATAATTCTCACACCACTTACCAGAGTTCTAATACTAACTTATGTGTCTCATTCTTAGTTGAGCATTTCTCTGCCTCACTAGATTATAAACTCCTTGAGGGCAGGCACCAGTTCCACTCTCTTCTACTAAATCCCCAACTCCAAAACCCTAACACCTTAACACCTAATATACATAGCACCATCTACATATCAGTCACTCAATAAATACTGGAGAACGAAATGACAAAATACCCTTTACGCGAATGCTTGCCTAAAAATGTATCTTATATATGGAATGAATGTTCCACACTTATTACATGGATGTATAAACTCAAACATTATACTTCTCTTTGCACATTTGAGAATATGTGTCATAAGCCATGTTTACAATGATATGGAAACAAAAACTTGTCTATAACAAAAATATGCCCATAGCAGTAACAGCAACAACAAGAAGTGGTTCCAAATTCAAGGTGGTATCCTAGCATTTTCAAAAACTTGAGAAAAGACAAATCTATTAAAACAGAAGACGCAGTATCTTGGACTCCACTAAAATGAGTCTGTTCAGGTCTACTACATATACATCTTTAAGACAGATTCATGGCCTTAACATCCAGACAGTAGGTATAGCCCAGCCCTGCCAAGCACAGCCTATGTATTGAAGACTTCAGTGAAAACACTCATGTCAGCAAATTTTGCATGGATAATTGCAATTCCAATAGGAAGTCTATAACTTTGTTTTAGGAAAAAAATTCTATTTTAATTTTCATTCCCAACCAGAATTATGTTAGAATAACAAAATAAATTTCCCCACATTTATCTGTTTTTTAAAAATGATAGTCTCAAGGAAGAGGAACTTTCTTTTCATTCATTTAATAAAGACTTTTGCATTTTATTTAAAGACTCCTTATGGCTATACTTTAAGGATTCAAGTTCATTTATTTGTGATAACTAGAACAATTTTTTGTCCCTTTGTGAAAATTTTGGAACTAGGCATATTTTATTACTGTTCTCATTATTATTGACCACTTGGCTCCCTGCTCTGGGAAATATTTCTGGAAGAAAAGAAAAAAAGAAACTATGAATCAACTAAAATAACTTACTTAGCAAGGTCATCAGCTAACTCGCCAGGGCTTATTTCAAGACCCTCTCTGTGCCACAAATACAAGACTACTTTGTCTAAACTCTTGCCCAATTCCAATCACTTATCTGACTTGCAATACCTGCCTTAAAGTAATGCAGAACAAGCCCAAAACTCCAAAAATGTGCTCTCCTAAGTTATCCATCTTAAGCAACTAATCAGATTCTATCAACCTTGTATATTCTTTTACTACAGATCTAAAATCATAGCTTTGTTAGATCAACAGG
Source organism: Trachypithecus francoisi (assembly GCF_009764315.1). Lineage (NCBI taxonomy): Eukaryota > Metazoa > Chordata > Mammalia > Primates > Cercopithecidae > Trachypithecus > Trachypithecus francoisi. The sequence goes on from NW_022681453.1 coordinate 28,544,120, forward strand.
TTTTTCTGGTAGTCTTGTGGAAAGTTGACAGTAGGCATTCATCCTATATCCACTACACAGAAACCTGAGTTTACAGATGTTGTCTTAGTCAATGCCATACACACACACCTGTGACCGGCACAGTTGTTGGCACATAACATGTGATCAATAAATGCATACTTATGAAAGAAGATTTTGTTCTACAGCATTACAGAGGGTCAAAGTTCCTATAAAGGAGAGTCAGTTACTAAAACTAAACTGATATTCTATCTTCTCATGTGGTCTCTTGGCATCAATCCTAAGGTTATCATACAATAATGCTTGCAATCTGTAGTTGTGAAATTAGACTTCTTTTTATGTGTGCACAAATTAAGCCAGTTTCTACAAATTAAAGAATGTCCAGCAATTATTACTCTTCTTCAAGCTGCTCAAACAGGATAAGTTAAAGCAGTAGTTTTGAGAATTTGTTTTTGTATTTTTTTTTTTTTTTTTTTTTTTGAGACAGAGTCTCTCTCTCTGTCACCCAGGCTGGAGTGCAGTAGCGTGATCTCGGCTCACTGCAAGCTTCACCTTCTGGGTTCATGCCATTCTCCTGCTTCAGCCTCCCAAGTAGCTGGGACTACAGGTACCTGCCATCAGGCTGGCTAATTTTTTGTATATTTAGTAGAGACAGGGTTTCACCATTTTAGCCAGGATAGTCTCGATCTCCTAACCTCGTGATCCACCTGCCTCGGCTTCCCAAAGTACTGGGATTACAGGCATGAGCCACTGTGCCAGGCCTGTTTTTGTAATTTCTTATACTACAATGTTTTCTTCTGGAGACAGTGGAAGTTCAGCAGATGAAGTCTAAAATACTCTGCTTATTTTGTGAAAAGACCAGGCATTCACAGAAACATTTTTCTCAAAACTGAGAAAAAGGAGGCTGAAGGTGCAAAAGATATCAGAGTACTCATTCAGAATCCAAGAGTCTATAAAATATAAACCTAGTGAGAGAACTGGCCTCAGCCAATGGAGATGCCTCAACAGTGTTTGTGTAACCAGAGAAAAAGGTAAATCAAAAAAATATTTTTTAAACTCCTGTTTCAAAGGTGCAAAAGGTATATATGTTAGTCTCTTTGCATTACTCTAAAGGAATACCTGAGACTGGGTAATTTTTAAAGAAAAGAGGTTTATTTGGCTCATGGTTCTGTAGGCTGTATAGGAAGCATGACAGTAGCATCTGCTTGGCCTCTGGTGAGGGCCTCAAGGAGCTTACAATCATGGCAGAAAGCAAAGGTGAGCCAGCATGTCACAGGGCAAGAGAGGGAGAAAGAGACAGAGTGGAGGGATTCTCAGCCTCTTTTAAACAACCAGATCTCATGTGAACTCACAGACTGAGAACAAACTCACTCATTACTGCAAGGATGCCACCAAGCCATTCATGAGGATCCACCCTCATGTCCCAAATGCCTCCCACCAGGCCCCTCAACCAACATTGGGGATTACGTTTCAACATGAGATTTGGAGCGGACAAGCATCCAAAGTATATAAGTACAGCATCTAGAACTTTTAGTTACTTAAAAAAAAAATATTGATGACATCTTAATTACCTACTGAAGTCCTGGTGGTAGGCAAGAAAGCAGTGAAAACATTTAAAAAATTCAATTTTCATATTAATTATCCCAATTTCTGGATCTGGTTTTCTCTATTAACCATTTGCATAAAAATGTTTTGGGATGGACATATAAAGAAGTTGGAAGCTATTGATATAGGCGTTAAAAAGGAATTGTTTAGCAGATAGTGAGGGTATTGAGTCCTCAGTAAGGTTTTCCTTTGAATGAAATCAGCCCTCAAATCACTTTTTTTTCTAACAAAGAGCAGCCTGTAAAATCAAGCTGCAGACACAGACAAGCAAGTTGGAAGCTTGCAATGGATGAATGCCAGCAGTTGTGCCAGTAAGAAAAAGCTACCTGGTACTAAGCATGTTCAAAATGGCAGCTCCATCTTCCCTTTTCTTTGCCAGCCACATGAAGAATAAGGAGCAGGCAACATAGCGCCAGCCAGGAGAAGTCATTATTTGCATAAGATCGGGGCATCCAGCTTCCTCGCACGTTAGGTAAACATCACACCTCGTCCAACCAATCTTGGGCCCTATGTAAATCAGACACCGCCTCCTCAAGCCTGTCTATAAAATCCAGCGCACTCTGCTGCAGGCTGGAAGTCTCATTCGGGCGCCCGTGAGAGGAAGCTGTTCTCCTTTCTCTTCCTTTTGCCTATTAATCCTCCGCTCCTAAACTTACTCCTTGTGTGTGTGTCCGTGTCCTTAATTTTCCTGGCATGAGATGACAAATCTCAGGTATTATCCCAGCCAACGACACTGCTTCACTGCAATTTGCAACAAGAAAAATATTTACAACAAGGAAAAAAGATGAACCAACTGGAAATTAATGACCTTTTTAGATTCATCAGAGAGCTGAGGTCACAAAGCAAACTACTATCCCCAAATCTGGAGAAACATGTAAACACAAAGAATCATAAGATCAGATTACCCGAAGCAAAAACAGAAGGACCTAGGAACTGATCGGAACACGTGTATGATAATTTTGACAAATTGCTGGAGCCTCAGTGCAGACTAGCTTGAGAGTTAAGTGGCACATATACACCATGGAATACTATGCAGCCATCAAAAAGGATGAGTTTGCGTCCTTTGTAGGGACATGGATGCAGCTGGAAACCATCATTCTTAGCAAACTATCACAAGAAGAGAAAACCAAACACCGCATGTTCTCACTCATAGGTGGGAACTGAACAATGAGATCACTTGGACTCGGGAAGGGGAACATCACACACCGGGGCCCATCATGGGGAGGAGGGAGGGGGGAGGGATTGCAGTGGGGAGTTATACATGATATAAATGATGAATTGATGGGTGCTGACGAGTTGGTGGGTGCAGCACACCAACACGGCACAAGTATACATATGAAACAAACCTGCACGTTATGCACATGTACCCTAGAACTTAAAGTATAATAAAAATAAATAAATAAATAAATAAATAAATAAATAATAAAAATTCTTTCTGCCTAGTCTTAGGGGAGACTGTATACTTTTTTGAGTTTTATCTCCAAGAACCGTACCATGTTCTCATGGGGAAGGCTGGAGAAAAATCTCAGGGGAGAGAAAAAGTAACCATTTTGAAAGTTTCCCAGATTGTTCCCTGTAAGAAAGACATGTCCTTCAAGGGAAACTATCTTACCAGAGTTTTATCTGACTTGGGGGAAGGGTAATTAGTCCCCTCCAGACTCTTTCAGTCTTCCTGTGTAATGTCAGGGGACCAAAAAAGGGCTCAGAACATTTCAGAAGATCGCAGCCTAGAAACTCAAGCTCACTAAGAAAACTGAGATGTAATCATAATATTATAGAACAATTATCCCTCCTGAGACCTCATCCCCATGTGAAGAGGGCTTTGGTATAATAACAGTGGATTACAAATGAGAGGTGAAACACACAGACTCTATTTAATAAGGAGCTCTTAGGAAAGCCCAAAAACAACAGGGAAGACAACAAACACAAGCACACAGAAGCATCTGGCACTTAAAGCTACGGCAAGCATTAAACACAGTTGAGCTCTAAGCTAGAGTAACACAAAACCTCGTAACAAAAAACCAATATTCTTAGTTCCCATCACTCGAGGTATTATTTTCAGCTTTCAGCAATAAAAAATAAAGCATGCTAAAAGAAATTTCTGAAAGATAAATTTTAATATATGTTAAACTAAATAAAAATAAAAATTTGTGGAATGCAAGGAAAACAATGCTTTGCAGGAAATGTAAAGCACTGAACACATAGATCAAAAAAGAAGAAAGATTAAAATCAATAATCTAAACTTTTATGTTAGAAACCCACAGAAACAAAAACAATTTAGGCCTAAAGCAATCAGAAGAAAAACAGGAATATAAATTAGAGTAGATATCAATTACATTGAAAATAGGAAATCAATCAGAGAAAAATTAACAAAACCAAAAGCTAATCATTTTTAAAAGATCAATAAAATTACTAAACTTCTAATCAGGCTGACCAGGAAAAAAAGAGCAACAATACAGATTACTAACATTAGAAATGAAAGGGGTCATCACTACTGATCTCATGGATATTAAAAAGATGATAAAGAAATGTGATGAACAACTCTGTGATCTCAAATTTGGTAACTTAGATAAACAGAGCCAATTCCCTAAAAGAAACAAACTACCAAAACTCACACAAAGAGAAATAGATAATCTGAATAGGGCTATTCCGGTTTTATTTATATCTGTATCTTTTTAAAAAATTGAATCAATAAATAACTTTCTAAAAATAAATAACAAATCGGGTCCAGACAGTTTAACTGATGAATTCTATCAAATATTTAAGCACAAAATGATACCAATTCTCTACAACCTGTAAAGCAGAGGGAACACTTCCTAAGTCATTATGTTATATCAGCATTACGCTATAGCAAAAATCAGAATACATGTGAAAACCCCATTAAAAGAAAGACAAACTACAAATTAACATCACTTGTGAACATGATATAAAAAGCCTCAACAAAATCTTAGCAAATCAAATCTAATAATGTATAAAAGTAATTATACACTACAACCAGGATTTATTTCAGGTACACAGCTGGTGGAATATTAAAAAACTCAACAAATGTAATTTATCATATCAACTGGCCAGAGAAGAAAAATTAAATAATAGCAACAGAAAAACATTGACAAAATCCTACACTCAGTTATGAGTAGAAACTCTCAGCAAACTAGGAATAGATGAAACTACCTCAACTTGATACCAAAAAACCTACAGCTAACATGACATCATACGCAATGCAGAGAAATCAGATGCTTTAAGATCAGTGTAGTATAGTAGGCTGACTAATGATCTCCCAAAGATATTAAGTCTTAACTTTTAAAACATGAAAATGTTACCTTCTTTGAAAGAAAGGATTTTGTATCTGTAACTAAATTAAGAATTTTAAGGTGATAAGACTACCCTAAGTTATCTGAGTGGGCCTTAATGCTATTGATCATGAACATCCTTATAAGGTAGAGGCAAGGGTGAAATAACACAGATTCATCAAGAAGCCAGTGTGACGAGAAACACAGAAATCAGTGTCACACCCACACCCACACCCACAACCCAAGGAACGTATGGAGCTACCAGAAGATGACAAGGAATGGATTTCCCTCCACAGCTTCTGTGGGAGTATGGCACTGCTGACACCTAGATTTCAGACTTCTGGCTTTCAGAACTGTGAGAGAACAAATTTCTATTGTTTGAAGCTACTAGTCTGTAGTAATTTGATATAGCAAGCTACTGAGAACAAGGCAAGATTTTCCCCTGTTGATACTCCTATTCAACAGCATAATAGAAGACCTAGGTAGAAGTAAGACAAGAAAAAGAAAGAATATTAAGAAAAAGATATAAAGATTGAGAAGAAGAAAATAAAACTGTTTTTACTCTCAGATGATATGGCTGACTATGTAGAAAAATCCCCAAAAATTGAGAAAACATTCTCTAGAACAAATAAGAAATTGCAGCAATGTTTCAGGATAAAATTTAATACAAAAATATTTCTTTCCAATACGCCAGAAAATAACAAATGGAACTTGAAATTAGAAGCGAAATTCCATTTATATTAGTGTAAAAAATAGAACACATAGATGTAAAAATCTAACAATATATGTACAGGATTTGTATGAGAAATAGAAAAAATTCTGATGAAAGAAATAAAAGAAAATCTAAATAAATGAATAGATATTCTGTGTTCATAGATAGGAAGACTCAATACTGTTATCAGTTCTTCCTAACTTGATTATAGATTCAACGCAGTTTCAATCAAAATCTCAGCAAGTTATTCTGTGAATATCAAAAAGCTGACTGTAAAGTTCATAGAGAAAGGCTCAAGATCCAGAATAGCCAATAAAATATCAAAGAACAAAGTTGAAGGAGTGAGACTACTGAACTTTAAGACTTGCTACAAAGCTACAGTGATCAAGACAGCATGGTACTGGTGACAGAATAGGTAAGTGAATCAAAAGAACAGAAGAGGAAATCCAGAAATAGACCAATACAAATATAAACAACTTGCCCTGGACAAAGGAGCAAAGGCAATTCAACAGACAACAAATAGTGCTAGAATAACTGGACATCCATATGCCAAAAAAAAAAGGGATCTACACACAGACCTTACACCTTTCACAAAAGTAAACTCAAAATACATCATAGAACTAAACGTAAAATGAAAAATGCAAAATGTGAAAGCTCTAAAAGATAACATTGGGAAAAAAACTAGATTTGAGTTTGGCAATTTATTTATAGACATAACACCAAAAAATTATCTACAAAAAATTTTAAATTGAATTGTATTAAAATTTTAAACTTTTGCTCTACAAAAAGTACTGTTAAGAGAATGAAAAGACAAGTCACAGAGTGGTAGAAAATATTAACATCATATATCTTTAGGGAATTACAAATTAAAACAATGACATACCAGTATATACCTATTAGGATCGGTAAATCCATAAGACTGATAATACAAAATATTGGCAAGAAAGTGAAGTGATGGGAACTTTCATGTATTGTTGGTGGAAATAATGGTAAAATGGTAGAGCCACTTTGGACTACAGTTTTACAGTTTCTTATAAATCTAAACATAGTTTCACCATAGAATCCAGTAATCAAGTTCCTAAGCATTTACTCAACTGAATTGAAAACTAATGTTCATACAAAAGCCTGCTTAGGGAAGTTTATAGATGTTTTATTCATAATAATCTGTCTTTCAACATGAGAATGTATAAACAAACTGTGGCAAATCCATACAATAGAATATTAGTCTATGATTTTGTTTTAAAGAGCTCTCATGCCATAAAAAGTTACGGCAGCACCTTACAGACACACTGCTAAGTGAAAGAAATCAGTCGGAAAAGACTACCTACCATAGGATACCAACTATATGACATTATGGAAAAGGGAAAACTATAGAGGCAATAAAGAGATTAGTAGTTACCAGAGATTCAATACAGAAAATTTCTTAGGGCAATGTAAACTATTCTATTTGAAAGTGTAATGGTGGATACATGACAATATGCATCTGGAAAAATCCATAGAACTGTAGAAGGCCAAGAGTGAACTTTAAAGTAAACTATGAACTTCAGTTGTCAATATTGGTTCATTAACTTAAGTAATAAATGTGCCACACTAATTCAAGGTGTTAATAATAGGAGACACGTGGTGGTGGGGTGGGGGTGGGGGAATAGTGGTAATAGGGAGGGAAAATGTTATGAGAAGTCTCTCAAATATCTGCACACTTTTTCTGAAAATCTAAAACTGTTCTAAAAAATAAAGTATTTTAATTTTATTTTTAAAAGTACATCTTAGAAAAAATACCTGGGATGATCTCTAGGCTCAGGATCCAGAAACCCCTATTTCAAACAAGTAGGAATATTCTTATGGCTGCTAAATTATCAGCAGTCCATGGCTTCAGGAATACAGAGCCCCAAGGTGAATATAACAACCAGACTGAAATAAGTGCAGTTCCAAGAATGGAGCTTAAATTGGAAAGACTAGAGAGCAGCTGGCTAGCTGTTTAGAGGTAATAGACATCAGAACCCTCAGGATCAAGTCATCCTGAATCAAGAAAGACCTTTGGAAAGTGCACACTTGAGTAAATAGTGGGCTTTGTTCACGTTCTTCAGTAACAAAGAAATAAACTAGTTAGATGGTGTTCATAAGCAAGCTAAAATTCCTTTCACTGGAAATCTGGAAAGAATTGATTTAAGAGAGTGAAAAACAGGGAGATATATATATATACACACACACACACACACACACACAGACACACACACACATAACATACATGTTTATAGTATCAGGAAATGCTCAACTTTGCTCCCTCAAGTCATTCAGTTCCAGTGTTTCATATATGCTACTATATGTGACAAAATCATATAAAATATATTAATACATATCATTAAAATACATAACTATTAATATATTATAGATATATGCTTTTTCACATACCATAACATTTATCCTTCTAAAATATGCAATTCAATGCTCTTTAGTACATTCGGAAAAACTTGCATCCATCACCATTATCTAATTCCAGGACCCAATTTTGTTTTTAACACATCTCAAATGTAGATTACAAAAAAGGATGGATCCACTAAGGGATATGACCTGTAAGAAGCAGCCTAGATTTTTTAAAATGTTTTTCTTCTACTCTACATGTAAATAAGTCTCCATCCTGTCAGTATTTAAGGTTTTCTTTCTTTCCAACAATGATGTAGCCTGGTACTTTTTAAAGTTTCCACTCAGAAGACTGTCTTCCTGGCCTGTAAAGAAATTAAGTGTAGAAATGTATGCAAGTGGACTAAATAATGAAAAAGAGGTTCAGAAGAGTGCACCAATAGAGGAAAAAAGGAGACTACGGGTCAAAGGTATACAATAGGGAAAATAAAAAAAAGTTTCTAGGGCACTGCAGAAAGACAATGTATTCTAGTGATTACCTTTATTAGACTCTATTGGATCAGGAGCCAATTCATTAAACATTAATGGCAGGGGAATGCCATCCATATATTATAAATAGCCATTAAGTTGAGATAGACAGCTCTGCCCAGGGTCAGTATGAATTAATAAAAAAACTGAAGCTGGCATTTCAGAATCATAAAAAGATAGGTTTAGTAGAAAATATTCAATAAGAAGGAAGAAGAACAGTATATATTACACTATTTGTCTGAAGAGCAAACGAAAAATGAGAACAAACTTGCCATAAACCTAAAAAAATACCCTTCATGAATGAAACATTTATTTCTTGAAAATGGATGTCACTTACATTTAAGAATCTTAACAGTACAATGTGTGACATTGGCAAATGGTAAATGTAAAGACAAATGAGGTGTAGATGTTCAGCTAGAAATTAGACCAAATGTGAATGCAAACCAAATATCTCACTGAACACAGTTTCACACGTAGTCTGTGGCAGCAGGAGAAGTGAAGTTATTAACAGATAAGGTCTAATTTCCAATTTATCCATTGGGTTAATTCTGAAACCTATCCCACTTGACTGTATTTACAAGGTAGGTCATCTACAAAATAACTCTAATTTTGTTAGTTTTACCATCAGTTTTCACTATTTTAAGAGAGAAATCATGTTATAAAACATGGTATGGATACTTACAAAAATAGCTACACTTTTATAATTTATTTTTATCACTTTCTTTGCTAATTTACACCCATTGTTTCAGAGTAATCTGAAGAAAGAATTGAGACTTTTTTACATATCATAATGTTTCTAAGATAACGTGTAGACTTTTGTAAGAATTTCATTGTAGCAAATATTATGACACAAAGTTAATATGACCCTGGTTAACAAAAATGATCAAAAACTAGGAAATAGGGTAAGAGAGGTGGTGGCAATGATGTATGTGGCATGTCCGTTCAATATTGTACTAAAATATTGTTCCCAAAGCCCACCCAAGGATTATTTAATTCTCCAAAAGAACATACGTGTGTTTGGCTCTGCCATATACTTTTTGATTATTGTACCACCATTGTCAAGTTGTAGGCTAACTTGTAGATTTCTGTCTAGTACGAAAGAACCACTGAAGTTTATGGTTTAATTGCCCTGTGGGATACTAATCAGTCTTGTATAAAACCTAGTAATTTTATTCAAATATTCTCCCTCTCCAACTCCTTTTTAACAAAATGTCTAGAAGTACCCAGGTCCTCAAAATGCCCCTGGATTGCACTGATTTCTTCATTAAAGACTAATTAAATGTTGGTATACATTTATTCTGTATTTTTATTATAGTTATATTAACTCTTAGAAAGTAATATTTTTCACTCCACCAAGCACCTGTGTAAGATTTTTTTAAAAAAATAAACTAACATTTGCCAATGTTTTGAGAGGTGAATTAACTCAAGTAAGGTATAACCAGTAATGCCAAAAATAGGTTTATGCCTCACAAATTATCACTCCAGCAGTCTGCCACCCACCTGTAAAAGTACATTTTTAAGTTATATTATAGAATAAGAGGGAGAAATAAAATGAACAAGGAATGGTTTATTTATAAATTATGACATTTTCATAATCTTCATAAAGCCTGTGATGGATTTTTCATTTGTCTACTTGGCTAAGCTGAACTACAGTGCCTCCCCACTTGTTCAAACACGAATCTAGAAGCTGCTATAAAGGGATGTTTCAGGTATAATTACAGCCCCTAATCAGCTGAGTTTAATTTTAGGAGATCATCCTGGGTGGGCCTAACTTAACCAGCTTGAATACCTTAAAGGAAGACTGAGAAAGTCTTGTACTTAGTGTTGGCTTCCAGCTGAGATCTTGGCTGAGATTGTCAGCTAGAACTCTATTTATTTTTAATTTTATTGTTTTAAATTGACACATAGTCATTGTACATAGTTTTGAGGTATATGTGATAATGTAATACATAAATATTCAGCACTGGGATATCCATCACCTTAAATATTTGTCTTTTCTTTATGCTAGACACATTTATATTATTTTCTTCCATCAACTAGAACTCTTACAACTCAGGACTAGCCACTCCACATGATTTGGCTTCTGTCCCAGCATGGCTGTTGGATTCCAAAGAAAAGCATTCCAGGAGAGGGTAAGTGGGTGTAGAGGGAGAGGAAGCAGGGGTAGGGAGCACACACCCACATGCACGAGGTGAATCCTATTCACTCCGCATACACTAAGTGCATCCTACTCTATTCTCTATCCTAGGTTCAACAGAAGGAAGGGGGAATAGACTCCACCTCCTGATGGTGCATGGCTAGAATCTGGAACACCACAATAAACTAGAAAGGCAGATGTGGTCATTTTTGGAAAATGTAATTATGCCACAACATTCTTTGACTATATTTCTATTGTATACGGTTCATTTTCATAATGGTTTTTAGAAACTTGGAATAAATTAGAGTCATTAACCCTATGTATGTAATATGAGTTGCAAATATGTTTCCCTCAAACAAATGTATTTTTGTTATTTTTATGTATCTTTTATCTTTTCTAAGTCCCTTGGAAGTATGCAAATTTTACTGAAGGGAATTGAATTTTGAAAAGAAGCACTTACAGAGGACATTTTCAATATTAGTGCATATCAGTTAAGTAATTTACAGTAACTCTTATAGTACCCAATCTTTCTCTCACAGTGATATTTACAAGTTTAAACATTTTTTATCCCAAATAGAGTTGCCTCTGAATTTTCCTCCTAACAAGGAGCTTAATCTACTATAGCAACCATAATGAAAATGTTATTTAAAAATCAGACAAGAGCAACAGGGAAAGTCGGTGTTTGCTATTTAAATTCTGTTTTTATATCAATGGTCTTAGAACACTGTGGAGCTATATCATTTTATTCAGTTTCCTTTCATTTTAATGTCACTGAAAGGTCAAGCAATAATTCAGAGATCAATTTGCCATCCCATGCACATTGCTCCCCTCCAATTTGGGAATATAAATTCAAATGTAAGATGGTCTTCACCCAAGCTCTTCCCCTACAAAAAAAAAAAAAGTTAAGGCCTCAGATATTTTTATATCTACAGAGCAGAGAAGGCTTTACTTGAAATAAATGTTGTTGCAATTAGCCTGATGACCCTTCTTTTGTCTTTTAATATTTTGATATTAGCTGGTTCTACTTTTGCTCCTGATGCAGAAAAAACCATGTCATGTTAACAAATTCCTTAAAAGTTGAACTCAGTCAGATCATCTATAAAATGCAACAATGTCACCTCCCTGCCTGTCAAGTTTATTAAGAAGATGAAGTAAAATTTTTCTTTTTTTTTTTTTTGAGACAGACTCTTGCTGTGTCACCCAGGCTGGAGTGCATTGGAACGATCTTGCCTCACTGCAGCCTCTGCCTCCCAGATTAAAGCAATTCTCCTGCCTCAGCCTCCCCAGTAGCTGGGATTACAGGCATGCACCACCACACCAGGCTGATTTTTGTATTTTTAGTAGAGATGGGATTTCACCATGTTGGCCAGGCTGGTCTCAAACTCCTAGCCTCAGGTGATCTGCTGGCCTCAGCCTCCCAAAGTTCTGGGATTATAGGCATGAGCCACCACACCTGGCCAAAATTTCTGTCTACTTCGTATGACATTAGACTGCTGAGACTACTACATATGTGATAGTTTATTAGGGTTGCTTTTAATACTCAGAACACTGTTTGGGACACATATTAAGTGCTTAATAAATTTTACCTGGTGTTTTTGTGATATGCTTTATTTTATTTAAGGATTTAAGGAGATCAAGTGTGGAAAGAGCTGACCTACCACTTCATCATCAAGTACCATGTGCATATGGCATATGAGAGGAAGAGAGAAGAAAAATGGGAAGACAAAGAAGGAAAAGGAAAAGAAGGGATTCAGGGTTCTCTGATTATCTCTGTCCAGGTAAGCTGAGGGAAACTGCACACTTCATCAGCAACAGCTGGGTTCCCATCCAGCCTATTTCATTTACTACTGCTATGACCTTGGGAAAGATACATAACCCCTCTGTATCAGTTATCTATTGCTACCTGACAAATTAACCTGTAAAACTCAGTGGCTTCAAACCACCATAAACATTTATTATCTTATACAGGTTACGCAGGTCATGAAGTTTGGAAGCTGATTAGCTGAGTGGTTTCGACTCAAAGTCTCTAGGAAATTGGAGTCACAACGCCCACTAGGTTGAGAATCATCTGCAGACTTGGCTGAAGCTGAAGGACCCACCTCAAGTTCACTTACAAGGCTGGAAGTTGGCGCTGGCTGTTGGAAAGAGACTTTATTCCTTGCTACAGGAAGCTCTTCATAAGGCTGTTTAAGTGTTCTCACAAAATGGTGACTAACTTCTCCCAAAGTAAGATTTTATGACCCAGCCTCTGAAGATGCACACTGTTGCTTTCACTGTATTCTACTGGTCAAAGTGGTAACATAATACAAGGTGAGAGGAGACGTCACTAGGAGCAAAATTTAAAAAGGTAAGGATCACTGGAAGCCACCTGAAAGACTGGTTACCATGCCCTCAAAGTCTCTGATCCAGCATCTATAAAATGAGAATAATAATGACTTCTACCTCACAATGTTGGTGGGAAGATTAAATGACACCATGTATTCAAAGTGACTGTGGTCCAGCACCTGCTCCTTGAATTGCAAGTCTCCTTAATCATTCTGTTTTCTAGGTTCTGGCACAATGTGTGTGTGGGGGTCGGCGGCGGGGGGGGGGGGGGGGGGGGGGAGGGGTGTGCGCACGTGTGCGCACAAGTGCCTGGGTCTATTTGACCACCTGATGAAGCCTGTGTACAACTTCCAAAAATCATACTTTTAATAAAAAGTACATAGTATTATGAGAATACAAATTACACTAGAACATAGCCATCAAAAGATTTAATATATGTGATACACTAATATTTGTTTCTTTAAGACATTATAAATGAAACCCAATGGCAGCTTTAATTAACTACTGTATTTTCAAAGGAATGATAAACACAAATGTTTTGGGATACATAGAATAACTGTAATATGATTAGACACTATCTGTGATTTCTATTGGTGAGAAAGTCCCAAGTACCACCAGTGCCACTGTGGTCTTTTGCCTACATTCACACTTGAAAGAAGGGCTAAATTCTAGTCAGAGGTTAGTGTAAGTGGAGATACCGTTTGTTTTTTTTTTTAAATCCAAGTTGAAAGTTTTCATAAACACTCTCCACAAACCCAGTAGGGTTCACTGGACCCTGGACTAAATTTCTTACTTGATTTACTTTAAAAGAAAGAGAAAGACAGAAGAAAAAGAAGATCATTCTAATATTTAATATTCTCTACAAATCATTTTCTCCCTATTAAATTTCCTGCTGTACACAGGAATATCTATTCTCCACGGTTCTCTCATTTCAAAATGATAACTCGTTGAATTGGACACGTACCTACATAACGCTTTCATTTAAACATATTTTAATGAATCTTTAGACCTAGATAAATGGATTTACAGAAGTGCTACATTAAAAGGCCATTTTAAGTTTGGGATCGAAAGGACCTTTAATTTATAGCTCCAGAAAATATCCATCCCATGGCTCAAAGATCCTTGTGGATTATAAAAGAGGAAACGACTAACAGAAAAGGAATTATTCACCACATTATTAAACATGACAAAAAGCTTCTGAATTGGAGCTTAAAACGGGCTATTTAAGATTCCAGCAATCCCTAGGACTTTGGCAACAAAAATGTTCAAAAGCCTTTTATAGTTGCTGTCAGATTTCTGTAAAGCATTTGAGATTCCTGTGAACTTATTTATATAACAAGCTAAAACCTGAAGCCGACTTGAAAGTCTTTCTATTCTAATTATGTAGAAATGGAAATGCCTAGAAACGATGTTCCATGTTCTCCCAAGAATATCCTCTTGAAATGGTGGTTTCAGAACCAGGTATTTGGAAGGAGGAAAGAGAGTGTAACTGCTATGGCTTATTATACGGAACCATTACAGCAGATATACAAACTATAGTTTAGCAAAGTTTCAAAGAACTGCCAGTTAGCTATTCTCTCTGCAGCAGCACATTCTAAATGACTGTTCATATTGTTCCCTCCTGGCCTACTATAGTGGTTTATTTCTGAGGCTCTATAGTTCATGTGTAATCATGTAGCAAAATAATTCAGGATATAATGACCCACCAGGATCTCAGCTGATTGTGGTTCTTATCACAGTACTGTTTCTGATGCTATGCGTGGCTTTCCAAGCCAAGTTTTTAACCTCTTATGCTTCAGCATTCCAATTTGGTATCAGGCCCCTCTGTGTTCCGAGAAGTCAGCACATACCCTAAGCTAGAAATGCTAGGAGATATTCCAAAAGAAAAAATAAGATGGGTTTTGGGAAAGAGTACTGTGCTTGACAGCTTCTAAAACGGCTCCTAATCAGCCCACCACCTCCTGCTATTCAAACCCTTACATAATCTTCTCTCGCTTTTAATGTGGGCTGGACCTAGTTACTTCCTTTTAACAAATAGAAATGTGATTTCTTTATAAATGACTGTGACTTCATCTTTTTCACCCTTTCTCTGCCCTCTTCTTTCTTCCTTGATGAGACAAAGCAAGCTGACCTATGGAGAGCCTCACGTGGCAGAGAACTGAGACCAACAGTCAACAACCCTAGAAGAACTGAGTCCTGCCAACAAGCATGTGAGTGAACCTGGAAGCGGAATGTCTCTAATCCCGAAAATAAGACATTGACACCAATAGCAGAGATGTTAAAAGACGTAGGGTCTCAGACCTAGCAAGGAAATTCGGTCTAGAGAAGGAATATGAAACCATTTTGTTTCTAGTTCCAAAGGCTGTGCTTCACTCAGTGCATTACACTGTGCCTCCAGATGAGTCCTGTTCCAAATATCAAATTGGGTTTTGCCTGTTGGGAAGTCGGAACTCATTTCCCTAGAGATAAAATGGCATGACTGAAATTGACAGGGATCTGACACAATAGTAGAGAGAGGAAGGCAGAGGACATGGGGTGGGAGGGCTCACAACAGTGCCTGTGCCAAGAACTCTTGAGTTTCAGCAGCAAGGTTCATCATCTCACAGCTGAGGAAATCAAGGATGCAGACACACAAGGAGTGAGGTTAAGTAGGGGAGGTTTAATAGGCCAAAGAGAACAGCTCTCTGCTGGAGAGATGGGTCCTGGAGAAATGGGTTTCTGGCCCGCAGCAAAACGCAGGTTGTTTTATAGATACCTGGTGAGGAGGCAGTGTCTGATTTACATAGGGTGAAAGACTGGTTGGACCAGGTGTGCCACTTGTATAGGGCATGAAAAACTGGTTAGAACTAGGTTTGCCATTTGCATAGGATGCAAATTTCTGGTCGCCTCCACCCTAATCTTTTATTATGCTGTCAGGTCCTCTACCTGAGCTGTGCCATGTTGCCCGTTTCTTTACTGTACATATGGTAACAAAAGAAAAAAAAAGGGAAGATGGAGCCTCCATTTTGGACACGCCTGGGCCCCAGGTAGCCCTTTTCTATTAGCACAGCTGCCAGCATTCCCCTGTGCAAGTTTCCAGCTTGCTTATTTATGTTTTCAGCTCAATTTTTCAGGCTGCCTTTTGTTACGAAAAAAATAATTTCTTGGGATGCTTTTCATTAGAAGGAAAATTCTCCTGAGAACTCTTTTACCCTTACTATTTGCTTAAATAATTTCTACCTTCTGTATCAAAATCATCCATATTTAGAGTAAGCCTTAAATCCAATAACTGGTATCTTTATGAGAGAAAGGACTGGGAGATTTAGGCACAGTGACCCAGAGGAAAAGATCACGTGGAGACAGAGGAAAGATTGTAGCCAGAGTGCCACAGCCTAGGAATTTCAGGAACCACTAGAAGCTAGAAGAGGCAAGGAAGGATGCTCCCCTGAAGCCTTCCCAGGGAGTCTGGCCCTGCCCATATCTTGATTTCAGATTTTTGGCCTCCAGAACTGTGAGAGGATAGATTCCGGTGATTTTTAAGCCACCAAGTTTGTGATAATTTGGCACAGCAGCCCTTGGAAATGAATACCAACACCAGTGACACTAATATTCAGCTAGACATGAGAGCCACCACTTGAAACTGTCACGCCAACCTTGCCAGGTGAACCGTTATTTAGCTCAAGGTAGGGCCCAGGTGGAAATTACTAGCAATGAGAACACCAGCTGCAATAATCACCAGAAAACTACCTTCACCTTCAAAACAAAATATTAAAAACCCAATGTGTTAAAAAGTCTTTTTTTTTTTTTTAATAAGGTTGTTGTGAGACGCTTTGAAATAGTGAGTATAAACCAAGACCTATATTGTACTGTAGTGAGATATTATCTCAGGATTAGCATAGTGTGAGCAAATCCTCAACAAGTGGGAGTTCCCCTTCCCCTTCCAGATAAAAGTTGAAAAGCCTGAGAAAATCAGGGGTGTCCTCCTAACTTGGATGTTAGCTGCCGTCCATTTCTCTTGAGGTTTTCCTTTCTTTCTTTAACTTTTACAACCAAATATTTATCATTATTCCTGCTCTAAAAAAGCCTTAGAAGCCAGGATAAGGGCATATAATACTCAGAACAAAACTGTGTGAAACAGCAATATTATTCTATCTGTGACTTAATAATTAGATGTAACTAAATTGCTGGCCAAGATATCCCATACCCAAGCAATTATAAATACCAACCAATAAAGACAGGAAATCAAAGAGTGAAAGCTGAATGCTATCAGTGGACATATCAGAAAACATCAAGAAAAGCTTTCAATGAAGAAAAAAGTGTGCAACTCTTTTAAAGAAAGCATAGTCGTAAAATGAAATTGAAATGTGTATTTTTTTTTGTTTTATTGGCTTTATTTCAAATGGCTATTATTAAATCCTGATAGTCAATTAAAAAACATTCACCAAACTAGAAATCTGCTGAAGTATATATGTATAAGCATGCCTAAATATATTACACACTATTGAATTGAAACATTAAAACATTCTCCATAGCAACCCTAAATCAAACTGATATTTCATTTTGGATCCCCTGATGCCCATACATATAGTACATTAAACCCACAGCTTTCAAAGCATAAAAATGTCTTTGAAAACACAAGTAATCTAGAGATTATGTTCAAATATAGTATAATATACACCTTGGTTTATAGTTGTTATTTCTTTCCCAAGATTACATTTCTAAGAGAAGAAAGAGGAGTCTAAATATGATATAGGGCCATTAATTTTAATGACGAAAAGAGAAATTTTGACTTTGCCAATTCTGACCATTGGAGAATCTGTGCCCATTGTAATAGATTACTTATGTCTTACTTGCACTTTTCCCAAAAATCTCAAGTCAAAGACCACAGAATTTATAAGCTAGAAAAGAAAAAAAAAAGGACACAGGAGCTAAACAAGAAGAGAAGAGGAAAAAGATTCCAGTTATGGCTTCAAAGTCACTGATTTCCATGGAAGGAGATTAAATATATACTTTATCAGCCTTCTCTGCCAATAAACAATGTGTTATACATGTCACTTAATGGGGAAGGAGGTCAGGTACAGATCTGAAGGTCATCTAACTATATGCTTTCTTCCACAGTATTAGGGGGCATAGGGAAAGAGCCTAAAATGTGCCTGTCGGTTAGAATTGAAAATGAAACGGTCCCTTGTTTAATGCCAGAAAAAGTATCCTGAGAAAGTGTAGCTCTTAGCCTTTTCCTCTCCGAGGATTTAGGGAAAATCAACAGTGCCCACTAGACAAAACCACTTTAAATAAAGAGTAATGGCAGATTTAAGGGCTCACAAAATGTACTTAAAAGTTTAGAAATTAGGCTTTCAAATTATGTCAGTCAAGTTTTACATGAATTAAGTCCTATTTTGAGCTAGGATGCATCATTATGGGAGCTAAACCAAAATCTTAAAAATATATTAGTTTAGAATGTGAACTATGCCTCGGGAGGTGCCATGGAATTCACTAGGAGGTAAACCTACTGCAAGTTACGTTTTAAAAAGCAATCTCAGCAATATGTTCTTCCCTCAAACCACAAATTCCTTTTGAATCAATATTTGTTATGAGTCCTTTTCAACATTTTTCCAGGAGCAACACAACACCGTGTCTTCAGGGGTCCAAGAGGGAATCTACAGGACTTTAAAAAGCATAAGGGAGTGAATGGCTCGTAGCTTTTGTCATTGTTGAAAAGAGGTACCGGTAAGTTCCATGCATTAAAACAGATCATGCAAAGCATATTTGATGGAATAAGATAAATAACATAACAGACTCACTCTTGCATGTCCAAGTGTACTTTTGAGATGGTGAAATGCATTTGATGCACTGAAACATGAAACCATCAAAATCTACAGCTGGAAGGGACCTCAGAGATGAATCATTTGAAAGCCCTCCAGAGGAACCCAAGTTCCAGGAAATATGAAGAATGTGACCAAGGTCACAAGTTAGCTGGCAGCAAAACTTGGACCAGAATACTGATCTAATTTTATTATACACACTTTTAGTTTCTAAACACCAAGAGGCATGAAAGTACAAACAATGAGTACAACCACATACTGTGCCTAAAATAATAATTACAAAAGTAAACCTACAGCCTCAATTAAATTACTCACCTGTGTTTTTCCCCCACCATACAGAACATTTCCATTAGCACAAAGACCCCTCATGTTGCCCCTTTCTGGCCACATCAATTTCCTCCCACCCTCACTACCCTATCCATCCTTAATTACTGCCAACCACTGATATGTTCTCCATTTCTATATTTTTGTCATTTTAAGGATGTTATACAAATGGAATCATACAACATATAGCCTTTTGAAATTGTCTTTTTACACTCAGTGAAATGCTCTGGAGATTAAGCTGTATGAATCAATAGTTCATTTGAATGCAGAACAGCCTCCGTGGTATGGATGTACCACAGTTCATTTAACTATTCGCCTGCAGAAGGACATCTGGATTGCTTCCAATTTTTGGCCATTACGAATAAAGCTGCTAGGAACATTTGTGTAAGGGTTTTTGTGTTGATCTAAGTTTTTGTGTTTCTTGGATAAATGACCATGATCACAAATGCTGGGTTGTCTTAGTCTGCTTGTGTTGCTATAAAGGAATACCTGAGTAGCCAGGTCAGTGGCACAGGCCTGTAGTCCCAGTTACTCAGAAGGCTGAGGTGGGAAGAT
The DNA here is from genome assembly GCF_009764315.1 of Trachypithecus francoisi. Taxonomy (NCBI): domain Eukaryota; kingdom Metazoa; phylum Chordata; class Mammalia; order Primates; family Cercopithecidae; genus Trachypithecus; species Trachypithecus francoisi. The sequence continues at coordinate 28,563,755 of NW_022681453.1, forward strand.
CTGTTGAGCCCAGGAGTTTGAGGCTACAGTGGGCTATGATTACTCCTATGAATAGCCACTGCATTCCACCCTGGGCAACATAGGAAAAAAAAAAAAAAAGAATCTCTTAAAAAATAGATATAAAGGAAGACATGAAACTGGGTAACTTACAAAGAAAAAAGGTTTATTTGGCTCATGGTTCTGCAAGGTTTACAAGCAGCATGATGCCAACATCTACTTCTGATGAGAACGTCAGGAAGCTCCCACTCATAGCTGAAGGAGAAGGGGAGCCAGCATGTAGAGATGACATGGCGAGACAGGAAGCAAGAGAGAGGGTAAAGGTGCCAGGTAGTTTTGAACAACCAGCTCTCAGGCAAATGCTCCAGGAACTAAGAGTGAGAGCTTGCTCATTACTACCAGGACAGCACCAAGCCATTCATGAGGGATCTGCCCCCAAGACCCAAACACCTCCTGTTAGGCCCCACCTCTAACACGGGGTCAAATTTTGACGTGAGGTGTGGAGGCCATCCAAACTGTAGTAAGTTGTAAGGCAGTTATATGTTTAGTTTTTAAGAAACTACTAAACTGTCTATCAAGAGTGACTGTATCATTTTACATTCTTACCAGCAAAGATGCAAAAGCAGTTTAATAGAGAAAGGATAGCTTTTCCAACAAATGGTGCTAACACGGTTGGACATACAATGAGAAGGAGGGTGATGTGGTTTAGCTGTGTCCTCACTCAAATCTCCTCTTGAATTGTAGCTCCCACGGTTCCCACTTGTTGTGGGAGGGACCAGGTGGGAGATAATTAAATCATGGGGGTAGTTTCCCTCATATTGTTCTTGTGATGGTGAAGAAGTCTCACAAGATCTGATGGTTTTATAAGGAGTTTCCCCTTTCGCCTTTTGCTTGGCTCATTCTTTCTTACCTGCTTCCACGTAAGATATGCCTTTCACCTTCTGCCATGATTGTGTGGCCTCCCCAGCCACGTGGAACTGTGAGTCCATTAACCTCTTTTTCTTTAAATTATCCAATCTTGGGTATGTCCTTATCAGCAGTGTGAAATGAACTAACACAGAGAGGAAGCGGGGAGGAGGGACGGGAAAGAAGAGGAACAGGGAAGAAAAGCAAGAAGAAGAACTTTCACATAGACCTCACAACCTGAATAAAAATCAACACAAAATGAATCCTTTTCCCCACATCTTCACCAGCATTTAGTGTTGTCACCCTTTGTCACTCTAATAGATGTGCATTGATATCTCAACGTGGTTTTAATTAGCATTTTCCTTAATGATGTAGAACATCTTTTTATGTGTTTATCAGTTAAATGGCTGTCCATGTCTTTCGCCCATCTTCCAACTGGTCTGTCTTTTGTTGTTGAGTTTTGCGAGTTCATTATAAATGCCAGATAATAGGCCTGTTTTGGATATGTGGTGTTCAAATATTTATGCCCAGTCTGCAGCTTCTTTTGAGCCTCTTAATAGTCTTTCAGAGAGCAAACTTTTAAATTTTGAAGTCAAACTAATCAATTTTTCCTTTTATGGCTCATGCATTTGATGCCAGGTCTAAGGACCTTTTGCCTAGACATAGATCCCAGTGAGTTTTTCCTCTGCTAGTTTCTAAAAGTTTTATTTTCTAAAAGTGTTAATGTTCATGATCCACTTTGAATTAATTTTGTGCAAGGTGTCAGGTATAGGTTAATTTTTTTTTTCCTAACTGTACAATTTATTGAAAAGGCTATTCTTTCTCTAACTGAATTGCTTTTTTCTTTTTGGAAGAAAAAAACAACAGTGGGTATATTTGTGTAGGTCTGTTTCTGGGTTCTCTATTCTATTCTATTCATCTATGTGTCTATACTTCTGTCAATGACACACAGTCATAAATATTACAAGTATGTAAGTCTTGAAACTGGATGACAGACTAATTCCTATCACCTCCTTCTTTTTCAAATCTGTTTTAGCTATTCTAGTTCCTGTGCCTTTACATATGAATTTCAGGATAATCTTGTCTATATCTACTAAAATTGTTGCTGATATTTTGATAAGAATTATATTAAAACTCTATATCAACTTGGGAGAACTGATATCTTTACTATGATGAGTCTTCCATTTATTGAGATCGTCTTTGCTTTCTCTCATCAGCAGCATTTTGTAGTTTTCACCATCCAAGTTCTATACATTTTTTGATAGATATACATGTATTTCTTTTTGTGTGTATGTGTATAAAAGATGCTGTAGTTTTTATTTGGTATCTGTTGATTGCTAATATAAATAAACATGTTGGTTTCTATATGCTGGTCTTATATCCTGGGGCCTTTCTGAACTCATCTATTGTTTCCAGGATTTTTTAAAAAGATTCCTTAGGCTTTCCTATGTATCACTTTCAAGGAAGTCACCTGCGAAAAAAGGCTAGTTTTCCTGCTTCCTTTCTAATCTGTATGTCTTTTATTTCCTTTCCTTGGCTCACTGTGCTGGCAAGATCAATAATGAAAGTATTAAAAGTATCTGAATTTGCGTAGGGAGGCATAAAAAACCAAAGCGCTTTCCTACTCTCACACACTACTCAACACTTCTCACACCAGATTCTCCAGCAGACACTAACTGGGTATCCTAGAATTCAATTCAATTTACACATTATGTATCCGGAGATATTGTCAGATCCAGCAGGTTAGGGGTTCAGTTCCACAAGACAGCTCCCACTTCGGATGGCAGTTGTATACCCCAGGCTGTGAATTGTGGTTCTGACTGGCCAGTTATGAATCAGGATTCCTACCACCTCCTCTTCATGTACAAGAAATTTGCTACAAATGGGCCGGGCGCGGTGGCTCAAGCCTGTAATCTCAGCACTTTGGGAGGCCGAGGCGGGCGAATCACGAGGTCAGGAGATCGAGACCCTCCTGGCTAACACGGTGAAACCCCGTCTCTACTAAAAATACAAAAAACTAGCCGGGCGCAGTGGCGGGCGCCTGTGGTCCCAGCTACTCGGAGGCTGAGGCGGGAGAATGGCGGGAACCCGGGAGGCGGAGCTTGCAGTGAGCCGAGATCGCGCCACTGCACTCCAGCCTGGGCGACACAGCGAGACTCCGTCTCAATAAAAAAAAAAAAAAAGAAATTTGCTACAGTGACTCACAGGACTCAGGGAAATGCTTTACTTATGCAGATAAACAACCAGATGGAAGAGATGGAGAGGACAACGTATATGGGAAGGCATGTAGACCTTCCCTTTCTGGGAAGGTGCCCTCTCTACGAGCACCACCCTCCAGGCATCATTACACGTTCTGCAAACTGGAAGGTCTCCGAATCCTCTCCTTTTCAGGTGTTTATGAAGACTTTATTTCTTATGCATGATTGATTACGGCATTGGCTATTGATGATCATCCCAACCTTCAGACCCTCTTCCCTCCCTAGAGTCAGGCGATAAGGCTGAAAGTTCTATTGCTTATACCAAATAGACTGGCAACCAGTCCCCATTCTGAGGCTATCTAGGGGCCCCAGCCACCAGTTATCATATCAGCATTAAAAAACACTCTTACCTCCAGAGATTTCATGAGTTTTGAATTGCGCACCAGGAACCAGGGGCAGAGGCCAAATGTGTTTATTACATCAAAATATCACAAAAGTATTCAATCTTCCAACTCTGTGTTGAATAGTGGTGAGAGTCACCATCTTTGACATTTTCCCAATCATAAAGAAAAGCATTCAGTCTTTCAACATTAAGTATGTTAGCTTTTTGCAGATACTCTTTATCAATTTGAGAACATTGTCTTCCTTTTCTAGTGTTCTGAGTGTTTTCATCCCAAAGTGGTATTAAATTTCGCCACATGCTTTTTCTGTGTGAAGTGATATGATCATGTCATTTTTCTTTCTTAGCCTGCTCATGTGTATGAAATTAAATAATTTAAACTTAAAATAATTCAATGTAAAGGTGTTGGAGCTTTAAATCATTCTGAACCTTGAGAGGTGGCTCTGCAGCCTGAGTCAAGTGGCATGCAGCTGCAACTTCTGCCTTTTTTCTTGTAAATAATTAAGACCAAGCAGTGCCAGGGACAGGACCCCTCAGAGCATTGCCATTTCTCACAGAGTAATAAAGTAATCTTCCTTGGAATGTAGCAATCCATAACCAATCAAATTACTGTGGCATGTGCTCTGGTCTTGTATGGAAAATGTTGTAATTCTGTTGGAACTTATCTGTCCCTGCCTATGTAAGTGAAACCTCAACTTCACCACTTTGGGCTGCTGATCCATTTGTGTGGAGTCAGTGTTTCCAGGTAACTATCCTCAAGTTTTGCACTAGGATAAACTCCACATTTAATTGTATTCTTTGAACCCTATTATTTACAGTTGACTTGCGGTAGATTCCATTGCTGATTTTCAAATGAATCCTACTTGATCATGATGTATACTTCTCTTTATATATTGCTGAATTCAATTTGCTAGCATTTTGTTAAGAAATTTTGACATCTCTGTCTATGAGGGATACTGGTCTGCAGGGTTTTTCCTACTATTTTTGTTTGGGGCAATTTAACTTCAAAAATTAAAAAATAAATGAATATTCTTCCTTCATCGGAGAATGTCTTGATTTCCCTTTCACATATGAAAGACATTTTCAGTAGACATAGAATTCTAAGTTGACAGTTATTTTCTTTCAGTATGGAAAAAATATGATGCCACTTTTGCCTGCCTGGAAAACATTGGCCTCATTATCATTGGGCAGGGGGGAAAATACTAATTGTCTATTATGCCTCTTCTGATATCACCCCTGAGAGGGGGAAAAGGTACTTCTCTACTGTTGGTGGAGGTGAAAATCCAGGGTCCCCATGTGGACTTCTTACCACCCACTGGATATGAGAATTCTGGCTCTCTACTTGGCTTTCTGTAATACTAACCTGACAGGAGGTTGGAGTGTCTCCTTACATCCCAGCAAGGATAGAGGTTTTGGCTCCCACTTGGCCTTTGCTGTTGGAGGTAGGGGTAGGTAGGCCACAGGTTTTTCAATGTGTGTATGTGTGGTGTTTAGCTGGAGTAGTACAGACATTATCTAAAAGTTTTCTCTATACTGCTAGACTGCCCCTTTCCCAGTCCTTCACCTACAGTGAGTAGGCTTTCGCTGTAACCTTTCCTCTTGTCTGTGCCCTCTGGCAGCTAAGGGTTACTAGTTTCTTTAGTTCCAGGGCTGGGGTGTCTAAGGCAAAAACAACATCTAGGGAATTAATTACCATATTGTTTCTTGTGTCTCCAGGTCTCTAGCTGATCTGACTTCTCTCCACCCCTCGGAATATTTTCGGTTTTGTCTTATATCCTTGATTTTTTACTTGTCCTAAATGAGAGGAAGAGGAAAAAGTATACCTTTTTCCCAGAAGTGGAAGTCCCTTTGTTTTATTTTTTTAAAAATACTAAAGTCTTTCTCTTTACTGTTATCACAACAGATCCTATCAAAGAAGAGATATTAAGACAGAAAAAGAATTGAGGGATAGTGAGAGAATATTCACAGCTTTACTTGAGAAGAAAAAAGGAAGGGTTACAAAGTGGGGAGGATTAGAGTCAAAAGACTCAAGTTCTAATGGAAAGATGGTCAGCTACTAGCCTTGCATCTCTAAATATCACTTAAATACTCAGACAGCCTCATGTTTTGTTTTGTTTTGATTTTTCCTGTAAGATAGGGATGATATCGCCTAGGTGCCCTTCCACAGTTGTGGTCGTATAAGATAAGACAGGGTATCGGATGGTGCCTTGTCAATTTTCAGTCAAGGTATAAATAAATGGCATGTTATTACATTCCAATGATGAGCTCCCTGCCTCTACTTCCCACCTGCTCCAACAAAACCCAGTTCTTTCCTGTTTGTCCTGTGTTTCAGCCATTGATCCAGCAACTACTGATCCACCTGCATAAACTGGAAATATGCGAGGCATTTTGGATACCTGACTCCCTCTAATCCCCACCAGTCAAAATAAGAATATCACAGTACCAATGTTCTCCTTCCAGATAGCTCTCAAATCTGTCTGCTTTACTCCATCAGCCCTAGATCGAGCCCCCATTCTGTCTTACCTGTACTGTGATAGTCATCTCTTCTAACTTTCCCTGCTTCCAAACTCATCGCTAAAGAGCAGTTAGATCATCTTTCGAGCACTCAAAGCATCTCTCCCAAGTCTGTTCTAGATTCCCCCAGATCCCTAGAGTTCCCATTTGGGCTTCCCCTTTCTCAGGAGCCTTATCTGTTCATTTATTTTTAAAAAACTGAAATGGTTTTCTTTTATCCTAAAATAAAATTTTGACCCAAAAGCATGATTTTAAAACTCTTTAATATAAAACAATATTTCATAATAGGAAAATAATTACGTGACATGTCATATTGGCATTGCTTCACAAGGACCAGAGAAAAACTGGACACGTAAACTAGAGATAGCATGTTTAACCAGAGCCTTGTGTACCTATTACTTAAGAATGAAAACATCAACCATAACTTGCAAATCTGCATTATGACTCATGAAACAAGTACACTGTACCTCGCCAAGCTATAATTACTGACTAAACCTAAACTTCTTTATCACAAGCTCATTCAGCCTCATGTGCTCAACCCACACAAACTCTGTTCTAGAAACTGCCTAGTTGACCAATTCTGACCCAGATCTACGCGGACCATTTCATGACTAGTTCTAGCTCCCAAAACCTTCTCCAATTCCTTTTGAGACACCCCCCAGTTTCCCTAGTGTCTGTTCACCTTTGCAACAGCAAGCTCATAACGTGCCTTAGAATCTAAAAACTGTTCTGATATTCTTTAATGGGTTTTAGCAAAATAAATGATTAGGATAAATACTTAACATTTTACACTTATTTTAACAGTTACTAATGTTACTTCTAGTTATAGGAGGACTATGGAGTAGGGAGCAGGGTGTAGAAGAATAGATTACTCTTATTTTTCTGTAATGATTGAAGTTCAAACAATAAAAATGCATTCACACATTTCCTCAGAAATTTTAAAAACACACATTAAAGGCTAAATATATGTCCTGTCAATTAAAAACTCTAAGAGTAACCTTATAAAAGAAAAGAAAAATGTTTGCTCTCAGGAGATGATTAAATACCCATATTGACTAAATATATTTAAAGTGGTTATGATTCAATGTCAGACTAATATTTTTGCCTCTACTTTAATTGCTTTTTAAAATAAGTATCAGGAGGTTCCAATTAGAAATTTAAATGGAGGGCACTTTGAATCAATATGCTGTGGGATTTAAATGTTGCTGTTTTCATGTTTTCCTTTTTGAAGATATATTGGTCATTCTTTTTTTAAATTTTTATCACTAAGAGTTCAAGGAAAGCTTGGTTTTTATTGGAAAGGCAAGAAATACAGCTTCTGACTAAATGTTTATAGCTTCAGTGTGAGATGCCCTTCTCCCTTTCCCTCCTCCTGGCATATTTAATCAACAGAATATTCACAGATCTTTCACCTCCTACAACAGGCCTACTCCAACCCTGCGTAATTTCTCCTGTCTTAGGTCCTCTGACGTTTATCCTGAAAACCACAACTAAGTACTTGATTCAATATTTTACCATATTTCTTTTATTCCTCCATATCTCACTTTTTATTTTTAGAAAATGCCTCTAATGCAATGTAGTGATCATCACAGTGCCTAAGATATTGCTTTGAACTAAATAACTATTTAAAAGAAAAAACAAATATGGTTGATTAGTATAAGCAATTACTTTGCAGACGAACTTTGAAATGTGACTTCCCATTTCAAAGGTTCTCTTTACCATTCCCCAGTTTTCCAAGAATCATCTCTCACTGACGTCTAACATATATACCTGACTTCAGAATATTCTGAGGCTGAGTTCCTTCATCAAAGTTAATTAGTAGAAAGTGTCACTCACCAGAAAATTCCATCTAATTGAAAACTGGACTGAAATGGCTAGGCTCAAATGGGGGTTGATCTAAATTTCTCACCAAGCAGCACTTCAAGGTATCTTAGACAAGACTGCCTCGAGCTGTAAAAAGCTTTGATGCCATCAGCCCTACACCAGGATCAAAAAACAATTTTCAACTTTTATTGCAAGCTTTGTTAATAAGTTTCTCTCCTATGCGTCACAGTTATGAAAAACCTTTAATATTTTTGTTGCATGGGAATAAAGCTAGGAAGGATATAAATTTCAGGCAAATTGGAGAATCATTTAAAAAATATTGTCATCGAGACTGATAACTGCCAAACCTGGAAACCACTTTCTCCCAGATCAAACACAGCCTGGAGTAATGGTGAATTCAAATCGATAAGCAAGCCTGTGAGAGAGGCTATCAGAAGAAACTATTTCTTTTCACCTCTAAAATACAATTCACTAAGCATGACATCCAAATTCCTATTGCCATAGGCATTTTCACTGGTTTAGAAGAAGACTGCGGGATGGCTAATGTGTTTTAGTTCTCAGATAAGGCTAATGGGTTTCAGCTCTCTTGCCAGTTTTGATTGCCAAATACTGCCTGTGACCCAGTAAAGAATTCTGAAGTTGCTTATGGGCTTTGGGGAAGAGAGTAACACAGTCTAGCAACAACATTTACCAGTATGGCAAAGCAGCATTCACTAAAGAATCTGGGCCCTCTCCCATTGCTGGACACATGGAAGACCATTTCCAGAGCTCTCAGTGCAGTTGGACAGGGCCACATGACCAGTTCTGTCCCACAGGCTGTGATCATTGTTGATGTGTACCACTTCGCAGCCCATATGTGATTTTCTATGCTTCTCATCCCTGAAGGCTTGAGATAAATGTGCCATAAGACAGCAGTAGACAAAAATGCTGAGCCACCTCTTGGAGATGAGAGCTGTCCTGGAGCATCACCTGTAACCTCCGTGGGCTTTGCAAGGATGAGAAATAATCCCAGTTGGTTAAGCCACTGTGATTTTCGTATTGTTTGTTATTGCGTTATAACCCAGCCCACTCTGACTTCTACATACAACTCTCAGATGAGGGAATGGAGACAGGGGTGCCCAGCACTTAGAGGATTACAGATGAACAGTCAGGAACACTGGTTCCTCTTACATTTAAGACACCCACAACATCATGATGCATTTCCCTTTGATGTGATGGGGAATTCTTGTACCCGTTCACAGCTTACTTTCATTTTGATAACGACTAATTGTGACCTGCACCTTGGCTCTTGCTTGTCTCCTTTATCCTTTCTCTCCTTCTTTACGTAGGCACACAGATGTTCTAGAGTATGCCTGATCTATCACACTAACAAATATATTAAGTATCCCTTTGAAAACCAAAAGGAAACATTACAATTTTTCTGGCTCTTTTAAATGCCTGTGAACACACTAGCATGTTACACTTTTAAGTATTTCAGTCAAGGAGTCACTTGGGTTAGCCTACATTTTGGCAAGTAAATCAACAATTGCTGCCAATTGCATCAGAGAGATTCCTTTACTTTTAGCAGATCTGTATCAGCAGAAAAGGAGCAAATGTATCAGCTCATTGGAGCAAATGACCACCACACCTCAGGAACAAAAGCGTATACCTCCACATCACTTACTAGATGCCAGGAAATGGTCTATGAGCTTTACTGGTATCAATGAATTTAATCCTCCCAACAACCTTAGAGATTATGGCTACTTTTACTCCCATTTTACAGATGAGACAAGTGTGTGAGTTTACATGCTTACAAAAAGCACTTATCTTTTATCATAAAAGAGTTTTTAGATAAAACATAGGATGAGCAGTTAAACTTTAGATAAATAATAAAATAGTTTTAGTATATGTGCCATATTTTGCATGGGACATACTTATTCTAAACTATTTTTTACACATATCTGAAATTCAAATTCAGCTGGACCCCTGTATTCTTATTTGCTAACTCTGGCAACTCTAAATTAGAAGCTGGATTTCAAATGTCATCAATTCTCAATATCTAACTTTATTAAGCAATGAAAATAAGCTGATTGTACATCTCCATCAAACAAAGTTAAAGACAAGTTTTATTAAAATCTCTGAATCTAATCTACTATAAAAGTAAAATGCCAATTTTTACTACAAAAAAAAATTTGCTTTTGCTTTCCTACTACCCAATCTGTGGTATTTGAGAAGGATCCAGATATTAATATGTAGATTCTGCCAGTTGTCACATTTTATATCTAAATTGGTGAAAATCCTACCACTTGTGTCTGTAAGGCATTCACTTTGTTTGGATTGGGGTTGGGGTTTGCAAGAAAACACAGAATATTCCTTTTTGTTCTTTTTTTTTTAACTTTTATAAAGTTATATGGGACCTGTTAAAACAGAAGTATGAATATTCTAGGTCAAGTAGAGATGAAAGGACATAATAAATAGGAAACACTGCTCTCCCAGTGTATCCTGAAGAAGTCCTTGTCAATCATTTCCAGTAAAGTCAATAAAAAATAATGCTTACCATGTCAAGAGCATACACTGAGTTTGATGTGGTGGGGACAAATCATAAAATAGGTGTAGGCTGAGGCCAAATTTGAAATGTAAGGTACCTTGGAATAATGTACTTCCAGAGATTCTCAATAACAGCATTTTAAATTCTTCTCTCTTCCAGGTTCTGTTTCATGCAGGACCATGAGTTACTGCCAACAAGTTAATATCTACTCTCAGCTGTTGATTCAGCCCAAACACTGTGCGTCTCCAATCTCCATTCATCAAGGGCTTCAAAACAATGTGTTTATCTTTCTACTTGTTGTGAATATTAATAAATTAAGATCTTTAAACTGTCTAGGAAGAAGTAAGAAATAACTGCCAAGAGCTTGGGTACAGATGAGGTATTCACATACATTAGAGAAGTACCATTAACAGTAATTAATGGTGCTTTTACATTCTCAGAATGCAGTGCAATAGACTGTCGATTTGTTTTGGAGGTGTCTGCAATCATAACACATATCTCATGCTAAATGGATACTTAGCAATTTTTAATAATTTTAAAATGATGTGCTATTTAATGCTTTGGTGATAACACACAGTTTTATGAAGATAGTTTTTGAATTTAGAATTTTTATTGAACTTTATTAAATTTAATGAGACTGCATTACTTACATTCTACCTTAATTCTTAATGTTTATAAAGGTCACAACAACTAATTTAAAAAGTTGTATTTTAGAAAAGCAAATTATGTCAGTTAATGACTATACAATTAAACCATAATTCCTCTATTTTCTAAAGCTAGCCTACATTTAGTGCTGTGCTATGTCTTCATGAGGGGTATTAAAGCGTAAAAGTTTAAGACATATTACTGTTGTGAAGGAGAACAGACACAAATAGGAGAATTTTATTAACTCCAGATTCTTTTCTTGACTTTGTCTGGCTTTTGATTAGAACTAGAGTACACAAAACTCAGCAGACTACGGTAAAGAGGATTTACATCAACTCAACTTCCCAAGAAGTTAAAATTAAAAATGTATCTCCCCTAAGTCAATACATTCTGCAATATTTCACTGGTGACTTTAGTCCCAATTTGCTTGAGGAAACTAAAAGTAAAATAGAAAACAAATTTGCTTTGAAGGAGTCAAGGCTATGTGGAATATAAATTTGTGCAAAAATACTTAACCCAGTCTATAGCCTTTCCACGAAGGAAAGAAACTGTAAAACAGATTTTGGGGAATTTTGACACAAATTACTAAGAGATCACTTATATGCCTGTTTTTAGACTGAGAGGTTCCTCAATTCTTTTTTCTTTCTATCTGCTTCATTTCCATCAGGAACAACTGTTCAACTCTTACTTGTAGATCCTCATAATAATTCTTGGCAATATATGTGCAAAATTAAGATGGGTCTCTTCACACTGTTTGCAGTATGGCAAGAGAGTTTACAAGGCAATAATTCTAAATATAAAACAAACACGTTACATGATTTTACAAATTTAAGGGAATGTGTAGAAGGAGTACTAATCACACTTGGCATGTTTAAAAATACACTTGGTGCTCGTCAGCGCTCAAAGAGTAGAGACATATTGTTTGAATTATCAATAATAACAAAATCATGGAGGATTGATCATGAGAGTATTTTCCTTCATCTTAGCCACAGTAGTAAGACTTCTATGCTGTACTTCTTTTATAATTAGGCAAACATCTGACACAAATCCTGTGAAGGCAGAGGTAGTTATTTCTGTGTATTCTTTAGACTTCCACATCAAGAAACCATGCCCCCTTCTGACGTGACTATCTCCTTCTTCCCCACACAACAAAACTGAGAACATAAAGAGAAATTACTGACACACCTGGGCAGCTAATGCAGACATGCTGACTGCAAAAAGGCTCTCATCTCACAGAGGAGGAGGCAGTCAGAACTCTGTCTCCAGCAAAGCATCTCCTCAAAAGCTTCACAGTTTCTTAACATCTACAGAGAAGTCTTAATAGAAAAGTCGGTAAATTCACCAGCCACACACCATCTTGTCATTTGACCTTTGATTTCTATAGTTCAGCACTCTCTAATTCCAATAGACAAGATTCAAAGAAATGTCTGTAATACTTTATCTGCCCGAAGGAAGACAGTGAGATAATATCCACACAAGTCTTGAACTTTTAAAATCCATTCTCACTGATACAGGGGAATACGAACTGGAAGAAGGATTGAATGCCATGCTTGAATTTTTACCATCCAATAAAATCTACAGTGTGTTGTGTGACAATGATATTTACTTTGAGTGTGTTTTAAAAAATGACACCTGCTACAAATATCACGGATCTGTATATCCTTAAAGTCTCACAGGTTATAAAACAGCAAGGGCAAATATTTTATGAGCTACACTGCAATGTTGTTTTGTTCCCAGGAAAAGACGTATTTCCTCAAATACTAAGCGACCAGTCTATTCCTGGGGTCAGCTGAAGCCAGTGTTGATACTGGACAAACACTAGGAGAGAGCTGGTTCCCTACCATGATGATCCCTGGAGCTCAGATGCTGTCTGTACCCAGACTCTCAGGGCAACCGTGGCCAACGTAGAGAAGGTGAGGACACCGCTCTTTTCAAGACACATGTGGGTTCAGCACACACGTTTATTGTGATGACTGTTGCTAATGATGCTGACAGTAGGCAACATTTACCAAGGGATCACGATGCGATGAGCACTGTGCACGGCGTTTTATGTGTTGACTGGCTGAATCCTCATAATGTCTTTTGGAGGTAAGTACTATCAGCAACACTACTTCACAGATAGAGAAAAACAACAGACAGTAATAGCCCTGCACAGCAGCAACCTTGGGAGTTGAACCTGATAAATCCATGTGTTTATTAGGTTCAGGTCACCCATATAAGGAGTCTGACTGTAGTCAGTGTCAGCTCCACCTTTACTATAACCTTGGCCGAGTTACTTAACCTCACAAAGCCTCAGTTTCTTCATTTGTCACATGACAGTATTACTTGCCTTACAGAAAAGTCATCTCAAACTTGGAAAGAGGTGACTGAGCTTACTGCATTCCTTCAGTGTAGAGTCCCCACTACTGGGCCTTTCTGTTTACAAGGTTAACTAACAACTCTCAGGACAGGGAATAATCAGTATGGGCTGTTATAGACCAGGAAGACATCATCCTTTCTGTATCTAACCCAACAATGTACCAAATTGCATGTACAGGTATATATATATGCCTCTCAAATGCTCTTTGGACTGACTTTAATGTTACACTGGGTCCCCCAATAATTAATGAGCTGAACAAAATCTTCACGTGTTCATTTTCTATTTGCGTGAGAGCATGAATTTGCCTTTCTGCCAACTGTCTTAACACAAGATTGTCTTGAGAACCACGATATTGCATATGAAATGTTCGGCATAGGACCTGTGTTACCGACGATTCACTAAATGTCATCTATCACATCACTACTATAATCATCTCTATAACCGATCACCACAAGTACACTATTTAACACTTTTAATGTGAGGAATGGTTGTTTCTATTTACTCATATTCAAATACAAACAGAGAGAAGTTAATCACTAACCGTGAGAATAGCTCTAAAATTATATACTGTTATCCACAGCTGGGGCCACTTTAAAATCCGGCCTTGAGAGTGATTATCTCACACATCACACACCCAATATGAAAATGGAGTTTTTAAGATACCCACTTTCTATGCACAGAAGGTTGTGCACCAGACAGGCTGCTTGGAGCCTTAGTGCCGCCATCTCTGGTAAACAGGATTCATTAGAGTGATAATTGACAGTTGTTTCCCTTTCTAAGTGATTGCTCTGTAGTTCCATTATGTTCTGTCAGGGAAGTGCTAGCAATTAATTACCAATAAACTAAACACCAACTCTGCTTGCAGTGGAAGGTTTGGAACCATTTATCTTGGGGGTTGAAGGAGGTGGCTGGGAGAGGGGAAAATCCACCTCACCAAATACACAAAGTGCTGTGTAAAAACCTTATTACAAGGGTGGGTGGGGATGGATAGAGTCTGTGGGAGGACAAGAAACCCCCATTTCCACTTTTGAGGCTTTGGTATATTAAAAGAAAGAAACCTCAAACCAGTGGTCAAAAAAGTATGGTCCATTTTAACATAGGTTACTTTGAACACTAAAAAAAAAATACACTGCAGAATAATTATGACAGTCACAAGATCATGACGAAACTTTTTGTTTAAGCCAAATGCATAGCAAGGAAATACTCCAGTGGTGTGACAGAGGACTTTTTACATTCTATTAAGGACTTTCTGGCCGGGCGCGGTGGCTCAAGCCTGTAATCCCAGCACTTTGGGAGGCCGAGACGGGCGGATCACGAGGTCAGGAGATCGAGACCATCCTGGCTAACACGGTGAAACCCCGTCTCTACTAAAAATACAAAAAACTAGCCGGGCGAGGTGGCGGGCGCCTGTAGTCCCAGCTGCTCCGGAGGCTGAGGCAGGAGAATGGCATAAACCTGGGAGGCGGAGCGTGCAGTGAGCTGAGATCCGGCCACTGCACTCCAGCCTGGGCGATAGAGCGAGACTCCGTTTCAGAAAAAAAAAAAGAAAGAAAAAAAAAAAGACTTTCTGTGCATTCCTTCTATTGGAAATTATATATAAACTCGAAATTGAGGCTTTTTGTGAAACCCTGAGATCCAAGGGTTTGAGCTTCCTCTCCTCTATAAGCCATCAGACTCTGAGGTCTGATTCTTCTGCAAACCATCTGAGATCCTATACTGTAGTTGCTTGCTTCCTTTCCTGTTTGCTTTTTTTTTTTTTTTTTTTCTTTAGTATACAGCCATGTGGTGGCTTTTTATATAGATCCTGGGGATACATCCTTGCAGCTCTCCAACTTCTTCTATCAGCTCAATTTGCTCCCACAGCCACAATGGTCTCTGGGTTCCCTAGATTCTTACTACATATTACTTACCATAATTTTTTAAATATACTTAATCACACATGCTTTCGGTTCACTTCACATTCGAGTGTCTCATTTCATAAGACTGTAGCTCCTTGAGGACAAGGACACATCTTCACAGGATAATTAACAATTACTGAGCACCTGCCTGCCGTCTGGAATCAGGTCATGCAGGCAGAGCAGGCAGGCAAGAAAGCAAGTAAACAAAAGCAACCTTTATTTACTTCTCCCACATTTCTCTGCCATGGGAAAGGCAAGTCAAAGCTGATAAAAAACCAAAATGGATTTCATGGATTTCAGGTCTCCACAGAACCCAAGACCCATTATTTGAAGGCTTTTGACCCACCAGTAGGTCCAAACATCTGTTGACATCTGTGTCTCTGTTCTGCGGTGTTTTTCAAGGGATGCTAGGTGTTCTTCAAGGTCAAAAGGGAATTGTGGTCTCTCAAAGAAACTGGTGCTGAAAAGAGTAAGGGTGTAGTTACCTGGGGCAAGAAGCAGAACAAGAACTGGGTGGAGGTCAAGAAAAGCCTAAGGCCAAGTGAGAAAGACCAACAGAGGCAACGGAGGCAACCAATCAATGATAAATTTCCCCCACCCTAGGCCTAGGGGTCAGTACTGATAAAAGCCAAACAGACCAAAAAGGCACCGGCAGGAGGTGACCAGTCCAGGCCTCTCCAGTTAGCTTCTGAGAGAGCTAACAGCTACTGGAGAATACTGGAGTCTCCAGTCCAACCTAACCTGGCCTTAAAAGGCACAACTCCCAAGACAAAAGCACTCTAGGTATTCCTGAAACACACAAGGACACAGATTAGAGGAAAGAAAGAAAACAAAGGGCTCGTTTACAAATTTTTATTTTGAAATTTATTTCAAACTTATCTACATGGTCCAATAATTAGATGAGTACAGGGGACAACTGTGTATGCCCCAGATTCACTGGTTATTATATTTTTCCCCATCTGCTTATCATTTGTGCACTTCCTTGCTTGCTTTCTCTCTATATACACACTATTTTTTCCCACCTCATTTGAAAATAAATTGCATTTAGTGCATACTTCTTAAAGCTATTCTTTTCCACCACAGTACAATAACTAATTTCAATAAATGGAGCATTGGGACAACATTATATCCAGTCCACTGTCTTCTGTTTCTTCATTTTGTCAGTTAACCCAATGTTGTCCCTTTTGACATCTTCCCCTCTTCAGTATAAAATCCAGTATAGGATCTTATTTAGTGTTCCTATCTCTTGAGTCTCCTTTAATCTCAAACATTACTTTGTCTTTCTGACTGTTTTCTTTTTTAACAGTACATCTCCATGCCCCAAACCACCCCTCTACCCCCACGTGTGTGTGTGTGTGTGTGTGCATATGTGTGTGTGTGTGTTTTAATACAACTACATTTGGGGGTTCCTTGCTGTGTCCTTGAGTTTAGATTCAGGTTCTATATTCCGGACCTGAGTACCATACTGGTTATGCTTCTCAGGGTATCACATCAGGAGACACACAAATATCTATTTGCCCATTAATGGTGATGTGAATTCTGATCACCAGTCAAGATACTGTCTGGCTACTATTTTTTTTTTTCCCAAACACAAGACTGCTTAATATTCTGAGTATATCTTAGGCAGGCAAAGAATCTAGCTCATTATGTTTTAGTTATACACTAACAAAGTATGCACAGTTATACAAGTTTACAGTTGTATTTTGTTTGTCTAAAATAATGACACATTAGGGCCAATGCATAATTGCTCATTCTGTGTTGTCTACCATTCTGAGCTATAAGCTTTTATGATGCAAAAGCTGTGGTTTGTGAGCCATTGTTTGTATGGGCTCCTTCAGGCCCTCTCAATAAAACAACACATGCAACAACCAATAAACATGCCCTTTCTAAAATATGGTCGGGGTGGATTTTCACATTTCATAGAGCATCTCAGGGCTGTTCAAGCTGAGAGATATCTGAAATCAATTGGTCCAGCCCACACACTTTTACAGTTGAGAAAATCAAGACCTAAGGAAGAAAAAATGACTTGCCTAAGGTAATACAGTATAATGGTTCTTTATAAACTGAATTATAAAATCAATTTAGTGGGCCGTGACCAGCGTGTTTTAAACTGAAATACAATTTTTTTAAAAACATGAGTACTTAGCATATAGCAAGGGTAAACACTGGTGAAACCTTTATTTTAATTATATATGTTTAGGAGTGTAGATGCTCTCCTATACTAATGCGATAAAATATATATATATATTTTTAAGATGGGGGTAGCCCAGGCTGGAGTGCAGTGGCATGGTCATAGCTCACTATAACCTCAAACCCCTGGGTTCAAGCAATCCTCCCACCTTAGCCTCCCGAGTAGCTAGAACTACAGGCATACACCATCATGCCTGGCTAATTTTTTTTAAAAAATTTCTGTACAGGCAAGGTCTCACTACGTTGCCTAGGCTGGTCTCAAACTCCTGAGCTCAAGTGATCCTCCTGCCTCGGCCTCCCAAAGTGCCGGGACCACAGGCATAAGCCACCTCACCCAGCCACAAAATGTATTTCTTACTGAATTCTGTGGTTAAAATCCTTTAAAGAACGCCATTAGAACTAACCCCAAACCAGTGGTCATTCTACCAGGAAAGTGTTTTTGCAAAGTTTAGTGTGAAAACAAATAAAGGTTGAAATGCAGCTTCTGATTTAACAGTTCTGGTATGGACCTGAGATTCTGCATTTCCAATAGGCTCGTAGGGGCGATCTAAGCTGATAGTGCTGGCCTATCAACTACCTTTGAAAAGTATGATCAGAAAACACTGCATCTGAGGGAGGACCTACTTCATTTTAAAGACCCGTCTCTCTGAAGTAGGTACTATGTATATGCATGCATATATACATGCACACAGTTTTTTTGCTAGCAATTTGAATGGGAACAATCAATTCTTGAAAATGTTTAAAAATAACAAAACAAAACCTTCCACAAAGAATCACCTCAATTCACTACAGAGAAAATGTGCTAATTATGACAGTAATAAGAGCGCTGGTATTTACTGGTGTTCACAATGACACGCATGAGACCCAGGGCATCCATAATCCAGTTGACTCAGGTTGGTATGATTTCCCCCAGATTACAGATGAAGAAATAGACCCAAATTAGTTTATTTTCCCCAAGGTCATCTGGCTTGAGAGTAGAGGGACACAGATTAGAATCCAGCCAATTAATTCCTAAGGCCATGCTCCTATCATACTCACTGACTTACAGATCTCTATTATCCACACACCTATACACATGTT
Organism: Trachypithecus francoisi; assembly: GCF_009764315.1. NCBI lineage: Eukaryota > Metazoa > Chordata > Mammalia > Primates > Cercopithecidae > Trachypithecus > Trachypithecus francoisi. The sequence goes on from NW_022681453.1 coordinate 28,582,293, forward strand.
CTAAACATTACATATGATATAAATACATATTCAGATATGTACATTAGCACCTTGGCATATACTTTTATAAACTCTACAACATTCAGGAGTCAGGGATCAGAAGAGAAAACTAATATGTCAAGACCCAGTTCTCAAAAATTAGGTGCCTTCTCAAGCAGGTCAAGCAACCACATTTATATTGTCTACATTAAAGGGATCTCAAAAACAGCCACATTAGCAGAATACAGGGCTGAATGGGCAGGCTGGCAGGGGAGGAATGTGAGCAGGCAAACGACTAGAGCTACAAACAAGATTCCATCACCTATAACTTAGACTTCATGTGGTATATTTAGTTCAAACCCTGGCACTTTATACAAATAGGTTGTCACATAAAGTGCAAACAACTCTCTTTTGACAAAGTGATACTGCTGTGGTGCTGGGTTGATGGCTTTATATTCCACAAAGCTCTTTAAGTGACAAATGAAAGCAGAGTCTTGAAAATATGGTGATATGAAATGACTGCATAAATCCTTTCAGGGTTCCCGGGGGGAGCAAAAGGATAGCATTTTGCAATTAATTAAAAAGAAAATCTGAGAGGATGAGGTTAGATCTTTCCAATCTTGACTCTGCACAAACGGACTTTGAAGTTACTGGCACAAAACTGAGAGATGGCCCCAGAAAAGTCTTCAAATGAGATGTACGATGCTGTTTAAAGATCAGGCTCAAGTGCTGCTCTTGGCCCAAATTATGCCAGGCAAGGGTGCAATAATTATCTCTGCTAGAGATAGTTGGTGCACTGGAGTTGAAATCTTTTGATACGTTGGATAATGCCGTTTTTTGTGTGCACACATTGCTTTCCCAAGCTGCCTACATCAGTGTCATGTTCAAATGAAGCCGAATAGTTTAAAAGGCTCCACTTTCACGCTGGCTTTATTTAGCTTGCATAAACATTTCCCTTCAATCTCATATAAAGTCTTGCTGCATAAATGCAGCTGTCCTGCTCTTGTCTCTTAATAAAGATCTTTACAAAGAGGCCTGTTGGGCAACATATTTCTGATAGATGATTAATAAGAGATATAGGATTTCTTTTTTAAAAAAAATCATACTCTGACTACAGAGGGCAAATTCATTATCCATAAATCAAAAGGAGCAAGGGATTTCAGTAGTATCAGAAGCCTTATCTGGCTTCAATCTGACAGTTAACTCTAGGCCGTGAATGATTAAATAAAAGTCTAAGTTCACCCGAGCCTGGATAAAATAAAACTCAAAGCCCAGAAACTTCAAATAAAATAAGAAAAAGCCATATAATTTTTAACCTCAAAAGCAAACTGAGAAGAGAAGTATGATGTGACAGAAACTATGATTTCAAATGGAGGGTTTCTTTTGTTGTGTGTGTTTTTCAGAACTAGACTTAAATTTTACAAGAGGCTCCCTACCCATACGGATGAAAGTTTTGAGAGTAATGAGGTTGATTTGAACTGTTAAAAACTTTCTAATTGAGAAATAGCAACATATGGTGTGGCCGAATAAAAATGGCCACAAAATCTTTAACATTCCTTCCATCCAGAAGTGAGGGGTCTATGTTCCTTCTCCTTGATTATGGTGAGGCCACTGAGTATTTTCACTAAGAGAATTCAGCAGAGGCTGGGTGTGGTGGCTCATGCCTGTAATCCCAGCACTTTGGGAGGCCAATGCAGGAGGATCACTCCAGTCCAGGAGTTCAAGAATAGCCTGGAAAACACAGTGAGAGCCTGTCTCTATTTTAAAAATTAAAATAATAATAAAAGAATTCAACAGAACTTACTGTGCCCAGGTCTCAAGAAACTAGTGTTTCTCTTAAAACACTAGCTTTCAAATCTGAATTGCTCTAAAATAAGAAGTCGGCCACCCCAAGGCTACCATATTATGAGGAAGCCCAAGACAGCACTTGGTGAGAGAAAGGGAAAGATGCCCACTCAACCTCCAGCTATCTGAGTCATCCTGGCTGAGGCTCCAGACATTAATGAATTGCAGTAAGCTATTCATCCTAATGCCCTGTGGGAATCTCTCACCCACAACCTTGGGAGATATAATAATAATAAATTGTCCTCAGATGTTGCGTTTTGGAGTAGTTTGTTACACCGCAACAGATAGCCAGAACATACAATAAAATGGGCTAATCTTAAGTGTACAGCTCTGCTCTTTTGCATGTGTATACACACGAGTAACCACCACCAAAGTCATAAGACAGGTTTTCAGAAGGCTTTCTCTGACCCTACTTAGACACTTTCCTCAATAAACATCTGCATCCCACGCCAACACAAATAAGAAACCAGTATCCTAGCTTCTATTATCATAGACGAGTTTTGTCAGTTCTTGAATTTCATGTGTAGGAAATCACGTAGGAGGTACTCTCTAGCATGCAGCTTCTTCCGTTCAACATACTATCTGTGAAATTCATCACTGCTGCTGTGCAGGGCAATAGATGGTATGTTTTCATTGCTCTGAAGTATTGCATTTTATAAGCATACTACAATTATGCATTCTGCTGCTGCTGATGGACATTTGGTTGCTTCCAGTTTGGGGCTTTTATGAATAAAGCTGTTATGAACATTCTCATTCCTGGTGGACAAATGCACTCGTTTCTCTTGGGAATATACCTAGAAGTAAAGTTGCTGGATTGCAGGGCAGTGCGCTCCCTTGGTAAAGTATTAGTTCATATTCCAACTCTTCAAAGAATTGCTCATCAGGGCTACATTATCGTGTTTTCTCCCCTATAACTAGCAAATACTGAGGCAAAATCATGCTGCGTTAAATTAAGACATTTATGATTTGTCCTTCCCTATTGACCTTTCCTGACTAACTGCACAATAGTATTGTTCTCAACAATATCTACTGTCAAGAATATGACATTGGTCTTGGAAAAATCCTATCAGGCAAAGTCAACCTCTAAAATAGCATTGTAATAAATATGCAGAAATGTCACTTTCTGCATTAGCCCAAAGGTTTTGTATAGCTTAAGGATATGTGCAGTAAGCTAACTATAAAAATAGAAACTTGACAGTGGGGATGTATGTGTGTGTCAAAATAATGTTACTCTTTCTGGGTGCATGGCAGAAAAAATGACACTACATCCACCAGCATGATTTTTATAGATCTGCCTCTTTGCCAGATGTCACCTTTTATAAACTGCTTTATAAAAACATGACCGTATAAGTGCAATAGTGTGTTTATTGCTTGATAAACTTTAGTAATAAACTTAGGATTGGTTGAAAATTAAAGCCTTAGAGCCTATTCATTAAGCATTTAGGACAAGTGAGTAAGCAAAAAATGCAAACTATTAAATCCTAAATGTATGCAGATCAAGCCACTAGCAGCAAGCACTATTTCTCAGTCAGTATGTCTTATGGAAATATCTGCCAGTTTCCTTGTCATTGAGCTAAATGCATTACAGGCACATCTAAAGCATGCCATTTGCATTGCTACAAATTTGAGTGAAATCCAGAACGTTACAATTGCCACAGGCTCACTCAAAACAGATTAAGTCTTTTTCAAAAGTGTTCTGTAACTTAGCACAGCATATTTTACATATGGCAAACCATGGTTCCAACAACTACTTTTCTGAAACGACTTGAAAAGACTTTAAGGAATTTCTTAAAATAATTTCATAGCACACACTCAATATTTTGATTATTGATGGATTATATATAGCAATGTAGTGTGGTCTGAGGACTTTGGATTACCTGCAGAGCTTGTTAAATAGAGCGATCCTGTAGTCCTTTCCTAATTGATTGAAAAATAAAATCTCTGGAATAAAGGACCCAAGAACTAATATTTTATTAAGTAACTCCAAATGATCCTTACTCACAATAAAATGTGTTAACCATAGCTATACAGAAATCTAATCTAAAGAAACTTTACAGCAAAGTATATTGGCCCAGAAGGGTGTCATTTTAACTGAATAATGTATTCTTACATTCTTACATTCTTAGGTGCAAATTGTTACTCAAAATTATATTTTTAAAAATTCAAATGGCTTACATTAGTTCATATTCCTTTTTTTTCTTGCAGTTATGTATGAAGACCCACAAAATAAAGTGTAGTTAAGGACTTTTGAAAATCAATCCCCATAACAAATGCATATATAACTAAACTTTCCTGATGATTCTATTTATCCTGAAATGACAGTTGTTATCTTTGTAACTGACAAATGAGAAAAGCAGTAAAATAAAACAATCCCTTTACCAAATAGTCTATTAGAATTCCTCTGATGCTCATCACATTTTTCCACTGCTTACTATTCACCGCCAGATCTCATAAAATATTGCAATAGTTACCTATAGCAAAGTTACTAACATGCAGTTTGTGTTGGGTGGATCCTCACAAAAGTGAGGCTAATATATTGGAAATATATATACTTATATCATTATATATAATTATATATAAATATCATTATATAACCATTATATAATAAGTAATTATATATAAGTGTATACATATATAAAATATTTTCCCCATTAACAAATCAGTGTGCCAACACGACAACAAGTAGGAGAGACTGTCAAAGCTTCACAGTTGCCACAGAACTCTAGTACTGGGAAGTAAGTACTAGTTCAAAATTCCCTTGTAGACATCTTTTTTTTTTTTTTTTTCTCTTGACACAGGGTCTCGCTCTGTTGCCTAGGCTGGAATGCAGTGGTGCGATCATCACTCACTGCAACCTCCACCTCCCAGGTTCAAGCAATTCTCCTGCCTCAGCCTCCCGAATAGCTCGGACTACAGGTGTGCATCACCACGCCCAGCCAATTTTTGTATTTTTTGGTAGAAACGGGGTTTTGCCATGTTGGCCAGGCTGGTCTCGAACCCATCACCTCAAGTGATCCACCTCCCTCGGCCTCCCAAAGTGCTGGGATTACAGGCATGAGCCACCACGCCCCTCCCCATTCTGGGCATCTTAAACAAAAACAAAAACAAAAAACCCTCAACACATCATGGTATAATACAGTGATAAAGCAATGTAGGACTTTTCTGGACATTAAAATGTTTGAAAACAAGCACCATGAAAAAATCACATTAAGGAGCAAAAATTACAATAACTGCTTGCCTTTTTCCTTGGACATCAAAAGAACGAACTAGCAAAAGGAAAGTCAAGCTCCATTTCTGATCGTTTCATTTACCTTACTGTGAAAGAAACAGCACTGAATCAAGAATGAAATAGAAATCAACCAAATGAAATGACAGGAAAAGTTGCAAAGAAAGGCATCTGGGGGGTGAAAAATAAATATTCCTTCACAGAAAGAAATCAGTTGTTTAAAAACAAAACAGAACAAAACAAAAACTTACAAAAACACAGAAATAGGTCAAGCAAATTCTACCCAAATCCCTATTCCTTTGGGCCTTTTCACAACACATAAACCTCATCAGAGGGGTCAAGACCACAATGACTGACATCCTGACCATATGATGCGATGGACAGAGCACTGGACTCCGAGTCAGCAGAGTCGTATAGTCCGGTTTGACTTCACTACTCATTAATTCACCTTTTAAAAGTTTCTGACTCTCTGCATTCATTTCTGATTGCTGCTATAACAAGTTATCACAAACTGAGTGGCTAAAAAAATACAAATATATTATCTTACAGTTCTGGAAGCCAGAAGTGCAAAGTCAGTTTCACTGGGCTAAAGTCAAGTTGTTGGCAAGCTGATTCTTTCCAGAGATTCGGAGGGGAGAATTGAGTTACGTCTTTTCCAGCTTCTAGTGGCTGCCTATACCCCTTGGTTTGTAGTTCTTTCCCTCATCTCCCAACTGCATCACTCCAGTCTCTGCCTCTGTTGTCACATGGCCTGCTCTCTGATTCTGCTGATTCTGACTCTCCTGCCTTCTGCGTTTTACAAAGACCCTGTGACTACCCTGCACCCACCCGCCTTATCCAGGATAACTTCCCATCTTAAGATCCTTAACCTGATCACATCTGTAAAGTCCCTTGTGCCACATAAGGCAACATTCACAGGTACCAGGAATCAGGACATGGACGTACTTGGGGGCCATCACTCAGCCTACCATAATCTCTTTGGATTTTCTTCTTAGTACTAATTCATTCATTTGCTCATTTACTCATCCGCCCACCCACTCACCCATCACCCTCACTCTACAGGAGTTGACCACAGCTTCCCAACTAGTATAGCAGAACAAACTGGTATGTTGTAAACCTTCAAAGGATCTGCTGACAAGTTCTGATCAATATGTAAAATTGATTTTTGCTGCAACAGAGTATACATTCTTGACAGAGTGATGTTTTTAAGGGGAAAATAAACACTGAACAGAGTAGATGATGGAACGGTGTATAGATTGGGATAACTGACTGCCAGTAAAAGGGCAGAGACAGTGCTTCACATTAAGGTGGGACCAAATAAATGTATCAGGTTTTCTGGAATGTGCAGAACTGTGTTTACAGGAAGATACAGAAATTTGTGTCATGAGCACATAGAGGTCCATGACCAGAACAGCAAACAGCCCAACTCAAACAGCAACACAGACACAATGAAACCACACAAATACCATGGAAGGTTCCAGAGACACTGAGGGAGGCTGTTTCTCCCCAGTGGTGGTTACACTGTAATTACCATAGTTCGTTTGGGGTTGCCGACTTTTGGTCTTTTCATGCCAGGATGGACTCCTGGTTCTGAGGGCGGAATCATCTTTCTTCAATCACACGGGATGGGGTAGGTGCCTACACAAAACAGGGTTTTATCAGGAAGAAAAATAGGAAAACGACCTAAGAGGATGCACAATAGCAACTCTCACAAAACCACAGTCACTGGGGGCTCTTTTGTTACCTCAGTTTAAAGCGCTCCCCGTAGGATGACAACTTGTATCTTAATTTCTCCCACACGAAATTCCTCCAAAGTGAGTTTCTTTAGGCACCATCCAGCCCACATTTACATCATTTAAAATAAACTTTTAAATTCAGAGAAAACTATCCAAGTATTTTGACACTCTTCCGTTGTTTATGTATAAAACCAATTACAACGTTAAGCTTCCTCTTCATTTCACATTTGTTTATTCTTACATAAGCTTCTAGACGAAAGCACACTCTCTGAAGGAAAACTGGGGCAGATGGGGGTGGCACAGGATGGTGGAAGCATTATCGTGACTAGGTGGTGGTTAAGAAAATATTTTCAAGACAAAAACCTGAAAATCAGGCTTAAGTGCCAAAAGTAAACCAAAAAGAAGCAGTAACAAGTGACAAAAAACTGGAGAGGAAAAAAAATAGGATTTCAATTACATCATAACTTATGGCTAATAAAGTGCATTTTAACAGGTGTAACACTAAACATAATGCATCTTACTCTGTTTTAATTCAAATATTAATCCTCGTCCAATCACTGTAACGGGAGAAAGACGGTATGCTCTGAATGTTACTTTCGAATTGGGTAGCAATTATCTTCCCGGTATCAATTTCAGACATTCACATAAATCTTTAAAAAATGATAAAGTAACTGACCCAAAAACATCCAATCAAGTAAAATGAAAAGATTTCTATAAAACTTGTGCTATAATTTATTTAAAATTACAAGTAACATAAAAAGAAAGATGGATAATTACAATTAGGGAGATACAAATTTGAAATGGAGGAATATATTAATATTTTAATCTTTCTGATAATTTTTTAAAATTACCTAATATTTTTATATCAGCAAATATTGCCTCAAGGACTCAATTGAAACCCAAATCATAATGATCACTATTTAACTAATTTATTAAATAAAACATGTTCAATTATACACTAAATCAAATGATATGGCCAGCATAAAGGCAGAGCTACAAATTTTAATGAGACTGAAGAAAACAGTAAAAGGTCTTTGAACTTGTTATCCATGTGATCAGGGATACCGAAAACATGCTTGTTTCTCTCCTTTGTGTAGGCTCAGGGATTCCCCAACTCCAAGCAACAGTTATAATAATATTTACTACGTGGTTCCCACCCTGCGAAGAATGGACAGGCACTACCTCATTAAATTCTTACAGCAAGCCAGGTTGCAGTGGCTCACACCTGCAATTCTGGTACTCTGGGAGGTTGGGGCAGGCACATCACTTGAGCTCAAGAGTTCAAGATCAGCCTGGGCAACATGGCAAATTCCCATCTCTAAAATACAAAAAATAGCCAGGCGTGGTGGCGTGCACCTGTAGTCCCAGCTACTTGAGAGGCTGAGACGGAGGATTGCTTGAACCCAGGAGGTCAAGGCTGCAGAGAGTCATGATTGCACTACTGTATTCCAGCCTGGTGACAGAGCAAGACTCGGTCTCAAAAAAACAAAACAATTCTTTCAGCCACCTAAAAGGTTATCTTCACATACGAGATGAGTAATCAGGCATTGAGGGATTACAAAACTTGCACAAGATCCCAGAACTAAGGGGCAGGGGAACTCCAAAGCCTGTAGGAGAACTGCTGAAATCTGAGGACCTCCTCTCTCTGTATATATTTAAAATATGATTTCTGTCTCAGTTTATTGAAGCTGCTATATCAAAATACCTTAAGTTGGGTGATTAACAAATAATAGAAATTTATTTTTCACAGTTCAGGAGGCTGGGAAGCCCAAGATGAAGATGCTGGCAGTTTCAGAGTCTGGTGAGGGCTTGCTCTCTGCTTCAGGATGGTGCCTTCTTGCAGCATCCTCACATGGTAGAGGGGGTTAAGGCAGCTCCCTCCAACCTCCTTTAAGAGGGTGCTAATCCCATTCATGAGGGCAGAGCCCTCATGACTTAATTACTTCCCAGAAGGTCCTACCTCTTAATAAAATCATGTTGGGTATGAGATTCCAACATATAACTTTTGGAATAACACAAACATTCAGACCTTAGCAATATTCATCTATGCTTCTCAACTCTCATTTCACAGCAGAATTTCTCATGGAATTTTCTAGAAACACATTTGTCCAAGTGCAGCCCATAGAAATACTGTGGGCCCAATAGCTTATTTTCATTATGCTTTTCTGGGCAATTATGATACTTGCTCAATGTGTGGAACTCCTGATCTGTGTATTTCAAGAGATCCTGGAGTATATTAGGACTAAAATGTCTCTTTTTCTAATAGCAGTACATCACATTGGTTTCATAAATACTTATAATACATGACACACTACAATGTTAAGGTGGTTTTGCATGTGTCATCACAAGTGACATCCCATTAACTTACCAAGAGTCACAGAGAAAGACTGGTTATTACACCCAATTACAGTTTGAGTCAACAGGCACAAATGAATTATCAACTTTTTGACCTTGGAGGCCATCTCCAACATTATATTGCATAATCCTTTCACTTTATTAACAAGAAGTCTAAGGTCCAGAGAGATGCACTGACTTTTACAGGTTCACCCGGTTAGTAAACAAGGGCACTGGACAAGAAAAACAAGAATTCAGCTCCCACAACTGATATGATGTGTTATTTCTGATACCTTACCCAGACTGTCTCTCGCCGCCTTTCTTTGAAACCTGCACTTGCACTGTTAGACTGGGAAAAGATTAATAAATAAAATCATATGATCACATGGGCAGTCACAACACTATAATCTGAGAAATAATCATTATAGTTGATAAAGAAGGAGGTAGAGGAGGATGTACCACTTTTGTCCCCTTGATTATCAAATTACAAAGACAGAAACTGCAACAACTATAAAAGATGATCAGAGGAAAAGATATCCCAAATTTGAACCATCTGAATTATGAAAAAAATACAAGGTTTAACTGGAATGTTCCCTAAACATGTCACATGTTGAATAAAAGGAGCAGAAAGACTGTATAGAAGACTGGCAACAAAGACATACAGGAAACTTAAGATTCAATATTTAGGTATGGATTTAGATTTTTTTATATGGAAGTAGAGCATTCTCCCCATCTTTCTCCTACTTCCAACTCCCTGCAAAAATCCCACGAAGAGGTAAAATATATAAAATGTCTTAAAACCAAATTGTTAAGGCCCTGTCTCCTACTGGGGCCCAAAGCACCTCCTCCCTCAAGGGGATGCAGGGCTTCCAGGACACCACAGGGAATCACTGTTTCATGTTCATGAAATACATAGTCAGTGATGATATCTACATAACGTCAAGCGTCTAACTGCTTGACTAAATTTTCCCATTATTTTCACTTTGCCAACCACATGCATAATAAAGAAAAAATGAGAATTTTAAAGCCAAAAGATTCCTACTGGGCAATTTTGCGTACTTCCTGAGGATGAGACACTTTCCATATAATCTCATTAGAGAGAGGCCTCAGTGAGCCAGTGCCCCAACAGAACATGGAAAATGAAGCCCAGGGAGGTCATACAACCTGGTAAATGGTACAACATTGCACTGCAGGCTGGAAACAAGGCCAGGGCACGCTGAGGTCTCCAGACTCCACAGGGAGAGGCAGAGATCCCAGGGAGCAGATCCCCAGTCGTGTTGATCTTCATGGTTTTCCTCACATCCCCATGCCTCCTGTACTAGCATTCGGGGTCTGTCTTCTTTACATCTGCTCAGTTCCTCCTTAAATTACTTTGACTTAAATGGAAACATTCTATCTTTACCATGAATGGAAAACCAGTATCACTTGCCACAGATAGACAGCTAACCCTGTTAACCTTGAAACAAAAGGATATTAAACTCTTGCTGGAAGGGATCCCTGCCTGAGGCTCTGAGCCTGGGGCCTGCCCATGCTTTGTTATAAGGAAGATTAGCAAATGCTAGAAAGGTGGAAAAGTTTCCCCCTGGCTAATGAGAAGGGCTGAAAGAAATGAAAGAGCATAACTTCCCAAGCTTGCCAGAAACACCAGTGTAGGGCAGTTTTTCAACCCTGCCTTGAGATCTAGAATCCTTTGTTGAAATGAAATCTTACTAACAACAGAAGCAATAATCATGATGCTGATAAGAAATAGCTAGTTGTATTAGGATATGCCAGGCATTCAAATACAAGTAAACTCAGTACTTAGAAGTATTAACTTATTTACTCCCCATAACAAACTTGTGAGACACAGAAAGGTCAAGTAATGTGCCCCAAATCTTTCTGCTAGTAACAGCCAAAACCCTGGTCATGTGACCCCAGAGTCCCTGTTTTTAATGACTACCCATACTGCCTCTCAAGAATTCCAGTTACTAGCAACTGACAACAGAGTTGTTGTGGTTGAAAAGGGATTAAGGAGCTAAATAAAGTGTTATGCTAAGAACGGTTATGAACAAAAGGCAGAAAAAGAACAAATGCGTCCAATATACGGCTTGATTTGATTACTTGAAGATTATTCATTTTTTTACTTGTTAGCTCTTTGCTTCCTTTAAGGGAATCACTTTTAACCCTCTTCTTATATTACTTGGCTGATGATATCTTGGTGCACTGCTTTCTTTATTTAGCAAACCTGGTTACTGTGCCAGTACCTTCAACAGATTCAAATCTTTTTAAGGGTAGAAAGGCTTTTCTATTTTTCTTAGACTACAAATAAAACTAAAGTAATTCAATGATTATGAGCATTCTAGATATTTCTGAAGGTCATACAAAGGTGACTGTTTCTACTGTGCTAATATATCCCTGTAATTTTCATTCTTAATACTTACCAAAGAGCAGGTCAACACTTCACAGCAAGAAAACAGAGTGAAAGAGAAAACAATCTTTTTCATATTATTCATATATGTTTTCAATAGATGATGAAAGCAGAAAAACAGACCCTGGAAATGCAGAAATATGAAGGCATGCTATGTATTTTATAATTATGTTTTATTGCATTCTGTTAAGTGGCCAGAGGGTTTTTTAAATGCCAAAAGATTCCAAATTAAATTACTATTATTAAGCCCCTTAAACTTCATAATGAGTTTAGACTGTCACTAAAAACTTTTGATAAATTAAATAATATGCAATACAAGTATTATAGTTTGAAATGTTTAAAATAGTTTCTTCACACATCTGTCAGCATAACCTAAGACATAAAATGGCTTACATACATTTTTTTCAATGAAAGTGTTTTGTTTTCAATGTGTTTTTTTAAAATAAAATTAATGAAAGCTACAGAGCAATAATCTAGCAACTAGAAATGCCTTCAGAGTTGGGTTTTTAAATTCTCCTCTAAATTTATTCTGTTGCTAAAAATAAATTTATTACATTTTTAATCTAACAGGTTTTGGTGAATAAAATAATGATGTAGATATAAAGCTAAATTTCGACAGTACAAGACATTTCAAACATCATAAACCAAGGCAAAAGAGAATTTACAATACAGAGTCAAACTACAATGGACACTTCAGAATAACATTCAATCAGTGTCCTCTGCCCGCCAGCAGGGCATTTAGTGTAGTGGAAGGGACCAGGAAGGAGATTCGCTTTACAGGATAATCATGTTATGTTACGCTTTTATTGAATACACTTACATTTTGGACTACACCATTGTTCCTGAAATGTTTCCAAATGTGTGTCATCATGACCCACGTGACGGCAAGGATCTACTTAATTTCTGCATTCAAAGGGGAACAGGATGCAAATATTACCAAGTGAGGGCACTTCCTATCATATAACACAGAACAGATAAGAACTTGACCATGAGATGGCAATAAATTCATCTATATCCTAAACCAGCAATCCCCAACCTTTTTGGCACCAGAAACTGGTTTCATGGAAGACAATTTTTCCACAGATGGGGGTGAAGTAGGGCTGGCAGGGGAACAGGGATGGTTTCAGGACGATTCAAGTGCATTACATTTATTGTGCATTTTATTTATATTATTATTACATTGTAATATATAATGAAATAATTGTACAACTCACCATAATGTAGAATCAGTGGGAGTCCTGAGCTTGTTTTCCTACAACTAGCTGGTCCCATCTGGGGGTGATGGGAGACACTGACAGATCATCATGCGTTAGGTTCTCATAAGAAGTGGGCAACCCAGATCCCTCCCATGTGCAGTTCACAATAGGGTTCACATTCCTATGAGAATCTAATCCTGCCACTGATCTCACAGGAGACAGAGCTCCAGCGGTAATGGAGTGATGGGGAGCGGCTGTAAACACAGATGAAGCTTTGCTCACTTGCCCACTGCTCACTTCTTGCTGTGTGGCCAGGTTCCTAACAGGCCACAGACTGGTCCATGACCTGAGGGTTAGGGAACCCTGTCCTAAACCATGCTTGCATCTGCCCCTCTCACCCTTTTCCAGAACGAATGGTAATTACTGTGTATAATATTTTTAAAATGGACACTGTCCCCTTAACAGTAGTTTCTGCGTCTGTCCAGAGCTACTAGTAGTAGTGACTGCTGACTAAAGGATGAAGCTGGAGGAAAACATTTCCTGTGCTGTGACCCACATCTCCCCTTTGCTGAAGAAGAGAAATGTAAAAACGCTTTCTAGAAGAAGACTTTCACAAGGTTATGTTTTCCCTCAGCTTTCCATGATCACAGTAATCGAAAAGTAACACTCTTACTTTCCAGATTTCAATTTGGCAGTATCTGGCAATGTTAATTATATAAATGAGAAGAGAGAGAGATAAGAGGTGGGAAACAGGAAGTGAATGCCAGGAAAATGAGGATCCAGGTCTCCTCCTCATAGAAGTCATCCCCAGGCTTCCTGCACCTGTCACAGCACCCTCCAACTGCAACACTTCCTATGCTTCTTCCCTGATTTATTTTCTCCCTAGAGCTTACCCCTTTATAACACAGTCTATGTTTCATATCCCATCTTCTTTACCGCCTTCTTTATCCCCCACAAGAAAATGTGCTCCACCAGGGAAGGGGTTTGAAGTTGTTTTGTTCACTGCTCTGTCTCCAGGAGTGGATGACAGAGGGTGCCCACCTTATTTACCAATATATTCCCAGAATCTAGTCCAAGGGTCTGTCATCCTTTTCAGTAAAGTGTCAGATAGTAGCGATTTCAGGCTTTGCAAGCCATACAATCTCTGCTGTGCAACTACTTAACTCTGACACCGCAGGGCAAAAACAGCCATGGCCAATAAATATATAAATAAACAGGCATGGCTATGTTCTGACAAAATGTTATTTACAAAAACAGCCAGAGGACCAGATGTGGCCCAGAGCTATAGTTGCCAACTCCAGTGTAGACCATGCCTTGCATATGGTAGGTGCTAAATAAATATTTAATATTATGAATGAATATGATAACTCCAAACCAGCCAACCCTCCTATTTATCATTCCAGAACAAAGAAGATTCTTGTAAAAGACAACCACAGCCAGATGTTTTAAGGTAACAAGTATTAAAAGCAGAATGGATAAGTAAAACAGTTTGTCGTCAGCGACTGGAGATGGTCTCTGCTGTCCTGACTGAATGACCCATTTTAGGGTCCCAGTGGAAACCTAATTCAACTCAAATGGTTCAAATAAAGAGACTCTAATAAAAGGCTTATTAATAGAGGGGCTGGCAGGGCAAGGAACCAACAAGGGAGGTGGAGGCACTCAGACAAGAGCAAGAGCAGGAGGTCATGGCATCCCTCAAAGGGCAAGGGGAGGCCACTGTGATACCAGAGCCCAGTGAGAGCTAAAATATGGAGGAAGGACTATCAATGTCAAATGCAGTGCTTACTCAATCAGGGAAGAAGCAAGAAAGAGAACTCCAACCTCCTTCTGCTCCAGTCCTCTGATTTTCAGCCTAGCCACCATGCTTGTCAATCCTAGATCCTATCCAACTGTAAGGGAGCATGGGCAATGAAGTCTACTGGAAAGTAAAGGGAAGGCACTGAACACAGAGTAAGGCAGGAATGAGCAGAGACAGGGATGTGGATAAGAGTGGCAGACTGAGCAACTAACACATTGATCAATTAAGATCAAAACAAAATCACTGTATTAGTCCATTTTCATACTGCTATGAAGAAATACCTGAGACTGGGTACTTTTTAAAGAAGAAGAGGTTTAATGGACTCACACTTCCACATGGCTGGAGAGGCCTTACAATCATGGAGGAAGGTGAAGGAAGAGTAAAGGCATGTCTGACATGGCGGCAAGCAAGAAAGCGTGTGCACGGGAACTGCCCTTTACAAAACCATTAGATCTTGTGAGACTTATTAGCTATCAGGAGAACAGCATGGGAAAAACCTGCCCCCATGATTCAATTACCTCCCACCAGGTCCCTCCCACTACACCTGGGGATTATGGGAGCTACATTTCAAAATGAGATTTGGGTGGGGACACAGCCAAACCATATCAATCATCCTATTGAGTACAGATATGAAAACTTCAGATTCCATACACTTGATATAGATTACATAAAAGACCATCAATCTTCTTAGATTGTGCCAATCTTCTTAGATTGTGCCCCACCTTCTTAGATTGTGCCCCACCTGTATACAATGACCTGTTCCGAGCCAAAAGTGTTTCTTGATTTATGCTGCGGTTTTTACCAGGAGAAGTTTTCCCACCCAAGTCACAGTCTTCACAAATTGGAACCAGCATTATCCCTAGAGTCAGCAATAAATGAAAATGGTGCCTTTAATTTCAAATTATAAGGTAACACACTGATGAATAACCATAGCATGATTAGTCGATTCAGGACCTCAATACAAAATAGAAGAATCCATCCATTATCTGCTCGAAGTAATTCTTTCATCCCAGTAACTTTAACAACAACCCAGGAAAATTACCGTCCCTTAGTAAAGCCTTTTGAATTTCATATGCATTTAATTAGGTAACTGCCATCTCAAGGACGAGAACCATGACAAATAGTTGTTCTTTTCAAATTAGAAGAATAGACTGTTCAATGAGCAATATTGATGTTTCCCCTCACCTACTTATACAGGAGTTTGTCTACTTTTTTTTTTTTTTTTCTAGTTTAGCTAACCATTTACACATTTATGGAAGCTTTTGTGATCATTGTTCTCTGGCTGAGTGTTCCAGCCATTAGCTTTTAAAAACAGCTGAGAGCAGCCTCCCTGTGTGCAGAAAATACCTTGTTCCTCACTAGAGACCCCTGGCAATCTGAACCACTACTAGAGGATTCTAACAAGACATTCTTTACAAGTGGATAGAAAAACAAATAGAGAATATTGATCAATGAACAAAGCAACTACTAATCATAACAGTGCTCTATCTTAACCTGTAGCCATGAACCTAATCCAACTGCTTGAGGCAAGCAGACCTCCCTTTCTTTTTAACTGTGGAACAATCTATACCATGGGAAATGGATTAAGATTTGGAAAGGAAGTTAGGTGAGTAACTAGCAGCAGAAAGCCGAAAACCATAAGACTCTACCTATTCCATCTGCATTCCTGCCTTTCCTCAAAAAGATCTCAAAGCAAAGAGGAGCAATCAGAACAAAGCCAGCCAGCTCTGGCACCTTGCTCTTACATCTATTCTAGCTATACGTCACCTCCTGTGAGACCCTCTGCCTCTCCAGACACAGTTTAAGAAACCGCACAGAAGATTAGACACACACTTTGTGGCTACTAGTGAACAATTTATATGTGTGTTTATATTTCTACAGAACTTTGAAAAATACTTGCATCATATGTGGTAGGTAAATGCTCCTAACGTAGAAAAAAGACAAATAGGAAAGACAAAACCATTTTATTTGCTATCATCAAAATTAAAAATTAATTCCCCCTATGTTCAAATAATAACTTAGAGCCAATTGTGGTAATCTAACATATTGGATGTTGGCTCTCATGATCTCACCAATACATTTAGCAAATGGCTGTGAAATCTGGCAATAAAATATTTCCAATCTCTAAGTCTTCTTGATAATTCACTCTGTGTTTTACAAACAACTGAGCTCCCAGGATTCTAAGCACATCGCTCAGACTGACAGAGCAAGTATTCCAGACAATTGGTTCCCGGAGGGTCAAGACAGCAATGCTCGATCAGGATTCAAACGGGTCATAAACCCTTCAAGGATCTCTCTCAAGTGGGTGGTGATGTCTCCCTAGGGCCGCTCATCATTTGCTGCTACAGTCAAGCACTTGTCATTATAGACAAACATCCCGTCAGTCTTAGGTCCTCATCCAGTAGAGTCTTACTGCAACGGGTGGAGACAACCACTGGTATAAAGAAACCCAAACAAAAATTAGGCACGTGTGCCCATCCAGGCATGACTGTTCACTGTGCATTTCATATCTACATCTGCACTTTCAGCATGGCCACGAAACTCAGCACCTGTTTATCTGCCATGATTGCAGGCATCCAAATTGTTCTGGGACCATATATATCAAAAGCCCTAAAACACCAAACCCATTTCTAGAAATTTATCATAAGGAAATAATTGGACAAATGCCTAAAAGATGTATGTACAAAGTTGTTCCCTGCTGTGTTCTTTACAGAAGCAAAAGATTGGAAATGCATCAATCTCAGTTTCAATGTCTACAGAACGGGATTGCAAAATCTTATTTACACGTGTTACAATTATATCTTGCCATCTAATGCCAGGAGCAGACTATATATGGCTTTAAGCTAAAGGAACATCAAAGTCATGAGTGCCTTGAAAAACAATGACAGGAGTGTGCATATACTAAAGCAGAAGCTCCCAACCACAGTCTTGTTCACATCCCTCAGTTCTTTGAAAGGCAGCCAGACCTCCATTTCTAAGGGACAAATGGGACCACAACATCTCCCTTTTCAAGATTCTTCCAAGGCTTCCTCCTGTCACCAGAACCCCCTGCATATCTTACCGTGGAGTTGAAGGTCTTGTGCAATCTTAAGCCCAACTCACCTATTGCCACTTCTCTCCTCACCTACACTATGCTCCAGCCACTCTGGATTTCGTGAAGTTCTCTTACCTCCAGGCCTGTGTACATGATGTTCATTCATTCTGCTTGTAATGCCTTCCTTTATTTATCCATCAGCTTAGATAGCCTCCTACTTTCTTGCGCATCTCAGCGCCCTTTCCTGATTTTTTTTTTTCCATTCTTTCCATGGGTGGATATAGGTGCCTTTCTCCCCATGTGTCCCTAAGTGCCAAGTTTCATGTTTCCTCTATACATTATAACTGCCTGTTTTCATGTCTCTTTCCCATTAGACCTTAGTCACCTTGGGGCCAGGAACTTTGGCTTATTCATGTTTTAGATGACAAAGAATAAAATTTTAGGCAATCTCTAACTCTGCCCTCATGCCTGCCCTAGGTTGGGAAGACTTGGTAGCTTCTTTTTTACTCCTAATTCTTTACTATAGAAATATGCTCGGGCTGGGCATGGTGGCTTACGCCTGTAATCCCAGCACTTTGGGAGGCTGAGGTGGGTGGATCACCCGAGGTTGGAATACCAGACCAGCCTGACCAACATGGAGAAGCCCCGTCTCCACTAAAAATACAAAATTAGCTGGGCATGGTGGCTACTGGGATTACATGCCTATAACCTGAGCTACTTGGGAGGCTGAGATAGGAGAATTGCTTGAACCCGGGAGGTTGAGGTTGTGGTGAGCCAAGATTGCACCATTGTACTCCAGCCTGGGCAACAAGAGCGAAACTCTGTCTCAGAAAAAAATATATATATATATACTCTACTGACTCCTTCAGGAAACATGCCCTAGGATCTGTATCTCATGATTCTCCCACATTATTAAGGTACAATTGTCCTGAATGCACCTGTCCCTCCTCACCATTTCTGTGTACCATGTACACAAAAATGAGGGGTGGATCCAACAAGGGAGCTCAAGTGCCACTGGATTCTTTTATTAATGCTAATTAAATATCTATTCTATACTAGGTACTGTCCTTAGCACTTTACATATATTAATTTATTTGGTATTCACAGCTACCCCAGAAACAATGACCTACTATTAACTCCATTTGAGAGATCAGAAAATGGTATGAGAGAGGGTTAGAAAATCTTCTACTATCTCAAAGCTCCTAAATGATAAAGCCAGAAATTGAACCCAGATAGCCTGGCTGCCGCATCTGTGGCACTTTCCAACCTACCCAATATGACTGAGCCTCTGGCCTCATCAAGGAGGTATGCTAGGCTATAGAGTATCTGCTCAGACACTAGAGTATCTACAACGGAGGAAAATTTGAGCAAGACAGTATAATCAGAGAAAGAAACTGATTACAAATGAAGAACAAGCTGGGTGTCAAATGGACATGCTGAAACAGAAATGGACAAACTAGCTAAATAGCTGAATCATTCTTTTCCCCAGAGGGCTGCAGTAGCTAGGAATGGGTGTTAACCATCATACCACTTCTGAATCTCATATACACAGGTAGAACCTGTGGGAACCTCCAAAAGACTGGGAGTGATGGACAGGTCACTTGTTGAGTTATTTTCCCTCTTAATGCTATTATTCTGTCCCTAAATGTGAAAAGGCAACTATTTTGGGGAGAATCATTTTCAGCAATATGAGGCTTTATATACCCAGCTTCTACTCTTCTGAGCCATCCCTTGATTTCCCCCACCACTCCATCCCTATCACAACCAACAATTTGCTCTCCAGAAACAAAGATGACAGAAATCAAGTTAGAGACATAGAGATGCTATCACAGCCAGCTCAGAGGAAGATTTTTGCCCTCCCTTATCTCAAAACCTATACTGGCCGACATTGTGTCTGCTCCTAGACACCACTTAAAGAAAGACTTTAAAAACTTTAGGAACAATTTATTTAAAGAAAACTCCATTTCCAGGATCCTATGACTGTATTCCAAGGTAATAAAATATAAATGAGAACAAAGAACAAGCTAATAAACTGAATTGAAGGCTGTATTTCAATAACAAGGTTTGGGAGCCATTTACCGGCCACGTGTATCTCACTCTCATGACTTATAACATTGGCTGAATTACTTAACAGAGATGAAAGCTCATATTGCTTCTGTTATCCAATGCTGAACAATGTGACATTTGCTTCAGAGCACTTGTATCTAATCAATACATAATGCTAAATGTGATTTAAAATCAATTTAATTGTGCTCTTGCTCTCCCATGAGTCAAGGGGGAAACAAAGGTATCATTTGAGATGTGAAACCATTAGGCTATTTCCCAAAGAAATCATAGATCCCTTGCTACTAATGGAACCCAAGAAGTAGATATAGTTGGTTTATACTAAAAACTCTACATGTGAAAAACAGTCTTGCTGAAACAGCTGAGATACTGTTCCCTAAAAGGCATATTTGAACTGTTTTTTTTTTTTTTATATATTTCAAACTAATTCAACTTTTAAAACCTTCTTTATTTGTTGTGACCTTTCTGCAAATTATAGCAAATTTAAAAAGAAAATATATAATTAAGAAAAAACATAATATTGCATGTCATACATGTAGTTTCCTACATTATATACTTTTAAAATGTATGTATTCCTGCATATTGAAACCAATCCAATTGTCCCATAGAGCTGATGTTTGTGATTTCTTTGAATAAACATAGAGATTGATTCTCCCAGTCTTAAAACATGAGAAAGTTATGTTTGTCTTACCTGAGTTCCTTTCTCAAGAAACCAACCATCAGGCCTCCCAGATAGTATCAAGGAGCTGAAACTCACCAGATTACTGTATTTGGACAATGAGATGTCACATCCCTCACCCATCATGACTGCCTAACAGACCACTCACTTCCTGTTGATCAACTTCTCTTCCTTACCCCTCCCTAATTCCTGTTTTCCCACAGATGGTTACATTTCTTCTATGCTACATAAACCCCTCCTTTTAGTCAGTGAGGGAGATGGATTTGAGACTGACTTCCCATCTCCTCAGTTACAGCATGTGATTAAAGTCTTCTTCCTTGGCAATACTTGTTGTCTCAGAGACTGGTTTTCTATGAAACAAACGGAAGGACCTAGACTGAACCCCGGTGTTTCAGTAACAATGTAATATTTTCTATCATATCGTTTCTCTGTATATAACTGTAGAGTTACACACACACACTGAGCCAATCCTGAGTTTGTAAAAAGATTTGGACTTGGAGTCACTCATAGCATCCATTCACCTGACCAACAGTTACTGAGTCCTCACTTGGTGCAAGGTTGTATTACTTATACTCAAGGAAAAGAGGCTCAGACCGATTTTAAAGGAGCAAATTCAGGACTCAAATAACTAATAATACAAGAGTCTCTAGACTAGACTTTATATAAGGATGCTTAAACAATCCAAAACAGTCAGTAAGTTCCACCTGAAACTGCAGTACTTAGGTTATGTGTCTCACTTTTAAGAACTTATGTATTGGCCAGTGCGCTGGCTCACACCTGTAATCCCTGCACTTTGGTAGGCCAAGGTGGGCGAATCACTTGAGGTCAGGAGTTCGAGACCAGCCTGGCCAGCATAGTGAAACGCCGTCTCTACCGAAAGTACAAAATATTAGCCAGGTGGGTGGTGTGTGCCCGTAATCACAGTTACACGGGAAGCTGAGGCAGGAAAATTGCTTAAACCCAGGAGGCAGAGGTTGCAGTGAGCTGAGGTTGCACCACTGCACTCCAGACTGGGTGACGCCTGGGTGACAGAAAGAGGCTCCATCTCAAAAACAAACAAACAAGAAAACTATATATTGATTAAACCAACTATCTGTGATTCACATAGAGCCTGTGTGTATTTTTTTTTCCACCTGCATTCAGGAAATCATATGACTATAGTATATAAGAAGCAGAATCTTTTCAAAAATTATTTTCCTAACAACAATTGAAAACAGTCCCATACAATGTACCCAACAAAACTTCCTTTTTCAAAACTTGCCTTAAATGGACAAAATTATATAATAGTGAAGTAAACTTTTATTAAAAAGACCAAAGTACTAGTTGAAGTTAATTAGGATAGGCTTGTTTTATAAGAATACAACAAGGACATTCACACAAGATAATCTCTGACTTGCAAAGGAAAAAATAAAGTAGTTCACAGGAAAATAATTTTATGGCTCTTACATTTAAATAGAGGAAAGAATGGCAAACTTCCTATAAACTTAGCATTTAAAATACCTTCATACGTTGCCACAACTTAAACAAAACTTGAATTGCACCAAAAATATCTAGAAAAACGTTAAGCAGTAAGTATATTCTTATAAACGTCCCCATATTATTGTACCTTGTCTTCCCCCTTGATCAAAGTTTTAGACTAAATTCAGTTGACAACAGGTAACATAGCAGATAAACTGAAGATCTCTGCTTGGCATTTGATAATTCATCATTTACATGTGGCAAACAACCCACAGAGATTCAAATACTATGATTCAAACATATAGATTCAAACACTATGCCAGGAATAAGCTTCTACAGTGTATGCGGTTCAACTGGGTAGCCAAATCACCACACATCATCATTGGGTACTTGACACAGGGTTAGCTCAAACGGGGTGCTCTAAGTGTTAGATATGCCCTGGATTTCAAAGACTCAGCACAAAACAAACAAACAAACAAAAAAACAAAAAAAAAACCTAACACAAAAACCTCTTGTTTTTATACTGGCCACATTTTAAAATATATTACATATATTGGGTTGGATAAACTATATTAAATTAATTATGCCTGTTTCTCTACTTAAATGTAAGAATTACATTTGTGACCTATTTTCTCTTAGACTGTGCTGGTACAGAACTTAAAAAAAAATGGTACGCTCCAAGTTCCCACTAAGAAAAATCTTTAAAAATACATTAAATTACCAATTACATTTTTTCAGATGAAACATGCATATTTTCACACAGAACATATTCTGACAGATCTGAAAGAAAACATGAAAAATGTGTGCTTTCTATCATAACGATTATTTTTCAGATAACAGCTGTTGGCCTGTACAAGCAAGAGGCTGTTTTTCCACATACTACCAAGTACTAGCATTCAATCACGAAAGAAAAATAATTCTCCATGGGCTCTCTCCACATGCTTTACATCAGCAGCAAGCTGTGCACCCCTATGTAATCTGAAAAGCTGAACCAAGTTAGGGCTGCTTCTTGGCTCACCGCTTTGCCACTTCTCACTAATACGGCAAATACAAAGCACTCACATTTGGCTGATTCAGAAGCAAATGAATCTTTCAAGACCTACACAAACACC
The DNA here is from genome assembly GCF_009764315.1 of Trachypithecus francoisi. Taxonomy (NCBI): domain Eukaryota; kingdom Metazoa; phylum Chordata; class Mammalia; order Primates; family Cercopithecidae; genus Trachypithecus; species Trachypithecus francoisi. The sequence goes on from NW_022681453.1 coordinate 28,605,161, forward strand.
CTGACCAAAAGGAAGTCTCAGACAGGTGAGCGCCATGTTGGCTCTTCTTTGTTACAAAGGAGATTACAAGTATCAGTCTCTTGAATGCCTAGGAAAAGAGTGGTTAAAAGTCAGCTGTTAAAAGAATGCCTTTATTCTAGAACACTTGAACAGAGCCCAAATTTTGGAACTTGAAAATAACTTAAAGTTCCCTTATACATTTCAAGATCTCATTTATCACATTTTGTGCTCAAGAATCACCTCAGCTGCCAAAAGCTAATTAGATCTGTGCTATCCAATATGGTAGCCACCAGCCACACATGGCTATTTAAATTAACAAAACTTTAGTTAACAAAAATCAGAAATTCAGGTCCTCAGTCTCCATGACCACACGTGGCTAGTAGACAGAACAGTGCAGAACATTTCCAGCACTGCAGAAAGTTTGGTTAGACAGCATTGAATTAGATAATAACATACACTAAGTCAGCAATTTAGAAAACTTAAGAGAGAAGCAAATAGGGTAGAGGAAGGTGTGTGACTAGAATGCAGACTAAGACTATTTAAAAAAAAATAAACTCACTGCAGTTACATTACGTCAAAGTGAGCAAAAAAATAAAGTTCATTGTCAATTTGGTGAGTTTATCTGTTATGCTTGAAGACGTAGACAGAGAGAAAGTAAAATAAGTAGACAGAAATTTCATTTATATATACAGGTTACATACTTGCCATGACCACACACAAACTACAACACAGACCAAAATTCACTACCGATGAATTATGGTTTTGCTTTTCTACAAGAGGGTGGTAAGCTCGGCAACATTTATTCTTGGGCTGAGTTCACAATTGAGACAACGGTTCTTTCTTTAATGTGATAAATTATGCTGCTCTACATTAGGGAATGCATACTTTTTTATCAAAGGGTAAGAAAAATCACAATGCATGCATTCTCTATTTTTTTCCCATCCACTAGAAAGACATAAAGTTCTATCAGGGAGTTAAAATAGTTAAATAACGGTTAAAAGCCCGCTTCTGGAATCTGAAAAACTTGGTTTTGTGGCTTTACTACTTTCTAGCTATGTGAGCATGTGTTCTGACTGTCTCCCCATCTCTAAAATTTAAATGAAGTAATGCCTGAATAATTCTTGGTACACACCATTTCTAATTAAAGGGATGCTTAATGATGCAATCATTCTTCCTTTGCTGCTAATTACTAATTTTGAAATACATGGTACGTTTTGTCATAACATATACAAATAAGTATAACTTAAGTGACAATACCATAAACCTGTGGCAAAAATACCAGAGACCACTCCTATCCCTCAGAGGCTTTCATGGTGGACAAGTTAGCTGTGCTGTCTCGTACACACCACTGCAGTAAATTGCTTTGATAAAGTGAGTTATGATGCTGGGAGAGGGTACTGAAATAAGACAGACACACCAAGGCTTCTGGGAAACCACATGACATACGGGCGTACTTGGAATTTCCAGAAAGCCCAGACATGGCAGAGAAAGAGCCTTGGGGGACTGGAATGTCTGAAAACCCCATAAAGAAAACAGTTTGCATTCCTGGTCACTGGGTATAGTCAAACTCAGGAAGAACTTTGTATGGGCAATGAAGTGTAGCCTGGAATACATAATCACACATTACTGTCAAGCCTGGGTATTTTTACCAGTTTGAAAAATCAAACACCCAAGTTTCCATTTGTAAGGCAATTTTTCAAATAACGTTTTTTGTTTTGTTTTGTTTTGTTTCAAATATTTTTTCCCATTTGTGTAGAGACCTTGAGAGAAGTGTCATACCTGAGATGCAGCAGGGGACAGGATGGAATTAGTTTTCTAGAGAAGCTTCCATAAAGAGAAGCATACATATATTCTGCATCAGTAAGATTAATCAAAAGAAATTGCTCAAATTCCACTACATTCCACTTTAAGACTATAGCTTTCCCATTAATCACTACTAACCCGAAGACTTGTACAATGCTATAACAGTGTGTGATAAAGCATATATGCCTGATTTTTCATAATCATCTATGCCACAAAAACTCTTTCTATAAATTATCTAATTATTTGGAGATCTTATTTATTTATTTACTTATTTGTTGAAGACAGGGTCTCACTCTGTCGCCCAGGCTGGAGTACGACGGCATGATCTCAGCTCACTGCAACCTCTGCCTTCCAGGCTCCAGTGATCCTCCCACCTCAGCCTCCCAAGTAGCTGGGACCACAGGCACACACCCACACCCAGCTAATTTTTTGTATTTTTGGTAAAGATGAGGTTCCACCATGTTTCCCAGGCTGGTCTTGAACTTCCTGAGCTCAAGGGATCCACCCTGGCTTGGCTCCTCAAAGTTCTGTGATTATAGGCATGAGCTACCATGCCCGGTCCCAGTATTTTATTTACATCCGTAGTATATATGTCAGACTGGTTCCTATACCTGGAATTGATTGAAAAATCCTTCATCACATGCTGCCTTCCAAAAATGAGTTCAAAAAACATGGTTACTACATGAAGACTTGCATTTACTAGACCCCTTAGATGTTGCCTGAGAAAGAACACATGCGGTTTTCTGCATGATATGACATATCTGAACAGCACCAGTGAATACAGAGGACCATGGCACACAGTGGTGGTACTGTGATGGGGGAATAAACTGCCTATTTATTTATTAGAGCACATAAATTACCAACTGAAATGCAAAACACCAACTGCAGATTAAGCCTTCCCTCAGAATGAAAGAGAAAAGAGGCTGGGGAATGCAAAGAATCAGATGGGCCCGCCTCATACCTCAGCACACTCCTGAATAGCTGCATGACGTCAGGTTCCTTAACCCTGACATAGACATAACAAGGCCTCCTTTACAGACTTAGTGTAAAGGAGGGGACCCCAGAAGATACCATCTGGCATATAGTTTGTATTAAACTTTACATTTGCAATTTCTGTTATGTATTTATGAATATACACACATATAATTTTATGATATCTATTGCTATAATATATGCAATATGTAAGTATGTATGCACATATGCATATGTGTGTTTACATATAAAATGAATAATTTTTGCTCTTTGATCTTCAAATATTTTCTTTGGATGTCAATTTTTCTTTCCTTTTTTCTTTCTTGATTTGGATCTCAGGATCCAAAAGTAAACTAGCTTTCCTAAACCTCTTCAGTATTTATTAAAGAGGGATTCATTTTGAGCCAGCCCACCATATTTCTAATCCACATCTGAAACAAAGACATGTCTGAAAGTAATACTCTTATTTCTAATTCTCACCTAACACACCCATGGAAGATAAAAAAATTAACTCACCAGGCAGCAGTAACTTCTTGGAATTCTATGCTCACACTTTGCTCAGCACACATAGGAGTTCTGTTGACAGTTGGCTCTCAACACCTCAAGTACATGTCAGAGGGACTCGAGCCGATCAGTTTACCCAAGCTCCTTACTTATTCTCATTTACCCTCTTGAATTTTATTTCCTGCCTCAGAAAGAAGAATCCCATCTGCCAGGAGAAAATATGTGTAGCCAACATGACAAAAGTGGAATCCCTATTTTGTAACAGCTCTGAATCAAAACACTAGTGACAGAAATTAACTACACTGTGCTCTGGAACAGATGTGTGCACAGACACCAACTGAAGCTCTGGTGTTCCCGGCCACCATGTGTAAACCAGCCACAGACAACATGGGGCCATGTTCTCACCTTGTTGCTATTCATGTTCATTTTTCATGTTCTCCTGAACTATTGCAGACTTTGAGTTTTTTTTTTTTAAAGGCTTAGAATCTTTATTTCCAAAAGAGGAGATTCTGAAAGTTGCCAATCACTCACTGGAAGCCCTAACTAAACAGATGGGTTTTGACACCTCTGGTTTGATTTTAAACGCAAACATGTCAAATTATGCTCTGGCACAGGTTCTTCTGTCTCAAAATTTTTTTGGGGGGGGTGTTTAATTTTCTTTAAGTTTTCTTCTCTGAACTCAGTTGTTCCACCATTAGCGATTAAGGCAGTACAAGTCTTATTACACAAACAGTGATATGATTGCTGTATTTTAATGCAGCAGTCTTAAGTAATTTAAAATCATGACTAAAAACTTTAGGAAATAAATTTCAAGAAGAGACATCAGAAATTAAGTTGAAGGTAAGATCACAATGTTTAAGTTTATATAAATAGGAAGGTAGAACAAAAATATGTGGCTTTCTTGGTGACCCTTCCCATAATCAACAAACATGTATTATACTCCTATAACCAGAATTAGCAATAAGTGGGACATTGCCTCTGATCATTGTTCTCTGGAGCCTGTGGCAGACATTGGTAATCCACTGCCGTCCTTCTGCCATCCATGCCCTTCAGATGCAAAATACTTGACTAGCTGCTCCGAACAGATACAAATCAAGGGAGGACTTGAACTTCAAACAGGTGACTATATGGTTAGAAAAATTAAATATACACAAATGTAATCACTTGAGAACATGTTAAGCAAAATGTCAGAATATGCAAGATGACAGACTGCAGGATAATTACTCAATTATTGAAAGTATACAGTTGATCCTTGAACAACACAGCTGTTTTAACTGTGAGTGTCCATTTGTATGAGGAGGATTTTTTTTTTTTGAGACGGAGTCTCACTCTGTTGCCCAGGCTACGGTGCAGTGGCATCTTGGCTCACCACAACCTCCGCCTCCCAGGTTCAAGCAATTTTCCTGCCTCAGCCTACCAAGTAGCTGGGACTACAGGCACCCATCACCATGCCTGGCTAATTTTTGTATTTTTAGTAGAGACGGGGTTTCACTATGTAGGCCAGGCTGGTCTCGAACTCCTGACCTTGTGATCCGCCCATCTCAGCCTCCCAAAGTGCTGGATTACAGGTGTGAGCCACTGCACCAGGCCTATATGAGGATTTTTAAAAAATGAAACATGGATTAATAATATAGCATTGGGGAATATGATACCTCCGTATTTGGATGACTGACTTTTGGTATCTGCAGATCCACAGAGCCAAATGCGGGACTTGAGTATGCACAGATTTTGTTATACGATGAGTATATCCTCGAGTACATAGAAGGATGACTGTTTTTATTCCACCATGGGATTGTGTGGTTTTGAGCTGGTTATATCCACACAGCACTTTAGTAAGGTATACCTATATTAAGGCTTATAGTTGCATGTACTATTTTGTCATAACATGTTGAATTTATTATAATTTTAAAGGATTAAATAAACAGTATAGTTTAAAAAATGAGTAAATAAAACAGAAATTAAAATCTGTTCAAATACAGCACTGCATTTTAAACCCATAGATATATAAACTCTGCAGAAGCCTAGAGAACCAGGCCCATGTGGAGACAAAGGCAGCATTGAATGAGAAAAATGTGTTTCTATCACAAGTCATAATTACGTGTAGAAAATCTTTTTACTGCATTCTAAACTCTGTTGGGATTCACACCTTGAAGGTAACACACCATTGGTTGCTTTTTCCTGCTCTCCCGATATTTTTTTCATATATATAGCCTGAAGGTAGGAAATGCTATATGCTTATCTCTGAGAAGATGCCTCTATGCAGTCTCTCTGCTTTACAATTAGCAACAGTCTTTCCCAAATTCTACACTTAGGTTGGCTTTCAGCTTAACAGATGTTACAGTGAATCTCCTTTTGCTTTTTGTGTCTTCATGGGTATTTAGTAAGAGGTAGCCAAAGGCTGTGTGTAAGGCTACCAGGGAAATACTCACACCACCTGGGTCAGTACCCTGTACATGGCATGGGTCTTAGTAATGTTGCAGAATTTTGTTCCTCGGTTCAGCCAAAACCAAATTCTTGTTACACGACCAGGGGGAATTAGGAACGTGGACACACTGAAGGACAAGAGAATTGGAATTTATTGGGTGAAAAGAAAAAAGAAAAAAACTCTCAGCAAAGAGAGAGGGGATCCTGCTAACGGCCCCCACCTCACACATTGAATTCCAAGCCATACACAAGAGCTGAAGAGGCCAGGCTCCTCCCCGCTGCACAGGGGCTGGACTTCCCGTGGCTTCACCCTGTTCTCCCAATGTGAGGGTGGATCGGAGATTCTCCAGGACCCTCCCCTTATCTGCCTCCTGCATCGATCAGTAAGTAGTTACTGAATTGCATGAGCAATGTTTAAGGAGCAGAGAGAGCTCTTTGCATAGCATAGCAGGCAGCTGATCACTCAATAGGATTTGAAAGTCACTGCATAGACTGCTGGGTCCTGTAATCCGGCAGATATAACACAGTGCCTAAGAATCTCATCCTAGGTTTATGAATGTTTTGTGTTTGGATGCTGAATTCTGATTTTAAAAAGATTACTGTGATAAAACCTATTTAACACAAAACTTACCATTTTAATAATGTTTAAATATACAGTTTGTGTCTTTAAATACATTCACATTATCATGAAGCTTTTAACAGACTGAATATTCTTCTCTTCTGATCAACAGCAAGATGATTTACATAATTCTGTAAAACTATGAGCTGCCCCCTTCCCTCAAGGAAAGTATGAAGACTTAAAAGCAACATGGAACACAGAAAGAGAAAAAACGCTGAGCTCAACAAGATTTTGGCTTTGAAAGACAAGTAAGACGTTTAAGACTCAATGGAAGGAAAAATATTGTCTGGAGATATTGAAAGCTGAGAATTATAAAGAGTGATTAGAAATGAAGAAGGTAAAAGTATTGGAGCAAAAATTGGAAATCTGCTCACATTTACTGGCTTTTTAAGCAAGTTCTATCATAGAAGATCTTTCATCTAACCTTCCCAAGGAATTTGTCATCACTTTATTCCATAGCTAATTTGGGCATAGAAATTACACTACATGACCCCAGCTAGGCCCATATTGATAGACACCAACATTTATGCATAGTAAACTCGGCTATATTGTCTTCTCACATGAAGTCAGGACTGATGTCCTCTAAATAAAAAATTAGAGTCTATAGAGATTTGTTTACAATAACAACTGATAGTTACCCCCCAGGGATCTTCTTTTTGCATATCCTAGTTTTTTATAACGAATTATACCTTCTATACATTCAAAGTGTAATTCAATGTACTAAAAAAACTGCAGAATAAGTCAACATAAATTGCCCTGTTTGGGAGTGCCTAGTAGACCAATATTAATATTTTGGAGGAGATGTCTACTTTGTAGAATCTATTGAGATTCTGAAAGTCGCCTGCAATTCTGCAAGTGTAGGGAATGGGGGACAAGATGGGGCAGAGAGATGAGGCAATGGACTTATCTAATCAAAAGCCTGATTAAAACATTCCCTAGCAGTCTCTAAGATAGAACTATCAGGAGGCAGCAGGCAATCAAAAGGAAGAGGTCCAGCTATTTAAGTACAGCTCATATCTATCCACTCCGTTGTTTGATTATATTTTCACTTGTAACAAGTCTATGTAGGTATGATGAAGAAAGGTGGTGTATTAAAGATGAAGAAAGGTGATGTATTAAATATTCCTAACACCACTTTCCCCAGATATGCTACTAATACCACCCCAGATTTTCCACTACGCTTTGTCATCATGCCCTTTGTAACCTAATTAATGTTTCATTTTTAAGATGCTCGTCTAGGCTGCAATTTAAAATTGGTAAGACTAATATCACTATCTATAGAATACCTCTTTCCTCCACCCACATTCTAATGCACTGTGAATACACTGTCCACAACAAGAGATAAACCTTTCCTTTCTGTTTTTACTTCTCCTTTAAAAGTCCTGGACTCCAGCACTTTGGGAGGCCAAGGTGGGCAGATCATGAGGTCAGAAGATCGAGACCATCCTGGTTAACACGGTGAAACCCCGTCTCTACTAAAAATACAAAAAAATTAGCCGGATGTGGTGGCAGGCACCTGTAGTCCCAGTTACTCGGAAGGCTGAGGCAGGAGAATGGTGTGAACCTGGGAGGCGGAGCTTGTAGTTAGCCGAGATCGCGCCATTGCACTCCAGCCTGGGCAAGGAGCAAGACTCTGTTTCAAAAAAAAAAAGAAAAAAAAGTCCTGGACTCTCTTAACAGAAACTAACTTCTTTCCTAACAGTGGTGGACTACTAGAATTCCATGAAGCATGCTTTTGGTAGCTCATGTTGTAAAAATCATGTATCACTTTCTCTTGTGACCTGTCATCAAATGTGACATAATTTAATGCGACAGCTCCAATTTTAAGCATGGCATTTTGCACTTTGCTTTCAAACTCTATGACTACAGTTATCCAACAGAAGCTGGCCAACCTCAGTGGAACAGACGGGGATCTGTTAACAGGTTGCCAACTTTAAATTACTGCTGAGTAGCTTAGCATATCTCTAGAATAATTCCTTCAAAAAGTAATTAATCATTATTTCAAAAAGATCTTCAGTGAAGTGTATTTTCTACATTTTATTGATGGGTAGCATTTTATTGGAAACAGCTAATACTTCTCCATTCTCTATCTTGCATTTACAATTTTACTGTTTTCAATATTGGTGTTTTTGTTTGATGACAACTAGGGGCAACTTAGGGAGCAGACTGAGATGTGTTCAACAAAGAGAATATGAATAGCAATCTAGAAGAGTGGACACTAGGCAGGTAATGCATAGAAATATTTGTATTTTGTATCTATTTTCTCCGTATTTCAATGGAAGATTCTTGCCTTGTCAGAAACAGACTGAGAAAAGCCAGTTGTGTCAGTACTACAGATAACACATTCCATGAGTCCGTATCTTCAGCATCCTAGAAATTATTTCAGATTATGCTCTTTTTTGAGGCCATAAAAGGCAAACACTGGAGGAGGAACAGTGAAGAGAAACTACATAAATAGCTAAAGGCTGTATTTTAGAGACTCCTCCAAACTTGTTAGAAGATAATGTGTTGACTTTTAGGGTTTGTCAGGAAAGTTAATAAAGCTAATTTGTAAGTATCTTTCAAGACTCTTTTTCTAATTGAAAAATAAGCCACATGAAAACTGTATTCTAACACTCGTTGGCAACTGATATCAAATCAGTCTGTCACCCACTTCAAATAATTTTACTAGCCAAGATATCATAAAAGTCTACATTTTAAGATTTTTTTCTTTTTATCATAAAAATTTCAAACACATAGAATGTTACTTAAGACAATGTCATTAGCAAATTTCTGTTTGTATAAACATTATAAATTGCTTTAAAGTAAACTTTATGAAAATCATATGCTTTATTCAAGTTTAGGAACATCCTAATCCCTTTTCCCCATACTTCACAAATTTTAAATCATTTATGTTATACTGGTAATGACCAAATTACTAAGTGTATACAACAGAGATAATGTATGTTCTCCTATTAAGGACATCCAGCACATGTCCATGACAAGTATTCTCCCAGATCTTACTACACATCCCTGTTGAAGCTGGGCATGACCTCACAGTGAGTTCCAACACATCACACTGGGTAACACTAACTCATCAGTTAGAGACAGCATGAGAACTACTGACCTTCCTGGTCTACAGCTTACTGTCAGGGAAACTCATGGCCAACAATAAGCTTCTTTACCAGTTCCTGCTATTGTTAAATACCTAAAATCACACTGTTCTTCAACTAGGAGGAGAACTAAGTATTCATGGTGGCATGGACTCATGTGGATACTCTGTTTGCTTTTCAAGCTCACAGAGAATAGATAAATTATTAGATTTCAGAAACCCAATTGTAGACTAGAATGAGAACCTAGAATGATCTACCAAATCCAGCTTGGGACTAAGAGATGGCATTGTTTCTAATGTCAAAATCATGAAAGCAGACCATTGTCTCAAGATAGAAAGACCATCTTTACCTTCCATTATGGACCTTTTAATAGGAACACAGCACTGAATTCCTAAATTACAACAGTTTATTGAATCTTGAATGACATCAATAGTAAGACCTACCATTATTTTATGTACTTTAAGAAAGAAAATATGTCTTTTTGAAAACTATGACATGCTATCAATTACAAGAAACACCTGGTTTCACAGTTACTAACATATGTTTGTATATACACACAAATGCATTCTATTAACTTGTATTTAAGCTAACATTTCTTACTTGAAGATGCACTGGTAATTTATCGATAGGAATATCACTTCCACAACTAAGGATAGTTTTTCAGCTTTGTTTGCAATTTGTCTGCAAAGCTTGGTCTTACCTGTTCTTCCTTTTAAGATTCCATTTCCACCATCAATCCCAAGGCAATTGGTTTAATGTAATAGAGAAGGTCCTGGCTAGGGAAGCAGAGCGTGTTCTCTGCCAACATTTGCCCATGTCTGTGCCCAAATCCACAGTGACTCCTTAGAGACCCCTCAGGCAATGTCCATCAATTACTATTTTTATTCGTAGAGAGGCTAGTGCTCTTTACTGCATTGGAAACATAGAAATTCTACCAGCTCAGCCAGCCTTTGCTACCCACAATAGTAGTGGAAAAATAACAACATGGTAAGGATATCTTTCTGTTTTCACTGATCTGAAGTCATAAGCCTATAAAACCATTCAATTATAAATGTGAAAATACATCATGCTAATAATAACAGCTCTTGTCAACTGGACATGCCCACAGCAGACTGGAGCCAGACATGCGCACTGAGGGAAATGCGTGGAGCCACAGGGAATATGCACCTTAACCAGGGGAAGAGCCTGCTCTCTTCAGCTCATTTGTGTGTCCTGGAATCAATCTGCGAGATGGGGACCTGTTAGCAGGAATCCCCCACGCTTCGCTGAGATTTTTTGTTTTTTGTTTTTTTTTTCCTTTTTGCCAAATAAATTCCATTCCCCTCATCCTTCAAACTGTCTCCATGCCTAACTTTTCCTGGTGGTGTGACAAGAACCCAGTTTTGGCTGAACTAAGGAACAAAACGCTGAAACAGTTACAACTACGGGGCGGAGCAAGATGGCCGATTAGGAACAGCTCCAGTCTCCAACTCCCAGCGCGAGCGACACAGAAGACCGGTGATTTCTGCATTTTCAACTGAGGTACTGGGGTCATCTCACTAGGGAGTGCCGGACAATCGGTGCTGGTCAGCTGCTGCAGCCTGACCAGCGAGAGCTGAAGCAGGGCGAGGCATCGCCTCACCTGGGAAGCGCAAGGGGGAAGGGAATCCCTTTTCCTAGCCAGGGGAACTGAGACACACAACAGCTGGAAAATCGGGTAATTCCCACCCCAATACTGCACTTTAAGCAAACGGGCACACCAGGAGATTATACCCACACCTGGCCGGGAGGGTCCCACAGCCATGGAGCCTCCCTCATTGCTAGCACAGCAGTCTGCGATCTAACCGCAAGGCAGCAGCAAGGCTGGGGGACGGGCGCCCGCCATTGCTGAGGCTTAAGTAGGTAAACAAAGCCGCTGGGAAGCTCGATGTGGGTGGAGCTCACAGCAGCTCAAGGAAACCTGCCTGTCTCTGTAGACTCCACCTCTGGGGACAGGGCACAGCTAAACAACAAAAGGGGAAGCAGCAGAGGCCTGTGCAGATGCGAACGACTCTGTCTGACAGCTTTGAAGAGAGCAGTGGATCTCCCAACACGGAGGTTGAGATCTGAGAACGGACAGACTGCCTGCTCAAGTGGGTCCCTGACCCCTGAGTAGCCTAACTGGGAGACATCCCCCACTGGGGGCAGTCTGACACCCCACACCTCACAGGGTGGAGTACACCCCTGTAAGGAAGCTTCCAAAGGAAGAATCAGACAGGTATACTCGCTGTTCAGCAATATTCTATCTTCTGCAACCTCTGCTGCTGATACCCAGGCAAACAGGGTCTGGAGTGGACCTCAAGCAATCGCCAACAGACCTACAGCTGAGGGTCCTGATTATTAGGAGGAAAACTATCAAACAGGAAGAACACCTATACCAAAACCCCATCAGTACGTCACCATCATCAAAGACCAGAGTAGATAAAACCACAAAGATGGGGAAGAAGCAGGGCAGAAAAGCTGGAATTCAAAAAATAAGAGGCATCTCCCCCTGCAAAGGAGCGCAGCTCATCGCGAGCAACGGATCAAAGCTGGTCAGAGAATGACTTTGACAACATGAGAGAAGAAGGCTTCAGTCCATCAAACTTCTCAGAGCTAAAGGAGGAATTATGTACCCAGCACAAAGAAACTAAAAATCTTGAAAAAAGAGTGGAAGAATTGATAGCTAAAATAATTAATGCAGAGAAGGTCATAAATGAAATGACAGAGATGAAAACCATGACACGAGAAATATGTGACAAATCCACAAGCTTCAGTAACCGACTCGATCAACTGGAAGAAAGAGTATCAGTGATTGAGGATGAAATGAATGAAATGAAGCGAAGAGAACCAAAAGAAAAAGAGAAGAAAAAGAAATGAACAAAGCCTGCAAGAAGTATGGGATTATGTAAAAAGACCAAATCTACATCTGATTGGGGTACCTGAAAGTGAGGGGGAAAATGGAACCAAGTTGGAAAACACTCTTTAGGATATCATCCAGGAGAACTTCACCAACCTAGTGGGGCAGGCCAACATTCAAATTCAGGAAATACAGAGAACCCACAAAGATACTCCTCCAGAGAAAGCAACTCCAAGACACATAATTGCCAGATTCACCAAAGTTGAAATGAAGGAAAAAATCTTAAGGGCAGCCAGAGAGAAAGGTCGGGTTACCCACAAAGGAAGCCCATCAGACTAACAGCAGACCTCTCAGCAGAAACTCTACAAGCCAGAAGAGAGTGGGGGCCAATATTCAACATTCTTAAAGAAAAGAATTTTAAACCCAGAATTTCATATCCAGCCAAACTAAATTTCATAAGTGAAGGAGAAATAAAATCCTTTACAGATAAGCAAATGCTTAGAGATTTTGTCACCACCAGGCCTGCCTTACAAGAGACCCTGAAGGAAGCCCTAAACATGGAAAGGAACAACCGGTACCAGCCATTGCAAAAACATGCCAAAATGTAAAGACCATCAAGGCTAGGAAGAAACTGCATCAACTAACGAGCAAAATAACCAGTTAATATCATAATGGCAGGATCAAGTTCAACATAACAATATTAACTTAAATGTTAATGGACTAAATGATCCAATTAAAAGACACAGACTGGCAAACTGGATAAAGAGTCAAGACCCATCAGTTTGCTGTATTCAGGAGACCCATCTCACATGCAGAGACATACATAGGCTCAAAATAAAGGGATGGAGGAAGATCTACCAAGCAAATGGAGAACAAAAAAAGCAGGGGTTGCAATCCTAGTCTCTGATAAAATAGACTTTAAACCATCAAAGATCAAAAGAGACAAAGAAGGCCATTACATAATGGTAAAGGGATCAATTCAACAGGAAGAGCTAACTATCCTAAATATATATGCACCCAATACAGGAGCACCCAGATTCATAAAGCAAGTCCTTAGAGACTTACAAAGAGACTTAGACTCCCATACAATAATAATGGAAGACTTCAACACTCCACTGTCAACATTAGACAGATCAACGAGACAGAAAGATAACAAGGATATCCAGGAATTGAACTCATCTCTGCACCAAGCGGACCTATTAGACATTTATAGAACTCTCCACCCCAAATCAACAGAATATACATTCTTCTCAGCACCACATCCCACTTATTCCAAAATTGACCACATAATTGGAAGTAAAGCACTCCTCAGCAAATGTACAAGAACAGAAATTATAACAAACTGTCTCTCAGACCACAGTGCAATCAAACTAGAACTCAGGACTAAGAAACTCAATCAAAACCGCTCAACTACATGGAAACTGAACAACTGCTTCTGAATGACTACTGGGTACATAACAAAATGAAGGCAGAAATAAAGATGTTCTTTGAAACCAACGAGAACAAAGATACAACATACCAGAATCTCTGGGACACATTTAAAGCAGTGTGTAGAGGGAAATTATAGCACTAAATGCCCACAAGAGAAAGCTGGAAAGATCTAAAATTGACACTCTAACATCACAATTAAAAGAACTGGAGAAGCAAGAGCAAACACATTCAAAAGCTAGCAGAAGGCAAGAAATAACTAAGATCAGAGCAGAACTGAAGGAGATAGAGACACAAAAAACCCTCCAAAAAATCAATGAATCCAGGAGTTGTTTTTTGAAAAGATCAACAAAATTGACAGACTGCTAGCAAGACTAATAAAGAAGAAAAGAGAGAAGAATCAAATAGACGCAATAAAAAATGATAAAGGGGATATCACCACCGACCCCACAGAAATACAAACTACCATCAGAGAATACTATAAACACCTCTACGCAAATCAACTAGAAAATATACAAGAAATGGTTAATTTCCTGGACACTTACACTCTTCCAAGACTAAATCAGGAAGAAGTTGAATCCCTGAATAGACCAATAGCAGGCTCTGAAATTGAGGCAATAATTAATAGCCTACCAACCAAAAAAAGTCCAGGACCAGATGGATTCACAGCTGAATTCTACCAGAGGTACAAGGAGGAGCTGGTACCATTCCTTCTGAAACTATTCCAATCAATAGAAAAAGAGGGAATCCTCCCTAACTCATTTGATGAGGCCAACATCATCCTGATACCAAAGCCTGGCAGAGACACAACAAAAAAAGAAAATTTTAGACCAATATCCCTGATGAACATCGATGCAAAAATCCTCAATAAAATACTGGCAAACCGGATTCAGCAGCACATCAAAAAGCTTATCCACCACGATCAAGTGGGCTTCATCCCTGGGATGCAAGGCTAGTTCAACATTCGCAAATCAATAAAGTAATCCAGCATATAAAAGAACCAAAGACAAGAACCACATGATTATCTCAATAGAAGCAGAAAAGGCTTTTGACAAAATTCAACAGCCCTTCATGCTAAAAACGCTCAATAAATTCGGTATTGATGGAACGTACCTCAAAATAATCAGAGCTATTTATGACAAACCCACCCCCAAAATCATACTGAATGGGCAAAAACTGGAAAAATTCCCTTTGAAAACTGGCACAAGACAGGGATGCCCTCTCTCACCACTCCTATTCAACATAATGTTGGAAGTTCTGGCTAGGGCAATCAGGCAAGAGAAAGAAATCAAGGGTATCCAGTTAGGAAAAGAAGAAGTCAAATTGTCCCTGTTTGCAGATGACATGATTGTATATTTAGAAAACCCCATTGTCTCAGCCCAAAATCTCCTTAAGCTGATAAGCAACTTCAGCAAAGTCTCAGGATACAAAATTAATGTGCAAAAATCACAAGCATTCTTATACACCAGTAACAGACAAACAGAGAGCCAAATCAGGAATGAACTTCCATTCACAATTGCTTCAAAGAGAATAAAATACCTAGGAATCCAACTTACAAGGGATGTAAAGGACCTCTTCAAGGAGAACTACAAACCACTGCTCAGTGAAATAAAAGAGGTCACTAACAAATGGAAAAACATACCATGCTCATGGATAGGAAGAATCAATATCATGCAAATGGCCATACTGCCCAAGGTTATTTATAGATTCAATGCCATCCCCATCAAGCTACCAATGACTTTCTTCACAGAATTGGAAAAAACTGCTTTAAAGTTTATATGGAACCAAAAAAGAGCCCGCATTGCCAAGACAATCCTAAGTCAAAAGAACAAAGCTGGAGGCATCACGCTACCTGACTTCAAACTATACTACAAGGCTACAGTAACCAAAATAGCATGGTACTGGTACCAAAACAGAGATATAGAATGGAACAGAACAGAGTCCTCAGAAATAATACCACACATCTACAGCCATCTGATCTTTGACAAACCTGAGAGAAACAAGAAATGGGGAAAGGATGCCCTATTTAATATATGGTGCTGGGAAAATTGGCTAGCCATAAGTAGAAAGCTGAAACTGGATCCTTTCCTTACTCCTTACACGAAAATTAATTCAAGATGGATTAGAGACTTAAATGTTAGACCTAATACCATAAAAACCCTAGAAGAAAACCTAGGTAGTACCATTCAGGACATAGGCATGGGCAAGGACTTCATGTCTAAAACACCAAAAGCAACGGCAGCAAAAGCAAAAATTGTCAAATGGGATTACATTAAACTAAAGAGCTTCTGCACAGCAAAAGAAACTACCATCAGAGTGAACAGGCAACCTACAGAATGGGAGAAAATTTTTGCAATCTACTCATCTGACAAAGGGCTAATATCCAGAATCTACAAAGAACTCAAACAAATTTACAAGAAAAAAACAAACAACCCCATCAAAAAGTGGGCAAAGGATATGAACAGACATTTCTCAAAAGAAGACATTCATACAGCCAACAGACACATGAAAAAATGCTCATCATCACTGGCCATCAGAGAGATGCAAATCAAAACCACAATGAGATACCATCTCACACCAGTTAGAATGGCAATCATTTAAAAGTCAGGAAACAACAGGTGCTGGAGAGGATGTGGAGAAATAGGAACACTTTTACACTGTTGGTGGGATTGTAAACTAGTTCAACCATTATGGAAAACAGTATGGCGATTCCTCAAGGATCTAGAACTAGATGTACCATATGACCCAGCCATCCCACTACTGGGTATATACCAAAGGATTATAAATCATGCTGCTATAAAGACACATGCACACGTATGTTTATTGCGGCACTATTCACAATAGCAAAGACTTCGAATCAACCCAAATGTCCATCAGTGACAGACTGGATTAAGAAAATGTGGCACATATACACCATGGAATATTATGCAGCCATAAAAAAGGATGAATTTGGGTCCTTTTTAGGGACATGGATGCAACTGGAAACCATCATTCTTAGCAAACTATCACAAGAACAGAAAACCAAACAATGCAAGTTCTCACTCATAGGTGGGAACTGAACAATGAGATCAGTTGGACTCGGGAAGGGGAACATCACACATCGGGGCCTATCATGGGGAGCGGGGAGGGAGGAGGGATTGCATTGGGAGTTATACCTGATATAAATGACGAATTGGTGTGTGCTGACGAGTTGATGGGTGCAGCACACCAACATGGCACAAGTATACGTATGTAACAAACCTGCACGTTATGCACATGTACCCTAGAACTTAAAGTATAATAAAAAAATAAAATAAAAATAAAAAAGAAACAGTTACAACTAAATTGCATTAAAACAAGACATGCAAGATGAGTTTTGAGACCTACATCTCCTTTTATTAAGGCAGAAAAATTCAAGTCCATAATGAAGTCAATATGAAAAGGACCTGAATTTAGGTTTCTGTAGCAATCCATTTTATGGATTTTGCTTTCTTAGAAATGTCATGTTTTAAAATAGATTTTTAAAATTTATTCCCTTAAAGATTTTTTTCCTATAGATCATATGAACACTTAATTTCTTCTATCAGGCATATCATCTAGAAATATAATGCTTACATGGGAAATACATTATCTTATGATTTTATAAAAAAATAGATGGAGTTGCAAATATACTTTTATGATGTTCTTGAAATTTTTTTTTCCAATGTAAAGATTCCCAATCTGCCTACCAGCTGAACTGTTTTGGTCATGAAACATTACCTTCTCGGCATGTGGTATGCCCATCAGCAGAAAAGTAGTAAAGAAGAACAGCCTAACTTTATTTATTACATTTGCATTGCCTATAAAGCCATTTACTTAATGGATGAGTCTCATTAGCAGTCCAACCACAATATAAAGAATACAATGATGTGTTTCATAGGTTCATTAAAATAATATTTCAAAGGAGTCATTAGAATAAAAGAAGCTGAAGATTCAACAGACAGTAAGTTGTCTGCAAATAAATGAGATGGAACCAACATGTTTTCAAGTAAGTTAAGAAACATGTTTACAAATATCTTACAGCCATTAAAAAAGGAAGCATCAACTTAGCAAGTGCTGGGGGGACGATTACTCATGCAATTTACTAAAACAAAACTGTAACACTCTCACATTAACAGTTACTGTAGATGCAAACGCCTGTAGGTACAGGAAAATGTGTCTTAAGAAGGAAAATTCATTCTGCAGCCCCGAGATGATTCTCCAGTTTGAAGCAAAATTGAAAACATTCAATCTTGTCTTCAGATCACCACTGGTTTGTTGGTTTTGTTTTTGTTTTGTTTTGTATATACTTCTGTGTTATTTGCCCCAAACTCCAAGCATGCCTATCCTTTTTTTTTTTTTTTTTTTTTTTTTTTTGAGATGAAGTCTTGCTCTTGTCGCCCAGACTGTAGTGTAATGGCACAATCTTGGCTCACTGCAACCTCCACCTCCTGGGTTCAAGCGATTCTCCTGCCTCAGCCTCCCAAGCAGCTAGGACTATAGGCACCCATCACCACACCTGGTTAATTTTTGTATTTTTAGTAAAGACAGGGTTTCTCCATGTTGGCCAGTCTGGTCTCAAACTCCTGACCTCAGGTGATCCACCCTCCTCAGCCTCCCAAAGTTCTGGGATTACAGGTGTGAGCCACCACACCTGGCCTATTCTTTCATTTTAAAAAGAAATTCATGGTAAATTAGTAAAATGAATAACCCTGTAAGGGCAGAATGTATACTGAAAAAAAAATGTGTCTATTTGTAATTATTTAACCACACTTAAGGGTTGACAAATGTTTAACAAATGAATGAATGAATAAATGAATGAAAAAAGCAACTACTTAGCAAAGGAGAGTTTTTAGATTACGTTAATTATTGCTGCTTTATCAATTTTTAAACCCAGTATTTCTACCTGTAAGCAAAATCATAAACAGCTTGTATATCTCTTCAATAGTGTTGAAATCTTTTCACAAATAGCAGTGTTAATTTTTTTTTAACCAAGATCATAGAGTTCATTTTAAAACCAAGGATTTCATTTTTGGGTTTTCTTCACAAAGAAAATTAACATGTACAACAAAATAGAAACCACTAAAGGAAAAGATATTGTCATTTATTTATTAACTTTCCTTTTCTGAAAGAGCTTAGATTTATAATTCTAAGAAATACAAGGTAAGACACACATGTGTAAGTATACCTGGGATTTGGCAATAAGTCATGGGCACCTAGACAACAGCTCTTGTGGCAGACAGCAAAAATGGCCCCATGTTATTTGCAGTGTCTTCCCGTTATGCATCCTGACTCAGTTTTGGATGCTTGGCTTAGCCATGTGACTTGACTTGGCCAATGGGATATTAGTAAATGGACTTGAGAAGAGGTTTGAAATGGCTTTGTGTATTTCTCTTTGTGCTCTTCCCATTTACCATCAGCATTAGAACATGCCAGGGTTAGCCTGCTCGCGGATACGAAATATTTAGAGCAGAGCTAAGTCATTCCAGCCAAGAACAGCACAGATCATCGCCCAGCCAGCTAACCCTGACATGTGATTGAACTTAGCCAACCTCAGCAGAGTTGCCTAGGTGACCCCAGCTGATTGTAGGTATAAGAGAAATAAACATGTGTAGTATGGCACTACTTGACATCCAACAGATTCACATATAAGCTTTGTACTTTGTAGTAAGATTATTCTCCAAATAGAACAGCAGGTTTCTTAAAATCAAAGTAGTACTGGGTTTTATTAAAGTAACTAATAAAAAAGTATCCATTTTCTGCTTTTTAAAAGGGAAAAGACAAAATTAAATTTGTACTCACAGTCTGAATTTTGAAGCGTTAGAAGCTAACTCAACAATATATCTACTGCTGAATTCAGCTCACAAGCCACTAAGTGTCAACCTCTGTTCTACGTACTGAAAGACTCCATGATTTCAAGTTGTTTATAGATCTTATGGGAAGGACAGATAAATAGTACATTACATAAAAGAAATTAAAATTATTACGTCTTAATGCTTACAATATGGACAAGTATAAACAATTTGCATTTCCAAATATTTTCTGGAATGTTTCCTATTGTGCCTAAAAGATAAAAATCAGACCAATCCCTATAATTAAGGAGTTTATACTCTATTTTTAAAATATATAACTGATAAGCAATCATATTCCAAGGATTCATTGTAAGTCTAACTTTTTCAGAAGGTACTAAACTCCAAAAAATATAAATGCCTCCAAAGATAGACTGTTTATTAATAAACTTATAAATAAAGACTTCAGCAAACACAGCTTCCTGAGAAAAAGCAATTCAAAGATCAGCATTTCCTTTTAAATTTTATACAATTCAGACAAGGTTTGCTAAATAAATCATAATTTTAAAAACGTTGGAAAGCCAATTCAGTTGCTGAATTCATAAGGTAACTTACTGTAAATCATATATTATTATCATATTTATATCTAACATCACATAGTCCCTTCCAGATTGTCAACTCCATGAAGGTAAAACCTAGTTATGCTGACATCTGTTTTCTCAAGCAATGAGAATTTTCTGATTCATTCTCTTGTCTATCTGGCTGGAATAGCTAAAATTAAGGCAGTGGAGACCATTGGTCTGATAAAGCAATAGGAGATAATTGGTACTGATGTAGGAGCCACTCACCAGAAATGCTGGAAGTAATGACTAGGTTCTGCAGAAATAAAATTAACAGATTATATTACAGTACACACTCCCATACCTATATCAGAAGTGAAAGGATCAAGGATCACAGTTAAAGTAACAATCCCAGTTGCAACTGGGGAACTGAGGGTCCTGGAGACTCCCACCTCAGATGCCTGAAGAAGCCAGGGCAGGTATAGTAAGCAAGTAGGGCAAACCTGGTTAGTGTACACATGTACTTGACTTCTGAGTAGTGGAGATGGCACTAAACTGGCAAGCCCATATCCCAACTAAAAATGGGTTTCAGCTACTAATCTCTAATCGATATTTGCCATGTAGAAAGGTAGAGCTCCAAACTGCCAGGATTTTATATATACATATTAAATGGAACCATAAATATAAATTTCTACATATTATCTCCAAAACTGTACATAACGTCACAATTTTTTAAAAAACCACTATGTAGAACAAATAAGACACATGTTTAAGCATTCGTGCTTTCCCAAAGATGGTGTCACCTTTGTTCCTGGTTCAGGAAGCTGAAAGGAAGTAAGAGGTCACTTCCTCCCATTTCTTCTCCCTCCTCTCTCCCTGTATTCCACCATCAGTGCTACTTAAAGTATGGCTATGGAATATTGCCACTCTATAACCTATTTTTTTTCTTTTTTGGCCTAAGAAAAGATAAGTATGATGAACAGGTAACCTCCATGATCCAGACCCCTGTATTCATGCCCTTGTGTATAATCTCCTGAGTGTGAACAGTAGCAGTGACTTGCTTCCAACCAAAATAAATGCAAAGATGATAGAATGTTACTGCTATGATTATGTTATGTAAAACTCCATCTTGCTAGCAAACTCACTCTAGAGTCTCTCTCCCTTCCTGGCTTTGAAGAAGCAAACTGTCATGAATCCTACAGCCATAAAGAAATGAAGTCTGTCAACAAACTGAGGGAGCTTGGAAGTAGATCCCTCCCCAGTCAAGCAGCTGATGAGACCACAGCCCCAACCAAAAGCTACATTGTAGCCTGGTAGGACTCTGAAGCAAAAAAAACCATTAACCCACGTCTGAACTTCTGACTTATGTGAACTGTAAGATAATAAATGTGTGTTATCTTAATACCACTAAATTTGGAGTAATTTGTTATATAGCAACAGCAAACTAAAACAGGGGGCCTGCCTCTTAACATAAATTAACTATATCACTAGGTACATTGTTTAGTTTGACTGATACTTAGTTTTCATAACAGTACTTTCTCAATGAAGGAAGCAATACATTGAATTACACTTAGACGCAAGCATCTCATCTCATAGCAGCCCAATACTTTGAGTGCTGTGGTTGATGGGCATGGTGGAAAGAGAGGTCTGGTCTAACTTTGTATGCAGAAAATGAGAAAGGCACATTTTCTCACTTTGACTTAGAATTTTGTCTAATGATACATGCAATAGAGGTAGTCAAGAGCAGGGTCAGGGAAATGGAGACTATGGTGAAGGAGTTATTACCTGTAATACTTCTAAGTTGCATCATAAAAATTTGCTATCACTACAGATAAAAGCAAAGGATGAGCTAACTGATAATACCTATAAAGAGCTGAGAACACCACCACGATGTGGTGAGGAAAGCAAGATAAACATTCCCATAGAATCCTCCTACTAATTGCCCTGGGGCATTTGAAAATCTGGAGAATCTAATAGTCTAGTACTCACAGTTGGCAAGGAAACCAATCAGTCACCTTTGTCATTCTCTGCTCATATCTTATTTCCTAACACAACAAAATCACTTATAGATCCATGCAGAAACCATGCCTTTCCTTTACTTCTCAGTCCTAAACCTGGCTAACCCCTGTGCCCTCTAAAGATTTCACTAGCAAGAGCTTACCCTCAAGAAGCTTTCTCTGGTAAGTTTGTTCCTCCTTATAGCTTGCTAACATCCTGTGCAACCTCCATCATTTCACTTGTTGCCCTGTATTATAATTAGCTCTTCTGATGATTGTCTTATCCACTGGAGTAAGTGCTACTTGAGATAAGAAACCATGGCTCTCATTTCTGTATTTCCAGCACTTAGGAGCGTGCTCATAGAAGGCACTCAATAAATACTAAATGCAGAGAAAATAAATGAATCATTTTACTCGAGGCTGCATAAGAGCCAAGAGAAGCAACTTAAATATGAGGCAAAAATAAGCTTGGATGATGCAGGCAAAAATATGTTGAGAGGTTTTAGGCACTAAATCTGTTAGTGGTGAGCCTAAAACAGGTTTCTTTAAAGGTGTAAGATTTACACAGAACAATAGGAAACTAAGAATTTTACAATCCAACACATGTTAAAATTGAAAGAAATATCACAGGTACTCACTATACCCAGATGTTAAATTCTTTCATATCTTGCTTCAAGCAGCATGTGTATATTAACATATTTAATATAAAAAGCTATGCTTTTTCTAAAAGCATTTCTTTTGTCAATTTCTTTTGCGAGATGGGGTCTTACTCTGTCATTCAGGCTAAAGTAGAGTGGTGCAATGATAGCTTACCGCAGCCTTGAACTCCTAGGTTCATGTGATCCTCCTGCTTCAGGCTACTGAGTAGCGGAGATTGCAGTTGTCTACCACCACACCCAGATAATTTTTAAACATTTTATTCATACTTTCAGAGACAGGGTCTTGCTATGTTGCCTAGGCTGATCTCAAATTCCTAGCCTCAAATGATCCTCCCAACCGCGGTCTCACAGGTCACTGGGTTTACAGGCTCAAGGCACCATACGTGCCCTAAAAGCATTTCTTATCAAAGCCCTATTTACCTCGTTTTATCAGGTGCCAGGAAATAAGGGAGTTCTTACCTAGGAGCTCCCTCTGGTCAGAGTGGCCTCACATCCTCAGTGTGGGAGATTCAGTTCTGCATGTTTCTCTCCCTTGGAGATCAATTCCTTAAAGCACAACAGGTGGCTCCCTGGATGGCACTCATTTTCAGTTGATCAATTGCTTTGTTTGGAGAGCAGTTCTGAACATTTCTTTCAAAGGCTTAACAGGATACATTTGAAATCACTTTTCCTAAAATTTTCAAGGTGATCTTAATATTATTTTACCGCCTTCGACTAGGACCCCTTCTTCAGAGACTTAATGTAATTCCTTCTGAAAGACGAAAATTCAGACCCATTTACTATGAAACTGAATCCTCCACTGCTTCTCTAACTACCTCCTCCATCGGCCCTAAAACATTAAATAAACTGGAGTTTTTTATTTTATTAAATAAAAAACTTCTCTTCTCATTTAAGATGCCCGAGCCTGGTTGGTAAAAGTTTAACGGCTTAGGTGATTATTATGCACTACACGAAGTATACTACATGTCAAGTGCTCTGCCCAGTAGAGGGTTTACTAAAAAGGCTTAAGAGTGAAAACTATCAAAGGGAATTTCTCACCTTCCCTCAGGGCACACAGGACCTGAACCTCAGTGCCAGATGTTCCCTACATCTCCTTGTGCTGGTGAGTCTAAGCCTGAATTCCTCTTCTCTGTCTAATCAATTTAGACAACAAATTAAGCATGAATACTGCTTGGCATAGTAGCCTTAATCAAACAAAAAAGTGAGCTTTTTTATTTTTTTAAACTTCCATGCAAACATAGAGCTTTCATGTTGGAAAAAGTTACAAATTAATGATAACATTAAATAAAGTCAATTCTTTGGAAATGATACAGAATAGCCGATTCCCTGAAGAAAAATACGTGAGTGGCTGAAAAACAAATCTGTAAAAAGTCAATCTCAAGCAAAAATCGAGTTAAAATGAGACATACACACTTCTAAAATTGCAGTAATTTTTAAAAATTTATAAGAAGTGTACAAAGAAGTTGACATTCATACAGTCCTGTTCAGCTGATAGCTTTTTTAGAGAAAAATTGGTAATATGCCCCCAGAACCTTAACAAATTTTATAGATTTATCTTAGCTATTCTACTTCTTAGAACCGTAAGGAAACAAGAAGAGATGGCCAGAGACTTATGTACTAGGATTTTTCTATCACAATGATGGACTGGAGAATCCAAATGTCTCACAATAAAGAGGTGGTAATATAAAAAATGGTATGTGATACAATAGAGTACTATGCTATAATTTTTATGATGTATGATATGCTTATATCATATTAAATGAAAAATGGCACCAAAATTTTTTAAAATACAATTATTTTATTTTTAAAGCATACATAAATGCATAGTAAAAAAGTATGCACATTAAAATAGTATTAGTCATTATCTGTGAAAGGTAGACTGATTAGTGACTTACTTTCTTATTCATATTCTTATTCTAAACTTTTCCATCCCATATGTGTGGCCCATCAGATTTGTAAAAATGAAAATCCAAGGCATAGGATTTGAAGGCATATATTTCTATACCCTGCTAAGAACAGACTCAGTTTAGTATCTCCTTAGGTTCTGATATAAGATGATTCTCTAAAAAGCCCCAAGCCAACCCAATCTAAAGAAACAGATAAAGAGTAGTTATCAGAACAAGAATTCAATACCAGTTAAGTCACTTTTCCCAAATTTAATTCTAATAATAAGTCCATGTTAAAAAGGAAAGGTTCAAATGTTTTAGTGTTATTGAGAGGATTAGCTCACTGCTGAGAAAAGCATAAAAAACAATTCTATATTAAAGCCAACGAATTCAATCTTGCTTTTAAACGTCACCAAATATGGCTTCTCTCAAAGTATGCAGGTCCAATTGGTAAGATATCTGATGGCTGATTCTGCTTAACTCTACTAAATATATGCCATTATCTTAGGGAATCAGTAGTACACTTTATTCTTGTTATTCTTTAGTATTTTGTTAGGGATCATAAAATTGGACTTGACTTTGAGGACAGGACTGGCGAAGCAAGGGCAGTTAGTCCTATGGGCCTTTTCACTTCTGGGAGTCTGTGACTACTTATCCTTAAACATTTCCAATAAATTTATGATTTAGTTATCCATCAGTTATGTGCAAACTAGGACTTTAAAGAATCTTAAAACATAAATCTTTTTAATCCTCAATGATTTAGACTCAACATTTTTAAATAATTCAGTCAAACAAAACAAGGGTAAATTAGTCATTTTGTGTGTCAGATAAAACACACACATACACAGAATAAATGTTTTTTGTTCTCAAAGGATTTTGTTATAATCTCCACTCGTCATGTAACACTGGAACAAAATAGGCTAATTACCCAAAATTAAGTTCCACTTCTCAATTTACAAGCTTTCCGTTTTATTCTATCAATTCTTAGCTGTCATGGATTCAGAAAATTATTACTGCCATCAATAGGAAGATTGTTTCAGTGGTACAGATGGCTGTCCTTTTATAGGCCAACATAATGACTTGTTCTTATCTAATCTGTCATCTGTTATTTAGTTGTCATTATGAACTTTTTGGGTTCCATATCAATCAATTTTCCATGTTTACTAAACAGATGGCTTTATTTGGGGAAAAAAAGCAAAGCAAGAAAATGACATTGCATGATTAAAAAATTTCAAAAGGCTGCATACACTTTTTAATGTTCCTAAATGAAATGAAAAATTTCTATTAAAAAACACTAAATTTGAAGTCAAAGTGAAATAGATTTTAAAACTCAATGGACATGCAAAGAAACAATCAGCAGCAGCTATCTACAAATAGAACAAATTACTTCCAAAACAGCAATAGGTTATTCTTCCAGTTTTTGTCACAAATTTTTTTTTAAATTTATCTTGACAAATAGAGATGACAAATGTCAACGAAGTAACTCTAATTCGGAAGCTCTTTATGTTGTAATTCACAGGTGTACCTCCTTTGTCTAGTATTTGTAACCTTATTTAGAGAGTAGGTAAAGACATAAATACTTCCATTTAGTGAAAATTGTTCCTTATCTTTGTCTCCTTATGATGATTTTGTTTAATCACTGGGTCATTATCAAATCAACACCCAAACTCGAGAAGCATAGTGGAGATTGTAAAGGGCTTGTATCAATGAGTTCAGAGATCCAAAAATAATAACTGGCACTGTGCCATGAAGGAACACTGTAATTCACACTGTGCCATTGAAAGAACCTGACAATTCTAAGAAACTAAAATATATAATCATGAAATAATCTTACGTTATATTTATGAGTGGTATTGAAAATTGTTTTTGTTCAGGAAGGATATTTACAAATCTTAGTATTTGCTCTATCATCCCCTAACAACGCTGCAAAAGTGACAGAGCAGAGCCTTCTGAAACAGTTTCCCAGTGCCATACTAAGCACGTCCTCCATTGTAGAACAGATTGAGTTCAACTGTGGTTTTTTTACCTGCCCAAGTTCAAGCTTCCTGAGCGCAACTAAACCAACAATGAACAAGAATATGATGGCCTAAATTTTTATGTTCTTCAGTCAGTGTAGGAGAACTTAAAATGGAAAGCCAGTTTTTCAAAAAGGACAAATCATTTGAAGGATTTTTTTCTTATATGATAACCACAGTAAAATGTAAGACTAATGTAGATAATTGTCCTGCAACTCCATCCTAAGCTATGAGTGAAAGTACTCCACCAGCTTAATGAGAACACCGTGAAACATAAAACATCTATTTCAATACAAGTCATTGAGAAGCTTTAACAGGCTTTCGGGAGAAGCTACCAAAAGAAAACTGAATACCAGATACTTGATTTGAGACTGACAAAAAACTTCTATTACATATGAGGAAGCCAGAGACAAAAAAAACAAACAAACCAAAACAAAACAAAACAAAAACCAGGAAGAAAGTAAATTGTATGGATGCCTTTACAGAAACTTGGAATCAGAATTTTACCTTAAATACTTCTCTTAGGTCTTCAGCTCACATCTTTCAGGCAGAAAACATCTATTTGATGTCAAATGTGTGGCTAGAACTGGGCCAGGCGCTTTACATGTCATAGATCAATACCAAACAACTAGTGAAATCAGTGCAAATTCAACCAATGAAACCCTTAAAGAAATAAGGTGAGAAACCACATCGTTGAGGACAGCCATACAACACAGTCAGGTTCTAGTTCAAATTACGTTTCTTTTCTTGAGATCTCTGGTCCATGATATGTTTCGATCTGTCTAAAATATTATGTAGGCATTCTCAAGTGATTAAGAAACTCGGGATTGTTTCAAATAATCAGGTCTTCCCCAGGCAAACACCAGCCGAGATCATTTTTTTTTTTTTTTTTTTTTTTTTTGAGATGGAGTTTCGCTGTGTCGCCCAGGCTGGTATGCAGTGGCGTAATCTTGGCTCACTGCAACCTCTGCCTCCCAGGTTCAAGCTCCCAGGTTCCGCCTCAGCCTCCTGAGTAGCTGGGATTATAGGCACCCATCACTATACCTGACTAATTTTTTGTATTTTTAGTAGAGACAGGGTTTTGCCATGTTGGTCGGACTGGTCTCGAACTCCCGACTTCAGGTGATCCACCCACCTCGGGCTCCCAAAGTGCTGGAATTACAGTCATGAGCCACCGCGCCCGGCCCAAGATCACTTTCAATGGGTCCCAACACATTAAATGATGATTTCTCAACAAAGTTTACACGCTATTTAAGGATCAATTGACATCAACCCTCACTCAAAGCCAGGAAGCTTAATCCAACATGAAAATATTCTGTGGATGTTGTACTTAGGCATATTATTCTCCGTAGTGTATATTTTCATATTGATACACATATTTAACATATTGCAAAGCATATTTTAAAAGCATTGATCTGTGTTCTACTGCTAATTTTCACAACACTTAATCACATGGCCATCATAGTTTTTGCATAAGACTATCCTGTTGTTCAAGAATGGTTTTAGCATTCCATCCCTCTCCATCATACTGGCTCAGAGATGAGAACTGACCTTCTCCCAGTAGATAAATGACTCTGATAATGTGATCCCAAAGCAGTAGCATCAGCATCATCTGGGAACATGTTAGAAGTTAGAACTATAGACCTCCAACCCAAACCTCTGGAATAAAAACTCTGGAGATAGGGCTTAACAATTTGTGTTTTATTATGTCCTCCAGGTGACTGGAGAACTACGTAAGTTTTGAGAAAGAAGGCGCTGCACCTTACCATTCTTCAAGGCAAAGTTCAATTCACTTAGCTTGGTATTCTTCACTGCACATAATAGCATCCTCAACATAACAAGCACTTAATTCATATTTGTGACTTAAAATAGATTAAAATGTTCTAAAGACAGAACTCATTTTAGAGAATAATCCTTTCCAGCCACTATTTGGAGATTTTGATGCTAGAGATGTATTTGGCTGAGAAGTTTCCTTTCTGGACCACAGTCAGAACAAAGGAAGATGAGGAAGAAAAAAGCAAAAAAGAAAACAAAACCATTCTATTCCTTCTGGTGTTTGGCACAAAGATCTCAGGTGTTCCCTATATTCTTAAGAAGTAAATCACACTGAATTATGATAATTGAGCAAATATTAGTGAGAGCCTAGGCAAAAAAGTTAAGGCCATAGTGTTCTGACATAAACCAAATCAGCTTTATTTCAGAAAGAGCATAGTGACATAGTGAAAGGCTAATAAAAATTGTGAAGTAAAGAAGGGGCGGATAACACAGATACAACATAATAGGTGTATACTTTCTAGTGCTTATCCATTTGTCTACCAGCTTCTGCATTTATGGCACATCAATCAAAAGACTTGGTTTTGAAGCCAGGTAAACTGGGTTATAATCTGGCTCAGGTCTTCACTAGTTGAAGGTCTTTGGGGAAATTATTCATCTCCTTTCTTACAGTCTTCATCTATAAAATGGAATAATAATGGTAACTGATAGAACTGATGGAAGATTTATATTAAATAATGTATGTTGTAAATGTTCAATAAATGGTAGGTTGTTTATCTTTGTCTATAGGAGGTGTTGAGGAGTTGTAGTCTGCTTGTTCAAGCAGCAGGACATAAAACAAAAGGTCATTAAGTCAGGGGTGGTATCCCATCAGCACTTGCCCAGCACTGAGAACACAGCAGGTATTCCAGAAGTGTGAGCCAAATCACATGCATTATACTACAGTACAAAGAAGCCTTCCCCAAGAGTCATGGTTGAGAATTACACAGCAGAGATTTTGCCATGTTGCAGAACAGAGTAGACTGGCTTGACTTCATATTTGGATACAAAACTGAGAAAATTCGATTTCCAAAATATGTTACTACTTTGAATATCAAATTTTTTTTTTTTTTTTTTTTTTTTTGGAGACAGAGTCTTGCTGTGTCGCCAAGCTGGAGTATAGT
This sequence comes from Trachypithecus francoisi, assembly GCF_009764315.1. Classification (NCBI taxonomy): domain Eukaryota; kingdom Metazoa; phylum Chordata; class Mammalia; order Primates; family Cercopithecidae; genus Trachypithecus; species Trachypithecus francoisi. The sequence goes on from NW_022681453.1 coordinate 28,634,699, forward strand.
GGTGTGATCTTGGCTCAATGCAATCTCCGCCTCCTGGGTTCAAGCAATTCTCCTGCCTCAGTGTCCTAAGTAGCTGAGATTATCGGTGTGCGCCACTGTGTTCAGCTAATTTTTGTATTTTTAGTAGCGACAGGGTTTCACCATGTTGGCCAGTATGGTCTCGATCTCTTGACCTCATGATTCGCCTGCCATGGCCTCCCAAAGTGCTGGGATTACAGGCATGAGCCACTGTGCCTGGCCTGAATATCAAACTGTCTTTTTCTAATTCTGTGACAGCCCATGACCCCCTCACCACAGCAAGCCAAACACCACTTGTTTTCACCAAAGAGACAGGAGTAAAAGGTTCTGGTATTTATCATCTGGGCTCTATCTTTTTCTTGATAGATTATGAAATTCCAGTGTCCTCCGACAGGTCCTTTTTCACAGAACCAAACATTGTCTTCCCTAAAAGCATAACAGCATCATAGGCAAAGGTCCCAGGGTAATAGAATTTTATATATCAGGCTGGCTTTCTAAGAGAAGTCAATAAAATCCAACAATGATGGGAAATGCAGGATATAGCAGAGATCCTTGAAAGCAATTAGCAGAGAGCAGGGATGAAAACCAATTATGCAAACACTAGAACACTAGGACATTCAAGACTTTTTTTTTTTTTTCTTCATGCTGTAAGGAAATAACAGATCCCTGCTTTGGACAAAGAATACAAATGTGCAGGTTTGAAAGTTCCCCATTAGGTGCATCTACCATTTCCATTATATTCAAATATTAAGCTTTTTTAGGACTTAAATTAAACTCTGTAATTATAATATTTATGACCACAACTTAACCAAAATACTAAACACTAAAAGAGTCAAAGGTTGAGTATGGGTGGGGCAAGAAACATTTTTTTTTTGTTTTGAGATGGAGTCTCACTCTGAAACAACCTTGAGAAGCCTCCAGAAGGTACCAATTTGCTGGCCGTATAAAAGACAAAGGCAAGTTAAGGAGGTTCAAAGAAAAAGGGAAATAATGCTAAGAAAGAGAAAGCATGAGAGAAGGCACTGGGGCCAATAACGCACAGAGTTCAGATACTAAACAGTGAAGTGATCCATTCAGCCTAGAAGAATGTTATGGCAGAATGGAAAAGTGCTAGTCTTTGACTCTGAGAGCCCTGGGTTTTAATTCTGTCTTTCTGTGACCTTGGGTAAGGCATATAACTTCACTGAGATTCACTCTGAGCACACACAAAATGAGGGCAACAATACCTATCCTATGAAACAGGTAACTAATAAATAGCAGCAATATTTAGTAGGCATGCAAACTCTTTTCTCTTCCCTTCATCAAGTCATAAGCCTGTTCTTTAATTCAAAATCAATATGGCCAAAGCCAAATTCACAGCATCTTCTCACAAGCTTCCCTTCTCAAACAGCCTGTCTTATCAACGGAGCCACCTTGTCTCCACTGACCCAGGCTTGGAATATCTGACTGACAGCTGCCTCAACTTCACCTTCAAAACAAATGTCTGCTCGAGTTATAGCCCTCCAAAACAATTCATTTTGACCTCTTTATCCTTGCTTTGTCAACCACAACCCAAATCTAAATCTGAATTATTGAAAAAGCCTTCTGTCCGACCCATGTGATTCCTACTTTTCTTCCCACAAATTCATATACATCCCACTGCTTAGCTTATCTTTTTCGAATACTGGTGTAATATGTCCTGGTGATGGCTCCCTGTTTCCTACTACTCAGTGATTTATTCATCCATTCATCCAATAAACAGTTACTGGATATCTACCAAATACCAAGTACTGTGCTATGTACTGGAGACGTAAAAATGAGCAAGTCATGCCTGTGAGAGTGCAGTGGGGAGAAGTAAACAGACAGATTATAATACAATGCTATAAAGAAGAGATAAAACTAGAAATTCACTTTACAGGATGAACAAGACAAAATCTCAGCTCAGAGATGGTGCTGTATTTGAACAGCATCTCAAGAGATGAGAGGTGTTTGTCAGGCAAAAAAAATGGAGAAGGGCACTATTCTTTTTCAAGGGCACATACACAAAAAAAAACCCTGTGTTTTATAAATAAAAGACACCCCCACCAACTGTAGAGGAGGTTGAATGGATTTTCTGGTGCAGTGAGTGTGTAAATGAGTGACTAGCTAGGATGCAAGACTCCCAACCTTGGACCAAGCAAGTAAACAAAGGATGGATTCTTCATAGAAGATGCAATGGCAACAGGTGACAAGTTTCTTTGGGCAGCTATTGAGTCAGTTATGTAGGTAAAGGAGTAGAGATTCAAGAATCAAACCAACAAAAGACAACAAAAGCAATACAATATTTCAGACGTGGAACCCCACTGGCCAGAGAGAAAGAGAGACAGATTTTACACTTCAATGAGAGCGAACACAGAACTTAGACCATTTGAAATAAAAATTCTTACCACATCTCTCCTGACTCCTACAAACACCAAAGGGCAATAGTAAAGGAGGATAAGTCCTTTTGAGGGAAGTGAGCTTTACCACCTCATATCTCACAGAAGTCAAATCCAGAAGTCTGTTCCACTCCAGCCCTCATTTACAAAAAAAGTTTTCTCCTTCCATTCTTAAATCAAGTGACACAAGTCAACTCAAGATCTGCTACATTACATTGTCACTCAACTAAACTGTGCACACATCTCCACCATGGGTGTCACAAATCTGTGTTTAATACTGAGACTTTTTAAAAAATAATTTTATTGTGTGTACTTGAAGTTTACAGCATGATGTTATGGGATATATATAGATAGTAAAATGGTTACTAAGTGAACCGAATTAACATAGCATCTCACATGGTTATTCCTTGTGTATGACAAGAGCAGCTAAAATCTACTTCCTTAACAAAATCCCTAATACAATACAATTAACTTCAGTCCTCACATTATACATTTTAGATCTTTAAACTTAGTAATCCTATATATCTGCTGGTTGATATTGAGATGTAATACTGAGAAGCCAAGAGCTTATCAAATGTGAAGGCTTTTCTGTTCAGATTTTTTTTTTTTTTTGGAGAGGAGTAACAAAAGGTCTTGTTTTAATTTCATTTTCAGAACGAATTAATTTATCTCACCATACTTTTTGTTTCTAGCAAGCATGACACCACTAGGTATGAGCTGTGGGCTTACTATGGATAAGGACAGTGTGTTAGTTACCTCTTTTATCCCCACACGGTGTCTGCCATTTAAGCATTCAACAAATTAAATCATCCACATGAGATACATTTTTATCATGTACGTGGGACATATGTCCTGTATTTTTATCACCTACGTGAACGGAGCTGAACACCTCATCTATTCAATGGTACCTCCAATGTTATTAACTCTTCTGAGACTCATTTTCTTCATCAATAAAACGTGGATCAGATTGCCTTCCTTGTAGAGTTACAGTGAGGGATAAACAGGGCACGGTATACAAAATGTCAAATGAGTCTTCAATAAATGGCAGACAAATCCCAAACAAAAAGAGTTGGGGCAAAAAGACCCTTGTTAGAGAAATCAGAAGTTAAACCGCCGTAACAATGACGATAAGCGGCAGAGAACTTCAGAAGGTATCCCTAGCCTTTTGGAAATGTCCTTTAATTTCTTCACGTTGGGTAAATCTAGCAATTGAAAAGGAAAGACGCTGTGAAGTTCAAATGTGGATGTTCGTTACAGGAGCTGAATGAGCCACAGGTAAAAGTTTCTAGGGAAGAAAAAGGCAGTATCAAACAAAGAGTTGGGTATCAAAAAATAAAAAGAGGTGTAGAAAACAGGCTCCTTTTCCTCTTCTCTCAATTCGTGGTGCTCCTATCCAGGTCGGCAGCCCCACATCAGTCCTTACCATTGCTCTTCCCAGTTTGTATCCCCACTGAATGACTCCCCAGCTCCGAGTGATGTGTGTGTGTGCCTATGAAGTTTTAAGGAAAAAGTACATGTAATTTTGCGTTGATCTTTATGAATCTCTGTAGCAACATGGAAAACTGCTTAACTTTTCAAAACAAATCTAATCATGTTATCATTCTTTTATTTCAAGTAATGGCTACAATGTATTGAGCACACAACTAAGCACTGTATGCCAGATACTGTATTAATTGCTTTATATGGATCTCATTTATTCCCACAACTCTGACATGTACACTATCCCTGTTTTACAGGTGAGTAAACCTGGAGATGTAGAGTGGTTACGTCATTTTTCCAAGGTTATATGGCTAGAAAATAAGTGGCAGCTAGAACTTGAGCCTGCTGAATTTTTTTTTTTTTTTTTTGAGACGGAGTCTTGCTCTGTCGCCCGGGCTGGAGTGCAGTGGCCGGATCTCAGCTCACTGCAAGCTCCGCCTCCCGGGTTCACGCCATTCTTCTGCCTCAGCCTCCCGAGTAGCTGGGACTACAGGCGCCTGCCACCTCGCCCGGCTAGTTTTTTGTACTTTTTAGTAGAGATGGGGTTTCACCTTGTTAGCCAGGATGGTCTCGATCTGCTGACCTCATGATCCACCCGTCTTGGCCTCCCAAAGCTCTGGGATTACAGGCTTGAGCCACCGCACCCGGCCAAGCCTACTGAATTTTAATGGTGTCACTGTAAAGCCTCTGGGCTGTGTATCTCCTGTCCCCGTCACTCCCCACTCTGCTCCACTGTGCTCTGTACCCCAAGAGTCTGGCCTCTATGAACTCCAACAAGCTTCCCTGGCTCCCTTGGCTTCAGTGAGTTGGTGTGATAGACTCTAGGCAGGAGATGAGAAGGAGGGAAGAATAGGTCAGGATATTTATTCCTCTGGGTCCTTCCTGGAACGTCACCTCAGTCTGGCTTCCTCAAAGGATGGTCACGGTCCTCTAAAGGCAGGCTCTTCTACACAATTCTGTCCTGTGAGGTTCCCACAACTGCTTCCTCCCCCTGTCCCTAGGTCAAGGGGTGGTCACAGCTCTGCTGTCGCTCATCCCAGTAACTCATGCCATCACGACATCATCATCTGTGATTTCCCTGCACCCAGCCCACAACTTTGTAAACAGTCCCACTGTAAAATATTCTTTAATATATTCCGATTTGAATGTGCCATCTGGTCTCTCTTGGAATTCTGACTGATACAGCCTTCCTAATAATGCCTTTAGTCTAGGAGTAACAAAATAATTGTTCTCCAATCATTTCGTGCTTTTCTATACCTCTGTGTCTGTGTACTCCATGCTGCTTCCAAGCGAAATGCTCTTCCCCACTTTTTCTGCTGGCAAATTATAACTCCTCCTTTATGACTTATCAAGGCAGTTATTTTATTCAAACCTCCTTTGACTCTCTCCTCGCCATGGGCAAAATAATGGGCTTTTTCTATCATACCCTGTAAGCATCTACAACTTAGATAACACATTATACTGTATACATGTGAGACTGGCAAAATCTCAGCATGCACCACTACACCTGGTATGCAGTAGGTAAAGCAAATGATCACTGAAGGCTTGAATGAATATATTGCTGTTATATATATTCTTTATTCTGTCCTACCCAGCAAATCAATGTCACAGGCATTCCACTGAGCAACACAGAAGACTATATGTGTACATGCTGGTTCATTCTATGTGCCAATTTGACTGAGCTAAGAGATGTTCAGATAACTGATAAATGTTATTTCTGTGTGTATCAGTGAGGGTGTTTCCAGAAGAGATTAGCATTTGAATCGGTGAACTGAGTAAAATAGATATCTTTTCCCAATATGGATGGGCATCATTTAATTGACTGAAGGGCTGAAAATAACAAAAAGGTAGAGGAAGGGAAAATTCACTCTCTCTGCTTGAGCTGAAACATTCACCTTCTCCTGCTTTTGGACACTGGTGCTCCTGGTTCTTGGACCTTGGGCCTTAGATTAAATCACACCATAGGCTTTCTTGGTTCTCCAGCTTTCAGAGAACAGATCATGAGACTTCTCGGCCTCTGTAAAGTACAGGAAACAATTTCATATATATGTGTGTGTGTATCTATCTATCTGAATATATATATATATTGGTTCTGTTCTCTCTCATATATTATTACATATAGGGAGAGCATTATATATATAATATTAAGATCTACATATACAGTATATATTATATATGTATATAATACTATATTATTATATGTAATACTAAGACCACTAAAATTTGGATCTTTCTGGAAAATCAAAATTCAACATAAATTTATTATTTCTCTGTAAAAATGCATAGGGAGGAGAGGGAAGGCAAATTAACAAGATATACTTTGAATGTAAGGTTACATGTTCCCTTTAATAAGTTGATTTACTGAAAAAAAATGCTTAAAACTTTGAAAAAGGAAAGTTGTTTTTCAGTAGTTCATTATATATTCATTGAGTTTTAAATTCTATCACAATTCACTTTTTAAAATAGATCTTAAAACCACACATATTTACATTAAAATAGTAACTGATTCATACTTACCTAAATAGCCTAATGACTCATTAAAACAACTTTCTTTTCTGTTAAGTCATATTTCTTCCTTCATAATTCAGTTCTCATAAGTCATTAGTTATTTCCAAAGAAGGATGTATCACAGTCATAGATCACTTCTGTTCTTAGAACTTAGGAGGCCATTTTTTTCAGAGCAAAATATCTAACACTTCTATGAAATTTTTCAATGATTTAACACCGGTCTTAGATCTTAAGATTTATTATTAAGACATGGTTTCCTCAGAAAGTCAACTCCTGGTCTAGTGTGTTTAAATGATTTGACTCTGAATGTTTATTAACTTTAGTTAGCTCTCAATTGATTTCACTATGGAACATTTTTCTTCCTCTCATGAAAATACGTAACAATAAAATATACCTGATTGACAGCTTGATCCATGCAGCATGTAACATTCATAGATGGTAATGCCTCTTTGAAGGGTACTTAGTATTTAGAAATCATTTTGCCTCCATTGAATGACCAAACCACTGGTGTTCAAAATAAAACATATGCCTGACTATAATAATATGGCAAGTATATATTTGTCAGTAAATGGGTATTGCTTTGCATGATTTATTTTCATTTCAGAAAATAAGTCCTCAAGAAACCATACAAATCACTTTCTTGCATACAACTGAATTTTGGTAAAAGGAGAAAGGGGCTATGTTCAGCTCCCCCACCTTTTTTTTTTTTTTTTTTTTGGAGATTGAGCCTCACTCTCTCATCCAGGCTAGAGTGCAGTGGTGCAATCTCAGCTCACTGCAACCTCTGCCTCCTGGGTTAAAGTGATTCTCCTGCCTCAGCATCATGAGTAGTAGAGACGGAGTTTCACCATGTTGGCCAGGCTGGTCTCAAACTCCCGACCTCAAGTGATTTGCCTGCCTTGGCCTCCCAAAGTACTGGGATTATAGGCATGAGGCACCATGCCCAGCCTGCTAACCTCTTTTTCATATGCCATCTCATTTGCCCCTTGCTATGTTTTGAATATCCCCTCCAAAATTCATACTGAAATGTAATTACAGGAGGTGGGACCTCTAAGAGTGATTAGGTTATGGCGCTCTACCCTCATGAATGGATTAATGCTGTTACCACTTATCATGGAAGTGTGTTAGTGATGTTGGGAATGGCTTTATTATAAAAAAGCAAGCTTTCTCTCACATTCTCTTGCCCTTCTGCCTTCCACTCCCCCGTCATAAGATTAACCTCTCTAGATGCTGACATTATGGTCTCAGACCTTGCAGCCTCCAGAATCGTGAGCAGATACCCTTGATCCTTTCATGCTCGTTTTTATGCTGTGTTAGAGTAGGCCTATTTGGTTTTATTCTTCATATTAGATTGTGATTCTCCTAAAGTATGTCTCTTCAATAGCCCCGACTGAGCTTCTAAGTAAGCAAGACCTTCTACTCTGGTTACAACAGGACTCCAGTATCTCTCAGCATCGTGTGACCTTCAGTGCCTCTGTTAAGCATTCAGTTCTGCAGAAGGCACCCTCTACCGTGTCTTACAGAGTCCCACTCTGTGCATATACAGCCTAGCCACTGGCCAATGACACAGGGAACCCTCATCAGACCAATACAAAGACAAGTTCAAAGGTATTTTACAGAACATCTTTTAAGCCACAGAGAAAAATAGTCATGATTAACAACGTTGGCAATAATTTTAAGGTACATAAAAAAAGATATTTGTAACATATCTGTATTATCCTAATAGACAAAAGTATCCGCTATAGGAGTACATGATTCACTGCCTATGTCCAAGAGCTTTGAATCTCAATTCCTCACACCTAGTGCCATTTTTGTTCATAATATGTAAAAGGAAGAGCTGCTAGAAAAACTTACATCACCTGCATTACGTTTATGGATATACACCAGAGTTAACAATAGTTTCAGCCAAGATTCAAAATAACTTTGTCTTCCGAAGCCCAATTCAGTTAGAACTTGAGGTCAAGCAAAGAAATCAGGTGTAAGAGCTGACATAAAAACAGATTTCCTTTTCAACACGCTTTCAGGTATTTTTAAAATTAACTGTTCAGAGTGTTTTTCTATTCATACTCCAGAACCTCTTGCCCAATAAAATTATTTCCTCCCAGGGCTTTCACTAGTGTCAATTCACTGACGATGCCTGTGTCAACATTTCAAGGTCACACCTCCTCATGAGTTTAAATACTCATCTAGATATCCACCTTGAATCCAAAAATTTCACAACATAATTCCTTCTCTTCTTCCCACAAAAATCTGTACCTCTTCCTGAATCTGCATTCTGGCTGCACTATGTACCTAGTCACCTAGAGGTAGACTTATCCCCGCCTTCTCTTTCACCCTTTCATCTGTCTGATGCATCACTAAGCCCAAAAGCTTCCTTCTTTAATTACATCTGAAGTTTGTCCTTCTGTTTCCATATCTGCTCTAATGTAATTTGTTTTTAATCACTCACTCTATTCCCACAGCCTTCAAACTGGTCTCTTCCCTCCTATCCATCCACAATACAGCTTCTATATGCTCTTCTTAAAATACTCATTTGATAACACAGTTTCTTGGTTTAAAATTTACCAAGTATTCCCAAACATCTCTAGAAAAAAGTTAACACTGCTTTTCTGCCTCCCACTGTCTTTTAATTCACTTCTTTAATAATTTACATCCTAGCTTCCCAGCTACACCAAACCAGTTGAAATTGCTTGGATGTGTCATATGGTTTCAGGACCTCAGCCGTTTGCACAAGGCAAACCATCCGTATGCTCATCCTTGGGTGTCAGATCAAACATATGTACCCATCTCTGAATGCCTGAGGTAGAAAAGCCTGGTTTTTCTGACCACTATGTTGTTCCGATCTGTTTATTTTACTGGACTCTATTTCAAATGATCCGTTTGTCCTCTATTAGACTGTAAATTCCCTATGTGGAGGGAGCATAACAAATATATCTTTATTCTCCTGTGTCTAGCACAATGCTTCACCGTATTTGCAATAAATGTGGGTGACGGATGAAAACTAAGGAAAATCTCCCACCTCTGTTAAAGCACAGAGGGAATACTGTGACTGTCACAGAGGGCAATTCTGAAGACTGAGGTGTTGCCCAGTGGCTGCGCCTGACGCTGCTGAGATCAACATCATCATGACAACTGGCTCTTTAGAATAAAGGAAAAGCATCTAGTTATTTTCATTACCAGCCTCCGCCTATGTTTTCTTTCTTTCTTTAAGATATGGCTAGTCAAGTTTTCAATTTTATGTGATCTTTAGTCCTTTATACCCAGATCCATTTAGTTATATATTATTTTTAAAAAACTAAAACCATCCAGAGACAAGGGGCGTTGGGATTTTTACCCTATCTTGTGATGATCCTTTAGCAAGTAATTATAAATTTTCAAAAATTATTTAAAAATATTTGAACCAGCAACCTAACAGCTTGGTTATGCCCAAAGGAGTATCTTTAGTAAATCTGGACTTTACAAATCATCGTCCATATTCCCCCTCAAGCCTCTCTCTTAGTCTTGTACTCATTTGATAAGGCAGAAAGCCATGGAATGTCCTTCTTCTGTTTAATATTCCATTGAACCCTGTTAGCGGCAGATCTAACACTAGGGGCTACAAAAAGCGTGGGTGGGGTTTATACCATTAGGACAAATACCTTTTTTAAAGCCCTGGTAGGTGCATAATCAGTATTTGAATGGCCGATGGTGCAAATAAACATTAATTTTAGCTACTACTTAAAGAGCGTTCACTATGTATGAAACAGCATGTTGAGTGTTTCACACACATGGTCTCATTCAGTCTCAGGATAATCCAGGAAGGTGGGTTATTGCATCTTCATAAGATGAGGCAACCCAGAAGTGGGGAGGAAGGAGAAGCAAAACAAAACTCCAGGAGAAGGCTCAGGTTTGACTGTTGCCTTGGACTTTAGCTCCCTTCCTTTCTCAGAACCAGCTTCCTGTCCAGAGAGTAAGACTATACTGTCTCCACATTGAAGGTGTCATAATTTCGGTCAAAATGGTATTACAATCCATTTATGAGGGAAAAATAAGATATTTCATTATAAAATACTTATTAAGAATGCATTTTTTAAGCATACTCAAAGGAAATGAGAAGAATTAAATCAAAGCAGTCCAAAGTACCTAGAAATACACAGACTATTCCTCCTCAGTGGTAGTTTTAAATTTTTAAGTGAATTTTTTTAATTGATACAGAATAGATGTGCATTTTCAGATGACATGTGATAATTTCATACATCAATATAATCTGTAATGATCAAATCAGTGTAAATGTAATTGGGATACCCATCACCTTAAATATTCATCTTTTTTATGCTACAACCATTCTAATTATTAAGTATTTTCTTCTAGCTATTTTTTTTTTAAGAGATGGGGTCTTGCTATGCTGCCTGGGCTGGAATGCAGTGGCTATTCACAGGTGACATCATAACTCACGGCAACCCTGAACTCCTGGGTTCAAGTGATCCTCCTGCCTCTGCCTCCCAAGTAGCTGAGAATACAGGCTCATGCCACTGAGCCTGGCTCTCAAGTAGTGGTTTTTAACTAAAAATATATACAGGTTACTACAAGGCTCTTCTTTTTAGTTTTCAATCTTATCTGAATGAAAAGCAATAACTTCTAACATTAAAGTTATCATTCTGCTCTATGATTTAACTTAGAAAACATAATAAAACCGCAAATCTATTTCCAAAGTACATTAAAAATACCCCCAGATAGCTGAGCATTCACAAATTGATTTCATGGTCATTTGCAAAGGTAGCAGGACATTGGGGAAGTAAAGAGACAGAGCAATGATTATTTGAGAACTTAACCTCATTTTAGCAGATTTTTGTGGGGGGTTCTTAGCCCAAAATGTTTACCTAACAGGTAAATCAAATGGAGCTTTCTGTACATATCTTATTAAAATTCTAATTTATTTTCCCAGCAGAATCTTCACCACTATGTAAAAACTGGCAAAGCCCTGCTAGTGACACTTCCTATACTTTCATACCATAAAGCTCTTAAGCTTATAAACAGGCTGCAGAGAGAGGCATTTTCATTACATACATCACTGCATTGTGAAGGTGTCTCCAGAACGGCTTAAATGCATCACGTAGTTTTACCCAAATGGTCTCTGAACAAGAGTGTTGGAAGAGATGTCAATGCTTGGGCCCTGACAATGTTGTCTCCTAGCCTAAAATGTCTGAGAAATGTGGAATATTCCTACCTCTTTCTGTGAGAAGTCAGAAAATGAAAAGACTTGTTCATCTTTAAGCCAACCTTCCAAATTTACCTGAGCATAGAGCAACACCCCTTCACCACCACCCTCTTTTCTTTCCCTTGGAAATTCTTATTAACATTCTATAGGACATCACTACAAGGTTAATCTGATTGTGGCACATCCATAATTTAGCTATTTAGAACATTATGTTAAAAAATAGAGTTAATGTTATGAGTCCATCTGCTTATCTCTATCTCACTGTATTTTCCCCTTATCTTCCTGGTTTCTTTTTCTTCCTCCATCTCCAACACATGCCCACACTTGGATTTTAAATTATTGGTCCAAGACAAAAAGAGTCATGAGTACAAGTTCAGGTCGATCTACTTCAATGAACAAAAAATCAAAAGCTCTTTACTTCCTGATGGCAAAAATATATAAAATTAGTGACATCTACTTCAATATGCATTAACCTCTTTTGCAAAAGCTGCCTCCTTTATTTTCCAGTCTCAATTTGCTGTAGGATGTCTTTTATTTCTTCCTTATCTGTGGCTCCTACTTTCTCATAGACTTTAAAAAAAAAAAAAAAAACATATTTGAAGGCTGATATAGTCAGTGTACTTCCTCTGAAATTAAAGTTTCTTTTGATATTGAGTTCAGTATATTCAGAGTGGAAATCAAATGACTTAGGCTGGTTACAAAGATTTAAGTCAATGGAGACAAATTTAATCCACTGGTGTTGTGTTTCATAATCAAATGAAGGACTCACTTCTGTTCTAGAGCCTATCAAATAAAAATGTCAAAATAATTGAATTAAAATCATATGACATTGATTTTTATTTATTCAACAAATATTAAATGCCTTTTATGTGCCAGACAATATTGGGCGATGGAGATACTGATGTAAACAGTGAGACCCTGTCTTGCCTTCAACAGCTTCTAGTCTAGCAGAGAAGGCACACATTAATTCTGTATTTGTGTGTACTGTGATCTGATTGTAACTATGATAAATGTCAGGGGAGAGACCATAGGGCTGACATAGCCCAGTCCTTGGGAGGTAAGCCTGGGTAAGGATACGGTCAGACAAAGATGAACTGAGAAAGTGACATTGAAGCTAAGATCTAGAGAATGAAAATGGTTTGGTAAAGTTCTAGATAAATAGAACAGCATCAAATGCGAAGGTTACCACATCTGAGACAAGAGCAGGCCGGTATGGTTGCAGTACAGACAACAAGGCAGGACTGTGTGAGATTAGGCAGAGAATAAGCAGAGCCACCATCATAGGAGTTCAGAGGCCATCTTAGGAATTCAGAACTTTCTGTTAAAAGCAATGGGAAGCCATGAAAGGTTTTTAAAGCAGGAAATGGACATGATCAGGTTGAGTGTATAAGCCATCTCCCTAGCTCAGTGGAGAGATGACGCTCATCTTGGTGGTATTAGGGAGACCAGCAATTGTCCCCAAAATGTCCAGTAACTACTGGCAAAAGCACCCCTAAAAAACATACAATTGCAAGGTGCAACTTCATTAGAAGCCCCTCAGCTTACAACGTCTATCTAACCGGAATGCCATTCTTAAATCTCTCCTATTCCTATTTCAAACCTCTGGTTCAAACAGCTCTAGCAGCCATGGAAGAGTAGATTAAAGACAGAAAGACTGGGAGCAGAAAGGCCAATAAGAAGGTTTTAGCCTAGGCACTTGGTCCTGGTGGTTCAGGAAGTAGAGAAAGGTCAATTAAAACAAGCTATATAGAAGGTGGACTCTAGTATGTGGTGAATCTGGTTATTGCAATTACTATACGTATCTTTTAAAAAAACAATGGTTTTGGTTCCTCTTGAAATTTACATGACACTGGAATATCCTCATTTATCTGAATTATTTTTCTTACATATAACACATATATGACATTTGACCTTGTCAGATGCTTAAAACAGAAGAATTAAGCCAAGAAATATTTCTATCAATCTCAAGTCCTTTAGGAACCTAACTAAAGGAAAACTGACAGTTTAATTATAAACAATTCTTTCCTGATCATTTTAAAAGACCCATTGAGAATGTGTGCCAGGCAAAATAGTCTAATTTTAGTTGATTTTTGCAACCTGAAGTAAGAAGTCTCTATTTTTTTAAACAGTATTTGATCACTTAGGGTGATTCAAAATCAATTTCCTCCTCTGCTAATGCAACTCTGTAAGGTTTTACTCAATTCTACTCTACATAATTAAACAGGACTAAAAGTTTTACATTTAGGGAAGCATATCACTTAGAAAAAAACCACATTCATGTGAATTATAACAACAAACTTTGGAGACTAAAGGCATGACTAGTAGGATCTTCCACCCCAGAAATTTTATATGCTAAGAAAATGAAGAAAGAAACACACATACTAGATTGCCTACAACATGGCCTCTTAGGCAAAGCACTGACATTTATGTAGAAGGACTTCAAGCATGGAGCTAGAGAATGTACATATTCAAGTAATAATTTGATTTAAAAACCTGTGCAGCCCAAAGTCAAGATCAAATTGCATAATCAATTTTTCCACCAGCATTTAGAATATTTTCTCAACGTTGAGATGTGATAATAGCTGTGTGGCTGTGTCTTTTTTAAAAAGTCTATTAAGTAGGAGAGACTGCTAATCACTGAACCAGTCCTGCAGTTTTCTTTGCTGCTCTACAGTCAGTTAACAAGATATTACAAAACAAATTAAGAATAAGAAACAGGCCAAGTTAATGCACATGATAAAGAGTTGAGTCAGGGAAGGTTTGTGCAGTATTTGGAGTCTGAAAGGAGAGACTCTAAGGGTAGCAGTGGTGTATGGTAGTGAGAAGAGGGAGAGAAAAATGGTAAAATATGCTGTTCAAGAATCTTTCCTTTTGTTCCTTTTGCAAAAAAAAACAAAAACAAAACAAAACAAACACACACACACACACACACACACACACACTTCTGCAGTAGAAATTTTTAAATGCTTTTCAATAATTGTGAGTGCCAGATTCATGATTCTTTATAGGAATATCTTAATATAACATCCTTAAGTAGAAACCCAGTAGAACTTGGTTTTATATCGTTACATTCATATTGAAAGTATAGGCTGGGTGTGGTGGCTCACACCTGTACTCCTAGCACTTTGGAAGGCCGAGGTGGGAGGATCACCTGAGTTCAGGAGTTTGAGACTAGCCTGGGCAACAAGGAAAAACCCCACCTCTACTAAAAAAAAAAAAAAAAAAAAATTAGCCAGGTGTGGTGGTGCACACCAGTAATCCCAGCTATTCAGGATGCTAAGGCACAAGAATCACTTGAACCCAGGAGGCAGAGGTTGCAGTGAGCAGAGATCACACCACTGCACTCCAGCCTGGGTGACAGGGTGAGTCAGACCCTGTCTCAAAAAATACATATTGAAAGTATAAACACTACTATACCATTTTAAAGTAGACATACACAGAAGAGTAGCACTATTCTGTGAAGACAACAGGTTAGTTGTAGTTACTTTCATATTCTGGAGCTGTCTTCTGCCTGGATTATTCTCCCCTCACAAATTTTCACTGGGTCAGTGCCTGCTCAGATATCATATCTAGGCTTAATCATCTGTTCTGCAGAAAGATCTTCCCAGATCCTATAGATGCAATGCTGTCAAATAGAGCTCTCTACAGTGATAAAAATGTCCCAGATTTGTGTCATCCAATATGGTAGTCACGAGCCACATGTGACCATTGAGCACCTGAAATATGGTAGTGTAACTGAGGAAGTGAACGTTGATTTTATTCCTTTTTAATTCATTCAAATTTAAATTAAATTTAAATAGCTGCATGTGGTTAGTGGTTTCTATACAGAAGCAGAACAAGACAGCTCCTGATCTGCTGTTTCATTCATATTCTGTGTCCCCTTGTAGGACTTGGCATATTTGCAGTTACACAGTGTTTATAATTATTTGTTTAATGTCCATCTTTACCACTAAACTATGGAGATTTTAAGGCTAGTAACTAGGTCTGTCTTGATCCCACAAGAGCCCATGCTTGACATATAGTGCCTATTCAAAGAGCTGCTGACTTATTTAAAGCTTTTCATTATCTTAAACATATAATATCAGATATTAATATGTTGGTTAAGTCAATACCAAAGGTTCCTGTCAGAAGATTGGAATACTGTTTTCAAGGTGTGAACTTTCTGGAAAAGTCCAGAAAATGCCAACAGAAATTATAAAAATCAGTGGTAAAATGTGGTTGCCACACATTTTTCATAAACACAAACATACATACACACACACATTCTCAAAACACAGCTGCCTTCAGCAAAAGAATCTTCTATTTTGCTCTAAAATCTGTTCTGGCTGTGAAAATGATGACACTTCTCTGCAAAAGAAAAATTTCAATGCAAAACAAACTCACAATTTAGCTGAGGATGGTATGAAAAAGTTGACACAAAGAAGCTGTCCCTCCCTGGTTTAAATGACACATTTTATCTTTAGACTGTGGTAGCTAATTTTTTAAAAAATCCTTTAAAGTATATTACCTTTTCCAGGGACAAATGCTCTATAATGTTATTCTCCGCCATCTTTGAAAATGAAAGCAACATTTATTAACGTAATACCATATATAACATAAATATTTTTAATACCCCCATTGGAAATGGTGGCATAGAGAAGTGGACAGTGTGGACAAAGCTACGAATTCCAGAGAACACTGGTTATAATTCGGCGGGAAATACAATTACTTTGTCATTGTTTGGCTGATTTGTTCGTACATCCATTTATCTCTCTCTCCATACATAATGTTGATCCTTTCTTATTTTACTAAAATAATATCTTTCATCATGGAACTCACAGTATGCTAGGGAAGTTGAAAAAATACACAGGTAATTGAAATGTAAGCCCCTAAGGAAAACTGCTCAAGAGAGGTATAGAGTTCATCCCCAGAGGAGCCACTCATATGAAAACAGTTCTATTTATATGCAACAGAGAAAGTCGATTTTGTATTTTTTTTTTAGATGGAGTTCCACTCTGTCGCCAGGCCGAAATGCAGTGGTGCGATCTCAGCACTGCCTCAGCCTCCCAAGTAGCTGTGACTATGGGCGCGCACCACCAAGCCCAGCTAATTTTTGTTTTAGTAGAGACGGGGTTTCACCATGTTGGCCAGGATGGTCTCAATCTCTTGACCTTGTGATCTGCCCACTTCGGCCTCCCAAAGGGCTGGGATTACAGGCCTGAGCCACCATGCCCAGCCAAGAATTCTTAAGAAAGGATCCTAGTGAGAACCTTTTTTTTTTTTTTTTTTTTAATTATACTTTAAGTTCTAGGGTACATGTGCATAACGTGCAGGTTTGTTACATATGTATACTTATGCCATGTTGGTGTGCTGCACCCATCAACTCGTCAGCACCCGTCAATTCATCATTCATATCATGTATAACTCCCCAGTGCAATCCCTCCCTCCTCCCCCCTCCCCATGATAGGCCCCAGTATGTGATGTTCCCCTTCCCGAGTCCAAGTGATCTCATTGTTCAGTTCCCACCTATGAGTGAGAACATGCGGTGTTTGGTTTTCTCTTCTTGTGATAGTTTGCTAAGAATGATGGTTTCCAGCTTCATCCATGTCCCTACAAAGGACGCAAACTCATCCTTTTTGATGGCTGCATAGTATTCCATGGTGTATATGTGCCACATTTTCTTAATCCAGTCTGTCACTGATGGACATTTGGGTTGATTCCAAGTCTTTGCTATTGTGAATAGTGCCACAATAAACATACGTGTGCATGTGTCTTTGTAGTAGAATAATTTATAATCCTTTGGGTATATACCCAGTAGTGGGATGGCTGGGTCATATGGTACATCTAGTTCTAGATCCTTGAGGAATCGCCATACTGTTTTCCATAATGGTTGAACTAGTTTACAATCCCACCAACAGTGTAAAAGTGTTCCTATTTCTCCACATCCTCTCCAACACCTGTTGTTTCCTGACTTCTTAATGATTGCCATTCTAACTGGTGTGAGATGGTATCTCATTGTGGTTTTGATTTGCATTTCTCTGATGGCGAGTGATGATGAGCATTTTTTCATGTGTCTGTTGGCTGTATGAATGTCTTCTTTTGAGAAATGTCTGTTCATATCCTTTGCCCACTTTTTGATGGGGTTGTTTGTTTTTTTCTTGTAAATTTGTTTGAGTTCTTTGTAGATTCTGGATATTAGCCCTTTGTCAGATGAGTAGGTTGCAAAAATTTTCTCCCATTCTGTAGGTTGCCTGTTCACTCTTATGGTAGTTTCCTTTGCTGTGCAAAAGCTCTTTAGTTTAATGAGATCCCATTTGTCAATTTTGGCTTTTGCTGCCGTTGCTTTTGGTGTTTTAGACATGAAGTCCTTGCCCATGCCTATGTCCTGAATGGTACTACTTAGATTTTCTTCTAGGGTTTTTATGGTATTAGGTCTAACATTTAATTCTCTAATCCATCTTGAATGAATCTTCGTATAAGGGGTAAGGAAAGGATCCAGTTTCAGCTTTCTACTTATGGCTAGCCAATTTTCCCAGCACCATTTATTGAATAGGGAATCCTTTCCCCATTTCTTGTTTCTCTCAGGTTTGTCAAAGATCAGATGGCTGTAGATGTGTGGTATTATTTCTGAGGACTCTGGAGAACCCTTCTTTTTAATCCTGAAATGTATCTGATTGAGGACACAGGGTTTAGGGAGGAGGCACAAAGGAAAACTGAATAGTACATATGTGTTGCATAAATTTATGGATTAATGATTAGGACAATTAATGGATGGTTTAAATATATTAGAGGAAAGCTTATTTTGTAATGTTCTGAAACACATGAATCAATTCTTAAAAACACCCATAGTTTCCACCCAAACGGGATGATTATGAAGAGTGATAGAAAAGCCAACAATTGTAACATGTGCCTAAATTTTCTACTGTATGTGCCTAGTTTTTCAGGAGGCACTCTGCCTTGCAGATAGAGCTTACAAACCAAGACCATCAGGGTACATGAGCCCTTTCGTTTTTCTTCTCAGAATAGGCCCAGAGATATTTAAATTAATCATCTGGAGGTTGAAATACCAATTCCTTAGTATTTCAAAGATAATGTGCCAAGTCCTATTATCATTTACCAATAATTTAAAGAAGGGAAGTATCTTTCAAAAGTACAGAACAACCTACACAGATTTAACATGTCAAGCTAATATGATAAAATTATTTTACTACTATGGTAATTTCAAGATGGGTGTGACATTTTGCTTTTTTATCTTCTAAAAAATGAAAAATGTCCTTGAATCTTGTTACCCATGCCTGACCTTCAGACACACTGGCCAAGCCAGGGATGCAGAGTTCATAGTGATTACTCTTACATGAATCTGGGCCCAAAGGCCAAGCCTAGGAGGTTCATTTCATTATCGTAAAGTAAGTTGAAAAAAGATCAAACGTGGATCCAAAAAAAATAAAGCACCAACAAGGAGGAGAATATAGCCCGTTGCAAGCACTACAATCAAGTAGGTGGTACACATCCCCAGTCCTTGAAGAATTGCTCACGTGCCCTGTCTAAAATTGGTTTTGTAGACTCTGACTTTTGTATTTGGTTGCACAATGATAAAGAATCAATTTAGTCCCAGAGCAGTGAAAATGAGAGCACATTACTACTATGAGAAGAACTGCTAAAGGTTAATTGGGTTTTAGATACTTATCCCTAATTGTTCAAGATTTTATCATAATATCAATTTCTGCATTAATGCACAGGCACCCTGAGGCCATATGAAATAGATTTCATTCTAAATTTAAATATATCCTTCCATCCAAAAAGAGAAGCATTCTTCCCAGATAATTCCCACAATCAGAATCCAACTTCCTAGATGAAGTAGGTCAAATTAACCAAACCTCCCCCAAAATATTGCTTTCAGTCAGTGATGACTGAAATAATTATCTAGTTAATCCTAATACTATGGATACTCAATGTAGATAATCTGAAACATTAATTAAATATGAAAATACATTACATAATTTTTCTTAGGGAACTATATTTTAGTAACACCAACACTTCTATTTAAGAAGTTAGAGATAGTTTTCTCTTTCCATAACTGGAACATTGAGTACTGTTGGTTCAGCAAGAACAAGTTTGGTATGCCATTTATTTTGGTACTCAGAGCAGGTCATTACCAAAATGAAAATTACCTTAAGTATTGTTAAGCCATTAGGGCACAGTTTTGTATAATCAGACAACATCTTAATAGATACTCCTATTTATTGTCACAGTAAACCATCTGGTAAGTTTTAGAGATCCATTTTTGAAAAGTAAGGAGGTACCTAGTTTTCAGAACACCTGGTATAGGAAACTCTTAATTTTCAAAATAAATGAAATTAAGGGAGACTGATGTGCACTGCAAAAGAATACCTAGGTTGAAGAAAAAACAGAACACCTACCTAAATATTCTTTGACCAGCAGTACCTCTAGGGCTTTTGTATTTTGATTTACAATTTTGTTTAACATATAACCTTTAAGGTATTCAAAAACAATAGCATCAATAATAATAGCTAAAATTTATGCAGGAGGTTATGTGATCCATTCACTATTCTAGAAACTTTATGTTTATTATCTCACTTAAGCCTCACAGCAATCCTAAAAGATAAGTGCTGATACAGTTTCGATGTTTGTCCCTTTCAAATTTCATGTTAAAATGTGATCCCCAATGTTGGTGGTGGGGCCTGGTAGGAGGTTTTATGTCATAAGGGTAGATCTGTAATGAATAGCTTGGAGCCCTCCCCATGGTAATGAGTGGGTTCTCACTCTTAGTTCACACAAAAGGCTGTTTGTTTAAAGAAGCTTGGCCCTTGTCACTCTCACTGCCTCTTGCCATGTGGTCTGCCAGCTCCCCCTTTGCCTTCTACAATGATACTAAGTTTCCTCAGGCCTCTGCAGAAGCAGAACAGATGTTGGTGACATGCTTGTACTCCCTGCAGAACCATGAACCAAACAAACCTCTTTTCGCTATACATTACGCAGTTTCAGATATTCCTTTATAGCAACGTAATTGGTCTAACACAGTCAGTGTCGTTATGTTCATTTTACAGTGAGGATACCGAGACTCACAATAACTTCTGAAGGTTGTACAACCTTATCGGAAGAAGAGGGTACAGATTTAAAAAGAAACGCCTTAAAATGAGTACTGCTATGAATATCTACATGCCTCCGTACATATCCAAGTTTAGTTGTCTCATTGCGTATTTTTCATCTTTTCAGACATATATTAAAAATGCAAGCCAAATATCGACTATTATCATTACCAGTTTCTAACACCCCTGAGCATTTTGACCTGGTAAGGCAAAGATGAATATTTCTTAAGACTATTTTATCCATCATAGGTTATTCTGCCAGTGAATAGCTGTTTGATGTCTTGGTCTCAACATGACTTGAGGCTTTACAAGCATTTATAAACCCCACTAAAAGTACACTTTCTTGAGTGGCTGCCTAGTTCCACTATGCAAACACCATGGCAGCCACATAACAAAAAAGCCACACAGAGTGTTCCTAGTACTACTGATATGACCAATACCTTGTAGCCTTTGAAACTCTATGATTTTTAACATAACCAAATAATTCATGAATAAGACCTTGGTGCTTCACGTCACACATAAATGATTTTATATTACCCATATGTTATATTCCTGCGATTAGCCCCAGTGATGGTTCCCCAACTTAGAAGAAGTATGTTGCTTAGGAAGGAACATACAAACAAAACAGGCTGGGCACGGTGGCTCACATCTCTAACCTCAGCACTTTAGGAGGCTGAGGTGGGCGAATCACCAGAGGTCACGAGTTCGAGACCAGCCTGGCCAGCATGGTGAAACCCCATCTCTACTAAAAATACAAAAGTTAGCTGGGCATGGTGGTGGGTGCCTGTAATCCCAGCTACATGGGATGCTAAGGCAGGAGAATCGCCTGAACCTGGGAGGTGGAGATTGCAATGATCCAAGACCGTGCCATTGTACTCCAGCCTGGCAACAAGAGCGAAACTCCATCTCAAAAAAAAAAAAAAAAAAAAAAAAATCATTAGACATAAAACAACAAAAAAAGCACATATAAAGCTGTTCTATTGCTCAGATAATATTTCAAAGAACAGGAAAGAGAACAGATTTAAAAGCATATATCTGCACTGACTCCCAATCTCTCTTTCAATAGTAGAGATCACTATGTTTGATATTAAGCTTCTGTAAATCAGACTTTCCTACTTTAACTTTCTACTATCACTGGTATATACAATCATTACACTTTCTTTCTTTCCTTGTTTTTTTTTCTCCTATCCTCTACATGGATAGACTAGAGGCTTAATACTGTGATGATAATGGTTCTGTAAATCTGGGTATGGCCTGTTCAGAATACCCACAGTAAACAATCCCAAATCCAAAAATGTGTTTCAGAAAAATGTGTCTCAAAGGCCTAGTGCTGTGCTCTCCAATATGGTAGATGGTAACTACAAGGAAGTATTTACATGAAAATTAAAATTAAATAAATTAAAAATTCCATTCCTTAGCCACATTTCAAGCATTCAGTGGCCACATATGGCTTAATAGCTATATACTAGCACAAATACGGTTCCACTGGACAGTGGCTAGCCTAGGGTAACATTTTCTAACTTATCACCTTGACCAGAGTTTAAATCAAGACCAGCCAATGGATTGTGCCTCACATGTACACATACTTAATTTTAATTGGCATCCTGGAGTAGAAAAAAGTACAGTGTTTGGAATAGACATCTCTTGCAGACATAGAATTGAGGAGTGGTGCGCACATATACCAAACAAGGCTCATAAGAACTTCTATTAGCATCAGTATAAAACTACAAATTACCAAAAATGCAACGAGAGTGCCACATCTCATAAATTACACGTGTCTTTCCACATGCCATTTCAAAATAAGCCATGAGAGAAGTGTTTTTCTTCAGGCACGTAAAGTTAAATAAAGTCCTGAATACCATCCCTAATCACAATCTGGGTCTAATCTGAGACAAATCAATCTTCTTATTCATTAAACCAGAAAATATTTTATGAATTGGTAATACAAGTAACACCGATACATTTTTTTAAATGTCCATTTTACCTACATATGAACCTGATACTCTGAAAATCACTGTTTATTCTTGTCAAGTAAACAACTATGCCACTGATAAAGCTCCAATCTTGAGTCCATATTATTCCCTGATAGAACCCAATAATCTAATCAGAGGTTTTTTACCCCCACTTAGAAATCATTTTTTGGATAATGTGACTCCAAGAGGGCTTTCATTAACTAAAAAGAACTGTATACAACATACCAAATGCAGCATCTGGTCTAGTCTGAATTTCTAAATGACAAGTACAACATGCATTTTGAATTACACAGAGAATGGAGAAATCAGACCTCTAGCTATCATTAGCAATCGCTTTCCCCAAACACTGCTTCCACTTCCTTCTTCACCACCTTTACCTTCCAGAGACCTCTTGCTGATGTCATGATTAGCTTGTCAAATCAAATTCAGCAGTACACAAGCATCTATAGTAATATTTTTGCATTTTCATTCACTAGGAAAAAATGAACTCTACTTAGTAGGTAGATTAGCCATTATCTGCTGTAATTCTAAACCATCTGAGTTACATTACTACAATGAATTGGCATTGAAAACAGAGTGACAGAAATGTTTACTGATAGAAAAGTATGCAGGGAATGGAGGGAATGGGAGTTTCTTTTGCGCTTACTTGCCAGTGACTTCCTAGAGCTGTAATGAGGTCAAAATAAGATGGTTTATTTCATCTGTGACCACTGGGTGAGATCTCATTTTATAATGGTCTTAATAATTTGCCAATGTGATTATGATAATAACAATATTTTTTTAAATCACTGGAAACTTTAATTAGATATTTCCAAATCTCTAGGGGTTATTAACCAAGGGTCAATTTTGCTCCCCTAACTCCCACCCAGAAATATTTGGCAATGTCTACTGATATTTTTGGTTCTTATAATTGGAGGTGAGAGTGCTACTGGTATCTAGTGGGTACAGAAGAGGGATTTTGCTAAATATACTTCAATGCACTGGAAAACTTCCTGCAACAAAGAATTATCCAACCCAAAATGTCAACAGCACCAAGGTGAAAAAACCAGCCCTAAAGCTACATATGATCACTATCATTTAAATGATCATTCCAGTACTTCCATGGACATGAGTTACTGGAAAAAAAAAAAAGATCCTTTTGTCTTTCACAGATGTCAAGCTTAACTAAGTCCATATGAATATTTAGAGAGTTAGGAGTTACATCTATTATACAAATAGCATTTTTCAACATAGGCTGTTTTGGTATTTGTTTAATCCTTATTCATCCAGTCTCTCTAAACCATAGCAAAATTTTTAACCCATCATCAGCCTTTAAATACTGTTGGGGCAAGTTCTCAATGTCAAAAAAGATATATTAATTGCAAAAAAGCAAAATATGACCATCTTTACAGTGCTAAGTCACTTCTGGAAAACGTTTATGTCAAAAATCAGCTTAAAATTTTGGAGACAGGACGGGCACGGGTGGCTCATGCCTGTAATCCCAGCACTTTGGGAGGCCGAGGCAGGTGGATCACGAGATCAGGAGATCGAGACCATCTTGGCCATCATGGTGAAACTCTGTCTCTACTAAAATACAAAAAATTAGACGGGTATGGTGGTGCGTGCCTGTAATCCCAGCTACTTGGGAGGCTGAGGCATGGGAATCGCTTGAACCCAGGAGGCAGAGGTTGCAGTAAGCTGAGATCGCGCCACTGCACTCCAGCCTGGTGACAGACCAAGACTCTGTCTCAAAAAAAAAAAAAAAAAAAAGGAGATAATTTTAATAGAGACTATTACTAATCTAATAATAACTTCCATAATATCCTAAATTTCACAACAGAGATGGTGATATGAAGTAGAATTCAGTGGCAGCTTAATTATTGATGATGTTCTTTGCCTTTGAGAGAATCCAGTTATACACTTTGAAGGTTTGGTATCTTTAGCCCTATGCAAGGAGATAGTTGTACATGTTTCTTTCTCTCACACACACTCCAGGAAAGGAAAAAGAAAACACAGTAGTGAACCCCTGATAGTTTATTAGTCATTCTTGCTTTGTCACTTTATTACCACGAAACTGGTCAGTCATGGACATAAACAAAACGCGCAAGGATAAGGCAGGCTTTCACTCACATAAAAACTGCCAAGGACCAGCCCCATTGTGAACCATTACAGAAAATAATCACAAAATCTTTAAAAAACAGCAGTGACAACAACAACAACAAAAAGCAGCACTTTGAATCATAATATCTCCTCAACAGATACACTGCAAAACTTTATCAGAAACACTGTGTGAGAGATGAACAAAGCTAGGAGGTATTTTCGCATTCGTTAAAAAGAAATCTCAGAAATCATTTAAATAAAAACCTATTGTGAGAAGTCTAAATTTATGTTCAATGCCTTCCCTTTCTTTCACTCTACACAGTTTTAAAATATATGCATCTTGTTCTAATTGCACAGTAATACGCATGGCCTTCTAAGCAGACAAACTATTATTATGGCAAAGAAACATGAAGAGATATGTTGCTAACACAAGACTTTTGTTACAATTAAAAAGAAAAAAATGCATACAAAATAGCATTTGCTGTGTAACCATCACCTTTCCTGTTCCTGGTGTCCCACTCTGAATTCTACTTGATTCAACAACTTAAGATGCAATGGAAATAATAATATCTATTCCAGCAAATTAAAAAATACAAGGCAGTAGTAAATGTTATGACCGCCAGCTAATGGGCTATGGTGGAGAAGCATCCACTGTGGATTAAGTTCTCAAGTACTCGATAACTTTTAAAAATGCCTTAAATCACCGACAAAATGCAGTATACATGACTTTGTATATATAACTCTTAAGTGTATAAACATACATCAGATGCAAGAAATCAAAAGCAGCCATTGTGAAAACTTAGTTTGATAGTACTTATTACTACAAACTAGACATAAAGGTGCAGAATAAAAGAATTAAGAAAAAGGAAATAGCAACTGTGAACAATCATATAAATTATTTTATATAAGTTATCCTTAGAGTATGTATAATTCTGAGTTAAATCTTCATATAATACATTTTTTTTTAAACTAAAACAGGGCCTCACTTTGTCACCCAGTCTAGGGTACAATAGCACGATCATGGCTCACTGAAGCCTCGATGTCCCAGGCTCAAAGGAGCCTCCTGCCTCAGCCACCTGAGTAGCTGGGAATACAGGAGTGCACCACCATAGCCAGCGAATTTTTTCTTCTTGTAGAGATGGGTCTTACTACATTGCCTAGAGTGGTCTTGAACTCCTGAACTCAAGGGATCATCTTGCCTCAGCCTCCCCAAATGCTGGAATGACATGTGTGAGCGACCGTGCCTGGTCCATATAAGATTTTAGAGTATTACTCTAAGAGATTAACCCTGCCCTGGGGAATCGATGTCAAAAGTTGCGAATATCTTTCCTAGGTGAAATAATAGAAATAACGAACTCTTTAGTGCTGACTATGTAGCAGGTACTTCTGAGTACCCTGCACAGGGTAACTGATCCATGGGTTACGTTAGAGGAAATTGAAGCATAAGGCAAGTAAGTAACTTGGCCAGAGCTGCAGAGCAACCATGTGGCAGAACCAAAATTTCCAAATTTGGGCCCCGGCAGTGTAGGTCCATAGACCCTACTCACTGGTCTCTTCTGCCTCTGGAAGATTTCCTCCCTCCCCACCTCCTTGTCACTCCTCCTCCCACCCACCAACTACCACTGTACAGCGAGGATCTTAAGCCAGAGATCCTATGAGCTGCAACCATCATCTGTGAGCTGTACATTTTTTGAGGCATTACCTTTCTGGCAGCACATTTGAGGGATTCAAGGACTTAGAACAACGTGAAACAATTCAACAATAATGACAAGGCAATGACTATTGAAGTGCAGCCTCACCTCACAGTATCTATAAAAGCATCCATGGTTATTACACCATCCACTTGCTCCTCTTCCTGCACTCTGTCATTGTTTCAACAGAAACTGCTGACTGCCCTGACTGCTCTCATATATACCCAGAGGACAACGTTTGAGCATCTTCTGGTAAACAGCAATCTTTCTTCACGCTGGCATGACCTCACACTCCACTTCTTGCCTCTTCTCTAAACAATTTCGTCTGTTCTATGCACTGCCATAATCATAGCACACATGGCTCAAAACCACTAGTCTAATCCCAGTACTCTACCTACAAAAGAGTAGTACCTAACAAAGCAACCAACCTACACTTTCATTTGTGAAGGGCCTACTGTGTGTGTGTCCCAGACAATATGTGGTACGTGCTGACCACTTGACATGCATCAACTGAACTTTAAACAGGACTATCTCCACTATAGCGTAAACACAATGAGGGCTCAGCGTGGACAAGCAACTGGTGGTCCACAATTCCATAGCTTGTTAGGGTTAAAGCTGGGATTCTAATCTGCTCTACTCTTGAAAGTCCCTACTTGGTAATATTTCTCTTTCTCTGCCTTTGCCTAAGGAAATCCTGTTTATTCTTTTTTTTGGGGAGTGCAATGACATGATCTCGGCTCACTGCAACCTCTGCCTCCCAGGTTCAAGTGGTTCTCCTGCCTCAGTGTCCCAAGTATCTGGGATTACAGGCACCCACCACCACATCTAGCTAATTTTTTTTTTTGTATTTTTAGTAGAGATGGGTTTTACAATGTTGACTAGGCTGTTCTGAAACTCCTGACCTCAGGTGATCCACCCACCTCAGCCTCCCAAAGTGTTGGGTTTACAGGCGTGAGCCACCACACCGGCCTCTTTATTCTTTAATATCTCCGGCACTAATCTGCATTCTCCCTGTAGGCAGGGACCATGCTTTGTTCACCTCTGTTTCTATTATACTTCCTAAGGAATGGGCACTTAAAACCCTGCACTGATCAAAATAAATGTGAGAAGACAGTGCCTAGCATCTAACAGGCTCCTTGGTGGTTGTGGTCTAAGTGTACGCGTACAGGTGAGGATTACTTGGATCCTAAGAATGGCTGGACTTAACCCAAGACAAAAGCATTTGGAAACAATAATAATTATCCTGAATTCCCAATTCTCTCCCCGTCACCTTTCTGCCTCTGCTCCAACCCTTCTTCTCCAACACTATGTCTCAGTCTGTCTGTTTCTCTACTCTCTCGACTTCTCTGTCCCTCTCACACACCACTACTATCACCACAGGTCTTTGAAGCTACTACAACCTCAAACACACCATCCTTATCTTCAACAATCATACCTGAAATATTCTGGCTATAGTTTGCATATGGTTTGTTTGGCCTTGCCAAGTCTCATGTTGAAATCTAATTCCTAATGTTGGAGTTAAGGCCTGATGAGAGGTGTTTGGGACCTGGGGTGGATCCCACATAGATGGTTTGGTGCTATTCTCAAAGGAGTGAGTCCTTGCTCTTAGTTCCTTCAAGAACTGGTGGTTAAAAGGAGCCTGACGCCTCCCACCCTTCTCTGTCTTGCCATGTGATCTGCACATACCAGTTCTCCTTCCCCTCCTGCCACAAGCAGAAGCTTCCTGAGGCCCTACCAGAAGCAGATATCGTTGCTAGGCTTCTTGTACAGCTTGCAGAACAATGAGCCAAATAAACCCCTTTCTTATAAATTACCTAGTCTCAGGTATTCTTTCATAGCACATAAATGGACTAAGACAATTTCTAACCACATCTGAGATAAAATTAACTATAAATAAGCACACTAATGGTATGATGTGATGAATAACTTACCTCAACTGTACTTCAGATAGCCTTCTGCACAAGGCAAGTCTCTTGAGTTAACAAGCCCCGGCCAGGCATGGTGGCTCACGCCTATAATCCCAGCACTTTGGGAAGCTGAGGCAGGCAGATTGCTTGCCAGAGTCCAGGAGTATGAGACCAGCCTGGGCAACCTGGAAAAACCCCATCTCTACAAAAAAAACCTACAACAATTAGCAGGGCCTGGTGGTCCCATGCCTGTAGACCCAGCTACTCAGGAGACTGAGGTGACAGGATCATAAACCCAGGAGGTGGAGGTTGCAGTGAGCAGCGATCATGCCACTGTACTCCAGCCTGGGTGATAGAGACCCAGTCTCCAAAGAAAACAAAATCACCACACAAGCCCTAAACCTGACATCCAGATCTGAGAAGACAGAAAATATTTTCAAATCTCTCACATATATGTGCATTCACATATTGCTGCTTACTTTCCTTTTTGTGTGTTACTGATATCTTCTGGTAATCTTACAGCTCTCTGCACATGCCAGCTCTTGTGCTCCAAGTTTCCATCCAGCATCTCACGGAATTATCTCAACAACTCCAGGGCTAGGGACTACTGTCATCTGTATTTGACAGACAAGGAGGCTGTGGTACAGAGGGCTCATAAAGTTAGCACAGTGGAGAAGGCAGGATGCAACTCAGACATCCAATCCTAGAGCCCACATTCTCTGAACACAAAGCCTGTCTGTCCCTCCAGTACCACCCTGTCTACTTTCGGTCAGCCTGGTGATGTCTGGCTGTAAGTTCCTGAGAATTATCCTAATTGCTATTGTACCAGAATGGTATCTTCCTTACTAAAGGCACTCAATTTACTAATGCATTTGCGTTCCCTAATTGGTTTTGCCTATAGGTGGTTCACAAAGTATGGTCCCTCAGCATCACTTGAGAGTGTCTTAGAAATGCGTATTCTCAGGCCTTATCCCAGACTTGTTATGTTAGAAACTCTGGAACAAGAGTCTACCTGCCTGTGATTTAATAAGCCCTCCAGGTAATTCTGATGCATGCTGAATTTTGAGGCTTACTACCCTGCATGATATTTACAGCAAGTTTTAGGTAATGGTGCCTTTGAAGACTAATTGTCAGAAATAGAAGATAGAAAATGTGCAGTAAGGCATCTTGCTTCAGTAACACTCAAGGGCACATTCTGTCTACAATTCCTCACTCTGTCATCTGTCCTCACACGTAGGCTTTCTGCTTATACGCTCCAAATTACAACTACCTAACAGCTTCTAAAATGAGTTTCTGGCTTGGAAGATTCTTAAACGCTGTGAGAGAATGTCTGTTTCAGGATTTAACTTGTCTAATGCAAAAAAGTGAGGCAGGGCCACAGGTGACCCATCACTTCACCTATAAGAGCAAATTAATTACCCCTCAACATAAGTATTGTATTTATGTGCCAAGTATGGTCGATAATAAGGTCTTTACCATGTAACCATATTTCAAGCCATTGTTCACTTAAGTAAACACATTTTAATCACTGTCATTTCATTATTTATTCTCGAGTCTACTATACACCTGTCAGAACAGTTTGTGTCTAACTGTCATCTCCTTCTATCTTTCCTGCATCATATATAAACCACCCTCCACCTCCACATTTTTCCCCCAACTGAAGTCAAGCACTACACAAGCTCATGGGGACTTAGAGGCAAGTGCAACAGCTGACCACCCCTAATAGTTTGCAAAGCCTTTCATCTGCTCCCCTGAGAATGCTTTTCACACATTCCTTCCATATATCTCTCTGCTGCAATCTCTCTGTTGCAAAACTGTTGTTGATAAGTGATATTTATCTAAGCATTGTCACGTTGAAGAATACCAAAGAAAGAAAATGAAAATCAATGTGATTGCAAGCTATCAACCTCAAATTTTATTCACTTGTTTCAAATTTGTCAAATGAAAATAATTTGTTTACCTGAGTAACAACATAAAGGTATCAATATATGGATATCCATTTTTAAAGCTTGATTTCAAATTTGGATTTTTAATATTAAAAAGAGGAAAAACATTTAGTCCAATTTTCCCTAGAGAACTCTAACTAGCCGTGTACTACATAACAACATTTCAATAATGACAGATTACATAGATGACAGTGGTCCCTTAAGATTGTAATGGAGCTAAGAAAAAAATAAAAACCTATCATCTAGTATTTACGACATGGTACTTTTAATCATTATTTTAGAGTTTACTTCTTCTATTTATAAAAGATAAATAAAACTGTAAAACAGCCTCAGGCAGGTCCTTTAGGAGGTGTTCCAGAAGAAGTCATTGTTATCATAGGAGGTGACAGCTCCATGCTTGTTACTGTCCCTAAAGACCTTCCAGTGGGACAAGATGTGGAGGTGGAAGACAGTGATATTGATGATCCTGACCTGGTGCAGGCCTTGGCTAATGTGTATGTTTGTGTCTTAGTCTGTAACAAAAAGCTTTAAAAAGAAAAATATATATATATATATTTAAAAACAAAAAAATACAGAATAAGGATATAAAGATGGAAAATATTTGTACATAGCTATACAATGTGTTTTAAGCTAAATGTTATTATAAGAGTGTCAGAGGGCTAAAAAAGATTAAGTTTATAAAATAAAAAAGCTACAATAAGCTGGGCACAGTGGCTCATGTCTGTAATCCCAGCACTTTGGGAGGCTGAATGGGGAGGATCACTTGAGGCCAGGAGTTTGAGACCAGCCTGACCAACATGGTGAAACCTTGTGTGTACTACAAACATAAAAAGTAGCCAGGTGTGGTGGGGCATGCCTGTGGTCCCAGCTACTCATGAGGCTGAAGGACGAGAATTGCTTGAACCCAGGAGGAAGAGGTTGCAGTGAGCCAAGATCACGCCACTGCACTCCAGCCTGGGCAACAGAGTGAGATCATCTCAAAAAAAAAAAAAAAAAAAAAGCTATGCTAAGCTGAGATTATTGAAGAAAGAAAAATATTTTTTAAAATTTATTTTTGTTTATTTTATTTTTTAGAGACAAGGTCTTGCCCTGCAAGCCCAGGCTGGTCTTAAACTCCCAGCCTTAAGCAATCCTCCTTCTTCATCAATGTTTTTGAATAAATTTAGCATAGCCTAAGTCTACAGTGTTTATAAAGTCTACAGTAGCATACAGTAATATCTTAGGCCTTCGCATGCACTCATCACTCACGTAGTGACTCATTCAGAGCAACTTCCAATCTAAGCTCCATTTGCTGCCCTATTGAGGTCTACCATTTTTTACTTCACCTTTTCTATGTTTAGATACACAAATACTTACCATTGTGTTACAGTTGTGTACAATATTCAGTACAATAACATGCTGCACAGGTTTATAGCTGAGGAGTGATAGGCTATACTACATAGCCTACATGTGCAGTAGGCTACACCCATCTAGATTTGTGTAAGCAACTATGATGTTCATACAATGATGAAACCACCTAAGGACACATTTAGCATAATATATCCCCTTCATTAAGCGATGGATGACTATTCATAAAAATCTTGAGATTGAGGGGTTGCCTGATAATGCATTATTATATGTATTAAAATGTGTCTTGAGCCAAATGCTTATTAACTCTTGGCTGGTGCCTTACCTTAATGTTTCTTTCTTTCTTTTCTTTTTTTTTTTTTTCAATTCTGATTACTCTTTGGGATTAAAGGTGGTACTCAAACAAGGTATCATTTACAATCAACTCAATACAGACATTAGTTAATATTTATTACATTATGCAGAGGCTTCAAAAAGTTCATGAAAATGTACATTCCAAAATACTATGCATAGATTTCAAACTTTTCTTCCACCAAAATAAATTCATACTAACTTTTTTTTTTTTTTTGAGACAGAGTCTCACTCTGTGGCCCAGGCTGGAGTGCAGTGGTGCAATCTCGGCTCACTGCAACCTCCGCCTCCCGGGCTCACGCCATTCTCCTGCCTCAGCCTCCCGAGCAGCTGGGAGTACAGGCACCCGCCACCACTCCTGGCTAATTTTTTGTATTTTTAGTAGAGATGGGGTTTCACCGTGTTCACCAGGATGGTCTCGATCTCCTGACCTCATGACCCGCCCGCCTCAGCCTCCCAAAGTGCTGGGATTACAGGCGTGAGCCACCGCGCCCGGCCATGCTAACTTCTTATAACACGTCTAAGTAGGATCTAGTTTGAGGCACTAAGGACATTAAGACACCGGGTTGAAAAGAGCCCCAATCAGAGCAACATAAATTCTGCTCATATTGAGGCAAGAACATGCATCAAATTTATGGTGAAGCTTCGTTGGAAGAATGGTAAAGTCACTGATGCTTTACAAAAAGTTTAAGGGGACAATGCCCAAAATAAACCAGCAGATAATTCATTATAGAATAAATGTGGAATATGAAGCCTACAGTGGCACACCATCAACATCAATTTCCAAGGAAAAAATTCACCTTGTTCATGCTTTAATTGAAGAGGAACAAGGACTGATGATTAACAGCAGAAATAGGTAACATCATAGACATCTCAACAGGTTCATCTTGCACCATTCTGACTGAAAAACTAAAGCTGAACATACTTTCCACTCAGTGGGTGCCAAAACTGTTGCACACAGATCAGCTGCAGACAAGAGCTTTCTATTGAAATTTTAAAGAAGTGAGATTAATGTCCCGAAGCATTCCTCAGAAGAATTGTAACAGGAGATGGAATGTGGCTTTACCACATGATCCTGAAGATAAAGCATAATTATAGCAGTGGCTACCAAGAGGTGGAAGTGGGTGGGGTCCAGTAAAAGCAAAGGTGGATTGGTCAAAAACAAAAGTCATGGCAACAGTTTTTTGGGATGCTCAAGACATTTTGCTTGTTGACTTTTTGGAGGGCCAAAGAATGATAACATCTTATTACAAGAGTCTTTTGGGAAAGGTGGATAAAGCTTTAGCAGAGAAACAGCTAGGGAATCTTCAAGAGAAAGCACTTCTCCATCATGACAATGCTCCTGTTCATTTTTCTCATTACATGAGGACAATTTTGTGAGAGTTTTGATGGAAAATCATTAGGTATCCACCTTACAGTCCCGATTTGTCCCCTTCTGACTTTTTTCATTTCCTAATTTAAAAAAGTCTGTAAAGAGCACTCATTTTTCTTCAGTTAATAATGTAAACAAGATTGCATTGACCCCAAATTCTTTAGGGATGCACTAAATGGCTGGTATTGCTTACAAAAGCATCTTAAACTTCATGGAGTTTATGTTGAGGATTTTTTTTTTGAAAAAAAATTTATCTTTCAATTCTATTTTCTACAAACTTTTTGAAGTCCTCTTGTATTATCCTCAAACGTTGTGCACTAATTGAAAAATATATATTTTTTTGTAAAATTATTTACAATGTTACATATGTATTATATATGATTTTACATATAACTTATGTATATAATTACATATAAATTTACATGTTATACACACACACACACACACACACACACTTCTACAAAGGAAATAATTGAGGATGAATTTTTCCTAAGTGGCTTAGGAAAAGCTGACCAAATAAAAGACCCTTCATCACACACTGTGGAGTCCCTCAATTGAAGTGTGGACAACACACTCCACAGCAGAAGTCAAAACTGGTGGCTGCTCTCCAACAAATTTTATTTGTCCCTATGTTTACTTTTATTTAAATTGTCAACTTTAAAAATTCAAGATCTTACATTTAAATATCTGGATTTCCAGTACCTCATGGAAAAAATGAGGCCTCTAGCAACCACGGATTCTTATCCCTACATGGCAATGATTGCACAGTACTAAGTAACAATGCCACCTATGCCAGGCTCGGATTCTCCAGGTCTCCACCTGGCTTGCTTCACTCCAGGAAGTTCTCTGTCTGGCTCCTGTGGGCCTCTGCATTTGCCACCCTGCTGTGCATTCAGTAGTAATTGCAAGAGAGTTCTTTTGTTCCCAGCTTGGGTGGATCCAGGAAGATGTCTAAAGAAAGCTGGACCAAGAGCAAACTCTGGAGAATGGACTGGAAAGAAAAGGGTAGGAGGGGAAAAGAAGAGTCTCTCGGGATAGGCTTATAGTGTGAGCAAAGCCTCAGGGGTGAGGGTCAGGGTGAGGGGGAAGGATGTGTAAGACAGAGTAAAACAGTGAAGGTACTGGTTTGACTGGGTCAGAGGTTTAGGAATGGGAATAGCAGGTGAAAAGCTTCAGAAAATTGATTGAAGAGAGACTGAGGAGAGCCTGAGTGTTAATCCAAGGAGTTTCTGGGACATTCTCGAAGTTACAGTTCTTAACTTTCTATTGAGAAACAGATTAACCCACTCTCTATGCAATTTCAGGGAAGTTAAATGCCCACTTAAAGCTTGGGCAGCACGCCCTGCCTCTCCATACTTTCTATCCTTTAAATCAAAAAACACTACTTACAAATGCTATGTTAATCTGGGAGCAACATGCCCAAAATCAGGAGGACTGACAATGAAAGCAGGAAGAATGCTTTGCCACAGAAGGGAAAAGGAGGAGGTGGCAGTGGAGAGTCATGGTTAAGGACACAGGTTACCAGCCTGGGCTCACATCCTGAACTGAGTATATGCACCATGGTCTTTTGAAGGTTACTTATAATCTCTGAGCCTCAGCTTTTTCATCTCCAATGGAGGAAATACTAGTACCTATATTAAAGGGCTGTTGTGAGAATTAAGTGAGTTGATACATACTATATATGCTTAGAATAGTTCCTGGCACAAAGTAAGGTCTCCATGAACATAAACTGTGCTGCTGTCATCATCACTACCACTGTCACCACCATCATCATCACTTAAAAAACGGCACCGAGTCCAGAAGGGTGGTGGTAGAAAGTTCATCTGCAGCCATGGCCATATAAATATAAGTAACCACATGACAAAGAAGTTGTAAGGGAAGACTATATAGGACTTGGTAACTTCAGAAATGTGGGGAAAAGAGCTATTCAGAAGTATTGAAAGATCACTGCATGAATCTGAAGCTAGATGATACAATAAAACAACATGGGCAAAGGTCAAAAAGAATGTGGCTCTTAGAGAACTCACATTTAAGGTGATAGCAGAGGACTGCAGTGGGACTATTCAGAAGCAGTTGAAACGGCAGAAATAAAATTGAGTAGCAAGGTCAGGTCTAGATGCGGATTTGACAGCTGGTAGTGCTTTGTGAAGCTGATAATTTCAGCAAGGCAAAGGGATGAGGAACATAGATAAGCCATATCATCATGATCACTATTTTTAGATACCACTGCCTGGACACTTTCTATGTTCTAGGAACCATCCCAAACATTTTATATGGACTGTCTCATTAAGCCATGATTATCTCCCCATTTTATAGATGCAGACACTGAGGATTAGAAAGTTTAAAATCCTTGTTCAAAGGCCCCCAGCTTTTAGGTAGTATGAATTAAAAAGTGGAATCCAGAGCCTTCACTCTTAATCATTTGCTATATTCCTTTCCATAGTAAAGGAGAAGTGAGATGTAAGCAAAGAGAATAATCTAAGAAGTCGAGAGACAAAAGTGAATGAGTCATTCCTCTGAGGAAGAAGGCAATGAGTTTATGAACTAGGTAGAGAGTCTTCCAAAGGCTAATTTGTGCTTAGTGCATAGAGAAAGGTTTTTAAAAAGCAGGAAGAAAGGGGGCTAAAAGGGAAAGAGTTACATTTGATCAGTCAAATACTAGACAAGAAAGTAATTCCCAAGATCAAATTCCAATTTCGAATTGGAATTTCTAATGCAGGACAAGTGGTACGGTTTCATTTGCTTAGCATTACCAAAGAAATGGATACCAGAATTCTGATTTGACATTCCTTTACAATAGAATTTTGAAATTACCGATTGTCATTTTTTCCAGCTTGGACAGGGTTATTAAGTTTTTCTTGGAAGGTGATTAGTGCTTAGATTTCATCCTTAAAAAGACGTAGACTTCAGAGGTACATGTCCAGTGGTGGTAAATAACATCAACTCCACACAACAGCTAGAAACCACCACATCACAGATCACCATACCAACAGCTAACACACCGAGCCTTCTACCCACCAGGCACCACACTAACTGGGGCCAATACCCCACTTGATACTCAGAACTACCCCATGTGACAGGTATTGTCACTCGCCAGTTCAGTCTACCTCTGGTGCCTACTCTCTGGCCCTCTTGTTGATATTTGGGTAAGTCTCCTAGAATTTCAAACATCCATTTACTCCCTCAAAAAATAAAGAATGGATTTTGTTCTGATAGCTACTGCAGTTTTAGATAGTTGATACATTATGTTCTCTGTCACTCATATACAGGGATCTAGAGAAAGCAGCTATATAACGTTAGGGGAAGGACTAAATCCCCTTGTTTTCTGGTAAGTTTATGAGGGAGTGACAAGAAGAAAAATCTTTCTTGTGCTTCCGAATGAGATAGTGATGAAAAACAAAACCACTTCTGTGCAGGGTGAAACAATCATTATTCCCAAGGCCATTTTCGATTGGAAAATAAACAAAAGATTAAATCATAGTGGCTAAGTGAAAGAAACCAGACACAAAAAGTTAATAGATTGTATGATTCCATTCATATGAAATACCTAAAATAGATAAACCCATAGAGATAGAACACAGATTAATGCTTACCATGGGCTGGGGCGGACTGGAAAATGAGGAGAAACTGCTTAATAGGTAAGAGGTTTTACTTTGGGCATGTTTTGGAACCATATAAAGGTGGTAGCTGCACACCATTATCAGTGTACTAAATCTAACAGAATTGTTCACTTAAAATGATTAATTTTCTATTATGTGAATTACAGCTCAACAACTTATTTCAAAACGAAAAAATAGAAAGTTTAAATTCAAGGATACATACAAAGAATGTTTTTGCTTTGTCCCCAGAACATTTAAAGAATCACTATAAAAAGAAAACTTTATCCTCCTCATGTCTGAGTTTAATTTGGGGGCAGTGGGAAGGGGCTTTATTATTATTGTTACTTCTTTGCTTTTCATTGTCCACAAAATCACATATAGGAATGCACCAGGCAATCACGCATTTTCTCTACCTGGGCTGTAGCCACTGATGTAAAACATGTAGAAAATGTATTACACAGGTAAGCAAATTCTTCACTGTGAAGGTAGTGTTTTCTCAAAAGTTTTCAAAGAATAACTGCAACTGCAGAAAAGAAAGGTAACTTTTAAATTAATTTAGAACCAGACCTCAGCTTGCCCTTTGCATTAGCTCAGGTTCTTTGACCAAAAGACACAAAGTCAGCATTAGACACCCAGGAGATTATTGGGGGAGGAAAGCAGGGGAAGAACTGCTGGAAGGAAGAACTTCCAGACCATGATGCAGGTCTAATGCCTGTGAAGCAGAGGAAGAGATAGGAGGTTTGGGAAGAAGGAGTCTTAGGCTCCAGGGTACTTCCAAGAAAGGTCTGGCAGGCCAATTAGGAGTCCTTGAGCCCATGTTCCAATAAAAAAGTCTCACATGTTAGAGGAATGAGTCTGTGCTAACAGCTCATTCACTGACTATAGTAAGTTTGGACTTGCCATGAGACAGCAGTGAATCAAGGATAGCAGTAGCTGAGTTCTTCAGCCAATTATGCTCCTACAACAAGAGACCTCAGTGGCCCATTTTTAAGGTGCCACAACCACCTATTGACAGCAACAGGAGGCGGCCAAACGCCTAGGCATATAAAGGCAGGTCCCCAGTGCAACC
The DNA here is from genome assembly GCF_009764315.1 of Trachypithecus francoisi. Lineage (NCBI taxonomy): Eukaryota > Metazoa > Chordata > Mammalia > Primates > Cercopithecidae > Trachypithecus > Trachypithecus francoisi. Next base: position 28,672,720 of record NW_022681453.1, read on the forward strand.
CCGCCTCCAAGCTGAAAACAGTTTAAAGTCTGAAAGCCAAGCTACAGGGTAAATCCTTGGACCAGATTGAGAACTTGTCTTCCTGTTTGGCTCACTTTCCTCTAACTGATCCTCACCCTTCACCTATTTTACAAAACCTACCCTTTCCTAATTAGTTGTCTACATTGTTGCGCCCACCTTTGAGTAGTGTCTTTGCTTTAACCTTTTTTACATACTCACAAACCAATCAGCATACACTCCCTATTCTGAGCCCATAAAAGCCACAGGCTCAGCCCTATTAGGGAATTTTCCCACTTTCAGGTAGAGGAACCACCCCTTCACATCCCCTCTTTGCTGAGAGTTTTCTTTTCACTTAATAAATTCTACTCCACTAACTCTCCAGTGTCCGTGAGCCTGATTCTTCCTGGTTGGGAGACAAGAACTCGGACCTAGCTGAACTAAGGAGCAAAAAATCCTGCATCACTATTTTTCAAAGTCTCTACTATAGATCTGGCAATACATTAACTCTCTTCCCTCTGTAGCAATGAGGAACGGGAAGGTGTGGTTATTGGAAACCTGAAAATAATACCTACTTTTATTTTAAGCAAGACTTTCTGCAATTTCTCTCCTGAAAATCTTTGAGGTATGTTGCTAGAAAGGGAGAGGAAATAAAAGACTCATAAAGGACAATGCCAGTGTCCATGCTCTAAGAAAAATTTCAGCCAGCAAGAAACTAACTAGATGAGAAAGTAATAATCATGTGTGTAACCCAAAAAGGGCAAATCTGATCCTGCCCATCAAGTGTGACAGTTTATTAACATTGATTGGAAATTTTACAAAGAAATACACAGGGTCATTCACATAGGTATTAATGCCACACCCACCCTCCACAATGAGTTATAAGCCTGTTCTGTTAAAGCAGGATGAATACTTTATAATCTGTATTCATCAGTTTTGTAGAATTGTAATTTTTGTCTGAAATCTAGAGTGATACTTAGTAAATTACACACTTAATATGTTAGAAAATATTAATGCTACCATATTACCCAATAATCCGAATTTTGTGGAAGGAATAAGGCACCTGGAATGAATCTATTTGATTTCATAGAACATGAGAAAATAATATATATACCACATAGGTGGAATCAAAATCTATGTTTTGGGAAAAATTGATAAACTCTGGATGTGTTACAAGAAAATGTTTTAAAAATAATAAAAATATTTATGTATGCATATACACATGTAATCTTAAAAATAAGGAATAAAAGGTGGAAAGTCTATACATAAGAATGAAATTTTATTATATATTGAAAAGTAAGTACTGTGATTAATAGAGTTTTTTGAAAGATGCTAACATAACCTATTTTGGGTCAGATAATCGATCTCTTTTAGAATAAAATGTGCTTTCTATCAGCTTTTTGGTCACTGTAACAATAATTTGCAGGCCAAGAACTAAATAAGTGGCTTAAAGTACATCTGAAGGTATTTATAACCTATAAAAAGTTTCCTCTTGTCATCATATCTGCTTTATTAACTTCAAGGGTTTTTGTGCAGAAGTTCTCTCATTTTCTTTTTGCACTGGGATTTTGTCCTTCATAATTCTAAAAGAAATATCCTATTTTCTCCCTTTCTTAACCCTCAGGATAGAAGAAGTAGTATCATCTTACACTGTGTGAAGACTCATTCTCCCAAAAGATGAGCACAAAGGAATAGATGCTGAGAATATCAACGCCTGTGACATTTGCTGTCTCCCACAATGACTGCCATGGGAGGACTTGAGAGGCAGACTGTAGTCTGATCACAGGTCTTCTGACTCACACTCTATTTTGGACTGCTTTTGTCTTGGATCTGGAGTATAGAAATACCTATTTTGTGGTCAGTAGGCAGTTTAACAATCACATACACAATGAAGTAATCAAAAAGGTGAGCAGGTGAATATTCTCTTTCAGAGGATAAATTACCTTTTCTAGGAAAATGATTATTGGCTGACAATCAGGTGGTAATTTACTTCCCTCTAGACTAGAATAAACAAAAATACAAAGTAGGACACCATTTTCAACAGCTGTGTGGGTGATTAAAATCACCTTTTAGCCTTGAAACTAGTCCCTATCTCATTAGCTATGATACATAATTTTTTAAAAAATTATGCCTTCAAAAAGAAAAGGTTTTCTGTGGCTGAGTTTGGCAAGCTGTCCATAGTGCCACCTATTACCAAACTTTATAGAGGATGAAATTCCTTTTAAGTAAACCTGCTTCTGAATTCAGACTATCTTCTTACTCCTGGCCTCCAGGAACTAGTCTGACACAGTCAGTTCTATCACAGGAAGAGGACACAAGAGGTGCATTATGTAAGTCAGCAATGAATAAGCCGGTTGCTCTATGGGGATGGCAGTACTCTGGGTAGGGAAATAAGTGCTCTTTTAGGCAGAATAGGTTTAGTTGGTCTTTGAGTTATTTAAAAGCCAAGCCTAGAGCAGAAGAGGTTGCAACAGAGTGTGACATGAGTTGGAATATGTAGAACAGGAATTCAGGAGTTGTCTCTAGATACTACAGCAGAGTAAGGAATGGAAGTGGAGAGCACATCATGGAGACATGGAGAACAGAGGAGATGAAAGAAGCCCTGTAATATGAAGCAGGGGATGGAGGATCCTGGCAGCAGCCCGGGGCCTGCAGAGGAAAGAGCTTCAAGAGAAGCTCCATATAAGAGGGTGGCCAAGTTTGTGGCATCAGACCTCCCACTGGAAATGGATTCTTGCTTTGTCCTATTATTACTCTCTTATCTCTATACCTCCAGGAAAAGAATGTTTTAACAATGTCGGTGTTAGAAAAACCAACCTTGGGTTAATAGAGCACTGGGGCTGGTAGGGATATGGAAGAGACATCTCCTGGTCACTAAGGGGAGGAGCTGAGCAGAGGTGACAGCATGCACACAGAAGCAGGAATCCAGAGCAAGAGATGGCAGAAGAGCACAACAGAAAGTCACATGTGTCTGAAAGTGCTGGGGTAGAGTTGGTCTCCCCATGGTAAGCAGGATTACACCATTTTTGTTTGGATCATTAGAGAAGTTGAAAAGGCTGAGGAACTTAGGGACTACGAAATCTCAGTGAGAGGAGTTTGTTAGTCTAAATTCAAAGTCTCTAAAAAACAAAAATGAATTAGCTGCCAATATTTAAAGTGAGATCATTTTATTTTTCTTAATCCAAATTCTTTGGTAAAAAAAAAAAATTAGACAACCTGAAAATGTTAGGTTTAAATTCCCTAGTGCTGCATAGAAAGTGGTGCCTTTACAGAGAACAAGGGTTAAACAGTTCAAAACAGACTGAACCTTCCCTATTGCCTACCACCCAGATCAATTTAATCATTGATACGGCAGGCCGGCCCCTGGAGGCACCCAATTCTGCAGCCTCTGATAGCACCTGATTTAAAGGATCTATCCATGACCAAAGACATTTTCTATGCATTTGTAAAGGTTATTTTTGCTTTGCCTGTAGTGACTGCTCAGAAGACTTTTAGTGAATTCCTTAGTTCTGTACTTTGAGATGAAATGCAAGTTTCACCTCAATATACATGTGGTCTCCAAAGTGGTTTCAGTGCTGGTTGTTCCCCATTTTCCACCACATCCATTCTCTGTTCTTCCTGCTCTGCATCCTGGGAAGTTATTTCTTATGTAACTGTCAGACTCATTTATCCTCTGACTATGATTAGGTTCAGCCCATGAGAATCATCTGCAAGACAATGGAGGCCAGCAGTGGAGAGAAGATGGGTATTGACTCACTGTCATGGTTCTATAACCCTCCATCCCCACAACTCCTAGTGTGACCCCTTGGATAAGGTCAGCTCTTATGTGGCTCTGATAACACATGATCCCTTCTAGGTTTAGAGGTGATGCCAGCTTCCCTCCACTGCTAGTCCCTGGTGCTGCCCTACCCCATGTAGTTTCCTTAACCCTATCTATACCTTATAAGTAATCCCATTACTAAAATACCTTCCGCTAAATCTGATTATACAATCTTTTTCCTCCTGGACCCTTGACTATAGATCAAATTTGAACATTCCAAATTCTGGTACAAAAGTAGTTGGACAGAAAAGACAAAAGGAAATAGAGTAAATTTCAAATGAGTCTTGAAAAAATTTTGGACAAGCATAATCTTGCAGATTGGTCCTTACAAGGCCTACTTGCCTTAATCAGATACTTCAACAGTTGAGTGCTCTGCGTCATTTCTTCTCTGAAGTCTTTCATTTCATGCGTAATTAGAAAGATGCCAGTCTGTAATGATGGCAACCTTCAAAATGGTCCGTCTGTCAACTTCCATAGCCCTAACTCCAGACACAAATGCCTGCTTGATTACTAAGAGTCTTATTAAGGGGCTATTGTTTCCCCCATCCCTGCCAGCTCCTCCTACCTCCTGATCTTTATCATCTTGCATTCTACTCAAAGAAGGATTTAAAGAGGAAAAAAAGAAAATCTCATAGACACTCACATCAGATTGTATTCATAAGCGAGGTAAACTACATCTGGGCTTGTCACTCACAGTTTTTGTTTTCCTCTCTAAATCTAAGAACAACCTGCAGCCAGTTGCAAAACAGGGAGCAAGTCTTCCAAAGAGCGTGTGGGTGGGAGAAGCCAACCATGAAGTAAATTCCAACATCAAGAGTCTGGTTGGATTCCACTGTGGCCGCCACTTATTTTTTCCAACTTTTTGGACCATGAAATTTATTGTTATCAACTGTAGGTATAGTTCTCATCTTTGGTAAAACTCCTCAGACCTAGCAGAGTGTCCTTTGAAGAGTACACTAATTCTAAAAACTGCTTATTTCTATATTGGCTGAGATAGGAAAAAACAGCCTTCATTTTCACGATTCATTCTAATCATTTAATACCTATTACTGCCACAACATACACCAGATTTCTGACAGACACCTGTATGCAAATTATCTAAGTTTCAGAGCAGAAAGGCTGGTTTAAAAGCACAATACAATCTGTAATAACATAGTATTAGCACACACTAGGACTATTTTGGACTAACAATAGTCCAAAAATGAAACAATTGAATTTTAGTTTCTTGAGGATTGGGAATATCAGTCACTGTGTTGTCGTTGCTTCAAGAAGAGTACCTAGCACATAACAGATGCTCAATCCACATTTACTGCGATAAAAAGAATGCCTCAGTAGCCCGCTGTCTTGGCAGACTTTAGCTACTCTCATTCCAGCACTTGGAACAATTACCTACTTTCAAGGACCACCTTTGTGCAGTCATGCTCATGCCCAGAACAAAATTCTTATTTGACAGAGATACTAATAATGCAATACAAAAGTTTTGACTGGTTCTCTGCTTTAGCATATGAAGAATACACTCTAGTCTACAAAGAAGATAATGGAAGCCAATAGTTCAAGTGCTCAAGTGGTACTTACTTAATTTAAAAGTAAAAGCCCCAGATAGACAAAGACAAAAAAGGGGCATCGAAATAACCTGTGTGAGAAAGCAGAATTTTAACAACAGAGCTGGGCAAAGCAAAAAGCAACCAGTAGGTTTGTCTTCATGCAGCTTCAAGAATGCTGGTTGTTAAAATTATCTTAGGAGCTGGTGGTGCTTGGATTTCCTTTTAACAGACCTTGAACTATGCAGTGCTTAACCTCCTTTTCTGAGAACTATCCAGGGACACCAAATAGGAATAGACGTGCACATCACTGCTGTTAGGGCTCAGAAAGACAATACCCAAAATGAAGGCCTCAGAAGCAGAAGACTCTCTGACCTTCTCCAGTCCTCCTCTCTCTAGCCTTTTATTTTCTCCCCCTAGGCCAGCCATAAAACCTAAAAATATTATTCTAATCCCCACTACCTTTCCACGTAGTAACTGGCCATAAAGAAACTATCTGACCTACCTTGTCTGATTACAGGTCATTGGACCCCCATTCCAGAGAGGGTCCTGCCCACACCCAGAAGCAAGGAATGCTGCTAAGAGGCCAAGATGAATCTAGACAGGCCTTGCTGGGTTTCCTCACTTAGTCTACCAGGATTAGATCATATTTTTTGTCCAGTCATATTTCTATATAGCTCTCTGTACTTTGTTGAGCCCAAGTACAAAATTGGACAATTTCCCTTGTATCTTTAGGTCATCATTCTGAAGCCTCCCATGTCACGTAAAATTATGATCAAATAAATTTGTATGCCTTTTCTTCTATTAATCTGCCTCTTGTCAGTGTTTTCAGCAATCCTTCATAGAGTGAAGGGATCATGTATTAGGATTCTCTAAAAGGACAGAACTTTGCAAACCCCCAGCTTTTCTGCATGGTAGATAGGAAATTGAAAGTACCTCTGCTTGGTTGCTGTCCACAACCAATCAGACTGATTGTGGGCCAAGTCTGCCTTTGCACAGAAGTGCAACTTTGTAAATTCACTTTAGCCTCTGATTGGTTGCTTTCCACAACCAAGGAGTATACTTTCATTTTCAAAACATCTCTGCTTTTGTTGCATCATTCTTTCCTTGCTTTGTGTGTTTTGTCTAACTCTTTGTTCAAAATGCCAAGAACCTGGACACACTCCACCAGTAACAAAAACAATGGAGAAGGTTCAAAATGTCAGATTTTAAACAAAAATTCGAGGCTATTCATTACCTAGAAAACAAAAATGCGCAGTTTAAATGAACCCAAAAAGAGAGAGAGAGAATCTATTATTTCAGGTCACTGAGTATGTACTAGTAGTTGTCTCAGTGTGTGACAATAGCTAAGACCCTCTTTCTGACCTAGAGAGAAATTCTTCGTTCTTCAAAATAAGATTTGAAGTCACTTCCTCTAGATGGGCTTCCGTAAACCTAGTGAGATATTCATTCACGGGACTTTTACAGATAGCTCTTTTATCCTCTCTCCACCATGGAACTTGTATTACACTGTTATTTGATTCTAATGAGACTAGACTTCAAAAGAACTAGGACAACACCTGTCTTTTGAATTCCCAGCCCTGCAACAGGGCTTGGTTTATAGGAACACTTAAGGACTAGCCTTTGGATTTGTTGAATGTAAGAGTTTTTAAAGTCAGGGACCGTGCTTTACACGGCCCATAATACAAGCTCAGTATTGGAGATGTTTCCAGTATTATGGGTCCCAACTCACCACGACAGAAGGAAAGACGTCACTTTTCCAAGTTCCCATTCATCCAGGGCAAGGAAGGCAGTAGGAAGCACTATAGGATTTCATTTTCTGAATGATCATTAAAAGAAGGATGTCCAGGTTGCAGCAGCAGCAGAAATCCTATAATACATTTTTGTTTTTCTTCTCAAATGAGCTAGACAATTGGTTCTTAAACTGGTGATTTTCTCCTCCACTCCCATCCCACTGACAGCCACAGGAGAGAACCAAATGCCTAGGAAGATGGAATAGGGGTGGGTACCGGGTGAAACCCCACCTCCAAGCCAAAGACAGTTTAAAGCCTGAAAGCCAAACTACAAGTTAAATCCTCGGACCGGATTGAGAATTTGTCTTCCCATTTGGTGCACTTTCCTCTGATTGAACCCACCCTTCACCTATTTTTACATATAGCTTCCCTTTCCTAATTGGTTTTCTAAATTGTCTTGCCCACCTTTAAGTGGTGTCTTCATGTTAACCTTTTTTGTATACTCACACACCAATCAGCATGCACTCCCCATTCTGAGTCCATAAAAGGTCCCAGACCCAGACACATGGGGGACTTTTCCACCTTCGGGTAGGGAGACCACCCACATGTCCCCTCTCCACTGAAAGCTGTTTCATTGCTCAGTGAAATTCTTCTCTGACCTCCTCACCCTTCAATGTTCAGTGCATCCTCATTCTTCTTGGGAATAGGACAAGAACTTGGGAACCAGTGTGCAAGCCAGACTTGGCCCAGGTGGGCTGACTGGGCAGGGCACCCCGTGTGGCAGGTAGAGTCCTCCAAGAAAAGCCTCCCGCATCGTTAGTCACAGGTCCCCAACTGGCAAAGGGACCAAGAAAAATCCTGCATACCACCAAACATCTAACAAAGTTGGGAGACATTTTGGGCTATCACAACTAGGAGGGTGCTACAGGCATCTAGTGGGTAGAGGCCAGGGATTGTGCTAAGCATCCTGCAATGCAGACAGCAGCCCCCAACGACATCAACTGTGCTGTGCTTGAGAAACCCTCAGCTAGACACACCTTTGCTGCCTGCAGCTAAAGATGACCAACCTCTCCTTTCCTAGCCCCAATTTTCCCATCAGAATCACAGCAACAATAATCAACCACTTCTTATATGTTAAGTGGTGAGGCTTAAGATAACAAATGTAAAATTCATAGAGTATAGCCTGGCACATAACTGCTCAATTATTATTAGATATTTGTAGTAATCGTTATTATAATAAAGCCACATGTCTGCACATAATATGTATGTGTCAGGTACTATACTAAACATCTCTTAAAAAGCTGATATTATATAGGCTCCACCACTCAAAACATGCTTGGTAAAAGAATACACGTGGATATATGCTTGTTTATTAAATGATTATATGCATAAGGCAAATATAAAGGACATAAAAGTGTTTATCAGGGCACAATACTAAAAACAATAAATTAAATTCCTTTTATTCCATTAAGAATGCTTTTCTCTAAGAAGTTCCTGATCCTAAGAACCAGGCGATCTTACATGCAAACGCAGAGCTGTTTTATCCCTCTCTTCAGACAAAATACAATCAAACAAGGCGTGGCTGAAACCTATTACTGCTAGCCTGGCAGACCACTGGAGCCAATGCAGCCACTAATTCTGTCCTGCTATACGGAGGAAAGCGAAAGAGACGCACGGCACTTCAAATAAATCAATTTCCTTTATTAGCTTCCTTTCTTTATCGTTTGCTTTTACTGTATGTTTTGTGTATCAAGTTAATCATTTTCACATGAAGATCAATCTTAATATGCACTTTCATTTGAAAGTTGTTGTCAGATTTTGTGCAGAAGCCAAATTCTAGAGAAGGATGGTGGGGTGGTAGGGGGTGGGGTATACACCTGACTTTTGTTGTTTCCAACCATTCCATGAATTTTTGGTAATAGTATTCCAAAACCTTCTTCCCTAATGTTGGCAACTGTTTAGTTCAGATGTGTTGTACACAACATTGGGCACATTTCCCAATTTAGGCCAATTAGATATTTCTCCCTGAATTCTGAATCTTGACTAAAATAAACAGAAGACTGAAAAGAACTGAAAATTATTTCTTTAAATGGTGGTGCCCTTGTAAGACTGTTCAGTAGCACTTGCTATGCATAAACCCCAATCTACCCTGCTTTCTGTCAATTTTCAAGTCTCATTCTCCTATATCCTTTAGTCTATATAGTGAACTACTCAAAGCCTGCCAATAATGTTTTTTTTTTTTTTTTTTTGCTTAAGCGAAATAGAATCTACTTTTGTTTGCTTATAACCAAGGCAATGCTAACTGTTACTGGTAAAAACACCATAACACACTACTGACATTTACGGATCTGGAGCCAGGATATGATATTTCTGTTTCTCTTTTATTTAGTCATTTATTTAATGCACCTTATGCCTCAGTTGCTAAGTCTGTGAAGGCAAAAATGTTACAGAAGGCTACCAATTACAGATACTTAGTAGGTCCAGAGGGTTGCTATTACAGTTTCTTATTCATCAATTTACCCAAAAAGATAAGCAAGTAATTGAATCTTTTGAAATCCCCTGAGATTTATCTAGATCAGCCACTTGTTAAGGAGGATGCAGGTAACTTCTGAGTTAAGAAATACAGGCAAGTTTAGATAATATTCAATGGAAATAGGATATACAAATGTACATATTATATTTTATTTTTTAATTTTATTTATTTTTATTTATTGTTGCCCAAGTTGGAGTGCAGTGGCATGATCTCAGCTCACTACAACCCCCACCTCGATGGTTCAAGCGATCCTCCTACCTCAGCCTCCCAAATAGCTGGGATTACAAGTATGTGCCGCCACGCCTGGTTAATTTTTTTGTATTTTTAGTCGAGACAGCGTTTCACTATGTTGACCAGGCTGGCCTCAAACTCCTGACCTCAAATGATCTGCCCACCTTGGGCTCCCAAAGTGTTGGGATTACAAATGTGAGCCACCGCACCTAACCCAAATGTACATATTTATGTGTAAATAAACACATGTACATTTTTCAAATAAGACCCCCTACATTTCTCTTCCCTTTGATGAATTATTGGTCCATAATAAAATGAAGAGTGTCGCACAACCATTACTGGGACCTGTTAAAGCCACTAACAGAGAAAGTCATATTTCAAGTATCAGTTACATACTAAGCAAAGGCTCTACCAATGACAGCACGTGCCTCATTTTAAAGCTATATGAGAAAATTGTCCTCAAGTCTTTTCAACCAGCACTCATCAAGTAACTTTTGAAAACACAGCTCAGTTTACATGTGTGTAACACACAGGCACATTAATTCTGTAAGCATTCCTTTCAAGGAAGCTGCCTGGGCAACATGCTAGGCTGTAATGGCCCACTGGACTAACCACCCTGCACATGCTGTCCAGTCTCAACACACCTCCTCACCTGAGGCTTGAGATGCAAATTGAGGGTAAACTCAGCTTCCAGGCACAGACTTGAACATTTCATGCCAACAAAGTCCCATTCTCAGACCCCTCCTACAACTCCCAATCCACATTTGTCTATCCGGCATCCACTAGGACAACTAGCTCCGTCCACATTAACATGATGTGGACACCCCAGAAGTTCACTAAAACCCAGTGGCACAAGGAATGGCAGTACTAGAAATGTATGAAAAGAATGAGATTTGAGGGTCTTTAAAGATCAATGATAGAGAATGAGGAAAAAGAAGAAAAGAAAAAGATCAGTGAATGTCTCAAGAAGACAAAAATGAAGGAGATTAGGAGAGACAAGTTAGGGAGAGAAAAGAGATGTTGAGGGTTAAGAGGAGAAATAACTGACAATAGAAAATGAAGGTCAGTCATCTGGGCCAAGTGTATCATTTACTTATCAACTTGGTATTTCTTAAGATCTAATGTGGCAGGAGATACTACAGAAATTAAAACAAAACATGACTTTAATATTGATTCAGTTCTATCCTGGCACTTGCCCTCAAAGGAAAGATCAATTCCCATAATCAGGGAATAGACTTTTTTAAAAACAACAAACAAAAACCATAATTCCAGTGGCTTTCCTGAGGGAATTTATGAGTATTGCAATAGATTAAAGAATGGATATCGTTTAGCAGATGACAGCAAAAAGTTCTGTAGCACAGAGATTAGGGACTCGAGTCTGGAATCAGTCTCTGGGCTCAAATGCCAAATTTGCAGCTTAAGAGTTGGGTGACTCCTGCCAGTTCCTTACTATTTATTTGATCCTCAGTCTCCTTCTCAGCAAAACAGGAGAGTACAGATTTCATAGGATTTTTGTAAATACTGAATATGATAGTATATATTATAAAAGTAAATCATAAGCCCAAAGTTCTTTTACTTGACCTTGATTAAAATTATAATTAAACCATTGGCCATTAAATTCAGAGCATTTAGGGGTAAACTTCTAAGCAAAGACATTGTTGACACAAGCACTACTGAAAACATAAATCCTGGATTAATCATAATCCTTTGTTTCAAGAGAAAGAGAAGGTCTAAAGACTATTTAACGTGAAGCGAAATTTGAGACCAATCTGTAGAGTTCATGTTCTTGTAAAGCTGAATATAGGCTTCATTCGGTTTACCAGAGCTGGCAATGAGCTATTGCACAAATTGAAATATTTACTTTAACTGTGAATCTGTAACCTTGGACTCTGGATATTTATAACTGTAATGAGAAATTACATTTGTTCGAATGTTTGTATTAACTTTTTTCCCCACAGGAACTTGGTTTGCTAACTAATCTTGTAATAACCATAGACTAAGATGTCAGTGATCTGGTTATAGTTTACTCAAGCCATTTAACAAGCTGAACGTTTTCTTGCTGGAAGTAATACATCTAAAGTCATACTTCCCTGGGAGAACAAGTCATTTTGCAGTTATTCAAGAAAGGGACAGATTATCATCAAAATACAATGCAAAAATCTCAATTTTTCACAACAATGCAATTCATTCAGCAAGCCTCAATATTCCCATGCTATGCTAACCTTCTTTACATTTTCTCCTAGGTGTATCTTTGAAGGAGCATGAGGAATATTTGCTGTGTCTCAAAAACCAAACAGATGTGCATTCCAACTGTTTAAAAGCTTACAGAGTATTATAGATGAAGCAAGCTTCTAAATTCAACATTAAATAATGGGAAAATTGAACAAAAACAACACCATAACAGATTTATTTTAATAATTCTGGCAAGAAGTACGAATCTAAGGAAATAGAAGCAAAATACAGGATAATTCAGAATACTAAGAACCTGCTATTGTTTAACTGAATGCATAGGTAGAAGTTAGGAAAAGTGATGCCACATTTTGATGTTGCTGCTTACTGGCTGCATCTAGAGAGAGGCAAGTAGGTATTAGGCATTTCTGCCAAAGCTAGGTGAGGTATTAACCACTGAGAAGATAATAGGAATAGATGAACAGTTATCCAGATGGTACAAGATGGCAGGTAATTGATGGCTAATTGTAAGCCTCTCCGGAGTTAAGGGTACTAAAGAAAAGAAAGTCTACGTCTAAAGTGAAGAAGACAGACAAGCTGGTCACATTGGAGATTTTTATTTATAAGACTGACACAGGTTAATTTCATTCCCATCAAGCAATTATTAATAAATTCTCATTTATTGTGGATAAAAGAATTGTAATAAGTCATTTTAAATATTTTAATTGGAAAAAATAAATTTCCAAAGCACTCACAACATTTTGTTTTACTTTGAAAAGTAATTAGCATAAGAAAATAATACCTCCTGGGTGACTACTTAACATATATACTGGCTACTATTTATGAAATTGTATTTAAAATGTAGAGTCAAATTTCCATATGTAAGATAAACAGTATATTCTTCATTTTATTTTTTAAAAATAAGAGAATTAATGAGCGAAATAATTTCCCTGGAAAGCTAGTAAGTAAGACAGAGGATTCAAGACCCTAAAATTAATTTTTCAAATGTTATTTAAGAGGTTTATACATCCAAGCTCACTTCCATTCTCATATTGCTTATTTAACGACTTCCTCCAAACACACACACCACAGCCCATGATCTTTCTCTTTCCTATACAGAGTAATAAGACAGCGAACTTAAAGTTTTAGTCTTTGCAAAATATGTGTACTTTCTTCTTTACCATTAATTCTTGAGCCCTGAGGCAGACAGAAATATTGGAGTAGTGTGCCAAAGGTCAATGTAAAGGAGACAAATGTGACAGGAGATGGAGAAGCATTAACCCCTTATACCTGTAAATCTAAAATGGTATGTTATATATGTAAAATACACATAAAGGATTTCTATCTGCATCAGCATAGAATGATCTAAGATTCAAGCACCCAAAAGTACATGATACTGATGCCAGTATTCTTTACATATTAGAAAAATCTTGAACTAGTTCTTAAATCTGATGACTTGGGTCTCCCCAGTCTGTTCAATAAGACATTTTGACTCCTATTAAGAAGAAAAGCTATTATTATTTCAACTTGGAAATTAACAAAGAAAACAGCATTCATTGTAGGGAAAAATGGCACATTATTTTTTATAACCTCCTCTTACTTGAGTAGGAAAATAATCCACTTAATGTGTCTAGAAGGGCAATGACCCTACATTAGGGGAGTACAGACTCCCAGGGAAAAAGCCATTTACAAAAACACTGAGGAACTGCCAAATGTGGTAGGGTTCATACAGCCACTGCTAATTACTATGTATATTGTATTTCTGGACCTACTGGCAATGTATTGGCTGATCTTTCTGGATTGTGTCTTTCCAGCTGAATGTCGCTTATTTCCCACATCATGCAAATGACAGGGAGTATGTTGGTCTATTTTGTGATTGGCAAGGTAAAAACTTAAAATTGTGTTTTAGATTAGGTCACAAAAAAGTGCCAAATGGTTGTTAACAAAAAAGAAAATGCTTTCAACAAACCTCACATGTTGTATAATCTTGGGCAAAATACAAAAGATGCAAATGTCCTGCCACAAATATATTTCAGCTGGATCCACCTGACTATGCTGAAATATCTAGCAGAAACAATTCCCAGAAAAGTATGAATCTGACTTTTTTCCTCTGGAAAACTGCTGGATGACTTCTTAGAAAAGTTAAGTCAGAACCCATGTTTTTTAAAAAAATCATTTTTCAATGGTACCTTTATATTTATTGTCCACTCTAGTATTTTCTCTTGCCTTGGGGTGGGGGGAACATTTTTTCACCTGTATTATCTTCAGAGAAGAAAGTACACCTTCAGTGTTTTAGCTTGGAAAGTTTTAAAAAGTAAACAGGACATGGTGGCACACACCTGTAGTCTCAACTACTTAGGAAGCTGAGGCAGGAGAATGGCTTGAGCCTAGGAGTTACAGTCTAGCGTGGGCAACACAGTGAGATTCCCATCTCTAAAGATAAGTAGATACATAGGTAAATAAAACAAAAGCAGTATATTTTCATTTCCTTAATAAAAATCTTGAGGAAGGTGGGGGAAAAGGCATGTACTAGCTTGCATTCCTCATAGTCCATTAGCAGATAATTTTCTCAATAGTGTATGAGGACAAAAATAAATAAATAAGACCAGTTTCACATTTAGGTCCCTAGAGATTCACAATCTCCATCTCCCTTCTGTCTGCCAAGATTTAAATTTTATTTTTAACATGGCCTCTCTTATGCATTTCCCTCTCTCTGCAGATTTCCTAGTCTTTCCCAAGATAACTGGAATTGCACTCAATATTAGTCAAGTGAGAATGTCATTTACTGACCACCGAAGAAAAGCCAGGTACTCTGCAGATCTCACTTCATTCCTCATAGCCATGCCAGGAGGTAGCCAATTTGCAGATGGGCAAACCGTAACTCAAGTTTTCTCACCTAGGAAGGGACTGGGCAGAGTCTCAAACTGATATGGTTTGGTTCTGTGTCCCCATCTAAATCTCATCTCGAATTGTAATTTCCCTGTGTGGAGGGAGAGACCTGTAATCCCCACATACCAAGGGAGGGAAGTAATTGGATTATGGGAGTGGGTTTCCCCCATGCTGCTCTTGTGATAGTGAGTAAATTCTCATGAGATCTGGTGGTTTTATAAATGGTAGTTTTTCCTGTGTGTACATGCTCTCTCTCACCTGCTGCCATGTAAGACATACCTGCTTCCCCTTCCACGATGATTGTAAGTTACCTGAGGTCTCCCCAGCCATGTGGAACCATGAGTCAATTAAGCCCTTTTTCTTTATAGATTACCCAGTCTCAGGCAGTTCTTTATAGCAGTGTGAAAATGGACTAACACACAAACCTAGATCTAACTCTCACACATGTTATTGATGATGATAGAAGGTAAAAGAGTCCATCAAATGAACATTATTTAAGGTACATACAGCAATTAATTTTCACCAGCCCTTGAGAAAATATTTGAAGCTCTAGTCAGAGGGAAAATTTTTCAATAGAAGGGAAAGACATCAAAGAGTTAATAAATTCAGAAACTACAACTGAGTCAAGTGTTGAACAGAGGACTAGACATGGAGTTAGAGGGGTAAAAGGGAGAGAGAGAGAGAGAGAAACACTGAGAAAAGAAAGACAAAGAACTATGCAATGACTTCCCTGATTTTAACAATGAAAGTAGCTCAGAACATAGGAGTTACTTGGCCAATAGAGTTAAAGGTCTTACTTAAGAAGTACCATGCAAATTCCATTTCTGGTTGCCAGACCCTGATATAACACATGTTCATTTCTCAATAAGTGCATGTTAGGTAAATTGATCACTGTCTCTTCTGAAATGGAAATGTCTATAATGGTAAAGGCCATTGGATTTGAAAGCAGCAAAGCAAGTTGACTGCAGGGAACTCTCTCTCTGTGTGTGTGTGTGTGTGTGTTGGGGGGTGGGGAGGCTTGTAAATTATTATTTTAAACTGCTTGCAAATTAGCTATGAAACTGGTAGTATGTAGTTGTCTATGTCAATAACAAAAAAGCAAACACGCAAAAAATGCAGATCAGAAGAAATATAACCTCAGTCACTTCATATTAACTGATCATTCACTCATCCATTTGTTTAAATATTTCTTTACTATCTACCACATGCTAAGCGCTGTGCTACATGTTAGGGGATATATTGGTGAATAAAATAGTTACGGTTTTAGCAATTACAAAGCTTACAATCTAGTCGGAAAAACAGACAAAATTCAAGTACAACAGAAATAACTACGTAACTACAAATTGTGACAGAATATGAAGGAAATAAATTAGGCGCAATGATAAAGACTTGAATGATAGGCGGGTGGATGACACAGAAATACATTTACATACAGTGGTTAGGAAAGGCCTTTATGAATCCAAATTCTAGGATCTAGATGGAGCTCTAACTTAAACATATATTGAAATCACATAGAGGGCTTATTAAAATAGATTGCTGAGCCCTACCCACCAAAGTGTCTGATTCAGTAGTTCTGGAGTCAGGCAGATAATTTGCATTTCTAGTAAGTTCCCAGGTGATGCTGATGCCACTGAACTAGGAAGCACACTTTGCAGAATTACTGGACTACAGCATAGTGCAGGAGAGAGAAAGTGGACTGAGTTGAGGTTGGAGGAGTAGGCAGGGAAGCTCTAGATACTCTGACACATGCTCAGTGACAATATCAGTGCCAAACTCAGAACCTGTCTAGGACTTGGAGTGAGTCTAATGATCAAGACAATTATGACCACTACTGTTATCTTTACCAAAGGAAGGACCTCTATTACCCTCTTCTAAGCTAAGAACCTGAAAGAAACTTTATCAAGGAATACAAAGAACCACCTCTAAAATCAAACAATATTTTTACAAGGCATTGCTAAATGAACACAGTATCTACCATCCAAAGAACATGATGTTATCAGAACATATTTAATAGAAAAGATAAAAGAGATCAAAAGGTGACATCTACCTTCAAACACAGAGGATTATGGCAAGGAAGGCATTTCTGTTAATAGAAGAGGATGTGAGTGTACAATTACTGTAAGAGTGATCTAAATAATAAGTAAAGAAGATGATCTGGACCTCATCTGGTTTGAAATAATATTTAACTGGCTTCCAAAGGAAGATAATCTTTATTAGTATTTAAAAAGTTAGATAGAAAGCTACCAGAACTTTGATAGTTTGGTAGCTCTCAACTTTAGTCTTCCCCCAAATCACTTGCTAGGTTGTTAATGGTGTAGATTACCAGAGCCATCCTCACAGTTTCCGATCAAATCAGATGAAGTGAGGCCCAGGAATTTGCACTTTAATAGACATCCTCAGGCATTCTGATGCCGGAAGATTAAGGATCACAGTTTGAGAAATACCCAGTTAAGGCATGGTTCCCTGTAAATGGCAAAACCCAGATGGATAATCTCTTGTGGATTTTGATAGAGATAAAACTGTAATTGAAGGCTTACTATGTGCCAGGTACTGCTGGGCACTTCTTAAAAGTATTCCCTTTAATGTTTAACAATTAAAAAAATTAATACTCAAGTGATGAGAAAATGGGATTCAGCAAAGCAATAACTTGTCTAAAGTTGATCATGAAGCAAATAATTTATACAGCCAGAACGTAAACTGACGGTTTCTGACTCAAATAATACATTTATTTCAATGATACTGAGCTCATGATTGCTAACCTTTGTGAAGCTATGACAATCATTAAACGATTTCCCAGCAACCACAGCTTCTCCTAAAAGCATTATGTGATTTGGCCTTTTAAAATAAAGAGAAACAGAGTTTAATTATATCTTGAGACTTTGAAAAATCCTTAGATGTCTGAAAATATTCACAGGTGCTAGACAACCAAGTATATGAATCAATAACAGAATCCCTAACTTAAAGTATTTTCCACTGATATTACACTTGACACATCCATCCAACATCAAGCTCAGAGACAGAATGCTTAGCAGTGAAGGGTGGAAGCTGAAGACAAAGGCCTGAGTTAAGAAAAAAAAGTCTCTATCATGGATTGGTTATGTGAATGTGGGTAAATGATTTGATTTCTCTGAGCCTCACTTTCCTCATCTATAAAATAATAATAATTACTTTGGGATTTTTATATAAGATATTATATAATACTATTATATATGAGTATTACATATAATATAATTATATATAAAATATTAATTATAATTATAGTATAAATATATATAACTTATATAATATTTTTGAATCATTTGGCATAGTACCTACCACACAGTTGTTCTATAAATGTTATCTTACTTCTTATTAAATTATTAGTTTTAAGAGGCATGTGATGCAGTTAATAGTGGAAAAAAACATAAAGGGCCAATAAACATATAAAAAGATGGCCAATCTGATCAGAAGTTTGAAAAGGCAAATAATTAAATGAATAAATCAGCAAAATACCACCAAATTCCCTATAAGATCATAAAAAAGTCAATATTCATAGGATAAAAATATTGGTGAAGAAGAGGGGAAATGTACCTACTTTCCTTCTCTCTCATAAACCATAAATTGATACAACTGTTAAAAGAGCATTTCACAGTTTGTTTTAAATGCTGTGATACAGAAATTCTATTTTTTCCATTGATTCTACGCTCAGTAGAATAGATTTCAGCCACCTTTTCCTGCAAAGGGACAAAGAATAAATATTTTAGAGTTTGTGAAACTTGCAGTCTGTCATGACAATTCAACTCTACCATAACTGTGTGAAAGCAGTCACAGACAATGCATACATGAATTGGCTTGGCTGTGTTTTAATAAAATTTTATTTATAGACACTGAAAGTTGAATTTTATCTAATTTTCTAGTGTCAAATATTCATATTGTGATTTTTTTCAACAACTTAAAAAATGTAAAAACATTTCTTAGCTTGCAGGCTATAACAAAACAGCAGTGGGCATGATCTGGCTTAGCAGCTAGTTGTAGTTATTAACTGCTACCTTAGAGTGATACCCACTCATCTGCACAAGGAGGCATGGGCAAGGACATTTACTGTAGCGTTAAAAAGTTGAGAACAGCTATTAGATCATCAATAGGGAAATGGCTAAAAAATTATGAATAGATCCATAATCTGGAATATTATGTTATTCTATGCTAATATGATGTTAGCAAAAAAGAATAATTTATCACATACAATTATAAGAGATACTCAAGAAACTTTATGGTGGAAAAGCAAGTTGCAACTGTTCAGTAAAAATGCAAGCTATGCTGGGACTTAGAGGTTTTAGTATTTGCACCATTATGGCAGCAAAAACGTTCGTTAAAGAATGAGGTGGGTCACTTTTGGTTCATCATTCTGTGATTGCAGAACACAGTGGTCCATTTGCTGAGATGGAGTCATTTGCTGTTCATAAATGTTTGGCTTTGTCTTTCAATAACCAGCTGACAAAGACATAGGCTTAAATGAGAAAAGAGGCAAAGAAAATATAATAGAAAAACTCAAAGAACACATAATTAAGAGCACTTGGGGGACTCTTGAACAGATTCCTACTGGGTTTTTATACTGAATGTCATCATTCTCAATGATCAGGAGGCAGATGACAGCATCAAGACAATATGGTGTCAAGTCACATTTCAGAATGTTCCCGGGGCTATGATCAGCATTAACTTGACTAACCAGATCAGAGAAGAAAGTGGTCACAGCAAATACCCTGTCTCAGTTCATTACTCAACACCTGTTAAATGTGATTAACGGCCCTGGCTAATTATGTGTTAAGAGCATTCAGGCTGTAATGGGTCCCAGAGGTCTGCAAAGTTGACTTCATTTACATGTTTGTCTCCTTTCACAAGGTCTCAGACAAACATGGCCAAAATCTCCCGACCATTTTATGAACTCCCATGTCATCAACTCAGAGTTTCAAATATACCAGCGTCTTCCTAGAAAGGACAACGAATGTCTGAGACGTACATTTGTTTCATAGATAAAGCAGGCAAGGTTTAGATTTTATGGCACATAAATGGGCCTCTTGTTGCAATTAATATTATAAAAGGCTGCTAACCTGTGTGCATTAAACTAATTATTACATTTTCTGATCTCGGCTACAAGACTAAACTGTATTTAGATGGCAGAATGCAATGCTTTATGTCTCAAACTAAAACTGCAAAAGTCAGAAATCAAAAAGGCTTCAGAGAAGCTTTTTGTCTATTCAATTTTTAGTTTTATAAATATGTATTAACATTAATAATTTTATATAATTATATGTCATTATGCTATATTTATATATTAAATATTAAATACATATACAACCTACATATGTATGTGTGTGTGTGTGTGTGTATATATATATATACACAAATATACACATACATCACAGACCATTAGATAGGCCTTACCAAGGTATATTTCTTGCTTTTCTTAAATGGTACTGAACCTAACTCTTCCTATAGTTAATTGAAAGTCAACTAATTAACATCCTCCCCATCTTTTTTTTTTCTTTTTAAGCAGAGGAGCAGAGTTGGCAGCAGACATTAAATCCTTCTTCATTCTTATTTGCTTAGTCTAGCAAAGTAATGAGAAAACAGTAAATCTACTAACAATTATGTGTGATGGAATATTATGCAACATCTAGTATTTGTGCCACTGCACGCCAGCACGGGGAACAAAGTGAGACCCTGTCCAAAAGAAGAAAAAAAAAAAAAAAAAACTGAATGTCTCCATGTAGTGATATGGAAAGACATCTATGACATATGGAGTGGAAAAAAGCAAGCTGCTGAACATTAGGTACCATATGATGATGCAAATGTGGTAAAATAGCCCAACTCCACATATGTGCATCTTTAGATTCCTGTATACACAAGAAAGGGTCTGAAAACATATAGAATTACAAGGTCTTACAATCAATTTGGTTCTGCCTCCTTTAGCCCCAATGGGAAGTACCTATCCCAAATGACCTTCATCATCTTCACAACTAGAAAGAGATTTCCATGGTCCCCTCTACCCAGCAACAGCAGAGCACAGTGGTTTGGAACATGTGCCCCGCAGTCAGGCAAGGGTGCCTCAAATCATATCGACCGCTTACTGGCCAAGCCATCTTGGACAAATTACTACATTTTCCAGTACTTCTGCTGTTTTCTCATTTGCAAAACAGTGCCCATCTCATAAAGTTGATGTGAGGGTTGTGATTTAACAGCCGTATAGCACATGCCTTAGCAAGTGTCGTGAACAGTCACCTATCATCCTTAGCTAGTACTTTCTTCATCTTGTCTCAGTTATTATTTGAAATTTGCTTGTTTCCTTAGTCATTACCTTTTCTAATTTGCCAAATGTTAAACAGGGACAAGAGTTGGCATTTTCTGTGTCCCTCTGCTTCCTCCCACCACCACTGTAAGCCTCAAATAAAATAATTGTTTTTTTACATTCCTGAAACCTTTTCACTCTGTTATAAATCAAGGGGCTCCAACAGGCCCTTGTTTCTAACAATTCTCAATGCAGTTTAATGCTACGGGTGAGGTGGGCTGGTTGACTTTTCCTCTTGGCTGACATTTCCATCAGTACATGTGTGGCTTGTATTTTCCTCCAGTATTTTTTTTTATTTTCTAAGAGTTCCTTCTTTCTCTAATTTCTTACTTTTTTTGTTTGTTTGTTTTGTTTTGTTTGAGAATCTCGCTCTCCCACTCTGTCTCCCAGGCTGGAGTGCAGTGGTGAGATCTCGGCTCGACTACAAGCTCCGCCTCCTGGGTTCACGTCATTCTCAGGCCTCAATCTCCCGAGTAGCTGGGACTACAGGCGCCCGCGACCACACCCGGCTAATTTTTTGTATTT
Organism: Trachypithecus francoisi; assembly: GCF_009764315.1. NCBI lineage: Eukaryota > Metazoa > Chordata > Mammalia > Primates > Cercopithecidae > Trachypithecus > Trachypithecus francoisi. The sequence goes on from NW_022681453.1 coordinate 28,694,483, forward strand.
TTTAGTAGATACGGGGTTTCACATGTTAGCCAGGATGGTCTCGATCTCCTGGCCTCGTGATCCGCCTGCCTCGGCCTCCCAAAGTGCTAGGATTACAGGCGTGAGCCACTGCGCCCGGCCAATTTCTTACTTTTAATTGTCTTTTCTTATGATCTCTAAGTTGCTGTCATTTTGATGAAACCTAGGGCTTCAAGCACATCTCTGCTATTTACTACCTGGAATCTTTAAAAAGGTATCAATTAAGTTTAGTTTCTGAATGGGTAAAATGGACATAATATCATCTACATTTTTTCTTAGTTTAGAAAAACAAAGACCAAAAAATGAAATAAACAAAGATAAAACCATTCATAATCCCACTACAGATGTCAAAAGTCTATTCTACATCCTTCTAGTCCTTATAAATGTACATAGCTAAAGGTTCGTGGTCAAGAGGTCTAGACAATTCTGAATCTTGCTTTATTTCTTATTCTCTCTTCCCAGACCACTCAAAGTGTTAAGTCTGATGTGTTTTAATTGAACATGTTTCATTGAGCCTAAATATACACCTAAAATCACAAATAAAGGATTTTTTTTTTTTTTTTTTACCAAAGGCCATCATGTTTTGCCTATTTCCTGTAACTTGCTCTGCTAATTTTACAATATATCATGTGCAGTCATCCATAGCAGATATACATTCTAATTCTTAATGATCTAATAATAATAATCCACCGTATGTATACCACAGTTCATTCAGCTAGTGTCGAGTGATCAAAATTCATTTTGTTTTCATTTTTTTGCCACTATGAAGAATGCTACAATAAATAATTTTGTATATATATTTTTATCTATACAGAATAGATTCACAAAGATGAGATTACTGTGTCAAAGGCTATGTGCATTTTTTTTCAATGATATGGCCAAACTGCTAAGCAATATTTACTGCTCCTAGCATTTCTCCACATTCTAACAGCATTAGATGCCATATATTATTAAGTTGTGCCTACATCACAGGGGAAAAAACCTTATCTTATTTTACTTGGCAATTCTCTGAGATTAGCTTTTCCTTTTTACTGGCTATTTCTCTCTGGCAAACTGCTCATTCATAATCATTGCCCAGTTTTCATGTTGTTCACTTCCAAAAAACTTGTATGGAGTGTCTTGGTATTTAAATGGTTTAAGTGTCAGTTTGTCATGTGTGTTAAAATGCTGGTTCACCTAGCTCAATGTTTGCATTTGCTTACTGTCAAACAAACATAATGAAAGTCTGTTCAGGAAAATACGTGCTTTAATACATCTTTGTTTCTGGCTTGCCTTCCACCCCTCCATCCCACATCGTATTACCATCATTTCTCTTCCTGGCTTCTCTTGCTTTCAAAGTTCTAACTTTCTCTTCTTTATCTCCTCCTCACCAGTTATCACAATTACCTCTATAAAGAACTAAGATCTCTCCCACTACTCTTTTTCTCCCCCCCCCCCCCCCAAAGAGAGAATAAAGCTTTGGCCGAAGACAGTTTTGATGAGATGGCTAGAAAAACTGCTTTTCTTCATTGGCATTTTGAAAATATTGCTCAGTGGTTTGGGACCCATTTATTTCTACTGCCTCCATCTATCTTTGCTTTATGGCTTGACTTCTGCTGCTTTAACTCCACATTCTGTTTTGCTCCATTTCAACTGTTTAGCTGCCAGGTTTGGTCTGGTTTCACTGATTTACTGTATCTAACCTCATTCCCTCTCTGGATTCTGAACCCCATCCTAGAAAAGGCGCTTCCAGCTCACAGACTCACTTGTTTATCGATTGAAGTTTAGTTCAATCGATAAACATTTTAGCATACGTGGGTTCAATTCCAATAGCACAGATGTTTTCAGATCATTTCAGATGGTGAGACCCAGAAATTTTAATTATTTTTCCAAACACTGCTAAATACTGACATATTAAATTTCATCCCATGAACTGAAAACATTTTTACTAGGAGAAAATCATCATGCTGATATATGCAATTATGCTGGAAAGTATTATTTTATTTTCTGTTAGGTATTCCACTTAATACTATAGAAGTATTATGATATTTATTACATAAAGCATTATTATAATAAAATCTCAGGTACTATCCAGAAAAATTAAATGTTTGACCTTAACTTTCTCTAATTTTTCCCTATTATCAATATCAATGTGCTTTTCTTGTTAAGAAAATATTAAAGTGGAAAACTTGAAACAGAGGACATTCCGTTCAATTATTTTTATCTTGAGAATTGGGAAAATACAGCCTTTGTTGTATAGAATGTGGTATGTATGTGATGAGTATGGAAAACGCATACTTCCAATGGAAGCAGAGAGACTTGTTCGGGGGCCATTGCAAACTCCACTGGCAAGGCGCCATCAGCCTGCAGCAAGGTAGTAGAGACAAAGGTAAAAGATTAGAGGTTGATTTTAGAGGGTGAGCTAACAGGACATACTGGAGAGCTCTTAGGCAGTGTGAGGGCATATTCTGACATCTTAAAAGCCTCTGCATTTTAAAATTTCTTACCAGGTGTCAATTTTGTCCATCAAAATCTCGGCCTGGTTATCCTTGTGCATATGCAGATTTTTTGAGTGCCCCCATATGACTCCAGGTTTCAAATATTTGCTTTATCATATGTCCCAAAGTCCAAATACTGGAGGGTCATGTGGAAATATTCCAAAGATTTGCACACAGAAGTGTTACATATAAGGGGAGAACAGCCAATAAAGCTGTTAAATACAAGCAGTTGTGCAAAAGAATCAGTTGTATAGCCAGCCCTGCAATGCTTGGAATCAAGCAGCATGGACACAAAATGTCTATGTGTACCCAAACAGGGAAAAGACTTCAACGCTTTTTCCTTTCACGACTAGTCTAAGGTTTTTGAAGCTCTTCTCATACCTTATCACATTTTACATATCTAAAAAGAATCAATATTTTCTCGTTCTTTACAACATTCCTTTTTGTTGTTGGTATTGCTGTTGTTGAAGGACAATCAATTCTGATTTGCATAAACTCAAGGGCAACTTAAAAAGACAGTTGCAGTAACTAAGATTGAAGCTGGCATGCCTTTCCCCAGTGAGGTGTTAGACATAAAAATGGCTTTCATTTCATAATGGAGAAAAAAGACTTAAGTCTCTGGGACACACCCCTCTTCTCCCCTAATCTTTTCCACAAATAGCAGCCTGAGTGATCTTTTTGTAATGAAAATTCTATCATGTAACTCCAAATATTAAAACTTTCTCATGGCTTTCCATCATCTTAAGAATGAGATCCAAATTCTTCAACCTAGTTTAAATGGTTCTATGTCAGGGCTCTGAACTCTGGTAGACCCAACCCTCCTTCTTAATACAAATATTTTGTATTGCCTTCTTTGCTCTCCCGAGATGAAATCTACTCTTAAGATACTCTACCTACACTCATAATTTTAAAAATATTATAATACCTTAACTTTAATATTAAAAAGAAATATTAGAATGGAATAGAATATGATTATAGAAGCTCTCATTCCCCGAGACATACCTAATGGAACAGGCAGCCTCAAATGCCACCAGCAGCCTCTCATGACAAAGCAAGGGGCCAGCCCAGAGTGAATGAGATGGTAGAGTAGAGAGACAGAGAGAATTCATTCAGGTCCTTGAGTAGAGTATAGATGGTAGAGTAGAGAGACAGAGAGAATTCAGATTTCACTGCACTGGTGAATCAACCAACCCTGAAGCCCATATTACATTTAGATTTTTTAATGATCCAAAACAATAAATTCCTTTCACAGTTAAACTTTCTACAATGGGTTTTCTGAGTGTGATATAAAACATTATAACCAATACACCCAGTCAAAAACAGAGCGTAAGGAACAGTGCTCTGTCAACGGCTTGTCTAAAGCATGCTTACATAATTATCAGTAGAATATGTGAAAATTAGTGAGGTATTTTTCTGACTGATATGAATGAGATATCATAGACTTCAGAGAGATGATGTGTTAAAAGAACAGCCTAAACTAAGTGTTCAGAAATGTTTCCCCTAATAATTCTTAAAGTTTAAGAATCACATTTTCTAATTTCTTATGTATTAAGGTCTAACGTACTTCTCAGGCATTTAAGGCAATGGCGCAATAGTATTCAAAAATTGTTAAAGCTACTCACCCCACCTCCTTCTACCAGTCCTGGTTCAGCTAAGTAATGCAGCTGACCATTAGCATACCTGAAACTACCACACTCACGTGGCTTTCCAGGGCAGGATAAGGAAACACAGTGCCCCTAGTTAACTTCTTGTCAGCAAATATGTGTTTCAAATTTTTTAAGTGTAGTTTTTCTAATACCATAACAAAATCATTCCCCCCACCTTTTCTCTTCATTCTTTCCCAAAAGTAATATAGCTACTAAAATACTCAAAGTTTAACAATTTATGTTGTACTTCTTTCTGCTTTCATCCTAGATTATAATTGCACTACAGTAACTCTAGTGATAAAGGTAAACACTTATATGGAACCATCTGTGTAGCAGGTCTTTATTCTAAGCACTTTGAAAACATTAACTCATTTAACCCTATAATATCCCTACAATGATGATTACTATTTCTATTTTACTGATGAGAACACTGATTTTACTGATGAGAACGTGAAGTTCAGAGAGGTGAAATCACTTGGCCCAAAGTTACACAGCTGTAAGCCAAGGTTTGAACAGAGGGTCAGTGCTCTTAACCACTAGACAACCCTGCCTCTGAATACAGAGAGCAGGCTGGGGAAAACACTGGCTCGTATCGGAGAACATGTTTGAGATTATTAGAAAATGAACTCACATACATCTCAAAGCTCTTAGATACAGGGAGATAAAAACTGCTTTTCAAAGAGAAACAAAAGTAAACAAAATGTATTTCTTGAAGAGTTTACAAAGCTAAAGTCAGAAATGCGTCTCCATCCACACCATCCTGTCTGGTCATCTTTAAACTTCTACCTCCTAAAGCTTTGGTTTCCAATCAGTCACAATCTCTTGTGCTCTGACACACTCCACACACTCACTCACACATGCATTGTGCATTTCACACTCACACACACACAAACATGCCCCAAATCCATGGAAGAAAAACAAAATAAAATTAGCTCTCTTCTCTTTGTTGTTGATCAAATGTAGTTAAAGAGTCAGCAGGGGATAAACATCTTGATGCTTACACTTCAGGTACAAGGGCTTTGAAGAAGAACATAGAAGAGTAACTTTTAATGTAGCACTGTGGAAAGAAAAAAGAATACTGTAAAATCCAGCCCCCATTGTGGGGTGTCATTTCTAACAATGAGCTTTGTTTTCTTTATCTGTAGTGCATACAGATGATCAAACAAAAAATAACTGATCCACAGGCTCTGAAGTTTTCATCAGTAGTCACCTTCTGCATGGATAAATAAATCAAAAAGGGATTTTAATCCTATCTTCCCTTTAACATTATGGCACATATTTTTGCAATAAGCATGGGGCAAATTGGGAGCCTTTCTGAGACACGGGTAGGGAAGTAAAAACCACATTAGATGAACGTGCCTTCCTAGGTGGTGGAAACACATGGATCAAGGGAGGATGGTTGCAACACATCCCTATCAGGAATCAACTGCAGCTATCTGAAGCACCCTCCTACAGGAGGGGATGGAAAATGTCGTCCTGCAGTGGAAGTAAATACAGGGCTGAATATTCAGATGGAAATGGCCACTTGGCTCAATTATGAACGTGATTGACACTAATAGAGAAGCAATGATTTTGTTTAATTCTTTACAAAGACAAAAATTAAAAACCAGGAAGGGGATAAAGCCAAGACCACTGCCAAAGATGATCTTTATCTCCAATGTTCAGTAAATTCTACTCAACTCCATGATTCTCTCCCGCCCTGGGCCTCCATCATTCAAATGTTAAAACATTGCCTGGATGGTGAAGTAATCTGTACATTAAACCATTATGATACACGATTTAAACTATGTAGCCAACCTGCACATGTACCCCTGAACCTAGCAGTTAAAAAAAGAAAATGAAGATTAAAACACAACCCAAAGGGCCAATGGGCAAGCATCCCTTTTTTTCCTTACAGAAAATAGATCTCAGAACTATGATGTATTCATTCACTTTTTAAAAATGAAAAATTTTATAAAGCAAGAAACTCCTCAAAGAGGTCACAGATTTATCATGATGTTAAAAGTCATAAAAATTATAGTTACAGGCTAAGTAGTTAAATCAGAATTACACACCACCCAATTAATTTTATAATCAATAGAGATTAAAGGATATGAGGAAGTAAATGATAGGATCCCAGCTTAAATCAAATCAATATATGTTTATTGATAGCCACTCCATATAAGATACCATGAAGAAGGAAAAGTGGTATGGAACCATGTTCTTGTCTCTGAGCAGCTTACTACCTGGCTGGGGAATTGATGTGTAACGTGCACACAATTTATGTGCACAGCAATAACAATACAAGGGGTGTCACAAGGCCTCACACAAGTAATGACCAGCAGAACCATGTAGAAAGAGCATTTGTATTAATGCAATGGTCAAGAGACTGGGCTCCAGAGCGAGACTTCCTGGATTTGAATCTCAACCCCTCCACTTACAAGCTCATTGACCTTGGACCAGTTATGAGACTTTCAGCAGGAATAAAATAGGACCTGACTCACATGATGATTGTAAAAATTAAGTGAATGAATACTTGCCAAGTGCTTGCAAATAAGGCCTGGCACACAATAATTGCCATGGAAGTAATAAATTAGTGAAATACAATGGAAGGAAGAGAAAGATCTCCATTGCTCTAAAGTCTCCCAAAGTCCTAGGAGGGTTTAAGTAGTAATGGATGATATATTCATTTTCCCCTTCCCATGAATTCCCTCTCTACTGCTACAAACATTCTTAGGTCTCAACCATACTGAGATTAAGAATGATAGTCTCTACTTTGCAACCCCCCTGTAAAAATGTTAGACTCTTCTACCTATGCATCTATTTATCACTGTCCACATTCATTCATTCCCTTATAGCTCAAAACCTGACTCCAGCCCCCACCATTCTACAGAAAGCACTACAAAAACCGTAAAATCTAAATCCAACTTCCATTTCTCCTTAGTCAACACCCTCTCTAGAACATTACAAATTATTCACCATTTGATCATCACAATTTTCTCCTTCGTAGGCTCTGTGATTGCCATCAGACTTTTGGCTTCGAGAAATAAGGACTGCTTTTCCTCACACCTACATCTCTTGGCCTGCAGTAGCATGTGCAATTAAATCACTTTACTAGCGAGTGCTCTCTATGACTTTCAGTAGGCAGACTTCTGAGATGTCCCTCAAGATTCTTGCCTCTGGTATATGTAACCCATATAATTCCTCCTTCTTTTTTTTTTTTTTTTTTTTTTTTGAGACGGAGTCTTGCTCTGCCGCCCAGGCTGGAGTGCAGTGGCCGGATATCAGCTCACTGCAAGCTCCGCCTCCCAGGTTTACGCCATTCTCTTGCCTCAGCCTCCCGAGTAGCTGGGACTACAGGCGCCCGCCACCTCGCCCGGCTAGTTTTTTGTATTTTTTTAGTAGAGACGGGGTTTCACCGTGTTAGCCAGGATGGTCTCGATCTCCTGACCTCGTGATCCACCCGTCTCGGCCTCCCAAAGTGCTGGGATTACAGGCTTGAGCCACCGCGCCCAGCCTCCTCCTTCTTAAGTATGGGCAGGACATGGGTAAGATGGAGTTCACTTCTGTGACTAGGTTATGTTACATAACAAAGGTAAGGGGATTTCTCTGATGTAATTAGGATGCCAGAATCAATTGACTTTGAGTTCATCAAAAGAGAAATTATCTTGGGTGTGCCTGACCTATTCAGAGGAGCCATTTTAAGGGACTGGGCTTTTTTTCTTCCTAAAGGAAGAAATAATTCAAAGCCTAAAAGAAATTCTACTGCTGGCCATGAATAAGAAAGCTGTCAGGTTGTGAGAGGGCTTCAAGAGAGAGCCATGTGGCAGAAACCTGAGAGCAGCTTCTAAGAGCTGAGAGTGAACACTGTGCAGTAGCCAGAAAGACAATGGGTGCCTCAGTCCTACAATCACAAGGAAACAGATTCTGCCAACAAGAGACAGCTCAGAAGTGGGTATTTCCCTAGCCAAGCAAGCCTTCAGGTAAGAGCACAGTCAACTGACACCTTAATTTCAGCCTTCCAGGACCTTTAGCTGAGGACCCTAACTAAAATATGCCACTTTCCAGCCTAAATATTCCAGCCCGTGAAAATGGTGAGACAATAATTTTCTGCCGCATTAAACCACTACGTTTGTGGTAATGTATTACACAGCAATAGCAATCTCACACACCCTCTGCCTTCCCTCTGTCTTTCCCTCTGGCTCTTTTTTCTTGTTCCATCATCTAAATGTGGGTTGATTTTTCCTGGAATTTCTTCTTTCTCAACACTCTCCAAAGTGATTGCGCCTAATTGAGTTACTTTAATAACCATCTATATGTGATTATTGCTAGATTTTCAGACTGCTCTTCTCTCTTAAGTCATGTCCTATTTTTGCCTATTGCCTGCTGGTCAATTCCATGTGGGCACTACCAAACTCCTCATTTGATATCTCCCAAATCTACCTTATTATTGTCCCATCTACTTCTTGCTCAGTATCTCTCACTCCTAGCTGGGCCAGTCCTGTTAATGACATCTCCATCCTCCCAATCAGTTAGTTTGTAAACATCACTAGGATATTCTCTGCTCCTGTTTCCATTAGAACCAATAATTGGCCAAGTCCTGTTTTAACAAGTTTATATTCAAGGCTTCTTTTCTATTCCCAATGGGTAATAGGCTGGCCTTTTTCTTCCTAATTTATTAAAACCTTAGTTCAAAATCCCCAAGTCTTTACAAGTAGGTCTTACAAAAGGTAATGGAGTTGGCACAACCCCAAATGGGCTCTCAAAGTCCAATACGTGTAAGTTTCCAATCTCAGCCCTGCCACTTAATTTCTTTTTTTTTTTTTTTTTTTGAGACAGAGTCTCGCTCTGTTGCCCAGGCTGGAGTGCAGTGGCCGGATCTCAGCTCACTGCAAGCTCCGCCTCCCGGGTTTACGCCATTCTCCTGCCTCAGCCTCCCGAGTAGCTGGGACCACAGGCGCCCGCCACCTCGCCCGGCTAGTTTTTTGTATTTTTTTTAGTAGAGACGGGGTTTCACCGGGTTAGCGAGGATGGTCTCGATCTCCTGACCTCGTGATCCGCCCGCCTCGGCCTCCCAAAGTACTGGGATTACAGGCTTGAGCCACCACGCCCGGCCCCTGCCACTTAATTTCAATGACCTAATCATATTTTTAATATCTCTGGGCCTCAGTTTCCTCATCCAATTATTGGAGAAGGTAACATCTATCTCACAGGGCTATTGTATTACATGTAAAGGAATCCAATCAATGGTGACTATTTGAAATATTACCTGGAATCATGGCAACAGGACCCATTTCCCTGTCAATCGGACTTGAAAGCTTAACAAGGCATTCAATTCTTCTTCCTGTATCCCTTTACTGAATCATCAGGGTAAACTGAACCAATGCCTACTTGGTAGCTTCATCAGAGCACATTTTGAGTCTGCATCCAGACTGTTAACTCTTGGAAAACATTAGCAATATTGCTTGTTTATCCTTCCTTCTGTGAACACTGACTACCACATTCAGCAATAAACATTGATGAAGAAACTGAAGAGTTGTTAAAATGGAAACTTGGCAGCATAAAGGAAAAAGGACAAAGAAGAAAGTGACAGGGGCAAATGCAATTGGTAGGCTTCATCTTAGCTAAAATCAAAGTGAAGCAATGAAGCCCCAGCAGGTTGAGGTTACTCTTAATGAGAAATTCCCTTGGGATATAAATGTCATCATTGAGATCGGATCTTCTTCTAGGATAGTTAGAATGTTCTTATGGGAGGAGAGAGGCAGATACTAGTGTTGTTCATCTCATCTCATGCAACCCAAAGAAAATACCCAATATGAATGGGATTCTTTTGAAGAAAGGGAAATAATGAAAATAATTGGATATGCTTGACAACTTTCAGTTACTCCACTTGCCCTTAAGGTGTAAAGAGTTGAAAATCTAGCTTTTACCTAATGCAGCTGAAAATATCTCTATATAATGTAAAACTTCAAACCATGTTACCAAAGCAATGACAACACTGAAACCTAGAATCTCTTAGGAAACTTAGCAGGCTATTATTTTGAGTACATAACAATGACACAACTTTAATTCCTGCCAAATATTGAGGGCACGGCATTCATAAAAATTTTGGTCTAGTTTATGAAAAATAAACCAGGAGGCCTCAGTTAAAACTCTTATAAATACCTTCTTTAAAGTGATTTTAAAAGATTTCACTGATTTCTTTCACTCATCAATGTTAATGAAATCAGAAAAAGTGTCCTAGAAATGGTTATACTTTGGGCAATATTTGAGTAAGACATTAAGAAATTCTATTAAAAGAGTGTCCCAGAAAGGAGCAAGAGCTAAACATGCAGACAAAATTCAAAGAAGCCCAAGCAAAAGGGAGGCAGAAAGTCAGGAGGAATTTCCTGAACAGGAACGAAAACTTCAGACCCATGAGGGATAGGAAAGCAAAAGAAGTTCTAGTTGGCCTTACCAGCCAGAGAACAAGCAAACCCTGGCAAGAGCCTCCTCAGGCAGCAGGTTTAACATGGCCCTGCCCTACTGAAGGGTATCTATCACACAGTGATAGATGATGCTCTAATAAGGCTCTGCAGGGTGATGGAGGGAACCCATAAACCCAGTGTGGTTGAAACGCGGGTGGAACAATAAAGAAGAGAGAAAGAAAAGGTTGCTAGGTGTTGAGAACCCTACATGTAATTTTATGTATAATAGTTGACTTTATCTCCACAACAACTCTCTAAAGTATCAGTATACTCACTGTATAGGTGTGGAAGGATAGGTACAAAGAGGCTAAGTGAGAGGAGGTGGAAAAAGTCATTGCTGAGCAGGCATTTCCATTCTTTCCTAAACACCTATGCAAGAAGCATACCTCCCTGCCTTCACTGTTGGACTCGGTCATGTGACTCGCATGAAAAGTCAGCAGAAGACCATGTACCAGCCCAAGCCCTTGCCTTAAGAAGTTTCTGCTTATATCTCTGGGAGATACTGACTGACTGGAGAAGAACACACACGTTCCAGGCAACCATAAAGCCACCATCATGGCACCAAAGTGAGATATATGGGGCAGAGCCATCTTCTGACCTGCAGATTTGCAGTATTAAAAAGAGGCCCTCAGCTGTTCTGTGGAGCTGTGAGGATACAATGAGACTGTTGCATTCCACTGAAGAACAGAGTGAGTAACCAGTTTACTCAAGTGTCTAAAAGTGATTTTTTCACTAAGTGTCTCTTACTAGCACTTAGCACTGTGTGTAAAACACAGTAGCCATTTTCTGAACAAATATTAGCTTTTTTTCTTCCACAAAAAGGAAGAACCATAGAAGTGTAATACAGAAACCCACTTCTGACTTCCACCTCAAAATTCCAAATATAGTACCTTTATGAGGTGTCTTATTTCTGAGTCAGCCTGATTCTTACACAGCACAGACTATCCCATTTTGTTCTGTTTTGTTGTGGGCCTAAGGGCAATATTTTTTTTTTCTGCCATAAACAGCTTTCTTGCACTGTTTCTTTTACAAATCACATTAGCTAAAAATACTGCATTTTATTCTCTTATATCATTCTCTCTCTAGTCAGGATACTTCACTCTTCACTGCATTTTTGTAACTCTCATCTGGTATTTTTTTATGTCTCTGTTTTCTGCACTTATCTCCATCAAATGTAGATAACAGTCACTGACTTCTAGATGACTCTAAGCTTTTACTGATCTTTGGGAGATTACATCTATGAAAGGTTTGACATAATCTACTAACCAAAGATCTCTTTCTATCACTTCCAGCAGTTTTCATTCATTGAGATTAAGCCAATAGTTGCAAGGGTGGTGAGTTTCAGGGCAGTGATAATACTCAACTACTCTAAAGATTGCTCCTTTTTCTCAGTCCTGGTTTTGGGCCAGGTGTGGTGGCTCATACCTGTAACCCCAGCACTTTGGGAGGCCGAAGTAGGCAGATTACTTGAGGTCAGCAGTTCAAGACCAGCCTGGACAACATGGTGAAACCCCATCTCTACTAAAAATACAAAAATTAGCCCGCTGTAGTGGTGCGCACCTATGGTCCAAACTACTTGGGAGCTGAGACAGAAGAATAGTTTGAACTCTGGAGGCAGAGGCTGCAATGAGCTGAGATGGTACCGCAGCACTCCTCTGGATGACAGAGCGAGATTCCATCTCAAAAAAAAAAAGACCATTAACTTCATTCTATCCCCTACACACAACATTCTTGCTCCATCATTTCCTTTTTCCTTTTATGATGTTGGCCTAATGATTTAGTATTTAAGTTCTCTTTACAAATTGGATAACAATTAAAAATTTTATAGGAAAGCAGAGGCCCTCCCAACTCAAAACTACTACTGGCTCATTCTTATCTGTAGAATCAATTCAGGATACTTAGTGTAGCCATTGCTGGCTGTTTCACTGACCTAACTCTTGCCAACAGCTCCCTCAAAACAATCTCCCCACCTCCCACACATACTTAAAAGAGAACTAATGTTTATGCTTTCAATATTATTGCAGTATATATTTTAATTATTTCAAATCATTTAGTATTTTGCTGGTGAAGGACAAAGGCTTAAGTTCTACTTTGTCCTTGGCAAAGTAAGTGACAGAGCCGTCCTACCAAAGTCAGGACTCCTCGTTTCCTAAGCACCTCACTGACATCCTGCACCTTGGCTTACATCCTTTCCTCAGCTCAAAATGCCTCTCAAACACCCTCTTCCAGTGAGCACTTACAGACTCTCTAATGTTCAGCTCAGAGTCTTCTCTTACTAGCTTTTTATGACCACCCTGAGACAAAATTAACTGTTGCCCCATGTATGTATCCGTGGCCTCCTGCATAGTTTTATTAGAGGAAACATACAAATACACTATTCTTCTGCTCACCCCACTGACCTACAGCTCCTTGATGGTAGGGCTTTAATTTTGTTCACTTGGGTTTTTGTTTGTTTTGAGACAGGGTCTTGCTCTGTCACCCAGGCTAGAGTGCAGTAGCACTATCTTGGCTCACTGCAACCTCCACCTCCCAGACTCAAGTAATCCTCCCACCCCAGCCTACTGAGTAGCTGGGACTACTCAGAACATGCCACCATGCCCAGCTAATTTTTGTATCTTTTGAAGAGATGGGGTTTCATCATGTTGCCCAGGCTGGTCTTGAACTCCTGAGCTCAAGCAATGCACCTGCCTTGGCCTCCCAAAGTACTGGTTTTACAGGCGTGAGCCATGGTGCCCAGCCTGGGCCTTTATTTTTAATTCTCAGGACTGTTAGTTTTTGACACATTGTAGGCGCTCAACATTCAACATTCAACAAATGAGTGTTCAACCTAATCTAGATAGCTACTATAATTATTAATGAAAAGGAAAGAGCTCTGAGGGAACATGCTTCCATCCATATGGGTCATCTAAAATATACTGATAGTGATAAAAAGTGAGTATATAGTGAAATGGTGGTAAATATATCACTATCTAGCATTTTTATCTTAACACAGAGGCTCTTTTAAAAGCTTCTGAGGACAGCTTATCAGTACTTCATAAGCAAGAGACTGCTAGCATGCAGGCAATTTACAAATAAACATAATTCTAATTTTCACAGCTAAACAATTGAGAAGGGTTATAGAATCCTTAAAAAGTGTTTATGAAAAACAGCTCCTGCATCAAATAGCTCACATAGATCTACTGGGGATAGCATTTGTGATAGGAGTAAAATTAACATGTTGCCAAACTACCAATGTCCTTTTCTTGGATGTTGTCACCTACTAACATCACATCATATATACTTGTTTATATTTGATTATGGTTTTTGCAAACACATTTTTGTGTTTGGTTTTTACTTATAAGGTTAAAACACATCAGAACATTTGCTAGAAGAATTGCCTTTTTTTTAACTGTGATAACACTTAAGATATATACTCAAGAAAATTTTAAGTACACTAGATAATATTGTTAACTATATACACATTATACAGCAGATCTCTAGAACTAATTGTTCATCTTGCATAACAAACTTTATATCTGTCAGAGAGAAACTCTCTATTCATCCCTGCCCCCATCACTATCCCCTGGTAATGACCATTCTACTTTTTTGAATTTGATTGTTTTAGATTTCTCATATAAGTGTAATCATGCACTTCTGTGACTGGTTAATATCACCTGGCATGATGCCCTTCAGGTTCATCTACATTATCTCATATGCAAGGTGAATAATATATATATATATATATGGGTATCTATACATGTATATCACATTTTCTTTATATATCCATCTGTGGATGGACATTTAGGTTGTTTATATATTTTAACTATTATGAATAATGTTGCAATGAACATGAGAGTGCTAATATCTTTTGAGATACTGATTTTAATTCTTTAAAATACTCAGGGCCGGGCGCGGTGGCTCAAGCCTGTAATCCCAGCACTTTGGGAGGCCGAGACGGGCGGATCACGAGGTCAGGAGATCGAGACCATCCTGGCTAACACGGTGAAACCCCGTCTCTACTAAAAAAATACAAAAAACTAGCCGGGCGAGGTGGCGGGCGCCTGTGGTCCCAGCTACTCGGGAGGCTGAGGCAGGAGAATGGCGTGAACCCGGGAGGCGGAGCTTGCAGTGAGCTGAGATCCGGCCACTGCACTCCAGACCGGGCGACAGAGCAAGACTCCGTCTCAAAAAAAAAAATAAATAAATAAATAAATAAATAAAATAAAATAAAATAAAATACTCAGAACTGGTATTGCTGGATCATGGGGTAAATCTCTTTTTAATTTTTTGGAAATCTCCATACCGTTTTCTATAATCACTGCATTGTTTTATATTCCCACCAACTGTTTACAAGTATTCCAATTTCTTCATATACTTACCAGCACTTGGGCTTTGGGTTTGCTTTTGTGACAATACCCCATCCTAACAGGTGTGAGGTATTCTCTCACTGTGGTTCTGATTCACAGCTTCCTGATGATTAGTAATGGTGAATATCATTTCATATACCTGTTGGCTATTAGCATGTTTCTTTGGAGAAATTTCTATTTAATTCCTTTTGCTCATTTTGTAACCAGGTTGAGTGGATTTTTTTGGCTATTGATTTGCAGGAATTCCTTATATATTTTGCATATTAGATGCATCAGATGCATGGTTCATAGTTTCTCCTGTTCCACAGGTGGCTTTTCCACTGTGTTGACTGTTCCCTCTGCTGTGCAGAAGCATTTCAGTGTGAGGTAGTTTCAATTGTCTATTTTTGGTTTCAGTGCCTGTGATTTTGGTGTCCTATCCACGAAATTATTGCCTAGACAAATGGCATGGAGATTTCCCCATTTCCTTCTACAGACTTTATAGATTCATGTTTTACTTCTAAATCTTTTGTTTTACTTTGAGCTTATTCTTATGTACCATGGAATACATTAACATTGGACCCTTTTATTATACCATATTCAACCAATTACTTTAATGACAGTGGGCAGTTACTGTATACCTTGTCTGTACCGTTTCTCTCAACATTTGCATCTCCCTTTGGGAATCTTTTGCAGTTACATCCTACTATCTACCTCTCAACACTTAGAAAATAAATATTTTCTCTTCCAAATCTCTATTGACAGCAAAATCTCAAAGTAAATCCATATGTGAATAGTCACTTTTAAAGAATAGGCAAGTTAAATACTCAGCAGGAATAAAAAGTACAACTCTGTCTTTCTCTTTCTGACACATTTTCTTCCCTGCTTTCCTCCTTCATCCTGTGAGTATCTCAACTGCAGGGTTGCATATGGGATACATGTGAGGTTTACATCAATCTTACACAGCAGGGTGAGAATGATCACGCTATCCTCATCCCCCACCAGGACCTCTGGAGTAATGTCACATTTCCTTGCCACTGAAAATGCTACCTGATGTACATTACCTTGTCTTTATTTCAGGTTTTAATAACACATTCAAACTGTCTTTTCAAATCATTTTCTTAAATGCCTTGACAGACTTGTTCTAGTGTTACCCTAGATAAATGCCTGCTTTATACCAAACAGATACCAGAATAATTTCTCTTCAATTTCCTCCTGCATTTTGCCTAATTATTTTGAAACACTTTACAGTATATTCCTTGGTCCCATTAAATAAAAAATATCTCTTACATTCTTTACCCATTCCTGCCCACCCACTAATCAGTTTCTGCTCTTTGGGTTTCATTCTGGAAATAACATCTTACTAACTACAACATTCATAGTTAAGCCAAAGAAAACAGGTATCCTTCGTAACAATGTTTTTTCTCCACTGTGGCATGTATCAGAGATTTTCTTTTTTGGTTTATTTTACATTGTCTCCAAACAAATAAATCTAAAGTTAAAATACAAAGTATCCTTTGCTTTATAGGCTATGCAATGAAAAATGTAATTTACACAGTGCATGCCTCAACTGTCCTGACTGGACAGAATCAATGGCACAGAAGGAAAACAGTAATGCATCACACAACCACTCCTTATCAGCCACTTCGCAGCAAAGATGACTGTATGATGGGCCAGCAGCAAGCCATTATCATGCACAGGCTTTTCTCTTTGATTTGTGCTGAAATGTAGGCTATCCAGTTCATACCAGCCTTCAGGCAAAGCCCTGTGGGAAGTAACTGCAAGCCATAAACTTCCAGTCCTTTGAAAACATTTGTAATAAAGTATGCAAATAGAGCCACCAACATTACTAGGGAGTCTAACTTTTAAATGACTGAGTGTTATTGGACGTGATTTTTAAATGAAAAATTCAGATATGATGGCAAGACAGTTTTTCACAACCCTCCTGATGTGGTTGAGGAGTTGATGTAGTATTGGGGAATTATATACTTTGTAAGGTAATAAAAATGATTTTTTTTTTTAACCAACAACTTGATTTATGAAGAGTGGTGCACACGTCTGCTGAAATATCAAAGTAAACTTTTCGTTTACATTGGTGAGGAAGCTAAAAGGCTAATAACTCCAGGGAACATAAAAGCTTAGACCTTCTTTTGGTTTCTTTTCAGGGTGAAGATAAATGCCAGATTGAGTTACCTTGTGTTTTAATACTTAAATCTAAGATTTTAATAACTATTCTTTTAAGTTCAGGGTACATGTGCAGCCTTCCTACACAGGTAAACATGTGTCATGGGGGTTTGTTGTACAGATTATTTCATCGTCCAGGTATTAAGCCTAGTACCCATTAGTTACTTTTCCTGATCCTGTCCCTCCTGTCACCCTCCATGCTCTGACGACAGACCCCAGTGTGTGTTATTCCCCTCTATGTGTCCATGTGTCCTCATCATTTAGCTCCCACTTATAGGTGAAAACATACAGTATTTGGTTTTCTTTTCCTGCATTCGATTGCTAAGGATAATGGCCTCCAGCTCCATCCTTATCCCTGCAAAGGGTGCAATCTTGTTCTCTTTCATGGCTGCATAGTATTCCATGGTGTATATGTACCACATTTTCTTTTTCCTTTTTTCTTTTCTTTTTGAGATGGAGTCTCATTCTGTCATCCAGGCTGGAGTGCAGTAGCATGATCTCGGCTCAGCTCACTGCAACCTCTTCCTCCTGGGCTCAAGCAATTCTCCTGCCTCAGCTTCCCAAGTAGCTGGAACTACAGGTATGTGCCACCACACCTGGCTAATTTTTGTATTTTTAGTCAAGATAGAGGGTTTCACCATGTTGACCAGGATGGTCTCAAACTCCAGACCTCAAGTGATCCACCCACCTCAGCCTCCCAAAGTTCTAGGATTACAGGTGTGAGCCACTGCACCCAGCCAGTACCACATTTTCTTTATCCAGTTTATCACTGAAAGGCATTCAGATTGAGTTACTTTCATTCAACAGTTTTTCACAAGTATATGCGGTGTGCCCATTATATGCCAGCCACTGTCCTAGGTGCTGAGGGCACAGCCGTGAATAAAACAGACCAACAGAAGGTCTAGGCTTTTATATGTCCTAGAGGTATTAGCCTTTAGCATCCTCACCAATGTAAATGAAATGTTTACTTTGATATTTCAGCAGACATGTACACCATTCTTCATAAATAAAGTTGTTGGTTTAAAAAATCATTTTTTATTATATCATGAAGGTAATGTCTGTGGCCACACAGACAAAAAAACCCTGTCCGCATGGAGTCTACACTCGAAGCCACATATGCTGCTTGTCTTCACAGATCTGAGCCAAAACATGTTTCTTTTTATTTCTAAGGCATTAATATTAACTGGGGTCAAATTTTATTCATTTTCTTAGACAGTATGGATTTTAAAAAGGAATCATCATTAGAAAATGTTTGCCTAATGTCTAGGAAAAACATTACCGGTCTGAGATTCTTTTAAGTACCCATCTACTTCACAAAATGTTTTTCTGTGAATTAAACTACACAGACTACAGGAAAAGTTAAAATTGAGGTATAAATAAAATAAAGAACAGCACCTAACATGTGCCTCCTATTTTGTACTTTCCTATTTGATTTGATTATGTTATCAGTCTCTTCCCCCATTCACAGGAGAGGCCCATTAAAACCTAAAGTTTAGTACAACTTTCTGGAAATTCTGCAAAGTGGCAAACAAACTGAGAAGATCATATGCCTTAAAAACCCATCACTGATGTTCTTGATCAATAGCTGGCATAAATAAACCGTAGACATGTGGGCAAGACTGCTGGAGCCAGGCAAGGATTTTTCTTAATGTGGATAGTGATGTCACTGAGGCAGAGAGAAGGGAGGCATATTTACAATAAAAGGGAGTGATTATACAATACACTCAAACCATAAATAAATACTCCATTAAGTTATCTAATTCTCTCTATATGTTCTTAGGAGGCCTTCCTGTCAGCCACTTAACTTAGCGAAAAGCAAGTAAAGCTCCATTAATCATTCATTCAGCCAAAACTTGCTGAATCCTGCTCTATGCCTGCCTTGACACACCATCATCACTACTGTGTATTAAGAGTTTACTACATCCTAGACGCTGTGCTCAGAGATTACATGCATCATGTCATTCCATCAATGAGCAACCCTGTAAGTTGGGTGTTTTTTTTTAATAATAATTATATAGGTGAGGCAAATGATATTCAAGTTGTGTTATTTGTCTGTGGTCACATGGCAATTAAATAATCAGATGTCATATGAGGGTATGTAGTTCTAAGATACAAATTCATATTTATGTTACTACATAAAGAGCTTTCTCATGCAAAACAATCAACATCCAAATTCAGGGGAAATTCAGACCTATATTCTACAAAAATGTAGTTAATAGGTGTTTGGCTGACATACTTTAAGATATTCCCCCCCCCATGTACCAAAATCATGACTAGTCACTTGAATTAGTAGACTTCCACATACTTCAAGTTCAACAACAGCTGCCTAGAATAATGTATTATGGTATTTTACATTTTTTAAAATTAAGATACAGTATGATTGTATAAACATATATAAACTTTTACATAGTCATATTATATAAAAAGATTCAATATAATTATATGAGGCAGGATAAGTAGTCAAGGTAGTAATCATGTCCTTGGGATATGGCAACTGTGGCAACCGTAGAGTCAAAACAATAAGCCCCAGCATTGGCATTGTAGTTCAGCTCACTCAAGCAAAGCTATCTCCAGTAGGGAACTTCCCCCGGAGGGAACATGCACATTTGATTTCACCTGTCCTCAGACTGACCCTGTGCTGATGATAATAGTAAAAACACACCCTTGGGTGGAGATTTAAGATGCTAATGAGACATGCGGCATATGAACAAGCATGTATAGCTACTGCACGTGTGCACCCAGACGACCACCCAGAACATGCTTGCTAGTAACATTGCTTCCCACCTCCTTATGAACAATCATGTAAAAACTCCCAAAAAGGGAGTTTCCCTATTGCCAGTCTTTGCTATCTCATCCTTACAAGCGGCCCGCCCTGAACTCTCTGTCTCTCAGGGTGTACTATCTATTCTGCACTTAACTTTCAAAATATGCTTTTCTTTTGCAATAAATTACTCTATGCTGCATATCCTTTGCTGTGTCTTGTTTAAATTCTTTTAAACTAAGAAGAACCGCGGTCTCACAAGAGCCTTCAACAATTACATATTGTTAACTTAAATAACAACTCTGCAGTTCAAATTTAAAGAGAACTGTTTCTGTTTAATAATCAATCCCCTTTTTACCAAGACAATGGGAAAATAACATTCATGCTGATCACCAACTAACCACATTGTTGGGTTAAATCAAGCGTCTGCAATCCCTTTGAGAAATAATGAGTGATGTCTGTGGTATCCAGAACACCAAAATTGCCTAGGCTACTTTCTAGAACAGTACACATCTAGTTCCATCACCTCAGCTGTATGTTTACCAGGAATGTATACAAAATATCAATTCCCAAACCCATCATACCTTTAGTATATTTACATGATTTAAGAATATGAGAGACTGGTGAAATATGCTGAAGAAAACAGAGCCATTGCTTCCATTACTTGCTTCAAAAGATGAGATAAATTCAATTGGTGAGAGTGACTGGCTTTATATTAGATGGAGAAACCTTTACAAGGTGAGAAAGATGATCACAAAAGTCCAGGAGAACTGTGCCTTAGATTGCTTTGCAGGCATCCAAGTTTTTACTCCCACTTTGAAGAAATAATTGGTCGTGCAGGATGGATAACATTTATTTGAGAAAGTAGAGGTGAGACTCCAACCAGCCAATTCATTTTCAAGGAGGTCTAGAACCAAGAATTACCCAACAGATGCACATTATAATGTCCTAAAAATATTTAAATAGCATTTTCTTTCCTTCTAAAGCAACGTTTGTTGTTCTAGCCAAGTGTTCCAATCAACTGACAAACTAGAAGTCATAACTGATCTGAATAAAGGGCTTCTACTCTGCTCTGCGCAAAGCCTCGGGTAGCTAGAGGCAAGATTCTCTAGCAACACAAGCTCTACCCACGCAGGTCACCCGCCCCAGAACTCTGCTTTTAGATTTGGGTACGGCCTCGAAGGACTACAGGTGATCAGATGGACGACATCCTAAGTCAAACAGTCTCAGTCAGTGATTCCTCTGGGCACACCTTCCTTCTGATACTCCTAAACACCAGAACACACTGAGCAGCCTGGGAAAATGGCAAGTAACACTTACTTCTCTCTGGGTACCATGTGTCTCCCGACACTTGAGTGTCAGGAATCACTCTTTTCTAAACTCCCAGGCTCCTCAAAGAGAAGTGCGGACATATATCATTTTTAGAATGGAAGGAATATTCCAGACTTGCTGCTCAAGAAACAGAAGATGCAAGTGTCTTTGGCTTGTTCAAAAGTACACCCCTTCTTTCTTTGTGCTGTGGGCAAGAGATGTGCATACCAGTCTAAATGAACCAGTGCTGTGTTTATGTTGATGCTGCTTTCCACCATGTTTCCAATCCTTTACTCTTTCTCACCATTTACTGAGGTGCTCTCACCCATGCTTCACATCCACAGCTCCACAACTGGTCATCCTTAGTCACAGTGTTGCCAGTTCTAAGCCAACCTAGCCCCCAGAGTCTCATTTTATATGCACAACAGAGGTAAGGCGCGTTGTCCATTAGCAAGCCAAAGACTTCTTTTTTTTTTTTTTTTTTTTTTTTTGAGACGGAGTCTCGCTCTATCGGCCAAGCTGGAGTGCAGTGGCCGGATCTCAGCTCACTGCAAGCTCCGCCTCCCGGGTTCACGCCATTCTCCTGCCTCAGCCTCCCGTGTAGCTGGGACTACAGGCGCCCGCCACCTCGCCCAGCTAGTTTTTTGTACTTTTTTTTAGTAGAGACGGGGTTTCACCGTGTTAGCCAGGATGGTCTCGATCTCCTGACCTCGTGATCCGCCCGCCTCGGCCTCCCAAAGTGCTGGGATTACAGGCTTGAGCCACCGCGCCCGGCCAAGACTTCTTAAATCACTAACTGGTTCCTAGACTTCTTGGAATGATTTCAGGAACAACTTGCTGCCCTGGGTCCACTGCTCTTCCCTATCCAAATTCCAGACAAGCAACTGGTATCTTCCCTGTTATCAGTTCCCAAGACTAGACTTTTCTCCCAGTCAGGGAAACTGGGCTTGTTACATTTCCATGACATGTCATTCTGAGTGCCTTGTTGCCCATCTCTACCTGGAAGATGGTATATAAATGAAATCATTTACACACTGCCGTTTTAATTTTTAAAGGAATTGTAAGCATGTCAAATTAAGCTCATACTGAATAATAACATTCTAAATAATAATAGAGGCCACCAAATGAGTGTATAATATGTACCAGGTCCTATGCCTGTAACTTTACCTACACTATCATTTAATTCGCTCAGCAATCCTATGAGGAAAATACTATTAATATCTTACCATGAGGAACCTCAGCATTAAAAACTTGCCCAAAGTCATAGGGCATGTAAACTCATTTATGTCAAATTTCCAATCCAAATTATACAACCCAAAGACTCCCCAAAGGTAACCAAACAGATCAACAAAATGTATATAAATCCAAGGTTTTTCTCTCGCCTGTCTTTCTGCAATATTCAGTGGGGCAACAAATCTCTGGAATCTGTCATCTCAGTATATTTTTAATAAAGTTGACTCTTTCACACACTCTCCTGGAATCTCTCTCCAGGTGCTCAGCTTGGAGGAACTCAACCAAAGTGCAAATAACATAGGGCAAGACGTGATATTTGGAATTTAAGATGCTTTGGGTTTTATGTTGGCATATCGTTCTGATACTCTATCAAATTACAACCCAGCAAGAGAAATGTATTATGAACTTGTGTGATATAATAACAAGTTAAAAAGAGTCATCCTTTCTTGGAAATTATCACATTCACCCCTTTTGTTTTTGCTTTTGTTCTTAGAACTTGCTGCTTCACCTCTTGCAAAGTCCCATAAGGTAGAACCAGATGACAACACTGTCTTTACCTGATACAGGAGACAGAAAATAAATAAAAAAAAATAAAAGGCCATTTTACACAGAAGGGACCTAATTCTGAATGATTCGCCAACATTTGATGAATCACTGATGAACTATACCTTTGCCCTCTTCAGATTCCTTCTTTACTGTACTACCAATAAGTTTGACCAAGTCCACGCAGGGAGCTTACTCACAAAACTGTACAAGTTTCTAAAAATGTACAGCAATAAATATATTATTCTGGGAAGTATGTTCTCGGGAACAAGAGGTGTCTCCACTTAACAATGAAGTAGCTCACTGAATCATTTAAAAGTGGGCTGAAGAAAACAATAAAATCTTTAAAAAACAATTTATCATCTCAAACTTTTCCTTGAACAACTGTTTGTTGTTGTTGTTGTTGTTGTTGTTGTTGTTGTTTTACCTTAGAGAACAGGCACAGGAAAATAAAATCACTTAACACATAGAGAACACAAGATAGAGACACACTTTTAGAAAGAGTCACATACAAACTGGTTAGTAAATTAGGCTATTGTCTTATAAAAGTTGTAAATCTTAGGCCAATATGTTCTTGAATAGTTGATATTTGACGCATCTGTATGTATTTTATTTATATACATATATGTATTTTACATATATATTTTATATATGTGTGTGTGTGTGTGTGTGTGTGTGTGTGTGTTTATCTCAGGTCATTTTTCCTCATGCTTGTTCTTTTTTGGTTTTTCAGTTTTTTAGGTTTTTTTGTTTTTGCTTTTGTTTTGTTTTGTTTTTTTAATTTTAAGAGACAAGGCTCTTTTTAATTTTAAGAGACACTCCACCTAGGCTGGAGTGCAGTGGCATGATCATGGCTCACTGCAGCCTCAAACTCCTGGGCTCAAGTAATCCTCCTGCCTTAGCCTTTCATGTAGCTGGACTACAGGTACATGCTACCATGCCTAATTTTCTTAACTTATTGTAGAAATGGGATCTCACTGTGTTCCCTGTGCTGGTCTTGAACTCCTGGGCTCAAGCGATCCTCCTGCCTCAGCCTCTCAAAGCACTGGGATTGCAGGCATAAGCCACCACGCCCAGCTCTGGTCACTCTGAAAGAAATGTCATTCTCTATTTGTGAATATTCTTAAAAAAAAAAAAAAAAGAAATGTCATTCTCTTTTTTGAAAAGACTTGTGATTTCATTATAATGCCTAATTGTTTTGCCATACACCTAAGGTTCCTGATTCATCCTCCTAAGTGACAAAGACTTTTTGCATAGAATCAAAAGAACTTCTGGTGATGGGGAGTTGGTCCATAGAAAAGAAAAACTCCTACTCCATTGTCTTGAAATTTTGTTTTTGCCATCTAATTCCTGAGGTACAGCTTTCTGGCTGAGAAGAAACTGCCCAAAGACCCTAATTCCGTTAAACTGAAAAGCGACGAAAGGAACCGCGTGAGGTTTTCTTCATGGAGCACTACGGCCTCACCACAGATGTAGCTTACTTACCTGAGCCCTACCTGGTAACTCCATGTGGATTACCATAAATACTTTAAAAAAGTGGTAATCAAATACTAATGAATGTAAGTATGCTTGGAAAACGTAGTAAGACAGTTTCCTAGGCCCTATCTCCAGAGACTCTGATTCACTAGGTCTGGGTGGGGCCCATGAATTTGCATTCAAATAAACTCACAGATGATGCCAAATGCTTAGCCTGAGGACATTTTGAGAATCACTCTAGAGCACTGGGATTCCAAAGCACTCAGGGTAACCTGTATCACAGACTGTATCTAAAATGTTGTTCTTGGATTATAGTAGTCTGTAGATTTAAGAAGCAATTACCAGACATTTCTTACTAAAGGTCATCAAAGAAAGCACACTGCTGTGATGGCAGGCTATCTACTTTTGTAAAAAGAAGAAGAAAAAAACTTAAAGTAATGGCTCTTCCCTTGGAACTGAGAGAAAGCTGACTCTGGTTTGCAAAGGCCTGTCTCATTCCTGATCCTTTATCATTTGAGAGAGGTGTGAACAGTCTACGTCAAAAATGCTTCATTGCTCATTCCCAGGAAGCCACTCACAGGGCCGACTGTAATTTTACTTAAGCCTGTCTGAACTTGCTTTTATTATTTTTTCCCCCTGTAGACACATATGATTTTCTTTCTTTGCAAGAAAGAATTCAAAGACAAAGACACAGATGTGATTTTACCAAATTAGCAAACTTTAAAGCAAAACAAAAAAAAAATCATCCATTTCTGTTTAGAGCAAGACTCCCTGTGACCCCTCTACTCATCTTCCTATGCAGGGAGAAAAATGTGAAAACGTAATAGCCACTCTTCAAGACTGATTAAATAAAACTCATTCAAAAGCCTATGTCGATAACATATTCCTATCTTTTGTGTGCAAATCCATATTGTGTTTCTTGGATGACCTAATATCCTAGAAAAAATAGACCTGCTTCTTACTGAAAAGCAGCAGTTGGCAACTGAAATGCCTACAGCACAAGTAGTAACAAAGTGAATGGACCAAGCCAGGAGTGAAGCAAGGGAGGGTAGGAGGGACAATGGAGATCTTGAGAGTCCTGGCATTACTGAGAGAACTGCAACTAATTAGCTTCAGAACAAAGTCCAATTCTGATAATGCCAATTGGGGCATCCTTGAGATTCTTTTCATTTTTTATTTGTTTCTCTTGATCCTCTTTCTTGATGTGTCTGATGATTTTAAGTTGAATTACAGAAGCTGTGAATGAAGAATTATAGAGACTCTGCATGATGGTATCTCCCACCAAAGAAGGTTTGTCCTACTCTCTGGCAGGCAGTCTGAAATGGGGCATTACTTTCATCCAATGTGGAATTTGTTGACTCAAAGCTGGTTAGCATTTTGAAAATGTGGTCCACCTCTGGTTTGCACACACTCCATAAGTGTGGTTTAAAGGCCTGTGCTATACACTAGTACACCTGTCATTTGTGGATGTTCAACTCTACTTATTTTAACCTTAGCCCCAGGAGACTATCAAAAATACACACAGTGGCTCACATCTGTGATCCCAACACTTTGCACCAAGGCAGGAAAATAGCTTGAAGTCAGGAGTTCAAGACCAGCCGGGTCAATATAGCAAGACCCTGTCTCCACAAAAGAATTGAAAAATTAGCCAGGTATGCTCATGCACACTTACAGTCCAAGCTATTCAGGAGGCTGAGGTGGGAGGACTCCTTAAGCCCAGGAGTTTGAGGTTGCAGTGAGCTATGATCATTCTACTGCACTCCAGCCTGGGCAGTGGAGCAAGACCCTATCTCATAAAAAATTAAAATTAAAATTAAAAAAGCCTTCAGGTATAAATCTACCCAAGACACCCACCTTCTCTCTGAGATCTTGGTTCCTCTGAATCCTGGCTGCTTTGGCAGACCCAAACTTCCATGCTTGTCTCTTCAGCCTTGTGAGATCACCAAAAATTATTTTACCTAAAAGGTATGATTTTCTACCTGCCCGTTTTCTCAACTGCTCCTTAAGCCAAAACCCAGCAAGTTCCCTGAAGGGGAAAGCAGCCTGTGGATTCCTGGCTCAGCACTCTATAGTTCCCCGATTTCTGGGTCTCTTGGTTGTCTTGGCAGTTCTCTGTTATTTTCAAAGTTTAGATGTGGCTTTTCTGTTGTCTTCAAAGAAACATTGGTTTGTCACAAGTCATTCTAATTTAGCCAAAAGCAGAAGTCCTCAGGTTAATTGAACAGAGTAATATAATTTCATCCCCAAGAAATGTTTTTATTCTGAAATATGAATTCAAATTTAAACTTAATCCATATAAATTACATAGGAATTATTTTGCTAAGAATTAGCTTCAAATGTGATAATATACATATTCTACTCCAAACAAGGTGACAACTACTTCTTAGTTCAATGATCTCCTTTAAGACAGATATATCAAGCAATTTTTGTAATCTATCAGCAGGCCTCAAAGAAATTTCAAATAACCACAAATCAGTGTTATTCTTTGGATTACTTGAGATGCTCTAGATAAATATTTGATGATAGATGGACACTAGGCAGAGGAATAGTTTCATCTAACACAATTAAAAAAAAAAAAAAAGATAAGACAGCCACCCGCATGTTTAGCAGGGAGCAAGATGAGAATGTTGCTGACAGAATACTACTCCTGCAGCTGCCAGTAATAAGCCACCCTTGAAGCAAAGAGATGGGGATTTAAATG
Source organism: Trachypithecus francoisi (assembly GCF_009764315.1). Classification (NCBI taxonomy): domain Eukaryota; kingdom Metazoa; phylum Chordata; class Mammalia; order Primates; family Cercopithecidae; genus Trachypithecus; species Trachypithecus francoisi. Next base: position 28,721,604 of record NW_022681453.1, read on the forward strand.
AGGACACTATCCAACTTAAGACTTTCTGTAGAACATAGTGTCCTAGATGAAGATGTATGTAGTAAAAACAGGGAAATCACCAAATTATTTCCATTACCATGTGTTACCTCCAACTGGGACTTCTCATATTCCTGAAAATTCACCTGCAGAAGAAAGTAAAAGAGAAACAACAAATTCTGGCCATGAAATAATGTTGAATGCTCTTTCAGAATATTGCCCTGTTAGGACATCTCATCAATGAATTAAGGGGATCTCTATTATGTAGGTAGCTCAAGAACGAAGCAGAAGCCTTGGGAGGGACTGTCCATAGTGGATACTGACCTAAATTGCTCTAGGATTATAATGGACTGTAGCAGTGGGTCTCTTGAGAGGCCCTTAGTCTCTTCCTTAACATGCTTATATCCCAGGGTGGGATTAAGATAAAATGCCCAGGCACTCAAATGACAGAGATGTAGAACAGTATCAAGCTTGGCACACACCCTAACCAATTACTTGGTTTTCATAATTATCAAGTTTTAAGATGGAGTCAAAAAAATCACAAAAAAACCTTAGGTCTAAAAGCAAACAAAAAATAATTTTAGCTATGTGCACAATATCAAGTAGTATCAACTGACGTCAAAAAAAAAAAAGAGAGAGAGAAGAGCATTTTCTGTATGTGGTAGGCACTGTGCCAAGGATATTATATAAAATCTGTTCATCTTCACACTAACTCTTTGAGGTACGTACTGTCATGATCCTCATTCTTATGGATGAGGAAAATGAAGTACAGAATGGGTCAGTAATTTCGTCAAGGTAGTAAGTGCAGAGAGACAACCCAAACTAGCTCTCTGGATGCAACATCGAAAGCCCTTAATCACATTGCTTTACTGGCCTCCTGGACAGCATTGATCATTTTAGTGTCTAGTTACATTTTCCCTGCATTTTAATAATGTAACTATGGATTATGGACACGTGCCTTTCCTAGCTATTCTTAAATTCTGAGCTTAAAATAAAATTAATGACATCCTGGGAGCCATGATTCTTCCCTAGTACATCTCACTAAGAACATGGTTTATGAAATCTTTATAGCTAGTTGAAATGTGTTTACTAAGTCTTGCCAGGAAGCTCATTTTATAGGGATCTTATACACCGGCAATATAAATTCCTGTAGGGCTAAGAAGGCGTCATTCCAACCAAGTCCTTTTCCTCCAAGTAATTCAGTAGATTTGGAAAATGAAGCACCTGGTCTGCTCTTTTCCAAAAGTTTCTAAGCTTGCATAAAGATCACTCACTTAATACAGAAAGGGTTGGAAAAATTCCAGATCTAGTCTCTGGAATTTACTTCCCACAATGCTGCTGGTAACTACATATTACTGTTTAGACCAAATATCTTTGAGAAGGAACAAACTCGCTTTGATTGCCTAGGTACTTCGTGCTGCATATCTGCATTTCAGTGAACAACTACTAAGTAAGCAGACAGGAAAGGGAACCAGGACCCCAGTCTGTATGCAACATCCTGTTCTAGCCTTTTCTGCTGAAAAGCTATGCAACTGTGAGAAAGTCACATTGTAAGCCTCAGTTTCCTCCTCAATAAACTGAAGACGACAATGTTGTTCTTATAAATGTGGCACAAGTGAAACACCTAAAAGTTATTCAAATATGAGATCATATATATATATATCATATATATCATATCATATATATATCACATACACACACACATATGCAGTAATGTGGCACTTAATGATGGAGCTATGTTCTGGGAAATGCACTATTAGGCTATTTTATTGTGCCAACATCACAAACTGTACTTACACAAACCTAGATGGTGTAGCCTACCACATACCTAGGCTATATGGTATAGCCTATTGCTCCTCCTAGATACAAACATGTACAGCATGTTACTGTACTGAATACTGTAGGTAATTGTAACACATTGGTGAGTATTTGTATATCCAAACATAAAAAGGATACAGCAAAAATATGACATAAAAGGTAGCTGGCAGGGTGGCTCATGTATCTAAACATAAAAAGGATACAGTAAAAACATGGCATAAAAAGTAGCTGGTAGGGTGGCTCACGCCTGTAATCCCAGCACTTTGGGAGGCCGAGGTGGGTGGATCACCAGGTCAAGAGATCAAGACCATCCTGGCCAATATGGTGAAACTCCATCTCTACTAAAAATACAAAAATTAGCTAGATGTGGTGGTGCGTGCCTGTAGTCCCAGCTACTCGGGAGGCTGAGGCAAGAGAATAATGTGAAACTGGGAGGCAGAGATTGCAATAAACCGAGATGGGGCACTGCACTCCAGCCTGGTGACAGAGGTAGACGCTGTCAAAAAAAAAAAAAAAAAAAGGCATAAAAGGTAGAAAACGGTAGACCTATACAGAGTACTTAACATAAATGAAGCTTACAGGACTAGAAATCGTTCTGGGTGAGCCAGTCAGGGAGTGGTGAGTGAATGTGAAGATCTAGGATATTATTGCAAACTACTGCAGACTTTAATAAACACTGTACACTTAAGGTTACACTAAATTTATTAAAAAACAAAGTATTAATAATTGCACTATGACATTACAATGCCTATGCCATCACTGGGCAATAGGAATTTTTCAACTCCATTATAATCTTCTGGGCCCACTGTCACATATGTAGTTCACTGTTGACCGAAATGTTTTATGGTACATGACTATATAATATCTCCAAAAGCTGAGCTGTGCATATTATCCAGGTCCTGTATAGAACTGGATAGAACTATACAAGTGACAAAGCAGAAAAGAGCAGACAGAAGCAGTCTGTGAAGCCTCCCCAGAGGAAGTGAGTTTGTGAGGGGATGCTGGATTTTCACAATGAGAGAAAGATGATGCAGTACAGGACGAGAGATTTTAAAAACCGAGGAGCTGCAGGTGGGCTACAGAAGTGGGTCCCAGAGAGTCCCACTAATGCCAGCACTGAGTTAAGTGGGGAATTTGGGGATGAAATCACAGCAGACAATGCCTCACTTAATGGAAAATCATTTGATATAGAAAAGTTGTGTGCAAGGAGCCATAAACCAAAAACACCACAAAAACCCCGTTTTCAAGTAGGAATCTGCTTGTAACAAGCTAGTGAAGGTATATACCAATTTAAGAATTAGGTACTAGTGACTTTGAACTACTTAACAGCCAGGGCCAAATAGAGAATAAATAGTAGGCTATTTTTCTCATATGGGTTATTTAAGTGAGAGATAGAAGTAGATAAAACTTCTCAATTAATTGCTTTCAATAGTTTAGAGTTAGAATGGGTATTTTTAATTTGCATAATGAAAACTTGTTTTTAGGAGTTCTTGGGCCAACTAAGAAGGCAATCACAACATTAACATAGTTTGAATTAAACATTGGTAAAACAACAACTAATGAAAAGCTCAATACTTTTTTCTATTTGAAAAAATAACAATTTTTACCTTTTTTTTTTTAACCATTTGGTAATGTTGAATTTCATAGGCGCCCAGTGCTCCTAGTCAATAACCAACATTCATAAATCTTTACCCTTTTGCATTTTGGGAAACGTCCTGAGCCACAAAAACCAACTTGCCCTTGCATATCATAAGGCCCACCTCCAGCCTTCCTGGCTTCGCTGTGTCATAAATGTTCACCTTTTCTCCCTCTTATGTGAGACTTTCTTGATTACTGAACAGCCCCCCTACTTCAATAACCTGAATAAACTCATCTCTTAATGCGCTGGTACATCTTGTCTTTGACATGTTTAACTGTTACAAGTTTTCCAGAAAACTGATACTAGAAAAAATGAAACCATATAATACATACTTTTTTTGGTGTTATTTTCCAGAAGTTGTATGAATGCAAAATATCAGGTAAACAAAATTTCACAAAGGATACTAAATATCAGTTGATGATATTAGTGCCACAATCCCAAGAAAGAATATAAGTATCTATGGAAAATCTCATTTTGCACAAAGATAACTCAGTACAACTACAACTAGTTCAACATTTTTAGAAGAAACATTGAGCAAGGAAACCTAACTCTCCAACTATAAGAAGCATTCCAAACTGAGCATGACCCCATAGGTAGCACTGGGAGATTGCATAAGGACCAGAAGGCTTCTAGCAATGTGGGGAAAAAAAGAAAATCACAGCTTTGGCAAAGGAACAAAGTCCTAACAATGAAGATGACTTACAGATACAATCCTTATGCCCACATGAGACCCTGAGGACACCAAGTTCCAAAATTTCAGACTCCCTTAATCTCAAATCCGAGCCACAATTCAGTGGGCCTAACTCCAATTGATGTTTCAAGACTTGTAATTTTCTACAAGTTTATTACTTTCCCTCTGAGCAAATAAACATACCATACTTTAATTCTATACTTCTGTGAGATTTCTCATATAAATAAATGCCCAAATCTTGGGAGAAGAAATACTGTAACCACAAATCTTCATTTTAGGCCCTGCATAAATCAATTTACACTGCAACTCTAAGGTTAAAAAAATGCAGCGGTAAGCAGCCACACTCAATAATAAAATCACACTCATTTGGACTAGTAATTAGTAACCTATTTCCTGAGCAATGTACCAAGCGATTCATATGCTTTGTCTCATTTAAGTATCAGGAAAACTCTATGAAGGGTTTTAAAGTGCCCCTATTTGACAGATGCGAAAGGTTAGGACCAGAGAGGCTTTACTGTGTGCCCAAGATGACTAAATCATTGGAAAATAAGTGGTAACATAGTAATTTTTTTTTTTTTTTTTTTTTTTTTTTTTGAGACGGAGTCTTGCTCTGCCGCCCAGGCTGGAGTGCAGTGGCCGGCTCTCAGCTCACTGCAAGCTCCGCCTCCCGGGTTCACGCCATTCTCCTGTCTCAGCCTCCCGAGTAGCTGGGACTACAGGCGCCCGCCTCGTCACCCGGCTAGTTTTTTGTATTTTTTAGTAGAGACGGGGTTTCGCCGTATTAGCCAGGATGGTCTCGATCTCCTGACCTCGTGATCCGCCCGTCAACATGCAACACTGTTACAGTCAAAAGACATTGGAGTTTACAGGAGTCCAATAGAATGTGGCCAAATAAAGGTATTTAAATGACCAGTTTAATGAACTCAAAACAAGGATTAGTAATTAACACATCAATCTTTGAATGTCAATGGATAATTCTAAAGTGCTGCAGCTTGCTTGAAAGTACCTTCTTTCGAGTTGATTAAATATTCTCTCCAAAAATCTTGTTTACATTATTAATTTGCTCAATAACCCCTGTCTTCAGAGAAGTGTAAAGCTCTACCTCGTCTCTGAAGAGTTACCACATATTTTTAATTAAAATGGTCTTGAATAAATTGAGTTATTATTTTTCCAGGTTATATTACTAACAATATTAACTCCAAATAAGATAGATTAAAAAACAAGGTACATTGAAAGTATGCAAATGTAAGTGTCTTCAACATTGAAATATCTAAAGTTCATATAAAGACCTGACTCCAAATGATGAAAAATGGACAATGAGTCATTTCTGTAGTGTATGTGAATGATTTGCAACAGCAAAGAATGTAAAGATGTGTCAAAAGTTTACAAGTTCAAAGTACAAACTGAACACTTCCTTTCGGAAATGCTAAAACAAAATTAAATACCATTAGAAAGATTTTGACACTTTGCTCTTTTATGAGCCAAATTACAGTAACAGAGTTGTGTATATAATGATGCAATTATATGCTGTCATGAACAGTTTAATTATTTTATGCCTGAGCAGATTTTTTTTTTTTTAACTCAAGTGCCCTATACAACTTCCACACCTGAATGCTTCTAACTTGGCTTTACCATTTTCTCATTCTATTTAATTTTCTGGGGACACAGAAGGATGGTCCTTACTTTAAAAATGGTTCTATCAAAATTCATTCACTTCACTTTTAAGCTGTTAAAGGCTAGGTACCAGTTTTTCAGCATATACTCTGCAGAGGGCTAAACTCATTAACTCATTCTTTCCAATGCTCCAATGCCTCCGCCATGCCAGGTACCAGGCTAGGATGCAAGACAGACAGATGCAGGAAGTCAAGGGAGCTGACTGACAAAGGAGGAAAACAGAAATCAACAGGAAGTTATAAAACATAGAGGCAGCTATGGGTCATGTCTATGCCTTCAGCTTTCACCACCAGTCCTGTTTTAAATCCCAGCCCTGACTCAATGTAAGTATTTCAGCTCTAAGTTAATCTCTTCACCATCTGGAAAATGGGGGCCATGAAGATCTCTCCCTCACAAGTTGTGAGGATCAAATGAGATGATGATGCAAATTTGGCACATAGCATATGCCCAATGAGTATCAGCAGCTACCGAATAATAACTGTATTTTATTACTCTTTGTATTATTATAAGTGCCACAATAAGCTATATAAAGGGTACTAATAAGAACACCGAATAAAAGCAATAAATATTCCTGGAGTAGCTCATTCTGAACAGACAGAAGTTGCAGAGGAGAGAGGGAGATAATGCTGAGTAATGGGTCTTCAATCTCTATGAGAAAAAAAAAAATAACCCAAGCATTGTTCAAGAAAAGATACCATGTTCATTTAAGTGACTATTTCATCTTAAGAAAGCAGTCTGCAGCTACTAATCAAACCGGAACCCTAGCCATGCTGATGATGATCATTAACGTCATCATCCATAAATTCATTTGCTGTGTCACATCTTGGCATAGGAATACTCATTTGTTACAGTTATCCCTTCAGTTTGATGTGAAGAGAAAGCAACCATAAAGCAACTTCTAGGAAGCTCCTCCAAATAATTAAAATTCTGAAGCATTCCTCAAGCCAAAAGCAGATCAGACCCTCACTGAGGGCACGTTCTATTAAATAAGCAGGCTCGTGTTTGTTGTTCTTGCAGCACAAGTCCTTGAGCTCACAAATCCCACAGCACCAAAAGTCATTATTTTTTAACCAAACTTTTTTTTTTTTTTTTTCCTTGAGACAGAGTCTCACTCTGTCGCCCAGGCTGGAGTGCAGTGTCGTGATCTCGGCTCACTGCAACCTCCGCCTCCCAGGTTCAAGCAATTCTCCTGCCTCAGCCTCCCAAGTAGATGGGACTACAGGCACGTGACACCATGGCCGGCTAAGTATTTGTATTTTTAGTAGAGATGGGGTTTCACCGTGTTAGCCAGAATGGTCTCCATCCCCTGACCTCGTGATCCACCCGCCTCAGCCTCCCAAAGTGCTGGGATTATAGGTGTGAGACACCACACTCAGCCTTAACCTAACTTTTAAAGTCCTAGATATAGCTTCTAAAAACAGCCACCATTTCTTGTGCACATCTGGAGCCCTTTCTGGGCACTAGTTACTGCGCAAAAGTTGTTACACACACAACCTCATTTCCCACAATCCTCCCCGGGAAACGCTACTTATCCAGTGTTGTAAAGATAAGGAAACTGAGGCACAGAGATTTTAAGTCACTTACCCAAGTTTTATCAGCTCAAACATAGTAGAGCTCTGATTTGAACCCAACTTTGAACTCAATGTCCTTAGTGACTATATTATGAGTACCTTGAGAATACATAGTTTAAATTTCCTTATTTTTTAAGAACAATACTCAAATTCCAAATACAAATTAAGATGGGATGGGTGAGGTAGGGTGAGGGGAGTGAATGGATGAAAGAAGGGAAAGGAAAGCAAATTATCCAGCCACTACAGTCAGATGTTAAAATAGAATTCAGATATCAACCCCAGTTGGGTTGGGTTTTCATTATGATCAGACAAGACTCTTCTTAACCAAAGACTGAACTCAACTTCTAGTCAATGTCTTAGACAACAAGGGCCCTCATCCCTTATTAGACTTTGAGGGCTTTTCCCCTTATCACTGAGCTTCAGCTCAGCAGTCTTATGGCCATTTACAAGGTGAGTGATGAGCCTTCATCATAAAACAAGATGAAAGCAACTTGCCTACATGCAAGTCTTCAGAACCAACCAACTGAACCAATTACAGAACAAAACCAGGTTAGCCTGAGGATCAAAATGTGATAATGTTTTGGTGAGCAGAGAGATAGGCACATCGTGGGTGCTTATGTTTGTGTGCTCTAGTAAGAATAATAATTATTATGGATATTATCAGGATTCCTAAAAAGAGTTGCTTAACTATTATAGGAACAATATCATATACTAGATGCCCCTTTCTCAAGGTTATACAACCTATATGGGAAAGTAACTAAAACAAATGACTAGCTTCTGCAATTAAGGATCCTGAGAATGACGTCCCTGCTCGACTTATGGTAGTAGCCACATGCCCAAATGTGAGGAAAATTATTTGAATAAACATTGGTCAGTGGGAGGAGTGGGTTTTAGGATTAGGTTGCTTTCAGAGAAACTCATTAAGAGGAAAAAAATAATTTTAAGAAGTCAAAGCCTATTATTAGCAAAATATACTCATCAAATGCAGCTCTAATACCTTTAGCAATTAGGTAAACTGAATCTAGAAAGTGGTTGGACTCATAATGAAGTGATTACTTTAACTAACCCATTAATCCAAAAGATGGCCAATCCGTGTTCATGAAGACACTGCCAGTGAGCTGGAATATCTGAATGAGTGGCATAAAAAGGGCCGCCACATGCAATTAATCCACATCTTATCAGATGCCCCGAATAATGTCGGCCCACAGATGGATTGGTACACACAAGATACCGTGTTGCCTTTAAATATTTACAAATATTTAAAAGGTATGACTTTTTAAAAAAACTTATATGGCTCAGAAAGAACAGAAGGGTTGTACAACTTCACAAGATACACAGTGTTGCCTTTAAATGTTTACAAGTATTTACAAAGTATGACTTTTTAAAAAACTTACCATATAACTCAGAACAGAAGGGTTGCACAACTCCCAGATACCTGAAATGATGGTGACCTACAAATCTTCACTGATGCTAAAGAACATTTATTGCACATCTACTCTGCCACATTCACTCCCGCACACTTCCCCAGACCAGAATTGAATTGTTACTTCACTTGCATGCTGACTTTAGACATAATTGTCACTTCTGCAAGGTCACACTTTGGGGAACACTATGTACCTTCTTAAATACAACATTAATTATGGAACTAACCTATTTAGTCTCTTGCCCTAAAGATTTCAGCATTTAACTCGACTTCCCCATAGTTTACTGTATCATAGCAATTAAATTAATGGCAGCAGCAGCAGCAGCATGGAATCTTTTAACCCCCTATAGGCTTCTTCCTCTGATTAGACTAGATGAAGGAAGCTGCAACTATTTGGAGACAGATTAGAGAGACTTGTTTTTTATTGCTATCAGCGCTGAAGAGTGGAAGATCATGTGTGTGTTGACATCTTACCCAAATCCATCCATGACAGTTTACACTGAGGTTATTCTTAATGAAGTCTTTTAATACATCAAGAAGACTACATGGATCAGGAGGCATGAAAGCACCCTTACACATTTCAGGCAAAGGTACCCTGTAGCTTCAGGTTTTTATGCCCATCTGCTTTCTCAATACACCTTGACGGCCAACTCTAGATGTCAAAAGCTGATACAGGAGTCATACATCATTCAATTATGTTCTTCATGGTATGGGGACTATGTGCATTCTACTATATATATTTTTAAAGACATGGTCTCACTCTGTCACCCAGGCTGGAGTGCAGTGGCACAAATCATGGCTCACTGCAGCCTTGAACTCCTAGGCTCAAAGGATCCTCCCACCTTAGCCTCCCAAGCAAGCAGGAACTACAGTTGTGCACCACCACACCTGGCTAATTTGTTTCATTTTTTGTAGAGACAGAGTCTTACTATGTTGCCAGGGCTGGTCTCGAACTTCTGGGCTCAAACAATCCTCCCACCTTGTCCCCCCAAAGTGCTGGGATTACAAGCATGAGCCACAGTGTCCAGCCCATTTTTATCATTGGTGGAAAGAAAAGCATTTTTTATAGTGTGTTTAGATGTCATACTCAATTCCAGCTTCATCAAAATCACTTGGAGCTTTTATAGTAATGTTTAAAAATACAAGCTGCATCCCAGAGCTAGTGAATAAGTATATTTTAAGGGTTGAGCCAGAAATTTATAGTTTACCAAAGCTTCTAAGGTAATTCTAATGATGACCCAGTTCCAGAATCACTGGTATATGCCATAATGCAAAGGTATAAAGACAGTATACACCAAGTAAATAAATGTCAATGCTCAATTAACTAAAACAAAGAGTGGGTTGGGAAAAATCAGACTGCCTGAGACTAAAACCTCATTCTCCATCAGCTATTAAGGTAGATAAATTACGGCACCTTTTGAGTTTCAATGCCCTCACTTTTAAAATGGGGCATAAAAAATAAAAATAAAAATAAAAAAAACCAGCCAAACAAAAAATTTTAAAAAGTCAATAAAATGGAGGCAATAATACCTACCACAGATACATAGGTACAATGCGCTTAGCAGTGGCCTGAAACCATAGCAAGCTGCCAAAAAGCATGGCTCACTTTGTTTTTTAACCAGATTCTAGATCTTCTAAAAAATAAAGCTGATTATAAAGACATTTCCCACAAAATAGCCTTTTTCCTCTCATTCAATTGTTTTCACTTAATACTGTATTTCTTGCAAAGTCAGTAGGCTGAGCATGAACACATTAAAATTAAAAGCTGAATTGCTTAATAATTAATTTTAAGGCACTCTCGATTCATTAATAGCTTTCCTGCAAGTAAAAAAAAAAAAAAAAAAAAAAGAAAACACATGGAATGATTGGAAACCGTATCTCAATTTCAGAAATGTTCAAATATACTGGGGTTGGGAAGGTGGGCAGGGGAATCTACTGCCACATCAAACCCAAAAGCTTCTATTAAAAAGGCTATGTACATGCATGTGCCTACCAGACAAGATGTCCTTCTCTCATGTTGCAATCAACAACCCAAAAGTCCTGTAAAATATCCAAAGGTCAGTGTTCAGAAAACACTACTTCTTATAGTTCTCTCCACAACCCTCTTTTCAGAAGTTCATGACTGGCTATTTACATATCAAAAAATCTGAAATTAAGAAATTTCTTCAACAAATATGTCTATCAAACTTGTCTTGAACTTTCCTCACTTACCTATCAGGGAGAAAATCTTACCAGGACTTATTTTGGGAAACATTAAAATTAGGGAAAGCCTTTTGGTTGTACTAACTAGGAAAATCATTGTCCAGGTGTCCTGTTTTGCCAGAATGAGAGGTTTATAGGGAAAGAAGTTCCACGGCTTTGGACTAACCACCAACCATGGGAATCATAGCTTCCTTCCAACGGAAATAACACCTTTTTAAAAATGTGCTTTTATATTGGTTAAAAAAAAAGAACCATGAGGAAACATCAAGAACCGCTATTACTTCTTTGGAAAAACTTTTTGGGGATATTGCTAAGGATTTATATTGCATAATTCAATAAAACAAGTTTTTTAGTTTTTAAAAATCCCAAGATTAAAAACGTGGAAACTGTTTATTCAGATCCACCTGGATAAAATAAATACATTCAATAAACACAGAATACAGACAGCTTTAATTTTTTACATATGGGTCAGGAGGATCCATTTCTCCCAAAACATGTATCATCCCATATGTGCTGTGATTTACAATCCTCAAAGCATTAAAGTTTAAATTGTGAATCTACTGTTTCAGATTCATTGGAATTCTGATCCAATAGTCACTCTAAAATAGATGCAGGCTAGAAGACAATTCTCTACATTTTAAAGCCAGATGGCCCATATCAGCTAAATATTTTCTTTTTCCTTGTTCAGAATATAATTCATGTTGGAAGTAGTGAATCAACTTAAGTACATACAAATTTAAGGGAACCTTAGTCATCAATCCCAAACTTAGGAATCTATTTAAAGAAAATATATTTTAAGATTAAGTTTAAAAAATAACAAAAGAGAATACCATATGTAACAACCCTGGCACAGAACACTTTCTTTAAGAAAATTCCCTTAACGTTAACAGGAAAAAAATACTTACTCTTCCCCATTTCACTATGATATCTAATAAAAGTTTTTCTTCACAATGAAAAATTAAATCTTTATTTAAACAAATTCTGGAAGTACCAGTCTGATTATTTTATCAAGTTATTAAATATGTTATTTAGTAGTAAGCCCTATTAAGGATTTTTTGATTAGAAAAATTACCAAAAAAAATCCACTTCTACCATTTATAATCTGAGAATGGTAGAAGCCCAAGACCTAGACTACATTACGCAACACACTTAAACAAATCTGCCTCCTAGGATCTATCTCCTTTTATAGAAAGAGAGACTTTCCAGCAGCCCCTGGAGACATTCCCATACTAAGTGAGTCAGCTAAATAAAATTAAGCAACTAATAAAACAATATGTAATCTTGTCCTCAATGTCATAATTAAAACTCTTTTTCTTTAAGATGAAAGGTGGCAGCTATAGAGTAGCCTTCAAAATCACAGGCTATGCCGTAGTAGGATCTTCTCTCCAGCGCTGTACACACAGTGCAGCTGTCCCTGACATCGCCACTTGAAATTATTTCCTATTTGATATTAAAAGATTGAAGTCCTTTTTTCCTCTGCAAGTTACTTCCATGCTTGCTTATTAAGCATTCCAAGTTGGTCTCTCACCTAATAGCATCAGAAAGCAGACCATCATTACTTAGGGCAAAAGTTTCCAGAGGCACTCAGAGGCAGGGTATGGAGGGGGGATCCCAAACAAGCCGTGCTCTTTCCTAAGCAAAGCACCTCTATTTTGAATGTGTTTGATACACTAAGCTTCCAAATAAGATTGAAATTGATTTTTAAAAAAGTGGGGGGTGTGCAGCTTAAAGGCAAAAATCTGAACGTCACCAGTTCAGTAGAAGTAGGATACACTTTCAAGACAACCTCATCCTTCCATGGTGGTCAGAATCTGGGTAGGATGCCACATTTGCTGAGATAGTCCTTGCACCAAAAAGCCCAGGACAAAGGGCCACAATATAGTGTCCTGATTGTCGGGTAAAAACTATAAACATCCCTGTCAAGAGCGTTACATGAATCTGTGGATCCTATGACAGATTGAACTACCAGTTGAAACGCAGGTTCACTTTTTCTTTTTTTGGTTGAAGTCTTCAGTTTGACTGACTCAGTGCTGGTACACAGTAAAAACAAACACTTGATGGGTGCCTACAGTGGGTGAGGCATTTCACCAGGACCAGGGGGACACTGTGCAACAAAAATAATTATAGCCTTTGTCTGCCTGGAGTTCACAGTCTAATGGAAGGGTGATCATTACATCAAATATTAGAGAGAGCTACCATGAAGTAAGCCCATTCTACACATCAGCTGCTATTCTAATATAAACTCATTTACTCTCCACCACACCTCTAAGAATGAGGTACAGTGATCACTCCCATTTTACAGAGGAGGCACTGAGGCACAGAGTTGGCAAGGTTGCTAAGTGGCATAGTTTGATTTGAAGCCAGTGGTATGGCTTGCGTGTCCAGGGCTCAACCATTCAACCCTATCTCCTCTCCCAAACACTATCAGAACCCAAATGTCAAATGCAAATGGGGCAAGTCCTTGACAGAAAGGCATGGGGTGTGAAAAGAATCTATAATTAGAGGATGTGACCAAGGCAGGGAGAACACCACTGAGGAATTCATGCAGGAGCTGAGAGCAGAAAGCAGGGTAGTGAAGAGAGGAGGGAAGAGCATCGAGGTAGTGGCAAAAACAAGGGATCCGCTGGGGAAAAGGGCTTGGAGAGCAGGAGGACTAGAATTCAGCCCATCAGGACAGAGAGCACAGGAGAGTGGCAAACAGAAGGTTATGACACCAGGAGACAAGGAAAGACAGGAAGATGCCAACCATGCTGGGCAGGGCTAAGACGGCTGGGGAGCCACTGAGGGTTTGCTGCAGGGAGACCACTGGGCTAGTACTTGTGAGTCCAAAAGACTTTTCTGGCTGTATCTACACAGTCGTTGCACAGTCCTCCCAATAGGCAGACTGACACAAAACCAACCCTGCTCTGTATCACTCCATATATTCCCGGACATATCACCACAGCCTGCTGTGCACTGACCACCTCTGTGCTGTGCCACACTGAGGGAGTGGCTCCAGCTAATTTCTACCCAATATTCATCACCTGGAGGCAATGCATTGGCTCCTCAGGCTTTAGCGTGGAAGGAGAACTTCACGAAAAAGAAAGTTTAAAAATGATGTTATTCTCTTCAAAATCTTTTCTTCATTTGTAGGTGGCAGAAGGCGACAGATAAATCACATCATTGAGTACCATGGGACATGTGTTCACACTTTAAAGTACTCAGGTGTTATTTCATGTAAATGTTAAGAAGGAAAAAATCCTGTTTTTCTTATCTCTTGGGAATCAGGTTTGGTTTTCTGAAGAAATATTTCACAAATCTAAGGAAAATGATACATCTATACTTATTTCCCTAAAGAGAACATAATTTTTCTTCTTTTGATTGATAAGGATTTAACTGCATTTAGAAGGATTTAATCACATAAGGCTAACCACCGAAACACTGTGGGCAGAACTCTGTTTCAGTTGGCCCTATTGGCCCTAAAATGTCATTGATAGTGATTAAATACACATTATTTCTCTCTCCCTCCATCCTTTCTCCTTCTATTTCTCCTTCTGAGAACAGAGGAAGAAAACCTTTAGGAAACCCATCATTTATTGGGGAAAGGAAGGGGACGTGTAACATTTCAAACTGTAATAAGCATAAACTTGCCAAGCTGTCCACGTGGGAGGTTATAGCATGACCAGAGAAGTTGCCAGAGAATAGACAAGGTTTCCAAATCAAAAGAACGTAGACCATTTGAAACTCTGGCTTTGGGCAATTAACTTAACGTCTCTGGGCATCAGTGTTAACTTATGTAAAATGGAGACAATCACAATATGAACCTTACACTGTTGCGGTAAGATTAAGTAGTTGGCACAGGGCCTGACACAATAAAGGTTAATGATAGCAGTTGTTAATTATCATCCACAAATCAGTTTAACTTTAAGAAAATAACATCTACTTTGGTCATTCTAGCAAGTCTGGGGCAAAGAGGGATAACAGAAGCTCCTTTTGTGGAAGAACATATAATTTGCCCTTTATTTGCACAGTTTGGAATCATCATCACAATATCCTAATATGCCCTTGAAATCCTGTGGAAGAACAGAAGTAAACAAGTAAAACCACCTGCTTAATAAGCAACACTATGGCAGAACTGAGTTCACTAAAAGATCTTGTCTCTTGCTCAAAAGCCTTGACTCAAGGAACAGAACTAGATCTTTCTAGGTTCCCCTGCATTCATTTTTTTAAAAAAATTGTCGTGGGTACATAGTAGATATATACATTGATGGGGTACAAGGTATATTTTGATGTAGGCATACAATGCATAATAATCACATAGGGTAAACGGGATATACGTCATCTCAAGCATTTTTCCTTTGTGTTACAAACAATCCTATTGTATTTTTCAGCTATTTAAAAATGTACAACAAATTACTGTTGACTGTAATCACCCTGTTATGCTATCAAATACTAGATCTTATACATCATATATAACAACATTTGTGTATGCATTAACCATCTCCCCCTCCCCAACTACCCTTTCCAGCTTCTGGTAACAATCGTTCTACTCTCTATTTCCGTGTTTTCATTTTTTTAGTTTTTATTTTTTATTTTTTTTAGCTTTTTAGTTTTTTTTTTTCAGTTCCCACAAATAAGTGAGAACATGTGATGTTTGTCTTTCTGTGCCTAGCTTATTTCACTTAACACAATGACCTCCAGTTTCACATTGTTGCAAATGACAAGATATCATTCTTTTTTATAGCTGAATAGTACTCAATTGTGTGTATGTATCACATTTTCTTTATCCTTTCCTCTGTTATGGATACTCAGGTTGCTTCCAAATCTTGTCTAGTGTGAACAGTGCTGCAATAAACATGGGGATACAGATAGCTCTTCAATACACTGATTTCCTTTCTTTTGGGTATATACCTAGCAGTGAGATTGCTGGATCACATGGTAGCTCTTTAGTCTTTTGAGGAACCTCCAAACTGTCCTCCACAGTGGTTGTACTAATTTACATTCCCACCAACAGTGTATGACAGCTCACTGTTCTCAGCATCCTCTCCAGCACTTGTTATTGCCTGTCTTTTGGATAGCTTTTCATTATTTCGTGTCCTCTTCAATAAGCCATTTTAACTGGGATGAGATGACATATTACTGTAGTTTTGATTTGCATTTCTCTGATAATCAGTTATGTTGAGAACCTTTTCATATAACTGTTTGCCATTTGTATGTTTCTTTTGAGAAATGTCTATCCAGATCTCTGCCCATTTCTTAATCAGATTATTAGATTTTTTTTCTATGGAATTGTTTGAGCTCCTTATATATTTTGGTTATTAATCCCTTGTCAGATGAATAGTTTGCAAATATTTTCTTCCATTCTGTGAGTTGTCTCTTCAAATTGCTGATTGTTTACTTTGCTATGCAGAAGCTTTTTAACTTCAAGCTATCCCATCTGTTCATTTTTGCTTTGGTTACCTGTGTTTGTAGGGTATTACCCAAGAAATCTTTGCCAAGACCAATGTCCTGGAGAGTTCCCCCAATGTCCTCTTGTAGAAGTTTCACAGTTTGAGGCCTTAGATTTAAGTCTTTAATCCATTTTGATTTGATTTTTGTATATGGCAAGAGATATGGTTCTAGTATTATTCTTCCGCATATGGATATTCTGTTTTCCCAGCACCACTTACTGAAGAGATTTTGTTTCCTCAATGTATATTCTTGGCACCTTTGTTGAAAATGAGTTCACTGTAGATGTATGGATTTATTTCTGGGTCCTCTATTCTGTTCCATTGGTCTATGTGTCTGCTTTTATGCCAGTACCATGCTGTTTTGGTTACTACATCTCTGAAGCATAATTTGAAGTCACATAATGTGATTCCTCCAGTACTTTTTGCTCAGGATAGCTTTAGCCATTCTGAGTCTTTTATGGTGTCATGTAAATGTTAAGATTTTTTTTCTATTTCCATGAAGAATGTCATTGGTATTTTTATACAGATTGCATTGAATCTGTAGATTGTTTTGGATAGTACGGACATTTTAACAATATTGATTCTTCCAAACCATGAACATGGAATCTTTCCATTTATCTTGTGTCCTCTTCAATTTCTTCCATCAATATTTTATAGATTTCACTGTAGACATTTTTCACTCCTTTGGTTAAGTTTATTCCTAGGTACTTGATCTGTAGTTATTGTAAATGGAATTAATTTCTTGAATAATTTTTCAGACTGTCCACTGTTGGCATATAAGAATGCTACTGATTTTTGTATGTTGATTTTTATATCTTGCAACTTCACTGAATTTGTTTATCAGTTCTAATAGTTTTTTGGTACAGTCTTTAGATTTTTCCAAATATAAGATCATATCTGCAAACAAGGATAATTTGACATCTAATGTGGATGCCCTTTACATCTTTCTCTTGTCGGATTGCTCTAGCTACGAATTCCAGTACTATGTTGAAGAACAGTGGTGAAAGTGAGCATGTTTGTCTCATTTCAGATTGTAGGGAGAAAACCTTCAGGTGTTTTCCCATTCAGTATATTAACTGTGGGTCTGTGACATATGGCTTTTATTGTGTCAAGGTATGTTCCTTGTATACACACTTTCTGAGGGTTTTTAATCATGAAAGGATGATGAATTTTATGAAATATTTTTTCAGCAACAATTGAAACAATCATATGGTTTTTGTCCTTCATTGTGTTCATATAAGATATCATTGATTGATTTGCATTTGTTGAAACATCCTTGCATACCTGGAATAAATCCTGCTTGGTAATGATAAATGCTTTTTTTAATGTGTTGTTGAATTCAGTTTGTTAGTATTTTGTTGAGGATTTTTGCATCAATGTTCATCAGGGTTATTTGCCTGCAGTTTTTTTTTTTTTTTAATGTGCCTTTGTCTGGTTTTCATATCAGGGTGATACTAGCCTCCTAGAATGAATCTGGAATTATTCCTTCCTCATTTGTTTTATGAAATAGTTTGAGTAGGATTGGTATTAGTGGTTCTTTAAGCATTTGCTAAAATTCAGCAGTTAAGCCATCAAGTCCAGGACGTTTCTTTGCTGAGCAACTTTATTATGGCATTGATCTCATTATTTGGTCTGTTCAGGTTTTGCATTTCTTAGTGGTTCAGTCTTGCTAGGTTGTGTGTGTCTAGAAATGTGTCCATTTCTTCTAGGTTTTCCAATTTATTGGCATATAGTTGCTCACAGTAGCTTCTAATGATCCTTTGAATTTCTATGGTATCGATTGTAATGTCTCCTTTTTCATCTCTAATTTTATTTATATGGGTCTTCTCTTCTTTTCTGAAGATTTGTCAATTTTGTTTCTTTTTTCAAAAAACCAACTTTTTCTTTCATTTACCTTTTGCATTTTTTTACTTCAATTTCATTTATTTCTGCTCTAATCTTTATCTTTCCTTCTTCTAATTTTGGGTCTGGTTTTCTCTTGCTTTTCTAGTTCTATTAAAATGTATCATTAGTTTTTCTACTTTTTGATGTAGGCAATTACTACTATAAACTTTCCTCTGAATACTGCTTTCACCATATCTCATAGGTTTTGATACAATGTATTTCCATTTTCATTTGTTTCAAACATTTTTAAAATTTTCTTAATTTTTTCATTGAATCACTGGTCATTCAGAAGCATATTGTTTAATTTCCATGCGTTTGTATAGTTTCCAAAATTTCAGTTGTTGCTGATTTCTAATTTTATTCTGTGGTGGTCAGAGAAGATATTTGACATAATTTTTTTAAAATGTTTTAAGATTTGTATTGTGGCCTAAAATGTGATCTTTCCTTGAGAATGATCCATGAGCTGAAGAATGTGTACTCTGCAGCCACTGGATAAAATATTCTGTAAATGTCTATTAGGTCCATTTGGTCTATACTGAAGATTAAGTAAGATGTTCGCTGATTTTCTGTCTGGATGATATGTCCAATGCTGAGAGTGGCTGTTGAAGTCTCCAGCTATTATTCTATTAGGGTCTTATCCCTCTAACAATATTTGCTTTACATATCTGGGTGCTCCAGTGTTGTGTGCGTATATATTTACAATTGTTGTATCTCTTGCTTAATTGACCCCTTCATCATATAATGACCTTTTTTGTCTCTTATCATAGTATTTGTCTTGAAGACTATTTTGTCTGATATAAGCATATCTCCTCCTGCTCTTTTTGGTTTCTATTTTCATGCAACATCTTTTTCCATCTCTTTATTTTTAGTCTATGTGTGTCTTTATATTATAGGTAAAGTGTGTTCTTGTAGGCAACAGATCACTGCAGCTCGTTTTGTTTATCCATTCAGCCACTCTACATCTTTTGATTAGAGAGTTTAGTCCATTTACATTCAATGTTATTATTGATGAGTAGGGATTTACTCCTGCTATTGCTATTTGTTTTCTGGTTATTTTGTAGTCTTTTTTTTTCTTCTTTCATTCCTTCTTGTCTTCCTTTCAATGAAGGTGATTTTCTCAAGTGGTACGTTTTTATTTCTTGCTTTTTAATTTTTTCTATATCTGTTGTAAGTTTTTGCTTTGAGTGTACTGTGAGGCTTGCAAATAACATCTTGTAACCCATTATATTAAACAGATGACAACACTGATTGCATAAACTAACAATTAAACTAATAAAAATGCTATACTTTTCATCCCCCTGCTTTTTAACTTTTTGCTGTTTCTGTTTATATCATACGATCTATGTCTGGAAAAGTTGTGGTTATTATTTTTGATAGGTTCATCTTTTAGTCTTTCTACTTAAGATATGAGTAGTTTACATACTACAATAATAGTGTTATGATATTCTTTATTTTTCTGGTTACTTACTATTACCAGTAAGTTTTCTACTTTCAGTTTTTTTTTTTTTTTTTTTTTTACTCATTAACATCCTTTTCTTTCAGATTGAAGAACTGCATTTAGCATTTCTTGCAGGATAGGTCTGGTGTTTTGTTTGTCTGGGAAAGTCTTTATTTCTCCTAAATATCCATGTTTGAAGGATATTTTCACTGGATATACTATTGCAGGTTAAAAGATTATTTTTTCCTTGAGTACTTTAAATATGTAATATCACTCTCTCCTGGATTGTAAGATTTTCACAGCAACATCTGCTGCCATACATTTTGGAGATCTTTGTTATTTCTTTTCTCTTGCTGCTTTTAGGATCCTTTCTTTATCTTTGACCTTTGGGAGTTCATTAAATGCCATGAGATAGTCTTATTTGGGTTAAATCCGCTTAGTGTTCTATAACCTTCTTGTACTTAAATACTGATATATTTCTCTAGGTTTTGGAAGTTCTCTGTTATCCCTTTGAATTAACTTCTCTCTCTCTCTCTTTCTCTCTCTCTCTCTCTGCCTCTTTGAGGCCGATCACTCTTAGATTGCCCTTTTGAGGCTATTTAGTAGATTCTGTAGGCATGCTTCATTGTTTTCTATTCTTTTCTCTTTTGTCTCCTCTGACTGTGTTTTTCAGCTCCAGAACCTCTGCTTGATTCTTTATACATCCATCTTTTCACCAAATTTGTCTAATACAACTCTGAACTCCTTCTCTGTGTTATCTTGGATTCCAATGAGCTTCTTCAAAACAACTATTTTGAATTCCCTTTCTGAAAACTCACATCTCTCTCTCCAGGATTGGCTACTGGTGACTTAGTTTGGTGAGTTCATGTTTTCCTGGATGGTCTTGATGCTTTGGGTGTTTGTCAGTGTCTGGGTTTTGAAGAGTTAGGTATTCATTGTAGTCTTTTCAGTCTGGTCTCATTTGTGCCTATCCTTGGGAAGGCTTTCCAGGTATTTGAAGGTATTTCGAGGTCTTGATGCTTTGGGTGTTTGTCAGTGTCTGGGTTTTAAAGAGTTAGGTATTCATTGTAGTCTTTTCAGTCTGGGCTTGTTTCTGCCTATCCTTGGAAGACTTTCCAGGTATTTGAAGGGACTTGGGTGTTGTGATCTAACTTTTTGGTCATTTTACCCATATCTACTTTGGGGCACCCCAAGCCCAATAACAATGTGGCTATTGCAGGCTTGCACAGATACCACCTTGGTGGTCTTGGGTAACTTCCAGAAGAATTCCCTGGATTACCAGGCAGAGACTTTTGTTCTCATCCCTTACTTTCCTCCAAACAGATGAAGTCTGTCTCTGTCCCCTTTCTTCTCCTTCTTCTTTCTCCTTCTCCTTTCTCTCTCTCTCTCTCTCTCCAGAGCTGCCTGGAGCTGGGGGAGGGGTGACACAAACACCCCTGTGGCCACTGCCACTGGGACTATGTTGGGTTAGAATCAAAGCCAGCATAACACTGGGTCTCATCCAAGTCCTACAACAATTACTGCCTGACTGCCACCTATGTTAACTCAAGTCTCAAGGGTTCTGCAATAAGTATATGGGAAATCCAGTCAGGCTTGTGTCCTTCCCTTCAGGGCAGTAAGTTCTCTCTGACTCTGGTCAGGTACAGAGATATTTTCTGGGAGTCAGGGCCTGGAGTCAGGAAATTTAGAAATCTACTTGGTGCTCTATTCTAGTGCAGCTAAGCTGGCACCCAAACCATAACACAAAGTCCTTCCTGCCCTTCCCTCTCTTTTCCTCAAGCAGAGGAATCTCTGTGACCACCGCTGCTCCAGGCGCATGGAGAGTATTGCCTGGCTACCAATGATGTTCACTCAAGGTCCAAGGGCTTTTCAGTGAGCTTGTGATGAATGCTGTCAGTCCTGAGTCTCTCTCCTCAGGGAGGTTGTCTTCCCTCTGGCCCAGGGCAGGTCCAAGAATGTCACTGAGGAGCCAAGGCTTGAACTCAGAGATCCTAGGAGCGCACTTGATGCTCTGCCCTACTGTGGCCAAACTGGTACCCAAGCTGCAAGATAAAGTCCTCTTTACCTTTCCCTCTCTTTTCCTCAAGCAGAAGGGATCTCTCCCTGTAGCCACCACAGCTGGGAATGTGCTGGTCACAACTGAAGCCAGCAGGGCTCCGAGTCTCACTCAAGGCCTGCAGCAAGTACTGCTTGACTATCACTGCTGATTATTCAGGGTCCAAGTGCTCTTTGGTTACTCCAAGAACTGAGTCCTTCCCTTCATTCAAGGTAGCAAGTTCTCTTCCAGCTCAGGGTATGTTTTGAAATGTTGTCTGGAAGCCCGGGCCTGGAATACAGGCCTCAGGACTCTGCCTGGTGCTCTATGCTCCTGTGGCTGAGCTAGTATCCAAGTTGCAAAAGAATATCCTCTTTACTCTCTCCTCTCCTCTTTTGAAGCAAAGGGAAGGAGCTGCCTAGAGCTGTGAGCTGTGTTGCCTGGAGTTAGTGGGGAGCAGCTCAAGCACTCCCTTGGCCATCTTATTAGGTCATGTATATCCCAGGTCCACTGGCTGTGAGCCCAGTACAGCAGCAGGACTTTCCTTGCAGTCTTTGTGGCCTAGACTGCCTTTCAAGTTTATTTAGAACTCCAAAGCACTTTAGCCTGTGGTGGTGGAGCTTGCTGGAACTCAGATTCTGAGCATCGGCATGGACAGTTTGCCTCTGCCTAGGGCTGGTCTAAATGCTCCCTCCTTGGGCAGCTGCTGATTCTTCCTGGTGTTGCTTTACACTGTGACAGGGCAACACTGAGTTACAATACAAAGTCCCACAATCACTGCACTCTCCTTCCCCCAAGCACAAAGATTCTTTCTCCACGTCTCATGGCCTCTGCAGGAGAATGGGGGAGTGGTGGCATCAACCATTCAAGACTGTCTTTTCTACCCTCTTCAGTGCCTCTTTCCTTACTATAACGTTAAAACCAGGTGCTGCAATCACCCACCTGGTCTTCTGTTCTTATGAAAGTACTTTTTTCTATGCACAGTTGTTCAATTTGGTGTTTCTGCTGGGGAACAACCACTGGAGGCTTCTATTTGGCCATCTTGCTCTGCCTTCCCCTTGCCACCCCATTCCTCTCACATTCTTGAAATGAATAAAAAGCCTTCAGGCTAAGCATGGCCATGGAATCTTCCCATGTTGAATTGTAAGATGAACAGAGTCATATTTTGAATAAAGGGATTAGTCTGAAATGAGTGATCATATTTTTAATAACTTATTAACTTAATTGCACACCACAATTACATAGTGAGTTTTCATCTTTTAAACCAATTTAGGGGGGTGAGGGATGAAATACTACCTTTTGGGTACAATGTTCACTATTCAAGTAATGGGTACACTTAAAGCCCAGACATCACCACTACACAATATATCCATGGAACGTAACTGCACTTGTAGCCCTCAGTCTACCTTTTTGTTAAAAAAAAAAAAAAAAAGAGCAAAAACAGCAGCAAGAGGGAAGATATATGTTTAAGAAAAAGCATTTCAATGAGGCAAAAACAACTGGTTCATCCTTAGGTCCTTAGGCCCACTTATTTCTTCCAATTATATGCCCACTTTTTTATTTTATAAAGGTTTGCACATCTTCAAACTACATGCCCACCTTCATTTTGCAAAGTATTGTACAATGCTGTTTTAAAAGCAGTACTAGTCTTTGCTGCCTTTCAACTTTACATGCTTTGTTCTCTCATAGAGAAAATTAAAACTTTTCTTAATCCTTAAAGAACTTCTGACAGGAGAGAAAAATGACCTGTGTGTCCCAAAGCCCCCAATCCCATAGACAACTAAGCAAGCCAAGTTGGAGGTGGGGGTGGTGAATTTAAATAGCAGTAATTATCATATCTCAATTTGCAAGAAAAACAAATGCCTCAAATACCATTAGTCATTTAAGTTTTCTGACAACCTGACATTTATCTCCTTTACTGTTATATTATAGAAATGTTTCTTATTATATTCATTTTCCAGAGACTGAGAACTTTTAAAATGAATGAGATGCATGTCCCAGAGTGGAATCTTTCCTTTAAAAAAAAAAAAAAAAAGTTTGAAAAAGGAAAAGCTATTATGTTGGTAACAAACCAAAGTGAGTTACAGTAAATGATGCAAAGAAAATTTGACAAATAGGTATATGCACTTGAAAGTGGTACTTCTCTGCTCTCAAGGTGTTGCTCTTAAGATATGAACCAACACTGAAAACTCCATACCCACAGATAGCTGGTTTCTTCGATAAAATTCAATTCAAATCAAAGAGTAATTAAAGCACTTAATTTGCATGAGCACTGTTCCAAGATTAACCAAAGGGCTAAGGGGAGCTGGAGGTGGGGAGCTCAATTAAGAACCTATTCAAAATATTTCAAGAGAGAGGGACAATCTGAATTTGGGATACGGATGTGGAAATAGAAAAGGGAGAGAGAATAAATACAATCTGAAGAGACAAGCTGAGAGAAGGGAGAAAAATATTGCCAGGTTTAAAATACATGACAATGAAAAGGCCATTAACCAATAGAACTAACTGCAGAGGTGGTGCTTTGGTGGCAAAAAATTTTCTTTTGGAAATACTGATTTGTGGTACTTGCACATGAAAACCTAACTTTAGCCAGGAGCGGTGACTCAAGCTTGTAATCCCAGCACTTTGGGAGGTTGAGGCTGGTAGATTGCCTCAGCTCAGGAGTTCGAGACCAGCCTGGGCAACACAGTGAAACCCCGTCTCTATTAAAATACAATAAAAATTAGCCAGGCGTGGTGGCATACACCTGTAGTCCCAGCTACTTGGGAGACTGAGGCAGAAGAATTGCTTGAACCTGGGAGGCGGAGGTTGCAGTGAGCCAAGATCGTGCCACTACATTCCAGCCTGAGTGACAGAGTGAGAATCCATTTCCAAAAAAAAAGAAAACCTAACCTCACAGAGAATTGTACCTGGAGACGTATGGGGGAAAGACACAATATTTTGGAAACATTTAAAGAACCTTATACTCAGAACTAGAAAAAAAGACATCTTCATAAATCCTGATGCATTTTTCATCCGAATACCAGGTGACACAATCAGGACAGGGAATGTGTCTGCTTACCCAACAATCAAGGGAGATGAAGGAGATGAAGCAGACAGAGGGCAGGGAGGGTCACCCCTGACTGCACCAGCACCAAAGGCTAGAGTTTCTTCTAGTATAGCAAGCCTAAATAATTTTCCTCATTAAGCTTATTTTTTTCATCCATGGGAAAAGGAACATGTGTTCATATTATATTAACTTGAAAATTTCAGAATTAATGAAAAAATAAGCCTCAGAATCTTAAATCAACTGAATATAGCAACAGAGAATAGATGAAGCCCCAAAGGGTTTCTGTCACACTCATATATAATAAAAACACCAGTCATGTTTACAGTTCAATTTTATAGAGCTAAATTGATGAGTAGTTTTGGAGTGTTCTAGAAATTCTACAATATTCATTTTTATATTACAGTTTTTAAAGGTATTAATGATTAGGCAAGAAATCATTAACTACATTTTCAAAACAGTAGAAGTAAAGCTTAGGAGGATCATTTTCACAAATGTATTATTTTCAATAAATACAATTTTTTACATTTTTATTTTAAATTTGTATTCTTTTTGAGATGGAGTTTTGCTCTTATCACCCAGGCTGGAGTGTAGTGACACGATCTCGGTTCACTGCAACCTCCGCCTCCCGGGTTCAAGTGATTCTCCTGCCTCAGCCTCCCGAGTAGTTGAGATTACAGGTGCCCGCCACCACACTCAGCTAATTTTGTATTTTTAGTAGAGATAGGGTTTCTCCATGTTGGTTAGGCTGGTCTCGAACTCCCGACCTCGCGTGATCTGCCCACCTTGGCCTCTCAAAGTGCTGGGATTACAGGCATGAGCCACCACACCCGGCCAACACAGTACAATTCTAATTTTTAAATAGCACTATTAAATCACAAACACAACTGACTGTTATTACAATGAACTGTTATACAATGAACCAGGTTGAGTTATCTGCCATTACTTACTTTAGAACTTTGCTCATGTCAGAAATATACACAATACTCCTTTGATATAAACAGATAGCTTGGGGAAAAAATGAAAAACTACTATTAAAATTACTACTAGTTGCTATAGCAACTGTTGAAGTGTTTTATGTGCCAGGTACTGGGCCAGAGACTCTGTTCATCTCTTTAATCTTCACTAAATTTCTATAAAGTAGGTATCTTGAGATGTCCATTGTTCTGAAAAGGAGACAAAGTAAACATTAGGGAAGTTAAGTAACTCAGTAACTTAAAAGTTTTTTCCTTTGGCTAAAATGATGCATACCACAAGTTTGAAAAACATTCTTTCCCTATTCAATCATTTATTTAAGATAAGTGACAAACATCAATCTCAACACAAACAGAAAATAGATTGAATACTGTGATTATTACTTTGAAGCCAAAGCTCCATCATTAGAGAAACTCATACTGGCAAAGCAAACAAGGACTGATGAATTGGAGGCACACTTGTGCACTTAAAACTGCAGCAGGTGATGTAGGCACTGGAGGGGCTACAACCCAGGAACCCAGGTCATTTGTAGAAAGTCACAAGGCGAGGGGTATCAGTTTTGTCATCACTTTGATACCTGTCAACTTCATGGGCCTGGGCCAATCAGCCAACCTGCTCAGACCTCACATATCTTACATGTAAATACAGGTTAAGCAATCCGATTCCAAATACCCAATATCTGAAATGCTCCCAAATCTGATACTTCTTGAGTGCTGAGCTGACGTCACAAGTGGAAAATTCCACCCGACCTCATGTGATGGGTCATAATCAAAATGCAGGTATATACAGTTTGTTCAGTCTTCAAAGGGTAAAAGGCCGTTCCAGTCCCCTTCAGCGTATCTTTTCCACTCATGCCCAGATTTCCCTACACAAGCATGCCACAAAGTCTGTTATATTATGTGGGAAATAACACACAAAGAACTTAGCACAAAAACTGGCATATAATTCACGAAACAGTAGAGCTGTCATCATCACTACTGATTTGGGTAGTAACTATGACCCCAAGGAGTTAATAGAAGTGAGATAGTGGAAAAATTGATGGCTGTGAAGTCAGTCACAGAAGTCTTCCAAGTCTACATCTCTCATTGAGGAGATACGCACCATTTGCAAAGTTATTTAACATACCTGAGCCTCAGTGTCCCTGAGTGTAAAATACAAATAAAAATATCTCCCTGGCATAAGACAGAAAAATAGAGCTAATGTGTCAAAAGTATCATATAGAGAGGCTAGAACACAGGAAGTTCCTATTACTGTTAGTATGAAGGTGCTTTAAATACTCAAACTAGGCAACAGGTACAGGCCACAGAGGGAACAAATGCAAACATCCAGTTAAAACCAAATCCAGACATAAGAGAACCTTTATTTGAAAAAGTAACTGCTATAAGGGGAGTGAGACTACTGCAATAGGGAGAGCTCTGGTCATGAGATGTGCAAGTGGCTCAAAGGTTGGGCAGAAAGAAATTTTCTTTTATAGGGAGGGGTAAGCAGGGCTAGAAAATCAGGCGGGAGCACTGACTAGGGAAAGCTTCTCCCCAAGGTCAGCGGTGAGGCTGCCCTGCATTCCAATGCTCAAGGCATGGCCAAAGTTCAAGGGCCTAGGGAGGGAGAGACACCTGACTAAAGTTTGGTCAATTATTTTGGGTAGTGGGTATAAACAGATCAGCTGATCATTTATAAGGCACAGAATGGGAATGTGGAAAGTCAGCTTCTGGCCTTGTGAGAGGTACTTAAGTGGGCAACAGTTGGTCTCGTCCTAGACACCTGGGGAAGGATTTTTTTCTTTTTGTTTTTGACAAGCCTTTTCCAGAAAACAAAGGGTAGGGGATTTCTTCATCTAGTGCTATGTTCCAAAACACTGGGCTCAGGCAAAGCTCAACATGACCATAAACAAAACAAACAAGCAAACTATATATCTATAGTGTGTATATATTTATGTACATATATACAGTTTTGTTTACATGTATATGCTGAATATAGCTCAGTATTTCTAAGGAAAGTATTATAATATCATATTCAAACAATCACCTTCTTTTTTTTCCTACAAAAATAAGCAGTTGGCAGTGAATTAAAAGAAAGTCTGTCATTAACCCATGGTGGGGGAGGAGAAGCAATTTTAATTCCTTGAGGGTTTCAAAATGGATTTCTTTTTTCAGTTCTTATTCTAATGCAATTTCCTGGTCAGAATGCTTTTCTATGTAACCTTGAATATAACAAAAACC
This sequence comes from Trachypithecus francoisi, assembly GCF_009764315.1. Classification (NCBI taxonomy): domain Eukaryota; kingdom Metazoa; phylum Chordata; class Mammalia; order Primates; family Cercopithecidae; genus Trachypithecus; species Trachypithecus francoisi. Next base: position 28,749,645 of record NW_022681453.1, read on the forward strand.
AGGAAAATGGCTTGTGCACAAAATGAAGGCTACTAAGAGAATGAGAAAATATTTCATTCTTTTCCTTTTATCATCTACTTTTCTCTTGAGAGAGATACAGAGAGAGGATTTGAGTGTTTATGCCTGTCTTTGGATTTCTTTTGTTGGGCTTTCTATTAAACCTTCTCTGACATCATTATTATTAGCTTATGCATACTGAATGTGTACTGTCTTGCCAGGCATTACACTAAGCACCCTATGAAATAATTTCTGTAGATATCCACACAGCCCAGCACAGAACAGTGCTATTGTTAAAACGTTTCATATACATGTCTGCATTTTAGATCTACTGCAAATAATTACATATTTTTCGGTATATGAATTTCATGCCAAAAGATTAACTTAACCTTTTATATACATATGTAAACTATCAGTATAGGCATATAGATATAAACATGTATGGAAACCAAACTTGCATATGTCTCAGGAATCAAGTAGAGACCATAGTAAATATTTTTATCTTGGAGGGAGGGAAGAGAGCTCATAGCCATCAATCCAGAACCTATAATGATTTTACCCAAGCTTCTCTAATAAGAATAGGGAGCAACACTCTTCCACCCTGTTCATGCTATGAATGAAAGGTAAATTATCTCGGTCTAGTATGACTTCTGCTTGCTCATCCCTGGAAGGAGTAAGTGCATACCATACAGAAGCATGGAGACTCTTTGCTGGGTAAAAGGAAATTGGTCTTCACAGTGGAAAATAGTAACAGCTACAAAAGTAATGACAAAAATAATAACAATTAGAGCAACAGTATAAACTACAACATTGACATACTGATTGCTCACAATATGCCAGGCACTGGATGAGCTCCTTATTTCACTACCAAACTTCATTCTTCCAACAATCAGCAGTAGCCTTATGCGTCTCACTTACAGATGAAGAAATGAGACAAAGGAAGTTAAGTTCACACATTTACCAAAATTGAGAACCAGGAATTGACTTCAGGCAGTATGACTGTAGAGCCAGGGCCCTTCCAAACAATTGATTAACTAGCCTGAATCTTTTCCTTGGCCAATGTATCAGGGAATAATCCTAGCCAACAAATTTAAGGGAAATGGAATCAAGCAAATATGAATGTACTTCATTTACTGAAAACAAAGTAGGCTTTGATAGGACTGTGTTACCATCTCCAGACCTAACTATGATTACTTCATTTCTTAGTGTCTCTTGTGGCAAAGAAAGTGTAGGCTACATAAAAAATAATAGAATGCATCTGGCAAAAAAATGAGAAGAATAATGATCATGATGATGGTAATGGTAATAGTGGTGATGATGACGATGATGATAGCTTCAAGAGCAGCAGGATAAGGATGCCACTAAAATCACCACCATTTATGTGCCAGGCATTATGCTATAGGCTTTACATATAACCTTTTTCTCCCACCATATTGTATGCTGCAAAACATTTTACACATAAAATGTGCTCCTTTTTTTTGCACAAATAAATGAACAAATACATGAAATAAGAGTATGTTGAAGGCACAGAAAAAGTATTCATAAAAGACAAACTCAAAATTCCCAATGACATAGAGGGTATAATCACACCACATATCAAATCCAAGCCACATAGCACAGAATGTGCTATTGAAATGAAATGCAATATAACTATTGCTCTGGGAATTACAGATGGGATCCAGTAAAAGACACTGTATTAATTATATTGTTTTCCATGGAACTTTTCTAAGGTTGCCCAGGACAGCAACACTGTAGAACATTCATGATGAAACTGTCAAAGAGGACTAGACTTGAGGGGCCTTAGGGAGAAAAGAAATTTGAAAATAATGTACTGCTTGCCCATGGTTCAGACGTGCCTGTCTCTGCAAGTATGACCACATTGATTCTCAAAGGAAGAAAGAAAATATGACTTTGTCCCTTAACTGACATAAAAGTTACAGTGTTATGCAGTGATGCCCAAAAGCATTTGCAAATATTCAGAAATAAAGTTTTGAGTGTCCTAGGAGATGATTATTATGCCAATTGATCCAAAACACAGTGGTCAAGAGGCATTGACAATCTATGGGGGGGGGAGGGAGAGAAAGGGTCATAAATACATACGGTCATGCACCACATAAGGACATTTTAGTCAACTGACTGGTTATATGAGGGTAGTCCTGTAAGATTATAATGTATCTGGAAAATTCCTATTGCTTAGGGACATGCTAGCTGTCTTAATGGCATAGCACAACACATTACTTACATGCTTGTGGTGATACTGGTATAAATAAACACTACGCTCCCAGTCATATAAAAGTATTGCACATACAATTAGGTACATCAGGGGTCCTCAATCCCCTGGCTGCAGATCAGTGCCCATCTGTGGCCTGTTAGGAACTGGGCTGTGCAGTAGGAGGTGATCAGTGAGTGAACAAGCATTATTGCCTGAGCTCTACCTTCTGTCAGATCAGAGTCAGTATTAGATTCTCATAGAAGCATGAATTCTGTTGTGAATTGCACATGTGAGGGATCTAGGTTGCATGCTCCTTATGAGAATCTAACTAATGCCTGAATATCTGAGGTGAAACAGTTTCATTCTGAAACCATCCACCCACCACGACCCCTGTCGGTGGAATATCTGTCTTCTATGAAACCAGTCCTTGATGCCAAAAAGGTTGGAGGATGCTGACGTAAAGTACATAATACTTGATAATGATAATGATAATACGTGACTATACTGGTTTACATTGTATTAGTCGATTTTCACAATGCAGTAAAAGTATTACCAGAGACTGGGTAATTTATAAAGAAAAGAGGCTTAATTGACTCACAGTTCCATATGGCTGGGGAGGCCTCAGGAAACTTACAATCAAGGCAGAAGGCAAAGAGAAAGCAAGGTATGTCCCCAACAGTGGCAGGAGAGAGAGAGAGAGAGAGAGAGAGAGAGAGAACCAGCAGGGGAGAGTCCAGACACTTATCAAACAACCACATCTCATGAGAACTCCCTCACTATCATGAGAACAGCATGGGGGAAACTGATCCAATCACCTCTCTCCAGGTCCCTCCCTCGACATCTGAGGATTACAATTCAAGAGGAGATTTGAGTGGCAAGACAGCCAAACCATATCATTCCACTCCTGGTCCCTCCCAAATCTCATGTCCTTTGCACATTTCCCCAAAGTCTTAAACTCTTTCTAGCATTAACACAAAAGTTCACGTCCAAAGTCTCATCTAAGACAAGGCAAGTCCTTTCTATGTAGGAACCTGTAAAGTCAAAAACAAGTTAGTTACTTCCAAGACACAATGGGGATACAGGCATTGGGTAAATGTTCCCATTCCAAATGAGAGAAATTGGCCAAAACTAATGGGTTACAGGTCCCATGCAAATCCAAAACCCAGTGGGGCGGTCATTAAATTTTAAAGCTCCAAAATGATCTCCTCTGACTCCATGGATCAAATCCAGGGCATGCCCATGCAGGAAGAGGGCTCCCAGGGCCTTGGGAAGCTCTACCCCTCTGACACTGCAGGATACACCCCTCTCCCCCAACTCTCCAGTGGCTGCTTTCACAGCTGTTGTTGAGTGTCTTCGGCTTTTCCAAGTGCACAGTGCAAGCTGTTGGTGGATCTACCATTCTGGGATATAGAGGATGGTGGCCTTCTTCTCACAGCTCCACTAGGCAGTGCCCCAGTGGGGACTCTCTGTGGGGACTCTCTTTGGGGGCTCCAACCCCACATTTCCCCTTTGTACTGCCCTAGCAGAGGTTTTTGATGAGGGCTCTGCCCCCACAGTAGACTTCTGCCTGGACATCCAGGCATTTCCATACATCCTCTTATATCTAGGTGGAAGTTCCCAAAGAGCTCCATGAGACTAGAGAAAAAAGAATGAAGAGGAGTGAACAAAACCTCCAAGAAATACGGGACTTCAGAAAAAGATCAAATCTACAATTGACTGGAGTACCTGATGGGGAGAATGGAAACTAGCTGGAAAACACACTTCAGGATATTATCCAGGAGAACTTCCCCAACCTAGCAAGACAGGCCAACATGCAAATTCAGAAAATTCAGAGAACACCACTAAGATACTCCAGAAGAAGAGCAACCCCAAGACACATAATCATCAGATTCTCCAAGGTTGAAATGAAGGAAAGAATATTAAGGGTAGCCAGAGAGAAAGGCCAGGTCACCTACAAAGGGAAGCCCATGAGACTAACAGTGGACCTCTCAGCAGAAACTCTACATGCCAGAAGAGACTGGGGGCCAATATTCAGCATTCTTAAAGAAAGGAATTTTCAACCCAGAATTTCATATCCAGACAAACCAAGCTTCATAAGCATAAGAGGAATAAAATCCTTTCCAGACAAGCAAATGCTGAGGGATTTCATTACTACCAGACCTACCTTGCAAGAGATCCTGAAAGAAGCACTAAATAAGGAAAGGAAAAACAGGCACCAACTGCTGCAAAAACACACCAAAATATAAAGAGCAATGGCACCATGAAGAAACTGCATCAAATAGTATGCAAAATAACTAGATAACATCATGATGACAGGATTAAATTCGCACATAACAAGACGAACCTTAAATGTAAATGGGTTAAATGCCCCAATTAAAAGACACAGACTGGCGAATTGGATAAAGAGTTAAGATGCATTGGTGTGCTGTGTTCAGGGGACTCATCTCACAGACAAAGACACACAGAGGCTCAAAATAAAGGAATGGAAGAAAGTTTACCAAGCAAATGCAAAGCAAAAGAAAGCAGAGGTTGCAGTCCTCATCTCTGACAAAACAGACTTTAAACCAACAAAGATCAAAAAAGACAAAGAAGGCTATTACATAACAGTAAAGTGAACATTTCAACAAGAAGAGCTAAGTATTCTAAATATATATGCACCCAATACAGAAGCACTCAGATTCATAAAACAAGTTCTTAGAGACCTACAAAGAGACTTAGACTCCCACATAGTAATAGTGAGAGACTTTAACATCCTACTGTTAATATTAGATCAACAAGACAGAAAATTAATGAGGATATTCAGGACTTAAACTCAGTTCTGGATCAAGTGGACCTAATAGACAGCTACAGAACTCTCTACTCCAAAGCAACAGAATACACATTCTTCTCAGTGCCACGTGGCACTTATTCTAAAATTGGCCACATAATTTGAAGTAAAACACTCCTCAGCAAATGCAAAAGAACGGAAATCATAACAGTCTCTAGGACCACAGTGCAATCAATTTAGAACTCAGGATTAAGAAACTCACTCAAAACCACACAATTACATGGAAACTGAACAACCTGGTCCTGAGTGAATCCTGGGTAAATAATGGAATTAAGGCAGAAACCAAGAAGTTCTTTGAAATCAATGAGAACAAAGGGACAACATATCAGAATCTCTGGGACACAGAGCATCCCAGTGTTAAGAGGAAAATTTATAGCACTAACTGCCCACATCAGATCTACAAAGATCTCTAATCAACACCCTAACATCACAATTAAAAGAGCTAGAGAGGCAAGAGCAAACAAATACAAAAGCCACCAGAAGACAAGAAATAACTAAGATCAGAGTAGAATTGAAGGAGACAGAGACATGAAAAACTCTCCCAAAATAAAATAAATGAAGACAAGAGCTGGTTTTTTGAAAAAAATTAAAAAATAGATAGACAGCAAACTAGACTAATGAAGAAAATAGAGAAGAATCAAATACACACAATAAAAAAATGGTAATGCGGATATCACTACTGACACTACAGAAATACAAACTACCATAAGTGAATACTACAAACACCTCTATTCAAATAAACTAGAAAATCTAGAAGAAATGGATAAATTCTAGAACACATATCTTCTCCCAAGACTAAACCAGGAAAGAGTTGAATCCTTGAATAGATTAATAACAAGTTCTGAAATTGAGGCAGTAATTAATAGCCTACCAACCAAAAAAAGCCCAAGACCAGAAGAATTCACAGCCAAATTCTACCAGAGGTACAAAGAGGAGCTGGTGTCATTCCTTCTGAAACTATTCCAAATAACTGAAAAGGAGGGACTCCTCCCTAACTCATTTTATGAAGCCACCATCATCCTGATGTCAAAACCAGTAAGAGACACAATGAAAAAAGAAACTTCAGGCTAATATCCCTGATGAGCATCAGTGTGAAAATCCTCAGTAAAATACTGGCAAACCGAATCCAGCAGCACATCAAAGAATTTATCCACCACCATCAAGTCAGCTTCATCCCTGGGATGCAGGGCTGGTTCAACATATGCAAATCAATAAACATAATCCATCACATAAACAGAACCAAAGACAAAAACCAGATGATTATCTCAACAGATGCAGAAAAAGCCTTTGATAAAATTCAACATCCCTTCATGTTAAAAACTCTCAAAGTAGGTTTGATGGGACATACTTCAAAATAATAAGAGCTACCTATGACAAACCCATAGCTAATATCATATTTAATGGGTAAAAACTGGAAGCACTTCCTTTAAAAACTGATACAAATGAGGACACCCTCTCTCACTACTCCTATTCAACATAGTATTGAAAGTTCTGGTCAGGGCAATCAGGCAAGCGACAGAAATAAAGGGTATTCAAACAGGAAGAGAGGAAGTCAAATTGTCTCTGTTTAGAGATGACATGATTTTATATTTAGAAAACCCCATCGTCTCAGCCCCAAAACTCCTTAAACTGATAAGCAATTTCAGTAAAGTCTCAGGATACAAAATCAATGTGCAAAAATCACAAGCATTCCTATACACCAACAATAGACAAGCAGAGAGCCAAATCATGAATGAACTCCTATTCACAATTGCTACAAAGAGAATAAAATACTTAGGAATACGGCTAACAGGGGATGTGAGGGACCTCTTCAAGGAGAACTACAAACCACTGCTTAAGGAAATGAGAGGAAACAAATTGGACAACATTCCATCCTCATGGATAGAAGGAATCAATATGATGAAAATGGCCATACTGCCCAAAGTAATTTACAGATTCACTGCTATTCTCAAACTACTATTGACATTCCTCACAAAATTAGAAAACACTACTTTAAATTTCATATGGAATCTACGAAGACCCCCATATAGCCAAGACAATCCTAAGCAAAAAGAACAAAGCTGGAGCCATCAGGCTACCTGGCTTCAAACTATACTACAAGGCTACAGTAACCAAAACAGCATAGTACTGGTACCACAACAGATATATAGACCAATGGAACAGAACAGAGGCCTCAGAAATAACACCACTCATCTACAACCATCTGATCTTTAACAAACCTGAGAAAAACAAGCAATGGGGAAAGGATTTCTTATCCAATAAATGATGCTGGGAAAACTGGCTAGACATATGCAGAAAACTGAAACTGGACCCCTTCCTTACACCTTATACAAAAACTAACTCACGACGGATTAAAGATTTAAATGTAAAACCCAAAACTATAAAAACCCTAGAACAAAACCTAGGCAATACCATTCAGGACACAGGCATGGGCAAAGACTTCATGACGAAAACGCCAAAAGCAATTGCAACAAAGGTCAAAATTGACAAATGGAATCTAACGAAACTAAAGAACTTCTGTACAGCAAAAGAAACTCATCAGAGTGAACAGGCAATCTACAGAATGGGAGAAAATTTTTGCGATCTACCCATCTGACAAATGTCTAATATGCAGAATTTACAAGGAACTTAAACACATTTACAAGAGAAAAACAACCCCATCAAAAAGTGGGCAAAGGATATGAACACACATTTCTCAAAAGAAGACATTTACATAACCAGCAAACATATGAAAAAAAGCTCAACATCACTGATCATTAGAGAAATGTGAATCAAAACCACAATGAGATACCATCTGACGACAGTCAGAATGGTGAGTACTGAAAAAGCAAGAAACAACAGATGCTGGTGAGGCTGTGGAGAAACTGGAATGCTTTTACACTGTTGGTCGGAATGTAAATTAGTTCAACCATTGTGGAAGACAGTATAGTGATTCCTCAAGGATCTAGAACCAGCAATCCCATTACTAGGTATATGCCCAAAGGAATATAAATCATTCTACTATAAAGACACACACACACTTATGTTTAGTGCAGCACCATTTACAATAACAAAGACTCAGAACCAACCCAAATGCCCATCAATGATAGACTGGATAAAGAAAATGTGGTGCATATACACCATGGAATATTATGCAGCCATATAAAGGAATGAGATCATGTCCTTTGCAGGGACATGGATGAAGCTGGAAGCCATCATCCTCAGCAAACTAACACAGGAACAGAAAACCAAACACTGCATGTTCTCACTCATAAGTGGGAGTTGAACAATCAGAAGACATGGGCACAGGGAGGGGAACAACACACACCAGGGCCTGTTGGGGGTGGGGGTAAAGGGGAGGGAACTTAGAGAACAGGTCAATAGGTACAACAGATCACCATGGCACATGTATACCTATGTAACAAACCTGCATGTTTATCCTGGAATCTAAATTTAAAAAGAAGAAAGAAGAAAGAAAGGAAGGAAGGAAGGAAGGAAGGAAGGAAGGAAGGAAGGAAGGAACAACTCTCTAGAATCAAACACCTTGAAATTCCTTGACTAATTAGGGACCCACAGATCATTCATCTTTTCATATGCAGACCCCAACCTATGATTACTAATTACTAATTGAAGTGAGACTGCAGAAAAAATAAATGAAAAGTCTACTTTGGAGTCAAAGATATGGTTATTTCAAAGAATAGTTTCCCTATCAATAGCCATTTGTCTAAAACTACATTGATTAACATGAAGTTGCACATTGTAGGAGACACTTCTGCACACCTGTTACAGAAAAGCCTCCTCACAATGCCTGTTTCTACTAACTAATATATGCTGTCCACTCTAATAGGAACTGAAGAAGGCACCATTTCCTCAATTTGATAGAGGATACAGTAAATACTTACACAACACTTAAAATGAGAGAGTATATAAACGATAACAGAAAACAGGTAATTCAGGGCTAGAATTTCTAATAGAAAGTTTTATTTTGTTTTTGTTTTTTAATTAGAGGAAGAGAAAGATCAAGCCATATGTCAGATGTACTTTATTCTTTTTTCACAAAAGCATTATCTAGTCATAAAATAGAGGATCACAAAGAGTTAGAGCTGAACTGATCATAAAAAGTCTGTATTTCCTGTGCACTACAAACAACCATTATCCCTTGAACAATTCCCCAAAGCTCCTAACATCAAACATTAATCAGTCAGTTTAAGATCCATCAGCAAATTTAGGATACCTCCAAAGGGGCCTGACAGGTTAGGCAAAGAAAGCATCGCATACCATCAGTTCTTTCACTGACAGCTAAAGATCTATAGGTCAGAGAAGGGCAGTCTCTGATGTCTCCTCCATTAATTATTGAAGGTGATATTCCAGATGCTAGTAAATCTTAATAACTTCAAATGTAAGCTTCAAAGATGTACTTTTGATAAACAAAGCCAAAACACTTCTCCTTATCAAAAAGATGTGCTATAATGCATATTTTATCTTTCAATGGATATCCTCTCACCAATAAATGTAATATTTTGGGTCAACTTAAATAGACAAGAACCCTTCTCTCATTTGTAGACACATTCTACCCCTATTAGACATCAGCTAATATATCCATGAAGTCAGCTGTGGTAACCTAGTTACAGCTGATGTAGAGCTCATGATAAGTACATTGTCCACAGCTAGTAATAACAATGGAGTTTCAAGGTTCTCTAATCTACTTTGCTTTTTAACTTTTACGGAGAATCTCAAGCACATACAGAAATAGGCCTTGCAAAAATGATCAATTCATGGCCAGTCATGTTTCAATCACTCTTAATCCACTCCCCCATCCTGTATCATTTGGAAGCAAATCAGAGACATCCTGTAATTACAGCTAATTTCTGTATATATCTCTCTCTAAAAACAAGGAATACAAAATTGGGTCTTTAAGCATACCTAAAATATTAACAAACTATAATACAGCTGAAAACCTAAAAATTAGCAATAACACAAAACAATATTAACTATCAAGCAAGTGTTCAAATTGCCAATTGTCTCCTAAATATCTTATGGGATCCAAAGCTAGTTTTTAAAAAATTATTAGTATTGCCAGTAACTTAAGCTACTAACATTTCTCAAAACAAAGTCAGTTTAAACGTGCTTCAGTTAAAACAACTGCCCTATTCCTCTTTCTAAGAGAAACACTACAAAATGCAATTACAGATTGTCAATTTTTCAGCAACTTTGGGAGTGATGGTTTAGATGCTGTCAAATGATTTCTAAGTAACCCCGTCACAAGCAGATTGACTTGCTAAGGTGTAGGATAAATAAGTACTACTATTTGCTAAGGACTTTCTGTGTGCCAGACTCTTGGCTGATCTCTTGGTTTTGATTTAATCGAATCCTCATCACAATCTTCAGAAATGTTTGGTGACTTGATCACAAGCACCTGGCTAGTAAGGGACTGAGTAAGAGACTTCACCAGGCAAGTCAAAGTGCTGCCCTGCACTCCCGTTGCTGTCTCTGTACCCAGCACGTGGGCACAAATGTAAGAGCCTCATGAAGGAAGGCATAAGCAAGAACACACTAAGCGGGTCTTGGGAGCTCCTTAAGGTAGCATGAGAAACTGACTCAGGCCGGCTCCTGCAGTTGCACAATTATCCTTCTTTTTAAGTGTAATTACTGCTCAGAGTCAGAAACATCAAATGTGGAAATATTATCCAAGTAGGGGATCCACCCATGAAAGCAACAATTGAGAGACTTCCACGTTCTGCTCTAGGACACCTGGAAGGCTCATCTCCGAAGTCACATTCTTTCAAGATGGTTTGAAGAAAATGCAGATCTTTGGGGCAGCAATTAACAGGTACAGTTATGTGTTCTTCAACAGGCCGAATTTAATCTATCTTGAACTTGCCTTTCAATTACTCAATGCTTGGAGCTTCCTGCAGTGCCTGACTATCTCAAAGTTGCTAACACAGGGAGATAAGCCTATCAGAAATTCAAAACACTTCATCATCACATTTTATCATACAAAATAGTGAGTCCTGAGTTTAGCTCATTCTCCCACAAGTCAGAGATGATGAAGTCTTTAATGCTCACCTATTTATACAGCAATCTTTCCTCCTAATTCTTTCTATCCTATTCTGTTATCTCCAAGATATAACCAGGTGACAGAGTTCAAGTTCATTACCAACAGAATCTATTTCTCCAGCCAAAGCAAACAGAATTTGGATGAATCTTCTAAGTACCTGTTATAAATGCCAAGTATTAAAGGTTCTTTATTCAGCTATTTACAAGACCATCTGTGAAGTCAACATTCTGTGATCCAAATGCAGATGTTCTATGAAGGAAGGCAAGGCTAAAAAAGAAAATCCTGACAAGGCCCATGCAGCTACTTCAAGCACAGAGAGAAGTGCAATGGCCTTACGATTTAAATATAAATCTTTGTTAAATGACGAGGAAACCACAGCAGCAGGGACCTGCTAAACAATCACCTGATTCCTGTGGTTGAGATAAAAGACTATATTTGAAATGCTTTGTCCATCGACATATTTACTGAGTCCCTGTTAATGTTCCTGGTGTGTTCCAGGCACCATAGCATTATTGTAGGCCTGGCTCATGTATGCTGTGATTTGGTGTTTACCTTTGATTCTGAAGTTTAGAAAACCTCTTAACAAGGTTTAAAGATACTTTTCTCTTGTATCTGATTTCAAGTAACCCTGTATTTATTCAACCAACAGTCACTGTAGGATTGTTCAGAAGTAATGTTAAGTAAAAGGAAGGTTACCTAGAAGCTGACAGTGTTACTGGAGCAGGATCTTGAGGGTCTAGACATTAGTCCTGTGGTTTCTTGGAAAGATCTGGGGGCCGTGAGGGAGGGCCTATAATAGCAGGGTTGGGAATATTCTCAGAGCAATAGCTATGTGCAATAGAAATATTTCAATGTTTTAATTACCAGTATGACTAAACAGAACCTCAGCCCTATGTTGTCTAGTATAGATACATATTTAAGTCCAAGCCCTATATTCAGGCAGTTCTCCAGCTACATAATATGCTATAGAATGAGTAAATATGATGCAGTTTTAAATAAATGGAAAAGACAGGTTATCTCAGACTTCTCAAAAGTTTTTGTTAAAAACATAAATAATAGCTATTTTGCACAGATTCTAGAAGAAAACTTTTTCAATCTATTTTCTCCTATACAAGCTTTACTATTCCATATATAATGATTGTCTGTGTTATTCACAAATACCTAATATCTAACTTTCTCCATCAAGTTCAACAGATCGAGAGAAAGACCAGTTATCTAACAGCCAGAAGGAAAATCAAGATAGAAACTTGGTGATAAGTTTTTATGTAAAACATGAAACTATAATATTTTGCTGAATAATTTCAATGACTGCAAATGAACAAAATCTACTCCACCATTTGGAATCCCTTTTCAGTTTTAATTCATATATTCCATGCTTTCTGCTACACAGATTTCCATCATGGTCAAGGATTGAACCAGAAGATGTCTAATGAGTTCGGCTTTCCAAGAGAGACCACAAGCAATGCCAAAAAGTAGACATTTTGTCACAATATTTAATCAATAGCATTTGTTAGAAAAATAATTTTATTATCCTCCTTTAAGCAAATAGTATTATTATTTCTCTCTATAATAGAAACAGAGTTCTAACATAATAGAGCCTATTCGTTTAACTCAGAGGCATCAATCCTGATTGGAAATTTTAAAAATCCAGCTCAAGTTGCAACTCACCGAGGTGGCAAATCTCCTTCAGAGAGCACAGAAATGTACATATGATCTCATTTAAAAATGTGTGTGTGTACTTTTTATTTCTGAGAAAGCAATCAAAATCCTGGCTTCCAATACTGTCCAACTTAATGGAGCATAACGTAAACTCTCTTTAACAGTGTTTAAATTTTGAAAAGCTATCCAGGCGCGGTGGCTCAAGCCTGTAATCTTTGGGAGGCTGAGACGGGCGGATCACGAGGTCAGGAGATCGAGACCATCCTGGTTAACCCAGTGAAACCCCATCTCAAATAAATTAAAAAAAAAAAAAAAAAAAAAGAAAGGGCAAAAAGGGAAGGTGCTGTTGAAATTTTAAAGCAGTCTTTTAAAATACAACTGAGCAAAATAACTTTTAGACTCTGATACAACAAAATAATTGAGTGAATTTTTAAAGTCTCAGAACTTTTTAATAAAATAATATAATGTCCCAGAGGTTTTGATTTACATCTGAATAGAACCTTTTTATGAAAACAAAATATGCACGAAAATGAATAAATAAAAATAAACAAAAAATATTTTACTGAAAAAAAAATACAAAAAACTAGCCGGGCAAGGTGGGGGGCACCTGTAGTCCCAGCTACTTGGGAGGCTGAGGCAGAAGAATGGCGTAAACCCGGGAGGCGGAGCTTGCAGTGAGCTGAGATTTGGCAACTGCACTCCAGCCTGGGCAACAGAGCGAGACTCTGCCTCAAAAAAAAAAAATTTTTGAAAAGCCCACTGAATTAAAGACATCATGACTAAGACTGAACTGGAGTGCTCTAGAATCTAGCTTAAATCTGTTTGGCCCAAGGAGCCTATAGCATTGACCCTACATACATTAAAGCCACCTGTGCTCAAGTCCACTAATCACTCACACCTGCTTGCACCATGCTACTGCTCACTACAATGCCAATGAGAACATCTGCCTGCTTTAGATAAAGAGTCTGTGCCCATCTAAAATACATAACAAGCTTTTAAACTATTATCGCAAAAGAAACAGCAGTCTATATGGTAATTTTTAGGGATCTCTGCCTAGGTTTCATTAGGCTCACCCTAATGTCTTTTTCAGTTTTGGCAGGAAGGCCTGTGCCTGTTTTCATAGCCAAAAGACTGCCACACTCACAAATGGTCAAAAAGTATGAAGAAATCCTTCAAGTTTGCAAGGTATTGAACAGGAGGCTCCAAACCAAGTCATCTGCTTGGAGTTTTTATTACTCCAAGTTCTATTATAAACTGTACCTCAGTGCTCTTCATGTATAACATGAGAGGTAGGAAATCATCCTTCCAGCTTTAACATTTAACAAGTTTACTTTTGACCAAAACAGGCAATGAAATTCAAAATACAGGGACATGGTAAAGTGCTATAACTCTGAATTAAACAAATCAACACCAAGAAACAATACTTGCCTAGCAATTCGGTAATCACAGGCAAAGATGATCAATATCCATAATGTTTTTGTAAGCCACAAACATGATTTAATCTAATCTTACACTGTTTGTCTTTATAAAGCCAAGAAAAGGGTGATCATCAATATTTTCATAACATCTAGTAGTAGAAGGTAGTTAAAAAGATGCTACATTAGACATCACTACTGCTTAAAAATAAACTCTCACCTCAGTTAACAAAATGTGTTACAGGTTCTGTGCACACATGTTACAGGCACCACAGAGACACCATAGCTACTGAACTCATATGTGTGCTAGATATTCCATTTCGCTTTTCAAAAAAATATAACAACCCATTATTTATTTACCATAATTATCTCCATTTTACAAAAGTGAGAAGGCTTAGCTAAGTTTATTTTCCCCAAGTTCAAAAGTGTAAGTACTCAAGCCCAGGTGTCTCATTTAAACCTCTTGCTCTGTCTCCACAGACTTCAACATGGAAGGAATTCAGGGGATAAACTATATCCAAAGCAGCCTCAAAGATTCAGGCAGTAACTTCATTATCATGTCATACATGATTTGTACAAAAAAAAAAGTGATTAGATTTCAGTTTCACGTCTTCTGTCTCTGACTAATTCAGGTACTAATAACAGTTGGTATTTACTGAGTGCTTACTTTGCCCTAAGCCCTTCACATGATTTAACAAATTCCCAAAACAACTCTACAGGGGTAGGTATTAGCATCACGCTACTTTGCAGGTGAGCATACAGGTATAAAGATGTTAAGTAACTTGCACAGGTAGCAAATTTGGGCCCGTAACTAAGGCAGTCTGGCCCATGCTTTGACTTTGGGCTACCTTTCCTCTACCTCTGAAGACAAAAGGTAATTGCCAAATAAAAGTATGATATGCTGAGAAGCAAATAAACTAGATCTGGTAACCCAAAAAGTATACATTGCACTCAAGCCCTCCTTGCAGTACCAAACCCACAAAATCAAATGGTACTGGGTTGTGCATTAGAAACAGGCTAAAAGACCTATTAAATAAGCTCAGATCTGAAAGGTAAACAATAAGCTACTGAAATATGATTTTTATTAAGCAATAACAAGTCTATTTATATTTCAAGAAAGAAATGGCAATAATTCATTGGCAAGACAAAATAGAGTCAACGAAACTGATGTGGATTCTCCCTCTCCACACACACACTCCCCTACACACATACTAGCAGCCCTATGAAAAATGGGGTTATAATAGAAATGCTGACACAACCAACCTTATAATGTTTCATACCAAAAGCTATAATTATATTTTCTAATTGTAAACTGGGTGGGAAAAAAAGGCCAACCAGAACAAAAACATAATAACTAGCTAGAAACAGGCCATCAGAATTCTTGGATTATGGAAAATGCTTATAAAACACTATTATCTTCAGCCACAGCCAGAAGATGTCAGACAGTCAATTCATATAACATGCCAGCTTAATAAAATCTGTATACAAAATTTATGAATGCGGTAATATTCCTTTTTATCACAAGTTATTAATGGTCAATTTAATGAACATCTACAGCTGGAGTGCTTTCGTTCTGTATGATATTTTAATCATCTGTAGCCATGGATTTAAATGCATTTCATTTTATAACCATCAGCTACTGAAGATAAGAAAGCCTTTACATAGGCACTGAAATATTTGGGGTAGGCTACCCATTTTATCTTTATGTTGTTATTGACTTCCTTAAATTTTTTTTTACAACAGAAACACAATGAAATATTCCATTATAACAATATTTGCTTTAATATTTGTATTTAGAATATGAAAAGCTTGCTTAAAGTAGCATTACATGTTTGGTTAGTATAAAATCTTCCATTTCATTTCAAATAAAGAACTTTATAACCTTGTTTACATGAAACAATCTCGCTCAGAGCTATTATCCTCCAAAAAGTATCCTGGTGGACTGTTGACATCTCAGACATAAATATTCTTGAAAATTAATGTGTTGTATTTCTTAAGTATCCTATTTCCACTCCCTTGTTCACATAATCTTTAAAAAACCTATTGTGTTCAAGTCTACTTTTCCCACAGATTCTTTACTAAAACTAAATTTTACCATATGATGCTTATGTGGAAGGAACAGGCAACATAACTGCAAGACAACAGTAGATATCTCAAAATATAAACATTCAGCATTTAAAATATTGATGTCTTTCTGTGGTCACAAAGTCAAGTAATTGTTTCTCACATTTGAGCATTAGAATTTGGTATTTAAAATTACACTCATCCTTGAGAGTTAATTCAAAGATTTGGATATCTGGGCAAAAGGTTAAGAAATCTAGGTCATAAATACTTATTAAGGTGCAAAAATTGGCTCCATAAACTAGTAAATGTGCAATAATCACTATTAAAGAATGAATGACAGCAATTTTTTATTTTTTTATTATTTTTTTATTTTTTATTTTTTTGAGATGGGAGTCTCACTCTTGTTGCCCAGGCTGGAGTGCAAGGGCGTGATCTCGGCTCACTGCAACCTCCACCTCCCAGGATCAAGCGATTTTCCTACCTCAGTCTCCCAAGTAATTGAGATTACAGGTGCCCACCATCATGCCTGGCTAATTTTTGTATTTTTGGTAGAGACGGGGTTTCTCTATGTTGGTCAGGCTGGTCTTGAACTCCTGACCTCAGGTGATCCACCCGCCTCGGTCTCCCAATGATAGCAATTTTTTAGTTTGACTGTCTACAGCCTTATAGGAAATTACTGGTGAAAATTAGTAAAAGCCATATGCACAAAGATTTAGTGCATTCATGTGTCTTTATTCATTCACTCAATCTTCTGTTACTTCACTGGTTCCTTCTGGGCTTCCTACTATGTGCCGGTTAATCTTTGTTTGCTCTGGGCGAGTAATTTCCATTCTTTTTTTTTTTTTTTTTTTGAGACGGAGTCTCGCTCTGTCGCCCAGGCTGGAGTGCAGTGGCCGGATCTCAGCTCACTGCAAGCTCCGCCTCCCGGGTTCACCCATTCTCCTGCCTCAGCCTCCCGAGTAGCTGGGACTACAGGCTCCCGCCACCGCGCCCGGCTAGTTTTTTGTATTTTTTTAGTAGAGACGGGGTTTCACTGTGTTAGCCAGGATGGTCTCGATCTCCTGACCTCGTGATCCGCCCGTCTCGGCCTCCCAAAGTGCTGGGATTACAGGCTTGAGCCACCGCGCCCGGCCGTAATTTCCATTCTTAAGGACCCAATAAAACAGGACACAGTACATGTATACCCACTAATTATAAAACCGTGTAGAATTGATGGATAAATTCCAAGAAGAAATACAAACCAAGAATTCAGAGAAAATGGTTATTTGTCAAGA
The DNA here is from genome assembly GCF_009764315.1 of Trachypithecus francoisi. Classification (NCBI taxonomy): domain Eukaryota; kingdom Metazoa; phylum Chordata; class Mammalia; order Primates; family Cercopithecidae; genus Trachypithecus; species Trachypithecus francoisi. The sequence continues at coordinate 28,767,130 of NW_022681453.1, forward strand.
AGAGGGCAAGGGAAGACTTTATAAAGGTCAGCTGGAATTTAGAGGAGTAAAAGAAATAAGGGTATTTTGGGGTAAAGAGCACAACATGAAATTGACTTAAGGACAACAGACACAAGGACAAATAGTGCCCACAGTGTGAATTTTAAGTTTAAAATACAGACTTTCAACAACGCATAAATCTGTAGATGGTAGGCATTTTCCAAATTCCTCTAATAAGTAGAATCAGCCTATATCCAGGAAGATCATAACTCATTAAATTTCATTTTAAGCTTCCTGAATCTGCCTAAATGTTCTCATCTTATCAAGCAAGCCAATGTATGCTTACACTGTGAGGTTAAAGCAATGAACTTGTGAAGAGAACCTGTCAAGTCAAATTATCAACAAGCAATAGTCCCACTATTGGGGAATATATAAGCTGCAATGTCAATTTTAAAGAAGTGTGCTTACGTTTGCATTTTAATTAGGTCACACCTTCAACACCATGATATTAATTTCAGTTTAATGTTCCATTTTATTGCCATTTCCAAGATGACATTTTTAGACATGGACATAAAGAAAAAAATCTCTACTTTTGTTTTGACAACTCATAAATATTGCAAATTCAAACAATGTTGAACAAAGTTCAATATTTGGAACAATTTTCAAAAGAGAGATATGACTGTGTCTAAAATTCTAAATACTTACAATTGGATTTCGAAAATAACCCAAGGGAAAATTATTAGATTCTTATTTAAGAGTATAATGGAGTGTTGAATGGAACATAAAATTCAGGTTCCTGTGAGTTACCGGAAGCTAAATATGAATAGCTCAAAAAAAATCGTTTTGGTTAAGACTTTGCATTAGAATTGAGACATACTTTGTAGTTTTTTCAGATCAAGAGGGAGGTAGACAAATTACAGAACGCATCTTTGCCATTAAAAAATTACTTATACTCAAATACATAAAGTTGTAATAACATTCACATAACAAAATTCACCAATCATTTTAAAGTGTAAAATTCAGTGGCATTTTGTACATTTATAAAGTCATGCAACCTTCACCATATCTGTTTCCAGAAGGTTTTCATCATCCTGAAAGAAAACTCTGTGGCCATTACAGCCATTCCACATTCCCCACTAACCACTCCCAACACCTGGCTACCACTAATCTGCTAACTCTACGACGTTGCCAATTCTGGATATTTCACATAAATTGTATCACATAATATGCGGCCTTTAGTGTTTGGTTTTAATTTTTATTTTTGTAGGTACATAGGTGTATATATTTATAGGGTACATGAGATGTTTTGATACAGACATGCAATGTAATAATCTCATCAGGTAAAATGGGGTACCCATCCCCTCAAGCATTTATCCTTTGTGTTACAAACAATCCAATTACACTCTTAGTTATTTCAAAATGTACAATTAAATCATTATAGGCTATAGTCACTCTGTTGTGCTGTCAAATACTAGGTCTTATTCATTTTTTCTATTTTTTTGTACTCATTAACCATACCTACCTCCCTGCCCACCACCTGTGAACTATCCTTCCCAGCTTCTGGTAATTCTCCTTCTACTTTCTACTTAATATCTCCATTAGTTGAATTGTTTTGATTTTTAGATTCCACAAATAAGTGAGAATATGCAATATTTGTCTTTCTAGGCCTGACTTATTTCACTTAGCAGAATGATCTCCAGTTGTTGCAAATGACATGATCTCATTCTTTTTTTTATGGATGAATAGTACTCCATTGTGATTAAGTACCACATTTTTTAAATCGATTCCTCTACTGATGGACACTTAGGTTGCTTCCAAATCTTGACTGTTGTGAACAGTGCTGCAACAAATACGAGAGTGCAGACTACTCTGTGATATACTGATTTCCTTTGGGTATACACCCAACAGTGGGATGTCTGGACTGTGTGTTAGCTCTACTTTTAGTTTTCTGAGGAACCTCCAAACTGTTCTCCATAGTAGCTGTACTAATTTACATTCCCACCAATAGGATACAAGGGTTCCCTTTTCTCTACATCCCCGCCAGCATTTGTTATTGTTTGTCTTTTGCATATAAGCCATTTTAACTGGAGTGAGATGATATTTCACTATTGTTTTGATTTGCATTTCTTTGATTATCAAGGATGTTGAGCACCTTTTCATAAGCCTGTTAGCTATTTTTAGTGTATGGTTTCCTTCATTAGCAAATGCTTCAAATACATTCTAACAAATACATTCTCTCATTCTTCTTAAAGAGAATACTCTTAAAGAAGAAATGGTCAAGTACTCATTTCCCAACTGTTTTCTATTTTTCTTTTCCCGAAACTATTACAAAAAGTTTATGGGGCTTTGTGTTTCTTGTTTATGAGGTAAACAAATATGAGTTTTTACTCCCAAATTTTTCCAAATTAAAAAGGCAGTGACAAACATCCATTTAAATTAAAAATCCAAGCCATTATTGACATTGGAACTTGATTCTATATAAGCATGAAAAAAGACCTAAAACAGGGAAACCTACATTGTGTTCATAACTGGGGATATCCAACAGCATCAGTATGTCAAATTTCCATAAATGAATCCATGTATTCAATGCCATTCCTTTTAAAAATTGCAATGCCTTTTCCCACAGAGTTTGACAAGATGGAAAAAAACATTTGAAAGAGTCAAGGTAAAGAACAGCTAAAATGTGATTCAAAGAAAGGAATGCTTGTCCTTCTAGACATAAAGATACCCTTTAATATAGTAATCAAAGGACTGTGTCATTAAAGCTCAAAGAGACCAACTGAACTCAATGGACAAGCAAGAAACAGATTCATACATTTATGTCAAGACAATGGGGAAAGAATGGAATGGAACACTGCTTTTCCGTAGGAAGAAAAGTGGACTCATAATTTATATCACATATAAAAGATATCCAGATGATATCAAGGCACATATGAAAAAGAAAACATTAATACATTAGAAAAATATTATAGGAAAGTACTGTTATGATATTAGCACTTGGAATATATTCTTAAGGTAGAGCCAAAATGCATAGAGCAAAAGGAAAATATTATTAAATTTCATGACCCAACCGCATCACACACAAGGAAACCCACTATGATTCCAAGCCAGAAATAAAAAAATGTCTTGTGATGGATACGATCACAAAGGATTTAAATCTAGAATTATAAAAATACTAACTATTGGAAAAGAAAACAATGACCCAATGGAAAAAATTGGCAAAGAATACACACAAGCAATTGACAAAAAGGACACCTGTTTGCATCCAGAAGCAAATGTTTTACTCCACTGGATAATTGGAGAAATGAGAATTAATGCAATAACGTGGTACCATCTTTTACCCACCAGAGTCGCAAACACTTAAAAAGTATGCCAATACAAACATCATGGGGAACATGTTTTCATCCAATGCTATGGAGTATCAATTGACACAAGCACTTAATTAGGACTATAGAACTGCTCTCCAATGTTGAAGAATTGTATACCTTACAACATGGGGATTCCACTGCTAGGTAAATATTCTACAGAGAGACTCATCAGTACACTAGGAAACATGTACAAAGATATTGGTTTTACATCGTCTTAACTGAGAAAAATTAGAAACAACCTTTAAAAAGGAATAAGAAATTAATTTGTCTTTCACTCAGGTACTAGAATACGGTACAGGAGGTAAAAATGAAAGAATTAGGTCTTCATGTATCCATGTAGCTGTATCTCAAAAACAATGCCGAGTAAAAGAAACTGATAATGTATAGCAGGACACAGTCAGGAAAATATTAAATACATCAAACAAACAACACAATTTGCTTTTTAGGGATACAGACGCACATTTAAAAAGAAAAAAAAAACACGCAAACCTAAGGAGGTAGAAAACATACCAACTTCAGGTCAGTAAATACGTCTAAAGCAGTTCTCAAAAGGGGACAACTTTGCCTCCCACATGTGGCAATATGTGGAGACAGTCTTCATGATCACAACTAGGAGGGGATATGGTATTGTATTTAGTGTGTATAGGTAGAGTTGCTGCTAAACATCCTACAGGGCACAGGACAGCCCTCACAAGAAAGTAGTTATCTGGTCCAAAATGGCAATGGCGCCAAGGTTGAGAAACGCAGCCCTGAAAAAAGAGGAAGGAGAATAAGAGACAGTGGGGGAAGATGAAGTGTAACTATAACTTTTCATTTTAAGAAAATATCTGAAGCATATATGAAAATCTGTTAAATTTTTTAAGAAGCCTGCCACATTATTCTTTGTACATTTTTATATGTGAAATATCTCTTTAATAAGTTCAAAAATTTAAAAATCATTCTGCAAACAATTTCTAAATTTCATGAAAGTTACATAATTATTTTATTAGCATATTTCTAGAAATATATATTTGGAAAAACAATATTCTCACACTCATGATCAAACGTATTTGCACTTTTTTCCAATGTTTGTCCTACACAGAGCTATAAAAGGAAGACTGTGGAAGAACCTAGGATTTATCCATCATCACAGGATCATTTCATCATTACAGTTTCAGGCAAGAACATTCTAAAACCAGCCCAGAGAAAGCCAATTCCATCCTTTCCTGGTTATATAGCAGCTCACAATAATTCCAGTCAATTCTCTGAAGAAGCTGATGATCTAGAACAGCGGGCTTGCGTCACACACCCCATCACGCTTCCTTAACTACATGGCTTCGGATGCTGATTTCTCACAACCTCACAGCTTCAGTAGTTCCTACAAACTACTTTGAGATCAACCAGTGCATAATTTTATTTTTTCATTTAGTTCCTTAGTGCAGAGGTTGGCAAACTTTTTCTGGAAAGGGCCAGATAGCAAATATTTTGGGCTTTGCAGGCCGTATGGTCTCTGTCACAGCTACTCATCTGTGACACTGTAACACAAAAACAGCCATAGATGATACATAAAGGAACAAATGTGGCTATGTTCCAATAAACCTTCAGTTACAGAAACAGGCAGGGCGCTAGACTTGGCTCCAGACCATGGTTTTGCCAACTCCAAGAGGTACAGCAAAAATGCTACCAGTTTAAATACTATTTTAAATGTAAGGCATTTCCTCCAATCTTTGAAAGTAAAGTTTTATGTATGTTTTAATCAGTGTAAAAAATGTATACTACTAAAAATGAATTTATATAAATGAAACAATTCAATAAATGATGAAAATGTTCATTTGTTACATTTACAGGATACCAACTTCTTTCTGGAAGTATGTCATACCCCCTGATTTACTAAATTATTAATTATAATTAATTTTACTTGTTTAAATTATGCTATTAATGATTCTTTGTAGGAAAGTAAACACACGTATTTTATCTTCAACCAAGGGGTTGGAATGACAAGGACAGTGAAATCATACTCCCAACACAAATAATAGCTTTCTATTAGGTTTGCTATTTCACCTGAATAATTCCTTATAATCATGAATAATGATGTTATTCGACAACCTAATGATATCATGGTGTGTAGCTTCAATCCATCTGTCTTTGTCAAGAAGGTCAAATATTTGTACTCCACTGCACTAGGCAAAGTTGAACAAACAGTTAAACAGTATCACACACCTTAATTATTCCTTCAAATGAAACCAGCAATTACCATTTTACCAGATTCTAGGACCTGTGAAATAAAAACCTACTTCAAAGATATTTAATCTCCATACACTTTTAACACTTTTAAACCAAATTTAAGCTCAACTTAAAAAAAAAAAAAGAAAGTGGTTAAACTCAAAGAAAAAGCCCCAAGATTTTCTAAGGATATTCTTAATTAGTTGTTGCTGTAAAATGTTTCGTGAATAACAAAATATTCCAGGAACTTCTACAAAGATGTGGAATACTTCATGTGCTATCTTGAAATTGTCTTAAAGGTAGGAATAAAGCAATAGTGTGATAGATCTGAACTATAGTTCCAATAAATAAATGTTTCATAGTGTTTGCTTTGCTTAGAGAGTCCATGAGTGACCAAGGGGTTGAAGGGGATAGAAATTCCCCATTCACTGTTTCTACAGAACCTGTATAAGACCTGGGCCCTTGGGGCTGGGGGATGATGAAAACAGCAAGGTATGATGTGGGCATACTGACATGATTTGCAGCAAAAGAATGTTCATATTAGAAATCCTGTTTTCCTTCCTTCCACCCTTCTGCTCTTCCTTAAACTTCACCAAAGCTTTCCCGCTGCACAAATATGAAGTCCCCAGAAGGCCTTATTAATCTGGTTCCAGACTCCTGGCATCTTCCTACTACCTCACCATGCTTCACCTCTACAGGTTTTTGTGGTTTTTTTTTTAAACATTACTGAGCATGCAAACTTGTTTCTGCCACTGAGCCTTTGTTCTTGTTTCCTTCTACCTGGACTTGTCTGCCCATTGTCCCACACCAGGCTGGTCCCTCCTTGTTAGTTCTCAGAGCACGTGTCACCGGCAAAGAGAAGACTTCCCCTACCACTCTGTCTCAAGTATTCCCTCACTCTCAACCATACTCGTCTTTTCATTTTATTCAGAATAGAAAATCACGTTGTTTATGACTTACGGGTTTACATTTACGGGTTTCATCTTTTATTGTCAACCTCTGCACACAAGAATAAAAGTAGGATCCTTATCTGACTATTCATTATTGTATACGTGGGGTCTGTCACATAGTAGAAACTAAATGATAAATTTACATATTCATTCATTTACGATAGACAACTCTGTGTCTAATGTGAGGTCAGCAAATGACGGCACTATAGCCAAACCTGCCTGATACCTATTTTTTAAAATAAAGCTTTTCTGAAACACAGCCATGTTTGCCCATTTACCTATTGATGATGCTGCTTTCACACTACAATGGCCTAGTCGTGTAGTTACAACAGAGACCACATGGCCTAGAAAATATTTACAGAGAAAGTTTGCCAGCTCCTGGTCTACTATACAGTATATGTTCTCAATAAATAAAATAAAGTGCAGTCATTGCTTTTAAAGGGGTTCTGGTCCATTGTGTGTTTTTATTTAAACACTTTTGGATTAAAATTCTGTGGCCCAAAAGAAAGCTCCTTCAAAACCTTAAGTGTCACCTAGCAAGAGTTGTATTGGTGCTCTGGTCAGCCACGACAGCTCACACCTGTAGTCCCAGCACTTTGGGAGGCCGAGGTGGGCAGATCATTTGAGATCAGGAGTTCGAGACCAGCCTGGTCAACATGGTGAAACCCCGTCTGTACTAAAAATACAAAAAAATTAGCTGGGCGTGGTGGTGTATACCTGTAATCCCAGCTACTAGGGAGGCTGAGGCAGGAGAAACGCTTGAACCCGGGAGACGGAGGCTGCAGTGAGCCAAGATCACACCACTGCACTCCAGCCTGGGCAACAGAGTGAGAGCCCATCTCAAAAAAAAAAAAAAAAAAAGTGTATCGTTGCTCTATTTATTAGGTCAGCTGCCTGAAATCATAAAGCACTAACATAGTGCCTGGCCACTGGTAAGTACTATACAAGCATTGATTGGCTTCTTTTTGGAAGAAAACATTATATCTGGTGGCTAACACAGGGCTTGGCACATATTCGGCCGGTGCAAAAGTAACTGCAGGTTTTGCAGTAAAATTTACAGCACAAACCACAATTACTTTTGCATCCTAACCTAATAGCAAGTAACATTCAAGATCTGTTGAACTGAATTGAAGTGAACTTGGCTCTTTTGGCCAGAGGGACTAACAGGCTAATCTGTGAAATTAGTGGGCAAAAAACTGATTCACTCATCTGAGAACAGGCCATTCTGGAAAATAGGCTGAGAAACCATTTCTCACCACCATTTTTCAAGGGATGACTTAAAGTAACGTGATCCAAGGAGCCAGACTTCAATATACGTTTAATGTTTTTTGATAATTTGTTGTAGGCAGCCACTATTTATCTTATTTGAGTTACAAAGATACATAAACACAAAATTTAAACATTAATTCGAGTCACAGACTCCTAGAATTGCAATACTATCCCCTATAATACTCAGTTCTACAGACATTTTTTCTTTTAAAAGATCCAAACCAACCCACATTTACGCCAGCTCTTCCAGTTATGATTAACCAATGCATATTATTTCTCTAAACCTTGACTGTCTAAGCTAATGCCTCTCACAGCTGATTCACAGATGTAAGTCACAATTATCTGGGGGTGGCTGGCTTGTTGTTTTGAGTTCCATTTCCTGGCTCCTACACTCAGCTTTCGATTTCAGAATCCTTAGAGTGAGAAATCAGGGCAGGGTCCAGGAATCTGCATTTTAACAAACACCCTAGGTGATTCTCAGTCCTTTAGAAATCTGTTACTTTAGATCAAGAGATCATATATACACATTAAGAAATACCAAAGAGCTACAAACTTTTGGAATCACTACTTTCCTCTATTGGAAAGGTAACAAAGTGATACTGTGTGTTTTACTTGGAGTTATTCATATTACTGTATATTACATGCACACGCATGCATATTACACACCTGGTACTTGTAGGAGTGAAGTACTCAAAGAAAACCTAAAATGTGGCATCTTTGCCATCCAGGGGGTTCTTTGATAAGGAGCATACACATAAATGATGTAAACAAATGATATAATGACCCATGACTGAGAGAACAATGAGTAGCCATGCAACAAGATTTCAGGGAAAGAAGCAATCAAGCTACTTTAGGTTGTCAGTGATGTGAAAAATTGCCTTCTTTGGATCCAGTCGAGGAGGCAGGAAGTATAAAAAGTGATAGTAGTTATTACATTCTGGGAGTGTCCCAGGACCTTGCTCTTCTCTCAGTGAAGATCTAAGATCTTAGAACACAGGAAGAGTAAAGCAAGAACTATGATCTTCTAAGTTATTAATCCCAGCAGCCTGGGAAAGATTACTGAGGCTTTGAAAGCTGGCCAAAAGTCATTGCATCTCAGTGGTCATAGAGGAATGAAGACCTGGGCCGCCATGAACTGCGTCAGTAAGAAGCCCCTGTCTCCGATGAGCTGTCCTGGATGACCTTGCATGGCACAGCATTCTCTTGTCTTCCTGTGGCATCAGTAATAAAAATCATTGGCTGGTCTCCTCATTTGACATCTAATCAAACATGTCACTCTGAAGTTACTTTTCTCATGTGTTTAGGTCTTAACCCTCCAAGGATCCTGCAAAGTTCTAGAAGACACAGTGTCAGCAACTACCCCAGTGCTTAGCACAATAATGTCATGCATCATAAAGAGATCTTGTTTAATCATTTGAGAACTTTATTTAGTGCCTACCATGTACCAGACACTGTGTTAAGCACTCAACAGAACAGACAGCTAGTTCCTGAACCCAGTGGCAGCGACAAAACAGTCTGTGGTCATGAGGGCTGAAGACAACACTGTGACTACAGTAAAAGCCATTAAAATAACTTTAAATTGGTGAATTGCATGGTGTGTGAAGTATATATCAAAAATGCTATTATAAAAAAATCCAAATGGCAGAAAGGAAGATGGACAAGCCTTAGAAATTCACTTGGTCAAATGTTAGAAAAAACACATGCAGAACATAGTTATTCCTATTTAGATGGTGGCTGTGACATATTAATAATATTTGATGGTACTGTAGCTGAATATTGAATATTAAGAAAATTGGAATGCTTCTCAGAAACAACAAAACTACATTTATGCTGTACTGGTTAAGAACATAGATAGGTGTCAGCATCAGAAAAACATGTGGTCAGTTCTAGGTTCTCTTCCCTAGTTGTGTGACTTTGGTCAAACTGCTTACCTACCTGAGCCTCAATTTTCTCATCAGTAAAATAACTTTAAAAATATAATAATGCTCAATAATTCCTAGCTAGTAATCAAATAATGCAAAATAGCATAATATATTCTCACTTATAAAATTAGCATATATTAGGGAAATTATTACTATTCAATGAGTAGTAGCAAAATGTTTTTCTACTTTGCTTTTGGGTACATGTGAAATGTTATTGTATGTCTACTCATTGAGCTCTCAAACACTTATCATCATAACATTTACATCATTTATGTGTATGTACCTTATCCAAGAAGCCCTATGATAGCAAAGATGCTATCTTTGAATACTTCACTCCTATGATTACTGAGTGTGTATGCATGTAATACATAGTAATATAAATAACTCTGATAAATGTATGGGCACACAAATAGATTGTAGCATGACTTCTAATAGTGAAAGTTATGAAACAAACTAAATATTCAAAACCAGGTGAAATAACTATAGTTAATCAAATTGACGAAATATTATGAAACCACTGAAAATGAAGTTAATGAGCACTTTTAACAATAAGAAAAAACTCTTATGATATTAGAATCAAAAGAATGGGATATCATATTACATGTGGAGTAGTATTCTAGTTTTATCTAAAACTATTTTGGAGAAGATGAGAAGAAAACAAAACATTTTAAAAGATTAACAGGGATTATCTCTGGGCAGTAAGATTATGAGTCTTTTTACTTCATACTTTTGTGCATGAAAAAAATTAACAGCATTAAATTCCTGCTCATTTATAATAAACACGTGCAGTATTGATTTTAAGAAAGAGCAAATAAACCCTATTTTACATGGTATCACCAGATTATATCACAAAGTGACATTAATTTTACTACACAAATAAATGACCACATAGCTCAAATGACCAGAAAAAAAGAATTATAAAGTATATTCTCAAAATATAAGCATCCAACCATATTCATAGCTACCAATGTCAATTACACTTAAAAAGATTTTTTGATTCAACAAAGCTGCTCAGTAAGGAAAGTTATTTATTATTCTAACCCAAATGTCTCACATCACAGCCATTTGTTAAATATAATTGTATAATATAGTTAATACACGAACTGCCAAATACAATATATTGATCCAAGGAGTTTCATGAAGCTTTGAGAGTTTCAGCGATAGTGCACAGACTGTATTCAACCATAACTCCAAAGGAGAAAGTGATTAACAAAATAAGGAAGACAATTCAAAAGAAAATATGCTTTAGAAATATATAACTTTTTAATTGTGAGAAAGATAAAATGGTTCCTTAAGGTCACATAACTGTTAGCTACACAGCTGGGAAGCCTTTCTGCCCGGTAGTAAGCCCAATGTGGAAATGAAATTTAGTAGTGATTTAATTTATAATTATTTTTCAAAGTTTGAGGAATAGGAACAACTACATTATGTTCAATAGTCTGAAAGCACAAATTCTGACCTTTAAGTTCAAAGTGGGAATCAAAGTGCTGTATGTCAGCATGACAACATCAGGAAGAACCAACAGGTCCCAGGAGACAAGGGGAATACCTGCTTCCCTACCCACTATCACCCTAAAGGTTTGTCAGAGCTATTTTGGACATTTGTCAAAGATTTTTTTTTTCCTATTTAGATCATGAGCTGTAAAAACAGAAAAAAATGAATAAATAATGGGCAGAAATCTATCTGAAACCAACTACTTTTTTTCCTTCCTTTATTTTAATAGATAAAAGGCTAAACCAGGTCACCTACTTAAACAAGGCTGGTTCCAGGCCTCTGCTGTGGCTAAGTAGTTATGGAAATGATTTTTGCAATCAGGATGGTCTCATTTATATTGAGACTTCACGACTTACTAAGTGGGTGAGTGTGGACAGATTACTTGCCCACCCTTAGGCTTCTTTCAGTATCTATGTAAAGGGCCGTAAAGCCAGAATTAAATAAGTGGTAGCTGTTATTCCTAAATATAAAAGCCTCACAGAAAATATGTTAGTTATTGGTAAGAAAATTTTCCCTAAAACTTCTTTCAAAACATCTTACGATAAAGTTACAAAAATATTTTTAAGCTGTTTGTAACTAACACAGATGCACGGTCTCTCTCATATTTATACTTTTCACCTTTGCTTCCCATCTGGAGGAGATCATCCTCCAAGGTTTCTTCTAGCTTATTTTATGATAATCAGACTGTGAATTGGGAATACATATTATTTGGGCTCTGTTTTTGATTGCTATTTTTCATGTGGTAAATATTAGAGAGCTGCCCAAATCCCCTGCTGACTATCTTGGCCAAGATGTTGATAAACCCTTAGATTTCTGCTATCCTGTTGGCATCCATTGGCATTGCAATGGCATTCTTTCATCCAGTGGGCAAAACCTCTTTCCAAATTCTGACAACTTCTATATTATCATCGTTCTTCTAATGCTAATAAGTTTGAATTTGGTAACATTAACCCCACAGTTACTAAATATGGCCTCCTTATGCCAACCCACCTCTGCTTTTCGTAGAAGAAACTATTAGGCCATCTGCAAAGTCTGGTTTGATCACTCCTCATTTTGTGGTAATTTCATAAATATGACCAACTTTATCATTAGTCTTATTTTCTTTCAATTAATCAACAAAGCCATGAGTAAAATGTGAAAGTTTAATAGTCTTTTCCCATGGTTTCTCACAGACAATAGAATAGAGCTTTCCATGTTATTTTACAGTTCTTTTTATATAGTAGGCACTGGCTGGGCGCGGTGGCTCAAGCCTGTAATCCCAGCACTTTGGGAGGCCGAGACGGGCGGATCACGAGGTCAGGAGATCGAGACCATCCTGGCTAACACGGTGAAACCCCGTCTCTACTAAAAATACAAAAAAAACTAGCCGGGCGAGGTGGCGGGCGCCTGAAGTCCCAGCTACTAGGGAGGCTGAGGCAGGAGAATGGCGTAAACCCAGGAGGCGGAGCTTGCAGTGAGCTGAGATCCGGCCACTGAACTCCAGCCTGGGCGGCAGAGTGAGACTCCGCCTCAAAAAATAAAAAATAAAAAAAAAATTATATAGTAGGCACTAATGAAGTAGTCCACAAACACTGGTTACACAGCACACATGGTTGATGTCTGTTTTTCAGATGGTACTTTTTTGAGGGTGGAGGGTAGGTGGGAAGGGATGGATGTATTTCATAGGATCTGTAGCAACAAGTGTAAAGCTCATTTAATTTTGTAAACTGCAACTCCTGAACACTGGTGCCTTTCGAGGAATTATTTATCATATATTATTTACATTACAGAGATTGCGTTCGGCAAATCCACAGTTTTAGAGACAGTACACAAGGCAGATAGTCCTTTGTCTGAAAATCTTGGACAAGTGTATTTATTATCTATAGTAGGTGGCAACATTTTCTTTTTCTTTTCTTTTTTTTTTTTTTTTGAGACGGAGTCTTGCTCTGTGCCCCAGCAGTGGCGCAATCTTGGCTCACTGCAAGCTCCGCCTCCCAGGTTCACGCCATTCTCCTGCCTCAGCCTCCTGAGTAGCTGGACTACAAGCGCCCGCCACTGCGCCCGGCTAATTTTTTTTTGTATTTTTAGTAGAGACGGGGTTTCACTGTGTTAGCCAGGATGGTCTCGATCTCCTGACCTCGTGATCTGCCCGTCTTGGCCTCCCAAAGTGCTGGGACTACAGGCGTGAGCGACCGCGCCCGGCCAGCAACATTTTCTTCACAAATATTTATTCTCCTCTTCTCCTACATTGTGGGAGGTGTATACTACTTTGCTTTACTGATTTTAAGACGGCCATGTGATGTGCTTTGGCCAATGGATCATAAGTGGATACAACACAAGGCCCTCCCAAAGGAAGCTTTAAAGGTCTGGGTTGGCCTTCTAACCTCCTGCCCTCTACCATAAGAGCAAAATGTTCCAGATACTGGCTGTTTCTTCACCCTGGGTAAATGGAATGAGAAGACAATGGAGCAGACCCAAAGTCAGCTGAGCCCAGCCAAGCCCAGCAGAGCCCCAGCTGACCTGCAGATCTGTGAACAAGAATGAATGATGATGTTGTAAACTGCCAAGATTCCAGGGTTGTTGCCCCATAAAAACTGACTGATATACTATTCCTAAGTCTTAATTACTTCATTTAATAAATTGTGATTGCTTAGTGTGTGTAAAACACCATGTTGAAGTTACCATCATGAAAACAAAGCATATACTGCCCCTGCTCTCATAGTCTAGAGGAAGAAAATGGAAATCGCACCATCGTTCTAACACATGTGAATTACAAACAAGTAAATGCTATGAAGAAAAGAAACGTGGTTCCATAAGAAGCTATAATAAAGGAAAGTAGCCAAGACTGAGGTTTCAAAAGAGCCCTTCTAGAAGAAGGGATACATAAGTCAGCATTGGTAGAATGAATAGGAGTTAACAAGGTCAAAAGACAACACAAAGACATTCCAGTCAAGAGAGAAGCAACATGCAAAGGCCTCATGGCTACAGGAAACACGATTTGGTAGAGGAATGAAAGAGGCTGGTATGGCTGGGCATGAAGGAAAGAGGGAGGCCTGGCATGTGGTGAGACTGGAGAGAAAGACTGAAGCAAGACCAGAGGCCTTTGAAGGCCAAGTTTTAAAAGCTAGGGTCTTTATCCTATGTACAAAAGGAAGCTAACAAAGGTTTTTTTGTTGTTGTTGTTGTTTTTCTTTTTCTTTTTTTTACAACAACAGCAACAACAAAACTTGTATTTTAAGTTCAGGGGTACGAGGGTAGGTTTGTTACATAGGTAAACTTGTGTCATGGGGGTTTGTTGTACAGATTATTTCATCACCCAGGTATTAAGTCTAGTACCCATTAGTTATTTTTCCTGATCCTCTCCCTCCTTCCATCTTCCACCCTCTAATAAGCCCCAGTATACATTGTTTCCTCGGCCCATATGTCCTTGTGTTCTCATCATTTAACTCCCACTTATAAGTAAGAACATATGGTATTTACTTTTCTGTTCCTGCATTAGTTTGCTAAAGATAATGGCCTCCAGGTCCATCCACGTCCTTGTAAAGGACATGACTTCATTCTTTTTTATAGCTGCATAGTATTGCATGGTGTATATGTACAACATTTCCTTTATCCAGTCTACCATTGATGAGCATTTAGGTTGATTCTATATCTTTGCTATTATGAATAGCACTTCAATGAACATATGCATGCGTCTTTATAATAGAATGACAAAGGTTTTTCAATGGGGATAAAGTAGCGAGTTCTTCATCAGTTTGTGTTTAATAAAGTTCTGACTACTACATGGAGAATGCATTGCAGGGAATGTAGAGTGAAGACAATAAATAGGCTGAGTGAGGAATGCTGGTGGCTTGGATTAGGGCGCTGGCCATTAGAAATTAGAGAAATAGATAATTCGTGAAATTTAGGAAGTAAAACCAGCAAGATCAGCACTGTGAATACAGTATTACATGTTAGAAAAAGAAGGTTATTCTACAGAACTACTATCTGTGAAGAGATAGATCTTACAATAAAGAAGGAATATAAGAAATAATGTCTCTGGAAGATGGCCGAATAGGAATAGCTCCAGTCTCCAACTCCCAGCGCGAGTGACACAGAAGACCGGTGATTTCTGCATTTTCAACTGAGGTACTGGGGTCATCTCTCTAGGGAGTGCCGGACAATCGGTGCTGGTCAGCTGCTGCAGCCTGACCAGCGTGAGCTGAAGCAGGGCAAGGCATCGCCTCACCTGGAAGCGCAAGGGGGAAGGAAATCTGTTTTCCTAGCCAGGGGAACTGAGACACACAACACCTGGAAAATCGGGTAACTCCCACCCCAATACTGCGCTTTAAGGAAACAGGCACACCAGGAGAATATATCCCACACCTGGCCGGGAGGGTCCCACGCCCACGGAGCCTCCCTCACTGCTAACACAGCAGTCTGCGGCGATCTATCGGCAAGGCAGCAGCGAGGCTGGGGGAGGGGCGCCCGCCATTGCTGAGGCTTAAGTAGGTAAACAAAGCCGCTGGGAAGCTCGAACTGGGGGGAGCTCACAGCAGCTCAAGGAAGCCTGTCTGTCTCTGTAGACTCCACCTCTAGGGACAGCCCACAGCTGAGGTCCAATAGGGGAAGCAGCGGGGGCAGTGCAGACAGCGAATGACTCTGTCTGACAGCTTTGGGGAGAGCCGTGGATCTCCCAACACGGAGGTTGAGATCTGAGAACGGACAGACTGCCTGCTCAGGTGGGTCCCTGACCTCTGAGTAGCCTAGCTGGGAGACATCCCCCACTAGGGGCAGTCTGACACCCCACACCTCACAGGGTGGAGTCATCCCTGAGAGGAAACTTCCAAAGGAAGAATCAGACAGGTACACTCGCTATTCAGCAATATTCTATCTTCGGCAAACTCTGCTGCTGATACCCAGGCAAACAGGGTCTGGAGTGGACCTCAAGCAATCTCCAACAGACCAACAGACAGTCCTTCTGACTGTCAGACGGAAAACTATCAAACAGGAAGGACACCTATACCAAAACCCCATCAGTACGTCACCATCATCAAAGACCAGAGACAGATAAAACCACAAAGATGGGGAAGAAGCAGGGCAGAAAAGCTGGAAATTCAAAAAATAAGAGCGCATCTCCCCCTGCAAAGGAGTGCAGCCCATCGCCAGCAACGGATCAAAGCTGGTCAGAGAATGACTTTGACGAGATGAGAGAAGAAGGCTTCAGTCCATCAAACTTCTCAGAGCTAAAGGAGGAATTACGTACCCAGCGCAAAGAAACTAAAAATCTTGAAAAAAGTGGAAGAATTGACAGCTAGACTAATTAATGCAGAGAAGATCATAAACGAAATGACAGAGATGAAAACCATGACACGAGAAATACGTGACAAATGCACAAGCTTCAGTAACCGACTCGATCAACTGGAAGAAAGAGTATCAGCGATTGAGGATCAAATGAATGAAATGAAGTGAGAAGAGAAACCAAAAGAAAAAAGAAGAAAAAGAAATGAACTAAGCCTGCAAGAAGTATGGGATTATGTAAAAAGACCAAATCTACGTCTGATTGGGGTGCCTGAAAGTGAGGGGGAAAATGGAACCAAGTTGGAAAACACTCTTCAGGATATCATCCAGGAGAACTTCCCCAATCTAGTAGGGCAGGCCAACATTCAAATTCAGGAAATACAGAGAATGCCACAAAGATACTCCTCGAGAAGAGCAACTCCAAGACACATAATTGCCAGATTCACCAAAGTTGAAATGAAGGAAAAAATCTTAAGGGCAGCCAGAGAGAAAGGTCGGGTTACCCACAAAGGGAAGCCCATCAGACTAACAGCAGATCTCTCGGCAGAAACTCTACAAGCCAGAAGAGAGTGGGGGCCAATATTCAACGTTCTTAAGAAAAGAATTTTCAACCCAGAATTTCATATCCAGCCAAACTAAGTTTCATCAGTGAAGGAGAAATAAAATCCTTTACAGATAAGCAAATGCTTAGAGATTTTGTCACCACCAGGCCTGCCTTACAAGAGACCCTGAAGGAAGCCCTAAACATGGAAAGGGACAACCGGTACCAGCCATTGCAAAAACATGCCAAAATGTAAAGACCATCGAGGCTAGGAAGAAACTGCATCAACTAATGAGCAAAATAACCAGTTAATATCATAATGACTGGATCAAGTTCACACATAACAATATTAACCTTAAATGTAAATGGACTAAATGCTCCAATTAAAAGACACAGACTGGCAAACTGGATAAAGAGTCAAGACCCATCAGTCTGCTGTATTCAGGAGACCCATCTCACATGCAGAGACATACATAGGCTCAAAATAAAGGGATGGAGGAAGATCTACCAAGCAAATGGAGAACAAAAAAAAGCAGGGGTTGCAATCCTAGTCTCTGATAAAACAGACTTTAAACCATCAAAGATCAAAAGAGACAAAGAAGGCCATTACATAATGGTAAAGGGATCAACAGGAAGAGCTAACTCTCCTAAATATATATGCACCCAATACAGGAGCACCCAGATTCATAAAGCAAGTCCTTAGAGACCTACAAAGAGACTTAGACTCCCATACAATAATAATGGAAGACTTCAACACTCCACTGTCAACATTAGACAGATCAACGAGACAGAAAGTTAACAAGGATATCCAGGAATTGAACTCATCTCTGCACCAAGCGGACCTAATAGACATCTATAGAACTCTCCACCCCAAATCAACAGAATATACATTCTTCTCAGCACCACATCGCACTTATTCCAAAATTGACCACATAATTGGAAGTAAAGCACTCCTCAGCAAATGTACAAGAACAGAAATTATAACAAACTGTCTCTCAGACCACAGTGCAATCAAACTAGAACTCAGGACTAAGAAACTCAATCAAAACCAGTCAACTACATGGAAACTGAACAACCTGCTCCTGAATGACTACTGGGTACATAACGAAATGAAAGCAGAAATAAAGATGTTCTTTGAAACCAATGAGAACAAAGATGCAACATACCAGAATCTCTGGCACACATTTAAAGCAGTGTGTAGAGGGAAATTTATAGCACTAAATGCCCACAAGAGAAAGCAGGAAAGATCTAAAATTGACACTCTAACATCACAATTAAAAGAACTAGAGAGGCAGGAGCAAACACATTCAAAAGCTAGCAGAAGGCAAGAAATAACTAAGATCAGAGCAGAACTGAAGGAGATAGAGACACAAAAAACCCTCCAAAAAATCAATGAATCCAGGAGTTGGTTTTTTGAAAAGATTAACAAAATTGACAGACCGCTAGCAAGACTGCTAAAGAAGAAAAGAGAGAGGAATCAAATAGACGCAATAAAAAATGATAAAGGGGATATCACCACCGACCCCACAGAAATACAAACAACCATCAGAGAATACTATAAATGCCTCTACGCAAATCAACTAGAAAATCTAGAAGAAATGGATAATTTCCTGGACACTTACACTCTCCCAAGACTGAACCAGGAAGAAGTTGAATCCCTGAATAGACCAATAGCAGGCTCTGAAATTGAGGCAATAATTAATAGCCTACCCACGAAAAAAAGTCCAGGACCAGATGGATTCACAGCTGAATTCTACCAGAGGTACAAGGAGGAGCTGGTACCATTCCTTCTGAAACTATTCCAATCAATAGAAAAAGAGGGAATCCTCCCTAACTCATTTGATGAGGCCAACATCATCCTGATACCAAAGCCTGGCAGAGACACAACAAAAAAAGAGAATTTTAGACCAATATCCCTGATGAACATCGATGCAAAAATTCTCAATAAAATACTGCCAAACCGGATTCAGCAGCACATCAAAAAGCTTATCCACCATGATCAAGTGGGCTTCATCCCTGGGATGCAAGGCTGGTTCAACATTCGCAAATCAATAAACGTAATCCAGCATATAAACAGAACCAAAGACAAGAACCACATGATTATCTCAATAGAAGCAGAAAAGGCTTTTGACAAAATTCAACAGCCCTTTATGCTAAAAACGCTCAATAAATTCGGTATTGATGGAACATACCTCAAAATAATAAGAGCTATTTACGACAAACCCACAGCTAATATCATACTGAATGGGCAAAAACTGGAAAAATTCCCTTTGAAAACTGGCACAAGACCGGGATGCCCTCTCTCACCACTCCTATTCAACATAGTGTTGGAAGTTCTGGCTAGGGCAATCAGGCAAGAGAAAGAAATCAAGGGTATCCAGTTAGGAAAAGTAGAAGTCAAATTGTCCCTGTTTGCAGATGACATGATTGTATATTTAGAAAATCCCATCGTCTCAGCCCAAAATCTCCTTAAGCTGATAAGCAACTTCAGCAAAGTCTCAGGATACAAAATTAATGTGCAAAAATCACAAGCATTCTTATACCCAGTAACAGACAAGCAGAGAGCCAAATCAGGAATCAACTTCCATTCACAATTGCTTCAAAGAGAATAAATACCTAGGAATCCAGCTTACAAGGGATGTAAAGGACCTCTTCAAGGAGAACTACAAACCACTGCTCAGTGAAATAAAAGAGGACACAAACAAATGGAAGAACATACCATGCTCATGGATAGGAAGAATCAATATTGTGAAAATGGCCATACTGCCCAAGGTTATTTATAGATTCAATGCCATCCCCATCAAGCTACCAATGACTTTCTTCACAGAATTGGAAAAAACTGCTTTAAAGTTCATATGGAACCAAAAAAGAGCCCGCATGCCAAGACAATCCTAAGTCAAAAGGACAAAGCTGGAGGCGTCACGCTACCTGACTTCAAACTATACTACAAGGCTACAGTAACCAAAACAGCATGGTACTGGTACCACAACAGAGAAATAGACCAATGGAACAGAACAGAGTCCTCAGAAATAATACCACACATCTACAGCCATCTGATCTTTGACAAACCTGAGAGAAACAAGAAATGGGGAAAGGATTCCCTATTTAATAAATGGTGCTGGGAAAATTGGCTAGCCATAAGTAGAAAGCTGAAACTGGATCCTTTCCTTACCCCTTATATGAAGATTAATTCAAGATGGATTAGAGACTTAAATGTTAGACCGAATACCATAAAAACCCTAGAAGAAAATCTAGGTAGTACCATTCAGGACATAGGCATGGGCAAGGACTTCATGTCTAAAACACCAAAAGCAACGGCAGCAAAAGCCAAAATTGACAAATGGGATCTAATTAAACTAAAGAGCTTTTGCACAGCAAAAGAAACTACCATCAGAGTGAACAGGCAACCTACAGAATGGGAGAAAATTTTTGCAACCTACTCATCTGACAAAGGGCTAATATCCAGAATCTACAAAGAACTCAAACAAATATACAAGAAAAAAACAAACAACCCCATCAAAAAGTGGGCAAAGGATATGAACAGACATTTCTCAAAAGAAGACATCCATACAGCCAACAGACACATGAAAAAATGCTCATCATCACTCGCCATCAGAGAAATGCAAATCAAAACCACAATGAGATATCATCTCACACCAGTTAGAATGGCAATCATTAAGAAGTCAGGAAACAACAGATGTTGGAGAGGATGTGGAGAAATAGGAACACTTTTACACTGTTGGTGGGATTGTAAACTAGTTCAACCATTATGGAAAACAGTATGGCGATTCCTCAAGGATCTAGAACTAGATGTACCATATGACCCAGCCATCCCACTACTGGGTATATACCCAAAGGATTATAAATTACTCTACTACAAAGACACATGCACACGTATGTTTATTGCGGCACTATTCACAATAGCAAAGACCTGGAATCAACCCAAATGTCCATCTGTGACAGACTGGATTAAGAAAATGTGGCACATATACACCATGGAATACTATGCAGCCATCAAAAAGGATGAGTTTGCGTCCTTTGTAGGGACATGGATGCAGCTGGAAACCATCATTCTTAGCAAACTATCACAAGAAGAGAAACCAAACACCGCATGTTCTCACTTATAGGTGGGAACTGAACAATGAGATCACTTGGACTCGGGAAGGGGAACATCACACACTGGGGCCTATCAGGGGGAGGGGGGAGGGGGGAGGGATTGCATTGGGGAGTTATACATGATATAAACGTTATGCACCTGTACCCTAGAACTTAAAGTATAATAAAAAAAAAAAAAAAAGAAGTTGATGGAATTTCATACCCTAAAAAAAAAAAAAAAAAAAAAAAGAAATAATGTCTCTGGATTATGAATTGACTTAATTTATCAATTAAGTTTGACTACTTGAAAATAACCATAATGGTAGGTAATTTCGACTCCCTGCCACCACAGTTACAGATGGAAACTGTTATTACTGAATAATGGTGTGAACATAAATGATGTTTGTCAAACTTGCGAATCTTAGGAAAACTTTTTGGACAAGTGAGTGAAGGTTAATTTAGACTTCATTGGAGAGTTCAAGTTTTTTCTCCTTCCATATAATTTATGTCATCTTTATAGAAAAGATGAAAACAAAAATACAGACACTACAAAGTACTTCAAAATGCCAAAGACTCTACCCTCTGAGGTAGCTCAAATTCTATTCCTTCTATTTATTTGGATAAATTCTTATCCAAACCTATTAGATTTGGATAATATTATGAGGGTGTTTTCTTTGACATCTTAAAGTTCAAAGACGGGTTTCAATAATCTTTAGAGTAGATGCTTATGGTATCACAGTTTAGCTTCTGAAAAAGCCAATTATAAGACACAGCTGTTATGCCAAATTCCTATATATTTGGTTTAAAAATAAAACTAATTCCATACCTGGCTCAGAAAGTAAAGATGAATGTGATAGTATAAATGTACACACACAAATCAGTGCCTTAAGATTCCCTCTCTAGACCCACGTAGCACACATATGTGGTGTCTACCAGCTAAGCTTCTCTTATTCTTTTGGGGTACCTGCACCTCCCCTTTTGCAAGCAGTCCCAGTGGACTATCAAATAAAACACCTTACCTATTAGGCAAGAGATCCAGGACATGCCAAAAGATGGCATGCCCCGGGAATGTGACTCTTGGCAATTCCAAATGATACCAGGATATGTATGGCTGGAGCTACATCACTTTGATGGCAGCATCCTGAGGAGAGTGACATTACCGCAACCGGGATGCCCAGAGCTGCCCAAACTTCTATTATTTGAGGCCTGTTTGTGCTCAGCTTTCACATTTCAGTCTATGACCTGCTTCCTATAGCTTTCCGATTTTGTGTACTTTTACATAAGTAGAAGGTGATTCTCAGATAAGACAATTAAGTTGTCCAAAGTCACACAGATAATAAATGGTTGCATTGGGATTCACATCTCTGTTAGCCTGAATTCACGTTCATAATCTTAATAAATTCATTTTACTGTTCCTATGATCACATCTCAAATGGAATTTGTAAAAAGCCCGGTAACATTTGTTTATTGCCCCAGCCTACCACTTAGAAATTACAATGAACTGTAAACTATATCTACTCTTTTGCTATTTGCAAGTGACAGATGACTTGGAAAGCATGTCTACTTTAGTCCTCTAAGCACATTTACATTTTCATATTGCTTTCACGTGACATTTCTGTGGCCCCATTTGTAATCCAGACTAGTCTTTCATCCTCTGTTGACAATGATCTGGTTCATTTTCAGAGAAAACTACCCAATGAGTCTCTTTAACATTATGGATATAGTCTTTCTAAGGAATAGGAAAAATTTTTTTTCATTCTCTTACAGTTTTTTGTTTCAATGAATACCACATGTACCTGGTAAAGAAACCTTGCTACCATCTCAACCTTTGCCAACATTGTCATTCACAGAGATGCCAATGAGTGATACAAACCCCAGCAGCTTCAGCCTACAGCTTGGTGAGGTTGACTACAAAGAGTGCCCATCCCAGAGTTACTAGTACTCTTATTTTGCTCACTTTACTTTTGTCTCTGGAAAATGAATAAAATGTCAGCTTCAGTAGCAATATTTTGTGGAATTCATAAAACCAAGGTCAGGAATGGAGAATGCAGGACACCAAGGGTAGCAAAAGGAAACCCAATGCCTGAGCTGGTCATCTTGGGGAGTGGGGAAAACTAGGACAGCAATGAAAACCAAGCACAGTTAAGCCAGGATTGATGCGTAACAGTTGCACTTTGTAATCCACCTGCAATTCAGAGCCAATTTCACTTATTCTGCAAGACCAAAGAAGGCCAATTGTTAAGTTTTTATAAGAGTTTAAATGGCCGTGATTTATTTTTGTTTTCCATGTAAGAATTTTAGGACCCCCTAAGAAATATTCTCTCTTCTACATATTATTTCTAGTCCTTGAATTTGAATGGAGCATCTGCTCAGTATAATGGCACCTATTTGGCCTTTTATCTCATTTTTTGTAAAGCTAGTCAAATATGTATCCTTCCACTAAGGTCAGCATCAATGAGGTGGACTGAGAAGAATTTCATTACAAAATGAGATCTCATGGGAGACAATAAAGACCAGGCTCCCAAGGCAAGGAGATGTGAGTTCAAGTCTCTGGTATTTACTAGCTGAAGGACTGTGGGCAATCATGTTATCTTTTTGAACCTGTTCCCCCCACCACCACCACCCCCGCCGCAATATAGAAATACCTAATTTGTACAATTATGAATCCAAAATATTAAATTTAAATTCAAGATTTTAGTACAATGGCACATAGGAATGACTATAGTGCCATTATTAAAAATGCATTAAGTACATTTATGCACCATATAATGTAGTGTATGTTGTAAATTCAATAGTACATAATAGAATCATAGTCTAACTTCTGAGGTCTTACCTCTAATGTTAATGACAAACCAAGAAGAAATTCCAATAAAGGGGTGAAAAGCATTCTGATGATGGGGGAAATGCAGGTAATAATGAGTAGCTATTTTATTATTAAAAATGTGAAACACATGTACAGCATAGTGGTCAAGATTCTAAACCCTATCATCAGAATGCCTGGGTGTGAGTCTCATGTCTGTCTATTACTCTCAGTGTGACTTTGCATAAGGTTATCCATCAGTGAAATAAAAATAATAATATTAACTATCTTAAAGGATTTTTACAAGGATTAACAGAGAAAATATGTACAGTACTGAGAATGGTGTTGCAGATATACTAATCCTTCAATAAATGTTAACTATAATTACCACCATTATGCCAATTCCATCAGTATTGAGCTATACAGAAAGGGTCAACACCCTTCAGAATGTCTCCTTCTACATGGACAAACATTGCTTTATGTGTTTTAAGACAATCAAGCTATAACTAGAGAAAAATCTAAGGTATCTCTAAAGACACTTTCAACTCAGACCATTTATCGTTAATCAAAAATTTGGAAATTTTGATGTTAAAATTCTGAAATTATTTTGAGGATACTATAAGATCATAGAATAAATAGAAGAGAAAAATAAATATAAAATGAGATGAGAGGAAGCACCCCCCATAGTGCTGGATTTTAATGGAGGTATTATCAATCCACGATTTAAAATATATGTATACATGCATACATATTTTCCAGTCCTTTCTACAAGAATGGCCTAGAAACAATGTCACCTGAGTAGCAATGAGCACACTTACTGCCCAGATCTTGCTTTCTAATTACCTTCTATTAAAATGAACCAAATAGCTAATTCCAGGTCTGAAGCAGGGAAAGTATGTTATGCCAGGAAATGAGGACAGCTTATAGACAAATAGGGTTATCTCTAAAGGAGACAGACATCTGAATAATGGGGCCTCTGCTGTCAAATTGGGCAAATTTAATCAAAATGATATAAGAAATGGATTCTAACACATTGAATTAAAAGTAATCTCACTTGACTAGATGAGAGAGAAACAGCAACAGACAAAAAGGGGCTAAAAAATTAAGGAGAGGTAAAATTCTTCCTTACAGAATAATGTCTGTAAATACATGTTGAAAGAATGACAAAAACAGAAAGCCAACATCTTATATATCCTATATTATACGTGACTTAAGCAAGAATCATCAATAAATGCTAAAACAAACAATTAGGGGAAATCTTATTGTGGAACAAGGCATTGCTATTAATTCAAGTCGCCACAAACCTAGGAAAAGAGTGACTGATATAGCCATGGTAACAAGTAGCATCCTGAATCAGATTAAAGTCTATTTAACTGGCACTTTCTAGTCAACCAATCAGTAACAGCCCTTTATTGCTAAAAGTCAGCCAATCAGCAACAGACTCACACATCTCTAAGTGTCAATTAAGCAACCTGCCCTCCCCCTCACCTGAATCAACATGTTTCTACATATGTCAGCTCACTTACTTCTGAAAATCTACTTAACTCCATACTTTCCACTTTGATCTACTCAAACTGTACTTGACCAGCATAGTTCTCCTTTACAATAAATTCAGCTTTGTCTTTGAATTTCAGATGAGTGAGGAACTGCAATATCACCCTAGTAGATAACAATTAAAAAGAAAAAAAGTGTGTCTTTTACAGTGGAGCAATCTGGCAGTCGTCAGCTAACCAAATGGTGAAACTTGGCATGGTCAATACTGATTCCAATAGCCTGACAGGATGTACTGATGCAGAGGCAAAGGGACAACATAACCTATTTGGTGTCCTTGCCAAAAATGGTTTAAATGAACCGAATCAGGAGAAAACAATGAGATGGATCGAGATAGTGGGCTGTTGCATGGGACATCTGACTTGGAATCTTCAAATAATTTAATGCCATGAATATCCAAGGGAGTTAGACAATTGCTATATATTTTAAAATATTTAATAACCAAATGTAATTTATTAATTTATGAATAACCAAATGCAATTTATGAACCTTGACTTGATCTGTGTCTTGAAGGAAAAAAAGCCAATTGAGAAAATTTGAATATGGAAAATAAGGTATTACTGAACTAATGTGAATTTTCCTGGGTGCAGTAAGTGGGGTTAGCTGTGTGGGAATGTTTCCTTATTCTTGGAAAATGCATGCTGAATTATTTAGGAGTAAAGTGTCCTAACATCTGCAGCAGACTACTGTTTGTTAGACGGTTTGGCATAAAGGAAGTATCTATAGAGACTCGGTACAGATATATCAAGATGTCAAAGTTAATGAATCTCAGTGAGAGATAAACAGGTGATCGCTGAACTGTTCTTTCAACTTTACTGAGCTTGAAATTTTTAAATTCTATTTACTTTTATTCAAATATTATATTCACATACCACCTATGGAATTTCCCAGGTATTCTCCTTCGGCCTCAATTTCTCACTTATAGTAAAAATAAATGTGTTGTACTCTATTTTTGTAAGTCAGCTTCTAACTTTATTGGCAGAAAGAGTTGTCCAAATAAGCAAAGTTCAAAACATTTAATAATAAAATAATTTTCCCCTACATAAAAAGGCATATATTTTTCAGTTAAGACTACCCAAGATAAGATTCCCTTTGGAGTTTAAAATCCTCCAAACTTCCAGCTTTGTCCATGTCATTATCCTCAGCAAATGAACACAGGAACAGAAAACCAGAAGCCACATGTTCTCACTTATAAGAGGGAGCTGAACAATGAGAACACATGGACACGGGGAACACCACACACTGGTGATACAGATAGGAGGCAGGAGGGCAAGGTCCCTGGTGAGGTCTCTACTCTCAAGCCTGGACCTGTGGCCTTAAATGACAATAGGCATGCTTGTTTTGTGCCCGAATGTTGCCTTTCCCAAGACCACTCTGATCTGCCCTGCCCTCTATCCTGTGCCCCAGGCTCTATGAGCAGAAGAGCAGTAGAGTGGCAGAGCAGAGAAGGAGAGGAGAGAAGAGAAGTGTCTGAACGTTGAGAGGACAAAAGGCAGCTGGACACTAGGTTGGGGAGAAGTTTGGCCAGGGACGGCTGAACTCCAGGGGAAGATTATCTTCCCACTCCATTCCCTTTCCAGCTCCCCATCCTGCTGAGACCCACTTTCATCACCCAATAAAATTCTCTGCACACACTACCCTTCAATCTGTCTGTGTGATCTGATTCTTCCTAGACGCCAGACAAGAATTCAGGATGCACTGGGTGTGGAAACCGAAAAAGGCTGTCACACTGACTCTTCACTGAGCTGGCTAACACTGAAGCTGTCTGTGGATGGAAAGGCTAAAAGAGCATTGTAACATACTTCAACGCTGCCATGGGGCCTGCACAGGGTCTGCTCCTGCCGGAGAGAAGCAGCCAGCAGTTCCAGCGTTCCTTCACTCTGGTTCCCACACTCGTTTCCTTGCGCGTTCCCTCCTGTGAGGAGCGGCCAGCGGTGGGCTGAGTGAAATGATCAGTTTCAGTTCCCTCCTGCCAAGTGGTCAAGGGAGCTCCCCTGTTTCACTGGGGCCTGTCGAGGAGGTGGGGACAAGGATCATCAGGATAAGCAGCTAATGCATGTGGGGCTTAACACTCAGGTGATGGGTTCGTAGATGCAGCAAACCACCATGGCACATGTTGACCTATGCAACAAACCTGCACATGCTGCACATGTATCCCAGCACTTAAAATAAAGTTTTAAAAAATCATAAAAGTGAGAGTTAGAAGTGGTGGAACAACAACGACAAAAATCTTCCAGTGTTTACCATAAGCCATTTTGCCTTCAATGTCAGTAAGACAACCTAGAAGTCTCTGAGAGGAGAGAAATCTTTCCAGATCCATCAGGAGAAACAGAAGTCACATGAAAGCGTTCCTACAAACACATGAAAATGCGAAGGGTATCTTTGGACACTGAGGACTCTCCTGCCAACAGCCACACTGACAACAGCCTTTGGTGTCTCACTCAGAGGAGTCCCTGGTGGGAAGCCGGGCTGTAATCTGTCACAAGAGCATGTGAGCAGAGGCCGCCTCACTAGATAAAAGGCAGCTGGTTACCGCGTTCCCTGGAGGGACAGTGACCTACCACCGACAAGGTGAGGCAAGGCAGGCAAGACAGTGGGCACCACAAATGAACAGGCAGGAGCGGAGTGGTGCCTGGAGGAAAGCCTCTGACCTGGAGCCGATGGGGAGCTGCTAGATAAACAAGCCATTATAAGAGGGTAATATTCCATCCTAGTGTGAGTGGAAGCTGGGAAGAAAACCAACTGTGGGCCTGAGAGTGGCAGGTGACGTGCACTGCAGCTGGCAGGAAGGCTGCAGAGCTCAGTGCAAGGCAGAAGATCCTGCCCCTGTCCCTGGCACAGAACACAGATAGCACCACTTGATGTGGTGGGAGGAGGAGGAAGGAAAATCTGTACATTTACGGGATGTGAATTGCAAGCAACTGAGGGGATTCGTCCAGGGAGGAGGAATGACACCATTCACATCAGTATTTATGGGCTTACAAGAAGATAAATGCATTTCAAGAGCAACCTCACCCCAAAGAGAACTAACCACACAATAAAGATCGAGGCTACTGTCATAGACCTGGCTCTGCTTTGGAAAACAATCTACAAAGGGAAAGTTGGGATTTAATTTAAAAAAAAAAATGTTCACAGAAATGAGAAGAGAAACTTTAATAAACTTGTAGAACACAAAAATCACATTAGACTCTTTTACAATCCTCATAATAATAGAAACTTAACAATAATGGAGCTTATATTTGAATGCTTCATACGCACGAGAGACAGTTTAAGCATTTTGCATATATTAACGCACATGATCCTCATAACAATCCCGCTGGGTAAATACTATTCCCGCCCATTTGAAGCATAAGGTAACTGAAGGAAACCTAGGTTAAGTAATTCCCAGGGCTTGCTCTTGTAAGACAGCTGACCTTGGATTCACATCCAGACCCTGAGCTGCTAAGCTCAATCCACAGATACTGCCTCTGGGTATGCAAAAATCACCTTTGCTTTCAGGAAATAAGGCTCACATTTTTAGATGAACACTAAAGTTGAAACAGTGGGGAAGGCAGGGTAATCTGGAGCTGAGACAAAGGAGTGCGGAAACATGCTGTGGGTTCAGAGGACCTCACCTCTATGGTTTGTGTACCACAAAAGAGGTACACAAACTGTACCTCTTTACACTGTTGAAAAATTGACTTCACCAAAGAGCTTGAATTTACATGACTATATTTACTGCTATTTAATTCCAAATTAGAATTGAAAAAATTCTAAAATATTTATTCATTTACTTAAAATAATAAACCCACATGTTAACATAATATTTTAATAGTATTTTCTAAAACAAAAAAAAATTAGCGTGAAGAGCGACAAATCTCTAATGAATGGCTTGATAGAAGATAATTGCATCTTTATTTCTGCTTCTGTATGCAATCTATCATGAGATGTCTTTTCGCTAAAGCATAGGAAGAAGTTGGCCTCATATAGACATATAGTTGGAAAAGGAACTACTTCACAAATTCTGCAAAGGTCTTGGGGACCTTCAGGGCCTCCAGGACCACTGGTCTAGAGAAAGGACTCTAGAGTTAGACCACCTAGATTTGAAACCTGGCTCTACCACTTAATAGCTGTTTGGTCTAGATCCATTTAGCTCAGATTATCTCATTCTCTCATCTATAAAATGGAGATACGAAGAGTACCCACCTGATAGGGTTGCTCATGAGTGTTAAATGAATATTTGTCAAATGCCTAGAATAATCTCGTAGCATAAATGTTATATGTTAGATAAATAAATAAAATGATGACCTGGCTTTGCAAGAAGCATCTCTGCCACAGAGTAACATCTCTATACTGAATTGTACGTTCTCACAACTGAGACAATGACAGGCATCACTTGAGCAAAAATGATCAATTATACCCATGTTATAATAGGGATAGTTATAACTGAGGCTTCAGTAAATTGAGAAATCAATTGAGATACATACTTCAACTTCCTGGGAGCTAAGAAAACATAATCATTTGGATCTCTACTCCTCTGAGGATGGATAGCAGCATTCTTTCAAAACCCTTTCATGTTCAAAGTCACATCAGACAGGGGAAATTCTTTAATGTAATTTCTGTTGCATTTTGGCTATAAAAACATGTCAAGAAGTTAAGCTGACAAATTCCAAGGTATTTTTTAATGACAAAAAGTGGGTGAATAGTCATAAAGGCTCAAGAGTTAATGTCATTTTAGGGTTAAGTTAAACATATTTTTACTTGTGCAAATTTTTATCTATTTCAGTTTTAAAAACTGATAAATGTCATTCAGGAGGTGATTTGAGAACACAGAACTTGTAGATATCTTTCTGATTTATATTATTTCTATATGTGATGCAATACATGTAAAATCCTTCTATCACATCCTACTATACCTTTCACATATTCTTATTCCCTCCATTAAATATCAGTTGTCTTCTAGATAGCATCGGAATCATAGGATACTAGTAGCTACTTCCTGTGTCTCTCTACACCCACCTCCCTAGAACCACAGGCAGGTGACCCACTGATATTACTGTGGCTTTTTTGCTCTTCATCAACGGCCAAAGGATGGTCTTCAGTCCAATGACCTCGTTAACTGGGAATTGTCATATATGGCTTATCATTTTTAAGAAATTACAATATTGCAGAAAGCATTTATATGAGAATTATATTAAACATAATCTAGAATGTAAAACAGCAGCATAACATCATGTTGAATATAGTACATTTTACGACTCAGAAGACACATTATAGTCGTACCACAATCCCCAAGATCTGTCTTTTCAATATTACCCCTGTGCAGGAAACATGTGAAACTAGCAATTAATAGTATAAAGACCAACTTAGGAGTTCTGTAAAGAAGTTAGTCAGAATGTGAAAACACCGCTGTGCTTCTAGAACCATACTGCCCGGTTCATCATGACAGTCCTGGTCTCTCCATTTATAAACTTGGGAATAGCATTCTTTACCTTCTTCAAGGGTGGCCAGGAAAATACAGTGAATTTTTAAAGCATGCCTATGAAGTTCCATGAACTTGTTGGTGATAGTAGACTAGCAAAAGAAAAATGAGAAAAAAGAAAACTGATTCAAAAAATAACAAGAATTTTCTTGCGATTTATGCATAAATATTTACTCTCAGGATAGATTTTGCATAGAAGAACAGAAAAAACTCATAAATGACCAAGTTGACATAATTATGATAACATTTCTACATGTTAATAACATCTTAAAGAAACTGAAGAGGCCGGGACCAAAAAAGGAACAATATTTGCAACAAATATGATAGGTAGAGGGTTAATTCCTAAAAGATCTCTAATGCATTGGGTTTTAAAAAATATCTCAATAGAAAAAGAAGCAAAGCACCTTCATAGGTAACTTACTGATACAGGTAATATATACATATGTTTAAAAGTTAACTCTACTAGCAATTAGATAATAAAATGTAAACAATGAGATATGTAAAACCTATCAACTTGGCAAAGGATAGGCCAAAACAAAAAACCTAATTCTTGAAGTTTATGAGATGCGTACACTCATGCAGTGCTAGAAAACAATAACTCTGGGAATATTCGTCAATTTAAACATCACATAACATTATAGCAAGTAAATGATCCCAGTTGAAGAAATTTAGCAGAAACATTACCAAAGATCCTGTACCAAAACATTTGTTACACATACGTCGAAAAGTCAGTAATAACTAATAAATTATAGTAGATCCATGTGGCACAATATTATACCATCATTAAAAATTTCATTTATATGCAGGCTAGGTGTGGTGGCTCATGCCTGTAATCCGAGCACTTTGGGAGGCAGAGGCAGGCAGACTGCTTGAGGCCAGGAGTTTGAGACCAACCTGTCCAACATGGGGAAACTTTGTCTCTAATAAAAATACAAAAATTAGTCGGGCATGGTGGCCTGCAATCCCAGCTACTCAAGAGGCTGAGGCGGGAGAATCACTTGAACCCAGGAGATGGAGGTTGCAGTGAGCACCGAGATGGCACCACTGCACCCTTGCCTGGGCAATGGAGTGAGACTGTCTCAAAGAAAAAAAAAATCTTTTATATACATATTAAAATGTCAGAAAAATGTCAACAATGAAGTAGGTTAAAATCATGTTATAAAGTGTTTCTCTTTTCTAGAGAAATATGTAAGAACAAAGAAAACAGTAGAAAGGAATAAACTGCAGTTTTGGCAAAGGTTATTTCTGGATAATAAAATTATATATGGTTTTTATTTTACACAGTGGGCAGATATTCTTATGATTAGAAAAAATAAATGAAAGGTTTAAAAATGGGTTACACTTGGTATAAACTAGATTGCGGCTTCATAGATATAATTTAAACAAAACATTTATTTAGTCAAGCAATTCATCCGCTGGTTATTAGTAGACTGCATTAAAAATACCAAATAGTTCGAATATATTTACAGTTGGCCCTTGAATAATTAAGGGGCAAGTGATACTGTACCACATCCCATCTGCATAGTTGAAAATTCACATATAACTTGACTTCCCAAAACTTAACTACTAGTAGAGTATTGTTGACTGGAAGCCTTACCAATAAACACTTAATTAACAAATATTTTGTTTATGTATTATGCATTGTATTCTTAAAGTAAGCTAGAGAAAATATTAAGAAAACCATAAGGAAGAGAAAATACATTTACAGTATTATACGATATATAGATACCATAACTTGACATCATCTATTTACAAGATGAATCATCAGTCTAAAACTGTGGGTACACATCAAGCAATTTAACCTTTTCTTGTAATGTCATGACTTTTCTTTGCTTCTTGGGAGCACGTCCAGCATCACTGGTGACCCTTCATATAACTCTCATGGTATTATTCCAGGTTTATGGTATGCATCACACACAAAGAAAAATAAATGAGAACCATGAGAGATCACTTTTTACTGTGAAACACAATTTACTGGAGTGATCATCAGTTCACTCGGAGATGATTAGTGTTATGAGGAGTTTTAAGCAGATACTCCCAACACTTGAGCTCACTACAACAGCACTACAAGGTGGCTACAAATTTCTTTTAGTACAGTATGTACTACAGTGAATTTCATTCACTTATGATTTCATACTGCATCTTTATATTTATTTATATTCCTCTCAACTGCAAGTGGCACCATGTCCAGACTGGTTTGTGTGCCTACGTTTCAATACATTTTAAGCTTATTTGTGTTTATTTTATGCTACTAAATGATAAAACAGACTAGTATTTACATATATTCATGACATACCTTTTTTTTTATATTTCTAGTTATATAGTTTGAGTTTTTTCAAATTGTCACAAATGTCCAATAATGTTTTCTAATGTATTTATTGAAAAAAATCCACGTAAGTGGACCCACGCATTTCAAACCTGTGCTCTCCAAGGATCAACTGTAATTCCTTTTCTCCATAACATTTCAGTAGTATCAGAGCTAGGTTAACGCTGAGTACCTCCTGTGTACGGATTATATCAGGAGGCTGAGCTGCAGATGAAAGAGATTAAAAAAAGAAATAGTAGTGCGATGTAAAACTAAATGAAAGAGAAACATCTAGTCTAGAGAGCGTGTCAGTCCTAGTCCAAATCTTCCCAGCATGTACAGTCTGGACACTCCAAAATGAAGGTCTATTGCTTATTGCTGAATTGTTGGTAGTCTCATTGCCCCCAGGATTGCAGAGATGCCTCACTTAAAAAAAAAATCCATTAAAATTAGTTCAAAGAGAAGGACACTAACATGGTGTTAGAGGGTCATTTTTCAATGTTGTTTGTCGAGGAGTGAGACACGTACAGTAACTCCCATTATGGTTAATGAGAGTTGAGCATCTAGACTCATCTAAACCCCCTGAGGGTTTAATTTAAAACCACTACGGCAAAGCAACTCTAAGCCATGAATGAACACCAGCATTTTTCACACACCTACCTCTTCCCAAGTACCAAACACAGTAGAAATAATAAAGGTGTGTTTACTTGGTTGAGTTTGATTTTTAATACCATGCTTCATAGAAGAGAAAAAAAGGAAAAAGGCTTATATCAAATGCCTATAAATTTTTGGGTTTATTTTAAATCCAGGGTGTTATTTTAATGCCATTTTTAAATGAGTAATTTAAAATTGAATCTGGGTTTTTCCAGTTGCTATGTGATGCTCACATGGAAATGCAGTATGTTTTTTTTAATTCCGTTTAAGCTTCAGTTTTACAAATCTAGGGCTACCATTATATAATGCCCCTTCCCAGACCCATGCCTTTGATCAACCTTAAGGCATCAGGGCATCAGGATACTGGACAATGAAAACATTATAATTATTATACCATGCTTCCAATATGCCAAATTTATTCATTCTTCTGACTTCCATATCAACTTGTTTTAATTCTCTCATAAGAGCCCAGGAGGCAGGCAAATACCTGGCTTCATAGCTGAAAATACCTTTATTTTAATATGAGCAAATGAAACAAAAAAGAATAAATGACTTAAGTTTCGCCGTATGGGACTAAAATACATTTCTCCAATTCCCTGTCCAAAGCTCATTTGTAGTTTTGACAAGTACAAATGTTTTGTACCCAAAGACAGTAAATGAGGCAGTAGAGCCGTTGGCAAGCAGAGCTCTTTCTTCTCCCATGTACATTCAGCAATGCCAGAAACAGGACTGGGAGAGCCTTGTAACCATCGTTTCCATGGTTTGAGTTCTATGGTAGGGTCAGGGAAGGCCTCTGTGTGTAAGTGATGACAAGGGAACAGGAATCGGAAGGAGGAAAACCAGGGACCCTGTGTAGGTCAGAGGGTGGCAGGTGAAGGTCAGAGGGATGTCAGATTTTACTTTAAGTGAAAGAAACAGCAACCAGAAGGTGTTTTTTTGTTTTGTTTTGTTTTGTTTTCTGAAATGGAGTCTCACTCTGTTGCCCAGGCTGGAGTGCAGTGGCATGATCTGAGCTCACTGCAACCTCCGGCCCCACTGGGTTCAAGCAATTCTCGTGTCTCAGCCCCCTGAGAAGCTGGGATTACAAGTGCCCACCAGCATGCCTGGCTAAGTTTTGCATTTTTAGTAGATACAGGGTTTCACCATGTTGGCCAGGCTGGTTTCGAACTCCTGACCTCAAGTGATCACCTGCTTTAGCCTCCCAAAGTGTTGGGATTACAGGCATGAGCCACCATGCCCATCCAGAAACAACTATAAGTTCTTGATGCAAAGGAACAACCTGTTCTTGTTTCTGTATTTTTAAAAATCTATGTCAGCTGAATAGTGGTAGACTGGAGGATGGATAGTGGTAGACTGGAGTTGGGGGAATGAAAACAAGGAAATCCGAGAGCTCACTGCACCCAGTTCAGACAAGATTTGGCAGGAGTAGTAGAGATGTTGAGTACCAGACTCAGAACATATTTTTGAGAAAGAGCTTCCATGTGCATTGGAAGGATGTTTTTGAGAATGCTGTCAATTACATATTCTGGCATCAACTCCTTGAGGAAGAATTCACAGAAAATTGTCTGATCTCTGGTGTTGTGCAGATTTCTGCATTTTTCTGAACAATCAGCCTACTTTTACCTCAAGAATGGATGGTCTTTCCTTATTTAGGTTGGTACTAGAAAGTTCAGGGCCAACTTTGTAACCCATCTGTTTTAGTTTGTTTTCATGCTGCTAAAGACATACCCAACACTGGGCAATTTATAAAGAAAAGAGGTTTAATAGACTCACAGTTCCACGTGGCTGGGAAGGCCTCACAATCATGGCAGAAGGCAAAAGGCACATCTTACATGGCAGCAGGCAAAGGAAAAATGAGAGCCAAGTGAAAGGGAAAACCCTAATAAAAACGGCAAATCTCGTGAGACTTATTCTTTACCACAAGAACAGTATGGGGGAAACCATCCCCATGATTCAATTATCTCCCACTGGCTCCCTCCCATAACACGTGAGAATTATGGGAGCTACAATTCACGATGAGATTTGGATGGGGACACAGCCAAACCCCATCACTATCTCTAGCAAGTATATAATTATTTTGTATCTATTTGATGCACTAATCTCACTTTTGGTCCATCTTACTTTCCTTTTACTGCTTCTTGAATTTTGTAATTTGCTTTTTCTAAAAGCACTTAATCTTATTATACTTTATCATAGTCACCTTAAATCATTTTTAAACAATTCTAGGAAATAAATGAATAAACAAACTAAAACTGTCTAATGGAAATTGCCTGATTATTGTAGAAATAATAAATTGGAAGAAGGTTTCAGCAAAGGTATCATCGGAAAAAAATAGAGATCTACAAAAGGGCATGTTATGTAAGGCAACCTGTATGCATGAGAAGCCAAGATGATAAGGCCATAAAAACTTGACTAAACTGAAGAAATTGCTTACAGAGTTGCTCTAGACTTCCTGAGGAAGGCAAGACAGTGGCATATACAATCTTGGGAAATCAAAGCTCACCAGCTGATGAGTTACCAAACCCTTCTGTTAGATTTCTCTCAGCCAGGGAGAACTGATTTCATCAGCCTGGCTGGAATCCACATGAAAACTGTGCTGGGCATGGGAAGGGTTGAGTATTTTTCATGCTTAAAACACCTTTTACTTCTCTCTCTTTCAAAGCATGCCCCTTTGGAATGATGAATATTAGTTATGTCTCCAAGCATGTGTGCATGTGTGTTAGGTACATAGAATCCAGGTTGACACTATCTTAACCATTGCAGTGTACTGCCTGGTGTGAGAACTTACCACATTATTCTACTTGTTAAATGAGGACCGTTGTCCTCTTTTAGCTTTAGAGCTGAAAAGCCAACATGGACAACCGGGGTCACTCATCTAGCAAATATTCATTTAACAAATATTTACTGAACACTTGCTATGAGCCTGGCACTGCCCAGGCAGATGAGATGCATTCATGAATAAACCAGAGAATAATCCCTGCCCTCACAGAGCTCACATTCTAGTCAGCCTGAGACACACACACACACACACACAAATAAATTATATAGTACTTTAGTGTATAAATGCTACAAAGAAATGTTAAGTGGTGGGGGTGCAATTTTAAGATAATGAGAAAGACTATTCTGTGACATTTGAGCACAATCTGAATAGAGGTCTGAAGGAGTTGAGTGAACATGGCATATGTACATCTGGGGAATTAGCATTCCATAAAGAAGGAACAGCAGCTGGTTCAAGGGCTATGAGGCAGCAGTGTGCTTAGAATGTTCAATGCACAACAAGGATTCTAGTGTGGTTGGAGCAGAGCGAATGTGAGGAGCTTTGAAAGTTGTGTGTAGTTGCTGTAACAAATTACCATGAATTGGTGGCTTAAAACAACAGCAATAGATGCTCTCATGGTTTCAGAGGTCAGCAGTGTGACATCCAGGTGTCAGCAGGGCCACACTCCCTCTTTGCTGCTCCAGTTTCTGACAGCTGTTAGCATTCCTTGACTTGTGGTCACATCACTCCAATCTCTGCCTTCACGATTCATGTTGTGTCCTCCTTTTCTCCATGTCATCTCCCTGTCTCACTCTTATAAGGACACTGTCATTGGATGTAGGATTTGCCTGGCTGATCCAGGATCATCTCCCCACCTCAAGGTGAGATACTTAACTCACACATCCACAAAGACCCCTTTCCCAATAAGGTACCATTCACAGGTTCCAAGGATTGAGATATGGACAGCTCTTTTGAGAGATCCCCATTCAACCCACTATAGGAAAAAATAGTAATAGATGAAATCAGAGGGGGCAATGGTTGATGGCAGGGGGTGGATGGAGGAATGCAAGTAGGAACCTTGTCAATCACTGTGATAACTTTGGCTTTAGTTAGAGGAAGGTAGGGAGCCATTGTGGTGATAATCAGAGAAGTGACATAGATTCAACATGTTTAATAGGATCACTCTGGCTGCTGCCATGCAAAAAAGTTCCAATAGCATTTAATCCTTACATTGATACTTTGTTGGCTTAAGAGCATGCCAAATTTAGATCAGAAACGAAAAAGATGAGGAGAACCTGACATACAGTAGATCTTCAGAAAATATTTAATAATTAAATATTCCTTTACCTAACCATCCTGTTTTGAACCAAAATTAAATTTATCCTGTAAATATTTATCAATCATCTAATATACGCAAGATTCTGACTCTAAGAATTAAAGCAATCACATCCTACCTAATGTGGTATTGACTGACAACCTCTTTTTTTCTTTAAGATTTATATCATCTCTTTGTGTAAACAATAATTGAAGAATCTCAACTTAGTGGGACAAAGATGTGCTACCATTATATTCTTTGCCCTCATTTTTCAGCCACCCTACCTTGAATCCCTTTCTGGCTCTTTAACAATATCTCGGACAGAATGTATAACTATGTAGTCACTTTCCATAATTGTAAATCTCTCCATTTTAAAATTCTTGTCCTGGTTCTATCAAAATTTCATATCCTACCAAGCACAGACTTGAGATGCAACTTTTATTACTTAGAGCTCTCTACAAATGTTTCCCCCACAGTGAGGCTAAGCTATGCTAGCATTAAAGGCACAGTGGTCTTAGGTAACAGGTTGCCTGTCAACAAGGGACAGGCAGCCAGGTGCGGTGGCACATGCCTGTAATTCCAGCACTTTGGGAGGCTGAGGTGGATTGCTTGAGCTCAGGAGTTTGAGATCAGCCTGGGCAACACGGTGAAACCTCATCTCTACAAAAAAATGCAAAAATTAGCTGGGTGTGGTGGCCTGGACCTGTAGTCCCAGCTGCTCAGGAGGCTGAGGTGAGAAGATCACTTGAGCCCTGGAGTTCAAGGCTGCAGGGAGCCAAGGTTGCGCCACTGCACTACAGCCTGGGTGACAGAGTGAGACTCTGTCTCAAAAACAAAAACACAAAATGAAACACACATACACATGCACACAACACACACACACACAAAGACAAACAGGTGACAGGTAAGGGTCCCTGGTCTAGCTCCAGTTCCATCTGCTGCGAGCCTCTGCAAATACGGTAATCTGCACTGGTGAATTAACAGGCATGTTTTCTTCGGGAAGGTAGTAAAGTCTCGCCCCCATTTGTTTCCGAGGATTCATTTACAAAAGGACAGCCATGTCTCCCTTTTAGATCTGCCAGTGTTCCATGACCCAATCCCCTCTTTGGATAGGCCAGCACCTCAGTTGGCCCAGCATCTACCTGAGCAACCCAGTGGTGCCTGCCTTCTACTCTGACATTCATGGTCATTTATAGGAACCAGGGTACCTGCTGAGGTTGGTTCTTCTGGGCTTCTTCAAAGGGCTACCGAAAAGGCGGGATAATGTAGAAAAGTTGTTTTCATCTTTTTTCCCAGGAACACTCCTCCTCTTCAGTGACTTCTTGCTCTGCTACTACAGGCTTCTCCAACAAGCCTCCCCTGCCCCAACCTACACTCAGGAATGCAAAGATGAGAATCAAGCACTCTTGGGCACTCATGTATGATTCCAAACTCCACAGAGCACATGGGAAGCTCTCCAAAAGCAATTGTACCTCCCTGCACTCGCAGATCGTGACAGTGCCTGCATCAGCTTGCAGGTTCTACAGCTTCGTAGCATCAAGCTGGGGAACAAGATGCCAGTGTCATTTTGTGGAAAGCATCCCCCGAGGGACGTGACTTTCAAGGCAGTGGGAGTAATTACTCCAGAAGAGGGAAGAAGAAAGCATCTCAACACTCCTCATTTCATCTGTTGATCTTTATCCTCATGAATCCTCTCCCTTTGCAGTTTGGGGGCATGGAGGTATGGTTTGGTGAGGTAGGAAATGTTCTGCTGCTGCCTCTCAGTAATGTGGATATGGGGAGCATCTGTCCCCAAACGTCAGCCTTCCTGCTTAGGCCTTAGCTGTTTATTCCAGGGAAATACGAAAAGTTTCACTCAACATCTGCTGCACTCCTGAACTTCAATTACATTACTGCAGATAGGACTCCCTGAGAGATGGCTTCTAGAGTCATTTTTTCCCTAAGCAGGATAGAAATTACTAACTAGTATTCTAGGCCTCTGCATGTGAAACACTCCAGATTTTAATGTAATTCCTGTTGATTTATTTTTATCCTGACACATCTTATTTAACAACTATTAAAGCAATCATCTTTGGCGAATGGAAGGGTATCATGGCTAACTTTTTAAAGTATTAGCACACAAATCTCTTGAACTGGGAATTAATCTTAAAGATAAAAAGAACTCTTGATAACTTTAGGCATTTCGAAACCTATCAGGAAAGAGAAAAATTGGAGAGCCAGATGAATTTAGCTCCTCCTGGACTCATTTTATCTCAGAGCAAATTACGCTGCTAGCCAAGCTAAACTGTTGGGCCTCATATAGATGGCACTGGAGAGTAAGGCTTAAACCTTCTAGACTTTCAGAAGTCACTAAGGTTGGTCCTATTCTTAAATGATAATGAAGCTTACAATAAAATAATAAAACCACAAACAGCAAAATGCCCATAAAAATATAAATGGCAGAGTAAAGCTTTAGGAAAATATAATACTAGAAAGTGGGGCTAATGGGAAAGGTTTTAACTCTAGAGAGAAGAACTTCTCAGGACACCCACCCCACAGTACATAGATTTTTGCAGCATATGTGAAATGCAACCAGAGAGGGTGAAATGAACAACGGAATGAGAATCAAGAGTCCTGGGTAAAGCCCAGACTCCCATGAACTAGAGCCACCATTGGTCTGTGCCTCAGCTTTTCCATTTAAACCACTCATAGGCCAATGAGGATAGAACAATTTTTGTTTCAAAAAGGTTCTTGCTCCACAGCTCAGGCTAGAGTGCAGTGGTGCAATCATAGCTTACTATAACCTTGAACGCCTGGGCTAAAGCAATCCTCCTACCTCAGCCTCCCAAGTAGTTAGGACTACAGATGCATGCCATCACGCCTAGCCAATAAATTTTTCTTGTAGAAAAGGGTCTAGCTATGCTGCCTAGTCTGGTCTCAAACTCCTGGCTTCAAGTTATCCTCCTGCTTCAGCCTCCCAAAACTCTGGGATTACAGGTGTGCACCACTGTGCCTGTCTGAAACAAAATATTGACTCCAATAATGCATTGTTAGTCATAAAATATAATTTTAATTATTTTAAATTATTTTAATGTAAGATATTAGTTATATGTGTATAAATATACTCTCCACTGCCACAGTTACCCCAAACACATATATAAAAGGGAAAGAAAGAACATTGCCTCAGTATCCCCCATGCTACAAGTAAGCTTTCCCTTAAACCAGTGTTAGGAGGCTAAGTTCAGTGTGAGGAAGATGACCATTTGATACAAAGAAAGAGTTCTGCTGGTTTTAATTCATCAGCAAGTCTACAACCATGCTTAACTTAATGGTCTTGAAGAACAAAAAACATGCTTGGTCTTAGGGATATAAAGGAGCTTCTTCCATCTGTTTTTCTCCCTCTAAAATCTGGGCTGCTACAGAGACCATGTGCACTGGCATGTCCATTCCTGTTATGAAAATATTGAAATACAGAAGTATTACTTACTACCCTTGCGTACTGCTCACCATCTCTTTGCTTCCTTCCCTGGGACTCTCCAGACATCCCCACAATGCAGAAATTAATATGTTGATGTCTGGCACAGCAGAGAGCTTTCAGGAACCACCTTTGATATTGGTCAGTACCATGTGTCATACTAATTGTTACAAATAAACATAACTAACTCCACTGCCTAAGACTTATCCACCCATATCCTGACCCCCAACTGCAGATAGATATAAGCTAAACCAAGGCTCCTGAAATATATTTAAAGCCTATAGTAGAAGTCTCATAAAGATAGTTTAGATTGCAAACCACTTCAGGTATCTGGTATTGTAGAGGTTTTTAAGGATAAGTCCAACTTAGGATTTGTGCCCAGAAGCTATTTGCAAATTTATGGTTATTTTTTCAGTTAATTAGTTTGAGAAAGGAAATGGCAGCTAAGTAAATAAATTAGATCATTAATTTGCAATAAATATAAATTAATTATGCTAATTCTAAGAGTTGAACACATATACAAATTATGTATATATAATAAAAATAAGGAATATACATAAGACTCTATTAGAAGAAAGCTATCTTGACTGTTGTAAAAACTCCACGTATATGTACTCAGTAGATTTTAACAGTCTTGATACGTGCATGAAAATATAAAAGAATCAGTAACTACCTACTGATGTTCAAACAAACCTATTTTCATTCCAAATGGAAATTAGAATATATTTTGCATTGAGTTAATTACATGACACTTCTCATAAATAATGATGTATTATTATTCCATTCATTACTTATAATTATATTCCTTAGCAAGTGCGAGGCCGGCAACACCATGACCAGTCTTTTCCTGTTCCTTAAAATCTGATGACTTGCATGGAAAGCAGGTCAAAAATATGCCCAGAATGTAATGAACAGAGTTCAGTAATTGTTAATCATGATAGTTTAAAACTATCTGAAAAAGTTACTGTGGAAATAAATAGAAATTTTGAACAGCTTTCCACATTACAGGATACCCATGATAGCAATATGAGAAATATTCAAAGTGTTATCTAGATATATATAATTATCATTCTACCATTTGCTAGAAATGGAGAAAGAACATCCCTAATATCCCTCTCCCCCAACACACACCTACATTAACAGACTTATATTCTGTGTAGATCCGCAGATTGTAAAGATATGCATTTCTGGTTGTAAAAGTGACTCTACAGCCTTTATGCAATTCTGAGAAATGTACCTGATGAAAATGACAGTTGAATTTTTATCCTGTAATGCATAATCAGGTCAGGCCAACACACCCCATCCCATTCACAGCAGGGTAACTCTAGTGTGGAAGACAGGTCAAGATCAAGGAAAGACAGTTAAAACCGTCATTAAGCAACAGTGACCTGGTGAACCACAAGGCTACTTTGTACGTGCATATCCTCACCAAAGAGCAGGCAGTAAGGAGCCAGAAGAGTCAAGGAAGAGAAGGCAGATAGCAGGAAGTAGTCCAGATGAGGTCTAGAGACCAACACGTACATGCCTCAGGAACAGTGTTTCATGGGTATGTCACCTTCCTTTTGAAGGGGCCAGGGCAAAATGTAGAAAGTCCATGCATTTTTCTCCATCCAATTTCAAACCTTCCTTGCACACATACAAAGTACCTACTTAATTCCTTCAGCATCAGGTTACAACAATCCATCATTCTGTCTATGATAAAAAATAAAGATGTCAGTCTCGGCTCCAGGAACAAAAAATAAACTTGAGAGAGGAAGAGACTGGCATGGAGGGCTTCCCCTTCCCCTCTAGTGCCCATGACAGTTACTGCCTTCTGACCCCACGTGCAGCCTGAGTCCTCAACCTTGGCAGCTCACTACCAACTGATTAGCTGGTATGTGAGATAAAATGACTTTGTTTTCTGCATTGTAATTC
Source organism: Trachypithecus francoisi (assembly GCF_009764315.1). Lineage (NCBI taxonomy): Eukaryota > Metazoa > Chordata > Mammalia > Primates > Cercopithecidae > Trachypithecus > Trachypithecus francoisi. Next base: position 28,810,421 of record NW_022681453.1, read on the forward strand.
TTTAGATGGCAAGTCAAGATGGATGATGGTCACACAAAGTTTGTCTTACAATGAGAGTTGGCAGGATTCTCTGTGGTGGATTTTAGACATTGAAAAAAGATGTTTGTCAATTTCGAATGATGAAAGCATCCAATAACTTCCTTTGTTCCCATTGGCCAATACTATCAGAAGCTGCTTCTAGCTGGTGGCCATGTACTCTAATAACCCAAGGGTAGGTGCACATTCATATGGAAACCTTTCCCACAGAAGTAGGAAAAAGAAAGCTCCAACTTCACAATCACTGCTAAATGCATGTCTTTGAACACAACAATCTGCCAAATGAAGTCAAGAAAAAATGTGACCACAAGAAAACCAACTTGCCCCATTACAACTACAGCAAGATTGTCTTTGAACATTTCTCCTCCAAAAGCTTAAGCTGACTGATATACAACAAGCATGCACAGAGCAAAGACAAGACATGTGCTTAGGGCAATTTTCAGAGCAAAAACCTATCTTTAGCAATAAAGATATTAAAATAGTGCTTGTGCTCATTTTACTTGTACAGGAAGGTTTAAAAAGAAACTCTTTAGAGAAATGGAAGATCACTAATAACTGCAGCTTCCTGAACAATTAAAGGAATTCACAAGATTACAACCCACTGAGGAAATGACAAATATTTCTGATTTTTATGGAAGGACTAAAAGGGCGCTTTTATCTATAGCATCTATTTGGTAAGAATCACTGCTAAGTAATGAAGCTATTTTTATTATTTTTCCACTTATTTCAGGAGCACTCAACATGGTAACGGTCTGAGAACTGCGGAAACTTAACATTGCTCTTTGGAAAGTTAATATTCTGTATTAAAAGACAGTTGTCAGAGTTTTATTTTCTCCCTTTTGAAGTTGGATCTTGGAGCACAGTTTGCATTGTAGCAAACTTTTTATTTCTAATATGTCAGCAGAAATGTTCTTTAAGTTACCTAGTCTAATTCTCTCACAAATATACTTTGTAAGGCTGTCCCTCCATGCATCATCCTAATGTTGTTTGGCCCTGGTAACATTCTGCGTGTGATGGTCTTGGTTGGAAAAATCTGCTCTTTTTAATAACTGATTCAATAAACTCTTGAGGAATGATTTGTAATATACAGTATGATCCGTGAGCAAGGTTTCTGTCTGTCATCACACACCCTATTCAATTCATCCACAAATGTTGCTGTGTCTCCTTCATGTTGCAGCTCCTTATGCCATTCAGAATAGCAATGCAGAGATCAATACACTCTCTGCTGAAAACAACACAATATAACAAATGAATAATTTTATTTACAACAAAAGCCCCAGTCTTCAAATGGATACCACTGATGTTTAAATTCATTTTCGGCCGGGCGCGGTGGCTCAAGCCTGTAATCCCAGCACTTTGGGAGGCCGAGACGGCGGATCACAAGGTCAGGAGATCGAGACCATCCTGACTAACACAGTGAAACCCCGTCTCTACTAAAAAATACAAAAAAATCTAGCCGGGCGAGGTGGCGGCGCCTGTAGTCCCAGCTACTCGGGAGGCTGAGGCAGGAGAATGGCGTGAACCCGGGAGGTGGAGCTTGCAGTGAGCTGAGATCCGGCCACTGCACTCCAGCCCGGGCGACAGAGCGAGACTCCGTCTCAAAAAATAAATAAATAAATAAATAAATAAATTCATTTTCATGCTCAACTCAAGAAGAGAGATAGACACAGCACAAAGCAAAGGGAGGAGGGGTAAGGACAAGTATTAGCCATAATGGTTCAAATTTATTTAAGCCATGAACAATAGCTGGGCTGCACTGAGACACACGAATAAAATGTTTGCTGCAGAATTCTGAATGTGTACTCTTCAAAATGATTCTATCACCAAGAAACTCTGAAAAGCATTTTCCAGTAACAAGAAATTAATGGATTAAAGACATTCTGACATATTATTCTAAGTGTTGCACCACAGAAGCCAAAGCCTGTTCAATAGGCTTTAAACAGTGCTGGCAAGGAACAGAAGTGTTTGCTTCAGGTGGGAACAAGGAGGGACTGAAGTGGCTGTTCTGAGAATGAAGCAAACCATCCTGTTTCAAAAGCATATCTTTGGCCCCTGATTTGACAGCTCTTTTTCTTTCTCTGAAAGCTATGAAAAAGTCAGTGAGCAAAGTCATAAGAAATAAGTGTTGGTGGGGGGCAGCAAAATGTTATAAGAGCCACAAGTTCAAAGATGACATTTACAAGTCTCTCATGAATGGCACACTCCCCAAAGGGCACCTGAATGCCATTTTTAAGAAGAATTCGTCAAACATACAAAACAAAATGTTCCATTTTACATAAAGACGCCAATATACTGCCCTTAAAACACACATTGGTCCATTCACAAATTAACATGTAAAGAAATGGCAAAGAATCTTTTCCCATCTGCCATCAATTCATTCACTGCTTTTAGATTTAACTCCCTATACTCACACACTTGTAAACAGAATTGTAATGGACAAAGGATGAGGGGGAAGCTGGGAAAACCCAGCTTGGACATGATACTGAAACATCTGGAAAAAAAGTGGTGACAAGACTTGGCCTTGTGCATGGGAATAGAGAAGAGGTGGGATTTCAGCACACCCTGTCTCCCTATTCTGTTAACTGGAACAATGCATATGCTCCTGATGTTTCCAGTCTCACTTTAGATTCAGTGAACATAGTACATTTGGATGCTAAGAAAAAAGAGATGTGCAAGAGCAGGTCCCGTCCATAGGAAGGAAAGACTCGGTGCAGAGAGAAATAGGGATGCACATACTTCAGATATGAGGCAGACTGGACTATGTGTTTGGTCATGGTACCTGGAACGAAGTATGAGCTCAGTAATAAAGTGTTGAATGAATCAACATGTGAATAAGGAAGTGAGTGTCACAAACAAAGAGGAAAGGGTTTTTTGGTTTTGTTTTTGTTTTTCTCCCTAGGAGGGTGGGACAGTTATCAAAGCATTTCAGTTGAAATGAAAAGGATGGGGAGAATCTCCAGCTGAGGCGAGAGGCAGGAGAAAGTATGGTAAAGGGATAGTACAACACATATTCAGGAAACAGCCGGAAAGAGGGGAGACTGAGCCAGTACAATGAAGGTCCTTAAAAACTATTCTAAGGAATTTGGACTTTATCCTCAAAAAACAGACATTCATTATTGGTTTATTCACAAGGAAGAGAAGAATGATATGGTCAGGGCTGTGGTTCAGATAAAGTTATAGGCTGATTGGAAAAGCCCAGAGGCAGGGAGACATCATAAATCTACATGAACCATACCTAAGGGCTAGACTAGGGCAGGCAGGATAGAACACTGGAGGAAGATAAAAGCCCACTCCAGACATCTCACCGTTTATTTATGAAATGTTAGTGGACAGAGCTATCCACATCTTCCATTCTCAAATCTCAGGACAAAAGACTAGAGCTTTCTGCAAGCAAATGAGTACCTTATTAAGATGTGTCTCCCAGTTGTAACACGGCAGAGTTTATAAAGGTAAAGTAAAATAAAAAGTTACAAAATCATCACATAAGAAGGATTGTCTGAATACATTGTCTACTGGCCTGAGACTGTTTTAAATAGTGCAGATGTTAATTAGCCTTACAGAGTATACTGATTTTAAAAATGCTCCGGTTCTCATTGTTCTTATAATCAGAAAAGGTTGGATCCTTCTTGCTACCTTCCAAACAAACTGAAGTGTGTTAATTTTAATAAAATATTCTCCAAGTATTTACTCAAATATATAGTAACTGAACAGGGTTCATTTCCCTAATGGCGACACCAGTGCCATCCAGAAAGAAACTAGTTGGTATTCACTACTTGTGCACTATTCACTACAGATATTTTCCTAGATATAGACATTTCCACTTTTCTTAAGTTCAAACTCACATAACGCCCTGGTTTTATACATCACATCTTCTGAGTTTGTTAAAAAGTCTGAAAAATCAAGTTACTCTCAAGATATGAGTAAAAAAACTACAAAGAGGAGTTCATTCCATTATTAACCATTTTAAAAAGTGGCCAACATGGCGAAACCACATCTCTACTAAAAATACAAAAATTAGCTCGGGGTGGTAGCGCCTGCCAGTGGTACCAGCTACTTGGGAGGCTGTGGCACAAGAATCGCTTGAACCCGGGAGGCAGAGATTGTACTGAGCCAAGATCGCGCCACTGCAACCTAGCCTGGGCTACAGAGTGAGACTCTGCCTCAAAAGGAGAAAAAAAAAGGGTAGTGCATCTGAGACCTCTCATTTTCATAGGAATGAGAGTGAATTTAGACAAACAGAGCTTGTCTAAATTCACATTTTCATCCCAGGTCCCTTTATTTCTTTTCTAAAAGTCAATTAAAGCTGGCACATAGAGAGAGATGGCATTTAAATCATATTCTTTTAACACCTTAATTTACAGATATTTTGCTTTTAAAAACCCCAAAGGAAAAAGCCCACCACAAACATACAGCAAAATAAAATGTTACTTCAAGAAATTCAGGTCTTTTAAAAGAATTCAATACACGATTGGCATTAAACTTAAAAAACTGTTCTGTTTTCTAGGGTCTTTCTAAATCATTCCAGTACTTTTTTCAATAAACAGAAGAAAATAGTTTTCTAATATTATTTAGACTCATTTTATACATTTAAAAGAAGAATTTTAAATATTAAGAAAAACTTACATATTTACTAGATTATTGCTTATTGGTTTTCTAATACAATTTATTTGACTAGAATTTGGATTCCAGAAATTTAGGAGTCTATAATACAATCACAATTATCTTTTGGTACACATTTTTCTTATTTGTATTTTTTTTTTCAGCATACAATAGTTACATGGCTAGAAAGGAAGATTATTCATGAAGTTCTCAAGCACTTTCCACATTTTCACTGAAAAAAAAAAATGTAGCTTACTCTGAAAAACCTCTTGGCATATTTGTACATTCAGAATTACTAAGAAATTCATTTCAAAGCAAAATCATGTCTCAGTGTGGAAAATACTTATTATCTGAAAATATCAAATTTTATTCTGTTGCCTTCTGAGTAGTAAACTAAGTTAAGGATGAAGAGAAAAACATCCTGAAGAGTCAGTGCAAAATTCATATGCACACAATCAGGGGTGATGCTTTCAACAACATAAAAACAACTCCCCAAGCATTTCACCAATACTTGTTATTCCCACCAGAAGAATAAAGCTCCTGCTGAAGTCTATAGGAGGAAAGACCGCAACTCAGTGGTCAGAGGGAAATAAAACAACGCTACGCACCAATGACACTGGCCAATGATCTACAAGCTGGTATTTTTCCTAAGAGAAAATGTTATTTCAGGTCCTAGTTTTTTTTTTTTTTTAAAGTAAGTATATTTATATATATAAATTTAAATAAAACGCACAACTGGAATGATCTCCAAGAGGTAAAGCAACAAAGTCAGTCTCAAATCCACGCCTATCTTGCTTCCACATCACAAAGGCACCACCCAATCTACTATTAAAATTCACAACAGATAAGTTGAAAACCAAGTGCCCGTGATATTCACTGGGCTCATTTCAGAAGCACCTATTTATTTACTCAGCTATGATAGTGAAAAGGTCAAGCAAAAATTCACCTCCAAAGCCACGGTTGCTAAGCAACTCTCTTCAGAAGTTCTGCAACATTGATCAAGCATATTACTGGTGCCACCAACTGGATTCAGAATAAATGTGTGTAACATCTTACCTGGTGTCTCCAAAATGGGAGGGAAATGGATTCTTTCTTTACCTTTTTGGACAGACTGGAGGCCAATCTTATATTTATATTCATTTGGCTGGTTAGGCTCAGAAGACTTTTATTTTTCCTCTCCAGATAAAAAAGGATACGTCCTGGTACCACAGGTTTCCTATTCACAAGAGCGAAGGACAGTTCTGTTTTGAGAAACACCACAGAGGGCTTGATGAGATGTTGGCCAAATCTGAACGACATGTCCTCACAGCTGAAGTCTAAAAGACAATGGATAGAATTCAAATAAGAAACTCAGCTCATATACCACCTTAAAGAAAGCAAATTCCATTACTACAGATTCTTAGTTGCAGAGAGGATGCCATTGAAATTGTTCCTTATTGAATGTTTATCAAGATGCATTCTGGGCAAGTCTTTCTAAAATACTCCACTCTCCCTACCAGTGTTTCCTTGATTAGAGTTAGCAATTTTCAAGCAGAAGTTTGCACTTGGACAACAAAACAGCCTTTCCCCTTTACTCCCTCTGCACTTCACGGTGCCACCTTAACTCAGATCCACAAGGCCCTATTTGTCAGGTACTTATTTTTACCCATCTATTTTGTCATCTCTGCTAAGCTGAAAATTTTCATTAAGTATTAACTATAAACCTTCTAATTCTTAAATGCTTCTCTCAAATGGTTTTGTGTTCATATAATAGCAATTTACAGCAAGTGCAAACACTGTCTGACCTTACCTACAATTACAAAAACATGAGCACCCCCAGAGAACTATTCTAGCAAAATCTCCAAAATTAAGGAGAAAAAAATAATTTTTAAAAAGGAAGGAAGGAGCAAAACGGAGTCCAAAACTAGAACAATTCCTGGTTGTAATAGGGCCACAAAGCAGCAAGGTACCTGAAATGTTCTGCGTCCTCCTTTTGAGGGAACGCCACGGGAGGCTGGGGGCAGGAAAGGGAGGCTGAAGGGAATTTGGCACATGGCATAGCTGAGACAAGCCAAATCCATCTAGCACCAAGGAATGACTTTTTAATCAGGTAGATGCCAATACACAACAAAGTTACTTTGTGAATGACTAAGACGCACTTTGTGAGTGACTAAAAAACACCATCCCTAGAAAACGATTTCATTTTTCTAACTCAGGAACAGCTTAGTACAAAATTGATGAACATGGATCACTCTATGGAAAAACAGAGAAAAGATTATAAAAAGGATGAAATTAGAAAATAGTTGGCTATTTATTATACTGTAAAATATGTATTTGGTTTTCAAACCCCATTTCCTGGCATGCAACTCCTAAAATCCTTAGAAACTCCAAAGTGATGTCTTTTTCTATGCTAATGATTAACTGGTGGCTAGCAGCCTCTAAGAGTCTAGGTAGCTTCAGGATGGGACTGGTCACAAGAAGGACCAATGCAGGATTACAGGACTGGAACTTTCAGCCCCACTCCCCAATCTCCCAGGAGGAGAGAGGGGCTGAAGGTGAAGTTGATCACCAATGGTCAACAGTTTAATCGGTCATGTTTACATAATGAAGCCTCTGTAAAAACCCAGAAGAACAGGTTTACGAGCTTCTGGATAGCTGAACACAGAGGTTCCTGGAGGATGACTCGCCCTGGGAGAGCCCTGGGAGAGCATGGAAGCTCCGTGCTCTTTCCTCCATACCTCACCTTATGCATCTTTTCATCAGTATCCTTTGTAATATTTGCTGTAATAAACTGGTAAACCTAAGTATTTCCCTGAATTCTTCCAGCTGCTCAAGCAAATTGATTGAACTCAAAGAAGGGACCATGGGGTCCCTGATTTACAGTCAGTCAGTTGGAAGTTCCAGAGGCCCAGACTTCCAACTGGTATCTGAAAGTCAGGGGCCAGTCTCACGGCACCGACCCCTCAACCTGTGGAATCTGAGGCTATCTCCAGGTACATAACATCCAAATTCTTCTGAACTGAATCAAAGGACATCCAGCTGGTGTCCGCTGCTTGGTGTGTTGGCGGGGGGATCCCACACATTTGGTCACAGTAGTAGTCTTTGTTGATTGTTGTCATTGGTGTGAAAGCAGAGGAAAAACATGTTGAGTGTATTTTTTTTTCCTTAGACTATTTTATAAAGCACGTGAATAATGCATGATTGTTAAATAATTCTAATATTCTCAATGACACACAAGACAGAGAACTGTACAAATGTCATTTACTGTGGAAGAACCCATATAGCCAGAACTGTACACATTTCAGGTACTAAAGAAATAAGATGGGAAGGTTTGCCCCAGTGGTACAGATAATGGTTTTTAGAACATTTACAACCAGCTCATTAAAAACCCAACAGTTCTCAAAGGGAGGTTCCTCCACAATAGCATCAACTTCACTTGGGAACTTATTAGAAATTTTGAGGCCCCACCCCAGACCTACTGAACCAGAAACTTTGGGACAAGGGCCCAGCAATCAAGGCTTCCATAGTTGTCCAGGTGATTCAGAACCACTGACCAAACCCAACTATCCTCCCAATCCTTGGGCCTTTTTCTACAGAATTCCTGCCAAATGGCTGGCTAGTGTATGCTTGAATATGTTCAGTGATGGGGAGTTCATTACCCATTCCTCCTAAGATAGTCAGCTCTACAAATAACATAGTTGCTGTTTACACCAAGTCTATCTGTTTTTCATGACTTTATTCCTTGCAATCATATAAAACAAGTATCATGCAAGTGGCAGTGCTTCACATATTTAGAGTTAGCTATTTTTCATTTTTTCTTGTTTTTCTAGAATAAAGATGGCAAATCACATCAACTATTCTACAAACAGCATTGATTCAAGTGACCTGTGGTTATTTCCCTCCCCAGAATCTACTTCCTTATAGTCTTAACCATACCACTTTGATTTTTTTGCTTTTAGTAACACCTCACCATATTCTACATGTGGGACTATTCCTACTACCTGGTTCTAGTGATGGGCATGTGACCCAGGCACCCATAGTCCTTTGACATATGATTGGTTCGGGAGTGGACACAGGACACAAAATGAACCAATCAAAGGCAAAGACATCCTTCAGAGTAATACTGCTGATAGTAACAAGGCCACTTTCTTTCAGTTGAATTGCCAAACTGGTAGACTATGAACCTGAAACAGCTACGAGTTTTCCTAAAAAAGAGCTGGCTTGATATGAGAGCCAACACTGAGGCAAAGACAGTGAAGATATAGAGACCCATACCTGAAGATACTTTCTGAGCACCTGGATCTAACATTGCCAAAAAAGTAATGTCCCAGAAGTTTATTTCTCCTTCAGGATAACGGAACAGAATTGACTTAGCCCAGGCTGTAGTTGATGAGCTACATTATCATGGGCCCATGAAAGGCTCTTCTTTTTCTTTTCACTTTTCTTATCCTTTTCCTTTTTGTCCTCTATGTCCAGTCCCATTCCCTCCCTTCCCACCCCAGAAATTCACTTTTTCATAATTAATGTATTATTCAGAATCCTCTTTACATGTTTGTGTACATACATTTTTGTCAAAAATACATAGGGCTCTTATTCGTGGTTTTAAAATTTGTATGTAACTTGTAGCTTTTAAGTCTCATTCTTCTGTATTCTCTCAACAGTGTTTTAGAAACTCATCCATGGTGCTATAAACAACTCCTTCACTGCAATCCACTGTAGTATTCCTTGCCCATTCCTCTAGTGCTATAGAGCTAGCTTGATTACAACCTTTTACCACAAGTTACACTGTGACTACCATTCTCATACATGGTTTCCCTGGATTCCGATCCTAGCATCCCATTGTTGGGATTCAGGTCAGATACTTAGATTTTCTAAAATATATGCACCGGCTTGCATGCCCAGCAGCAATACATGAGGATTTCTATTTTCCTACATCCTTACCAGCACTTGATAGTACTTCCTGCTTTCCAAGCCTTTAATTATTGAATGGTAAAATGGCGTCTCTTCCTTTTACTTCATTTGTCTCTAATAGTGATGTGTGTGTATATGCATGTTTCTCTTCCTAAAAAATTGCCAATTTATATACTTTGTCCTCTTTTATATTGCTCTCCTCCCTTCAATTTTCTAATTTTGTAGAGTCCCTTGTATATTCTAAATATTGATCATGGTCTATTAAACACAATAATTATATTTTCACCATCTGTTAATTTCTCTGTTGTTCCCTCCATTGAACAGAAATCATTCATTTTGATGTATTCCAAGTCCATCAATTTTCTTTTTATAGTTTGTGCTCTGCAAATCTCTCAGAACAAATCCCTCTCTACCATAAGGTTGCAAATATATATATTTCTGTATTTTCTTCTATTGACTTTATATTTTCACCCTTAACATTTAGGTATTTACTCCACTTGGAGCTTTGTTTATAGTATGAAATACAGAAACAGCTTCATTTTTCTTTTTGTGAGCCAATTTTCCTAGTACCGATTCCTGGGAATGATTACAGTTTTAAGTTCCCATATACACACAGGAATAAGTCTAGATGCCTTTCTATTCTGCGTAAGAGCCAGATGCTGTAGAACAGAGGTCACACTTTTTTTTTTTCTCTCTTTTCTGTAAAGGACCAGACACAGCAGGCCACACAGTGTCTGTTGCAATTACTCAACTTTGTCATGGCAACATGAAAGCAGTATGAGCAGGTGTGGCTGTGCCCCAGTAAAACTTTATTTGAAAAAACAGGCAGCAGCCCAGATTTGGTTTATAGGGGGAGTTTGCCAACTCCTGCTGTATATTGCTAACGTCTAAAGAAAAAACAGAGATCCTCTTTCTGTATTTATTATCCCATATAAATTTTAGCCTCCACTCTGCCCCTTTCAAAAAAAAATTCTAAGATGCTGATTAGACTGAATTTAAATTGTAAGAGGGGTGAAGGGAATGTGACATCTTCACAATATTCAATGAAGCCATTTATGAATGCTGCATTTATGCTCTTTAATACCATAATAAAACTCTTGTAATAGAGTTTTAAATTTCCCTTATATGTTTTATGCATTCTATCTTAGATTCATTCCTAGATAGCTTTTAGTTTATGTCACTATTATAAATGGTATCTTATTATTGCCATAGTTTATAATTAGTTACTCCTGATACAGTAGAAAGCTATTGATTTTTCTATGTTCTTATAGCTGGCAATCTAGCTGAACTCTTGCATTGCTTCTAATGGTTTCTGCTGATTCTTTTTTGTTGTCGTTTTGTTTTGTTTTGTTTTGTTTTTAGAGAGTTTTGCTCTGTCACCCAGGCTGGAGTGCAGTGGCCTGATCTTGGCTTACTGCAAGCTCCGCCTCCCGGGTTCAAGGGATTCTCCTGCCTCAGCCTCCAGAGTAGCTGGGACTACAGGTGCCCACCACCACGCCCAGCTAATTTTTGTGTGTATGTGTATTTTTAGAGAGACGGAGTTTCAACATGTTAGCCAGGACAGTCTTCATCTCCTGACCTCATGATCCGCGCGTCTTGGCCTCCCAAAGTGCTGGGATTACAGGCATGAGCCACCATGTCCAGCCTTCTCTTTGTTTTTATATATATATAATTTCACTTAGAAATAATGACAATCATATCTTTCATTGCAATTTTCCTACTTTTGTGTTTCTTTGTCGTACTGCATTGGTCAGGTATCTGGTAATGTGTTGAGAAGCAGAAGTAACACAGGCATCCTTGTCTTGTTCCTGACCTTAAGAGGGCTGAGTTTAAACATTTTTTTTGTATTACAAATTATGTCTACTCTAGGTTTTAAATAGGAGCCTTTAATCAAGCTAAAAATATCCCTTCTATTTCAAGTTTTCTAAGAGTTCACACCATTTCTTTTAAAAATTGGTTTCATGAAATGCTTTTCCTATATCACTGATGATGCAATTGCTTGTTCTGTGCCATTAGTGTGGTAAACTACATTAGCAAATTTAAAAATAATACTTCACTATTCTTTCCTTATTATGATTAATTCAACTCAGTCACAAAGTATTATTTTTTAACATACTGCTAGATTTGGATTCTTAGCCTTTTGAAAGTCATAAGTGAAGTTGGCCAATAATTTCTCAATTTTTTTTTGAGATGGAGTGTCACTCTGTTGTTCAGGCTGGACAGAGTGGCATGATCTGGGCTCACTGCAACCTCTGCCTCCCCGGTTCAAGCGATTCTCCTGCCTCAGCCTCCCGAGTAGCTGGGATTACAGGCACCCACCACCACACTTAGCTAATTTTTGTATTTTTAGTAGAGACAGCATTTTAACACATTGGCCAGGATGGTCTCGAACTCCTAACTTCAAGTAATCCATCCGCCTCAGCCTTCCAAAGTGCTGGGATTACAAGCATGAGCCACTGTGCCCAACCAACCTATCTAGTTTTTGTTATCAAGATCAAACATAATAGCTTGGTTTTTCTTTTTTGTTCCAAAGGGAGTTTATTAAACAAGCATTTTCTGTTTCATGAGAGTTAAACAAAACTCTTTTGTCAAACTGTGTCTTTTCTCCTGTGCCAAGAAGGACTAAGTTTTGATAATCATTACAATTTATTGTTTTCTGATTTACTTAAGATTTTTTTCTTGTGTCAGTGTCTTAGCCATATATCCTTTTCACATAATACTGGTAAAAACTTATATTCTTTTTACTGGAGTTAAAAATATAATCTATAATTATTTCTTTTACCTTTTTCGTATTGTGTTTATCGTGGTACATGGAGATGTTTTTTCTTCGTCTGTTATTCAAAAGTAAGACCTATCCTAGTAAGTTTTTCAAATAATGAACTTCTGTTTCTTCGGCTTTTATGAATTATTTTTACTTTATTACTGCATTTGTATTTCTTTCCTCTGTTTTCCTTTATTGTTTCTTTGGATTTACTATGTGGCAGTTTTTCTAGTTACTTGAGTCAAACCTTGGGCTTATAGGATTCCAGACTTTGTGTGTTTCTCTTGTGTAACAAAAGCTATATATTGCCTTGAAAGTATTCCATTAGCTCTATCTCTCACCTACTGTGCTTTTATTATCACTCAGCTCTAAAACTTTGCTATTCTTGTTATTTCCTATTTAACCTGAGGGTTATTTCATAGTATGTCTTTTCATTTCCAGATATGTGGGATGTTTGTGCTATCTTTTTGTTAATAGTTTGATTTCATAGCACTGTTGTTAGAGAACCTCTATGCTGTTGATTTTGTAGAATTTGAGGCTTCCTGATTCATTGAAAGTTGAAGCTTGTGTCTAATCCACATGCCCTCTGAAATAAAGTATGCTCTGCTTTTGTTGAATAAGTTCTATATACATGAGAGATCAAATTGTTATCCAAATCTGTCTTTTTGTCTCATTGCTTCATTGGTTTCTGAGAGGACTGTGCTAAATTTCTAACTACATTTGCTAAATCAATGTCTAACACCATAAATCATTGTTTTCTGTACCTCAAAGCTACTTTATTACATGTGCATATGTTCATATTCATTTCACTCCCTTGGTCTTATTCCTTTTTCTTCTTTGTATTTGACAAGTATACATTTTTATACATTTTTCCATTGCCTTACTGTTCTCTTGAAATTTTTTATAAATAAAATACTATAGCATCTTGCTTTCTATCCATTAAAGAATCTGCTGGATAAGTTTAACCACTACACATTTACGCTGATTATTCTTTGAGCTTATTTCAGACATTTTATTTCATCTTTTCATTTGTTTCACTTCACTTTTTCTCCTGTCTACCTTCCACAGGTTAGGTCTGGTTTTTCTTTCCCCATGAGTACAAAAATTATACATTCTATTTTTATTTCAATAGTGGTTATTCTTATCCTATCCATAATAATGTTCAGTATTTTAAAGCAGATCAATATCTTTATCCTTAGTATATTCTTACCTCCTTTCATCTCTTCCAGATATCATATCCCATCTTCCCTATGTCCTAACTTCTATGAATTGATATTGTTATAATTTCAAATAATGATTTATATGCTTTTTTACCCACCATGCCTCTCCCCCCACTTACTCCAGTGATTGTATTTTCATTTATCTTGTTTACAAAGATGTAAGGACATGCCCTTCTCGCCAGGCAGCTGTGGGCTCCAGCACCACCTGCCTCTTTTGAATCTTACTTTCCCTTTCTGGCCTTTAGCCCTCCCTTTTCCTCAAAGCTCTGCTACACTTTTGAGTGGATAAAGAGTCTCAGTTCTGCCACTCTTTTCCTGATCTTCCAGGATTCACTGAACCTTCTAATCCTCAGATACCTCATTTGAAAATAGTAGATAATAAAGTATGGAAAGCATGTTTTCTTGTCTGCCACGTGATGTAGGTATCCTTAAATACTAATTTTTTTTCTTTCCCTATCCAAATCTAAGTGTATCTCTTTTTTAATTGTGGTAAAATTATCCCCATATACGCTGCTAATACACGTATTTCTTCAAGTTTTAATTTCAATGAAGAAGAAAAATATTCTAGGAACTCTAAAAGGGACAAAAGCATGAAAAAGATTAAAAGTCAAGAGTTTGATGGGAAAATTTGTTCATCTCCAGGATCTGAAACTGTCTGCAAGACTGAGATAAATATTACATACTTTTCTCTCACATGAAAATGGCAGAAACCAATTTTATTTTAAGCTAACGTAAAATTGCTAAATCTTTCTACCAAACAAAGACTAGATGTACCAGTATTCTGTGGAATTTTCAGGGGAAAATCATCTTCAGGGAACTGTTTCTTAGCAAATATGGAGATGGTAGCTTCTGTAATCCAGAGAAGCAAGTACTGGGTTAAGAAACTCAGTCCAAGGTTTAGACCCTTAGACTTGTTAGTGAGCATTAGCCAAGAAGGAAATCCAAGGAACTTGGTTTACTCTCGAAATGGTAATTGAGGCCGGGCGCGGTGGCTCAAGCCTGTAATCCCAGCACTTTGGGAGGCCGAGACGGGCGGATCACGAGGTCAGGAGATCGAGACCATCCTGGCTAACACGGTGAAACCCCGTCTCTACTAAAAATACAAAAACTAGCCGGGCGAGGTGGCGGGCGCCTGTAGTCCCAGCTACTCGGGAGGCTGAGGCAGGAGAATGGCGTAAACCCAGGAGGCGGAGCTTGCAGTGAGCTGAGATCCGGCCACTGCACTCCAGTCCGGGCGACAGAGCGAGACTCCGCCTCAAAAAAAAAAAAAAAAAAAAAAAGAAATGGTAATTGAACCCTACTCTCTCTTTATAAACAAACAAAAGTAGTAGATACATAAATGAAAACCGAGGTCTCACATTTCTAGACAATTACTTTTTTCTTTATATTTTTTGGTAATAACTTCTTTTATTTGGGACTAAAAACATATGATTTCAACATTCTTAAACGAGTCTCCATTTCCCACTTTTCAGCCATGAAATGTAGCCTCTTGCTACCTCTCTCTTATTGAGAGGTGACAACATGCTAGCAGCCCTCACTCTTGGCGCCTCCTCGTCCTCTGTGTCCACTCTGGTGGCGCTTGAGGAGCCCTTCAGCCTGCCACGGCACTGTGGGAGCCCCTCTCTGGGCTGGCTGAGGCTGGAGCCGGCTCTGTCTGGTTGCGGGGAGGTGTGGAGGGAGGGGCCCGGTTGGGAACTGTGGCTGTGCGCTGTGCTCGCAGGCCAGCTTGAGTTCTGGGTGGGCGTGGGCTCAGCGGGCCCCACACTTGCAGCAGCTGGCACTGCCGGCCCCGGCAGTGAGGGACTTAGCACCTGGGCCAGCAGCTGCAGAGGGTGCTCCAGGTCCCTAAGCAGTGCCGGCCCACCAGGCACTGAGCTCAAATTCTCACCAGGTGTCAGCTGCCTCCCTGCGGGGCAGGGCTCAGGACCTGCAGCCCTACCATGCCCAAGCCTCTCCGCCTGCCGTGGGCTCCTGCGCAGCCCCAGCCTCCCTGATGAGCGCCGCCCCCTGCTCTGCCACCCCGGGTCCCATCAACTGCCCAAGGGCTGAGGAGTGTGGGCGCAGGGCACAGGACTGGGGGGCAGCTCCCCCTGTGGCCCTGGTGTGGGATCCACTAGGTGAAGCCAGCTGGGTTCCTGGGTCTAGTGGAAATTTGGAGAGTCTTTATGTCTAGCTGAGGGATTGTGAATGCACTAATCAGCACTCTGTGTCTAGCTAGAGGATTGTAAACACACCAATCAGTACTCTGTGTCTAGCTCAAGGGTTGTAAATACACCAATCAGCACTCTGTCAAAATGGACCAATCAGCTCTCTGTAAAATGGACCAATCAGCAGGATGTGGGTAGGGTCAAATAAGGGAATAAGAGCAGGCTCCGGTTCCCTTCCACACTGTGGAACCTTTATTCTTTTGCTCTTTACAATAAATATTGGTGTTGCTCACTCTTTGGGTCTACACTGTCTTTATGAGCTGTAACACTCACCGCCAAGGTCTGCAGCTTCACTCCTGAAGCCACCGAGACCATGAACCCACTGGGAAGAATGAACAACTCCAGACACACTGCTTTTAAGAGCTGTAACACTCACTGCCAAGGTCTGCAGCTTCGCTCCTTAAGTCAGTGAGACCACGAACCCACCAGAAGGAAGAAACTGTGGACACATCTGAAGGAACAAACCCCGGACACACCATCTTTAAGAACTGCAACACTCACCAGCAGGGTGTGCGGCTTCATTCTTGAAGTCAGCGAGACCGAGAACTTGCCAATTCCAGACACATTATGACATATTTGTACTCTCTCGACCACCTATAAACCACCTTTACATCTCTATCTCCTGTAATTGTCACCAGCTGGTAACATAACACTTTTAGAGCTTAATATTTAAATAATAGAGAAGAAACAATGAAAAGATCTCTACTATCCTCTTGTGTGTGACTCAGTGGATGTGTTCAGTCATTTTCTTAACAGGGCTAGATAGGCAATCTAACTTGTAGTAGAATAAGTTTCAATGCCACAAAAGCAAATGCAGGGCCCCAAAATGTGCAATCTCCAAGCTGTGAACAGGAGCTGACAATAGCCCACCTCAGGGTAGGGCAGATTCTTTTTCCGGATTTGCTTTCAAATGTTACGTTAACATCCACCTAAAATAACTGCCAAATACTTCGAACCTTGCTCCAAAAAAATTCTAGAAGTTTGTAGCAGAAAAGAACCTAAGAGATCATGTATGTCTAGCCCTCTCATTTTAGAGATATCAAGTATGTCCAACAAGTGGCTTATTCAAACTTCTTCTGAAACTTAGGGGGTGTGATGGTTAATACTGAATGTCAACTTGATTGGATTGAAGGATACAAAGTATTAATCTTGGATGTATGTGTGCGGGTGTTGCCAAAAGAGATTAACATGAGTCGGTGGGCTGGGAAAGGCAGATCTACCCTTATTCTGGTGGGCACAATCTAGCTGCCAGTGAATATAAAGCAGGGAGAAAAAAAAACAAAAGAGAGAGATGGGCTTAGCCTCCCAGCCTACATCTTTCTCCTGTGCTGGATGCTTCCTGCCCTCAAACATCGGACTCTGAGTTCTTCAGTTTGGGGACTCAGACTGACTCTCCCTGCTCCTCAGCTTGCAGACAGCCTACTGTGGGACCTCGGGATCATGTAAGTTAATACTTAATAAACTCCCCTATATGTGTGTGTGTGTGTGTGTGTGTGTATATATATATGCATATATATGTGTGTGTGTGTGTGTGTATCAGTTCCCCCCCCCTTGAAGAAACCTCACTAATACAGTGGGTATCCTGGCTCTTTATAGAGGATATTATTTAAGGATTTCTTAAACTTGGGAATGTAAGACTTCAGGGCCCTGATTTGGGAAATACTGAATTAATAATAACTCTGTCACTTTAGGCAATCCCTTTGCACTAAAACCACGTAGCCATACTCTGTTATAAGATAGCAAGCAGCTGATTTAGAATATAAGCCTATATCTGTCATTTTCATATTATTTCATCAAATAGAGAACAATAAACATAAACTTTTTGAGAATATAAGGGCTCTTCAAAACCCACTGGCCAAAGTTTAAGAAACTCAGGACTTCAGCAATGCACCTAAGAAACCAAGCTCATGAAGACGTCAAATTTTAATCAACAGATTACCTGAAAACCTTTCCATCCCATTTCATGATTTATCTTTTCTATAGCAAATGATGTTTTTGGAAGAAAAAGAGTGCTTATTTCCCTTGCCTGGCTACTCAAAATGTGTTCCTCTGACTAGCAACAACGGCATCACTTGAGAGTTGTGAGAAATGTAGATTCCCAGGCCCCAGCCTAGACGTAATGCATCAACCTGTATTTTAACAAGATCCCCAGCTAGGCTGTTTGTACATTAACGTTTGAGAAGCACATCTCAGAGCACTAGTTTTAAAACTAGGTCTATTAAGATCATCTTGAGAACTTTCTCAAAAAACAAATGCCTAAACTTCATCATTCTCTGACTCCAACAATCTCTGCAACAACGTGGCTAACACAGCACTGGGATTTGACAAACACGGCTTCCGATTCTATGTTCTTTCCAATTCATTTTATGAACTTAGGCAAGTTCTGCAGCTTCTTTAAATTTGTGAAATGAAGATGACAACAGTACCTTCTTCTCAAGGACACACATAAAGCACTTAAATATTTGATAAGTGCTAGTCACAATATTGGTGTATTTTTGCCTTGGCAAAAAGTAATGGCTAATTTTATGCAATAAACAATTGTTAATTGTCAACTAATATATAAGCGAATATTGTTAAGTTGCTCAATATAATGCTTATCACAAAAATGGTATGTAACAGCTACATAAATACAAAGTAAATCATGTATTTGGCACCTTACTGCCATTAGGTCACTATTATCTCTCCATATTAGAGGTAGAGCAGTGTCAAAAACTAGCATCTGATTAAATAATAGAAATAACAGCTAAGTACTTAGTACTTTCATCTTTCTAAGCAATTTATATGATATGTTACTTAATCCTGACAACCCTATGAGGAAGGTCCTTCACACATCAACATTTATGCATCTCTTTGATTACTTCTCATGCATTAATTCCTAGATTTGGGAATCACTGAGTTCAAAGTATATTGAACCATCAAGGCTACTAATATGAACTACTAAATATCTCTTAGGAAATGTAGTCAATAGTTTATATCCAACAGTAGTATAGAAAGAAGTCCCATTTCCCCAAAACTTTGTTAATACCAGGCATTCTCTAATTCTCCAAATCTCTAATAAAAATTTGTCATTACTTAGGAATACAATATAAAGGGAAATAACTTCTTCTAAATGTCCTAGATAAAACAATCTACCATGAAAATTAATGTCTCCTAGGCAACCAGGAAGTCAGACACAATGAAAAAGAAACACTGTTCTCTTGGTTAAAAGAATAAAAGTGTGTTTCCTTTTAACTAGAAAAATAAAGTTGTTATTCCATTATGGCTGGAAATATTAAGGTTCACTGTAAAAAATAATCTGCTATTTTTATACCCTGGCATTGCTCAGTGAATGGCAAGAATCTAGACCAACTCTAGAAGGCACGAATGTCTTTGGGGGACATCAGAAAAAGCCTTAACGCCAGACACTTCTTCCAACTGGAAAGGAGGTTTCTATTTCATTTCACTTAAACAGTGGGGGCTCAATTGTTAACCAAGAATGTAAATGAGCTTATTAAAAGCTGCTGACTAATGGATCCCAAGACTAACCTTAGGAGGAACAATGCCCTGTCATCTAACTGAGGAACAACACAATCTGAGCTAGCCCCGCTCTCAAACATACTTTATTGATTACTTAGAAAACAAGGCACATAAATGAATGGTTGGAGACATACATTGAAGTTTATATGATTTATAAAACATTCTAATCTACAGGCATATGTCAAAATTCCACCGTAGAAGAGGAATTCTACAAGAAGATAACAAGGTGAACAAAGAGAAAGAGAAGACAACGTGAAGTGTCCCAGAATTTAAGCAAACAAGCATACCTGTAACATTTTTATACAAAGAGACTTTTTTAGCGAAGTATATTAAGTCATCAACTTATGTCACTAAAAAAATTTTCAATTGTTAACAAGTCAAAGAAAATCCAAAACCTCAGCTATTTATAAACAGAAAACACCTAGGTATTTCAAAATGCCAACTGCCTTTTCAAGATCTCACTTCATCAGTTACCTCTTCTCTGTTCTGTCATTTTTTTTTTTTTTTTGGTACATCTACTTGTTTTACATACTTAACCTCATTCTCACCAGTTCCTTCCCTTTCTCCTAAAAAGATGTTCAGGGATTACATACACTTAATAATCTTTCCTCATTAAACTCTAATCACCTATTTATTTAATAAATATGTATTATATACTTGCCATATTCCAAATACTATTCTAGTGGTAAATATGACAGACCAGCCCTCTGCTCTCACGGAGTATTCTAGGCACAGGGTGAGGATTGCAAGCAGTAGAGACTACAAGTCAGTCAACAAGGAATAATATTCTGATTGTGACTTGAAGGAAATGATCAAGATGCAAGAACAGGAAAGGACTTGGAAGAGGCAGAAGTGGCTGCTTAAGTGTCAAAGAAAAGGGGAACCTCACGTTTGATCTGCGATTTGAATAACGAGTCCACTATATGTGACTATATGGGGATAAAATGTTCCAGGTGGAGGAAACAGCAATTGCCAAGGCAAGAATGATCTCAAGATCTTAGAGGAATGGAAAGAAGAGTGTGGGGTTGAGTCTAACAGCAGGCAGCAAGGCATAGGTGAGGAGATGGGTTTGAAGATGAGCAGGGATCAGATCATACAAGGTCTTGTGTGGTGTTTCACTTAATGAGTGTTGAGAAACTCGTGATGACAAAGATTCAAGCTCCAGAGTGTTCAGGGTCTAAACGTGACTTTCAAAAAGATTTCACTATCGTACATTAAAAATCATCTCCGGATGTCAGGTGTGGTGGCTTATGCCCCTCATTTAGGAGGCCAAAGCAGAAGGATCCCTTAAGAACAAGACTTCAAGACCATCCTGGGAAACATAGCAAGACACCATTGAAAGAAAGAAAGAAAGAAAAAAAGAAAGAAAGAAATTAGCTGGGTGTGGTGACATGCACCTATAGTCCCAGCTACTCCAGAGGCCGTGGCAGGAAGATTGCCTGAGGCTGGGAAGTTGAGGCTGCAGTGAGCTGTGATCATGCCCCTGCACTCTAGCCTGGGTGACATGGTGAGATCCTGTCTATAAAAACAAACCTCGGGAGCTTAAAAAAAATGCACATGCCCCATTCCCAGATTGTTTTTCTGTTAAGATTTTTGAAAAGTGACATAAAATTCACATACCATAAAATTCACCCTTCTAAAGTGTACAGTTTGATGGTTTTCAGTATGTGCGCAAAACTGTACAATTATCATAACTATCTAATTCAGAATATTTTTATCCCCAAAAGAAAAACCATACACTTTAGAAGTCATTTCACATTTTCCTCTAGCCCACAGCCCCTGGTAACTATTATTCTACTTTCTGTCTCTGTGGATTTGCCTATTCTGGACATTCTATAGAAATGGAGTCATACAATATGTAGCCTTTTATGTCTAGTTTATTTCACTTAGCTTGTGTTCAAGGTTCACCCACGTTTTACCATGTATTCATCCTTTATTCCTTTTAAAGGCTGAATAATAGCCCATTGTATGTATACACCACATGTTTTTCTCCATTCATCAGTTGATGGACATTTGTTACTACATTTTTGGACATTTGTGAATAGTGCTGTGAATATTCAGGTGCGAGTTTTGTGTGGACTTATGTTTTCAATTCTTGAGTGTACACCTAGGAGTGAAACTGCTGGATCATGTGGGAACTCTATGTTTAACTTTTTGAGGAACTGCCAAGCTGTTTTCCTTAGTGGCTATACCATTTTACATTACCACCATCAGTGAAAGAGGGTTCCAGTTCTCCACATCCTCACCAACACCCCACTCCGAGATATTTTAAATTAACTGGTTTGGCTGAGACCTAGGCATCAGGCTTTTTTTGGTTTTTATTTTGAATGTTTCTACGGTGATTCTATTCAAAACGTATAGTGAAGGCCAAGAAGAAGCCCTTTCTCCAGCCTGTTCATTGCCAACTTGCTAAGTATTTATACCTACTCCCTCTTCCTGATAAGTACTCGTACCTACTCCCTCTTCTGCTCCAGAGCTCTTCAGACATGTTACTTGGTGCCACCAGTACTCTCAGTGACATCTGCTTTGACTCATCCAGTGAGACAAGGAAAGACAAATACGGAAGACATAGTCTTATACTTTTAACAGTCTCATTTACTTCTGAGTGGAGCCAGTGTCTGTGTGAAATCTTCACAGTTATCCCCATGTCTGGATGGGTTTTCTCCGGGCACTCTGGTTTCCTTCCTCATCCCAAAGGTACATGTTAGGTTAAGAGGCATGTCTACGTGGTCCCAGTCTGAGTGAGAAGGGGTATGTGGAGTGTGCCCTGAAAGTGAATGGCACCCTGTCAAGCGTGGGTTCCTGCCTTGGGCCCTGAGCTGCCAAGACAGGCTCTGGCCACCTGAGACCCTGAACTGCAATGAGTGGGTAAATAATTATCTTGCCTTTATTAATCTTTCTTAAACATATATAGAGATCATCTTTATTTCTATATTTAATATTAAAAACATTTTGGTTTTTATTTAGAAGTTTGGTGATGTTTTGTGAGATGAAATATGCCACAGGAATTTTTTTTTTTAAATCAGCCTATGGTCAAATTGGTTTCATTATACATTGTTTTGGTTAAAGTTGTAGTTTCTAAGAACCTACCTATGACTCAAGTGAGGACTTGTATTTTCATGTAATGTGAATCACCAACCCCCTTCTTCCACTGATTGATCCAATGAAGACCTTTTACACAAAAAGAAGTCACCAGTTAAAAAAATATATACACACACACACACACATATACATGTATATACACACACACACACATATATGTGTATATATATGACTGTATGTGTGTGTGTGTGTATATATGATCCTGAAGTTCTTTTCATCTAGTCAAGATATAGGGTGTAAATGGATACTTCTATGTTTTATGCTTCCACCTGACCTTGAGTATTAAACATGGTATTGTATTTGCAAAAATGTAAAAAATTTAAAACTATTTTTGTCATTTTATAAAATGTTTTCTTCCAAACCAAACACAGGTGATGAAGGTCTAAAACACCAGCATCAAGGCTTAGAGCTTTGTGTTTGTAGAAAATATCAGGGAAAAGCCAGGCACAGTGGCTCATACCTGTAATCCAAGTGAGAAGTGACAATGTGCTAGCAGCCCTCACTCTCAGTGCCTCCTCGGCCTCTGCATCCACTCTGGCGGGCTTGAGGAGCCCTTCAGTCGGCCACTGCACTGTGGGAGCCCCTCTTTGGGATGGCTCCCTCTGCTTGAGGGGAGGTGTGGAGGGAGAGGCACGGGCGGGAACTGGGACTGCACACACCACTCACAGGCCAGCCCGAGTTCCGGGGGGCTTGGACATGGGCTTGGTGGGCCCCGCACTCAGAGCGGCCAGAGCTGCCCCCCCACAGCAGTGAGGGACTTAGCACCCCAGCCAGCAGCTGTGGAGGTTGTGCAGGGTACCCCAGCACTGCCAGCCTGCATGCACCATGCTGGAACTCTCACCAGGCCTCAGCCGCCTCCCTGCCGGGCAGGGCTCGGGATGTGCAGCCTGCCATGTCTGAGCTCCCCTACTTTGCGGTGGGCTCCCCCGTGGCCCCAGCCTCCCCGGGAGCGGCTCCCTGCTCAGTGGTGCCCAGTCCCATCAACAGCCCAAGGGCTGAGAAGTGCAGGCGCTCGGGATTGGTGGGCAACTCCACCTGCAGCCCCTGTGCGGGATCCACTAGGTGAAGCCAGCTGGGCTCCTGAGTCTAGTGGAGACTTGGAGAACTTTTGTCTAGCTAAGGGATCATAAACATACCAATCAGCACTCTGTGTCTAGCTCAGGGTTTGTAAATATACCAATCAGTACTCTGCATCTAGCTAACCTAGTGGGGACTTGGAGAACTTTTCTGTCTAGCACTGTATCTAGCTAAAGGATTGTAGATGCACCAATCAGCACTCTGTGTCTAGCTCAGGGTTTGTAAATACACCAATCAGTACTCTGTATCTAGCTAACCTAGTGGGGACTTTGAGAACTTACCTGTCTAGCACTGTGTGTCTAGCTCAGGGATTGCAAATGCACCAATCAGTACCCTGTCAAAACAGTCCAATCAGCACTCTGTAAAATGGACCAATCAGCTCTCTGTAAAATGGACCAATCAGCAGGATGTGGGTGGGGCCAGATAAGGGAATAAAAGCAGGCTGCCCAGCCATCCGCTGGGGTTCTCTTCCTTTGTGGAAACTTTGTTTTTTGCCGTCCGCTGGGGTCCACTTCCTTTGTGGAAACTTTCTTTTTTCGTTCTTTGCAATAAATTTTGTTGTTGCTCACTCTTTAGGTCAATGCTGCCTTTATGAGCTGCAACACTCACCACAAAGGTCTGCAGCATTACTCCTGAAGCCAGTGAGACCATGAACCCACCAGGAAGAATAAACAACTCCCTAGGAACCGCCTTTAAGAGCTGTAACACTCACCACGAAGGTCTTCAGCTTCACTCCTGTTGGCAAGACCATGAACCCACCAGAAGGAAGAAGTCCCAGACACATGAACGTCTGAAGGAACAAACTCCAGACATACCATCTTTAAGAACTGTAACATTCACCGTGAGGGTCCGCAGCTTCACTCTTGAAGTCAGTGAAACCAAGAACCCACCAATTCCAGACACACCAGCATTTTAGGAGGCCTAGTCAGGCAGACCACTTGAGGTCACGAATTTGAGACCAGTCTGGCCAATATTGTAAAACCCTGTGTATACTAAAAATACAGAAAATTAGCTGGGCATGGTGGGGGACACCTGTAATCCCAGCAACTTGGGAGGCTGAAGCAGGAGAATCACTTGCACCCAGGGGACAGGTTGCAGTGAGCCAAGATTGTGCTGCACCACTGTACTCCAGCCTAGTTAACAGAGGAAGACTCCATCTCAAAAAAGAAGAAAAAATCAGGGAAACACAGAAACCTGAATAAAAAAGAGACGGATTTCTACACTGAAGGACAAAGTATGGCATGACTTCTCAGTCTGATGGAGGCTGAGATTCTTTTTTTTTTTTCATTCTGAGTCAGCTTAACGGTTTAAAAAAAAAAAAAAGAACAAACAAAACAAAATCCAAACCATGTTTTTCATGTGTACTATAATAGCAGAGAGGAACTTACAGGTTTAAATACGAAAACAATACTTAAGGAAGAGAATTAGAAGTTGAAAATCACCTTACTGTTATGTATCTATCTGGAGTAATCAAAATTCCTACTGTATTATAGTCTCTATACGGTCAAAAAAGATCCACAGATATTCATCTCCATGGACTGTATGAAGACACTGTGGACATATTGGGACATCAACTCAGAAATGATGTCAAAAGCTTGTATGGTCAATCTAAATCAACTGTGATCTTTCAGAAGAAGCAGGAGCTTCCAAAGGGGTTCCTGTAACATCCCTTTATCAGAGCAAGGCCAGTCAGAGATTAAAAAACATTGGGTCTTTTACTTTAACAGCTCTGACATATTTTAAAAATAAACACCAAAAGAAATACCAAAGGAAAAACTACATAAATTATATTTTGAACGTTTCCATTGAACAAATTAAAGTTCCCAACACAAGTGAATACAAGATAAAAATTACTATTCTGCATATGAGAGAAATTATTCCACCATTTTTGACTCCTGAATTGTTGGCACTATTCATGGCAAAGCAATGCTGCTCATAGGTTTTTGCTAAAACAGAGTATAAGACTAATTACAGTGTCAATTATAGCTATGTGTCATTTGTACTCTATAGACTTACTCCTATTTTAAGTGTTCTACCATATTCTTCCAATATCTAATGGTGTTATTCACAAGATAACTACATGACTGATACATCTTTTACATAACAGTGTACTACACAGGTGGTACAACCTTGTAAGAGAACAAGTTTAGAAGTATATAATGCACATCTTCCTTCAATCCTGTTTATTAGCATATGGAAAACACACTTGAAGATAACCAGATACAAATGCCTTGAATCCAAAGCCATCCCAAACTACTGATTCCCTGTGTTCTCCCAGGCCCTCAGAAAATGTCAGTTAAAGGAAATCCCAAAAAGTCAAACTATAGCCTCTGTGTTATGTCCCCACTAAAGCCAATATGGCCAGACTTTACTGTAGCTGAGAGGTCCTTGCTCATGGGGTCTCGAAATAGGGCTTCCAAATTTCAGCAGAGATGGCTATTGTAAAACATTAAATAAAAGATGAATTTAAAGTAATCAAGTGTTGTCTCTTCTTCCACCATCATGGGTTTTACAGCACAGCATTATCCAGGGTTCCATTCATGGTAATTTTGCTTTTTCATTGCTTGACAAATGCCTTCCCATTTCCCTGCACCCTAGACAAATTGGTATTTCTCAGCAGCTCTTAGAATGACAATGGCAGTTTTCTCTTCATCGTTTTTTCATTTCTTCATCCTCTCACCATGACAGGCACTCATCAGGGAATCTCCAATCCTACCCATCTCATTACTTCTTCATTCTATTTGTCACCATTTGGAATTTCAGAAGTCTTAATTATTAGCTTACTCTTACCAACAGTAATGAGGCTCTGGCTGCCTACTGGGGAGCATCATCGAACACTAACGAGCTAGCAGACTGAGACCCACACCTGAATCCCATCACGTGGTTCCATTGTTCAGGCCAGGTGGGACATTTCTGTCTGCAGGCAAGCTTTCTGCAGGAGAGCTGGAGTTTGCAGGGTGGCTATTATGCATTCACTTTGGTCTTATGATTCACACTGACTCAAAACAGCTTTCCTGTGTGGTCATACTCATTTACATACTGGCTATTACCTTCCTTATAATAACACTTACTGTTTATTTCTGCCTTGTCCTCCTTTTCACTTGTCTAAGAGCTTCCTCGAGCTAAGAGTTCTCAAAGGGAACACTAATTGGTCATTTTTGTATAGCTACTTTTGATCTCCTCCTGACCTGGAATGAACAGTGAGTCTCTCACAGCCATCTGGGCGATCCAGCTGTATATAGACTTTCCTTGACACTCCCGCAGGAGTCAGCATACTGCCTCAACACAAAAGAGGCTAGACAAATGTTAAGTGACATCTATAAAGTTTTCTGAACACCACAGACAGACCCAGATGCAGAGGCGACAGAAAGGTAAAGGATTAAGAAAGAGCTGGTGCCCCTGAAACTATGACAAACATGTCTTTATATAGTTAATGAGGGAAGATGCAACTGACCCAAAATCCATCTCTTCCTTGACTTCCTATCCTTTCACAGCAACAAGAGCCTTGCACCAATGAGGACAAATGAGCATTGGTTGAATACTCCTGTGTGCCCAGCCTACGTTAGGCATTTGACCTACATTTGCTCACTGAAACCCCAATAGCCCGTACAGTACATATGAAGGAAAACAAAATCCATAGAAGTCAAGCAGCTTGATCAACGTCACCCTGTAGCGAAAAGCCCAAAGCTCTTCTCAGTACAAGTGGTCACCCAACACTGCTCAGAAAAGGGTGAGGCAAAATGAGGGCCTAGGGTGGGTTTTGGAATAGCAAAACCCTGAAGGTGATAGAGGCTGGTGTCAGAGAAGAGGAGCAGTGGCATCACCTAGGTGTGTAACGCTGTCTTTGTCCCCTGTTGCTGCTGCCTTCTATCCAAGGTGACCACCGTGTTGACCACTGTCTAGGAAGTACTGTGCTCAGAGCAAAGGATGCTCTCTTTTTTTCACATTTTTATACAGCTAAGAGAAGCCATTTCTGAAAACAGGACTTGGAGGTCAACGTTTACGTAAGATGCCACCAAGGACATCTCCTGATGATACCTAGGAAGGAGAGACCGTTCATTAGAAAACGTGTACAGTAACATTTACATTGGCCTTTGTGAACCATACTAATATCAGCTAATATTCCTACAGCCCTTGCTATACATCAGACATTATGCTATAAATGCTTTATGTAAATATCTCACTTAATCCTCTTCAAAGCCTTGTGAGGTATTTTTATCATCCTAATTTTACAAGAGAAAGCACTAAGAGTTTAAGTCCCTTGCCCAAGTTCACATGGAAATAAGTGATGGAGCCGAGATTTGTACCCAAGTATGTGACACTGGTCTCCTCCCCACCTCCAGCAGTGCTAAGAAAGATTTTCTGCCCACATTGCATTATGTGCTGTACTTTTTTCATGTACATGATCACTTCAAATGTCTACATCCTGGTGGGTGAGCGGAGGAGGTGACAGGAAGAACAAAAAAAAATAGATATGATGTCAAGAAAGGAATTAATTTTCAAGCGCACAATCGCTGCTGCCCACAGAGTCTGTCTGTTTGGTTTTCCATAGGTATAAAGAGATTACTCAGAGTCCATAAGGTGGCCATGCCAGGCCTCTCGGGGTCAAGCAGACAGGCCAAGGGTGTACCCAGGCTCTCCTTAGCTCTCTACATGGCTCTGCCTCATCTGCTTGCTTGGTTCACCCATGACATCAGAGAAACAAAGATGGGAGCAATGCTACTTCAAGCGTATGCCAGTTACTAAGGGTAACTTATGGCAACTCTCATTGCCACGTGGGCTGAGAAGCATAACATAATAATTAAAAACTGATAAGCAATCACTAATGAAATGTATAGGTATTGCTTAAAAATGCATTTTGAGTCCAAGTGAAACAATGATGTGTGTTCTCCCAGTGCAGAATCTCTGAGCTCTGTAATCTTAAAGACTTTTGCTTTTAAAATACTATTTCACATGCCAGCTATTAGTAACCCATATATTTGCACCCTGGTTTCATGACAAAAATGAGGAAGGACAATTGCTTTCCCAAAAAAGGCAACAAATAGAATTTTTTTAAAAAATCTTTCTCTTGGAAAATTTTGATCTGTTTCAAGTGATCTTGTTCAGGAGACCCCTACTCCAAGAGTCCTGCTGGGACAGAGTTGTGCTGGCATCATTCGACTCCTACCTTTGTAGTCTTTGCCTTTATGTGTTGCAAAGCCTGTTAGAAACAGCTCATGGAAGCAGGGCTCAGAAGACAAAGGTGTGCGCGAGGCCCTGCCCCAGCTTTGTTCTCTAACAGGAAGCACAATGTCAGCCACTCTCTAGTCATCTCCCTGACCCATGTCCCTGACTGGCACACAAAGAGGGCCACATGAAACCATTCCATGGCTCAGGCCGGGGTTTCACACATAAATTACCCTTAGTAACAGCACATGCCTGAAGTAGGGTTGCTCCCAACTTAAATATTTCTCTGTCATGGGTGAACCAAGCCAAGCAGATGAGGCAGAGTCATATAGGGAGCTCAGGAGAGCTTGAGTATGCCCGTGGCCTGTCCACTTGACCCCTGAGTCTAATGACTCAGCATGGTCTTTGGAGTTCTAGGATGGAATTATTTACTTCTCTTGCATAGTCCAGAAAGAACATTTTTCCAACTAAATGCTGATTCCCAAGAGCTCTGACCTCCAGTCAAAAGAATAAAAGTTGCTTGGTAAGCTCAGTGCCTGGGGTCTTCTATACCAGGAAGGGCCCAGGCCTAGCACTCATGTTGTAGCTTCTTCCTCCTGCACTCTAGGCAGATGTCACTAATTAACTATGACATGTTCTCCTGCAGGGTATTAGCAGAATCTTTCAGATAGCCATTACCAATCGATCAGAGTTGCTGCATGACGTGGAAAACCTATTGCTCATTTCACTTTTAGGCTTTAAACTAATGACCCAGGGAAATTTTTCATGGCAGCCCTGAGATGGTTCCATCCATTTCAAGCTAAGGATGTGATAATACATGTATCTTCCAGAATCTTGACTCTTTCAATTAGGAGCATGAATAACAAACTTCTAGCATTGAAATAACACGTTCTGTGGTAATCCTCTGACTAATCACCTTGTTAATAAATATCTAAAGACCCCATTTTCCTCTGGGCTTCCAACTTCCATGGGAACATTCTGATTGTGACATAATTTTTAAATTAGTGGGTTTATTCATAGTTTTGTGTTAGTAAATGTCAAGCTTTTTGCTAATTAGCAAATTCTGTAAATCCACAGCAGTATTAATTTTCAACTGTATGGGGAATTAATATAAGAAAAAAGAAATAAGGAGACAATTAAAATATCCCTAGAGGCATTCATTTCTATAAAATTCAGCACAAAGCAAGAAAACATTAACCCATTTTGAGGGTGCATTTAGAAAGGATTACAAAAGATGTGTCAGTGGCACAGAGAACAAGTGAAGCATGCATTTACTGTGGCTCGCACTCTCAGTTACAGCTAAATTCCCTAATGACATTTTCTCAAGTTACTGCTGCTGAGATGTTCCCTCTTGCCTTGATGCACTTCTCCAGTACTTTCTCATTTAATAAGGTTTTTATTATTTCTTTATTGATGTTTCCACTCAAATTGCTGGTGTGCTCTCTTTCACTTTAGAGAACAATGTACAGTATAAGGTTCTGATCCTCAAAAACTGCCCCACAAGAGGTCTCTTGCTAACCAAGTGCTTGCTAATATCCATTTCACTTTTCCCACTAACCCACTGAGAAGATGGAAAACATATGTATCTCTGGGCTCCTGTTTAACCTCCCAGCTCCAGAAGATGAGAGAAAGCATGTCCCTCTTACAGGCACTTACGCCATTTCTTATGAAGCCATCCCACACACTGTTAAACAAATCTGACTGTTTTTCAAACTCCCCTTTAACAGCTTAAGCTCATTGCTAAGATGTTGGAGTCTTCCTGTGTTGGTGGCCATGGAAACCACCTGTCTGTATAATGGCATGAGGTCTTTTCTTTGCTTTTCCTGGCATGCCAGGTTGCTGGGGACAGGCCAGAGCCCTGTGTTTAGACAGGTCAAGTACAGATGTTTAAGAATGACAGCTCCCAACAGCTTCAAATCATAGCTAATACCAAAATTAAACTGTAACATAGTATGCTCTGATGGGGAAACTGTGCACAGTTTGTAAGTACACAAACAAGACAGTACACAGATAATTGTAGGTTCCATTTGGGGGCAATTTTCTTCTCTTATCATGGCTCTCAGTGATACAATCTGCTGCAGAAGAATGTGGTGTTAACCAATTAGTGTAACACAAAGAAGTGCCTGTCTTGTAATTCTGTATTATTTACAGTGCCTGGGACGCACTCCTAATACAGGGCTTCTCATAGGCACAGTAATTATGCATTTGATTCTCTGTCTTACATATTAGTTAATGATCTCCTTAAGGGCTGGGAATACTGTCAGAGATTGGGATTGCCTATCAGCCCCCTCCCAAGTAGACCTAAGCATCCAGGTGGTAAGCAAGAACAGCTTCATGAATGGCTAGGCAGTTCCCAGTAGTGTCTGGAAATTCTGTAAGTAAATTTTAAATAGCTTGGTTCAGGCCAGAAACCAAAATGGGTCTTCCTGTTCCCTCACCCCAGGTCTGCAGTGACATATTGTCCTGATCTCCTCTTTCTGTTTGAGGTTGAAAATGGTATTGGGAAGAACCAGGCAGGCCTTATCTGGCCTGCTTACCATGTGGAGCCTGATGGGCAGACCATTCACAACCACAAGCAGGTCCAAGAGAAAGAGGACAGAATAGAGCCAGTCCTCTATTTTTAGATGATGAGTTTTCCTCCATTAGCATGTTGTCACCAGGCAAGGTAGTTGCCGATTCTCCTGATGTAAGGAGACAGAGAGAGAGAGAGTGTGTGTGTATATGTGTGTGTGAGTGAGTGAAGGAGAGGTAGGGGGAAGGAGTAGGAAGGGACACAGAGCCAGGGACTAAAGAGAAAAGCCCCTTCCTAAGAAAAGAATAAGATAATATTTTCACTTACCATCCCTATATACACAGCAGCCAACACAGTGCCAGGCAAATAACTGATACCCAATAAACATCAGCTGAATGAATCAATGGATTCATTCATTGCACTTTTCCATATCTCTATCTCTAGTATTTAAGATTTGTTTAATGTATCTTATAAGAGCCTACTGTTGTACACCAAACCAAACCAAAACAGCAGAATGTCCTAAGGCACTGACATATGTGTAGAAATTACACATCAAATTACCAATCAGATAGATGCTAAGGTAGAACTGAAATATGGGCCAAACCCATTTTGGAAACAAAGAACAAAATCAACACTCAAGGTCAAGCTCTTAGACAGCTATTCTTCCAAAGCACCTGGACACCAAGACACACTCAACAAATTTCAGGTCATTCCTTCTCTCATTAAGCCAGTTACAGCCAAGTTATAGAAGTAGAGTCCTTACAAGTCACTATTGATAGAATAAGAGCTAGTCAAAGAATGTTTGAGCCATTTTTTTCCCAGCCTCAGATCATGGGGGAAAAGAAAAAAAAAAAAGCACCTCAATCAAGGATGTCAAAATGAACCAATCTGCAATAGTCATCTGGGCAGGGGACAGGTGAATAGCCCAATTCTTCTCACAGACATGAACAAAAAGTTCATGCCATTATCCAGGATTACTTGAAAAGGCAACTCAGTGACTGAGCTTTGCAGTTCTGACACTGTTCAAATAGAAATGAGAGCTGGAGATAGAAGGACTGATGGCTCATTCTCAGGGATGTCTGTGACTATGCTTAGATGTGTCAGTAGACAACAGCTTCCCACCAAATGGTACAGGCTTTGGCAGCCTCTTTTTTAAAAGGCCTGTTAGTAACTACTCAGGCACCATTCTTAATATCAAAACGCTCTCTCTTTTTTATTGCCCAGACTATGGGAATCTGGAAAATGAAAGAAAAGAAAAAAAAAAAAAAAAGAAAAGAGAGATAGAGAAAGAGAGAAAGAAAGATAATTCTGACTATCCCTAGGTAAAGTTACACCTGTCAGTTAACTTGATCCACTAGTTATTACCCGAAAACATGTTTTCCCTTTTTTTTTGAGTTCTCATTCATTTATTCAACATCGACTATGTGCCAGACCCTGTGTTAGATGCTAGGGATACAATGGTTAATGAGAAAAAATATGTCTTATCATAGAACTCATGATTTATCTGTCTTATAATTAATCTATATTACTTCATTTAACAACTGCATACATTAAACACTGCCCTTTCATGGTTATGGAAAGACAGCAGTGAACAAAACAGACAATCTCTATTCTCTGATCCAGGGGAAAAAGACTAAACGAGTTAATAAGATTTTCAGATAGTTAGGAGAGCTGGAAAAACATATATTTGGATAATGCAGTTGAGAGTCAGTGATGGCATGGCAGCAGGACTGTTGTTTGAGATAAAATGGCCAGGTGGTGTCTCCGAGAAAGAAAGTCACACTTGAGACTGGTAAATGAAGCCAGCAATCCAGGAAGGGTGTTTGTCAGGGTGGCCTGCTTTTCCCCACTCCTAGGTTTTAAGAGGAGCCTGGCACTGACTATTAATAGGAAAATAAGTTAGTTGGCCTACTTGGAGGGTATAATACCAGCCAGCACCTTAATATTCAATGTGTGGTCTGGGAATACCAGCATCAGTATCACTAAGGAGCTTGTCAAGAATGAAAAGTCTCAGCTCCACTCCAGATGTAATTGATCAAAATCTGCACTTAAACTGATCCCTTGGTAATTCATAGGTATATTAAGAATTTGAGGAGCCCTAGAGCTAGCCACCTTGGCTAAGACCTAAAGTCATGTCCACCAAGCATGGCCTCTATCAGTCATTCCTTTGTTTATTTCAGAATTCATTTGAGAAATTTGAGAACCCAGGCATAGATGAGGGCTGCTATTTATTGGAGGTCCTCAAGATCCTCTAAATAAAGGCAAGAACAAATACAAAGCCCTGATGTGGGCCAAGCTGAATTATAAGTCAAGCTGAATTATAAGTGAAATCAAAAGAAATAAAGGCAAGCCATTTAAATTTTATTCCTATAGAAATGGCTAGCCTGTGGAAGTTTTTAGGCAAGGGAGAAGTAATATGATCTACTTGAAATTTTGAAGAAGTGACTCTGGGTGCTGCAGAGAGAGTGGACAATAGCCAAGCAAGCATGGAGAAGCCACACAGTTAAGAGGCTACAAAGGCAAGCCAGAGGATAAGTGGTAGGGACTGGAGTTGGTGAGGCAGCAGTGCACTTATTCTGGATATGTCTTGGGAGAAGACGTAATAATACTGATGAATAGCAATGTGGGGCAGCAGGTAGCAAAGAGGATGGTCAAAGAACCAGTCGGTACAGGCATACCTCATTTTACTACATTTTGCTTTATTGTGCTTCTCAGATATTGCATTTTTAGACCAACTAATAACCCTACAATCCCCTTTTAAGCGTTCAAGTGAAAGGAAGTGTCACACATCTCTCACTTTAAATCAAAAAGTAGAAACGGTAAGGCTTAGTAAAGAAGGCGTGCCAGAAGCCAAAGACAGACCAAAAGCTGGGCCTCTTGGGCCAAACAGCCAAGCTATGAATGTGAAGGACTAGTTCTTGAAGGAAATTAAAAGTGCTACTCCAGTGAACACACAAACAGTAAGAAAGTGAAACAGCCTTATTGCTGATAGGGAGACTTTGAGTGGTCTGGACAGAAGATCAAACAAACCACAACATTCTCTTAAGCCAAAGCCTAATCCAGAGCAAGGTCCTAACTCTCTTCAATTCTATGAAGGCTGAGAGAGGTGAGGAAGCTACAGAAAAGAAGTCTGAAGCTGGCAGAGGTTCAAGGAAAGAAGCCATCTCCATAATATAAAATTGCAAGGTGAAGTAGCAAGTGCTAATACAGAAGCTGCAGCAAGTTTTCCAGAAGAGGTGGCAAAGATAATTGATGAGGGTGACCATATTAACAATAGATTTTCAATAGTGACAAAACAGCCTTCTACTGGAAGGGGATACCATCTAGGACTTTCCTAGCTAGAGAGGAGAAGTCAGTGCCTGGCTTCAAAGCTTCAATGAACAAGCTGAATCTCTTGTTAGGGACTATTGCAGATAGTGACTTTAAGTTGAAGCCAATGGTCTTTGAGCATTCTGAAAATCCTGGATCCCTTAAGAATGATACTACATCAACTCTGCCTGTGCTCTGTAAATGGAACAACAAAGCCAGGATGACAGCACATCTGTCTGTTGCATGATTTACTTAATTTTTTAAGCCTCCTCTTGAGACCTACTACTCAGGAAAAAAACATTCCTTTCAAAATATTACTGCTTATTGATGATGTATCTGGTCATCCAAGGGCTCTGATAGAGATATACAAGGAGACGAATGTTGTTCTCACACCTGTTAATACAACATCTATTCTGCAGCCCCCAGATCAAGGAGCAATTTTGACTTTCAAGTCTTATAACTTAAATACATTTTGTAAGGCTATAACTGTCATGGATAGTGATTCCTCTGATGGATCTACCCAAAGTAAATTGAAAACCTGAAAAGGATTCACCATTCTAGATGCCATTAAGAACATTCATAATGCATGGGAGGTCAACATGAACACAGTTTAGAAGAAGTTGATTCCAGCACTCATGGATGACTTTGAGGGGTTCAAGATATCAGTGATGAAAAAAGCAGGAAAACTAGAATTAGAAGCCTGAAGATGTGACTGAATTGCTGTAATCTCATG
The DNA here is from genome assembly GCF_009764315.1 of Trachypithecus francoisi. Lineage (NCBI taxonomy): Eukaryota > Metazoa > Chordata > Mammalia > Primates > Cercopithecidae > Trachypithecus > Trachypithecus francoisi. Next base: position 28,845,549 of record NW_022681453.1, read on the forward strand.
ATCAAACTTGAACGATGAGAAATTGCTTATTATGGGTGAGCAAAGAAAGTGATTTCTTGAGATGAAATCAACTCCTAGTGAAGATGATGTGAACATTGTTGAAATGACAACAAAGAATTTGGACTGTTATACTAACTTGGTTGATAAAACAACAGCACTGTCAAAGAGGATTAACTCTAACTTTAAAATAAATTCTACTATGGGTTAAATTCTATTAAATAGCATTACATTCTACAGAGAAACCTTTCATTAAAGGAAGAATCGATCAATATGGCAAACTTCATTTTTATCATAAGAAGTCGCCACAACCACCCAACTTTCAGCAACCACCACCATGATCAGTCAGCAGCCATCAATATTGAGGCAAGACCTTCCAATGATTACCACAGTGAAGGCTCGGCTTATTGCTCACGTTTTTTTTTTAGCAATAATGTATTTTTAATTAAGGTATGTACTTTTTTAGACATATGCTATTGCATACTTAATAGACTACAGCTTAGTGTAAATATAGCTTGTATATGCACTGGGAAACTAAAAAAATTCACATGACTTATTGTGATATTTGCTTTGTCACAGTGGTGTGGATCTGAACCCACAATATCTTTGAGGTATGGCTGTACCACTCTGAGGCATGCAGGTGGGCATACTACCCATGCTGCTTCCAGTCACCATGGCTGACCCCTAGCGGGGCTGATCCCAAATACAAAATACAAGAATTCATAAACAACCCAACACTTTCTATTAATGGAGAATGCTATAACACCTAGTTCCCACTTCTATTCTTCACAGTTGGATTCTAATAGGTGCCTGTTATTCCTTTAAAAATATGAGAGCAATGGATTTCATTGATTTACAAAAAAGGGAAATTAGTTACACAACAAAATGAATACTAACTCAGATAAACAGTTCAAGTAAATAGATGAAAGACCACTTAAAAATCTGAATATTCAAGATAACTTGCTCTCTTAACAGTTTGTGACTGGCAACAAGAGACAGATTGAAAACTGCTAGACTTCCCCACACTTTGAGAAACAGTTGCCACCTAACTACTAAAGCAAAATGAACTAAACTTGCCACTGGAACTCAACCTTTAAGCATTTAAAAAGGCCATTTTTAATGAGTTCCCTTTCAGCTCTTAGTCAAGCTCATCTTTTTGAACTCGATCTTTATTTTTAACAGGAGCACATACTTAAAGAGGTAGAAGGTATGAAGAGGTCAGCAGCAATCATCTTTACTTATAAGAGACAAAGCATTCCTCTTGGAAAAGTCGCCCTACTGTTTTGGGGACTTAAACTTTGAATATTCCTTATAGAAAACACAGGTATGACAATTTATTATGCTAGAGATTTTTTTTTTCCCCCCTTTAAAAAGTATTTTCCCTTTTATGTCTTCCTAAGGCTGATGAAAACAGGCCTTCCAGCTCCGGGCTTGCCTTCTTATTGCCTATCTGTGGCTGAAACCCAAACATTTTTCCTATTACAGTTTAAGTGTTTTTGTGTATATTTTATACCCCAATTCAGTAAAGGCTTGACATAGACCAAGGTAACATTTCAGGAAGTATCTTTAAAATAGAAATCTATTTTCAGATACCGGGATGTAGAACAGTTGGTTTTGAATTTATAACTTTGATACCAGCATTTTCCTCTTTAAATGTACTTCTGAGGATACCTCCTGGCCACCAAAGGAGGCTGGCTTGGTTTATTTCAGTACTGTGATAAAGTGATTGAGAACTGAGATTTTATTCCCAGAGACACTAATTCCTTTATCTTATTCTAAAGCCAATTATTTTGCAAATTAGATCCACTGCTTACATAGTATGACATGTGAATAGATGTAAGGAAATCCATCACTACCACTCCAAGCATATGCCTACTGAGTAATGAGTTAGCAGGATCACCTTCATGTTTGAAGACACCAGGATGCTACAGTAGATGAGAATGTAAGCTCTAGCATCAGACTTTGGACAACTCATTTCTCTACATCTCAGTTTTCCCATTTATACTCAATGGCAGTACTTCCCAAATTAGTCACCTCATATTTACAGATATTTATTTATTTACTTACTTTATTACATATATATGCGTGTGTGTGTGTGTGTGTGTGTATGCCTTTTTTTTCTTGAGATAGAGTTTTGCTCTTGTTACCCTGGCTGGAGTGCAATGGCGCGATCTCGGCTCACTGCAACCTCTGCCTCCCAGGTTCAAGTGATTCTCCTGCCTCATATATAGCTGCTTTGTTGAGATGTAATTCACATATCACACAATTTGCCCATTTAAATGATACAATTCAATGGTTTTTAATCTATTTACCCAGTGGTACAATCATTACTACAATCAATTTTAGAATGTTTTCATCACTGCCTAGGGATCTTTTAAAAATTCCAAAGACCAGACCATGCCACAAATCAATTATATCACAGTCTCGGGGGTGAGACACAGACATCAGTAGTTTGCGAAGCTCCCCAGGTAATTCCAATGCACACATATGTTTGGGAAGCCATACTGCATTGGAATCACTGAGTTTCAGGGAAAATAAACACAGAAATAAAGAAAGAAGAGATGTTCAGCAGAGAGAATGTCCTATGATATCATAAGCACAGAAGAGGTGGTGGGAATAATCATACTAAGGATGAATTTAATGGGAAAGACTATTTAAAGAATTACACTGCAACTTTTATAATCAGGACTAAAATAGCAATTTTTTTACTCATCAATAATACATCTCCAGGTACAGCATCCTCTGAGAGTATGTATAAGTTGGGAACAAGAGTGTTGAGGTAGGAAAGGGATCAGGAGGAGATAAGAACCTACAACTTATCTAACACATTTCAAGACATTACCAAGCTTCTTGGCCTTCTAAAAAGCACCTGATTTGATTAGCCTTCAGGATGCCACTAAAGTGCCGCCCCTTTGTGAAATCTTTTCACACTGAAGTCAGTTTGATGCTTCTTAAAGCTCTGCATGTGGCATAATACAGCCAGAGTTGTATATTTCATAAGTTGGTCACCTTCACCAGGGCAAGAGCTCTTGGAAGGCAGAAACAATACTTAGTACATGTAAAAAATAAAAATAAAAATAAACTATCTTGAGAGCCTAGCATATGTTTTGGCACAGCGTTGACAAATATTTGTTGGATTGAACCAAAGTGAATTCACATCCACTACTGTCAACACAAAAATGAAAAAAAAAAAAAAATACTGCACTTGTTCCAAAGTTCCCAGAACACTTAGGAGCCACTGTAGGTCTCAGAAGACTGGCAAGCAAGACCTGCAATTTTACTCTATAAGGGACATTGTAAGAGCAATGCCTGGGGTACTTAATAGTTCTACTGAATAAATGGCACAACCACAAGCTGTTATTAAGAACAATGAATGCAGGCTGGGCACAGTGGCTCACACCTGTAATCCCAGCACTTTGGGAGGCCGAGGCAGGTGGATCACTTGAGGTCAGGAGTTCGAGACCAGCCTGGCCAACACGGTGACATCCCATCTCCCCGTCTATACTAAAAATACAAATATTAGCCAGGCTTGGTGGCGTATGCCTGTAATCCCAGCTACTCAGGAGGTTGAGGCAGGAGAATCACTTGAACCCGGGAAGCAGAGGTTGTGGTGAGCTGAGATTGTGTCACTGTACTCCAGCCTGGGCAACAGAGTGAGACTCTATCGCAAAAAAAAAAAAAAAAAAACTGAATGATGTATTACCAACGCTGAGATCAAGAAAAAAATTGCCATCCAGGGGAAAAGATTAATTAATATCAGTTAATTTTCTTTACAGGAGTAGATTATACAGAAGTCTTTAGGCTTCTGGGGAGAATTTGAGAAAATTTTACAGTAAACAGGAATTTGCATATGCTCTGGGAGCAAAAAGTGGGTCCCCAGACAGGTCACCTGGGGTATGTTCAAGATGAAGAACAAAAGATGGGCATTTCTGTAAGTGTAGAGTCATGAGGGTGGGAATAAAGGCAGGCTTTAGAGGGAATAGAGAAACGTATGGATTCAAAAGAACTACAATTATCATTACAATAGAGCTACATGGTTACACAATAAGCGATACTATTAAGTGCCCTCTCTGGAAAGAGTGTTCTTTGAAAAACAAAATGCAGAACAGATCCAAAAGCAAGGTAACAAAAGCTATTAGGTAAAGTCCATCAGGGGAAGAACATCCCTTTCCATAGCATCTTCCTACAAGTACAAGATAATTATGTTTTATTTATAGCACAGGAATAGAATATGAGATTCACCATTCAATAAACTCAGGACAATCATTTCTTTGGTCATTGCTTTTTATTTATAAAATGGTGGCTTGGATCAAGGTAGTATTTCCCAACTTTTTTTTTTTTTTTTCTTTTTTTGGAAGATTTAACAGGCATTACTTGAAGAAACTTAAGAGTCAATAGATTCTGAATTATGGTCACTTGAAACCAGCACCACAAGATTACCCATCAAGACCTAATCAACCAAATTAACATTAGTGTTTGGGCAGAAAGTAGATGCAATATCTCCAATGTCCAGGCAGTACAGACTGCTTTGAAACTGATATTCTTCTCTGTGCATGCATTTGTGTGTGTGTGTGTGTGTGTGTGTGTGTGTGTATTCCTTCTAAATATTTGAATGTTCATATATATAATTCCTTCTTTTTAATTACTCCAAGCTGAGCATGTGTAGATTAGATTCACTCTGTTTTATAATATTTATTGTATTTATAGGATATGTCCATCACATCCTAGCCCAGAGGCATGTTTACAAATAAGATAGGAAAAAAAGAGACTGTTGATAACATAATGGCTAAAAATCCACAGTCAATATTTTCAAAAAGATCACACAAATGCACATACATGCATACACACACACACACACACACACACACACACACTATCTACAGATCATCCTGGTATCCAATGTGAATTCCATCAGTATTCTCAGTGCAAACCATACCCTGTGGTTTCTCTTCCTACTCCCTACACAACTCCTGCTATCTTGAGTCTTAAAATGTGAAACAAAAAAATATATGACCCATTGATAGAAAGGACAGAAGCCTTTAGATGGGAGACAGGGTCAGATTCATCACATTGTTTCTTTTGACAACCTAACACAGGGCTTAATGTTGGCTGGGGAGATGGAAAAAGGAAAGAGGCAATGAGAGCAGACCCGGGACCAGTTGGTCAGCAAATTGCAGAGTTCTTTAATCAGCAACAACCTGTCTGCACTGAGGCAACATGCTGCTAAATGCTCAACCTATAGCATTTCATTTCATCCTCTTGACGTCCCTACAAGGTAGTTCCTATTATTTCCATATTTCACTAGATAAAAATGAGGCCCAAGTTACAAAATATCCTAAGTTACAAAGCTACTAAGTGGCAGGCTCTGGACCTGCACCCAGGTCTTCCCAAGGCCAAAGCTCAGACTCTTCCCCAGAACTGCCCAACTTTTTGCTAGAAAGCCTGGGCTCAGGAAGGTTAAGCCATTCACACAGAGCTCAGAAGTGGCAAGGCCTGGATGGAATGCAATCATGAGGATAGCATGGGGCACTGTCCAGAACTGTGTGATACTGCACTTTCTCTGATCAAATGTGCCCTCTGAGGGTATCCCAGGGAAATCTGAGACTATTTCCCTCTGACACTTCCCTTCTTCTTCAGAAGCACCCATCTCCTTTTGAATTTGAATTTCTGCTAAAAAGTAGATGCTTTCCTCACAAATGTCCCCCCTTCTGTATTCTTTCTCCTTCTCTTGGACCCCCCAAACTGAAAACTACAGTGGGTATAGAAAGGAGAGTCTCAAGTACTGTGAAAATCTTTCTAGCGGACTTTCATCCCTTCCCAACAGCCTGCAATGTGGACTTCTGTTCCCTCAGGAACAAACCGTATGTGTCCTTCCTCAACTGCAGGATCCTGAACTGTCCTTCCTGAACCAAGAACGAACCTGAAGCATCCAGAGCAGCTCTAAGAAGCAGGAGAAGATACAAAGCCATGCAGCTCCCTACTGCTCTCTGGAAAGGAGAGAGAAGGGCAGCTGCCTCCATTCAAGGCTGAGTGAGGTGAGGAGTTAAATGACTGTCATCACTAGGATTCTGACTTTTCTTCCTCTAGGGAGAAAACTAAAGAGTCTGCTATTGGTGATCATTCATTCTGCGTTCATTTACATCTTGTGTACTTTTTGTTGTTGTTGTTTTTCGAGATGGAGTCTTGCTCTGTCACCCAGGCTGGAGGGAGTACAGTGATGCAATCTCAGCTCACTGTAACCTCTGCCTCCCAGGTTCAAGTGATTTTCCTGCCTCAGCCTCCCCAGTAGCTGGGATTACAGGCACCCACCACAACACTCGGCTAATGTTTGTCCTTTTAGTAGAGACAGCATTTCACCATGTTGGCCAGGCTGGTCTTGAACTCCTGACCTCAAGTGATCCACCTGCCTCGGCCTCCCAAAGTGCTGGCATCACAGATGGGAGCCACCACGTCTGGTCAGTATTATGTACTTTTGACTCTTGTGTTCTACTTTCCAATTTAAACAATGATCCCAGCAGCTATGGGAGCTAGAAAGAGCCAGGAGTTTGGAAGCTTTTCAAGACACTGCGAGCCCTCTCCTTTTATCCTGACTTCTTTCTCACTTTCCGCCTTTTCTTGCAGAACAACAAGAAAAGCAAATCCGGTGAAGCCATAAGCCTGCAATTTAGCCCACAAATTGTCCCCAGCATCCTTGTATCTCCTTCTACATTTCCTTTTTTTTTTGTAACCTTAGCTCTTCCTGATGATAGTGAACATAGCTCAGAGTAACGCCAACTGTTGTTATATCAGCTTAAACCAATGTGGTACCTGGTGATGGGGCACAGTTAAAGCAGGCACTAAGAGCTTAGATGAGCCTTCAGCCACAACTGAAAGGGATATATTGTGAAGCACTCATGAGTTCCATAGCCTCCTCCTAACCCCTCAAGAATCCCAGACTGGGAATGGCTGCAACTTCAGGATTGTAAAGTTGTGTAAATGCATCTTTACATTGACTACATCATGGTCCAACTTAACATTTTGAAACAAAGGGCTTGAGTGTGTCCCTGCACCCCTTTATTCCTGAGTTAAAAACAAAGCTCCATCAGTCAACTCATATTTACAGAGTGCTCCCTGTTCGTCTCCTTTCAGTCCTTCTACTTGCCCGGGTAAGAAAATTCAGTGCAGACGATCCTAGCCTTCCCAGACCTCCCTCCTCCTTCCTGACAGAATTAGTTGTTGCTCCCCCATGTTTTATCATGGCCCTTTGCACACTGTGTTCCCCTTATTTATGTGCTTATCTCCCCAGTTGACTCTGAGCTTCTTGAGGTTGGGAACATCGTTTGTGCCTGTCACATCTTTATGGGCCCAAGAACGGAGATGATAGGCAAAAGTGGAGCAAAGAATAAAGGAAGAATAAACATTTTTAAAATCTTAGTCTCCAAAGAGTTTTCCTTCTAGCAAGTAAGACAAGACATACAGTGAGACATGAGGGAAGGCAGTAAGTAATAAGGGTCAGAATAAAAAGGAAAAAGAAAGGGACTGTTGGACATGGCTAAGAAGGTGAATAACAAGCTAGTTAGAAACATGAGTAGGTATTAAATAGACACCGGTGCAAAAACAGGGCTGGGAAAGGTATGTTGGAAGGGATGTCTAGTTCCGGAGTGTGCTGAGATTAAGGAATTGGAAATGTAAGCTGAGCTGCAGATACTGGAAGACTTTTAGTATTGAACAAATGATTCCATTTTTTTCTTTTGTCTAAACATTAGAGATGGGTACACAAAGAATATTAACCTGGTTGTAATGTCCAGAAGGACTGTAGTGGACTGGAACTCGTGGCAGGGAGACCCAACGGAAACTGTAGAAACAGGTTTACACAATAGCAGAGGAAACCCTTAAGAGTTATTTTATTCAAACAAGATTTTCATTTAAAAGAATGAAAGAATTAAGAAGACCACAGCATAAAACATGAGGATTAAAGTTTATAGAAAGCAACTGGCATCAGAGACCGAATTCATAGGTCAGAAGAGAACTTACAAATACAAGTTCCAATTCTTGGAGAGATGCAAGAACATACTGCCCCTTTAAGTTAAGAACAGACTGTTTGTTCATCAGAAAATAGAATTTATGCCTGACTATTCACATGAAGAGCTGTAAATGAAAGTATAAGCAATGTCAAAGGAACAAGGAGGGATGCTGGGACACCAAAGACGAGCAACGGGAAAAGCCATGACTACCATAACTGCTAAAAGGACAAGGGCAAAACAGATTACTCAAAGCCACTGATAGCCACAGTCATGGAGGCCAATATGATTGGTGGGAGAGGCAGTTGCAGAAGGACACAGTTACTATCCTCTGGCAAATAAAGGTGGGAATTAGTATACTCACCTCCTTCTCTTCTCACCGTGTAAACTTACACAAATACCTCCTATTGAGCAAACCAGGAAGGAAGTCCAGGAGATGCAAGACAGAGATGGGTAGAGGCTGAACGTCAGGCAAAACAAAGATTACCCAACATAAGGCACTATAAAAAAGGAAAAAAATCAGTTTAAGAGGCAAGAGCATCATTGGAAATTAAGAATATGATTGGTAAAACTAAATTTAAAAAAATTACAAGAAATGGAAGGCAAGGCACCAAAAATTTCCTAGGACAAAAAGATTTGGTGGAAAATATGAGAGAAATGTCAGGAAGCACAGAAGAGGGGTCCCAGAGAGAGCTCTGAGATTAATAAACACCAAGGTTATGGTGTCTGCAAATGCTCCAGGGAAAAACGCAAGCAAAAGGAAAGAAATGCAACCTGATAATTCTTTAGGATTCAATAACATGTAATGATAAAACAGTTTCTTTGCCCCAAGTCCTTGGAGCATAAAAAAATCTGGGACAATCTGTTCCCTTACCACATCAGAAAAGCAGCTTTTTGTTTCGAAAGATCTGTGGTGAAACACAATTCCATGACATTAATCAATTTATTTCAATTGGGAGTGAAGCACAAATGAAAGGCTCCTATTTCAGAACAGGCCATGAAAATGTGAAGATGTTATTATTTCCAAGCTAAGAGGAGATGTGAGATTCTCTGTCTGGCACATTTCAGAAAGGTACAATCAGCCGGGGCAGGGGAATAGATTTAAAATAGAAAAGTAATGGGAAAAGGGCTTTCCATGTAACAGACAGGGTGGTGGATGAATACCCATCCCCCTAGAGCCCACTTTATTAATATACATTTTACCAGGCACTTTGGAAAGTTTGAAAATCCACGTGGTTCTCATTTCCCATAGCTTCTGGGTCTAATTACATATTTCCATCCATTTGCATACACACACACACACACAGGTCTCATCCAGTGATATAGATAATTGCATATTCAACTTGTAGATCACCAACTTAAAATAGAGATCTAATTATGGGAAAAAAATTGTATGCTGTTTTTCAAATAAATAAAAATGAGGATACTGATTAAAAATATAACACCCCTCATTGATTAACAGGTACTTTTTTGGTTTTATCCTATCATAAGCATGAGGTTTGGTACTACATGGTTCTGGCCCTCCCAAATGAACACTGAGCTAGTTCAGGGAACAAGCTCTCACATACCAAATTTTGAAGCTGCATTTCAGCAGCAATTTGAGGGACTAAGTACATAGGCTTTCCAAATGTCTAGAAGCTAACCAGATTCCTCTCTCCTTAATTTATCCCCTTACAATTAGGTGCCACATGCTCTCTTATGGGTCAAAAATAACAGGAACAATTTAATACCTTATGACTGTCCATTAAATATCTAAATTATGAGGATTCAGATGGAAAGTGCAGTAGTATTTTAACAAAAGTACACCAAATAAGGCAGCTGGTAATAGATCTCTTAACAAAAATGTAGTCAATGGTTCATTTAATTTGATGGCAGAGTCCACTTTCAAATAATCCCAAATTGGATATTTTGTAAGAAAAAGGTTGCAGAGTTCACCTCAGGGTATTCTTAAAAAATTATTTGCACACTGAGAAGACATCAATGCTAAGAGGCTTTCTTGATTACTGAAATTTGGTTGGAAGTATTGTTTATTTCTATTAAATGAATATATACAACTGTCCAGCTGCCTCAAGACATTTATGAAAACGAGATGCTCTGTCTTAAGGAAGTCAGCTTTAGAGGGACATCTGAATCATTAGATGCCTCACTGGCTGTTACAAAAACAAACTTCAATCTTCTGCTTCCCCTTTTCTAATATTAGCTAACAATAATTAAGCTGCTTAGATAATTCCAGGTGACTCAAATTTCACAGCATGCTCTTCAAAAGGCTAAGGGATCACTTTAAGTTCATAAAGCCCTAAGACTAAGTGTGTTTCACTCACTTTGTGTAGCTCCAACCCAGCATCATGTACCAAAGGGATAACGTGATGAAAAAGCATCGACCTGTCTTCCAAAATCTGTTTCTAAACCACAGCACAAGGAACAGACATTTAAATACAGAGAGGGACAAAGAACTATAATCTTTCAAAAGTGCACACTTGAGTGGCCAGCATGGTGGCTCACACCTGTAATCCCAGCGCTTTGGGAGGCCGAGGTGGGTGGATCATGAGGTCAAGATATTGAGACCATCCTGGCCAACATGGTGAGTCCCCATCTCTACTAAAAATACAAAAATTAGCTGAGTGTGGTGGCGTGTGCCCGTAGTCCCAGCTATTCAGGAGGCTAAGGCAGGAAAATCGCTTGAACCCGGGAGGCAGAGCTTGCAGTGAGCGAAGACCGCGCCACTGCACTCCAGCCTGGGCGACAGAGCGAGACTCCATCTCAAAAAAAAAAAAGAAAAGAAAACACACTTGATAAAGATTTACATCATCTGCCTTTGGTTATTTAGCCTATAGTTTAACATAACAAACAAGACTTTATTGAGTACCTGCATATTTTCATTTGCTAGAAATTAACCAATTTAGCTTATATCATATGTGGCACACGGTTTTGTCAGGAAGAGGACATTTTAAGAATAATTTAAAAGAAAACAAGTTCAAAAGTTCACATAAAACAAAATAGCCATCTCTAAGGAGAAAATGGGTATTGCTGATCCTAATGTTAATATTCTAAAATAAACAAAACACTTTTGAAGGGAGTATTCACCACGACAGCTGAAGAAAACCACAAGAAATGTATGTATATGTGCCTATATTTATACAGGTACATTTCCCAATTTTATTCTTTTACTCTTAGGGATAGCTAATTCCCAGGAAACATTTCCTAGATGTCTTCTTTTGTATACTATGTCTTTGGACATTAATTACAGGCAAAGAAAGTAAACACCCAAAAGAAAAAGGGAATTTTACAATCTGATCTTCAATGTAATCTCAAGAAATGCTGTTATAGCTCCTTGGTTCTGGTTTCCATGCACCTGCAAATTATCCTTTCACCCATCACTTGTAAGTAGCAGAGGGGCAAGCATACTTGTACAGTCATGCATCACTTAACAATGAGAAGTTCTGAGAAATGCATCACTAGGCAATTTTGTCATAGCGCAAACATCGTAAGAGTGCACTTACACAAACCTAGATGGGTATAGCCCACTACACACCTAGGCTACATTCTATATACTATCACCTATTGCTTTTAGGCAACAATTCTATACTGCATGTTAATGTGTTGAATACTGTAGATAACTGTAACACAAGTATACTTGTGTGTCTAAACATAGAAAAGGTACAGTAAAAATATGGTATTATAATATGAAGCCACAATTGTATGTGTACTCTATCAGTGACCAAAATGTCATTATGTGGTGCATGACTCTATATGAACACTTCTTGATCATAAAAATAATGTGTATGTTGACTAAGTTAATGCTCTGGAAAGTTAATATGTATGTTGACAAACTATAATGCTTAAAATAAGTATGGTTAAAATAACATGTGAATATATACATATAAACACATGTCTATACATATATACATATATACCTATATATACACATATAAATATATACATGCTTATAAATTAGAGTCTGTCTTACATTAGCTAAACTATTATTACAGCTTGAGATGAATTTGAGATGCTAACATTGGAAATCTCCTGTTTGAATTTGAGAAGGGAAAATGTTGGCATATTCTCCTCAGTGGAGAAAGAGGCTTCTCTATGTCAGCAGATAGTTCAGAGGAACGTTAATGTCTCGAGATTTCCAGCAAATTAACAGCCCAGGTAACAAAATGCAGGGAACTCTGGCCAGTTGCTTACTTACTCAGTTGGATCTGGCCACTTCTCCATGTATTCCCACCACACTAAATGGAGCATGAGTCATTTGAGTAATGAGTCAGAAAATGTCTAGCAGCCTCCGTGCAACGGCAGACGTGATGCTTAAGATAAATTTCAGAGAGACTAGGATGGTGTTTTTCATGTCTGCACATCTCTCATTGGTGATGAATAAAATTCCTTCTCCCTTCCCAAGAGACAAAAACTGTATCATATGCTATCTTGAGGCTTGTCCCAACTCTAAAATTTAAAATTTCAAGCAAAACCTATAGTAAGAGGCAAATACAGTGTATAAATGTCTACAATTTGCGTCCTATTCAAAATTAGTTTTTGTGGAATGTTGTCTAATGGATTCAGTGGTCACGTTAATGACAACTTCACTCCAAAGTACTACATGCCCTGTTAAAGAGAAAATGCTTAAGTGAAAAAAAATTTAAACGAATTTTGGAGCTCAGTGAAATTTTTTTTTTTTTTTTTTTTTTTTTTTTTTTTGAGACGGAGTCTCGCTCTGTCGCCCGGCTGGAGTGCAGTGGCGGATCTCAGCTCACTGCAAGCTCCGCCTCCCGGGTTTATGCCATTCTCCTGCCTCAGCCTCCGAGTAGCTGGGACTACAGGCGCCGCCACCTCGCCCGGCTAGTTTTTTGTATTTTTTTTTTTTAGTAGAGACGGGGTTTCACCATGTTAGCCAGGATGGTCTCGATCTCCTGACCTCGTGATCCGCCCGTCTCGGCCTCCCAAAGTGCTGGGATTACAGGCTTGAGCCACCGCGCCCGGAATTAATGAATCATCTCTTCTTCAATCATCCCTGATTTTTTAAATCACAATATCTAAATTATGACGATAGGAATTACTACTAGGCCCTGAGTTTTAATCCCAATAAAATCTTTAGCTGATTTAAACCTATTTCAACTTCCCTTTTAATATTTAATCTCATTTTATCTGCATGGTTAATATTAATTTCCTTTTTGCACCTTCCAGTTGCAGCACAAAGCCAGCTATATAATAGCTGTGTGCTGCTGAATGGAATATGAAGGCGATGTAAAATAATGTACAGCATCAGTGGACTGGGGATTGAAAATCCCAAGTTTGAGTATTGTCTTGGCAATGCACTGCCTTTCTCACTCAGGCAAGTCAGTTCTTCCTTACAAAAGTTTCCTCCATTACAGGTTTCATCTCTTACGACAATTCCTATCAACTAGTTGAGGCTGTCTGGAGTAATTAGGCAGGACGCTGGTGGGATAGAGTGCCATGATTGATAAGTGATGCCTGCCAAGGGTATATGACAGGGAAGTGGTAGCAATTTTGTCCTGTACTTGTCAATTGTAGACTAGAGCAGGGCTGCTCAAATGTGCACATATCACCAGGAGACTTTTAAAATGCAGATTCTGATTAAGTCTGGGGTGATGGCTGAGATGGCATAGTTCTAATAGGATCCCAGGTGGTGCTGATGCTGCGGGGTAGAGACTACACAAGAAGCAAGGCAAAGTCCCCTGCAGCTCTGAATGAATATGGAATCTCAACCTCTCGTTCTCTCTTGCTCACTCCACACACATTATTTCTACTTTATGTATGTGAAAAGGTGCTTACCAATGCCAAGAATAGTGATAAACACATTAAATATGCAATTCTTACCCTCCCCCACAAAAGGTAGCTGCAAGCTTTCAGGTAAGAAAATGGAGATTTAAAGAGGGTAAGTAATTTGCCTAATATCACAGAGCTGACAGGTAGTCTAGATGAGAGCTGAAGGTAGAGAAGTTAATTCTAGTACCTTGTTCTTGACCGCTATCATATGCTGTCTTGATACGCTAACAACAGTTGACTGCTTACGTAGTACCAGCCACTAGGCTGTTTTGTACATATTATCTCTTCCACTTTTCTTAACAACTCTAGGAGGTAGGTAATATTTTTGTTTTACAGATAACAAAATTAATTATCCTCCTACTGTCTCAATCTCAGTAAAACTATAGTGATTCTTATTAAGCAAAAGATTAGATTCGTATCTATAATGAACTAAACACAAAAACAGTAGGCTAATAAAAATAACAGGTATATGCATAAGGCTATTAGTAAATTTATAGAAATATTCTTTTATAAATTCATCCTATGTAAATGCATTTTTGCATTTACATGAGTTTGACAGGTAAACTCAAATGTTTCTGCAGAGTTTAGTGATGAGGTTACCGAAGTCCAAGTGATTATCGGTCCCTAACAGGATCCATCAGTGGGATTTACAGTGGGAGAAGTATCAAAGATTCACTTCTCGGCCGGGCGCGGTGGCTCAAGCCTGTAATCCCAGCACTTTGGGAGGCCGAGACGGGCGGATCACAAGGTCAGGAGGATCGAGACCATCCTGGCTAACACGGTGAAACCCCGTCTCTACTAAAAATACAAAAACTAGCCGGGCGAGGTGGCGGGCGCCTGTAGTCCCAGCTACTCGGGAGGCTGAGGCAGGAGAATGGCGTAAACCCGGGAGGCAGAGCTTGCAGTGAGCTGAGATCCGGCCACTGCACTCCAGTCCAGGCGACAAAGCGAGACTCTGCCTCAAAAAAAAAAAAAAAAAAAAAAAAAACAGAAAAAAAGATTCACTTCTCATCATACTCTTTTACTACCTAAAAGTTCTTTATTAGCAAGCTAATGAAATAAGATTGGATCAGTAAATTTCCCTGGAGATGAGATTTCAACATAAGCAGGTGACAGTGGATGCTGCACTGCTGCACACTTAAGAAGAGCAAACACCATTGCAATGTGAGGGCAGGATTTTTGCTTTACTTTGTTTAAAAAAACTAGTGTGTTTCAAAACCTAAAGGTCTGAAGCAGTCATTCTCAACCTTGGCTGGAGGCTGCACTTTGGAATCAAGTGTATGGAGGGGACTTAAACAATACTGATGCCTAGATCCCCTAGAGATTCTGATATATTTGGACTGGGGTGCAACTGAGACATCAGAATATTTTTAAGCTTCTTAGTCTTTAAATATAACCAAGGTTGAAAATCATTTGAATAAAGCCATACTTGTCCCACGTGGGTGGCGACTAGTCATTAAAGGCATGAATGTCTAACTGATGAATGCCATCATCAGAGCAGACTATCAGAGCAGACTGGTGGCATTCAGAGAGCAGCAAAGACTTTCTCCCTTGAAGGTAAGCTTAAATTTCATAAGCAAGTCTATTTTAACAGAAATAATTTTATAAAACATTTGTAGATAGTCTGAAATACCAAAACGATTTTCTCCCCTTACCAGAATTGTTTCCGCTGGAGGGCAGTCTCCTCTTGGGAAGAAATGAATGGGGATACAACCTTCTTAAGAGACCAAAGTTTAAAATATTGACTAAGACTATGGCACTCACATGGGTTTCATTTTAAGACAATTTCTGGGAGACGGAGTTTTTGGGATAAAAAGAATTTGTATTCTTTGTGAAGATGCTGCCAAATTAAAGGTTTATTTCTGTCTGCTAAAACTAAAAGGATAAAAGCTTAACGCAAAAGATAAACACATACACGTATGGAAGACCCTGGGGTGTACCAACATAACAACAACAAATAAAAAGTAGTGTTTATTATAGGTTTATTATGTGTCAGATCCTGTAGTAAGCAATTTAAATATCCTACTTAATTCTCAGAACAAATCTATATTTTATAGGTAAGAAAACTAAAGCTGAGAAGTGTTCAAAGAGATGTGTCCAATATGATATCTCAAAAAAGTAGCAGAGGTAGGACTTGAACCCCATCTGCCTGACTTCATAACCAGCCCTTATAATTACCAATGATACTGCTTTACTGCTTGAGTGAGCAGCAACATGGTCCCTGTGCATAAGACAAGTGTCTAAATCAGAACATGTCAACACAAGAAAACAGGAGGAAAAGCTGTAAGTATTAAGTAATGAAAAACTGAAAGGAGGAGATTCAAGCAAAATGAGAAATTCCTTATTCCCCTCACTGGTTTGTTTTTATATTTCAACAATTTTCACAAGCTGTTTTCAGTTCCTCTTCATTTCTTATGCAACCCCTTTCCAATCCATTAAAAATGAATTTGGCATTCCCATTGCTATGTCTTCAGCCACTATATGGAACCTTGGACTAGCTGGTCATATTCCTCAGAGACTTATTTCCTAGATCAGGGGTTGTCAAACATTTTCTGTAAAGAGCCGGATAGTAAATATTTCAGATTCTTCAGGCCCCACGGTCTTGGCTGCAGCTACTCAATTCTGCCAGTGTAGCATGAAAGCAGCTAGAGATGATGTGATGATATAGATGACAGACGATATGAACAAAAGGGCAAGGCTGGATTCCAATAAAACTTTGTTTATGGTCACTAAAACTTGAGTTTCACATCATTTTCATGTGTCACCAATTATTCTTCTTCTTTCTATTCTTTTTCAACCATTCAAAAATGTAAAAGATATCTTTAGCTTATGAGCCACACAAAAACGTGCTGTGGGCTGGGTTCAGTGGGCAAGCGGTAATTTGCCAATCCTCATCCTGAATCATAAGGTGTCCTGTGTTCAAGGCATTTGCCACAACGCAAAAGTTTTGTCACAAAGATCTCATCTAGCAATGGCTCCACGCTCAAAGAGCAAATGTATCCCCAGATACCATTGGCTAGTGTTTCAGCATCAGCTGCCTTCCCCCAAACCACTTTTTAATACTGTATACAAATTCTCTCAATAGTAAAAGTATCCCAGTTAAATCGCATCAGTGCTCTAGGAAATATTCTTCTTGGGGAAGTATTACAGAATCTGGAATCCGAAAATGATCCAAAAGGTCACAGAGGCCTGTCATTTTCCAAAGGCATTCTCCAGACCCTCCAAACTCCTCATAGATGCAGATACAAGTATAGGTACAGTTCCTTAGAGAAAACAGCTCCATAGAATGACCAGGGGCTAAGAAAGCTCTTAGCAGGGGTGTGCTAGAGCCAGCCCCCATCAGCTCATAGAGGAACTCGTTACATTTTTCAGTATTTTGTGAGCCAGTTGACATGAGTTGATGACCTGAAATTGGCCACGGTGGGAGCATCAGCACCATAGAAATCTGGAAATGCATATTCACAAGTGTTACAAATTAGGCTTTTGTTTTTCTCTGAGAACAATTGTTCAACATTGGCCAGCACACCTCTATCCATTACCCCCTTCCAATAGAGAAACTCCTCTTAGGTCTGTTTTACACATACACACACACAACCCTCATGAGCTGCGGTGGCAGTAACCGTGGGTTCAGGGAAAGGAAGAAATTTCCCCAGGTAATAAACAAACGTATTTAGGATCAGTCACCGTTTTAGATCATCTTTAAGTTACTGCTCCCTTTGGAATCCCAAATGCATTCCCCTTTTATATTAAATATGTTCAACTGGAGACTAAGGAGTTCAATCATTTTTGCATAGGATCAAAAATTTATCAGAATCTTTTATCTTCAATTATCTTCTGTAATTCTTTGTGTTCGTCTAACAGGGAAAAAGGGAAAGAAATTACAAAGTCCTGCACTGCATTGTACAACTGTGACCCAAGAGGTGCCATTTTCACTTCTGCATCAGGCTAATTATCCATGAGCCTATTTTATTTTTGCTACTACTGAATGAAGATCCTTACAATGTAATATCTAGCAATGTCCTAATGTTCCTGAACTATATATTGTTTGTTTGTTTGTTTGTTTGTTTTTTGAGACGGAGTCTTGCTCTTTCGTCCGGGCTGGAGTGCAGTGGCCGGATCTCAGCTCACTGCAAGCTCCGCCTCCCGGGTTTTACGCCATTCTCCTGCCTCAGCCTCCGGAGTAGCTGGGACTACAGGCGCCCGCCACCTCGCCCGGCTAGTTTTTTGTATTTTTAGTAGAGACGGGGTTTCACCGTGTTAGCCAGGATGGTCTCGATCTCCTGACCTCGTGATCCGCCCGTCTCGGCCTCCCAAAGTGTTGGGATTACAGGCTTGAGCCACCGCGCCCGGCCTATATTGTTTGTTTTTAAGCAAGAGGATCTCTGATTATTTCTGGTTCCTGGTCTCACTCCACTAAACTATGTGAGCCCATAAACCTAATCTAAACAAATCATTTTGAATTTATTTTTTCTGCATTTGCTGCCTTCATCCTAGTTTTACATCACTTCAGGCATCAACAAAACTATTGTAATACAATCCTTTCCCTCTACTTCTGCAAGATTAGAAAATAAAAGAGAACATTTATAGCTACTAGGTGAGCTGGAATATCTACAAGGAGATTATATCCCTCCCTATTTGTCAGTAAATATGATAATAGTTCGTGTGAGAGTAAGCTGAAGCTGAGTGGCCTATAACTAATTCTGAAAATTTCTAAGCTTTAGAAAAGGATATCCAGGACTTGAATGCTCCTGAAACTATACAACACCACATTTATGCATAATCAGAAATATGTAGACTCAAATAAATCTACCTCTACAATCTTCAGAAAGCAATTTTTGGTGTCAGACACAGGTGCATTTTGTTGGAGTTTACTGAAACTCTTCACATTATAAAGCCATAGTGGTAGTTACCCTCAAGTTATTCATACACAATTTCAATTATTTATTTGCAGACTCACATGACGTTATTTTTCATTCAGACTCAAAGCTTGTTACATATTCTGCAACAAAATATTTAATGAAATTCCAAGACTTAACAGATCTTGCAGTGAAAGCAGGAAAGACCTATCATTACTCTCTGAGTCCACACAGTGGACCTACCAATTCAGCCAGGCTTGGCACCCAAAGGCACACCTCAACATAAAGTTAACATCTCACTATGTAAATTCTAACTCCAGTTTCTTTTTGAGACACACCTTCTGGTAATCTATTTTTTCTTCTTGATCTGTTCATAAGTAATAGGACGGAATCAATTACCTAGGACCCTTTCATTGTCAGTGAAAATATTTCCCAAAGTGGGTTCTGTGAAACACTATTCTAAGCATTATCACCATTGTTTTACTATTTTTTTAAATTCCAGATTTAGATTCATTTGAGAGATGTGGGTTTTCACTCCTTGGGGACTTCTCAGAGCCCTTAGCATATTAATGTACATCAGAATTCTCCAAGTGGGGCATTAGAACATATAGTATTATCCACGCATTTTAAACCAAAAGAATTTTCTTCCATGGAGGATCTCATTGGACTAGTATCCCATGAAGCACACCTTCAAGAATGCTGGTTCATAGGACACAGCTGAGATTTGCCTATAGACACCAAAATTGGAACCACAGAGAAAGGGGGAAGTCATCTGAGATCCCTCTCACGTGAGCACACTGGCTGCTGTAAGATGAGCAATAGAAACTGCTGAGTTCTTTTGCATCTATTTCCAGATCCTGTCAAAACGAATACATAAAGGTGAGCAGGGTAGGAGGACAGCGATCCTGTGAAATAACCTCCCCCCAGTCTATTTGATAGTTTCTATGACTTGATCATTGACTCATCAAAATAGACAGATGTGCTCTAATCCAGTGAAGTTTAAAGTTAGAGATAAAAACAACAACAAAAACCTGAGCTTCACCTTCAGCAAAGAAATGTCAACTGGAGACCTAAGAAATCCAAAGAACTAAAAACAGAACTATCCCTCAACCCAGAAATCCCCTTACTGGATATATACCCAGAGGAATATAAATCATTCTACCATAAAGACACATGCACGTGTATGTTCACAGCAGGGCTATTCACAAAAGCAAAGACATGGAATCAACCTAAATGCCCAGCAATGACAGACTGGATAAAGAAAATGTAGCATACAGATACGATGGAATACTATGCAGCCATAAAAAAGAACAAGATCATGTCTTTTGCAGAAATGTGGATAGAGCTGGATATCAATATACTTAGAAAACCAATGCAAGAAAAGAAAACCAAATACTGCATGAGCTCACTTATAACTGGGTACTAAATGATGAAAACTCATGGATACAAAGAAGGGGACAATAGACACTGGGACCTGCTTGAGGGTGGAGGGTAGGAGGAGAAAGAGGAGCAGAAAAAATAACTATTAGGTACTATGCTTAGTACCTGGGTGATGAAATAATCTGTACAATAAACCCACATGACATGAGTTTACCTGTATAACAAACTTGCACCTGTACCCCCGAACCTAAAATAAAAATTTTTAAAAATTCAAACATCCTGCCTAGGATTACAAATTTATTAAAAAGTTATTTCCTTCTGTCTAAGCTCTCTATCAGAAAAGTATTCATGGAACCAACCCAAATGCTCATCAATCGACTGGATAAATAAAACGTAGTCTATATATACCATGGAATACTATGCAGCCATAAAAAGGAATGAGATCATGTCCTTTGCGGGGACCTGGATGAAGCTGGAAACCATCATCCTCAGCAAACTAACATAGGAACAGAAAACCAACACCACATGTTGTCACTCATAAGTGGGAGTTGAACAATGAGAACACATGGACACTGGGAGGGGAACAACACACACTGGGGCCAGTTGGTGGGTGGGGGGAGCAAGGGGAGAGAGAGCATTAGGACAAATAACTAATATATGTGGGGCTTAAAACCTTGATGATGGGTTGATAGATGCAGCAAACCACCATGGCAAACATATACCTATGTAACAAACCTGCTCGTTCTTCACTTGTATGCTGGAACGTAAAGTAACATTTAAAAGATAAAATTCTGAAAGAGAAAATAGTAATCACCTGATATTCACTATGATAAAGAAAGATATTTAGAGAAATGTTTTTTGTCCCTACAGTTTAGGGGTAAAACCTGACAGTGAGGATGAAGGCCCTTAGAAGCCATGCAGTTCCATTAACAAGCCCATGTAATTATTTCTACCTCTATTACCTGTTCCTTTATCAATTAACCAGTATTTATTGAGCTTCTGCTAACGCCAGGCACTATGCTAGGCTGTATGGCTACATTTTTATTTTATCCTCTGACCATGGTAACATGGGTGGTCTTATTATCCTAATTTCACAGATATGGCACAGAAAAGTTCCGTCTCACGTCAAAGATCACGCAGCCTGGCTGGGGTAGAATTTGTATCAGGAGGCAAGTCTGCTGACTCCAAAGATCATGCAATGCCCTTTCTCCTTTTTTTTCCCTTCCACCACTCTTCTGTCATGCCTTCTCCCTAGCTATTACCATTTAAAAGCAGTTATGATTAAAACCAAAGGTCAGCTGTCCACAACTTAACTCAAATGTTCTTTCTTCCTTGCTCTTAGAGACAAATTACCATCTTCCATCATCCACATGGACCAAGAAGGATTTAGGTTGAGATGAGTATGCATAATAATCTGGGTCTCATTACAAGCTGGGCACTTGGACGGGCCATTCTCTCAGCCCTTAAGGAAGCTGAACTTGATATTTTCATTTTCTTTTCTCCCTGTATCCACTAAAGATCAACTGACACAGAATAAATGAAGTTACTAACAATTTACTAATTTCTTTAAAATATATGTCTCTGATAAAGGAAGAACAAATAGTCAAATAACTGAAATCTAAGTACAGAATGTGAAAAATACCACTCTCTAAAATTATCAAAGGAAGAGAAGAAATAAAGAGAGGAAGGAGAAAGAGAGGGGAAGGAGAAAGGGAGAAAAAGAATTGAGGGAGGGAGGAATGGAAGGAGGAAAGGAAGGGTATACAGATCATCTGCATTGGAATCTTCTCAGGCTGGGGCTCCCTGAGCCCACCCCACACTGACTGAGTCAGAACCTCTGGGGTGGGATCCAAGACTGCATTTGGACACACTCCTTTAGTGACTGTAATGTTTTAAATTCATTTATTTTTGAGACAGCGTCTTGCTCTGTTGCCTAGGCTGGAGTGTAGTAGCGTGGTCATGGCTCACTGCAGCCTCAACCTCTCAGGCTCAAGTGATCCTCCTGCATCAGCTTCCCAAAGTTTTGGGATTACAGGTGTGAGCCATCATGCCTGTCCTGGTGATTGTAATTTACACCAGATTCACCTTACCCCAAGAAGTGACTTGTATATGTGTTGCTTATGGAAGTCAGATGTTTCCCAAGTTTAAGAATTTGGCATTCAGCTCCAGGAAAAATCCCATATGATGATGACACATATAGGAGACCATGACTGCATGAGTCCAGGAAAGAATAAAGACATTCTTCTGAGAAAGACTCCTCTTTGGGGCCTATGGGTTCTACCGGGCAGGTGACTCATCCGTTGGAGTCACAGGTGACTCAGCAACAAGGTTATGTAAAAAGACCACCTTCCTTGGTGCTAATTTTAGATTTAAATAGAGAAGCTATTTGAATGTCAAATTAACCTTCTTATATAGAGAGAGAAAAAGCATAACCCATTGCAAGCACAAGGTAATAAGCACAGGGCAACACATTCAAACAGATGCAAAGCACGTGGAGTGAAAATGAGCCTTCCTTCCAGGCCCAACCACTTCTTCCCTGCACTTCAGAAACACATTTTGCAGAACCAGTCACATGTATTTGTGTGAATTCTTCCCTGTTAATACAACGGGAGGAAGCCCATTATACACACAGTTCTCTCCTTCACTTTACCCACAATAACATCGTGGGGGCCATTCTCCACAGTACGTATACATTTACGTTGTTCTTTTGAACAGCATCACAGTCCACATATGTGACCAGTTCACTTTAATAGACATTTAGATTTTGTCTTTTGCTAATAGAAATGATGCTACAAGGAACACTTTTCATATGGCTTTGTCCACATGGGGGGATTTGTTTTTAAGATAACTCTGTGGAAGGAAAATGGCAAGGGCAAAGGATACATGCATTTTGAGATATTGCCAAATGTTCCCTCCCAGGAGGTTGCAGCAATTTAAACTTCTATTAATAGTATATGATACTACTTGTTTCCCCCATACCTTCACCAAAGCAGTATATTTTTGATTGTAATTTAATTTGCCACTTCAACTTCTTACTGGAGAAAGTGCTGACCAGCAAACAAGAATGTAACTTGGCAGCTATATTTCTCCCGGAGAATGAACACATTGGCATTCTAATTTATCATCTTCTTATGCATTAGGTAAGTATGAGTCTGTGGCCTTGACCCTCTTCAACTCTGGGTAAATTTACAAACTTCAGTTTCTGGGCTTGCTAACACAGGAGAACAGTGACACCTCCAAGAGATGACACATCCGCACGACTGCTGGAAGCAGTCCTCTTTTAATTTTACTCTTTGAAGTTTTAAAACTAAATTGCAAAATAATTTTTTCTCTAATAAGTTAACCATTTAAAATTGTAATTCAACTAGAACATTTTTAAAATATTATGAACCACATTTTTCTCACTAAAGTCTGCAAGAGGGGAGGAACTCTATGGAATGCTTCAAATCAGACCACCTTAGCAGACATCAAAGATCTAATTCAAACAACATCTACTCACAGACTCAATGGTCTGCTTCATGAATTCAAAAGGTAATCAAAATTCATACTACAAATGCTGTCACTAATCGTCACAGCAGAAAACCAGAACCCCTCCTTGTCCACCACGTTTACACTTCACCCCAGAGAATAAGAGACAACATGCTGTTTCTTCCAGTAATTCTTAGGATGTTATTGATGTATTGTTTATTCTTCATGGAGTCATGCACTTAGCAGGAAACAGGGCATAATATATATGCACTTTCAGAAAACTGTTTTAATGTTATAAATAATATCCAAAACCATTAATGAGTTCTAGAGGTGGCTGCCTTGCAGCAGGGAATTACTTAAGCACTGGAAACCAATCAACAAATATTTATTTTGCAACTTCTGTGTGCATGCCTAAAAAATCTTATTCCATTAGTAAAATAAGTCCATCTAGAAAAATACATTAATTCAACACATATTTACTCCACACCCACATGTTGCACCACAGCTCCAAGTGTGAATGAGGCACAGATCCTGCACTCGAGTTAGGAAGACACAGCCAAGTGGACTGATGACTTAAACACAAAGGGACAGAGCATAAGATATGGTAGGATTACAGAGAAAGGGCTCCTAATCAAGCCTTGAGGGAATCAGGGAAGGCTTCCAGGAGGAAACAAACTAATATGATTTCCAAGAAGGATTCAGCCGGTGGGAAAAATGGACAGAATTAGGGAAATACTACTGCTTAATCATAGAAGTTCACCTAAACCCCATGAAAGCCAGCAATAGTACAGTTTCTACCTGAAATACACTGAGCCCAGGGTTAGAATATGTTCAGCTCTCATGTCATGAAATCCCTAAAGAGCTTTCTGAAAAGCTAAGCCCACTGATAAGAATAAAGGAAAAACATAGCACCCCACAAACTAAAACGTATTTTCCATTACGAATACATTTTCACCAACTCTGAAAAATCAAGTGGACATTTTACAGACCTTGGAAGACTTTGCTCCCTAATTGCCTCCCAATATCCCTCACTCTCATTAAACTACAGCACGACCCTCTAGCTTGGAGGCCCACCTTCTCTTTACTCAAAAATTTCCGAACCTAATTAGAGATAGTCTTAGAGAAAGATGATGGACTCAACAGACTGAAACGTATTTTCCTTCCTTGGTGTTTACATTATTTGACAGCAAGGAGCCCCAGAGCAGGAACTAGGTCCAAGCAAAGTCCCCAAAGAATATCAACAAGGAAAAACAGCCACTGGACTGTATAAATCCACTTGCTACAAAATTCCAACACACACATAATAACCAGCATATGAAGCTTAATCCTTATTGGAAAACAATTCGAAATCCAGGTACATTCATCAGGCCCTCCCCGTGTCGTGGAGGACTATAAGTTAGTAGCTCTTCCATACGTTATACTAGGAAACAAGATGAAAATGGCAGAGAGTAAAATGAAATGAGCCTTCTGAGATTCATTCTTTAGCTTGTTCATTCAAATACACTGCAGAAGAGGGTGCTTTCCATACAGAAATTATTCCATTTTGACACACTCTAACTTAGGAGGAGAATTGTCTGGCTCTACCTTATAGTACACATTTCCCAAAGTCCCCCAAATCAAGTGGCTTTGGGAGAAGAGAGAATTTGGCGAGCATTTACCCCTACCGTACCAAAATAAATGAACAGCGATTAATATGGGTTACTACAGTCATTTGGGTTACATGGTCTATGTGCCAGTCAGAACAGCTTCCAGTGTGTTTCAGAATTTAAGGTGGGGAAAAAAGAGACAGAAAATCAGATTTCAAAACTACCCTTTAATGAAAAGCTGTTGAAGTGATTTATCTTAACGAAACAATTGTCAAGCTTAAGACATTCTGAACTCCACATTCTATCAAACTTAGGTAGAATATATGTATATAAAATCACAGATACAACATGTTAATTTACTGAGAATAGTAAAGGAGATGCAGAATAAAAAATATATATCTAGTCTATTTGTTAGAAATCAGATATACCTATCTGCAATAGACAAGAATAACAGTGGCTTTAGCAGACATAGTTTTATTTGCTCATGTAAGTCTGAGGTTCAGCAGACCAGAATTTGCCTGGCCACTGGCACTGTGGTCATCTAAAACCCAGGCTGCTTTCAGATTCTCTTCTACCACTTCTGTGATGGTTCTTATTCTCCTGGCCCAAGATGGCATTCCAGCCATGCCATTCACTGCCTAGGCAGCAGGATGGAGGCAGGGCAGGCTTCCAATCTTTAATGACATGTTCCAGAAGTTGCACCCATCACTTCTCATTCTCACTTGTCAGAATTTAATTATACAACCCCACTTAGAAACAAGGAGGGTTACAAATGTAATCCTTCCTCTAGGCAGTTGTGTAGGCTCCCAGAAGAAACAGAGCGGGATTATTCAAGAAGGGTAAGCATCCAAGGTAGGAGAGTAGCCTGAGTCTGGAGAGAGTGAGTAGAGTCTCCATGAGATCTTGGCCTCTCTTCCAGCCCCTCACCTGGCAAGATTCACAGTGGGTTCCTGTGCCTGGGATATAGCACTGTCTTGATGGTTATAGCAAAGGTCCCGGTGGTTGTGCCTGGCATGAAAGAAGTAAACAGCAGCAATAGCAAAGCTTGACCTCAAATTGATGGTGCAGACAGGCATAATGAGAAGCCTAACCATCGCTGGGGGTAACCTGAAGACCTTTCTCCAACTTCTAGGGGGAAAATGTAGGCTTTCACTCAGTGGGCAGTGCCCACACTTTCATTTTGACTAGGACATACATTCTGAGTATGTAATCTTCTATTGGTTAAACTTAGTTGTACTCTCTCACTTTGTACCCTTAACACCACATGCAAGACTGCTTTTGATAAGGAATAAGGACAGGAGATCTTTTTTTGTCCTACGACACCAACTAGCCTGCAAAAAAGTATTACTGTAGATTGATATTGTATAATAATATTACAAAGAATAGCACTAACCCAGGTGACCGGATACTTCTCTGTAATAATTTTCTGTGGCACATTAATTTACACTTGCACACATATCACTGAAGAAAGGTATTTGGGGTTTCTACCAGGACAATAACAGGCTTGAAATTAGTGTTGAAAAACATTCACAGCCAGGATTTCACCCCCTGCCCCTGGTTCTCTATTTCAGCTTTCCACATTGGCAACTTTCAACTTTTGCTGCTCAATGCAAATAATAACTAGCTTAATGATTTAGAAGAAAATATTCTTGGAGTACGTTATAGTTGTATGTTAACTGCAAATGGCTGCCACCTCCAAATAATTGCCTGACACCATGTCTGACTGTCTGTTCCTCCATTCTATTGATCTCTCCTATGAACAAAGCAGACAGATATCCAGGTACAGCTCTTTCAGGAACGAATTGCCATTTCTCCAAGCTGACATCTTTAGAATTAAGAACTCAGAGCCAGCCAATGTGCAGGAACATTTCTCCCCTGCCACATGCTTAGGTGGGTCACAAAGTCAATCAAATTCTATTTCACATATAAAACTAATTCCTATGAGATGGGAGGCTGCATTAATATTTCTAAGACCAAATATTCTCCCTCAAGTAATATAAATTTATAGGGATGACTTTTCCCAATGCTCTATCGACTTTTCATGGTATATGAAAGTAATTAGGCTTCTCTGAAAGCCAGAGCTGCGTTGAGAACTATATTTGAGTAAACACAAAAGAAAAGCATTTTGAGTGTTACTTTTAATGTTTCCAGAAAAGTTAACATCTATAAAAATACTGTTTCTAGTTTTCTGTATAGAAGTCACTGAAGGGGGATGTGTGAAAGTCTGTGGAAACAATATACGGGCATACTGCCATCTGGAATCACGCGGAGCTCTGTTATAACTCAAATCTGGCCAGGCCGCAAGTCAAAGTGTGTCCTACGAAATATAGTACACACATACAGTGAACACTACCATTGTAAGCTGAATATTCAATGGACAATGTCCGGATCATATAGAAAAATAGAGCACTGACCCACCACCTGCAGAAACCAGTCAAGGACACCACAGCTTTTGCAGCCATCGGCCTCAAATGCTTGGTACTTAATTAACAAATGCCAGCTTCCCCAAGTGTTGCCCCCTGCATCCAACTTAGGACCAACCAGTGAAAGCTGACTCTGATCACATAGGACATCTGGCTTCTAGGTTAGCCACCTCCAGCTTCCTGTGCCAACAGCCTCAAGTCAGGGCACACTTGAATCCTCCTCCTCCCTTCCCTCTCCTTTCCCCTTCCAACACTATAAAGGTTTTCTATTCCCCTACTTCCCTTTGAGTCTCAACTAGCTACATGTGATGATGGCTGACACCATTGTTCTAGAAAGCCCAGAATAGCCTCTGCTTCTTCTCATTTGCATTACTTTTTCCCCCTATACCTGGTTCTCCCTAGGGAACTTCTAACCTGCCTGGGCCCTCTGCTAGGAGTTCCCTTGACTTTCCCTTCTCCATCCTGCAGCATCTTCATCCTTCCCTGCTTCCAAGGGCTATGCTTCTGTAGATGAACTGTTTCTCCCCTATTCTAGGCCGGTCCTTCCAACTGTATGCTTTTTTCATTATTTCTATTCCTTCTTCCTGGACCTTTGGTTTCAATCTATTGTGTCCCTTTCTGTGTCCCACACATGCCACTGGGACAGCAGAGGAACAGTCCCAAGGCGTCTACCTGGCCAAGCACAGTGGGGCTACTGTGAGGACAGGATAAAATAAAGCAACAGCCTGGCCTCACCAAGAAAAGGGAGCATTACAGATTGATTCACCGGCATTACATTTCAAGCCAAAGTTGAACAGTCCAGATCTGGATTCTAAGAGAACAAATAAAAAAGCTAGGAGCCAATAGCAACCAATTCAGGAGTCAGAATGGCAGGCATCAAGATAATAGAGTGGACAAAGGTGAGCCAATGAGGAGAAATTAGGGGAAAGTGAAACATCAGTAGGCAGAAGGCAATTGTATAGGATTAAGCCTGAGGACACCATGTTAGTCCTTTTTTTGTTGTTGTTGTTGTTGTTAATATTTGGCTCCTGCAAATTGCAGTGAGCCATGTATTAAAGGGAAAGAACATGGAGGATCACCAACCATTTCTGTCATATATGTGTGTGTGTGTGTGTGCGCGCGCGTGTGTGTGTGCGCGCGCGTGTGTGTGTTTTAAGAGACTAGGTGTCACTCCTGTTGCTAGTGCAGTGGTGCAGTCATAGCTCATTGAAGCCTCAAACTCCTGGGCTCAAGTGATTCTCCTCCTTCAGCCTCCTGAGTAGCTATGACTATAGGCATGCACCACCCACACCTAGCTAATTTTGTTTTTAAGAGATGGGGTCTTGCTGTGTTGCCCAGGCTGGTCTTGAACTCCTGGCCTTAAGAGACCCTCCCACAGCACGGGGATTATAGGTGTGAGCCACCATGGCTGGTCCCAACATATGTTTTCCTTTGCAATACAGTCTATAGTTAATACCCAAATCCCATGCAAAGTGTAATAAAATACGTCTTACCAACTTCTTCTAGGGCTCAGAAAAATTCTCTCCATTTTTGCCTCCCGTCAGATTTCTCCATTGTTATTGCTTTATTAATTCTTCTTTCTTACAAATAAAAGTACACTTACCCATGATGAACTTTTAAATGATCAACTTCTTTTTCTTCTGTAATTAACCAAAAAGTTCTTGGAAGAATCTTCTAAATACCTAATCTCTACTATCTCCTCAGTCAAATACAATGTTGGCTTCTTCCCTCTGTCATTCTTAGAGAACTCCTCTCCAAGGTCATTCGGGCCCAAACCTCATGCCCTCCTTCAGCACTCACAGGCTGCAGGCTCTCCTGATCCACCTTGAAGTTCTCCAAACGTGGCCTTGCTGACACTGCACCAACCTTCAGGACCACCCTTTTTCAGCTCAGCTGTTTTTCATTCTTTCCGTTTTGCCCATCCCTCTTTCACTATCCCTCAATCTCTTCTGCAATGGAAACGTGACCTAATCTCCAAAATCCTTTCCAATTGCTATCTCCTTTTGGATCTCCAAAACAGACAAGATTGAGTCCCCTGTTTGCTGTTCTTAGTGTTTGAATCACTCCTGCAGCAATTTCCTACACAGTCTCATAGTAAAGGAATCTGCACCCCTGTATTCTACTTCTCACTGGGACTGTAAGCTCCTTGTGGGTAAAGGCTACATCTTATCTTTGTATCTCCAAGTCTAACAATAGTACTAGACACATCTCAGGCAGAGACTCTGGAGTGTGACTGCCTATAGAGCGAGCATGATAATAGTTTCTATCTCATAATACAATGCCTAGCATGCTGGCTCTTACCATCATCAAGAGATGAGAGTTAAATTAAATGAACCTAAGAATGTGAAGACAGATGTTAGTATTGTTCCCCTGTGCTGTTTCTACTGTATTTGATTTCCGACATTTAAGCAAAAAAAAAAAAAAAAAAAAAAAAAAAAATTGTGCTTTGAACTATCTAGATTATACCAAAATTCAAATTTATCAGAGACCTCTGGTATTGTTTTGTGCAGACATACTGTTTCTTAAATTATTTTACACAGCACCATGCCTGCCTCATTTCCTGTGCTTATGGACAACGGAGACCTCTAGAATCAAAGTATGTCTATTTATTCTGTAAAAAAATGGGGATAAATATTAAGATAATGGTTGGGGGAGGAGAAAATGTACAGAAAATAATTAAGTCAGCCTCAGACAACATTAATATGGGGGAGAAGAGATTTTTTTTCAAAACCCTGCCTCCCTAGAGCCCTAAACCTTTTTATCGATTTCTAATAATAGTGAGAACTTTCATTATAAAATTGTTTTACAGCAGCTAACAAGCAGTAAATCTTTAATCATTATACATACTTAGGAGAGCAGCATTGCTATTCTATGGATTTAAAAACTGGGGGCTCATATAGATCTAAGAGCTTTCTTCTTGCACCTAGAAAGCAGCAGAACCATATCTTGAACTACAGTTTTTCAAACTCAGGAGTTCTTACCCACTGTCCATCATATCCATGCCATTCTCCAAAAGACTCACGTAAGAAAATAATCACCATGAAAAGAAATTATCCAACTCTTCATAAAAAACTCTAGTTCAGTCTCTAGAAGACCCAATGACAGTGAAGTCTAAGTCTCAGTCTCTAATGCCAAGGAAATGTCAGGGAATTAAGACCCTCAAGTGTGAACATGAGAGGGTAACTTAGGCTCCTCTTCTAATGAAGCCTAAATGGGAGTTCATCAAACTGTTTAAAAGCCTATCTTATCAACCTAACTAAACTTAATTATTTTTGCTTTATCTGAAACCCCATTTTAAATTTCAAAATGACCAAGCTATGCAATTTGTATGCAGAGAAGCTAAGCAGCTGAGAGACATTGAGCCAGGAGTCCTTGTCTAGTAAGTTAGAGGAAGAACAACCAAAGTAGATTGCCAGATACAAAGAAATAAGCAACATCAGAGAGATACCAAATAAAAGAATGTTGACAGCTGTTGGCATCAGGAAGGCCACAGAAGAATCATGCATTGAGGAATTGGCATTTGAGCTAAGGAGGTTTAGATCATATTCTTTCATCTTAAAAGTATAAAAAGGTCTGGAAAGATGTACCATCCTAAGCACCTACCATCGAAGTTAGATAGCAGCAATTTAATTCCAGCCTTCATATTGGAGAGCACATAGGCAACTTAATATTCAGAAACAAGATTTGGAAGAACAATTTAAAGAGAGGGCATTTTCCGGATTAATGGATACAGTTGAATAAATGTGTTCTTTCCTTTAAAAATCCCCCAAAATAATTAGCAGGAAAGGTAGCCATCAAGCAAAATGTTGACTATTTTTCAAGCTGTGTTTTCTCTCCTCTCAGAATTATTAATAAACTTACCACATTTTGGTTAAAATATT
Source organism: Trachypithecus francoisi (assembly GCF_009764315.1). Lineage (NCBI taxonomy): Eukaryota > Metazoa > Chordata > Mammalia > Primates > Cercopithecidae > Trachypithecus > Trachypithecus francoisi. The sequence continues at coordinate 28,876,924 of NW_022681453.1, forward strand.
TGCTCACAAGGAGTATTAATTTTCCTAAAATGAATAGGGTTATAGTATTTTTAAATGTATTTCACGAACAGAAATTAATTTGAGTTTTTGAGGATAGATAATTCCACTGGGCAACAAAAATCACTTAATCTTCCATGTTGTTGCAAGAGCAAAGAAAAGCAACTGCATTTTAAAAGTTTAATTAGACGTAAAAGCTAGTTTATATAATGATATACCACACTGCTAGCAAGTAATAAAGATAAACATCCCCTTGCACGTTATCAGCACCAAAAAACAGTCAAATTTCGCTTTGCTTACAGATTGCAGAAACTTCTATAGTATGAAATGGCTTTTTCAGATACCACTTCTGAGTTTGGTGGATTTTTTTCCCCAAGAATTTGTGGCTAGGATAATTTGAGGTGTTACAGTTTAGACAGTGACATTCCCTTGTACTTGAGAGAAGTTTGCAATTCAGATGTGACTGTGTTTGCTTTTAGCAAACATACTGTTCACATTTTGAGAAAAACTGCTGATGCAGTCTGATGGAAGTGTTCTAGCAATGCCAAATCACTGACAGATGTGCTGTCTGCCAAGGGATTTCCCTAGGAATGTTCTAATTTTCTTCTATCTGTTTAGAGAAAGTTCGTTTAAAATCTGTTAAAATGTATCAATGTGCAGTGTTCCACTGTATCTTGCTGTGGGCATACTAGCAAAAGAAAAGTTACAGGAGGATTGGTACTGGGGTGCCTACCAAAAACTTGATCCAACCAGATCAGAAACCTGCCCAACCCTCAACCTTCCAGAAGGCAGAGCTCATATACACTGAAATAACTTGCACTATCTATAATTTTATTGTGTTAGAACATAAAGGAGCTCACTACTCTTCCACACTCATTTAAATATATGGCTGTTGTTGAAACTGCAGTCTAGAGAGATTAAGTGATATATCCATAGTCGCAAAGTCAATTGCCCAGTGACAAACAATGGGGTCACTTGCAAATATCAATAGAATTAAGAAAACAAAAGGTAGTTCTTACCAGTGAGTTTTGCATGAAGAATGTGAGGCTCAAAGATAAGATACTTCGAGTATGGATCTAACACTTTTATTTGTTACCAAATCCATGTTTTCTGTATTTCCTATGGTGACTATTATGTGGGAGTCAAATATCAGAAACATCATCACAGTTATAAACTTAACCATTATGGGGAAGATTAACATGGCTTTCATTAGTGAATTAAAATTGACTTCTGCGTGTTGGTACAACAATAAGACAGTATCACAACTGTACCCCAAGGAAGTAAAATGCTTAATTCTTGTGTTAAAAAGGACAAGTTAAAAAAAAAAAAAAAAAAGGAATGCAACTATTAGAAGTCCAAATGGTACCAGCACATGAACACCATCCCAGATCAGTGAGGATACTCACCTACTGCCTGAGAAGTAGAATAATGAACAGCTATTGTCCTTGTCCATCTAAAATCCCTTTCTTGAGGGCAGGAGTTCTTGACCTCAGCACTATTGACATTTTAGACCAAATAATTCTTTGCTGTGAAGAGCTGTCTGTATACTCTCAGATATTTATGGCCACTGCTTACTAGATGCCAGCAGCATCTCCTTCCCAGTAGTGACAACCAAACATGTATCCGGACGTCACTAAATGTGTTCAGATGGGGGAAGGGGAGATATAAAATCACTCCCTTTTGAGAAATACAACTTTAAGGAAGCAGCCACTTCCTCACTGTACTGGCAGGGCTGCCATTCACATCATATGCCCAGAAGGCACTTAGAGCTCAGTCATCTCATGGCCATGGTTTTCCCAGTTTCCACAGACCCATCCTGCTAAAGGCACCAGTAACCAGCTCTTCTCCGGGACTTGCTCTTTAATTCCATATGCTACACAACATCCTCCTAAACCTCTTTTTTCCATAAGTTATTGAAAGTTGGGTCTACTACTTACAAATGAGGAAGGCTACTTGATTTTTTTTTTAAAAAAAGAAAAACTAAGCAGCAAAAATAATTGTTTTCATTTGTGCCAGTAAGAAAAAAAATAGTGCATTTGTTGTATACTAATAGTAGACTAAGGCAGGATTATGGAATCACACTCCCACCTCCACCCTGCAAGAAACTAACTTTAAAAAGTAAGACAATGATAAGATTTTAAAAAGCGAATCCTTACCCAGCACCTATAAAACCAATAAAGTGGTATGAGCTTTGCTGTAAATTTTGAAAGCATAAGAAAAGAAAATGAAGATTCTGATAAGGTCAGCCTCACCAACTTACCCTACTCCAATCCTACACACACCCAGAAGCAGTACTAATCAAAGAAGGTAAGTAGACAGATTCCTAAAGTTTCTCAAAACTACCCTAAACATGTAAAGGTATAGATTAAGGGAAGGGGAGTGATGAGGCAAACCCAGACAAATTCAAGAAAAACAACTGTATTATAGAAGTTCCTACATGTCATTTGAAGACCTTATCAGGACTATAGTACATACTATAGATGTTCTTTTTATGAGAAGATGCCCCCTCTGGGCAGATCAAATTAGAAAAATGCATCCCTCTCATGAGCTGATATAAACCTGTACCAAGCATGCTTTTCTGCAGACAGAGCACAGTCTGGAATTGAGCTCCCCTTCCAGGCCCCTCAGCCATGTTTCTCCACTCAAGGACAACCTGCACAGCAGCAGTCCACAGCAGCCCTGCCAGCAGAGGCTGGAAGGGTCCCCAGAGATTGTTGACTTCCACAGCAATGTGCCAAGTGACAGAACCTTTCAAAGCCCAAAGACTGAAACCATGCTGGTTGAGGAATGGGCCCAGGGACAGAATATGAATAGGATCTTGGAAGATACAGCAGGGATCAGGTCGCCCAGTGTGGGCTGCACTCTGCTTCCCCCCTACAGCCTTCTCCATCCTCACCTCCATATTTCCTACCGCAGTGGCTTCCTAATGTCAGCCTCTTTCAGAGCTGCCTGAAAGCCTTGTGATAACGCAGGTCACTGGGCCCCATCTCCAGTTTCTGATTCAATGCGTATGAGGTGAGGCCTACGGATTCCCCTTGTTAAATGATGTTGCTGGTCTGAAGACCACATTCTGAAAATCAGTCGTCTTTAGAAAAGTATGTAAAAAGCAGCAGCTAGCCCTCAAACCATAGCTCAGAATAGGGAAGACAAACTAGTGTCAAGGAACTTGAAATCAAGGAAGATGAAGATCAACTCACATCAGTTAAGAAAAACAACAACAACAACATAAAACACCCATCTTAATAGTGAGCAGGATAAAAATAAAAGGCATGACTACCATGCAAACTTACTACCTGAATGAGGAGAGGGTGGGGAATGGGAGAAAGAAAATAACAATGCAAAAGACAGATGAAGAACTCAGCTGGAAGAAAATGTAACCAAAATTAACCAATAGCTTCCCCATGAGTGTTTTATAAAATTAAGGAAACTAATAAGAATCTTCAACAACAGCTCAAAATTGAGAAGATAAAACACAAATAAGGTTTTGAAAAGGACATTCCAGAGCTAACGAAGTACTCTGAATATATTACATACAAATAAAAACTTAATAAATTCATTAGAAACAGAAATAGTAAAAGTCAAAGCTGAAAACTAAATTACCATGATGGAGAAACTCAAAGTAATTTTACTGAATACATGAGAAAAAGGCAAGGAACTTGTTGAAGCAAACAAAGCAAAGCATTAATTTGGAAGACAGATAAAGTAAGCCAAGAAAATAATCATCAGTGTCCCTGAAACGCTGGACTGTAAAAAGAAAAATTCTCAGTTTTAGCACAAAACATTTATCTAAAGCAAAGAAGGAACTGAATCCATGGGTGGAAATGATACAATATCTTGAGAAAGATTTAACGATCAGCATTGTCATCCTAATTAAGCTATTACACATCAAGGATGAAATTAGAGTTGTTCAAGCTTCTAAGAAGCAAGCAAGTCAATTACAATAGGGAAAAGAAAATCAGCCCGGCCTCACACTTTCTACAGCAACAGCCAATCTCGGAAAACCACGGAGCAATGTCTAAACTTCAGAGAAAAAGAAAAGGTGACCCAAGAATGTCCTATCAGCCAAGTTGTTATTCAAGTATAAAGGCAACAGGCAGATATTCTCAAAAGTGAAAAATCTGAGAGAGTATAACCTTCATGAAACTTTTTTGGCAAAAAAAATTGCTTGATGATGAAAGGTACCCAGCTAAGAGATAAATCAAACAATCCTGGCAATGTAGAAACCACGGTAAAAAGACTACCAGAGCTAGATCCAAATAAAAATACCACCAGGACTAAACAAATGGGAGAATTACATTTGCAAAACAGAATGAGGACGTTATGAGGATGTTGAGCCTGTGCCATGGACTGAATACTTATGTCTTCTCCAAATTCATATGTTGAAATCCTAACTTTCAAGGTGACAGTATTAGGCAGTGGAAGGTGGTTAAGTCATGAAGGCTCCACTCTCATGATTGGGATTATTGCCTGTATAAAAAAGACCTCAGAGAGCTAGCTAATAGCCCCTTGCACTAGATGAGGAAATAGCAAGAAAGTACCATCTGCTAATGAGAAAGCAAGCCTTTGCCAGACACCAAATCTGCTGGCACCTTGATCTTAGACTTCTCAGTCTATAACTGCAAGAAATATATTTCTGTTGTTTATGAGCTACCCAGTTTATGGTATTTTGCTACAGCAGCCCAAACAGACTAGGACAGCCTGTCAGAGTAAAAATATTATGAGCAACATAGTTGGAAGGTAGTGAGAGAGGTAACTGGAAAGAAGTGAGAAATCAATCATGTAATCTCTCCTAGCGAGTAACATCTAAAATTGGTGTAGTTAAAAACTCATAAGAACTCCAAATTTTGAATGTTTTTATATTTTTTCTTAACCTTTAGAAAAGTCTTTAGGAACAAATAGTTTTAATGCTGAAAAAATACATATCTGAAGTTCAACAATTCCTTGGGTTTCACTTTCAGTTTATTTTTCTTCTGTTAAATTCAGGTAAAATTAAATTTAACATCTTTATTGATAAAGCAGATATATTATGGTCTCTAAATTATTCTCATCCTTACAATGTTAATTCTTACTATCTATCCATTTTCCCATCTTCCTATCTGTACATGTGTATTAAGAGATGTTCAGAATGATGCTCTTCAACTGTTCAGAGGGTATTTCTCGGTGGTGGGATTTAAAGTACTGTGTTGCTTTCTTCTATATAATTTTGTATATTGCCTACATTTTTTTAATGATGAGCATAAGTCACTTGTAAAAATATACAATCACCACTCTTAAAATGAATACATAAAATATAACACCACTTTTCTGACACAGTGAGTATAAATGAATTTCTTTCAATGAGCAACAGCATAAAGTGCCTCTCAGGGTAAGGCATCATTCTGAATATCCACTCTCATTGCAAAGTACACTATAAGTGAATGATATATGAGAATGAGTAAAATGTATCCAAGGCAGTAACACTATAAAGCTCTGTTTCACTTTTGTAAATAGATCTCTGGCTTAGGCTCTTTTAATTAGCAGTACCCAACATTTCCTGAGCATTTGCTATGTGCCAGGCAGTGTGCCACCATACTTTATAGGTATTTTGTTATTTAATTCTCACAGTAACTATAAGGTAATAATAATGGTGACGAAGAGAGTAAGAACAACTCAGATTTGTTGAGCGTCTGCTATGTACTAGGCACTGCTCCAAGTACTTTTCAGGCAATAACATTCTTCAGTAGGAAATACTTATAGCAATGGGAGTACATTGTGCAACAGAAGGGAAAGCCATCAAGGTCAGCTTTTTAAAATACAAAGATTTACATTTAGTACAGTGAGAGAAAGTGCACAGGTGAGCCTGGCCTTGTGTAGAAAGAAAACGTAAAGAGAAAAAAACTGGCAGAACCATGAAATTAAATACTTTTGACCACAAAAGTGAGGGGAATCAAGGATGCAGCAGGACTCTGACCAAGAAGATATAAAGGCCTTGGTCAACTTCTGGTTGTCATGGAAACGGGATTTCAACCATTATAATGAGATCAAATCATATGCTAATAAAGGAATCAGTAATTAGAGTTGGGGCCACCCACAGAGTTCAACTCCATCTTGGGATAAGATCTAGGAAGAGCCAGAGATGCATTTTTGCCACAGATAAAGTCCCAAAAGGAAAGGTTTTAAGTTTGAAAGGGTCAGTCTGAAATAACATACTCAAGAATATTGCTATTCTGAGTGTTGCTTCTGCTTCCAGCTCTGACCAGGTCACTGCAGGTAACAAATTATGTCATTTCTTATAGCTCTATTCCACTCATCAGCTTCTCTTCTATGCAGGAAGGAGCATGAAATGGGAAAAAAAAAATTAGGTTCCCACTCTTGGTGTCCTAAGTGATCAGCCACAGGAAGAAAAAGATCTCTGCTTATTTTCCCTCCCACTTACTATTGCCCAGGACTCTTGGATCTCTTCAGAATAGTGGGCAAACTGAGAGACAGCAAGTCCATTTAATCCTCAAAACAACCCTATGGATTCCATTCTGTTATCATCATCCCCATTTCACAGATTTCACAATGGACAGGGAGGAGTAGCATTGAGGGGATCAGTAACCTGCCCAAGGTCCATTTTAACACAAGAGCTTTCTGACTTCGTTCAGGCTCCCCTCTCTGTGACTGTGATTTCTCTCATGTCTAAAACATTCACATTTTTTAAAATTAGGATTTCTATGCTTAAGTATGTACCTTTGTTCACAACTAAGCTGAGGATTCTATACTCAAACACACACACACACACACACACAGAGAGAGAGACAGAGAGAGAGAGAGAGAGAGTGAGTGAGTTGATTTTCCCCAATACTAATGTCCATGGATTGAAAGCTTATGCAATAACTTAGTATAACCACAGCTTTGGTTTGGTTCAGTTCTAGGGTACTGTTTTGTAAATTAAAGGTGTAATCCCTTAAAATCGCTGCAATAAAAGTGATTTGAAATCATACTATTTACAGTCATAATAGAAACAAATGCCTACTTACTACTCATGGCTCAGCTCTGGTGAGAACAAATCAATAGAGGAAATTGTTTTTAGCTTTCCAGAGAAAGGTTCCATCTGACAGATACCAAGAGATTAAATATTCACACTGGTTAGGACAAAGAAGTGTATGGATTAAGACATATTTGAGAAGTCAGTTAGAGAAGGCACCAGTATAGAACACAACCCTGAAAGACCTCTACCATTTATTTATATTTCAATGTGTTCACTCCATTTCTTCCTATGTCTTTTCATTCATTTGTTTATCTCCTTGGTCCCTGTGCTGCATGCTAAAACTACAGCAATTAAACACAAGGTCCTTGCATCCAGGAGTTCTTCTCGATCCAGTAATGGAAACAACTAATATCATATACTATTTTGCTTTATATTCTTCTAGAGGTATGGACAGGAGGTGCTGTGGGAACACAGCTAATGGGGCACCTGGTTCTTGCCTATGAGAGTTTTGAGGATACCTGAAGTAGGGTTTAGAAACTGATTATCACAGAGGATAGGAGAGGAGGAAGGAGAAAGTTATAAGGAATTCTCAAGCTTTGAACATGTCAATGTCCCATACACATTTGTAAATAGTACATAAAAACCCTGTAGTATTTGATTGCTCTCTCACAGGTGAAAACCTTCAAAGAGAGGCTGATCATAGACACAATTATAGAAATCACGGGATGTTATCACCCAAGTCTGCCTGACTACCTTTAAGGATGCTCAATTCCTAATCTCTCAAGGATGACATTCTTCTTGCCCCTGAGAGTGTACTAGAGCCAGAGGGAAAAACTTTTTCTCCCTAACTTTCTACCCAACGAAGAATCCTCCTCTACAATATTCCTAATGGATGTTTACTGTAGCAAACATGACTTGTTCACTTTTGGTTCCTCAGGCCGTATTACCTCATTGTAATAGCTTTTTTTTTTTTTTTTTTTCTGAGACGGAGTCTCACTCTGTCGCCCAAGCTGGAGTGCAGTGGCGCGATCTCAGCTCAGTGCAACCTCCACCTCCCGGGTTCAAGTGATTCTCCTGCCTCAGCCTCCTGAGTAGCTGGGACTACAGGTGCCCACCGCCACGCCAGCTAATTTTTTGTGTTTTAGTAGAGATGGGCTTTCACCAAGTTGCCCAGGGTGGTCTCAAACTCCTGAGTTCAGGCAATCCTCCCATCTCAGCCTCCCAAAGTGCTGGGATTACAGGTGTGAGTCACCAAGCCCGACCTGTGATAGCATCTTCATTCACTTTTAGGGACTTTTCTCCTATTACAAGCCACCATTAGCATAGTGAATTGGGTATCTTTTCATTCCACTCCAGAATTTGAGGTCCTGGAGACTTCTGGTAGATTTTCTGCTGTCCCTACTCTGAATGGACAAAGGATGAACATGTGACCTAAACTCAGTCAGTTGGACCTTCTCTTCCAGGACTCTGAATCCTAAGAAGGGTAACATGCCACTCACTCACTCATTGCTATAGTGACTTTTTAATAGCCAAGAAGACTCCATCTTGATCCTTTCCTGTTTTTAAGCCTAGTCCCTCCTGCCCATATCTTGATTCTGTTAATTCCCTGATATCCTTCTATTTATAACAAATTCCTTTTCTACTTATGTTAGCCTAAGTCAGTCTCCGTTACCTGCTTCCACTGGAACTCTGATTCTACTCGAATCCTTCCACTGATGGGAATATCACTACATTGAGAGGCTGCTCGTTCCATTGCTGGACCTCTACATTTGTTTCAAAAGTTGTTAATTCAAGCTAAAGCTGGATTCTCTATTACTAGTGTCTGTTATCAGGAATTAGAATAAGTTTTAGTCCCTCTTCCATATGGCAGTCACTATAGTATCCGAGGAAAGGCAAATAATCACTGATAACTACACCACTAAAGCCCTTCTCCAAGCTGAAAACCACCAGGGTTTTTAAAAAATTTTCTTGAATAATATAAATTTTCAGACCACAGAAATAGAAGCTTTCAATTGCCGATGAGCAGCTTAATCATTTTCACATGGTCTCAGGGAACTAAGCAGTTACTTCCTCAGTGGGCCTGTCTGAAGAGGGTACTTTCATGTTTACTACTTGCAAGGGTTGGCGAATGGTAGAATTCTTTTTTAGGATGATAAGGATTTCTATTTCTATCCAGTCTGCCACCAATTAAAAGTATATTATCTTCCCTACTGAAGTTGGGGTAATTGGTGGTTATTTTCAGAGCAACTCATCAGGGTGAGAGAGATTCTTTCTGATTGAGCTAGCAGAGGTGTTTGAACATTCATTGTGTACTGAGTTCATGTTTCTAGTGTTACAGTTTCCCACACTACATGCCTGATAGATGTGTCTTCAACATTTGCAAACAATTCCAAGTCACTTCGCCCTACAATTATTCCCTCTTCTCATTCTGACATCCTAACAAGGTTATGATTTTGTACTAATTTCACTAATTTAGGAAAACACTTGTCTGCAATATATACATATACATATATACACACATATACATATATGCACACATATAAACATATATGTATATATATTCATATTCTTGAGAAGTAGGCCAGAAACTTGACTTGCTGTGAAAATCAGAGGGGAAATAAAAAGGATGAATGGACAATAGTGTCTATTCCCTATGGCACTTCTTACCTGATACTCAATCCCCTTACTTGCTTCAACTCAAGTTTTCCCCTCCCTGTCTGTAAACTTTCTGTATATACACTTCCTGTATATCTTCTCTCAATGAGTGAGGATTTAGGGCAGGTAATTCTCCCATTCCAGAGAAGCAGCAGCTCCATCTGGAGCACTCTGTCTCTTTGTGATGGAGTCCTCAGGGGTGCACAGTGTAATGTCCATCTTCCCTCTTCTGCTCACACAGAGGACAAGACTCCCACTCTCAGCCTCTTTCTTTCCCTATCTCATTTTCTCTCCTTTCTCTCTCTTTCCTCTCTTCATTTCTAGTGGCCAGCAGCTCTGAAGATAACATCCCAGCCTCAGTAGGCCTGAGCCAACTATTCTAGACCAGAATCAGCAGGGGTAAACACACACACTCTCATTTCTAGCTCTGTTTCCTCAAGTATTATGGGTGTTCCAGACTGTTCTCCCCTTCCACTGCTCAGGTGATATATGACACTCAATTACAGTCGAAGAGAGATGGATCAACTGCTCCAGGCCCCTGAAGCTTCTTTAATATGTAGGTAAGTGTTCACCAGAGGTTCAGTCCAGCTCTCTGGGGTGCTACATGGGTGCAGAAGGTCCAAAGACCCAGCTAACAACGAAAGTTGACTTAGCTTTTATTTAGCCTCTTTTATTTTTTCCCCCCCAGGAAAAAAAGGAGTTGGGTCAAACAGGAACTGGGCCCAATATCGTTACAATACTGCAAAGTCCCCATTCATCCCAGTATCACAATATAGACTTTGTTTTTAGGACTATATTTTAGTAATAATATATAAAAAAGAAAAAATAAATCCTAAATTATGAACATCCTTATTTGGGTTTGCAAGTCAGTCAAAGTCATGTAAAGAGAGAGACCACCTCTCTCTTTATCATTATCAGGAAATAACTATCTTGAATTAGTCTGTAACAATTTCTTCTCATTGAGTATTTTTGTGTTTCTCTTCTCTTCATAATAGGTAACATGATTTCTTATTTAAAATGGTGGCAGTTTCCCTTAAAAACAAATTTATGTTTTAAAAGTGAGTTGATTCAAAGAAATATTAAATATATTAATGCATATGCTGGTCATGGACAATTTGGGGGAAAAAAAAAGTATATAAAGGTCCTGGAGATTTCTGGTAGATTTTCTGCTGTCCCTACTCTGAATGGACATGGATAATTTTCATGCCACTTTGGGGATTGATGCATGACACCTGTTGCTTCCAAACTGCCTCAAAAGAAAATAGCATTCTACCTGACAGGTGCATGAACTCAAGTCTTTCTCATGTATGGGAGGCATAAATATGTCCATCCAAAAAATCTGCCAGCATTGCCTTTATTCTGGTACTGTCTATGGCTGCCTACTCCCTTCTGCAGAGTTCAGTCTTTTGTTTCCTTTTCTATTTTTTATTTTTAGACCCAGTCTCGCTCTGTTGCCCAGGCTGGAGTGCAGTGGCACAATCTCGGCTCACTGCAGTCTCCGCCTCTCAGGTTCAAGTGATTCTCCTGCCTCAGCCTCCTGAGTAGTTGGGATTACAGGTGTGTGCCACCATGCCTGGCTAATTTTTTGTATTTTTAGTAGAGACGGGGTTTCACCATGTTGGTCAGACTGGTCTGGAACTCCTGACCTTGTGATCCACCGGCCTCGGCCTCCCACAGTGCTGGGATTACAGGCATGAGCCACCGCTCCTGGCCCTTAGCCTTTTGCTTCTTATGGAAAAGCATTCTTCATTGTTTCATCCACTCACCTGAGGCAAGTACCACCCTAACTCTCATATACCATTTCCACCTGGGCACCCTTCTTCATGTTGTCTTTGTTCCTGGAATGTGCTTCAAAGGTCTGATTTCTTAGGTGCCAAGCAGAGTAAAACTTCTAATCTTCCTTGTATCAATCCAGAGTTCTTGCTATCTCAACAATATACTGCATACCCAAAGCACATGCAGAAAATAAAGTTTATTCCAACAGACTTTGTTTGCAGAAGGAAGATTAGACTGATTGAATACATTGTTCTACACTGATTTTAATTGGTGCTATAATCTGATCTGTCTCTAACTAGCTAATCGGTATTTAATCGGTTGCTTTAATTTTATTACAAAGCAGCTAGAATGCAGCTGTAGCTAGAGACCACACAGTAAATAAACTACATTATTATTATATTTATGCCTATGAGTTTTATTCTGCTTGTGCAAAATTATACTCACTCCCACTCCCCTCCTAATTTGTTTGTATTAAACCATTATTGTGCACTTGCATAGTGGGAACAGTTAAACAGTCTATTTATTGCCAAGTGTACGTTATGTGATAAGTTTCCAGATGTACCCACCTTCATTTGCCAAACAATCTTGTGATTCATTTAAATATTTATACAGCACTTCAATTACTGACATTGTTTCTATTAATGATATTAGTGTTTAATTCTACAGAATACAGAAGTAGAAACAGAACAAATTCATGCATAAAAAAGAATCTGACGTGATCACCCTGAATGTAGTTTCATGCTAGAGTTTCTAAGCAATTCCCCAGAGAATGAAGCATACCGGCATTCATAAAACTCTGAGTGTTTTAGGGGCTTTGAACATGGGTGCAATCGGTTCCAAAGCCCTATGTAAGTATTTGAACAACTTGACCTTATTTCAGCTTCTTGAGAGAACTATCAGGGACAGTCACAGAATCAACATGAAAAATTATTAAGTACCCACATACTGCCTGCCTGAAAGGATTCAGATAACTACAGCAAACTTTGAAAAAATATTAATAATATCAAAACACTTTGCAGCTGCTCTTTTAGATCGCTACACATTTTTAAGAGGTAATTTACTAGAAGCTCCCTTTTGCTCCTTCCTGTCATTTTGGCTGTGCAAGAACACAATGTGCTCACCTTACACCAGTCTGGAGAACTTTGCTTCTCTCTTGGGAGGAGGCATGGTGCAATGATGAGAAGAAGCACTTAGCAGCAGGCAGACCCTGGCTCCAGTCCCAGCTTTTACATGCTCCCTGAATGACATCAGGCCATGTACTCTTAAGCCTCAATTTCCTCATCTGTAAAATAGGAGTCATCACAGCTACTCTGATATTGGTGCGAGGATTAAATGAGACAACACCCTGAGGCGCTAGCCAAGGGGTCCAGCTGTTCCATTGGCTACTGTGATCTCAGGCTCATTTAGCACAGTCATTGCGGCTCATCTCATAGTTGTCTTCTCATCCTGCTGAGATTCATTTATTTAACACATGTTTATTGGGTACCTATGGGGGCACCAAGCATGGGCTAGAAACTTGGAACCCAACACTGAAGGTCCAGTTTGCAACACAAAGTCCAATTGGTCCAATGAGAAAGAGGACTAGATTTGCCTTTTAAGAAAACATGCCTTGGGAGATGTTTATGGTAAAGCCAAGATCAAGCCAAGTATCACAGAAATATATGACAGGACATTAATGCCTCGTGTTCCATTATTGGAACACTAAGCATGTGGGAGTTATTTATAACCTACTGCTCAAGGTCATTGCCAAGGTCTGATTTTTCACTCATGCAAAAATTCAAAAAACTGAAACCTCTGGCATAAATGGGTTAAGGAAGGGAAGGCCCCTTAGTCCAAGCCTTTCCTTATAAAGGTAAGGAAAGAAACCATTGTTCCCTCATCAGCATCAGAGCAATACCTGTTGTTTACATAGTATTTTGCCATTTGTGATGCATTTTTATGTAGTGTAGGACAAGGACTTTCTAACATTCGGGTCTATACTAGACCAGTTCCAAAAATCTACCTGAGTATCACTACCTCTGTCACTGAACTACTGTGACCAAATAACAGGATAAGATGGCTAACAAAAGATGCCCTCATAGAAGGAACTATCCAGTAGTTTGATTTCATTCTTGTCCTAAACCTTTAAACTTGTTCTACCCACATGTCACACATATGGAGTTTAGTGAAAACTACCTGTGTGTGTACAGTGCAGGTGGGAGGGCATTTCGGCTCTGCTCTAAGCAGTCATGTAGGGCCCCCTTACTTTCCTCCTGCATAGGGTACCAATACTGTCTCTGTTCTGCTCAGCTTCAAAGCTCTCAGCAGGATGTCCCATTCCTCACCTAACTCTGACCTGCTCTACCTAATGATGCTCAATCATTGAATTGGCCCAGAAATAATACCTGCCTATCCTGACTTCTTGCTCAAACCTGGGGCTGCCTCCCTGACTGGCATCTAGAGGGGCTCTCCATGGCCTTTAGTGAAGTGGTCAAAGAGAAGGGTCGGCCGGGCGCGGTGGCTCAAGCCTGTAATCCCAGCACTTTGGGAGGCCGAGACGGGTGGATCACGAGGTCAGGAGATCGAGACCATCCTGGCTAATACGGTGAAACCCCGTCTCTACTAAAAAATACAAAAAACTAGCCGGGCGACGAGGCGGGCGCCTGTAGTCCCAGCTACTCGGGAGGCTGAGGCAGGAGAATGGCGTAAACCCGGGAGGCGGAGCTTGCAGTGAGCTGAGAACCGGCCACTGCACTCCAGCCTGGGTGGCAGAGCAAGACTCCGTCTCAGAAAAAAAAAAAAAAAAAAAAAAGAGAAGGGTCAACCCTTTATGCAAAAGAAAGATAAGTCATGAGCTAACTGTGAAACCCTGAATAAGTCATGTATTCTCTGATCTTCATTTTGCAAATCACATGAATTGAGAGCCATCTAAATTGCCTTCCAACTCATACTCTATGGAGATACATACATGAATCATCATATCAAATATGTATCTATTATAGAAGCTTAAGAAATCTTCTCACTATCTCCAATTAGTATCAACTGGATTACTCTACAAAAGATACTTGACCTTGTTAAAACAAAAAGCAAAACAAAAATACTCTCTTACACTATTATCAGGAAATCTATGCCTGGCTTTAGCAGCAGAGTATAAATATTTGGTTATTGGATACTTTTCAATTAGGGGGAAAGGTATATCTATTGCTTAAAAACATCTGTGCCTTTCTTATAGGCAGGTCACCCATTCCAAGGCTGAACAAAACAAATTGAAGTGGTCATAAAAGTTGGTTAAATTTTTAAAAGAAGGGATATCATTTATCTCTGGCTAGCTAACTCTGTAAAATATCTTTTTTTTTTTTTTTTTTTTTTTGAGACGGAGTCTCGCTCTGTCGCCCAGGCTGGAGTGCAGTGGCCGGATCTCAGCTCATTGCAAGCTCCGCCTCCTGGGTTTACGCCATTCTCTCGCCTCAGCCTCCCGAGTAGCTGGGACTACAGGCGCCCGCCATCTCGCCCGGCTAATTTTTTGTATTTTTTTTTAGTAGAGACGGGGTTTCACAGTGTTAGCCAGGATGGTCTCGATCTCCTGACCTCGTGATCCACCCGTCTCGGCCTCCCAAAGTGCTGGGATTACAGGCTTGAGCCACCGCGCCCGGCCTACTCTGTAAAATATCTATCTGTAAGAACAGAAAATGCTCTTATGAGAACTTTAAGACTAGATAAACAAATGCATGCCACACAGACCACCACTCCCATCTCCTCATGCTGTAGCAGACATTATTAATCAATAACAGAATCCTTCTCACTATGTCTATACACAGCCATCAAATGGCTCTCAATACAGTATCTCAGGTAACTGCCAGCAACAAATCATATTTGGCATGAATGATAAAAGGTATTTGGAATCCCTGGCTTTATGACTTTGACTCTGTTACCCTGACTGCCATTTAGAGGATTAAGAGCCAAGAATGTCACAGTGTCGTGATTTAAATAAACAGAAACGGATCTTGACTGCAGGAACATGCCTCTGAATATTAATAGGGGATTTCAAGCTTGAAACTCTCGAGAAGTTTCTTTTTCATCACTCTAATGCTTGACTTTTTCTTCCTCTGCCCCCTCCTTCCTTATAAACTCTAAAGGTTACTTATAGGTCAGAAGGGTCCTCAGGTTGAGTTCTGGCCAAAATCTGTGGCATCTCCAAGTCTCACTTCACTGAATGAGTACAACCCTGAGACCTGTCTGGGAACATGGAGTGAGACAGAAGCTAAGAGAGCCACAACTGCTGAGGCAGGGAGGGATGGCCTGGTGATGCACAGGAAGGGCAAGTGTGGCAGTGCAATGAGAGATGGGTTGGAGAGCAAGGTGGACAAAGGGTTCTAAAGAATGGAGTCCAAAAGCACAATGATACAGAGTGAGTGAAGCTCAGGGTTTAGCAAGTTAACATGAAAACCTTAGCTCCTGAATGAAGAGTACCTTTTGCATGGAGTCTGGATTATCTTTTCTGGCTATAAATATATTTCTCTTCTCCTCCCTCCAGTCCTTCCCTCCTTCGTATATGCTCCATTTTCAACTTCCTACATATCCCTTCATCCTTCTCTCCCTACTTCCTTTTAATTTCCATTTCTTTCTTTTTCTGTCATTCCCACATTTCCCTTTTTCTCTCATTCTCCCTTCTTTAAGATTTAGACAACCCTGCTCACTAGCTCCTTGGCCTTTAAGAGCTTATTAGGGCTAAGGGGCTAGTAGTAGCTTCTCCCCATGCAGCATATCACAGAGGTGTCTCGGAGAGACAAAGTGGGGCTTGGGACTCCTGGATGCTACACAGCAGAGGTAAGGGCTCGGCCACCCAAGATAAAAAATCAATGAAGTAGGAAGCAGAGGCGAAAAGAGTGTATCAGCTCAACAGGATCAACAAAGTCCAGGAACAGTGTCAAAATAAAGTCGGCAGAAAAATCAACAGAGCAGAGAACAGCATGAAATGTGAAGTGATACAGGTTGAGGGTGGGTGGGTGGAGAAAGAGAAATACAAGGCAAGCAAAATGGCAGCTTTTATATGCAGCCATGACTGGAAACAGACCTGAGGATGGATGTTAGGAAGTAGGTGCACACTGAGGATGAGAATAAAAACCAAAGTGATGAACTGTGCCTTTGCAACACCTGACACAAAGGAAAAGAGGTATGCCAGTTAAACGGCAGCACCGTGTACAGAAATGAGTAGCTATTTCTTGGTTTTACTTAATATTGCTCTGGAAGCACAGAATTCATGTTCTAAGACTTAAGAATAACCTAAATCAGCCTGGTGTGGTGACTTATACCTAAAATTCCAGCACTTTGGAGGTAGATGGATCACCTGAGGTCAGGAGTTTGAGACCAGCCTGGCCAACATGGCAAAACTCCATCTCTACTAAAAATGCAAAAATTATCTGGGCATTGCAGCAGATGCCTGTAATCCCAACTACTTGGAAGGCTGAGTCAGGAGAATAGCTTGAACCTGAAAGGCAGAGGTTGCAGTGAGACGAGATGGATCACATCACTGCACTCCAGCCTGGGCAACAGGAACAAAACAAAAAACAAAAAAAAATTAAATAAATAGGGTACCAAGATGGCCGAATAGGAACAGCTCCAGTACACAGCTCCCAGCATGAGCAATGCAGATTTCTGCATTTCCAACTGAGGTACTATGTTCATCTCACTGGGGCTTGTCAGACAGTTGGTGCAGCCCACAAAGCAGGGCAGGGCATCGCCTCACCCCTGAAGCACAAGGGGTTGGGGAATTCCCTTTCCTAGCAATGGGAATGTCCTTTCCCATTCCGTGACAGATGGTACCTGGAAAATCGGGACACTCCCACCCTAATACTGCACTTTTCCAATGGCCTTAGCAAATGGCACACCAGGATATTATATCATGTGCCTGGCTCTGAGGGTCCCACACCCACGGAGCCTTGCTCTCTGCTAGCACAGCAGTCTGAGATCAAACTGCAAGGCAGCAGAGAGGCTGGGAGTGGGGTGCCCACCATTGCTGAGGCTTGAGTAGGTAACCAAAGCAGCCGGGAAGCTCGACCTGGGCAGAGCCTACCACAGCTCAAGAAGCCCTGCCTGCCTCTGTAGCCTCCACATCTGGGGGCAGGGCACAGCTGAACAAAAGACAGCAGAAACTTCTGCAGCCTTAAACATCCCTGTCTGACAGCTTTGAAGAGAGTAGTGGTTCTCCCACCATGGAGTTTGAGATCTGAGAACGGACACTCTGCCTCAAGTGGGTCCCTGACTCCCGAGTAGCCTAACTGGGAGACACTTCCCAGTAGGGGCCGACTGACACCTCATACAGCTGGGTGCCACTCTGAGACAAAGCTTCCAGAGGGAGGATCAGGCAACAACATTTACCATTCTGCAATATTTGCTGTTCTGCAGCCTCTGCTGGTGATACCCAGGCAAACAGGGTCTGGAGTGGACCTCCAACAAACTCCAACAGACCTGCAGCTGAGGGTCCTGACTGTTAGAAGGAAAACTAACAGACAGAAAGGACATCCACACAAAAACCCCATCTAAACATCGTCATCATCAAAAATCAAAGGTAGATAAAACCACAAACATGGGGAGAAACCAGAGCCGAAAAGCTGAACATACTAAAAATCAGAGCTCCTCTCCTCCTCCAAAGGAATGCTGCTCCTTGGCGGCAACAGAACAAAGCTGGATGGAGAATGACTTTGACGAGTTGAGAGAAGAAGGCTTCAGACTATCAGTAATAACAAACTTCTCTGAGCTAAAGGAGGATGTTCGAATCCATTGCAAAGAAGATAAGAACCTTGAAAAAAGATTAGACCAATGGCTAACTAGAATAAACAGTGTAGAGAAGTCCTTAAATGACCTGATGAAGCTGAAAACCATAGCATGAGAACTACGTGACACATGCATAAGCTTCAGTAGCCAATTTGATCAAGTGGAAGAAAGGGTATCAGTGATTGAAGATCAAATGAATGAAATGAAGTGAGAAGAGAAGTTTAGAGAAAAAAGTAAAAAGAAACCAACAAAGCCTCCAAGAAATATGGGACTATGTGAAAAGACCAAATCTATGTCTGATTGGTGTACCTGAAAGAGACAGGGAAAATGGAACCAAGTTGGAAAACACTGTGCAGGATATTATCCAGGAGAACTTCCCCAACCTAGTGAGGCAGGCCTACATTCAAATTCAGGAAATACAGAGAACGCCACAAAGATACTCCTTGAGAAGAGCAACTCCAAGACACATAATTGTCAGATTCATCAAAGTTGAAATGAAGGAAAAAATGTTAAGGACAGCCAGAGAGAAAGGTTGGGTTACCCACAAAGGGAAGCCCATCAGACTAACAGCAGATCTCTCGGCAGAAACCCTACAAGCCAGAAGAGAGTGGGGGCCAATAGTCAACATTCTTAAAGAAAAGAATTTTTAACCCAGAATTTCTTTTTTTTTTTTTTTTTTTGAGATGGAGTCTCGCTCTGTCGCCCAGGCTGGAGTGCAGTGGCCGGATCTCAGCTCACTGCAAGCTCCGTCTCCCGGGTTTACGCCATTCTCCTGCCTCAGCCTCCCAAGTAGCTGGGATTACAGGCGCCCGCCACCTCGCCCAGCTAGTTTTTTTTTTTTGTATTTTTTTAGTAGAGATGGGGTTTCACCATGTTCGCCAGGATGGTCTCGATCTCCTGACCTCATGATCCACCCGTCTCGGCCTCCCAAAGTGCTGGGATTACAGGCTTGAGCCACCGCGCCCGGCCTAACCCAGAATTTCATATCCAGCCAAACTAAGCTTCATAAGTGAAGGAGAAATAAAATCCTTTATAGACAAACATATGCTGAGAGATTTTTTCACCACCAGGCCTGCCTTACAAGAGCTCCTGAAGGAAACACTCAACATGGAAAGGAACAACCAGTATCAGCCACTGCAAAAACATGCCAAATTGTAAAGACCATCAATGCTAGGAAGAAACTGCATCAACTAATGAGCAAAATAACCAACTAACATCATAAGGACAGGATCAAATTCACACATAACAATATTAACCTTAAATGTAAATGGGCTAAATGCTCCAATTAAAAGACACAGACTGGCAAACTGGATAAAGAGTCAAGATCCATCAGTGTGCTGTATTTAGGACACCCATCCCACATGCAGAGACATACATAGGCTGAAAATAAAGGGATGGAGGAAGATCTACCAAGCAAATGGAAAACAAAAAAAAAGCAAGGGTTGCAATCCTAGTCTCTGATAAAACAGACTTTAAACCAACAAAGATTAAAGAGACAAAGAAGGCCATTACATAACGGTAAAGGGATCAATTCCACAAGAAGAGATAACTATCCTAAATATATATGCACCCAATACAGGAGCACCCAGATTCATAAAGCAAGTCCTTGGAGACCTCCAAATAGACTTAGACTCCCACACAATAATAATGGGACACTTTAACACCCCACTGTCAACATTAGATCAATGAGACAGAAAGTTCACAAGGATATCCAGGAATTGAACTCAGCTGTGCACCAAGTGGACCTAACAGATATCTACACAACTCTCCACTCCAAATCAACAGAATATACATTCTTCTCAGCATCACATCATGCTTATTCCAAAATTGACCACACAGTTAGAAGTAAAGCACTCCTCAGCAAATGTGAGAGAACAGAAATTATAACAAACTGTCTCTCAGACCAAAGTGCAAGCAAACTAGAACTTAGGATTAATAAATTCACTCAAAACTGCTCAATTACATGGAAACTGAACAACCTGCTCCTGAAGGACTACTGGGTACATAACAAAATGAAGATAGAAATAAAGATCTTCTATGAAACCAATGAGGACAAAGACACACCATATCAGAATCTCTGGGAAACATTTAAAGCAGAGTGTAGAGGGAAATTTATAGCACTAAATGCACATAAGAGAAAGCAAGAAAGATCTAAAATCGACACCCTAACATCACAATTAAAAGAACTAGAGAAGCAAGAGCAAACACATCCAAAAGCTAGCAGAAGGCAAGAAATAACTAAGATCAGAGCAGAACTGAAGGAGATAGAGACATAAAAAAACGTTCAAAAATCAATGAATCCGGGGGCTGGATTTCTTGAAAAGATCAACAAAATTGACAGACTGCTAGCAAGACTAATAAAGAAGAAAAGAGAGAAGAATCAAATAGATGCAATAAACAGTGATAAAGGGGTATCACCACCAATCCCACAGAAATACAAACTACCATCAGAGAATACTATAAACACCTCTACATAAATAAACTAGAAAATCTAGAAGAAATGCATAAATTCCTGGAAACATACACCCTTCCAAGACTAAACCAGGAGGAAGTTGAATCCCTGAATAGACCAATAACAGGCTCTGAAATTGAGGCAATAATTAATAGCCTACCAACCAAAAAAAAGTCCAGGACCAGATGGATTCACAGCTGAATTCTACCAGAGGTACAAAGAGGAGTTGGTACCATTCCTTCTGAAACTATTTCAATCAATAGAAAAAGAGGGAATCCTCCCCAATTCATTTTATGAGGCCAATATCATCCTGATACCAAAGCCTGGCAGAGACACCACAAAAGAGAATTTTAGACCAATATCCCTGATGAACATCAGCGCAGAAATCCTCAATAAAATACTGGCAAACCAAATCCAGCAGCACATCAAAAAGCTTATCCAGCACAATCAGGTTGGCTTCATCCTGGAATGCAAGGCTGGTTCAACATATGCAAACCAATAAACGTAATCCATCATATCAACAGAACCAAAGATAAAAACTACATGATTATCTCAATAGATGCATAAAAGACCTTTGACAAAATTCAACAGCCCTTCATGCTAAAAACTCGCAATAAATTCGGTATTGATGGCATATTTCTCAAAATAATAAGAGCTATGTATGACAAACCCACAGCCAATATCATACTAAATGGGCAAAAACTGGAAGCATTCCCTTTGAAAACTGGCACAAGACAGGGATGCCCTCTCTCACCACTCCTATTCAACATAGTGTTGGAAGTTCTGGCCAAGGCAATCAGGCAAGAGAAAGAAATAAAGGGTATTCAATTAGGAAAAGAGGAAGTCAAATTGTCCCTGTTTGCAGATGACATGATTGTCTATTTAGAAAACCCCATTGTCTCAGCCCAAAATCTCCTTAAGCTGATAAGCAACTTCAGCAAAGTCTCAGGATACAAAATTAATGTGCAAAAATCACAAGCACTCCTATACACCATTAACAGACAAACAGAAAGCCAAATCATGAGTGAACTCCCATTCACAATTGCTACAAACAGAATAAAATACCTAGGAATCCAACTTACAAGGGATGTGAAGGACCTCTTCAAGGAGAACTACAAACCACTGCTCAATGAAATAAAAGAGAACACAAACAAATGGAAGAACATTCCATGCTCATGGATAGGAAGAATCAATATTGTGAAAATGGCCATACTGCCCAAGGTTATTTATAGATTCAATGCCATCCCCATCAAGCTACCAATGACTTTCTTCACAGAATTGGAAAAAACTACTTTAAAGTTCATATGGAACCGAAAAAGAGCCTGCACTGCCAAGACAATCCTAAGCCAAAAGAACGAAACTGGAGGCATCATGCTACCTGACTTCAAACTATACTACAAGGCTACAGTAACCAAAACAGCATGGTACTGGTACCAAAACAGAGATATAGACCAATTGAACAGAATAGAGCCCTCGGAAATAATACCACACATCTACAACCATCTGATCTTTGACAAACCTGACAAAAACAAGACATGGGGAAAGGATTCCCTATTTAATAAATGGTGCTGGGCAAACTGGCTAGCCATATGTAGAAAGCTGAAACTGGATCCTTTCCTTACACCTTATACAAAAATTAATTCAAGATGGACTAAAGACTTAAATGTTAGACCTAAAACCATAAAAACCCTAGAAAAAAACCTAGGCTATACCATTCAGGCCATAGGCACGGGCAAGGACTTCATGGCTAAAACACCAAAAGCAATGACAACAAAAGCCAAAATTGACAAATGGGATCTAGTTAAACTAAAGACTTTTTGCATGGCAAAAGAAACTACCATCAGAGTGAACAGGCAACCTACAGAATGGGATAGAATTTTTACAATCTACCCATCTGACAAAGGGTTAGTATCCAGAATCTACAAATAACTTAAACAAATTTACAAGAAAAGATCAAAAAACCCCATCAAAATGTGGGCAAAGGATATGAACAGACAATTCTCAAAAGAAGACATTTATGCAGCCAACAGACACATAAACAAATGTTCATCATCACTGGCCAGCAGAGAAATGCAAATCAAAACCACAATGAGATACCATCTCACACCAGTTAGAATGGCGATCATTAAAAAGTCAGGAAACAATGGGTGCTGGAGAGGATGTGGAGAAATAGGAACACTTTTACATTGTTGGTGGGACTGTAAACTAATTCAACCATTGTGGAAGACAGTGTGACGATTCCTCAAGGATCTAGAACTAGAAACCGTTTGAACCAGCCATCCCATTACTGGGCATATACCCAAAGGACTATAAATCATGCTGTTATAAAGACACATGCACATGTATGTTTATTGTGGCACTATTCACAATAGCAAAGACTTGGAACCAACCCAAATGTCCATCAATGATAGACTGGATTAAGAAAATGTGGCACATATACCCCATGGAATACTATTCAGCCATAAAAAAGGATAAGTTCATGTCCTTTGTAGGGACATAGATGAAGCTGGAACTCATCATTCTGAGCAAACTATTGCAAGGACAGAAAACCAAACACTGCATGTTCTCACTCATAGGTGGGAACTGAACAATTAGAACACTTGGACACAGCGTGGGAA
This sequence comes from Trachypithecus francoisi, assembly GCF_009764315.1. Classification (NCBI taxonomy): domain Eukaryota; kingdom Metazoa; phylum Chordata; class Mammalia; order Primates; family Cercopithecidae; genus Trachypithecus; species Trachypithecus francoisi. Next base: position 28,900,127 of record NW_022681453.1, read on the forward strand.
ACATCAGACACCGGGGCCTGTCGTAGGGTGGGGGGCTGGGGGAAGGACAGCATTAGGAGATATACCTAATGTAAATGACGAGTTAACAGGTGCAGCATACCAACATGGCACATGTACACATCTGTAACAAACCTGCACGTTTTGCACTTGTACCTTAGAACTTAAAGCATAATAATAAAAAATAAATAAATAAATGATAACCTAAATCTATTTGGGTGCCAAAAAAATGCCTATTCTATTCAGACATTAAAGTGGATTGACAGAATAGAAATTATTTGTTAAACCCATCCTACTGGACTTGAAGATCAACCCTATCATAACAGGGTGCCTGGTAGAGTCATTCTTAACTAGCCATTGATTTGTAAAAAACTGTAAAAGTTTCTTATATCAAACAACTGTTCTTGAATTGTTTTCTTGGATTAACAGGAAGTAAATATTGGTATTTCCATATAGCAATCTACTATCTGGGGATATTCTAGCTTTCCTGGAGGGATGGAAACAAAGTGCTTAATAGACGCTTACCATTCATATAATATCAGACACCAATAATTTGTCATTTACTGTAGTGTTCTACAATCATTAGAGGAGCTACTCAACTGCTCTCAGACATACTAGCTATGATCATGTAGGAAATGTGATTCCGCAGGCTGAATGTACCAAGTCTTCACTAACATTTCAATACTCTAAACTGAAAGTTAATGACCAGTGCAAACCACCAGAGTATTACAGTAAAAGAACAGCAGTAAAAAGGCCTTAATAAATCAGAAATTTAAATTGGCTATTCATTTTAGTTACAGCCATTCGTCAGAGCAAAGTGATGGTCCAATTCACCTATGCAGTAAGTTACATTGATCATAACAGTATTTTAAGTAATATCATCCATTAATTTATTAAGCAAATATTTGAGTAATACCTACTATGTGCATGACACTCTGCCAGATGCTGCAAGATATATTCAGACATAAAAGAGGCAGTCTTAACCTTTAAGAAACTTGTAATCCAGTAGGAGAAAAAGATGTTTTGTAGAAGTCTTATTAAAATAAAATACGATTAATAAGATAAGGCTCCATCTAAGCTCTCTGCATTGCAAAGCTGATGGCAAGAACTACATTTCCCAGAATACTCTTCCCTGAATGGTTTGAGTGAAGTTTACCAACAAGAATAGAGTGACATGTGGAAGAAAAAGAGATAAACTATTCTTTGGAAGCCAGACAAATGTGCACAAATGAAGTCTTCCTCACTGCTATACATTGAGAGATGTCCCTGCTTTCCTTATTGAAACTCTGATGTGTCTATGAGTTATTAACATCCTTGTCAGTAATATCACTTGTCATTAGGTCACAATTCCTGGAACTACTGTTGTCTAGGTTATTCTATTCCACATGCTTTGTTTCTGCGCACGTTGAGTCCAACATGTGTGTATTTTATGTAGTGTCACCTGTTTGGATATCCACAAGACCTATTTATATAACACCTGTTACAAAAACTCACCCCAGATGTTTTCTTGTTTCTTCAGCTTAATTGATTATACAAATCTTCACATTTGCAAATATAAGCAAAAGTGATTCTAAGCCACTACAGGAAATTCACAAAAGCAACACCTGGTGTCAACATATTTCATCACATTTTAGTGATTATGATGTGTACAGGTGTGGTGAAATAGTTTCTCCTCCATAATCTCTGATCCTTTTTCAAAAATGTTTTAATTATACAAGTAATACACTTTCTAGAACTAATAAGCAATCATAGCAAGGTTGTGGGACAAAAGTTAATACACAAAGTCAATTATCTTCTTATTGCTAGCAATGGACAATTGGGACTTGAAATTAAAAACACAATACCATTTACATTAATGCCAAAAATTTAAATACTTAGGTATAAATCAAACATGTACAAGATCTATATAAGGAAAACTATAAAACTTTGCTGAAAGAAATACAAAAGATCTAAGAAAAAGGAAAGCTATCCACATAGGCAGACAGGAAGTCTTAATATTGTCAAGATATCAGTTCTTCTGAACTTGACCTATAGATTCAGTGCAACCTCAGTTTTAAAAATCCCAAGCCAAAGTAAAAGCTATCTATGGCACTTAGCATTTCAAAAGGTTTGGGCTACCCCACCATTATGACACCGAGAAAACTCTGGTAAATGAGCACTTTCGCTTTAGTTCAAGATGTTGGATGACCTGATTTTCAGCAGAAATTCTCTTCAAATCAGTTTCATTTAGGTTTTTTGGTGTGAAGTGAAACGATGCAGACAATGAGCCTTTGGAGAACGAGGAACCAGTGAATAACTTACTATGGAAGTGGATACTGACATGGCAAAGAAATGACAGCCTGGAGTTTTTAACAGAATGTTCCCAATGAGCAGGACCTGAAGATGTTTCTTCGTTCCAAAGTATCTAGCAAAGAAGTGATTGTTAGCATCGCATCAAAATAACTATAAGCTATAACACACACTCTTGGAAGTCTTTCAAAACAATGGGATCTGTGAAGGATTATGATATCAGACCTTGACACTATAAATATTTTGGGCCATTTTCCTGAATGCTTTCTTTTGTCCCATGAAAACCTAAACTTGGGGATTATATAAGTTCCTCTTCTCAGCTGGATTTAATCGTAAATGCCTTTGTTGATTGCTGACCAGTGTCCCCTGTACCTTCTCCAATAATCTCGATCTGAATAAACAGATGGTTAAAGTTTTGCAGGAAGTATATTTTTCATTGGGCCACAATGATCCCACAGATTTTCTAAGAAAGCTAATTTTTTAAAACCCTTTCATCTTAATTCAGAGCACCAAGCAGGTAAAAGCTAACACTGAATTTTTCACAGGCAAGTTTCAATTTGAACAGTGGGGAATTGCTATTTCTAATACGTGGTCCAGGAGCCAAAATCCTAGTCCTTTCCAATGACTATGCCAAAACAAACTACACAAATATCAAACAGAAGCTGTTTTCTCTCAGACGTACTGAAGAAGAGGTACAGAAGCTTGCCTGAAGTCATCCAGATGTGGGAAAAAAGTTATCCAGATGTGATCTTTTGGTTTTTGCTCAAAAACCGTCATTACTTTTGCACCAACCTAATGGATTGCCTCATAGAAGAAAAAATTAGCCTTCTGTGAAAGTAATTTGTAATAACTGAAAATCTTTGGGTTATGGATCCAAGCATAAGTATTTTATAAAGTCGTATCAAAGAATTAGTCAATGCTGGCAATAACTTGAGGACCTCAAGCATCACTATTCTACTCTGGAGTAAAAAAATAAATAAATAAAGTAAATTTTAAAAGTTAAGCAGAACACTGGGGAATTTTTGAAAGCCAGTCATATAATGTAGTGGTATATTTTCATTCTGAATTTTGACCTTTCAAAAAGGAGGGGTATGATTTCTTAACCACAGATGTAGATATAGATATAAAATGATTCTTTAGCTATTTTGTTTTACAGGTTTACGAAAACTCATGGTTGATATGCTCAGGTGTAGTCCTCCTAGCTACCTCTTCTCTAGTTTGAATTACTCTAACATACCATTATTTGATACAGGCTGTGGCTGCTGTAGAAATGGTAGTGCCATGGCAGTTTGCTGCACAGATCATCCCATCACCTAGTTCTTAAGCCCAGCATCCATTAGCTATTCTTCCTTACACTCTCCCTCCCCTCATTACCCCTACAACAGGCCCTAGTGTGTGTTGCTCCCTCCATGTGTTGATGTATTCTCATCATTCAGCTCCCTCTTGTAAGTGAGAACATGTGGTGTTTGGTTTTCTGTTCCTGCGTTAATTTGCTGAGGGCATATCCTGATTATTTTGAAGACCAGTTCTACTGTGGCAGGCAGAATCATGGCCACACCTGAAGATGTCAACGTTTTAATTCGCAGAAGCTGTGAATATGTTATGTAAAAAGATTTTGCAGATGTGATTAAGTTGAAATTTTATTAAGTTAAGGGCCTTGAGATGGAGAATTTATCTTGAATCACCTGGGTGGACCTAATATAATGCTAAGGGTCCTTAAAAGTGGAAGAAAGAGGCAAAAGAGGTCAGAATGATGCAATATAAGACAGACTTGACCACTTTGAAGGTGGTGAAAAGGAGGCTTTGAAGAAGGAAGGGACCATGAGCCAAAGAATGCAGGGGCCCTATAGAAAAGTGAAAAGTCAAGGAAACAGATTCTCCCCTAAAGGCCCCAAAAAGGAATGCAGTACAGCTGGTACCTTTTTAGCCCAGTGGGCCCAGTATCATACTTCTGTCCTACGGAACCATAGGATGATAAATTTGTGTTGTTTGAAGCCACTGCATCTGATAATTGTTATAGCAGCAAAGATTAACATAGCAGCTAAGTAGATGATTTGTTGCATTATAGGTGGTCACAAAATACAATCCTTTAGTATCATGTATTTTTTCCTCTTAGAAGAGTAATTACATTTAAAAAAGCTATCTACCATTCTAGAATCACTAATGTCATTGTTTATAAAGTCCTTTAAATGTGTGCATAAAAAACTAACTGTGAATAAAGTGTAAATTAAGGAATATTTTTGCCTAATCAATATAAAGAAAATGAAAATCCCAGCAACCTATTTTGTGGATATTAACAAACTGATTCTAAAGTGTACATGGAAAAGTAAAAGATCCAGAATATGCAAGACAATATTAAATGAGAAGAACGATGTAGGAGCACTGACACTACCTGACTTCAAGAGTTACTACAAAGTTATAGCAATTGAAACAGTGTGGTATTGGCAAAAGTCACCAAATACATCAATGAAACAGAGTAGAAAGCACATATAATCTTTTCCACAAATAGATCTAGAACAACTGGATATCCACACGCAAAAAAAAAAAAAAAAAAAAAAAAATCTAGACAAAGACCTCGCACTATTCACATTGACCTAAATGTAAAATGTAAAACCATAAAACTCCTAGAAAATAATGTTAGAAGAAAGTTCAGTTGATCTTGAGCATGAAAGTGACATTTTAGATACCAAAGGTGCAATCTATGAAAGAAATCATTGATAAGCTAGACTTCATTAAAACTGAGAACTTCTGCTTGATATAAGACACTGTCAAGTGAGAAAGACAAGCCAAAGGCTAGGAAAAAATATTTGCAAGAAACATGTCTGATAAAGAGCTGTTATCCAAAATATTAAAAAAAAAAAAAACCCTCTTAAAATTCAGTAAGAAAAATAATTTAAAAATGGGCAAAAGACCTGAACAGACACCTCACCAAAAAATACATACAGATAGAATATAGCCATATGAAAAGAAGCTCAAAATATGTTATTGGAATATTGCAAATTAAAACATTGATACCACTATGTATCTATCAGAATTGTGAAAATTCAAAACAATGACAACACCAAGTGCTGGCGAGGATGTGGGACAACAGAACTCACATTCACTGTGGATGGGAATGCAAAATGATATAGCAACTTCAGAAGACCTGCAATATTTTACAAAATGAAACATACTCTTACCATACAATCCAGCAATTATAATCCTTGGTATTTACCCAAAGTAGTTGAAAACTTATTTCTACACAAAAACCTGCACACAGATGTTTATAGCAACTTCATTCAAAATTGCCAAAACCTGAAAGTAACTGAGATGTCCTTCAGTAAGTGAATGAATAAACAAATCATGGTATACCCAGATCATTGTTCAGCTGCACTAAAAAGAAATGAGCTATTGAGCCACAGAAAGAGACGGAGTTACTTTACAGGCATACTGCAAAGCAAAAGGAGCCAAATTTTAAAGGTTACATACTGTGTGATTCCAATTATGTGATACATTGGGAAAAAAAACAGCTATGAAGACAATACAAAGATCAATGGTTTGCAAGGGCTCAGAGGAAGGGGAGGGAAGGAGGGATGACTAGATAGAACACAGGGGATTTTTAGGGAAGTGAAACTATTCTGAATGACATAACAGTGGCTGCATGTCATTCAACAGCTGTCAAGACCCATAGGATGTACAATGCAGATTGAACCATAACATAACCTACAGACTTGGTTAATAATAGTGTATCAAAATTGGCTCATCAACTGTAAAAAATATACCACACTAATGCAAGTGTTAATCATAAAGGAAACTGGGGGAGTGGTGGGGCATATGCAAACTCTGCACTTGTTGCTCAGTTTTTCTGTAAACCTAAAATTGTTCAAAAAGACATAGTGTATTGATTTCTTAAAACCAAGTAATATATAATTAGTCTTATAAAAAATGTCAAACCACTCAGAAGTATCCAGACTAAAACATTTAACTCCAAAGTGATCAAAGTGATGTTTTCACACCAATCCTTTCATTCCTGGGGTAAATGCTCCTCAGTTTGGTATTTATGCTTCCTGTCTACTTTTTACTGATTGATTGATTGATTGATTGATTTTTTGAGATGGAATCTCACACGGTTGCCGAGCTGGAGTGCAGTGGCACTATCTGGGCTCACCACAACCTCCGCCTCTCGGGGTCAAGCAATTCTCCTGCCTCAGCCTCCCAAGTACCTGCGATTACAGGTGCCCACCACCACGCCCAGCTACTTTTTTGTATTTTTATTAGAGACAGGGATTCACTATGAAGGCCAGGCTGGTCTCGAACTCCTGACCTCATTATCTGCCTGCCTCAGCCTCCCAAAGTGCTGAGATTACAGCCATGAGCTACCGTGCCCAGTCTCAGTCTTTTTTTTTTTTTTTTTTTTGAGACGGAGTCTTGCTCCGTCACCCAGGCTGGAGTGCAGTGGCCAGATCTCAGCTCACTGCAAGCTCCGCCTACCAGGTTTACGCCATTCTCCTGCTTCAGCCTCCTGAGTAGCTGGGACTACAGGCGCCCACCACCTCGCCTGGCTAGTTTTTTTGTATTTTTTAGTAGAGACGGGGTTTCACCGTATTAGCCAGGATGGTCTCGATCTCCTGACCTCGTGATCCACCCGTCTTGGCCTCCCAAAGTGCTGGGATTACAGGCTTGAGCCATCGCGCCTGGCCTCAGTCTACTTTTTAATATGCTTACTATTACATTTATTTCCAAAAAGTGTTTAAACATAAATGGAACCATTTTATAACTATTATTCTGAAATTTGGGCAGTTCCTTAAAGCAACTACGTGAAAAAAAGCACTCTGGAAAATACATGTCCAAGGTGGTCATTCTACAAACAAACTTTTGTCTTTCCAGAGCATTATACAGTGATAGTCACATAGTATGGGCTCTAGAAATACTTGAGTGGTTGGCAATTAAGTCAAGAAGAAAAGGAATCAGGCCATTAAAATATAGCTACAACTGGGAGGCTGAGGAGGGAAGATCGTTGGAGCACAGGAGATTAAGGGTGCAGGGAGCTATGATCATGCCACTGGTCTCCAGCCTGGATGACAGAGTGAGATCCTATCTCAAACAAACAAGCAAAAAAATACAACTACATGATCTGACAGTTAAATTCTAGAGAGAATCAACCTTTCATCCACACAGCTATTATACCAGTGAAGTGTCCACTGTGTAGGGAGAATTAATGCTCTGCATTTTTCTTAAGGATTTGAGCTCTCTTAGCTATACACAACATAGGAATTGTTAGCCCTCTCTTAGAGGCAAGAAAGCTTAGAGTTAGGGAGCTTAAATAACTTGCTTGAGATGACTCAACGATTGGCGATGGGGTCAAGATTGAAAACCTGGACAAGCCTCCACGTCTCATGGTGCCCCTAAAAGTACCTTCTACAGGTACCAAGCACCCAAGTGGCCCTTACCTCATCCAAATTGGCCAAAAAGGCCATTTGTGACCAACTGGAACAGGATTATACCCATATCTCAATCAAAACCATGTTTCCATTTGTCCCCTTCCTTAAAGCAAATCACAGTTCCTTATGTGGATTTTTTGAAAGGTACAAATCTAGATTTTTTTTTTTAACACATTCTGGAGCTCAGTTGCTTAGGAAACTGTTTTTGTCATTAGGTGGGAAGGACTAATACACTTAGAGAGAAAGGCAAAGGGGAATATATAGTAAACCTAGTGTTTATGTGAATTTTATCCGCAGGAAATATAACAAAACAATCACAACTCAAAGGGAAAAAGGAGCTTTTGAGTGGGTTGTGAAAGAAGCTATTAAGTCACGCAAATAAATCCAATGTCAACACTTCAGCCTGGGCTGATTGGATGCATGCATTAAAACTCATACTTCATAAGAATTTAAGGCCTCTGGTGTTCTCAGTTTTTCTTCTTTCTCACTTTGGGGTTTTTTTGGTTGGAGGGAGGCATTCCTAGAGAAAGCATGCCTGCTTTACGCTAGAATCGCTCATGAAGTAGAGAATCTGTGTCTCAAGCTTTGAAACAATACATTATTCCAAGAACTTGTCCTTCATCAGTAGTTTCAGCCTTTGCCACATTTCTGAGGTCTGTGCTCAAAAGAAGCATCTCTTCTCCCAGGCTCCTGCACCCAACCAGGCAGGGATCCGACATTCAGATAATTCAGACAGTACACACACTCATGACTTCAAGATGCTGCTGTTGACAGTCATATACCTTAACTTGCAGTGGGTGCAAACACAATCAGCCTTTTCTCCCACGAAGTGCATCTTTAGAAGCACTGTGAGGTTTTTGCCTGTCTTGTTCAAGACCACACCTACAGTGCCTAGAGCAGGACCTGGCACACATAGCAGACATGTAACAAGTAATCACTAGTCTGTTACATGAGGAAGAAATAACTTTTTTTTATGCAATTGCATGGCTGGATCTATTTGTCACCAAAGTGTAACCTCCTCTGTCCAATATGCCATCACTTTATTTTCCATGGCAAGCACAAGATGTTGCAGCTCAAGAAACAACTGTGCTACATGGTATGCTCTAAATTTGACATGCCATCTCAATTTAATGTGATACTTACGTAAGCCTATAGTCCCATTTTATAGATGAGATATTGGGGCTTTATAGAAATCAAGTAATCTAGCCACAATCCCAAAGCTAATAAATGATAGAACCAGGATTTATATCCTACCATTTTAGCTGCAAAACATGTTCATTTTCTTCTTTTTAAATCTCTGCTGGGCTGGGCTGTGTTCTGACCTAAAGTGAAGTACTGTATGTTTGTGTCACTCAACTCGCACATATCAAAGCTTAAGTCAAGAGCCTTTACGACTCTTAACAATCGCTTGAGAGGCACTGAGTAATACATAGGCTCAGTTAGAGCAGAAGGAATAGCACTTGCATGTCATATTGGTAAGATACAAATTAGCAGTTAGAAATGGACTGTCATGGTAGCAAAACTATGGAAAGAGCAAGGAAGTCCTCATTTTGGGGTGTCTTCAGGAACACATTGGTTAACCAGCTATTTGCCTAGCCTAATTTGGTCTTTAAACTTGCCTGAAGCCAGGTGGAGGGAACAGAAGGCTTCTCTCAAGGTCAATGCCTCCCTCCATACCCTGCTTCAGTATCTCCTACGCTTCAGGCACTGTGCTATACAATGAGTAAAACATAGTGTTTGCTTTTGAAAAATTCTACAATACATGAACAGATAATTACAGCAAAACATGCTAAGTACAATGTTATAGTAATACAGAGAAAAACAGAAAAACTGACTCAGTCATAGCACATTCAAAAGCGCTGTTTAATCCATGCCTAATTGAAGTAAGGAGGCCAAAAGTTAGTGAGGAGAGCATCCCAGAGAGAAGAAATGGTACAGCCAGTGGTGTGAAGGCAAAAGCCAGTAGGATATATGCAGAGACGTCCATGTAGTTCAATGATGCCAGAATGCAAAATGAGAAGCAAGGAGTGGTAAGAGACAAGAGGAAAGTTTAGCTTACTTTTTAAGTCAGCCATGCTGAGCAGCTTGGGCTTCAACTTGACAATGATGAACACGTATTTGGCAAGATTAGGCAGAGGACTGTCAGGTTGGATATGAGGTTTAGAAAAATCCCTACAGCTGGTGTGGATTTGAATGGAATTGGACAGAAGACCAGGCCAAGTTAGGAAGCTGATGCAGAGTCCCAGCAAAATACAGGAATCTGAGCAAGTTTTATAGTTTTATAAATATAGGAACCTGAATGAGAATAGGAATGGAGAGAGAGAATTGCTTTGACAATGATTCCAAAAGTAAAATATCCAAGAAGGGTGGGAATGGAGTCTACTAAGAAGAAAAACTAGATAAAGGCAGAACAAGAACTTGGAATAAATAATATTACTGAAATTACTTAGCGATGTTAATAATGTTAAGTGTGTCTGTGGTAGGCTTTACCCTCTGGCTCTCCATTATTCGATACGTGGTCTTTTCTGACTGGTTTCTTTCACTTAGTGTAATGTTTATAAGGTTCATCTATGTTGTAACATGTATCAGTACTTCATTTTTTTGCAAGATATATTCAATTGACAGGCTATGCCACATTTATCCATTCAGAAATTGATAAGACATTTGGCTTTTTTTTTTTTTTTTTTTGAGACAGTCTTGCCCTGTTGCTCAGGCTGGAGTACAATGGCACAATCTTGGCTCACTGCAGTCTCCGCCTCTCAGGCTCAAGCAATCCTCCCACCTCAGCCTCCTGAGTGTCTGGGACTGCAGGCACATGCCTCCATGCCCAGCTAATTTTTGTATTTTTTGTAGAGATGAGGTTTCACCATGTTGCCCAGGTTGGTCTTGAACTTCTGAGCTCAAGTGATCCACCCACCTCAGCCTCCCCAAGTGTTGGGAATACAGGCATGAGTGACCGCGCCTGGCCTTGTTTCTAGTTTTTAGCAAGTATAATGTTGCTATGAACATTCATGTACAAGCTTTCGAGTAGACATATGTTTTAATTTCTCTTGGGTATATAACTACAAGTGGGATTACTGAATCATATGGCAATTCTTTATTCAACCTTTTGGGGAAATCATAGACTGTTTTCTAAAGTCTTTTAGAATTTACATTCTCACCAACAATGTATTTTCAAGTTCCTCTGTCTTCTTTTCAATTATAGCCATCCTATGAGGTGATGTGGTATCTCACTATGGTTTTGATTTGTATTTTCTTGATGACTAGTGATGCTGAGCATCTTTTTATGGACTTATTGGTCATCTATCTTCTTTGGATAAATATCTATTCAGACCTTTTGTCAATTTTTTAAATTGGGTTTAGTTATACAAATATTTATATTCTAGATATAAGTCTCTTATCGGATGTGATATGTAAGTATTTTATCCCATTCTGTGGCGTTTCTTTACAACTTCTGGATGTTATCCATGGAAGCACAAAAGTTTTTAATGCTGGTGTCTTTTTCCATTTGTTGCTTGTACTTAAGGCATCATATCTAAAATATAATGCATTGCCTAATCCAAGGTCATTTGTTATGCTGTGTTTCCTTCTAAGAGTTTTATAGTTTTAACTTTTACATTTTGGGCCAAGATTCATTTTGAGATAATCTCTGTATATGGGATGAGATAAGGATCCAACTCTATCCTTTTGCATGTGGAGACCTGGTTGTCCCAGAATCATTTGTTTAAAAAGTTTTTACCACTCAATTGTCTTGGCAGCACTGTAGAAAATCAGTTGATAGTAAATGTGAGTTTATTTCTGGAATCTCAGTCCTATGCCCATTGATCTTTATTGTTATGTCAGCATTACACTCTCGATCACTGTAGAGTTGTCATGAGTTCTGAAACCAGGAAATCCTCCAACTTTGCACTTTTTTTCAAGATTGTTTCAGCTACTCTCTGGGTCCTTTGAATTTCTGTACGATTTTAGGACTTTCTTGTCAAGTTTTACAAAAATATCTGCTTAGATTTTGATAGGAATTGCACTGAATCTTTACGGCACTTGACAATTTTTGGCACTTTTAACAATAACTCTTCCAATCTCTGAACATAAAAAGTCTTGCTATGTATTTACATATTCCTTAACTTCTTTCAAATATATGTAAATTTGGAGTTTATATTTTTCATTGCTTTTAATTTATTCCTAAGTATTTATTCTTTTTGATGTCCTCATAAATGGAATTCTCAATTTCATTTTCATTTTCTATCACAAGTGAATAGAGATATAGAATTAGTTTGTGTATGTTGTTCTTGTACCCTAAAAACTTGCTCAACTTATTTCTAATAGTTTTTTTAGTGGATTTAAGATCTTCTATATATAAGATCATGCCATTTATAAATAAAGTTTTTCTTCTTTTGAAATATGAATGCAGTTTCTTTTTCTTGCCTAATTTCCCTGGTTTGAACTGTCAGACAATGTTTAATGGAAATGGCTAGAGGGGATATCCATGCCTTCTTCCTTATCTTGAGGGAAAACACTCATCTTTTTTACTGTTAAGTATAAGCCATGAAGTTTTAATAATGCTGTTTATCAGGTTGAGAAAGTTTCATACTATTCTATTTCCTTGAGTGTTTTTATCATTAAAGAGTGTTAAATTTTTTCAAATATTTTTTTCTGTGTCTATTGATATAAGCATGTCGCTTTTATCCTTTATTTTATTGATACGGTATATTACATTTATTAGTTTTCATATGTTAAACTGATTTTGCATTTCTGGGATAAATTCCACATGGCCATGATACAAAATATGTAGCTAGATCCAGTTTGCTTGTCTTTCACTGAGGATTTTTATATCTGTATTGATAAGATATTGGTCTGTAGTTTTCTTGCATTGTGATGTCTGTCTGGTTTGGTTAACAGGATACTATTGGCCTCATAGAATGTATTGAGAATTTTTGGAAGAATTTCTGAAAAATTAATATTAATTTAAATGTTTGGTAGAATTGCCCAGTGAAGTCATCTGAACTTGGACTTTTATTTGTGGGTAGTTTTTTTATTATAAAAAATATATATTCAGTCTTTTTACTTTTGATGGGTTACTCAGGCTTTATATTTGTGGAATCAGTTTTGTTTGTATCTGTTTAGGAATTTGTTCATTTTTTCCAAGCTATCCAATTCATAGTCATACATTTGTTCATTGTTTTCCCTTGTAATCCTTTTTCTTTCTGCAAGGTGAGTAGTAAGGTCCCCTTTTTAAATTTTTGAGATGGAGTCTCGCTCTGTCACCCAGGCTGGAGTGCAGTGACAGGCTGGAGTGCAGTGGTGGGATCTCGGCTCACTGCAACCTCTGCCTCCTGGGTTCTAGCAATCCTTCTCCCTCAGCCTCCCGAGTAGCTGGGACTACAGGCATACACCACCACGTCCAGCTAATTTTTGTATTTTTAGTAGAGACAGGGTGTTACCATATTGGCCAGGCTGGTCATAAACTCCTGACCTTGTGATCCACCCACCTCAGCCTCCCAAAGTGCTGGGACTGTGTGCGCCTGGCCGGGTCCCATTTTTTATTCCTGATTTTAATAATTTGAGTATTCTTTCTTTCCTGCTTGGTCGGTCTAGGTAAGTTTTCTCTGTTTTGTTCATCTTTTGAACCAACTATTGTTACATTGATTCTATTGTTTTTCTATTCTCTCTTTCATTAATTTCTCTTCCAACCTTTATTATTCTCTTCTGTTTTGTGTGGTTTACTCATTACAGTTTAAGGTGAAATATAGGTTACTGATTTGAGATTTTTTTAAATACAGGTACTTAAGCTATATGTTTCCCTCAAAGCACTGTTTTAGTTGCATTCTATAAGTTATGTTACATGTTCATTTTCATTAATCACATAAAATTGTTTCTCATTTTCATTGTGATTTTTTAAATTGACTCATTGGATATTTAGGAGTGTGTTGTTTAATTTCTATGTATTTGCAAGCTTCCAAAAATATGTTAGATTTTTAATTTCACCTTATTGTAGCTAGAGAATATATTGTATATGATTTCAATCCTTTGAATATATTGGAAGGCTTTTATGGCCTAGCGTGTGGTATATTTGGAAAATGTTCCATGTATACCTGAGAACAATGAGTATTGAAGGTTTTCTTTATCTCTTTCCCTGATATTTCTGTTGTCTGCCTCAATTGGCATCACACCCAGCTGTTATGCTTCACTAATTACTGGATAATCATTCTATTGTTTTGAACAATATCCTAGAAGCATAAATTTCTCCATAGTCTGACCCAATTAAATTCAAGGGCCTTTGGGAATTAGTTCTTCAGGCCAATTTTTCCTTAATCCAGGAGGGCTCTCTTACCTGTATCTTTCTCTGATTCTCTCTGGTCATCTAGGTAATCTATGGGTTAGCTTGTTGATTTGTATAGAGCGACCAGCCTCCTCTTAATTGCTTATAACCACAATGTCTATTGCTTTGGAGAATGACCTTAGTTAGGCTTGACATTCCCCACACTGTTTCAAATCAAATCAATTCCTATGAGCTTCAGAGTTCTTATGGACTGCCTCTACCCCTAGCAAAATCTGAGCCTGGAGCTCCAGAGCTGGCAGGGAGAGTAATATCTACACTTTTTGAGTAGAGGACTGGTTGGGGGTGGCAGCCTCTGGCTTTCTTAGCTTGCGTCTTTCAGCATGGAACCTGCCTATGAGTAAGCTGAGGCAAGGGGACTGGGGCCTCAATATTCTCAGCCTCCCATACCTGGGGTAGAACATCCACCTCATTAGTTGGGGGTAGTCGTGGAAGAAGGTAATTCCTAAACTTTCATCCCCTCTCACCAAGAACCCAGCCTCTGCAGTTTAGGGCAGAGGGAATGAGAAATTCTAGTGACCTATTCCTTGGTGAGATACCATATCCCTTGACTGGAAGCTGAGGGAAAAGGGAACACCATCCCTTTGGCCACATCTGCCCAGAGTGGAGGCTCCATCTCACAAAGCTACATGAAAGGGATAGATAGCAGGTTGTGTCTGACATGCTACAGACTCTCATGTTCTTATGGAGAGTCTTCAGAGTTTCTCACATACATGCTTTTTGTTATATTCCATTAGAATAATTTCCAGAGACTTTAAATAATGAGTTTCTTTATAATTTTCATCAGTGATGGATGTTTTCCAGGAAATGGTCCATGGAGCACCTTATTCTGCCATTCTGGAAATAAAACTCCAAGAAACTTCTCTTTAAGCCTCTGAGACTTAGAGGTTGCTTATTACTGCAGGAGAGCCTAGTTTAGCATGATGAAAGCCATGTCTAGTATTAAAGCAGAATTTAAGTCAACTCAAGGAAAATAAAATCATTTCCCAATTCCATCTTTCTCCGATAGGTTCCTGTCCCTTAAAGCTGAGTAGCAGTCACTGGCCAGATTCTAGAATAATGCCCTTCCTATTTTTCTTTTGTTCTGTTGTCCCCACTTGATTGCTTTAATGTATCTATGTAGACTGCCTCTATTAAGAAGTCCCAAGTTACTGTAGGCTACTTGTAGTCTTTGAAACATAGTGCCCATTTAAAGATGACAATCCTAGAATCATAATAGCAGGGATACGAAATATTTCATTCACTCTAGTATTCTCAGAGCCTAAAATAGTGCCTGGCTAGCCTGACACTTGATAGCTGCTCCTAAAACGTATTTTTTGAATGAAAGTATCAGGACATTGCTCCTGTTCCTTTGTTATACTGGCTGCCCTGGGGATCAAAGTGTATGGGAGGGTTATTTGTCTTATGTTATCTTTCTGAAATTATCCTCCCAGAGACTGGTTCAAACAGGGACCCTACCTGACTCCTATGTCCTAGAGGACTCTATCGATAAAGTATTTCAAGATTCTTCTAGCCAGGAGGTCTGGCTTCATTTTCGAAGTTATCTCAGAAACCTAAAGGGTGTACTCTGGTATCTTTAACTAATGTGACACAACTAGTGTGATTCCATTGGTTTTATAAATGAAAACCAGTGTGAGGAAGTCAACACCAAAAGAAGACACTATTGGACAAAAGGCAAATGATTGTGAATAATCATCCTCTACCCTATTCCCCCAGGGAAACTAAAATGCCTAAGCAACGCCCTGGTTGATCACAAAAGATACATGCTTGTCCTCTTATTTAGAGTTGCAAGAACCCACTCTTTCCAAAGCAATCAAAATCCTGTATTAAGGGGACCATGTCTAGAAGCTCTAGAAAATTCCTGAAATAGTAACACAAAAAAGGAGTCACTGTACCACCACCACAAGCCTCTCTGGGAACTAATTGTGTTCTGGATGCAAGAGACTTAACCCAGCATTTGTCTTAGCAGTGTCTGCCTACTACGTGAGCCTTATGACATCCCTGAGACTCTGTCAGGCCCCTGCTCATCCACTCAACACTTACAGTTGAACTTTGCCAGGAAATCCAGCTCATCTAGATCTCCAGCTTTCTAAGCCTTCCTCTCACCCAAGACGGACCCACCCCTTGTCCTATCTTGACTTCACTCTGGTTTATACAGAGTAATTAATTCACTGGTTAATTGATGAGTTCAATTAAATCAATGTCTTATCCGAGTCCCTGTTAGGATTCTTTAACCTTTTTTGGAAAATAGCCACATGTCAAATTTACTCTCACTTCTTCCCAGGTCATTTAAAAAAAAAAAAAAAGGCAGCACAGAAATGACTGGGTAAAAAACAGCTCTCAATCTTTGCCCTCTTGGCATCAGCTTTGAGACACCTGGCCAAGTACAGCCTGTGCTAAGTTTCAAAGAAGAGGCAGATCACTTTGAAGATTTCATTTCACAGGGGACAAAAGATAAAAGTCTCTGTCAAGTTGTCATTAGATGCTTAATGCTATTCTTGGTGGGGAGCTTGAGGCGCCCCTCCTCCTCTGTAGACTTCTAGCAGATTAGGTTTCGGAGCTTTAATTTGAGGAAGGATTTACAGCTGTGAAGAGGTATAATATCATTTTGATTTGGGTTGTACTAGGCTGGGGAAGGCAGATTACATTTGTATGAAACTGTATTAGACGATATGACTGAAACCACCAAAATTAAATAAAGGGAAAATTTTCCAGAGAGCCTAAAAACAGGAGCCTGTCTTTCCAACACCTGTGCATTGTTTCACTAACTATTATTCTGATTTACATCAAGGGGATCCAGGCAGAAATGCAGAGTGAGATGACAACAATGCCTGTGCTTGCTGGACCTGTCCATTCATCAGTCTGTCATCAACCTAATCCAGGGGCCTATCCCCTAGACCAAGAGGAAAAACATTAATTAACACTTAGAGAAGTGGGGAAGTTGGCAGGGTGAGGGGAGAGAACTTTATGAAAAATAGCCTTCTTTCATCTCCGGAGGCACTGTCTAATTCAGAGTCTCAAAGAAATCCATCAAATTGTCTCTCCGGGCCTCAGTCCATCCACTGCCACCATATGCTACCATGTGCGTGTGTCGCACGGTCTCCCCGGATAAT
Organism: Trachypithecus francoisi; assembly: GCF_009764315.1. Taxonomy (NCBI): domain Eukaryota; kingdom Metazoa; phylum Chordata; class Mammalia; order Primates; family Cercopithecidae; genus Trachypithecus; species Trachypithecus francoisi. The sequence goes on from NW_022681453.1 coordinate 28,917,283, forward strand.
GACTTACGTGGGGACCATGCCTTTCCTCTAGAACAATCTTAATGCTATTTCAAAATCCGACTCTCCTCATTTGCACAGCAAACAATAAATCACTTTGGGTAACACAGAAAACCCAGTTTCTTCTGAGATGAAACATGAAAATAAGAGTTAGCCGTTGTTTGTACTACACAGCTACACAGAACTGGGCAGACTACCAGCATCTTCTAGTAGGATTTAGAGATGGATACATGAAACACCATGGGTAGGACTCTGAAAATTGAAATTATTTTTGTGCCAGTCTCTAGATTCAAATGGAATGTGCTCTCGGCTGGGGAGAATTTGGGAAAGCAGTGCTGCTTTTTTTTTTTTTTTTTTGCAACTGCTAAGTTTCAAAAATGAGGGAAAATCATGAAGACAGCCACAGACATCTTCAGGGGTTGCCTAATTCTTAAATGATTGGTTCCTCTAAGAGTGGTTAGTGGTGAAAGAGTAAATGATGTATGAGAACGATTTTTCTGATTTCTGCCAAGAGTTCTACTCACTCAGTAACCATAGAGGATAGAAGGACCAGGTTTTCCACAGGAACTACTTTTAGCACATGCTGTGTTTTTACACCTGTACTTCTCTTCCAACAAATAAAACAACATCTTAGCTCCAAGTTGACATGGGCCCATTACCAAGGGGCTCCATGTCTTTGTTTCTGTAGTAAATATGACTTGAATACAGAAGAGGTGTTGTAGGAAAGCACCTCTCCTCCAAATGCTGGCAGATGACAGTTTTCACAGGGACGTAAAGGGGTGACAAAGGTACAGAATATAATTTAGTCTTGACTTCCAGGTCTGGCTCACAAAACTAATCAGATAAAAATGCAGACAAAATCTGATTGCTCAAAAGAATACCTTGGAAATAAACATTCTAGAACAAGCTAACGCTGTAATTTGTCCCTAATTCCAAAAATCATGAGAAGGACATACTTCTTAGTATCTTTATCTTGTCAATTAATCAACAGACCTTAATGCAAATAAATTTTCTAAAATTCATTGTCACAAAGGAAAGGGTTAAAAACTACAGTTCTCTTTTGAGAATGGATTCCTTTCCCTCACTCCCTTCTTAGACAATACAACAGAGGTTATTTCTAGACCCAGAGGAGACAAGGCAACATAGCTTCTCCAGCTTTTGGACACTAAACAAGTTATCAATAACGCAGAACCTTGAAATCTGACACTGAACTCCTTCAGAGGTGGGTACCTTGTGAGCAAAAGAGAACAGAGAAAAGGGGACAAGGATAGGAGAGCATAAGAAGAACCATGCTGTGGACATTTTACTTCTTGGGGTGTTAGTTTCCTTCTATGCAAAATACTACCATAGATTGCCACAAGGCTAAATGAAAAGTCTGTAAGAAATAAAATAACCTTTAAAGCAATTTAATAAAAAGAAACGTGCCCAAAATATCCTCAAAGACTTTATTAATCTGCACTAGGGAGGCAATAGTTAGGAATATGAGACATGAGTCAAACCACCTGATTCCACATCCCGATTGCACCATGAACTAGCTGTGTGATCTTGAGCAAGTGACTTAACCCCCAGCTTTCCTACCTGTATAAGAGGAATAATGAAAGCTCCACAACTACTGCAAAAGCTAAATCAACTAATATGTGTAAAGCTGTTAGCACAATACCTGCCCCCACAGTAAACACACAATAAATATTAGAAATACAACAAATTATTATATTTAAGTATAAAGAGGTAATCTGTACATACTTAGAACATTTCTGACTTGAGAAGCTATAAAATCATGGATCAAAACAGTTGTACAAAAGACAGCAGTTTGTGAGGTCCTTTGGATTTAATTTAAGGAGCCAAATAAAAGCAGTCCAAATTTAGAAAAATCTTTCGAGCTATTCTGCAATGACTGTGTCTGCCATCACTTGGGAAAGGAAACTGTATGCTCCTCGCATTCTAGAGAGCTGCTGGGAAATGCTAGCTGACCCTTAACAAACCTTCAGCCTCCCCAGAAACACAGTTAGGCAGCTTAATTTGGGCAAGCGAGGAGAAAGCATGAGCCCATACCCAAGCGCTGCCTGGTTTCCATCTGCGCAATTTAACCACAAGCCACAGCACTCCTCTGCGGACACCAAGCCCAGCTGCCAGGGAAAGGTTTCAGACCCATGGTGGTGTCCCAGCAATTTGCAGTTCAGTGGAAATCTGGGGAACGCACAGGCTCACAGCATATGATTTCTTCATATTTCATCCGTTTCCAGGTTTTAAACAATTTTAACCTTCTGTCTGGAAACAGCTGCTGTACTGTAAGTAGAAATCACCAGACTTTGAGTAACATGAGCCTATTTCATGTGTCTGGGTGGGCATCCGATTGGCACCGTGACCTTGGCCATGTCCTGACTCCTCTGAGCTTCACTTTCCTCATCTGTAAAATGGGCGAAAGCCAACTTCAGTGAGTTCTGGGGACACATGCATGTTTGACATGTGCCTAGATAGATGCTGTTCGTCTCAACTCATTTGCCATCCTGAACTTGAACGGGTTGCCAATCTACTCTCACACCACTCAAATAAAACAAAACAACTTTTCAAAACCTAACAAACTTAACTAGGAGAGGAAGAAAGAAAACTCACCGCTACATAAATTAGCTAGGGGCAAAGCAAGAAGCTGTCCGAGTAGAGCAGTCGGCTTCCCACAATTTATTCTTTAATAACTTCTGTAATATTTCTGAGGTACATCAAAGGACAATAACAGCCCAGTGTTGGCAATCCCTCTCACATATAAAAACTTTCATTACAGAGTGTTAAAGGCATCACTCTGCTTGAGAAATCACAATCAATAGACATTGGCCTTTTTTCTTCTTTTCTATCCTGGGGTAACGGCACCAGCATTTTCTCTCCAGTAATGCAGCGCTGTGTGGCCGGAGTTTCCTCTGATGCTGCGGACGAGCACCAAGATGAAAACTCTTTGTGATAAATGAGAAAGAGGAAAAGAAGTTTGGGAGAACACCTCTCTGTGTTAGAAACCCTAAGTGTTCCATCCTAATTCACCCTAAATGCTCTTTGCAAATATTGGCTTAGACATGCATTTAAAAGTCACAGGGATTTGTTTTAACATGATTTCTTTTGCAATCCCATATGGAAAATACTTTATTTTAGAGATGGCATCTCACTATATTTCCCAGGCTGGAGTGCAGTGGCTATTCACAGGTGCCATCGTCACACAAAACAGCCTCAAACACCTTGGCTCAAGCAATCCTTGCACCTCAGCCTCCTGGGTAGCTAGAGCTACTGCATGCACCACTGCACCCAGCCTATAAAAGATTTTAATTAAAAAATGTTTCCAATAAGCACCCTAAGAGCAGGATAATTTTGGAATACTGCAGCAGATCTTAGGGACACAAACTAAAAGGACAGCAGGCAGTCATTTATTTCTTTTTAATTATCTATAATGCAATTAATTGTTAGACTCAAATATAAAATTACTTGTAGAATTTTTTTAATTCAGCCTATTTGTTTCCTTTGAAAGTTTACTTCAGGTTCTTTAAAAAGCCAGAATCACCACATTTTTCTCCTTATTATGAGCACATGAAGGCCAATGGCCACTCTTCACTTCTCCCTCGTAAACCACATCTTGCCAAAGCCCATGGCCAATGTCTGGCCTCTCTTTACTGAACCACCTAGTGGCATTTGGCCAGTTGACCACTCCCCTCCTTCGTAAGCCATTTTCTTGCACATGAACCCCCCAACCACACTACCCTATTCCCACCTCTATCAGCTGGCTCCATTTGTCTTCATAGTTTTATAGGAATTTAAGTCGTCTATTTGTGTGTATGTTTATTATCTGACTCCATGCCCCATGCCTAGAAATTCCTGGCAAGTTGTAGACACTCGGTAAAGTTTTGTTGCCTGGTTGACTCTTAGTATTTTCTTTTGACAGATTAAAAGCTCAGAGGAGTGAAGTCACTTGCCTGATACTGCATAGTAAGTGGCCAAGTTAGGATTTGAACTCTGAGCCCATACTCATGACCTTTATGTAATAGAAAAAGCAGCCTCAGGATAAATGTCCAAGAGCAGGGTTGGCAAACTTTTCCCTTAAACAGGCAGACAGCAAGTATTTTTGCCTTTGTGGGCCACATATATATAGTCTCTTGCATTTTTAAAAAAGAATACTTTAAATACATAAATCTATTATTAGCTCTGAGGGTCATATGCACAGGCCACAGCTGAATTTGGTTTTGAAAGAGATCAAATGAAGAGACTAAGAGGCAGAAATGAAGTCCACAGGCAAATAGCCCGGGCGGCGCCCTGACAGCCCGGGCGGCGCCCTGAGCCTAGTTAAAGATCGACCCCAACCTAACCGATTAAGGTTATCTATAGACTCCAGACATTGTAAGGACAAACACATTAAGAAAAACAATACCTGGGGAAGCTCCAATAAGGTTACAACCGTTTGTAAAAGCGCAGGAACCGATAAGAAGGCTGCTAAAAGCATAACTTAACATTAACATGTAAACCAATGTAATGCTGTAGCCTAGAGAAATGCCTTGTTCCTCTGTAACCTGACAAGTCCTGTTTACCTCGAGCTATAATAGCAAGCGCACGCATTGTTTGGGGCCCTCTTGTATGTTGTAGAACGGAGGGACCAAGTTCGAACTTGCATTAAAGATCCTTGCCGCTTGGCTTTGACTCTGGACTCTGGTGGTCTTCTTCGGGGAACAAACGGTCTGGGCATAACAGTTTGTCAACCCCTGCTCAGGAGAATAGGAGCATTTTCTACTGGATTCATGACTTTAAGCCAGGCCCAAGAATCCTGTGCAGAATCAATTACGCTTTGTAGAATTTTTTTTTTTTTTTTTTTGAGATGGAGTCTTGCTCTGTCACCCAGACTGGAGTGCAGTGGTACGATCTTGATCTCCAGCAACCTCCACCTCCCAGGTTCAAGCGAGTCTCCTGCTTCAGCCTCCCGAGTAGCTGGAACTACAGGTGTGCACCACCATGCCTAGCTAATTTTTGTATTGTTAGTAGAGACGGGGTTTCACCATGTTGGCCAGGATGGTCTCGATCTCTTGACCTCATGATCCATCCGCCTCAGTCTCCCAAAGTGCTGGGATTACAGGCATGAGCCACCACACCTGGCCAGAATGAATGAATTTTACCTTCGTCCTCTGGACAACAAGATCCTCAGTGTTACCAGACCTGGGCATGTCCTGCAGTTAAAACAGTTCACTTTCCACAAAAGGGAGCTGGATAAATTCCTATGGATGGATACAATGATCAAGAGGAGAAAGAATCCTGGTAAGTTCCTATGTAGTAAGAGAAAATAATGCAAGATCAAGAGTGGCAAAACGCTGAAAAATTTACGTTATTCTTTTTCCAATTAAGAGGCTTTCCCCCGCTATGCAGTAGGTAGGCATCACCAGAAGTGAGAGAAGGAAAATAACCGCTCTCACCTCTCCAGCGTCCTGTGCTCCTACCCTGCAGAGACTGTCTTTTGGCTACTACATAAAAAGCCAAAAAAGTGAGTCCTTCACAGCATGAGGATACTTTTAGCTGTTGGACACGGAGAAGGTTTTCTCTTGGTCTTTTATTCAATCATTCACAGAAAGGGACATCCTGTGACCTCATTTTTACTCTAAAGTAACAGAGAAAGCCAAGGGGCTTCCTGACTCTGGGTTCTGTAGAAACCCTTGATTTTATGGCGCCTTTCTCCTCCTCTGAGGCCAAGTCATAGGGGGTCGGTGGGGCGTCATTCCATTTCCAAGACAGGTGGATCTCCTTGGGAAGCAGTTGCTATCTGGGAATCCTGGCAGCGCCAGGGGTAGGGAGAGAAGAGAAGCTCCAGTTTCAACCCTCTGAGTGACTGCAAAAGAATCCTCTTCATTAAAACTAGTTCTCAAGGGAAAGGGTGCTTAGAGAAAAAAAAAAAAGACTCAACAAAAATGCATAGGACACTCGGGTAGGAGACATTTCATTATGGCCACTTTGATAGCACCACTTTAAAGCAGTCATTTTGATTTTGGTATGAAACTGCTTGGAATTTCAGTAGAAGTTAGAGAATTACCTAAATGCTTTTTGATCAAAAATAATTTATATTTGCCAGTTTGTCTTTCATCTCTCCCCTTAAAGATAAGGGCTATGCCTGTCTTGTTTACCATTCTATCTCTAGTGCCCAATATGGTACCTCACATATAGGAAGGAAGTATAAAAAAACAACTACTATGACCACCACTACTACTGCCTATGTCCAGTGCTTATATTAGGTACATAATAGTTTGTTGAAAAAAATGAACTGCTACCATCACTACTACCATTATTGCCACATAATTACTATTATCACCACCATTATTTCTATTGACTGTCTATTGTAAAGCCAATAGGGCAAGCATTATGCCTAGATTATTTCAATTATCATTCCCGTTTCATAGATAGGAACACTGAGGCACAGAGAAGTATCTAAAACATACATACAGTATGTAGTAAAAAATTGAATTATGTTATTGTTATGATTAGTCTTGTCAACTAAACTGGGAGAAATGAATAGGCTGAGAGATAAGGATAAGGCTGTACTTAGTGCCTCTATTTTGGACTTTTAAGCATTTCTTTTCACTGAAAGGGACCAGGGTTCCTTAAAGAAATATGGCTCATTCCAGATCTGCTTCAGGAAATAGACATGATGAACTGGCCAAGTTTGTTGTGGAAAGCTATCAAAACCTATGTCAAAACGACTTGGAGCTAACTTGAAAGGGGCTCCCACTGGCTACAACAAATCAGCTTCAATAAAAACAATGAAAGTGGTAGAATGAAATAGATCAAATATACAAACATTCAAACATTTCTTCAGAGTAAAAATCAATGGTCACCCTTAGAAGTTGCCAGGACATCAACTTATGACTTAGAAAATATTAACAAAAAGAAACTAAGGGAAATTAAACACTCTGCCTTTCCTATATGGACAACCTTGTAAAGGAACCACACGACATAGAGGGAACATTTTTCCTTATAGAGGAATCACAGCTAATAAAAGAAGGAGGAATGACAGATTCAGAAAAAACACATTTCACAGCTCTTAATGATATAATGGGTCTAGGCAACCACCATTCATAGCTGCAAAACCTTTGCCTTAAAGCTTGATTGGAAACTTGATATTTACGGCATCAGACTGACAACACATGAATCTATGATCAATCCTAACTTAACTAAATGTGGGATAATCAGACATTATATCAGTGGTTCCCATACTTTGAAGCACATTAGACTCACTTGGGGAACTCTTAAAAATCTTAATGTTCAGGGCCGGGCGCCATGGCTCACGCCTGTAATCCCAGCACTTTGGGAGGCCGAGGTGGGTGGATCATGAGGTAAGGAGATCGAGACCATCCTAATAAGGTAAAACCCCGTCTCTACTAAAAATGCAAAAAATTGGCCGGGCGTGGCTGCGGGCGCCTGTAGTCCCAGCTACTGGGAGGCTGAGGCAGGAGAATGGCGTGAACCCGGGAGGCGGAGCTCGCTGTGAGCCAAGATTGCGCCACTGCACTCCAGCCTGGGCAGAGCAAGACTCCGTCTCAAAAAAAAAAAAAAAAAGTCTTAATGCTCAGGTCGCGTACCAAATCAATCAAATCACAATATCTGGGGCAAGAGCATCAGTAATTTTAATTTGAGATGCTTTAGGTGATTCCACTGTGGAGCAAAGTTGAGAAACCATTTCATTTTATGGCTCATGGTGTGATGCTCCCTATGACATATTGTTACTATCATAGGGAAATATATTAATATCCTATGATAGAAAACCAAATATTTACCAGCAACAGAAGAAACATATTTAAGAATGACTACAAAAATACAAATCAGAAATCAAATGTGTGAAGTATTCAAAGAGGGTGTGAATGGCCTATCTTTTCAACAAACAAATGGCATTTTAAAAAACGGTGTGTGGGGGGTGGGAATGGAGGGCTTTTCTTAAAACATGACTGGAAAAGTTATGCTTCTGGCTATGAATGAATAACTTCATACATCAGACTAATCCTCCTGCAGAAAATAATTGTGATAGCTGCATAAATTAAAAAAAAAAAAAAAAAGAGCTGTTCAAAAGCACCAGAGAACAACCAAGTCATGCAAGATTCAAGCATCCTAGATGCTGCAGGGAAAGAAAGCCCATTGAGGTGAGCTCTGTATTTAAAGCAACTTTGTGTCCTAAGGACATTTGCGAATTTGCATTGTCAGGGAATAAACCAAGTAGAAAGCAGCAGCTAGAGCTTGAGCAGTTTCTGAGCTAGAAAGAGAAGTTTGGAAGTTAAGGGCTATAGAAGCAGCAGCTAGGACTTGAGAGACTAACATGTGTGAGAACGGTGAACCAAAGAAAAGTGAGCCTAATACTCCTAATGTAATTTCCCCTCGAGATATTTTCAAATTCCTCAACTGCAAATATATGAAGAGACCAATAAACGAAGCAAAAATCAGTGCTGAAAGACCAAAAACAAAGGAGCCATTTTGTCAGTCTAACAGTGTTGGGGAGACAGACAAACAAAATTGCAATTTAGAAGCCACTAAGGACAAAGGGCATCATAAACATCCCAGAATTTCATTAGAGAAACTCAAAAGGCTTGAATTGTTAGGACAAACCAGAAATAGACCAGAGAGTTCGCAAAATATCATTTCTGGATTAAATCAATATAACTTGCTTATACTGTATCCACCTGCCAGAATGTTAACATATCTCTGCAAGAAGATAAAATCCACATTAAAGGAAACACTAAAAGGAACTAAAGGGGGTTGTTTGGGCAGAATAAAAATTTCCCATATGAAAGCATAGAACGTAGGATGGAAGAAAGAGTACTAGGTAAATTGGGGTAAGTACCACTCTAACATTTTTATGAAGAGAAATGAAAACATGTCCACACAAATATCTATACATAAGCAGCTTTATTCATAATAATCCAAACTTGTAAACAACCCGTATATGAACCAAGTGAATGGATACACAAAACGTGTAATAACCATACAATGGTTATTCTGCAATAAAAAGGAACATTAACACATGCAACCACTATTCTCCAAGTCATTATGTTCACTAAAGGAAGCGAGACACAAGGGAGTTCATATTACGAGTCAATTCATTAAAAATCCTAGAAAATGCAAAATCGCTAGTGACAAAAAATAAAATCAATGGTTGCCTGAGAGCTGGGAGTGACAGGAGGAAATACCCACAGTGTGACACAAGCAAAGTTTTAGGGGTGGCAGAAATGTTCTGTATCTTGATTTTAGTGGTGGACTCATGGGTGTATCCCTCTTTTAAAGCTCAGTGAACTATACATTTTACATGGGCACAGTTTATTATATACACATTATACCCCTTTTTTTTTCCTAAAAGAGAGTTGAAATTCCCCAAAGATAGATCAAAAAGATAACATGCTGTATTATTCTATTTTTATGAAGTTCAAAAACAGACAAAACCAATCTATGATAATTAAAATGGTGTATATCTTGCAGAACAGGTGTTCACTTATTGACCAGGAAACTTCTGGGTGCTCGTGAGTGATATCTTCTACATCTCTGAGAAATAGTTACATGGGACACTTATTTTGGAAACATTTATTGAGCTACACACTTAAAATGTGTGCACTTTTGTTGTTTTTGTTATACTTCAATAAGAAAATTTAAAGGTGGAGGATTGATAGAAATTAAAGAAAATCCAAGAGACGTAGCAACCAAAGGCAATGTATGGATGTCATATGGCTTATGATTTTAAAAACTCAACTGAAAAAAATGTGAGGAAATGAATGAAAATCAAACATGGACTATATATCATATATTAAAGAATACTTGCTCATTTTGTTGCATGCTACTGTGGTTACTTTTAAAGTCCTTATCTGCTAAGTAAACATACTAAAGTATTTATAGATGAAATAATTGAGTAGGATTTGGTTTAAACATCAGCAAAAAAAGAAACACACAGGCCAGGTGTGGTGGCTCACACCTGTAATCCCAGCACTTTGGGAGGCCAAGGTGGGTGGATCACCTGAGGTCAGGAGTTCAAGACCAGCCTGACCAATATGGTGAAACTCCGTCTCTACCAAAAATACAAAAAATTAGCCAGGTATGGTGGTGGGTACCTGTAATCCCAGGTACTTGGGAGGCTGAGGCAGGGGAATTGCTTGAACCTGGGAGGTGGAAGTTGCAGTGAGCCAAGATTATGCCATTTCACTCCAGCCTGGGCAACAAGAGTGAAACTCCATCTCAAAAAAAAAAAAGAAAAAGAAAAAGAAAAACACATGTGCTCAAGGATAGGTTGATCATCATGGAAGCTGGATGACAGATGCATGAGAATCCATACTATTCTCTTGAGTTTTGCATATACATAAGAATATTTTTACAAAGTAAAAATACAATTCAAGTGAAGGTGAGGTTCAAGGATGAGGCAGAGGGCCCAGGAGGGTGTGAAGATGTCTTTTGTGCCTATGACCTATATTCTACTCTTTGCACTTTGAAGATTAAAATATCCACAGCATCAAAATGGCTATGTCAAAATGTCTTGCTTCAGAATGAACATGGCAAGAAATTCCTCAGGGGCCCAGAAACATGACAAGCATGAAAAGAATGAAATGTAAGAGAGTCCAATTAGGTCCTGAATGACAGCCAGGCAGATATATGATGACAAACAGTGTCCTTCCTTTCTCCAGAGACTGATCTATTTTGGGCCCAAAGAGAGGAAAACGAGCTTGTTTAATCCTGGGAATTTCACCATCCTTCTTCTGGTCCCCAGTTATCTCCATCTGAAGCCTATTCAGGTTTTGGAAGGGAGAGAATAAAATGGGCAGCTGAAAACCAGATTCTGATGGCATCAGTCAGAATCCTGGCAGGACACAGATGTCATACTCATCTACAACTCTGAAGAGAAATAAACTATTTTCAGAAGTGGACGGTGGGTTACAAGGTAAGGATTTGAAGCACCTGGGACTAGCTACAGCAGGATACCTTTAGTATCCTGGGCCTAAAAAAGTAAAGAAAGAGAACATGTTATCAGGGCCTGGTGAGGTAAAGGTGGGTGGGGTAGGGGTAGGGGGTTGGGGGTGACACGACTATCATCACTGCTGCAGCCTTGAAGGGACACAGACCCTGAAAAACATGATAAGACAGACTTCCATGGGAGTAAACATCCCCCATCTCTCTCTCTCTGCCCATTGCCTGATCTCTTTCCAGGACCTCCCATTGACCAAGCCAAACTGGAAGACAGAGACATGGAAGACCAGGTAACACAGTCAACCTCCTGGGTCAACAAGCAGGGCAGACAGAGTTGCTTAACAGACTAGGAAGGTGGGGGAAGGAGAATTACCAGCACATGCCCCCAAAGGATAATTTACACCACACTGGAATACATAAGATCTTCAAAGTCACAGTTAGTTAGAACTGATGGCCATTTGGCAAAATCTAATTCAGTCAGACCCAGGGTTGCAGATCCTTAATTTAAAAGGAACTGAGTATTTCTAAACATTTCATAAGAGGCCTGAAGACGATGAATGATGACAGATTCTTTACTCACACACACACACACACACACACACACCCCATGGGGGAAATATTAAGGAGCTACTCACACTCATTCTTGAGTTTGTAAAACAAAAATCTTTTCTTCTATATTAGAAATTTCCAGAGTAAATGCACAAAGGGGAGAAAGATGGTTGCATTTTCCACTGGGCTTTAACCGTCCCTTTAGGAGAGAGAAGAGTTCAGAACAAAGTCATCACAGGTGGAAATAACCACAAGAGCAGATGGGAGAGGAGTATCCTCTTTGCGCCCACCCAACTCTCTAGGGGCATGTGGTCCTCTCTTGGTTGGTGACACCAACCCTGCTTCCTCTGGCCCTGGGTTTTGCACCTGCTGCTTTCTCTGCCCTTAATGTGCTTTCCTCCCTTCCTACACTTGTTAACTCCTATCCCCATCTCAGCTCAATTGTCACTTTCCAGAGGAAACTTTCCCATGTTCCCTAATGAGGTCAAAGCCCCTAAGACACACTCTCATAGCATCTGGAACTTTTCCTTCATGAAAGCGCTTTCACAGTTTGTGGTATGGCTGTTAGATATTGTCTGTCTCCCCAGCTGAACTGGTAGTTCCACGTGGCAAGGACTATGTGTATCTTTGTGTACCATTGCATTTCCAGGGCCTCACGTATAATCTGACTCATAGTAGGCATCCAACTATTGTTGAATGAATGAGTCTTCACTGCAAGAGAAAGTAACAACAGTTTTCCACTCTAGAGACAATCTACATTTTTCCCTTTAATGTACAGCATGATTTTGTTTTCTTCTCCCCCCCCAACCCCCACCAACAGCGTTAAATTACTGGAAACACATCCCATGCTCATAGATGGGTAGAGTCAATATTGTGAAAATGACCATATTTCCAAGAGCAATCTACAGATTCAATGCAATTCCCATCAAAATACCATCATCATTCTTCATAGAACTAGAAAAAACAATCCTAAAATTCATATGGAACCAAAAAAGAACCTGCATAAACAAAGCAAAACTAAGCAAAAAGAACAAATCTGAAGGCATCATATTACCCAACTTCAAACTATACTATGAGGCAAAGTGATCTTAACTGTACGAAGCTAAATCCTACACCTAGATTCACAGATGCAAAAGTGTTTAATAAAACCAAGTTATGTGCCTTCTTAGGCTCATGTACATGCTGTGCACAGATGGTCTTGTAAACAGGTTTTAGATATGCCCAAACTTTCTCCAGCCACAAAATCAAGAATGATCACCTTAGGGTTTCAGTATACTCAATTCTTTATACTCCTTCTATGATCAAGGATAGTAGTATCTGCAGTAGTTTCCTCCCAACCAGAAAGAAATGAATTGGCAGAATATATTTCCTTGCCTCCAGAAATAACTTATCATTAGAATCATCTGATATTTTTAGGATCTGGAATCTATGTTCTGTATTTGTAAGGGTGACTATGAGACTTGAACATCCACCAGGGACCTTAAAGTCATGTTTTCAAAACACATCCCCCACCAAAACAGTGTGCTATTACCAAATATGTTTGGGGAATGCAACCGTGAAATTTACAACATACACTAACAGAGAGTTGGAGAAGTCCCATGGCTGGGAGAGCTTGGCAAAGGGAAATGTATTTCCCTCGCATATCTGAGAAATTGTAATTTCAAATACTTCCTCTTACTATCCTGAAGGCCTTGTTTTAGGAAACGTTGCACTGGAGGAAAGATGTTCTAGAATAGGTAGGAACTACAAGATTGAAAAAGAGAAAATTTAACATGCTTGCCTGCTGCTGAATCTATTCTATACATCCTGTTTTTCTTCATAGGTGTTTGCCCCACAATATTTTTGTTTTCTCATTATCTCAAATGTTAAATTGGGAGAAAACAGTATTATAAATATAAGCATGTTGAAAAACTGATACTCTGAAATATTGAAAATTTGAAATTGATTAATGTTAGTTCCTAAAGGAAATTATTTTACTGAAAAAATTGGTTCTATTAATCTAAATAGATACATTTATTAATATATGTTGAATACATAGGCATGTACCTAGGAGTTTTGTAGCGAGCATGTTGATTTAGAAATGAGCATACAAATACATAACTTCACGTAATAAGTATGCTGAACAAGCATGATTCATTGCATAAAACAAAACATTTTACTCTCCTTGCCCCTCTAAATTTGATTAGGTGGTAATAATCTTCCCTTGCCCTTGGATAAAAACTACAGCAGGTTCATGAGTTTGCTGTACACAGGTAATGGGCAGTTCTAAAACAACCTCAGGTTACACATAGAGTCCCAGGTGAGAAAACAAACTCCACAACCATGTTGCTTTTGTATGGAATCCTTCCCCTTCTCAGCTTGGCCCTGCTTCAGACTGAAAGCCTGCAATGGAACGATGGGCGTGGTGATTTTTTCCTCCTCCAGATCAACCTGTGGCTCCTCCACCTTATTAGCCAGCATTCTGCCTTTCTCAAGGTTGAAGAAACTAAGAGACAGAAGAGCTCCTCCTTGTGCTAGTTCTGTTGTAATCTAGCTTGACTGTCTTTGGGCTTGGCAGATAGTTAGGGCTGACACTTTCTCTTTTGATAAGCTTTTATGGATTCTGCAGAGGTTTCCTGCTGGGTTCTTCTCTCACATGGCTCACTAGATCCCAGGTGGGTGGGTGGCTGGGGACACTCCATTCCGAGCCCCAGGTCACCTAGGCATCTGCCTTGGACCTCATATGCTGCTTTTCCATGACTCCTTCACTTACTATATTGAAGTAGATCAAAAACAACCCCACGTTGGCTCTCTCCTTTGCACAGTCCAGAACTGATCCTCAGGAAACACACACATCTCATGCCTTGACAAAAGCTGGGAAATATTGGCCACTTTGCAAGAAGTAGCATTCCTACCCTACCACCCAAGCAGTTGGCCAGCCCCTCTTCTTCTGGCTTTCCAGAGTTTTAGGGTGAGTCTCAAATGCATGGGCCCTCTAAACTTCCCAGGCTTGATGCAGGCACAAGCCTCTGGTTTTCCAACTGCAAGAAACGATTCAGAGCTTTCTGATTAGTCCTCTTAATGATTCCTATCGGGGTTTTGGGTTACAAGATAGTACACCCTACTTTTTCTCCCAAGAGGGTAATGATGACTCAATACATGGCCACAGTTCTCTCTCAAGAGACATCTTCTGTAGTCTCCTCTGGACTCATATATACAAAAGCCATAGACCAGGATCATGACTTTCTATATAAGGCAGCTGTCTTTTGGTAGCTGTATTATGGGTACCTCTGTGAAACTGAGACAATACAACCACTCTAACATTCTATTACCTACATCGCACATGTGTATGTGTGTGTACGTTATATTATACAGTTTCTATAACAACTTCAAATAGTTAAGAGTGCTATAAGAGCCGCAACACTCCCCAATTCAATTATAATCTCCAACTCTCACTGATCACTGCTGATTTGGTTATAAATGACTTCACAACCAAAAGCTTACCTTGAGAATTTTTCAATCCATATGTTCCTGGATTCAAATAAATAAAACCTACTTGAAATGTGTGGACTTAAAATAGTCTTCCAACGCATTCCTCACACATTAAATTACTCTCAAATAACTAGCTATTGGTGACATTCCTGATAGTGCCCTAGATTTCTCAACTTTTGCAAGAGCCCAGATGGTCAGAAAGAACTTTACCAAATTTGGTTACTTGTTTTTAATGGAAATATTTTAAATGTTCTTTTAACAATCGTCTCAGTTGCATTTAAAGACTACTTAGCAGTTTTTGCAACTAGGAGAACAGATAATTACCAGAGTAAACTAGCAAATTCCTTATAACCTGAAATGGGAAGTAATGCATGGTCAATAATATAAAAAATTATTTATATATGTATATTTACACACACATTTTTAAAAATTATGTGAGCAAAATGGTATTAAATCTGGTTAATGCTGCCCATGTCCATTTGAAAAACAACAGTGTAAATTGCCTAAGAAAAAAATTCTCTCATAGTTAAGTCAGATGCCTAATTATATCATCCTTTATCTGGGACTGTCAAAAATAAAACATTTTGGATCTATTCACAATAAAATATGACATTTTCAGATTCAATTTCATACAAGTTTTTTTATCCATTATGCTCACAGACCAAAAGTGACTAGATTCATCAGCCAAGAAGAATATTTTAAAGAGCTACTAAGAACTTTATAAAAATAATTCTGATTTTCTTTTGTGGGAGGAACAATATCTTTGAGAGGAGTTAGAAAAAAATGAGGAAAAAAATTTTTTAAAGAAAAATAAGCTCACCAATGTTACTACAGAGCAGAACTGAAATGGCATTACTCATGGTTCTAAGGGTAAAAGTGGGGGGAGGGGGAAGCAACACTGTAAAGTAACTGATTATTTCATTCTCTTCACCTAGCCTTAATTCAAATCAGAACACTTTTTTCACCTGCATTACTTCAAACAATTTACCAGAAAAAGAAGAGAAAATGTGTATTACATAACCCAGAGCACATAGAGCGAAACTGCAATGTTATCATTCAGCAATTAAAATGCTCTAGTTTATTTTTAAAGTAACTCAGAATTGGCCATGCTCAAGAAGCGGTCCTAAATACAGCAAGAGAGCTCTTCGTTTAATACAATACAGATTTTTCCTAACAGCTTCCTCTGCTACTTCACGTATTTCTTTCATATCCCTACATGGCCCTCCAAAGACATATACCTTTAGCAATGTACACTAGGAAAACATATCGCTGTGGAAAGGCATGGAAGAGAGTATACTCTCTTTACTTCCTTTAGCGTGAGGCAGAAAATATTTCTTACAGGACAGCCATCCAATACCTGAGCACTTTTAAATACTCTGCAGCAGGTAATTTGTTTTTCAGATGGGTCGGAATTAAAAGCAACACAGAAAGTCATAATGGAGTGAGAGACTAGATTTTTCTCCAAAGTTAGAGCCTTTAGATTTAAGCTCCTGCAATTCTGAAGGGCCTCAGAGATAAGGAAATCATGCTGCAAATGTGAAAAGTGAGATTTAGAGAGGTGAAGTGACCTGCCCAAGGCCTCCTAGAAAGAAGAGACTCTGGTACCCAAGGCCCTCAAGTCCAGGGTTCTTTCCACTTGCCCACGTTTTCCATGGTTGTCCTCTCCTCTGCCCCTTGATCTGACAGATGTTCAAAGGATTACTTAAAATAGTCCCCTGCTCAAAATAAAAAGGGCTTGCCAAAAGAAGAAAAACACTTTGAAATATAGATTCCAATTAACTGCCTCTGATTGCTGGATAACTCAAGTCTCCCAGAAACCAATTCCAGCAGTATGTGTTATTTATTTATAGCCAACCTTTGTTCCAAAAATAACTTGATATGTTTTACAGAAATACGTAGAATACATACAATGCAGAAAATTATTGCAAAGGAGGAAAAAGGACGGGAAAAGCTAGCCTATTAAAAGTGCCCATAGTAGGATATCACGGACAGGGAAAGAATTAGTATTCTAAAAGTAATCTTGGAGATGAATTGTCATACACCAAGAAAGCAATTTATATACCTGGTGGTTTAACAGCAATTATTATAATGAATGCAATAATAGTGACCCAGCAGAAATACACTGTGAGTTGAAATAAAATGTTAACAAGAGTTTGTGGGGAAGGATAAGACACAAAATTCCTGATAATGTCTCAATATGCAGGATTTGGACTTCTGAAGCAAGTCACTCCTAAGCCTTCAAGCTTAGGAAAGAAGGGGAAAATGAGAGGAGGATAGATGGGAAGACGATGGGGCAGGGAGTTGGGGAGTGGGTAGAGGGAACCACAACAGGTTGAGGTCCACCGAGGTATCACTTATCAAAGAACTGAAAATTTATCAGGTAATTGGAAGCTCAAATTCACATGTCACCTGGACTCAACTACACTTTTGTTATGTGATAATGCAATATGGTATAAATCAATTGGCTTGGATTTTAAAATTAGAGCCCAGTGATCTGTGTAAGGAAATCATAAATCCAACTTGTATTTTTCTAACAGGGTTAACAACTCATGACGCCAGCTTAAATTCAGAAAAATCAATGGTCTGGGCTTAAGAACAATTGTGCGTGGTACTTTATCTCCCTGGTCTAGTGTAGCAGGTGGGCAGTCTAGGAGTTGAGGGTGAAGGATTTGGGGGAGGAGAGAAGCCTGGAGCAAAGGAAACAAACATAAAACACTGAATATTGCTAAAAACACCACATGCCGGGTACATCGGAAGAGGGGCACTTACATATAGTAGACAGTGAAAGTCTGGACACCTCTTACTTGATGAAGCATTGCAGGAGCAAAGGCAAAACACTCCTGTTGCTTTTCTTGTTCTGCAAAAACTCTCCAGAGTTAACCGAGCTAAAGTGAGATGAAAACCTAAAAAAACGAGCGAGTCAGAACTCCCACTGACAGCTCCTGAACCCGACCTTCCTAAAGGCGTTTGTGCCTGTCTTAAGCCAGCAACTCCCTTCTCAGGTGCAGTTTGTTGACCCCCTCTTCACTTGGAAACATCTGACGTTCACTCAATGATAAGGGGCATATGGAGGAACAAAGCTGTGGCAGTGGTAGAAGAATTAATACTCTAACTTTTATGGATGGCAGTTAACATTGCGTATGCGGGTGTTTATGTAAGTATATGTACCTACGTATACACACATATATGTTATACATTATTGACATAGGAATTCCATTTTCATGAAATTCTCCTTGAGAAATGATTGAAGAACAATGCAAAGATATACATACAAAATTCTTCATTGCGACCAGGCACTGTAGCTCACGTCTGTAATCCCAGCAGTTTGGGAGGCCGAGACGGGTGGATCACGAGGTCAGGAGATTGAGACCCTCCTGGCTAACACAGTGAAACACCGTCTCTACTAAAAATACAAAAAAATTAGCTGGGTGTGGTGGCTGGCACCTGTAGTCCCAGCTACGTGGGAGGTTGAGGCAGGAGAATGGCAGAATGGCGTGAACCTGCGAGGCAGAGCTTCCAGTGAGCAGAGATTGCACCACTGCACTCCAGCCTGGGAGACAGAGAGAGACTCCGTCTCAAAAAAAAAAAATAACAAATTCTTCATTGCAGCATTGCTTCTAAGAACCAAAGTTGCACACAAACTAGAAGTCGTTCAAAGGGGGTGATCCAAGCCGAGTGTAATATATTTTACTCATACAATGTAATACTATACTGAAATTATAAATGATGATATAAAATTCTATGGACATGATACGTGGTAAAATAAAACGACAAAATAGTATTACTGGATGTATCGACTGTGTGAGTGTGTGTATGTGTGTGAATAAGAAAGTGTGGGAGAAAATCCTCCTGCATATTAATCAAGCTTATTGCTATTGTAGTAGGATAACTAATACTTTTTAATATTTTTCTGTCGTGTTAGATTTTTAAATTTTAACTTTTATAAAACAGTCAGGTATGACTTTTATAGTCTGGAAAAAAAACCCAGCAATTTCCATTTTGGATCTTGAACACAATAGGAAGGATAGCGGGGTGGCAGCAGTCTCTGGGCAAAGCAGACATCAACCAGGGCCTGTAAGGCTCTCACTGCACAAAGCACCAGCACCTGTCCCATAATGGCTTCTGTTTTTACACAAAATTCCACCAACTGGGTACATCTTCTCAAAGAGGGGAAACAAATGCACCAAAATTAATTGTAGAACTTATCTTTATGTTCTGTGGGCCAGAAAACTCAGTCTATCCTGTGCTTCTGAGAGCAAATAATGTCCTTTCTAGGCCTAAAATACAGAGTCTTCTATTTTGGGCTTATGGTACCTCTGTTGTCTCATTGTTCAAGTGCATGTAAAAGTATTAATTCAAAAAACCCATGTTCTCTGCTTAAAGCACAGAAATTGTCAACAAAACATACTATTAGAACACATGCCTCTCACTCAGTCATTTCTTTATCTTAGTTTCATGTAGTCTATTCCAGAGCAAGGAATTTGCAATGTCGAGGTAAGAGACCTAAGAGGACCTTAGAGATCACCCCATTCAGCACCCTCATTTTTCACAAGAGAAAGCCCAGACCAGTCATCAAGTGAGCTAGCCAGGACTAAAGCCGAGGGTCTGGCAGTCAGTCCACTGTTTATCACTTCAGTTCTAATTCCATTCAAGACACAGCTGTAGCTTCCCCCTTTTAGAGAATCTGAATATTCCTTTAGCTAATGCTAAAATAAATCAGACTTTCGACATCTGATGTGACACACAGAGAGAAAAAGGCAGCAAATCTAACACGGTGTACCAGTTAGCTTTTACAAATGCATGAGAAATACTTTCAATAACGGAAAACACTACGTATACTACTTTATGCAATCGACATTTGCTTCTGTGATAGAAAAGGGAAAAAGTTCAGGGAAAGAAAACTACATGGGTCATCTGGTGATGTTTTTAAAAGGTTTACTTTCAGAGGCCCATAATTTAAAGTGTTTTTCTTTTTCTTCTATCAAAACCAAACACAGTTACTAGAAAACTTCTGAAAAATGCAACAAAATGTTAAGAAGCAAAAAAAGAAAACATCTCACATAATTCAGCCAACAAAAAACAACCACAGTTAAAATGTTGGTGTAGTTCCTTCTAGGTTTTTTTCCTTTTTGAATGGTTGAACACTTTATATATATATATATATACCATTTCCAAGTTCTGTTTTGTTTTTTACCTAAATTATACCTAAGCATTTTACGAATTCATTAAAAACTATTTATAAACATTATTTAATATATGAATAATATTCTATGGCATAGATGTTCCAAAGTTTATTTTTTTCTTTATGCATGTCATTTAGGGTTTTTCTTTTATACATAATGCTATAATGAGCATTGTAAGAAATCCATCTTGATCTCAATTTCTGATTAGTTTCTTGTCTTAAATTCCTAAAATGGGGAATTGCCGGGTTAAATACTATGAGCATTTTAAATTACCAGAAAGTTTATAACAAATTTTGTTGTTCCTACCAAAAGTACATAGAAGTACCCATTTTATAATCTTTTTTCAGTAAAAAGTATTTTTAAACCTTTGTTAATTTTACAGGTGACAAAATTAAAATTAAAATTTATTTTAATTTGAATCTTTATTATTGAAAAATTCCATATACCCATTGGCCATTGTGTTTCTCCTTTGGCAGATCTACTCTTAAGGTCTTGGCCCATTTACTGACTGAGAAAAAAGGAAAGCATTTTGATAGATCCAGTCTTTTTTTTCAATACGTAGATAAATAATGAATTTTTTAAATAAATTAATAACCTTATTTAATTCACTAAAGCTTAAGAAACACAAACTCCTGGCCTGATCAGTTGGAGGCTGTAGAAAAAAGAGCAGAACACACTTTTTTTCCAAGTGTATTTTGTATAAGCTCTATCTAATCAATGAAATGTTCCTGCAACTTTCTGCGTCTGCTCATTCCAAGCATCAGATTAACAAACGGTTGACATAAAATGAAGAGCCACATGCTATTTCTTTGGCATGTGGCATATAAAAATCACAAACTCTCTCTTTAAAAGTAGAGTGTTCTGGATCACACCGGTCCACTGAGCAAACCTATTCACTGCATTTCCCACCCAAAGTACTTTCTAAATGATACTAAAGAAATGCAAAAGTGCAAACTCATAACCACAAAGAGAATGGGAAGAAGCCATTAGAAGATGAATGATTTGAATAAAAGTCTGTTGACTTCTGAACCACAGCAAAGGAAACCACAGCCTAAAAGGGGATTGCGGCAAAGCAGGGCCAACCTGCCTGATTATTCCAGAAAGAATCGGGCCTCAGACACAGGATGGAAGAGATTGGTGGGGCTGAAAAAGAGGATTAATTACAGGTCAGGATGTATATGTAACGACCACCTTTCATCCTGGCTCTCCATGTGGACTAGCCTGAGGCCAAGCACCAGTTTCAAGGCAATAAAAAAGTGTCTGGGGAGAACCAGGACAGTTATCATTAGTGTTAAAACCTCACTCTAGGCCAGTCGTGGTAGTTCATGTCTGTAATCCCAGCACTTGGGAAAGCCAAGGCAGGCGGATCACTTGAGGTTAGGAGTTCGAGACCAGCCTGGTCAAAATGGTGAAACCCCATCTCTACTAAAAATACAAAAAGTAGGGCCAGCTGTGGTGGCTGACGCCTATAATCCCAGCACTTTGGGAGGGGCAGACAGGTGGATGATGAGGTCAGAATATCGAGACCATCCTGGCTAACACAATGAAACCCCGTCTCTACTAAAAATACAAAAAATTAGCTGGGCGTGGTGGCGGGCGTCTGTAGTCCTAGAGACTCAGGAGGCTGAGGCAGGAGAACGGTGTGAACCTGGGAGGCAGAGCTTGCAGTGAGCTGAGATCACGCCACTGCACTCCAGCCTGGGCGACAGAGTGAGACTCCATCTCAAAAAAACAAAAACAATACAAAAAAGTACCCGAGCGTGGTGGCAGGTGCCTGTAATCCTAGCTACTCGGGAGGCTGAGGGAGGAGAATTGCTTGAACCTGGGAGGCAGAACTTGCAGCAAGCCAAGATGACAGCATTACACTCCAGCCTGGGCAACAGAGTGAAAGTTCATCTCAAAAACAAACAAACAAGGCCGGGCGCGGTGGCTCAAGCCTGTAATCCCAGCACTTTGTGAGGCCGAGACAGGCGGATCACGAGGTCAGGAGATCAAGACTATCCTGGCTAACACGGTGAAACCCCGACTCTACTAAAAAAATACAAAAAACTAGCCAGGCGAAGTGGCGGGCGCCTGTGGTCCCAGCTACTCGGGAGGCTGAGGCAGGAGAATGGCGTAAACCCGGGAGGCGGAGCTTGCAGTGAGCTGAGATCTGGCCACTGTACTCCAGCCTGGGCAACAGAGCGAGACTCCATCTCAGAAAAAAAAAACAAAAAACAAACCTTACTCTAGCACATTGAGATCCCCCAGTTCCCATGCACACACCCTAAATTGAAACTCTTCAAGCTTGCTATTCACAAGACCCACCCGCTTAAAAATAGACCCCAACAATAGCCTTCTTATTGCCTCATTCTTTCACACACACACCACAGATCACCAGAAATTTAACATGACAAGAAAGTCTACCACAGAAAAGAAAATGAGAAAGTAAAACAACAGAAAACATGACACTGGAGAAAACAGTTTAGGGGAAAGACACAAACTTTAAAAATAAAATCTAGTTAATATCATCAAGAAAGATTTGAGGAGATTTGGTAACTGCAAAACAAAAACGGTTCTATTAAAAAGGAATAATCAGATAAGAAAGAGCTCTTTGGAATTATATAAATGCATAAATAAAAAAATTCAATAGAAAGTTTGGAGGCAAAGTTGGAAAAAATCTCCTAGACCAAGTACAGAAATAAGTGAGAAAAAAATAAAATATATAGATGAACAATTCAGGAGGTCTAAGGATGATTAATGGAATTTTCACAATAAGAAAAAAAGAAACTGGAGTGGAGGGAATTATCAAAGAGATTACATTAGAAAATTCCCCAGAGTTAAAGGGAAAGATGAATGTTCAAAGTATAGGAATCTACTTGATACCAAGAAGAATTAACTGTAAAATGATAGAAAAATGAAATTCCTCGCAACTTCCTGAATAGTGAAATAAAAGAAGGTAGCCTACAAAATAAGTAAGAATCAGAGTAGCGTCAGACTTAGCAGCAGCAGGATTGCATACTAAAAGACAGGGAGAAGGATTTTCAACAAAGAGGTCTATACCCAAACTATCAATTGTGTTTTGAGGGCAAAATAAAAAATTCTAAACCTGCAGGGATGCAGAAAGTTTACCTCCCATTCACCCTGATATGGTTTGAATATTTGTTCCTGCCTAAATTTCGTCAAAATGTAATCCCCATGCTGGAGGGAGGGCCTGGTGGGAGGTGTTTGGATCATGGGACAGATCCCTCATGAATGGCTTGGGCTATTTCCTTGGTGACAAGTGAGCTATTGCTCTGAGATCATGTGAGATCTGGTGGTTTAAAATTGTGTAGCACCTCGCTTCCCTACTCTCTCTCTCCTATCTTTGCTACATTATGTGCCTACTTCCCCTTCCCCTTCTGCCATAATTGTAAGCTTCCTGAGGCCTCCCCAGAAGCCGAGCCAGCACCATGCTTCCTGTAAAACCTGCAGAACCATGAGCCAATTAAACCTCTTTTCTTTATAAATTACCCAGTCTCAGGTATTTCTTTATAGCAAAGCAAAAATGGTCTAATACACACCCTTTCTTAGGAAGCTAATAGCAAAATCAGAAGGCAAATTAGAAAAGAAAGAAAACTCATTCGAACCAGCAAACAGTGACTCCAACCCTGGAGAGCAACGGGCACATCTCAGTATGATTCTACACAGCATGTCTACAGAGCAACCTGTTCAAATGGGAGCAAAATGGAGGTCTATAAGAGACAGGACTAATATAACAAAGAATGTAATTATTAGCTTGAAAAAACTTGAAGATATTATTGAGGTATATACTCAGAAAAGGCAATAGGACATCAGAAATTCCAGCAAAAACAAACAAAAATAACTTTATTAGAAAAACTTGAAATATATATTACAGAAACTAAAAGGTGGAATGATTTTGATAAAATGATTTAAAGGAAGAGAACCCATTTGAACCTGATTCTAGACACAATCTTTGAGTATCACAGGAATTGAGACAGAGACCATGTGGGGCTGCACTAAATAATTTAGCAAAATCTTAATTGTGCAAATATTTTCATTATTTCCAACTTTGGAAAAATCACAAAGAAAGACCACTCTGGTGACAGAGCAAATGTAAATTAAATTTGACAATGCAAAAGTAATGGTATATAGCTGACTGAGAATGGAAAGTGGAAGGGAAAGAAGACCAGTGAAGAAAAGGGTATTGAGTGCCCATATCTCATCCTGTGATATGTGGAGGCAAGAGACACAGACTAGATTGATGCACCAATCAGGGGAGGTATAAATACAATTTAGAAGTGGCAAGCCCAATAGAAGTTGAGAATGATGTCATGTTATGGTGGGAGCATGTGAAAAGGTTAGTGTAAGTTAGTATAAGCCAAATACTTCCTGTCTTTGGAAGAAAATCAGTTGATAACATAAAAAATAAATAAGCGTTGGCCGGGCGCGGTGGCTCAAGCCTGTAATCCCAGCACTTTGGGAGGCCGAGACGGGTGGATCACAAGGTCAGGAGATCGAGACCATCCTGGCTAACACAGTGAAACCCCGTCTCTACTAAAAAATACAAAAAACTAGCCGGGCGAGGTGGCGGGCACCTGTAGTCCCAGCTACCCAGGAGGCTGAGGCAGGAGAATGGTGTGAACCCGGGAGGCGGAGCTTGCAGTGAGCTGAGATCCGGCCATTGCACTCCAGCCTGGGCAACAGAGCGAGACTCCGTCTCAAAAAATAAATAAATAAATAAATAAATAAATAAGCGTTAACTAGCAATATGGAAGTAAAACAAGGAATGTTGAAAAGTGATTGCATTTAGGAAGCTCAGGTGGAGGTGGGAAGGGTGGGATTGGAAACTATTACTTTCCACTGTAGGTGTTTCAAAACCATTTGATTTTTAAGTACGTGCTGATTTTTACTTTCATAAAAAACAACTCCAAGATATTATAAAAAGAGCAACTATATTGTTACAAGCTCTTTTACTAAAAACAACAATACATAATGGAGCCTGTATGAAATACTGTCTTCTAAGCCGCTGGACAACTCTGGAGGAATAGTGAATAAAGTATAACTGGATTTATTTATAACAAGGAGAGAGCAAATGCAGTGTACGGAAATGAGACACATCATTTTATCTCGACAGAACAATTAAGCTTTCATTAGGGCTTAATGACAGGATGACATTTGGGGGTTTGGAGGGTAAGCACATCACCTTCATTATCAAATCAAAGATTATCCAGTATCAAGAGGAACTGTTTTATTTATTCTGTATTCTCCTCGAACTCCCCACCCCAAGCTTTGTCATGACCCTAGATAAAGATGGGAATTGAACAAAAAGTTCCCTAGTGCTAATTGCATATTCTTTCATATCCCCAAGATTGCTGTCTCCTAGCCAATTCATATTAATATCACAGAAAGCAGACAGCAAGTGTATATTTCAATACACAGCTAGGTACATTTCCCAGAATGTATTTTTGAAGGGGTTAGTCGTTGGAAGGTTGGCAAGACACTAGTGACTCCATGTTTTGGCTACTATGCCTTTCTGTCCTGAAAGCCTGGTGTCCATGTTATTTAGAACAGCCTGGGTAAACTTATTACTGCACCCTGTGTTCACAGAAAAGGTTGGTTCTGAGTTCAATTACAATCCCTAGCAGTTTAAATGATAGCTGATGTGCTATAATCTAAAATAAATTGCTTTTCTCAAGAAGCCATGTAAGCCTTCGCACTGCAACTTAGCAGAGCTGCTAGTTTTATCTCATCTGAAACTCAAGTAGGGTACAAAAGCAGGACCTCTGAACTCCTGTTTTTACCTCAAATGTCATTCTTCTACAATTCTGGGGCTCTCTGTTCCCCCCAAACTCCTATCCCAGAACTAGATTTATGAGAAAGCAACAGTGTTTTCATTTTTTAATGCAAATCATCATTTTGTGTTTGTTGTTTTCTATACAAGCTGCACACTTTGCCTGGGGTCTTTTGAAAGAACTCTATTACTGGGGACAAGATTTGTTCTTCCTGTTCCCACAGCTAGAAGGCTTACCTGCTACTATGGGCCAAGATAGCAAATGTGAGGATGTCCGCACCCAAATGAATTGGGGCACCTCTACAGACTCTCCATTCAAACTCATATCCTTCCCCTCTCTCCAAAGGGAATGGAGGAAAAGGAAGCAAACTTGTCAAACGCTCAATATGTGAAATGATAATTCTGGCTTTCTCCACCCTCCATCTCCCCGGGAGTTTTTCCCAAAGGTCCCATTGGCCCAAGCTCAAGCCTCAGCACTCCTCTAACGGAGATGCTTGTGGATCCCTTTGATGCCTTTCCACAAAGGCAATTAGAAGGGTTTCCAGCACTAACTATGTACATTCTTTCAGATTTAACAAGGCAACTTAATTAACACTGCTGTTTTTCTGCTAGTCAACAAGAGAAAATTGTCCTTTCAAGAGATTTTGCACATTGACAAAAATAATCCAGTAATACTTTTCCCTTTCAAATGGTTTTCTTCTATTGAGATTGAAAGAGGTTGGTTTGCAGAGCGCTATATGGTGTGTGCTCAGCAGCATTTTTCTGAAAGGGAATTTTTTTATGTTCACAAAAAAAAAAAACAACCAGGAAAAATAAAAGCCAAATGAATACTTTAAACAAATTCAAACTCAAACTTAGAGCCACTCAGAAGGCAAGGAAGTCCTATTTCTTTTTATAACATACATGCAACCATGCCACAGGAGGATATGAAATGTAGCTCATGAATTATGTCCATCCCCAAGCTCTCTTGGAGCTATAATAATTAGAAAGAGACAAAGCGCTTGTTCTCAACCAGTGTCCCTAGGAGGCACTAGGAAATGGAGGGGGTGAGGACATTTCTTAGATGTCTCAGCAATTGGAGGGCAAAACTGACATCTAGAGAGTTCTCAAAATGTTGCTAAAAGTTCTGTAGTGTGTTATTACCACATGGCAAAGGATTTTCCTGCCCAGAATGCCAATAGATCCCCCTTGGGAAACACTGACCTCAGTTGGGAGGATGTCAATGCTGCACTAAGGCAAAATGAGCTCGTTGTCCTGGGTCCTTCATTTTCTCATTTTGCAAACCCAGGTGTCTGGCAGATAGTCAATGACTAAAGGAATCATCTAGTGGTGAAATGATGGTAAGTCACTTATCCATTCAATAAATATGTATTAAGTACCATCTGTGTACAGTGAAATTACAGCTATTGACCAAGAGTCTCTCCTTGACCAAACTTTAATCAGGCTCCTCTGATTCTCTCCCTAATCAGGCCTTAACTTTTGGATTTCTGTGTCTTTCTCTGTATTGCCCAATTTTAGCAAGAATCCTCTTAGACTGGTTTATCCAGAATACTTCATCTTCAATATCTGATTACCCTCAATATCTGATCAGATTCCATATCCACCACCATCCCTTAGGTGGTTCTAATCACATGGCCTGCCTTTAGGTACATTTTACAACAATGTATCCAATTTTCCTGATCCAATTTTTTTGCATCCTTGCCAGCATTTGGCGTTATTGCTATTTTTTTTTTCAATTTTTTGTGGTAAAATATACATAACATAAAATTTAGCATCTTAACCATTTTAAGTGTATATTTCAGTGGTATTAAGTATATTCATATTGTTTACAACCATCACCACCTATCCATCTCCAGAACTCTTCATCTTGCAAAACTGAAACTCTACACCATTTAACAACTCTCAATTCCTACTTCTCCTCAGCCCCTAGCCACCATTCTACTTTCTGTCTCTACCATTTTGAATACTAAAGGCACCACAAATAGATGAAATCATACAGGATCTGTCTTTGTGTGATTGTCTTATTTCACTTAGCATAATGTCCTCAAGTTTCAATCATGTGTAGCATATGTCAGAATTCACTTCCTTTTTAAGGCTGACTGATAAGGAGGGACTTCCTTCTGTCCCATTTTGCTATTGATTTTCTATATACCTTACAGTTTTTTTTTCTGTCCCTCATTTCCTGTCTTCTTTTGCGGTTAGTTTATTTTTTGTAATGAAACATTTAAATTCCTTTCTCATTTCCCTTTGTGTATATTCTGTATCTATTTTCTTTATAGTTATCATGGGGATTATATTTAATACCCTAAAGTTATCAATTCTAATTTGGAATTATATCAGCTTAACTTTAATAACATACAAAAACTTTGCTCCTCTACTTCTCTGTCCCCCCTTCTTTAAAGTATTGATGACAAAAAATTATACCTTTGTGCAATATGCTCCAGAATATAAACTAATATTTTAAAAGATGTATTAGCTTCTTAAATTCTATAGAAAATGAAATGTGGAGTTACAAACCAAAGTTACAATAATACTAGCTTTTAGGCTAATAATTTAAAAAAAAAGTCTCATATCATGTAGAAAAAAATGGAGTTAACAAAACATTATTACAATAATACTAGCTTTTATAATTGCCCATGTTTTTACCTTTACTGAGAACTTTATTTCTTAACTAAGATTCAAGTTACTTATTAGTGTCCTTTCATTTTAACCTGTAGAACTCATTTTAGCATTTCTTACAGAGCATGTGTAGTGGTAATAAACTTCCTCAGTTTTGGTTTTTTTTTTTTTTTAATATGAGAATGCCTTAATTTCTGACTCACTTTTGAAGGACAATTTGCCGAATGTAGGATTCTTGGTTGACAGGTGTGTTTTTGTTTGTTTTTTCGTTTGTTTCTGTAGCCCTTTGAATATGTCAGCCCATTGCATTCTGGACTCCTACATTTCTGACAATAATTCTGATAATCATTTTGAGGATCCCTTCTATGTAATAAGTTGCTTCTCTCGTGTTGTTTTCAAGATTCTCTCTTTGTTTTTCAGTAGTTTAAGTAGAATGTGTCTTGTGTCGTGGGGTGAATCTCTTTGAGTTCATCCTATTTGGAATTCATTGAGCTTCTTGGATTTTTATGTTTATGTCTTGCATCAGATTTGGGAAGCGTTTGACCATTATGTCTTCAAATAATCTCTCTATTCTTCCTCTCTCTTCTTAAGCTTCTGAACTCCCACAATGGATATGTTGGTCTGCTTGATGGTGTCCAGCAGCTCTTTTCCTTTTTCTTCAATATTTTTTCTTTCTGTTCCTAAGACTCATAATTTCCTTTGTCCTGTCTTCAAGTTCACTGACTCTTTCTTCTACCTGTTCAAATATGCCTTTGAATATCTCCAGTGAATTTTTCATTTCAGTTATTATACTTTTCAACTGAAAAATTTCTCTTGTTTTTTTACTTTTTCTAAATCTCTGTATTATTATTGCTATTTAGTTCACACATCATTTGTTTTTTACTTTTTCCACATCTTTTAGGTTTTTGAGCATCTTTAAGATGCTTGCTTTAGACTTTTTGTCTAATAGATCCACAATTATAACTTTTTCAGGGACAGACCTTGTTGGTTCATTTTCTTTCCTGTGAATGCACCATACTTGCCTGTTTCTTTTTATGTGCTGTGATTTTGTTGTCGTTATTGTTGAAAACTGGACATTTAAATATAATAATGTGATAACTGCTTTTGTAATTGTTGTTGGTTGTCTCTGTGCTGAGGATAAACCTGAGATGGAAACTTAAGTCCTTCTCACATCTTTTGTGAGCCTGCATCTTTCTCTAGGTATGAGCAGTGACTTTCTAATTTCCCATGTAGATGTGGCTGCTTTAAATGTACTAGTCTTTAATGTCTGGCTCCAAAAAAAAGGGAAAAGAAAAAAAAAATGAAAACAAAAGGAAAAGAGTGCTAGCTCTTTAAATCCCCTGGAAGTCATTTCAGCTGGAGAAAGGACTTGCAACAACGGAAGGAAATGCAACAACAATGGCCACTGTCCCTAGCTGCACCTTTGTAATTCAGAAGCAACAATTATCAGAGAACAGATTCCTGATTTTTGAATGACAGTAGCCTTTTTGCACACCCTGTCTCCCATAAACTGTGTGCAGGCTGCTCCTGGAATCCATGTAAGGCTGCCTGCCATTGGTTGTGAGTAGGGTATGAGTAACTGATACTATTCTAAGAGCTAAAATCGACCACAGTTAAGAGCAATTTACTGTCCAAGCCTTCTCTTGGAAATTAAAAGCCTTCAACAGACTCTAGAATTCTAAAATAGTTACATCAGACAGATTATGCCATGCAGTTGTTCTCTAGGTGAGGAGATAGATTCCTGGTGCTTTCTACTTTTTGATCTTCCCAGAATCCCCTCCTCATCAATTTTTTTTTTATTTTAGCCATTTTAATAGATGTGTAATGATATCTCATTGTGGTTTCTATTTGCATTTCTCTGATGGCTAATGGTGTGGAATATCTTTTAGTGTGCTCATTTGCCATCTGCCATTCTCTTTGGTGAAATGTCTCTTCATGTCTTTTGCCCATTTTCTTTTTTTTTTTTTTTTTTTTTTTTTTTTGAGACGGAGTCTCGCTCTGTCGCCCAGGCTGGAGTGCAGTGGCGCCATCTCGGCTCACTGCAAGCTCCGCCTCCCGGGTTTACGCCACTCTCCTGCCTCAGCCTCCCGAGTAGCTGGGACTACAGGCGCCCGCCATCTCACCCGGCTAGTTTTTTGTATTTTTTAGTAGAGACGGGGTTTCACCGTGTAGACCAGGATGGTCTCGATCTCCTGACCTCGTGATCCACCCGTCTCGGCCTCCCAAAGTGCTGGGATTACAGGCTTGAGCCACCGCGCCCATTTTCTAATTGGACTGTTTGGGTTTTTTTTACTCTTGAATTTTCAGAGTTCTTTATGTATTGTAGATACTAGTTCTTTGTATAATATGTGGTTTGCAGATATTTCCAACTAGCCTGTAACTTAACTTTTCATTCTTTGTAGTTGGGCTTTCACAAAGCAAAAGTTTTAATGTTGATGAAGTTCGATCTAGCAATTTTCCTTTTGTGGATTATGCCTTTGGTGTGAAATCTAAGGACACTTTGGTTTTTTTAATTTTAATTTTTTATTTCTATAGGTTTTGGAAAAATAGGTGGTGTTTGGTTACATGAATAGGCTCTTTAGCTGTGGTTTCTGAGATTCTGGTGCACCCATCACCCAAACAGTATACACTGTATCCAGTTTGTCATCTTTTATCCCTCACCACCCTCCTCCTCACCCAAGTCTCCAAAGTCCATTGTATCATTCTTGTGCCCTTGCATCCTCATAGCTTAGCTCCTACTTATGAGTGAGAACATAGAATATTTGCTTTTCCATTCCTGAGTTACTCTACTTAGAATAATGATCTCCAGTTCCACCCAGGTCGCTATGAATATCATTATTTTGTTCCTTTTTTATGGCTGAGTAGTATTCCATGGTATATATGTACCACAGTTTCTTTATCTACTCATTAATTGATGGGCATTTGGGATGGTTCCATAGTTTTGCAATAGGAAATTGTGCTACTATAAATATGTGTATGCAAGAATCTTTTTTGTGTAATAACTTATTTTCCTCTGGGTAGATACTCAGTAGTGGGATTGCTGGATCAAACAGTAGTTCTACTTTTAGTTCTTTAAGAAATCTCCACACTGTTTTCCACAGAGGCTGTACTAGTTTACATTCCCATCAGCAGTGTAAAAGTGTTCCTTTTCACCACATCCCCACGAACATCTATTATTTTTTGATGTTTTGATTATGGCCATTCTTGCAGCAGTAAGGTAGTATTACATCGTGGTTTTGACTTGCATGTCCCTAATAATTAGTGATGTTGAGCATTTTTTCATATGTTTGTTGGCTATTTGTATATCTTCTTTTGACAACTGTCTATTCATGTCTTTAGCCCACTTTTTGATGGGATTGTTTTTTTCTTGCTAATTTGTTTGAGTTCCTTATAGATTCTGGATATTGGTCCTCTGTCAGGATGTATAAATGGTGAAGATTTTCTCCCATCTGTGGGTTGTCTGTTTACTGACTGTTTCTTTTGCTGTGCAGAAGCTTTTTAGTTTAATTAAGTCCTATCTATTTATCTCTGTTTTTGCTTTTTGGTTGTTAGTCATGAAGTCTTTGCCTAAGCCAATATCTAGAAGAGTTTTTCCAATGTTATCTTCTAGAATTTTCATGGTTTCAGGTCTTAGATTTAAGTCTTTGATCCATCTTGAGTTGATTTTTGTATAAAGTGAGAGATGAGGATCCAGTTTCATTCTTCTACATGTGGCTTGCCAGTTATCCCAGCACCATTTGTGGAATAGGGTGTCCATTCCCCACGTTATGTTTTTGTTTGCTTTGTTGATGATCAGTTGGCTGTAAGTATTTGGCTTCATTTCTGGGTCTCTATTCTGTTCCATTTGTCTCTGTGTCTATTTTTATACTAGTACCCTGCTGTTTTGGTGACTACGGCCTTATAGTATAGTTTGAAGTAGGGTAATGAGAAGCCTCCTGATTTGTTCTTTTTGCTTAGTCTTGCTTCGGCTTTGTGGGCTCTTTTTTGGTTCCATATGAATTTTTGGATTTTTTTTTCTAGTTCTATGAAGAATGATGGTGGTATTTTGATGAAAATTGCCTTGAATTTGTAGATTTCTTTAGGCAATATGGGCATTTTCACAATATTGATTCTATCCATCCTTGAACATGGGATGTGTTTCCATTTGTTTGTGTCATCTATGATTTCTTTCAGTAGTGTTTTGTAGTTTTCCTTGTAGAGGTCTTTCACCTCCTTGGTTAGGTATATTTCTAATTATTTTATTTAAGAACATTTTGCCTTGCCTTACATCCAGAGATTTTCTCCTATGTTTATTTTTTTAATTTTTATTATTTTACATTTAATTCTATGATCCACTTTGAATTAATTTTTGCATGAAGGTATGAGATTTAGATCAATGTTCATTTGTTTTTTCCAATGGGTGTCTAAGGCACTAGCACCATTTGTTGAAAGGCTGGACTTCCTTCAATAAATTGCTTTGGTATCTTTGTCAAAAATCATTTGAGCATATTTATGGATGTCTATTTCTGGGTCCTCTGTTCTGTTTCATTTTGTATATTCTTCTGCCAAAATCATGTTGGCTTGATTACTACAGTTATATAACCTTAATATTGGGTGGAGTGATATATATACACATATATATGTAGTTATATATAGCCTTAATATTGGGTGGAGTGATTCTTCCCACTTTATTTTATGTCAACATTGTTTTAGCTATTGTAGGTCCTGTGCATTTCCATATAAATTGAGATCAAATAAGCTTGCTAGAATTTTGTTAGAAATTTAATTACTCAAAGATCAATTTGAGCAGAACTGACGTCTTTACTATGTTGAGGCTTCTAAGTCTCTACTTACTTAAGTTTTTAATTTCTGTCATCAGCATTTTGTAATTTCACCATATAAACTCTGTACCTGTTTTATTTATTTATTTATTTATTTATTTATTTATTTATTTCTGAGACAGAGTTTAATTCTTGCTGCCCAGGCTGGAGTGCAGTGGTACAATCTTAGCTCACTGCAACCTCCACCTCCTGGGTTCAAGCAATTCTCCTGCCTCAGCCTCCTGAGTAGCTGGGATTACAAGCATGCACCACCATGCCTGGCTAATTTTTTGTATTTTTAGAAGAGAGGCGGTTTCATCATGTTGGTCAGGCTGGTCTCAAACTCCTGACCTCAGGTGATCTACCCGCCTCAGCCTCTCAAAGTGCAGGGATTATAGGTGTGAGCCACTGCACCCGGCCTCTGTGCCTGTTTTATTAAGTGTATATACCTAAATCTTTTATTTTCTTTGGAACTATTGTAATTGATACAGTGTTTTTGATTTTGGCACCTGCACTTTCTTTGTTAGCATGTAAAAATAAGATTAATTATTGTATGTATCCTACACCCTTGCTGAACTCACTTGTTCTAGGAGTTTTGTTGTTGTAGCTTTCTAGGGATTATATAGGTAAATAATCATACTATCTACAAATAGAGATTTATTTCATTTATTTCCAAACTGCATGCCTTCTATTTTCTTTTCTTGCCTTATTGTTTTGGCTAGACTTTCCAGTACTAGTTGAATAAAAGTTGTGACAGTGAACTTCCTGGCCTTGTTTCTAATCTCAAGGATGCTCTTTAACAAGTTGAGATAATTCATCACTATTTCTAAATTGCTGAGAATTTTTATTATAAATGGATGTTGGATTTTGTCAGATGCCTTTTTATATGATGATATTATTTACTTTATTTTATTTTTAATTTCTTCCAGTGTTTTCTCAATGAATTTTCTTCTGTAGCTTGTTTCTATGGTATATTATGTTAATTAATTTTAAATTGTTGAACCAACCTTACATACCTGAAATATAATAAACCCTACTTGATCATATTACAAAATTCTTTGTATTATTTGCTTTGTTTTGTTAAGAATTTCTGAGTCCAAACTTACAAAAGACATTGAATTATAGTCCTCTTCTTTCCTCTCTCCCACTTCTTCCTCTTCCTCCTTCTTGTGTGCAGTCTTTGCCTGATTTTGGTATCAGGGTAATCATGACCTCATAAACTGAGTTGAAAAGTGTTCCCACCTCTTCTATTTTTTAGAAGAGATAATGTAAATTTGGCATTAATTCTTTTTTAAACATTTGGTATAACTCTCCAGTGAAATAATGTAGTCCTAGAGATTACTTTTTTGGGATATTTTAAATTATTAATTCGATTTTTTAAATAGCTATAGGACTAGGATAGGGCTGTTCATTTCATGTTGGCTGAGTTTAGCTAGTTTATGATTTCTTTTAGAAATTGGTCTATTCTATGTTGGTTGAATATATGAGTGTAAAGTTGTTCATAGTATTTTTATTATGTTTTAGTGACCACAGGATCTGTATTTATATTTCCTATTTCATTCCTGGTATTGGTAATTTTGTTATTGTCAATTTTGCTAGTAGTTTATCAATTGTATTAATTTTTTAGAAGAACCTGCTTTTTGTCTCATTGACTTTACCTTTTTCTTATTTTTAATTTCATTGATTTATTCTTTTATCCTTATTATTTCCTCTGTCTACTTGCTTTTGGTTTATTTTTCTCTTCTTTTTCTAGTTTCTCAGAGTAGGAACTTAAGTTATTGATGAGGCCTTTAAAGACTTACTCTTTGACCTGTTGATGACTTAGAAGTGTGTTATAAATTTTCACGTTTTAGAGATTTTTCTGCCATATTTTTGTTATTGAGAACACATTCTGTAAAAAATTGCTAAGAATTTTTTATGGCCTATATGATATGGTCTATTTTGGTGAATGTTCTTTGGTTGCTTGAAATAAAAAGTATATTCTGCTATTGCTGGATGGAGTGTTCTATATATTTCAATTAGATTCTATTTACTGATTGTGATGGCTCAATCTTCTATATTCTTGATGATTTTCTGTACAGTAGTTCTATTTGCTGTTGAGAGAGGACACTGAAGTCCTCAAACATAATTGATGATTTATTTGTTTCTCTTTCAGTTCTATCAGTTTTGCTTTGTGTATTTTGAGGCTCTGTTGTTTGGTGTGTACATAAGATCATTTTGTCTTCCAGGTAGATCCATTCTTTTACCATTATATAATGTTCCTCCTTGTTTCCAGAAATTTTCTTTGTTCCAAAGTCTACTTTTATCAGATACTAGTATAAGCACTCCCATTTTTTAAAAAAATTAATGTTTGTATGATATATGTTTTTCCACCCTTTTACTTTCAACTTAACCATAGAATTTGAAGTGAGTTTCTTGTAGGCAGCATATAGTTAGATTATGTTCTATTATTCACTGTGTTTATCTCGGTCTTTTTATTGTATTTAGATGATTTACATTCTAGGTAACTATTGATAAGTTAGCATTTCACTATACCATTTTATTACTTGTTTTCTATTTGATTCCTCTGGTTCTCATTCCTCTGTTTCTCTTTTCTTGCCTTCCCGTGGGTAATCTAAACATGTTTTAGAATTTCATTTTGATATACAGTGTTTTGGGAAGTACTTCTTTGTATAGTTTTCATTGTGGTTTCCCTGAATACTAAAACCTAATATGTGACTTATTACAGGCTACGTTATCAACATTTAACTAGTTTGAAACTTCACTCCCATTTAAATCTCTTGTCCTTCCCATTTTTCAATAACATTGAATTGAGTATCAGATGGTATTATAATTTTTGTTTTAATCATCAAACATGATTTATACAACTCAAAGAGAATAGTTTATTGTATGTACCCACAAATGTCTTTTCAATGTTTTTTCTCTCTTCCTAATCCTCTAAGATTTCATCTTTTATTGTTTCCTTTCTGTTTAAAGAATTTTCTTTAGCCAATCTTTAAGAGTAGGTCTGCTAGCAACAAACTCATTTACTTTTCCTTCATCTGAGAATGTTTTTATTTCCTCTTCATTCCAGAAATAGAGTTTTACCAGACATAGAATTTACAGTTGATAATTCTTTCAGTACTTGAAAAATACGGTGGCATTTCCTTCTGGTCTCCATTTTATGAGAAATCTGCTGTCATTTGAATTGGTATTCCTCTATAGGTAACATGTCATTTCTCTCTTACTGCTTTCGAGATTTTTTCGGTATATTTTATTTTTAAAAGATTAATCATGATGTATCATAGCATAGATTTCATTGGGATTATGTGTAGGGTTCATTCAGCTTCTTGAAGCTGTAGGTTTCTGTCTTTCACCAAATTAGTTAAGTTTTCAACCATTATTTCTTCAAATACTCATGTTTGCTTGTTTGAGACAGGGTCTCCCTCTGTTACCCAGGCTGGAGGATAGTGGCACAAACACAGCTCACTGCATGCAGCCTTGACCTCCTAGGTGCAAGAAATCCTCCTGCCTCAGCCTCCTGAGAAGCTGGGACCACAGGTGTGTACCACCCTGCCCAGCTAATCTTTTTCTTTTTGCTTTTTTCTTTTTTTTTGAGACAGAGTCTCACTCTATTATCCAGTACAGTGACATGATCAGGGCTCACTGCAACCTCTGTCTCCTAGGCTCAACCAATCCTCTCACCTCAACCTCCTGAGTAGCTGAGACTACAAGTGTGTACCACCATGCCTGGTTAGTTTTTTGTGTTTTTTTGTTTTTTTGTTTTTTTGGTAGAGATGGGGTTTTACCATGTTGCCTAGGCTGGTCTCAAACTCCTGAGCTCAAGCAATATCGCCACCTCAGCCTCCAAAAGTGCTGGGATTACAGGCGTGAGCCACCATGCCTGGCTGTCAGCTAATCAAATACTCTTTCAGTCCCATTATCTTTATCCTCTTCTGGGACTCCAATGACATGAACATTGGACCATTTGTCATTGTGTCACAGATCTCTGGGGTCCTGTTCATTTTTTCAGTCTATTTTTGGTCTATTGTTTTGATTGGGTGGATTCCATTGTTTTGTCCTCACATTTAGAAATTCTATCCTCTTTTATCTCCAATTAATGGTAGATAGTTCAATCTATCATTAATACTATCCAGCACTATTTTTATTTCTGTTTTTTTTATTTCTAGAATTTTTATTCAGTTGTTTTATACCTTCTATTTCTTTTCTAATATTTTCTATTTTAAAAATTGTATCAAAAATTTGCAGTTGGTTGATAGGTCATTTATATTGACAGATGCTTTAAAATTATTGTCAGATAATTCCAATATCTGATTAATCTTGTTATTGGTGTCAGTTGATTGTCTTTTCTCACTCAATTTGTGATTTTCTTCATTCTTGGTATGAAGGATAATTTTTTATTGAATCCTGGGCATTTTGCCTATTATGATAGGAGAGACTAGATCCTATTTAAGTCTTTCATTGTAACAGTCAGTAACCCTGTTAAATTAATCATGTGGATCTTGGCTACTTTTATTAGCTGTGGTTCCCATGACACTCTAATTTTCACAGACTTTGAGGTGTTATTTTGGTCTGCTTGATTAATCTGGTGGAAAATAGAAGCCACTGGTTCCTGCTTCTACCCCACTGCCTTGTGGGGTAAAACAGATTTCCCTACACTGGGCCTCAGGTATCTCTCAGCGGAAGAGGGATATGGTGGGGTCTGCCATCTGCCTCAGTGTCTTTGGGCAGGGAAGGAGAGTCTTAGGCATGTGAGAACAAAGAGGCTTCCTAGAATTGGCCACTTTTTGTGGCTGCATCCTTGTTGCTGGTTCTGTTTTCTTGGCCCAGTGACTCTAGACAGAGGAGGATCATTTGAGGCACACAGAGAAAAAGAGACTTCCCTGACAGCATTAGTTGCTATAGTTAATTCTCTTTTACATGTTCTGTGTGCCCACTTCAGTATTTCTTGGTGGAAAGGGAGAGTCTCAGGGCTGAGGGAGAGCAGAGTCCTTCCTCTGGCCAATTATTTTTGGCGAGGCTTCTAATAAATCCCTTTGGCTGGTAGCGTTGAACTTGTCTGATATTTCCAGAGGGACATCCATTCAATCAGAAAAAAAAAAAAAAAAAAAAAAAAAAAATCAGCCTCCCTGAGCTGCTTCTTGTTGCCAGGCTTGGAGTTAGGAAACACTTGGTCTAGGTGACTATCTTCTGTTGGGTTGGGAGACTCTAAACATTCTGCTGCTGTGCTGTTCCTCCAGGCCTAGGGTATCAAACCAACTCATTGTTTTTTTGTTTTGTTTTTTTTTTTTTTTTTTGAGACGGAGTCTCGCTCTGTCGCCCAGGCTGGAGTGCAGTGGTGTGATCTCGGCTCACTGCAAGCTCCACCTCCCGGGTTCACGCCATTCTCCTGCCTCATTCTCCCGAGTAGCTGGGACTACAGGTGCCCGCGACCAAGCCTAGCTAATTTTGTTTTTGTATTTTTAGTAGAGACGGGGTTTCACCGTGTTAGCCAGGATGGTCTCGATCTCCTGATCTCGTGATCCGCCCACCTCGGCCTCCCAACGTGCTGGGATTATAGGCGTGAGCAAACCAGCTCATTCTTACCGTCTTTCAGAGTTCTCATTTGGTTGTCTCTTGTACCATTACCAGAGTTGGTAGTTGTTCTTAAGAGGGAAGAGCAGGGGAAAATGGGTCTACGTCGTATTTTCTGGACCAGAAATCTGTTTATTATATTTTAATTGCATATTTCCATTCATTTTTTGGCAATTAACCCTTTTAGATCTTATTATAATTATTTGTGTAAATCCACAGATTTGAGACATCTTGGTTATTTATCTTTGTATATTTTACAGTGCCTTGAACAAAGCAGATTCTTCCTTAAAGTCACTTATAAATGAATGAATGTTCATGCATATTTTTTTCTGGGGCTTACAATGGAACAAGACCTATCTGTTAAAAGACTGGTTGTTGGCAGAATGTAAACATGACTTACAAGTGTTCATCCTTGCAAATGGACACAGGAGTAACAGGGAGAAACTTTGTTACTGTGATTTACAGAAACTTGGTTCAGAACATATGTTCACTTGGTCATCACTTCCCTCTGGTCATCACAATCATTTTTCAATCATTTTTCTGCTTCCAGTAGATCAGAACATGTGATAATGCTGTGACAGATTTCCCCACCATTACTTCCTAAAGTCATTATCTGCTTCTAGCTTAAAACCTTGAACACACAAACACACATATATATACACATTAACGTACGCATACATGTATGTTTCAAGCATCCAATTTTTCAGAGAAGATAGGAAGTAGGGGAACATGATGAATTTTTTTCTAGAAATAAAACCATCATTTGTCCAACAAAAGATGAGTATAAAACACCCATACCTAATAACAAATGGCACAGAACAACATTGCTGGGAAACCCCAAACAGACCTCACGAAAACAGCACTGAAGATTGCATGTGAGAGCTAGAAGACCTCAGGCAGGGAATGCAGTGGAATGTAAGACCAGGCCCCCGATGGGGCTAAGAAGTAGGAATGACAGAAAAGCAAGCAGGAAGAGACCCTGGTCAACTGAGTTCGCCCACTGAGCAAGAAAGAATTGAAAATGACAGCTCTAGGCAGGAAAATGATGGATGCCTGACCTCCCATTTAACTATTGTAATCATGCATTGTTATCAGTTGGCTTGGTCTTTTAAGATTCCTAGTCACTTGTCCCTCATATTTGTGGCACATACTTATCACTGTGTGGGTTTGCTTTTAGGCAAACAGAAGTTTTAATTTTTAATGGAGTCAAATCTATTACTCTTTTCAAAAATGATCTTTCTCTTTGTCTTCAAGTTTATAAAGTCCTCTCTCACTCCAGTAGGGATAAACAGTCATTTCTATTCTGGGTTTTTAATGATTGATTTTATGCATTTATTTATTGCTTTAATCCAGCTGGAATTAATATTAGCATATGGTGTGAGGAAGACTGTAATTCTTCCAACTCTAATGCATTCTTGATAAGTAAAAAAATAGAATTTTTTTTCTATTTTTTTCTAATGCATTCTTGATAAGTAAAAAACTGTTTCCTACAGTAGAAAATTTAGCCTAGAAACATGCCTTTCAGTATTCTGAGGCAGGAATGGAGTCAATGAGGCACTTTCCTCAAACCTAAAAACCTCATCCTGTTTTACTGGGGACTTGGGATAACCTTCTTTATTTCTCAGTGTCTCCTCTTTTATGTACAGTAGCGACACAAATATCCACTGTGTTTCCAAAGAGAAGTCAAGTGCTTAAGCTCCTCAAGTTTTCTGAGTACATTCGGTGTAGAGGATTTTCCATTACTGGTTACACTGAATATACAGGGCCTTGCTGGAGAATGTGACCAGGAGAAATAGAACTTCAGAAAACATAAAATGAGCTATCAAAGGATTTGCACTTTGTAGGAGTATACTCAGAAGAAAAACAAGTCCTAGTATTTAGAACACATTAGATGTAACCTCTTAAACTCCAAAGTTCTCTTCAAACCTTACCTATTTAATTTGAAAGCAAGCAATGTTCCAGTGTTAACATTTCTGATTTGGGGGATGTCAGATAGTGAAATTTGGATTAAACAGAGGGAATTTATAGTCTTATTCTAATTAATAAATGGACTTACAGGGTTCTGAAAATAAAACAACCTCATAATTAGTTGGTAATTAACATAGCTGACAGCCAGGTAGAACTGTCCAACCTGTGCCATATTCTCACAGGTGTGCCCACAAAATACAATATTATATTTAGAATAAATACGTTGCCCACCTTCATTCATCCAGCAAGATGTACTGACTTTTCACTGTAGACACGAACCTGAAGGGAATTAAAAATTAAGGATGGCCCCTGTTCTCACAAAAGCTGCCAAATTGGGTACACTCACTCAGTGTCTTCAAGGAACACGTGGTCAGGTTTCTAGATTATGCTTAACTAGATTGGGACAGTGGATTACCCTCAGAATGCCCTTGATAAAGCTTTCAAAATTTTTCTTTACTCACAAAACCACATCCTCAGGTAACCTAAACAGAAGTCCAATATATAAGATAAAGTAATACATAAAAGTATAAATTATTTGGTCAAATGAGGACTGCTAGTATTCTCAAAGCACTACCCCACTTCCAAAACACACACACACACACACACACACCACACACACACACACAATTCCTGGAACTTTACAGAGTTTCAAAATCACTGCAGCTGATGAACTGATAAGTAGAAAGAAGGGGGAACAGATAGGGACAAATATAGTATAATAAGCACAATAGAATGTTAATATGAGACACTGAGGGGTGGCTACACAGGGTGTTCACTATAATATTACTTCAGCTTTCGTATATGTTTACTTTTTTCATAATATAATATTGGAAAAAAACAATCCTGCTCTTGATTCCTATATCTAAAAGTTCTTAAGGTTTTAGTTGAGTCAACAGTTAGAATTATTGGCTGGGCACAGTGGCTCACGCCTGTAATCCCAGCATTTGGGGAGGCTGAGGCAAGTGGATCACCTGAGGTCAGGAGTTCCTGACCAGCCTGGCCAACATGGTGAAACCCTATCTCTACTAAAAAATAATAATAATAAATAAATAAATAATAAAATAAATAAATAAAAAATAACAAAAACTAGCCGGATGTGGTGGCAGGCACCTGTAATCCCAGCTACTTGGGAGGCTGAGGCAGCAGAATCACTTGAAATCAGGAGGAAGAGATTGCAGTGAGCCAAGACCACACTGTTGCACTTTATCCTGGGCAATAAGAGCAAAACTCTGTCTTGAGAAAAAAATTAGAATTATTATGTGTTCTTAATTGACCCCTTTATCATTATGGCATGTCCCTCTTTATCTTTGGTAAACTTTCTTGTCTTAAAGTCTACTTTGTCTAATCAATGTAGCCACATTGGCTTTCTAAAAATTATTTCCATAACATATATTTGTATTCCTTTCACTTTTAACTCTTTGTGTTGTTGTAAAGTGCATACGTTGTAGTTAGCATATTGTTGGGTTTTATTTATTTGTATCCATATTGACAATCTATGACCATTAATTGGGACATTTAGTCCATTTACATTTAATATAATGATATAATTCAGTTTTAAGTCTACCGTCTGAATATTTATGCCATCTATTTTTGTTTCCCTCTTCCTTCTTTCTTGCCTTCTTTCTATTAAAATGCATATTTCTAAAGTTTCCATCTTCATGCCATTATTGGTTTTTTAATTATACCTCTTTGTAGCATGCATGTGTGTGTGTGTCTGTGTGTGCGTATGTGTGCAAGCATGCTCTAGGACTAACAATATGTATCCTTATCTTGTCAAAATCTACCTAAAATTAATATTATACCATCCCATGTAAAATATAAGAACTCGATATTTATTACTTCCTTGTCCATTATGCTGTCACGTTTTACTTCTATTTGCATTGTAATCCTTTCAATACATTGTCATGATTTTTGCTTTAAATAGTAAGTTACCCCAAAAGAGTTTAACGGAAAATAAAGAGGGTTTTAAAATATATATATTAATCCATATATTTACCATTTCTATGCTCCTCATTCCTTCCTGTTAATCTGTTTCCATTTGCTATCACTTTCTTTTAGGCTGAAGAATTTGCTTTAGCATTTCTTATAGTGCAGGTTGACTAGCAGTACATTTTCTTAGGTTTTGTTTACTTAAACTTAGGTTTTGTTTATGCAGCCATAAAAAGGAATGAGATCATGTCCTTTGCAGGGGCACGGATAGAGCTGGAAGAGATCATCCTCAGCAGTCTAACACAGGAACAGAAAACCAAACACTGCATGTTCTCACTCATAAGTGGGAGCTGGACAATGAGAACACATGGACACAGGGAGGGAAACAACACATACGGGGGCCTGTCTGGGGTGGGATGGGGGCAACAGTGGGAGGGAGAGCATCATGATAAATAGCTAATGCATGTGGGGCTTTAATACCTAGGTAATGGGTTGATAGGTATAGCATACCACCACGGCAAATGATTATCTCTGTAACAAAGCTGCATGTCCTGCACATGTATCCCAGAATTTAAAGTAAAATTAATTTAAATTTAAGACAAGAATTTTAAAAATGTCATCCTATTGCATTCTGGCTTGAATAGTTTTTATTTAGGAGCTAAAATAACTCTTTCTGTTGTTCTATATGTAATGTCTCTCCCCTCCTCCCATCCTCAGCAGCTTTTTTCTTTACTTTTGGATTTTTATCAGTTTGGCTGTCATACCTCCAGGTATGGTTTTCTTTGTTTTTATCCTGCATTGGTTTGCTAAACATCCTCAACCTGTAGTTTGATTTTTTTCACTATATTTGGGAAAATTTGTTCTTTTTTTAAACTATTTATTTCCTCCCTCATTCTCTCTATCCTCATTTCTGAAACTCAGATTGTACAAATGTTAGACTTCTTGCTTTTGCCCCACAGATCACTGAAGATTTATATATTTTTTCTAATTTTCCCCCCGTTCTTCAGATCAAATAATTTGTACTGATCTGTCTTAAAGTTTACTGACCTTTTCTGTAGTTTCTAATATGTTGCAAAGCCCATTCGGTAAACTTTTCATTTTGGAAATTATTATTTACGGTTCTATAATATAGATTTGTTTCTTTTTTATAGTTTACATTTATTTCTCTGAGATTTCCCATCTCTTCATTTTACGTCACTCATTTTATGTCAAGTCCTTGAATGTACTTACCTAGTTATTTTAAATTCCTCATCTTTTAATTCTCATGTTTGAGTTATTTCAACATCTGTTTCTATTTATGGCTTTTTTCTGATTAATGGAGCTGCTTCTTCACATATCCAGTAATTCTTTCACTGTATGCTAGACACAGGGTGTCACATTTAGGAAATCTGCATTATATTGTCTTCCTATTTATAGGGTACTGAGTTTTTTTCTGGCAGGAAATTACATTTCTAAAATATTATCTTGAACCTTTCATTGTTAGAACTGGTCTATTTCAATTTTGTCCTTAGTCGTAGAACACAGCCTTACGGTAGCGTATGGGTCTCACTCCTGAGCCTGGC
Organism: Trachypithecus francoisi; assembly: GCF_009764315.1. Taxonomy (NCBI): domain Eukaryota; kingdom Metazoa; phylum Chordata; class Mammalia; order Primates; family Cercopithecidae; genus Trachypithecus; species Trachypithecus francoisi. Next base: position 28,961,645 of record NW_022681453.1, read on the forward strand.
CTTTCTGGGGTTGCAACTCAATGCCCAGGTGCTCAGGGAAATCTGCCCTCTCAGACTAAGAATTCCAACGTCTCCCATCTCTGGGCAACCACTAGTGTCTTTGTTTGGCTCTTGGTCCCACAGTGAACCCTCTCTGCTAGGCCTCATGGTGTCTTGCCCTGCCTATGCATAGTCAAGCCTTCAGACAATGACCTGCAAAGAAACCTCCATGTACACTACCACCACATGCCCTACTTCATGCATCTCGCTTATTCAGTACCCTACTCTGCTAATTCCAGCCCCTCAGCAGCGTCAAAGTACAAACTCTGCCTTATCAGTTCACTGAAACAAGCCTGTAATGCTTTGCTCCACCTCCTTACTATCCAGTCCAGTGAATGTACCCCTAGGCAGAAAGCCAAGGTGAATACAAGGCTTGCCTCAGGGGTTTACCTTGTCTCAAGGGTCACAGCTGCGCACTGCCTGTTAGCCAATTTCTGAAAACACTTGTCTCATATATTTTATCTAATTTTATAGTTATTCATGAAATGAGGTCAAGAATGATACCAGTTACTTCATTGTGGCTTGAAAACTAAAATGCTTTAGTATCTCTCTCCATTACCACCATCAACACTTGAACTTTACAAATGATTCTATTTATGCTACCACTTGCTACTGAAAGATGAATAATAATTATCAAGTGAGTTGCCGAGGCTTCCTGCTCTTACTTCTCTTACCATGTTCTCAGATATCTGACTGCTAGCTAATGTCTCTGCCCAGGAACAAAAGAGGCCAGAGAAGGTGAAAGAGGAAGCTCAAGTTCCCTCATATTTTCTCTTTCCAAAAGTTATGAAGAGTAGAAAATAGTCTCACAAGGAGGTTTAGAGATTATACGGACATAGTAATGGGTCTGACTCACCAGCTTCCAATACCGTCGTCACAACCAGCCCTTCCTCGTGGTAATTATGTATTGGTTACACCTGATACCTAAGCAGTAGTCCGCTCTCTTTTACAATAAATCACATCTGTCTCTATGATAGACTCTGACCTCAGCTCATAAAAGAACTAACTAATACCAACGGACTCTGACCTCAGCTCATAAAAGAACTTACTAATACCAACAGCGTTTTTTTAAATGACACTGGCTTGCAAATGCATCTGGTTTGAAATAAACTTTCTTTCTACCATTTTTAGGTTCTGTACTTTTGAATAAAGGTGCAATCACAGCGAATCAAATTCTCAGAAAGAAGACTACAATAAGTAAACATTAAGCGGTGTTCCTTTTTGAAAGCGGGAGAGAGTATATGTTCAGGAATGTTCAAGGATTAGTCTGGTTCTTTTTCAAGCTTTTATTTATTGATTTTATCTTAACAGCAAAATGCAATGCCTGGCTAGAGCCTTTCAATACAGATGAACAATCCAAACAAGCTGCAACTTAAGTACATCATTCTTCTAAGATCACCTCAGAAAAGAGAAGGTGGCTCCCAACTTGTCCCAAGTTAAATACATTTAAGAAAAGCAAATGGGAATAGTAGCCAAAGTTGAGAGACAGGGCAATTCGAGGCATCAGATGCTCCCTTTCAGGTTGCTAAGATGTTTCCAAATGGTTCCTGTATCTGCATGGCCAAAGTGGTATAATTTGTTTTCTTAGCTTTTTCAATGCCTCTGCATATTAGATCACAATTTTAACTCAAGTTTACTTTTGTTGTATGTATTTGACAATCCTTTGGTGGTGTGGAACTTAAATCATCACTTTCCAGAGCAAGGAAACAAAGGCTGACACTTCTGATATAGAAGGCTGCAATCTGGAAAGGATGATGGTTGGAGGGACAGGTGGATGACTGGGACCACCACTAGGTTTATTCTTTATTTGTTCAACATGTTTTCATTAAATTAGGGTACAGAGGTGGACAAGTTAGAAGCAGTCTCTCTCACTATGGAGTTTACAGTCTATGAGTGGTGAGAATGGAGGACTCAAAGGTAGACAAAAATGCCTAATGTGTCACCTGGAGAACACAACCAAAAATTAGTTACCCAACAACTTCATACAGCTGCTACCTGCAGTTATGTACATGCCAGGTAAGATAATAAGAGGCCTACAGCCTCTCCTGGACAATCTTGGGAGACCAAATAGGTTTTGATCTTGACCATTCCCTGAAAATCCTCATCTATAATCTTCAAATGCAAGAAGGAACAAGGAGGTGCCATCAGGTTTCACCACAAGAACTCATTTATTTTTTTAATTACTATTTTTTCCTTTTAGTGGGCATAATGTTGTTGTTGTTGTTTTTGAGACAGGGTCTCATTATGTCACCTAGGCTGGAGTGCCGTGGCACCATCTCAGCTCACTACAACTTCTGCTTCCTGGGTTCAAGGGATCCTCTCACCTGAGCCTCCACAGTAGCTGGGATTACAGACATGTGGCACCATGCCCAGCTAATTTTTGTATTTTTTTGGTAGAGATGGTGATTTGCCATGTTGCCCAGGCTGGTCTCAAACTCCTGGGCTCCACCTTGGCCTCCCACAGTGTTTGGATTACAGGCGTGAGCCATTGTGCCCAGCCAACTTTTTAATTATGTAAATTAAAGGGGTACAAGTGCAGTTTTGTTATATAGATATACTGTATAGTGGTGAAGTCTGGGCTTTTAATGTAATCGACAGCTAAACAGTGTACATTGTACTACTTCACTCCCCTCCCACCCTATCATCATTTGGAGTCTCCAGTGACTATTATTCTATACTCTGTGTCTACATATACACATTATTTAGCTCCCACTTGTGAGGACATGTGGTATTTCACTGTTTCTGAGTTTTTTCACTTAAGATAATGGCCTCCTATTCCATCCATGTTGCTGTAAAAGACATGTTTTCATTCATTTTCTGTGGCTGAATAGTATTCTATTATATATACATATATACACAGAGATACATAAATAAAATGTGCTGTGTGTATATATGTGTATATGTACATACATGTGGTGTATATATGTGTATACATATGTATATGTGGATGTGTGTGTATATATATACACATATGTATACACATATACACACACAGAGCACATTTTCTTTATTTAATCAGCTTGATTTTTTGGAAGAGTTTCAGTAGGATGAGTATCAGTTCTTCTTTGCATATTTTGTAGAATTTGGCTATGAAGCCATCCAGTCCTGGGCATTTTAGGGGGAAGGTTTTAAAATTATTGATTCAATCTGACTATTCATTATTGGTCTGTTTAAGATTTCTATTTCTTCCGGTTCAATCTTGGGAGGTCATATGTTTCCAAGAATTTGTCAACTTCCTCTACATTATCTAGATTGTCAGTGTATACTTCTTCATAGTAGTCTCTGACGATCTTTTGTATTCCTATGGTATCATTTGAAATGTCTTCTTTTTCATTTCTGACTTTTATTTGGATCTTTTCTTGGTTAGCATAGGCAGAGGCTTATCAATTTTGTTCATCTTCTCAAAAAAGCAACTTTTTGTTTAACTTATCCTTGGTATTGTTTTCTTGGTTTTCATTTTCATTTTATTTTTAACAACCAATTTATATCATTCAAACAGATAAAACTGCCTTATGCTTGTTTTAGCCTTGTTTTCTGTTTATTAAAAGAAGACCTGAACCAGATACAAATTCATGATACTTTCCTTCAAGGACACTTCTTATAAAAGCTACTAATATGCATATTTTGGCATACAAAGGTCACATTTGCTAAATCTTCTTTCCCCTTAAATACAATTCTTTTTTCATCTAGCAACTACATGTTATTATAGAGGTCAATTCATTGGGTTAATAAGTAAGAGAAAAGAAACACTTATTGAAGAATCACAACATATATTGTGTTATATATCGGTATTCAACAGAATGCAAAATTAGCAAATATCACCCCTACAATTTGACCATGTAACCGATAGATTTTCCTGTGAGGAGTTACCAAGATGCCATCAAAATCTAGAGTTTGACAATTTCCACGCCTTATCCTGACCTTCTTGATGCAGGTTGCACAAATGAAATCAGTTATCCAAGAGAAAAACTGGGATAGAAATAGGAGTTAATAGATTATGATTCTAAGTAGAAAAATACAGAGCTCTCAGTTTCAAAGATTTACCATTCCCTAGTGTCCCTAATTTTGCCCCAAGAGTGTCTCCAGCCTGGGCATGACAGCTGGCTGTAACGGGGACAGATAGCTCTTTCTTTCTAAGAACAAGATTTACCATTTGTTTTGTCTGCTCTCTCCACAAGTTCTTCCTGACACCTATCACTGGATAATAAATATCATCTCGTTTTGATAATAAATATCAACTCAAAGGTAACTGTTTTGAGTCCTTAAAAAAACAAAACAAAACAAACAAACAAAAACATGGTTTGCAAACTTTTGTCTGTAACGTAACACCAAAGCCATAACAAAGTCAATGACAATAATGATAATAGGTACTTACTTGGGCCAGGTACTGTGCTAGGCTCTTTTCATTCATCATCTCATTTAATATTCACAGTTCCTACATGGCTTAGTATTTCCTGCAGACCCTTTAAATGCTTACATATCGAAATCTTCCCTACTATTTCAAGTATAGGCAGAAGTTGTCAATACAAGAAAAGACAAAGGGATAAGAATCTGCCCAACTGGACAAAACAACTTCAATCCTTAAAAAGTCCTACCCATTTTAGAAATAAGTCAATGAAGCTGTCTGTTATGATTGTAGAAGTCATATCTGCTTACGGCACATAATTTGAGAATTATAGAAAAATATTTTTAAAAATCACATATTATTCTATCACTCAGAGATAAACATTGATAGTGTTTTGATAGTTTCCAGTCTTATTTATATATTTGCCTTCTTTTTTGCTATTTGCTTAATTTTTAAACCAAATTTAGATTATGTAGCAATGCAATTTTCCCATATCATTATATATAATTTTTGAAAGATTTTAAAACACTACTGTATGTACCATAATTTATTTAACAATTGCGCAGTTTACTGACAGATAACTTAGGGTACTTAATTATTCTATAAATACTATAATACCAAAGTATAATAATGAATTTTTGTCTGCATCTCTATTTCTTTAAGCAAGATTTCTATAAATGAGATTACTAGATCAAAAAACATTAAAAAATTCTTTTTCTAGGGAGGATATCCCCAAGCACATTTGCCAGCTAGCTGAAAATGATGGTTTTTAAAGATATGTTTTAAATTGTTATATAATGGTATTAGATTGCATTCTTCTGAAACTCATTTTTAAAACATCTTTACTCAACATATTTTTATGGTCATTCTTGTTAATATATGTTGTTTTTATTCATTTTTTTTGCTTTTCAAAAATTGTCTCTTAGTTGAATAATAATATTTATGTATTAGTCATTGGTGAAAATGTACATTTTCCTGAATTATCAAAAAGATACTGTTGTAAGTATGTTGTACATATTCCCCTTGGCACACGGGCCATGGGAGTTGCATGTCTCCAACTATTCCAGATGATGCCACACTTTATTCCACAGTGGCTGTACCAGTTTGTTCTGTGAATGATAATCTTCATTGCTCTACAACCTCTCCAACATCTGGAATTGTTAGATTTATTTTTTCCCTTTAATTTTGACAATTGGATAGAGGTAGAAAGCTATGCTGTGCTGATTTTAGAAGGCATTTCCTGATTACTTTTGCAGTTGTACATTCTTTCATTCATTAATTGTCCATTTCTGTTGCTTCTCCAATTAATTTTCTTCAGAACCCTTAGTCATTTTTCTACTGATTTTTATTTCTGATTACTTGTTTGTATTAACTCCTTATATATTTCATGTTAATTTGCCACTATGAAACATTCTGCAAATACAGGCATAACCTGAACGATGTTGCCTCTAGTAACATTTTCCTGGTAAAATGGCTCTTGGTTTTCAAAATCCAAATTTCATCATCTATTTTTTTTGCCAATGGTCATGTAGCAAAGCTTTAGATTTATGATACCAAATTCTGCAAAACTTTTAATAAAAGGAAATATAGGAAAATCATCAAGATATTTTCAAAACGCATTCAGTAGAACATCAGAATAATATATAGATATTTTGGAAAGCAAGCTGAGTGACACAACACACGAAACACCCATCTCAGAAGTTGCTGATGCTAAAAGGCCAGCATACCATCAGTGTGAGCCACACTTGGCCACCAGGCACTGAAGCACATTTCTCAGTACCTTCCCCATTTGACTTATTTTTGCTTATTGTTGAAATCCCCAAATAGTTGAGAAAACACTGAAGACAATTGTAGAGAAGACGACAAAACAAGTAAGAATAGCTACTACGTACAAAGCAAACATTTTATAACATAATATTAATTGCAGACATCATCAAGGATGTAAGTTTTTTAAGTACAAGTGATCAAGGATATAATTTTTTCTAAGTACAGGTGTACCTCGTTTGACCGCACTTTGCTTTATTGTGCTTCACAGATAATGTGTTTTTACAAATTGAAGATCTGTAGCAACCCTGCATCTAGCAAGTCTATTGGCACCATTTTTCCAACAGCACTTGTTCATTTCATGTCTGTGTGTCACAATTTGGTAATTCTCCCAATATTTCAAACTAATTCATTATTATTATGTCTGTTGTGGTGATCTGTGATCAGTGATCTTAGATGTTACTATTGTAAGCGTTATGGGGCCCAATGTAAGATGGTGAGCTTTATCAATAAATGTCTGTGTGTGTTCTGACTGCTGCACTGACTAGCCGTTTTTCCCTTTATTCAGGTTTCCCTATTCCCTGAGATACAACAAATTGAAATTAGTCCAATGAATAAGCAGACAACAGCTTCTAAGTGTTCAAGTGAAAGGAAGAGTCCCTTATCTCCCTGTAGATCAAAAGTTAGAAATGATTAAGCTTGGTGAGGAAGTCATGTCAAAAGCTGAGCTAGGATGAAAGCTAGGCCTCTTGCACCAAACAGCCAAGTTGTGAATGCAAAAGAAAAGTTCTTGAAGGAAATTAAGAGTGCTATTCCAATGAACATACAAATGATAAGAAAGTGAAACAGCTTGTTGCAGATATGGGAAAGTTTGAGTGGTCTGGATAGAAGATCAAACCAGGCACAACATTCCATTAAACCAAAGCTTAAACCAGAGCAAGGCCCTAACTCTATTCAATTCTATGAAGGCTAAAAGAGGTAAAGAAACTGCAGAAAAAAAGTTTGAAGATAGCAGAGGTTGATTCATAAGGTTCAAGGAGAGAAGCCACCTCCAGAACATAAAAATGCAAGGCAAAGCAGGAAGTGCTTATGTAGATGCTGCAGCAAGTTATCCAGAAGATCTAGCTAAGATAACTAATGAAGGTGGCTACACTAAACAGCACATTATTTTTTTTTTTTGAAACAGAGTCTCACTCTGTCGCCAGGGCTGGAGTGCAATGGTGCAATCTCAGCTCACTACAACTTCTGCCTTCCGGGTTCAAGCAATTCTCCTGCCTCAGCCTCCAAAGTAGCTGGGATTACAGATGCCCACCACTATGCCCTGCTAATTTTTTGTATTTTTAGTAGAGACAGGGTTTCCCCATGTTGGCTAGGCTAGTCTCAAACGCCTGACCTCGTGATTTGCCTGCCTCGGCCTCCCAAAATGCTGGGATTACAGAGGTAAGCCACCACGCCCGGCCAAGAGCAGATTTTCAAGAGAGATGAAACAGCCCTCTGTTGGAAGAAGATGCCATCTAGGACTTTCCTAGCTAGAGAGGAGAAGTCAATACCTGGCTTCAACGCTTCAAAGAACAGGCTGATTCTTTTGTTAGCTGCTAACGCAGCTGGTGACTTTAAGTTGAAGCCAATGCTCATTGACCACTCTGAAAATGCTAGGGTCCTTAAGAACAATACTACATCAACTCTTCGTGTTCTCTGAAAAGAAACAAGAAAGCCTAGATGACAGTACATCTGTTTACAGTATGGTTTACTGAATAGCTGAAGCCCTCCCTTGAGACCTATTGCTCAGAAAAAAAGATTACTTTCAAAATATTACTGCTCACTGAAAATGTACCTGGTCACCAAAGAGCTCTGATGGAGATGTAAAAGGAGATGAATGTTGTTTTCATGCCTGCTAACACAACATCTATTCTGCAGCCCATGGGTGAAGGAGTAATTTTGACTTTCAAGTCTCATTATTTAAGAAATACATTTGTAAGACTATACATAGTGATTTATCTGATTGATCTGGGCAAAGTAAAATGAAAAACTTCTGGAAAGGATTCACCATTCTGGATGTCATTGAGAACATTCATGATTTATGGGAGGACAACAAAATATTAACATGAAAAGGTGTTTGGGAGAAGTTGATTCCAACTCTCATGGATGACTTTGAGGGGTTCAAGACTTCAGTGGAGGAAGGAGCTGAAGATGTGGAAAAAATAGTGACAACCAGACTCAGAAGTAAAGCTTGAAGATGTGACTTGAATTATTGTAATCTCACAATAAAATTTGAATGAGTGAGGAGATGCTTCTTATGCGTAAGCAAAGAAAATTATTTCTTGAGATAAAATCTACTCCTGAAGAAGATGTTATGAACATTGTTGAAATGACAACAAAAGCTTTAGAATATTACTTAAACTTAGTTGATAAAGCAGGGTTGGAGAGGATTCACTTACTTTGAAAGCAGTTTTATTGTGGGTAAAATGCTGGCAAACAGCGCTGTATGCAACAGAGAAGTCATTCGTGAAAGCAAGAAGCCGCTGATGTTGCAAACTTTATTGTTTTCTTACTTTAAGAAATTGCCACAGCCACCTCTGCCTTCAACAACCACCAGTCTGATCACTCAGCAGCCATAAACATCAAGGCAAGACCCTCCACCAGCAGAAAGATTATGACTTCCTGAAGGCTCAAATGTTCACCAGTATTTTTAGCAAAAAATATTTTTTAAATTAAGGTAATGTATTTTTTATAATGTTATTGCATACTAGACTACTATATACTGTAAACATAGTCTTTATATTCATTGGGAAACAAAAAACTTTGTGTGCCTTGTTTTATTGCAATATTCACTTTATTGTGGTGGTCTGGAAATGAACATGCAGTATCTCTGAGATATAGGTGTGCCTGCATTTTAAGTCCCAATGTGACATTATTGTTCTACTACGGTTATTTTACTGTGTTTTACTTACACTTCAAGAAATTGACTGGGGGGTTGGTTTGGCATACAACACAATGGCATTTTTTTCCCATTTAAGTAATGGCAAACTGTCTCAAGGAAATCATTTTTGGGTAAAACATCTGATCATCAGGAATGAATTACTAACTTCAGACAAGGGGTGTCTATATTTTTTTCTCAGCATGTTCCTTATCTTTTGTTTGTTTGCTTGTTTGTTTTCTATTTTACATGTCTCATTTAATCCTGGAAAAATGCCATAAAGTAGTTAGTTGATTCTATTTTACAGATGAGGGCACTGAGATTCAGAGAGGTCAGTAGCTGGCTTTATTATCTTCTTCCCTGTGGCTGCCATAAAAAATAACCACAAACTTGGTGGCTCTCACAGTTCTGGAGGCCAGAAGCCCAAAATTAAGATGTTTAAGAGCCAAGATCCCTCCAGAGACTCTAGGAGGGATTCCATTCCTTGCCACTTTTAGCTTCTGGTGGTTGATGAGACTCTTGTAATAGCATTTAGGGCTCCCAGAATAATCCAGGATGATTTCCTCGTCTCAAGATCCTCAATTTAATCATATCTACAAGGACCATTTTTTTGCAAACAAGGTCACATTCACAACCTCCAGAAATTTGATGTGGATACGTTTGCAGAGCCAATATTCAACTTGGCACGCTCACTGAAGGCCACATAGCAGAATACTGTGTCAAGTCCAGATATAGGAGTTCCAGACTCCAGAGTTCATGTTCTTTCCACTTCACGTGCTTTTTTCCATCACATTGTGTGACCTGTCATCTCCATCCCTCCTTACACCTCAGACTCCCTTAGTCTTCCCAACCTCAGAGTGAGGTTAATACTTTGTTCTTTCCGTGCCAGGGTCTCTTCCAAGGAGAGTATTCAAGGGCTGAGCCACCCCTTTACAAATTCCATTGCACATCTGTGGCTTCCTTTCCAATACCCAGCCAGTTTCCTGAGTCTAGTTCACAAACTAGATCACCGAAGCAACCTTCCTGGGAGTAAATATTACATCTTTCCATTCATATTGGTTTCTCAAAAATGCCCAAGAGCCTGAAGAATGACAGAAGAGAAATGCTAAAGATTGAAGGCGTTCAGAACACAATACTCCAAAAGATGTTGCTCTAGTATATTGACTATTTTGAGCTTAAAGACACTTGGAGAAATGGAAGACACAAGAAATATACTCTGAGCTTTCTTCTCTTCCTTAGAAGCAGGAGATAAGTTGTCCTCCCTATGCCAGAGGGAAAGTAGCATTCTTATCATCAAGGATGAGAAGTTGACACTGAGAGAAATCTGATAAAACATACCTTATTAAAGTAACTCTTATCTTCCTAGTTACTTCTCTACCCAGTTAACCTCCCTAGCCCAAGCCCCTTGGCTTCGTCACATACTCACAATTTTCTATTCCTTTCCCAATTCAGTACATAGGTGTTCAACTCTTAACTCTGTCTTTGGGTTTTCATTTCCTTAAGAGGGCTCTTGTGCTTACATAAAACTTGAATTAATTAAATTTTGTATGCTTTTCTCCTGCCCATCTGTCTTATGTCAATTCAATCCTCAGGACCAGCTTAAAAACCCTAAGTGATAAAATTTGGCCTCTCCTACAATGTCATCCTCTTTCTTTTTTCTGGACCTTCTATCTGCTGGTACTTAAGACATTAAAATGGATAGGAGAAAGAAAGCAACCATGCTATGTCTTCTGGATTGGCCTGGTATGCTCAGTTTGAAGGTTACTCCAAGCCAGCTTGCTTTTTGTCAAGAGATTGTTTGATCTGAAGCCATATAGAAAATGGTGACATCTCCACCTTGTGATATATGGGCCAGCAAGGGTTTGCAAAGTTCCATTCTGCACACTTCTCTTCATTCTGAGAATCAGTAATCAGTCCATTTATACACACATTACCAGGAATTCAATCCAACCTCTCTTTTTACAGTTTACCTAGAGTTAGTATTATACTATTTACATACAATATGGAAACCTCGTACATGTATGGATCTATTTACAAACTCCCTCTAAATTCAAGTTGTCATTGAAATTACATCTACCTGTATCACAAATCCCACAAGATGATGCTATAGTTTTTACTCAAACTTATATATTCTTAAAACATTAAGAGGAAAAATGGATTTTTATATTTACCTTGCTATTTATTATTTCTTTCTTTATTTTTACACAAGGATCTGAGTTTTCATCTATTTTTTCTTGCCATCCCAAAGAACAAAGCATTTCTTATAGTGTAAGTTGGTCTGCTGGCAATAAATATTCTGTTTTTGTTTATCTGAATGCAACTTTATTTTGACTCCATTCCTGAAGTACGAGTATCTTTGGATATGGACTTCTGGATTGATAGTCTCATCTCCTTTCAGCACATTAAAGATATTATTTCATTATCTTCTTGCTTTCATAGTTTTTGAAGGTAGGTTGGCAGTATTTAGCAATGTAGTTCACCTGTATATACTGTGTTGTTTTTCTCTGGCTATCTTCAAGATAGTGTCTTGGGTTTTCAGCAATTTGATTACAATGTGCCTCAGCATCTTGAATATGTACATTTATCTCTCACCAATTTTGGGAAGTATGGGGCCACTATTTCTTCAAATATTAGGTTGGCACAAAAGTAATTGTGGGTTTTGTAATGAAAAGTAATTGCAAAACCACGATTACTTTTGCACCAACCTAATATTTCTTGACCCATTCTCTATCTCCTTTTCTTCTGGGGCACCAATTACTCATACATTAAACGAATTATCCCATAGGAACCTAAGGCTCTGGTGGTGGTGGTGGTTGTTGTTGTTGTTGTTTTATCCTTTTTAAAAATACAATCTCTGTTCTTCATAGAGAAAATCTATATTGATATTATCAAATTCACTGACTGCTTTGGTCTGCCTGTGTATGTATGTTCCAAAAGTCAGCCAGAGATTTAAGCAGAATTTACACCAAAAATTTGTAATACTCCTTTTCTGGTCCTATTTTTAATGACACTCCCCCATCACTTTCCAGTAGCTGGGGTTGCTCCAAATTCTGTCCTCTGGTTCGTAAGGCCAGAAAGACTGAGCTTCCTGCAGGAGTTGCAGCCATGCTGTGTGGCCCTACCTGTGGCTTGACCTCAGCATGATAGTCCTAAGAAATTTAACCTATACTTCTTCCATGTGTCTTCAACCCCCTTCCAGAATCTACAGCCTTTGTTCATTCTTCAGACCCTTCAGGGAGTTTTGTTGTTGCTGCTGTTTGTGTTTTGTGAGGGTTTACGGACTATATGGGAAGCAGATATTGTTCTTTGGGATTTAACTTTTACAGAAATCACAAGCACACTCATCTCATTTGTGGCAGCAAAAGTAATATTTACAATGTTAACGTTAAATAACATACCTTGCTACAGGTTTCCGGTAGATATCTTGTATTATGCTGCATAAGCTCCTCCTATTCCTAGCTCATTAAATAAATATTATTTGCTTGTTGGTTTTATTTAACAGAAAAAAGGAGTCTATATTTATTAATTCATTAGTTTTATTTTCCACAGATTGATTTTATTACTCTCTTTTAATAATGAAAGTTCTCAAGGCTATTCATTTTCTGCTAAATACAGCTTTAGCCATTTAAAATATTGATACATAAAGTTCTTACTCTCCTAACAGTTTATTATATAGTTTCCTTTCCTATTTGAATCTAGAGTTTTTAGGAAAAAAATTGTTTTTTGTTATTGTTATTTCTGTTTTCCAAGCTACTGATTTCTGCCTTGAAACTTTTGCTATTAATGTCTAGTTCTATTTCAGTGTAGGCAGAGCATGGAGCCTGTTGACACTTTATATTTCATAATTTAATATGGCTTCTTTGAGGTACAATAGATTATCAATTTTTTTCTAAATGCTTCATGGCTCCTTAAAAAACTGTATTATTTATTTCTAGAGAACAAAGTTCAATAAATATTTATTAAATCAGCTTTGTTAGATTATTAAAATACTCTATCTATTCTGTTTATTTGACCCATGAAAGATCAATAAAAGTGTATTAAAGTTTCATAAAACAATTCTACTTCCTTCAATTTTTCCTTATATTTCAAACAGTCTTTGTTTCATATGTTTTGAGGCTGTTACCACATCAATAAAAATTCAGAACTGCCTTATCTTCATTGTGAAGTCTGTCTTAAAGAAAATATAACCTCCTTGACTGCATTTAATATTTTTATAGCCTTTGATTCTATTTTGTCTAAATATTGCCAAGATTACTTTCTGTTTTATTTTGCTTTTGCCTAATAAATCTTGTCCATCCTATTGTTCTTTCTTTTTTAATCTAATGAGTTACTTTGTTTTAGGTATATTTCTTCTTAGTAACTTACAGTTAGATAATGCTTTTTAACTGAATGTACAGTTGTTGTATTTTAATAGACTAGTTTAATAAACATTTAATAATGAGATTCAGCTTTACACAATGCTTTCACATTTATATTTGTTCTTTTCAATATATAAGGTGCAGGGGGAATGTCATTCCTATGTTATGCATAAGGAAATTCAAAGCCAGATAGGTTAGATGCCTTTCCCAAGGTCATTCAGGTAATACATGGCAGTGGCAAGACTTAACCAAAGGATGATAATACTAAGACAATGGCTTATTACAAATATATAATGTGCCCTTGCTGAACATCAATATTCAGATAGACTATTCTGACAAATTTTATATATATATGTATGTGTGTGTGTATATACATATATATGTATACACACATATATATACACACACACATATATATGTATATTTAGACAGAGTTTCACTCTTACTGCCCTGGCTGGAGTGCAATGGCATGATCTCAGCTCACTGCACCCTCCGCCTCCTGGGTTCAAACAATTCTCCTGCCTCAGCCTCCTGCGCAGCTGAGATTATAGGCACTTGCTACAAGGCCAGGCTAATTTTTGTATTTTTAGTAGAGGTGGGGTTTTACCATATTGGCCAGGCTGGTCTCAAACTCCTGACCCCAGGTGATCCACCCACCTCAGCCACCCAAAGTGCTGGGATTAAAGGCGTAAGCCACCGTGTCCGGTCATGGTCAAATTATCTGATTTTTCTTCCACTGGGGGACTTTACACTATTTATTTTTATTGCCATAAATGATATGTTTGCAACACTGTAATCTTATTTCATGCTTTATGTAGATTATACTTTATTTTTTTTCTTTGTTTTATATACTACTGGCCTTCCTTGTCTGTGGGTTCCACATCCGTGGATTCAACCAACCATGGATTGAAAATACTCAGTGATACGGTTTGGCTCTGTGACCCCACCCAAATCTCATCTTGTAGCTCCCATAATTCCCTTGTGTTGTGGGAGGGACTTGGTGGAAGATAACTGAATAATGGGGGCGTGTCTTTCCCATGCTATTCTCCTGATAGTGAATAAGTCTCACAAGATCTGATGGTTTTAAGAACAAGAGTTTCCCTGCACAAGCTCTCTCTTTTTGCCTGTTGCCATCCACATAAGATGTGACTTGCTACTCCTTGCCTTTCACCTTCTGCCATGATTGTGAGGCCTCCCCAGCCGTGTGGAACTGTAAGTTCAATAAATTCAATAAACCTCTTTCTTCGTAAATTGCCCAGTCTCAGGTATGTCTTTATCAGCAGTATTAAAATGGACTAATACACTCAGGAAAAAAAGAAATGGCATCTATGCTGAATATGTATAGACATTTTTATTATCATTATTCCCTAAACAATACAACTATTTATATAGCATTTATACTGCATTAGGTATTATAAGTAGTCTAGAGATAATTTAAAGTAGTCTGTAGGTTACATGCAAATATTATGCCATTTTATTCCAGGGACTTGAGCATCCACAAATTTTGGTATCTGTGGGGGGCCCTGGAAGCAATCCTTCACAGATACCAAGGGACGACAGTACTTGGTGATTTAGATCAGGCTGCACATTCTTTTCTCTCTCCAGTAGTTTGGAAGTCATGCATCCTACTTTTGTTTCTAACAGTGGTACCTGGTATATCAAAAAGAATATTAATATTTGTTGAACGAATATATTTTTAAACTTTCAAATACTTAGAATATTTGAGTCTACCCCTAGAAAAATGAGAATTTGTCACAAATTTATTTCTGCACCTTGTAAATATGATCCTGGGTTTCTTATTGCTTAGTGTTAAATATTAAGGTATTAAATATTTAACGCTTATTAAAATATTATTTTGTGTGATATATTTTCTCTTTCAAAAGCATAGTTTTATATTTGCATTCAGTATTATAATTAAAGCTACAATCACTTAAATCTACTTTTTGTTAACTTGGTTTAATTATTAAAGATCAGTCACTTCTCTGTTACTGAATTCTTTTGTTATTGTTGTGGCTGTTATTTAGTTTTTATTTCATAATCATAAACTTAACTCTGCAATCCAGCTGGGTATGGAAGGAAACAAGGAAAACATGGAACCCAAAGGGAACCACAGTGAGAGCACAAAGATTCTAGGATCCTGAGAACAAATGGGGTGGAGGATGCTCTCTTGAGCAACAGAAAGAATGGTCTGGTGGTTAAGATAAAACACAAGTCACACTTATTAGAGCTGTCCACAGTCAGCAATGGTGATCTTCTTGCCGGTCTTGCCATTCCCGGACCCAAAGTGCTCCATGGCCTCCACAGTATTCGTGCCTTCAGCACGCTAAAGACCACTTGCTTGCCATCCAACCACTCGGTCTTGGCAGGGCACATGAAAAACTGGGAACTATTTGTGTTGGGTCCAGCATTTGCCATGGGCAAGATGCCAGGACCTGTATGCTTC
The DNA here is from genome assembly GCF_009764315.1 of Trachypithecus francoisi. Lineage (NCBI taxonomy): Eukaryota > Metazoa > Chordata > Mammalia > Primates > Cercopithecidae > Trachypithecus > Trachypithecus francoisi. Next base: position 28,977,511 of record NW_022681453.1, read on the forward strand.
AGGATGAAGTTCTCCTCATCAAATTTCTCCCCGTAGACGGACTTGCCACCAGTGCCGTATGGCATGTGAAGTCACCACCCTGACATGCAAACCCAGTAATCATTCTGTGAAAGCAGGAACCCTCATAACCAAATCCTTTCTTTCCAGTGCTCAGAGCACGAAAGTTTTCTGCTGTCTTTGGAAGCTTGTCTGCAAAGGAGATGCAGCCCAAGGGCTCGCCATTGACAGCAAGGTCGAAGAACACAGTGGGGTTGACAATAGCTGGTAATACGGGGCTCCCAGCGGCAGCAGCATCTGTGAAGTCTCTGTTACTGAATTCTTAACTTCAGTTCCTCTCTCAGTTACCCGGTCAGTGCTTCCTAAATGTTGGTATGTATAAGAATCTCTTAGAGAGACTGTTAATACACAGATTGCTACAGTTTATCCAGAGTCCTAACTGTTCTAAGCAAATTTTGTATATATTATACCAATATTTTGTACCATATAGTGTGACCAAAAAAAAAAAAAAATCTGATGTTTTGCTCCTTTATAAGGCTGTTTTGTTTGCCTATGTGTGTGAAGGATTTTTTTTACTTTATTCTTTAAAAAATTACCATGCTGAAATGATATAAAACTCTTTTCATTAATGTTGCCTGGAGTACGGAAAGTCCCTTCAATTTTTGTGTTTTGGTATTGGGTTTTGTTTTCTGTTTTTGCTCAGAAGAGCTTTTATTAATCTTTCCTTACTCTTTGTGTTCTAATTGCTTCTGCCTCAAGAACATCTGTGATTCTCAGTTTGGTGCTGGGTGTTCAAGTCTATGATCTCTATCTTCTATATTTTTAATCCTCTCTTTTGTTATTTTAATTTTTATTGCACCTGCTCATTTCAACAGAAATTATCATTTTTTTCCCCTCTTGATTTTTTTTTCTTCTTTTTTTTTTCTTGAGACAGGGTCTCACTCTGTCATCCAGGCTGGAGTGCAACGGCACAGCCACAGCTCACTGCAGCCTCCACCTCCCCAGGCTCAGGTGATCCACCCACCTCAGCCTCCCAAGTAGCTGGGACTGCAGGTGTGTGCCACCATGCCTGGCTAATTTTTGCATTTTTTGTAGTGACTAGGTTTTCATGTTGCCCAGGCTGGTCTGAAACTCCTGGGCTTGAGCAATCTGCCTGTGTTGTCTCCCAAAGTGCTGAGATTACAGGCTTGAGGTATCACACTTGGCCATGAGTTTTTTTTTTTAAGTAGTGCTGTCTTTTCAGCTTCCAACACAGACTTTAATTGTGTTGTGTCATTCTGGTCTTTTTACAATATTTTCTTGACTGATCCATCTCCTTTTCCAAATAACCCTACTTTCTTATAATCTAAACTTATTCTCTCACTTCACTTTCTATTTCCTGATACTATTGAGGATGACAAACTTCTAAAAATCCCTTCGTATTTCTGTGGCATATCATCTTGGGAGATCAACATTTACTCTAAGACTCTGAGATACTGTTCCCTTTTCCTTGTCCATAATGATTTATTTTCATTTTAGTTTATCATGAAAGAGACAGTGTTTGCCAAGAAAGAGATGAAGATTGCCTTTATGTGTCACTTAAACTTAAATCTCTTACAGCTAAATGATATATTGGTTTACAAAACTTACATCCCAATTTCCAGCCTTTAGCAGGTTTTCCACCTACCTGCTAGTACCTGTTGGGATTGGCACAGACTCTTCTTGTATCACTAGCTGCATCTGTGTTATGAAAAACAACAATCCCCAAGGCCCTCGTAGTTTCAGCATAGCTATAGTGCTTTAACTGTGACAGATCCTGACAAATATATTTCCGAAAATATTACTGACCTATTTAGTAAGCAGGATAATGGCCTTCCAAAGGTGTCTACATCCTAATCCCTAAAATCTGTGAATATGTTAGATTACATGGCAAAGGAGAATTAAGGTAGTAGATGAAATTAAGGGTATTAATCGTCTGACCTTAAAACAGGGAGATTATCCTCCAGTACTGGGGTGGGACCAGTGTAATCATCATGGTCATTAAATCTCAAAAAGAGAAGTAGAAGAGTCAAAGCAATGCAATAGGAAAAAGAGTTGACCGGCCATTGCTGATGTTGAAGATGAAAGGGGGCCACAAGCTAAGGAATGCAGGTAGCTTCTGGAAGGCAGGAAGGACAAGAGAAAATCTAGGTAGTACCATTCAGGACATAGGCATGGGCAAGGACTTCATGTCTAAAACACCAAAAGCAACGGCAGCAAAAGCCAAAATTGACAAATGGGATCTAATTAAACTAAAGAGCTTTTGCACAGCAAAAGAAACTACCATCAGAGTGAACAGGCAACCTACAGAATGGGAGAAAATTTTTGCAATCTACTCATCTGACAAAGGGCTAATATCCAGAATCTACAAAGAACTCAAACAAATATACAAGAAAAAAACAAACAACCCCATCAAAAAGTGGGGAAACGATATGAACAGACATTTCTCAAAAGAAGACATCCATACAGCCAACAGACACATGAAAAAATGCTCATCATCACTCGCCATCAGAGAAATGCAAATCAAAACCACAATGAGATACCATCTCACACCAGTTAGAATGGCAATCATTAAGAAGTCAGGAAACAACAGGTGTTGGAGAGGATGTGGAGAAATAGGAACACTTTTACACTGGTGGTGGGATTGTAAACTAGTTCAACCATTATGGAAAACAGTATGGCGATTCCTCAAGGATCTAGAACTAGATGTACCATATGACCCAGCCATCCCACTACTGGGTATATACCCAAAGGATTATAAATTACTCTACTACAAAGACACATGCACACGTATGTTTATTGCGGCACTATTCACAATAGCAAAGACTTGGAATCAACCCAAATGTCCATCTGTGACAGACTGGATTAAGAAAATGTGGCACATATACACCATGGAATACTATGCAGCCATAAAAAAGGATGAGTTTGCGTCCTTTGTAGGGACATGGATGCAGCTGGAAACCATCATTCTTAGCAAACTATCACAAGAAGAGAAAACCAAACACCGCATGTTCTCACTCATAGGTGGGAACTGAACAATGAGATCACTTGGACTCGGGAAGGGGAACATCACACACTGGGGCCTATCATGGGGAGGGGGGAGGAGGGAGGGATTGCATTGGGGAGTTATACATGATATAAATGATGAATTGATGGGTGCTGACGAGTTGATGGGTGCAGCACACCAACATGGCATAAGTATACATATGTAACAAACCTGCACGTTATGCACATGTACCCTAGAACTTAAAGTATAATAATAAAAAAAAAATAAAAAAATAAAAAGAAATAAAAAAATAAAAAGAAATTTTGGAGAACTTAAAAAAATAATAAAAATATTATAAATAAAAAAAAAAAAAAAGAAAACACATTTTCCCTTAGAGACCTCAGAAAGGAATTCAGCCTGGCTAACATCTTAGCCCACTAGTATCCATCCATTTCAGACTTCTGACCTCCCAAACTGTAAAATAATAAATCTATGTCATTTTGGATCTCAAAGTTTGTGTTAATTTATTACAGCAGCCACAGAAAACTAATATATGAACATTTATTTGAGTAACCACTATTTGCATTCTTCACATGCATATGCAAAAGATATCTTCATTAAAAGTGATGCTTCACAAAAGTACTTACATGTATGATAATTCTTGTTCACTTTTCTAATTAGTGTCTGCATGTTTCTGAAGCAGGGGAAAGATAGCAGCCAAATGATTAAAGGCCTTCCCTCTGTTCGGCCACAGCACAAGGGAATCATCTGTTGAAATTGTTCATTCTAGTTCCACCAAACATCTCATTAGTAGAATTCTCTACAGGAATCTAGACTAGCTTGACTATAAAAACAAATTTTTAGTGGCAGTGACTTCTTTTTGACATGTATCTTCTTGAGTAATTTTATAGAAAGTTGACCAGTTATAATAGAGGCTACTACTTCAATATGAATTTAATTTCATTCATTCTTCAATCCCTTCTTGGATAAGGTGCTGATCCTCCTAACTCACTCCTTCATGAGTGAATGCAAACTTAAGAAATTGTACCTTCATAACGTGGGCGTATTTTTCTAACTGTAAAAATGTTTTCTTTAAATAGGCATAACTATGGCCTATCTATTTTAATTTTGTATAGCACTAATTTTCTTTGGGGAAGGAGTCAAAGACAATATTTTTTAAAGTTTCTCTCTATCTAGATAGGATGCTAGTAAAAGCAAGATTTCCATATGTTCTGATATGACCAAGTAGATATTTCTCTACTTACCAGTCTCTGAAAATCCCTGTGTTTACCCAAGATTTAACTCAAGAGGCTAAAGTCGTGGGTAAATATTAAGAGGGAATTGAAAAAGGCATATTAAGTCTAAGGAGTAGACTACACTTTCCTAAAAGAAAAACATAATTGGAGAGTTAACACAGCAGCACCTTCTGCCTTGTCAGTGCTGAAGGCCCTGGGGCAGCCAGTACTCTTCACTAGACCTCATCCTGCAAACTTTCTGTACAGTAGATAAAGGCCCAAAGCACAATATAGTTTAGTGAATAGCATAAACTCATTCTTCTGTAAGTACTATATATTACACCATCAGGCTTCTCACTGGTCCTCCTATAAAAATCATTTTAGGCTTGCACACTGGACACAATTGATCTGGTGGCATAGCTCTTTAGCTAGACCAGCACCGAATAGAAAAAGGCATCCTCTACTATTAGTCTGCAACAGAACCATCACTTCCACCATTGCAAACATCAAACTGTATGAAGACTTTTTATGCCCAGGAGGATTAAGTCAAAACATAGAGGCATCCTCTACTATTCGTCTGCAACAGAAACCAGCATTTTCACCATTGCAAACATCAAACTGGATGAAGACTTTTTATCCCCAGGAGGATTAAGTCAAAACATAGATTGACCTAGGAGAAGAAGCATTAGCCCTTGTCAAATAAGTATAATTACTTGATGACATTGATTAGTAAAGCTGCAAAGAATACTAAGTAAATTAAACCAGTTAATTTGGGAAAGACTAGAAAGGCAATTTGAACACCATAAAAGCATGGGTAAGAAACAGTAAGATGCTGACCTTTACTGTTTTCTCTGGGCATTATCCCGCTGGGCAGAGCTATGTTTAGCCTCCTCAGAAAACCCGATGCTCTCTTTACACTACTAGCCAATGTCAAGCGACATGAAAAAAAAAGAGGAAAGAAAAAGAAAGAAAGAAAGATAAAAAGAAAGAAAGAAAGAAGAAAGAAAAGAAAGAAAAAAAAAAAAAACGAACGAATGAACGAAAGAAAGAAAGAAAGAAAGAAAGAAAACCATTAAAACACTTTAGAAATATATAAAAGACCAGGTGCTGTGGCTCACTCTTATAATCGCAGCACTATGGTAAGTCAAGACAGGTGGATCACCTAAGGTCAGGAGTTCGAGACCAGCCTGGCCAACATGGCGAAAGCCCATCTCTACTAAAAATACAAAAATTTAGCCAGGTATGGTGGTAGATGCCTGTAATCTCAGCTACTTGGGAGGCTGAGGCAGGAGAATCACTTAAACCCAGGAGGCAGAGGTTGCAGTGAGCCAAGATTGTGCCACTGCACTCCAGCCTGGGCGACAGACTGAGTCTGTCTCAAAAAAACAAAAAAAAGAAATACATGAATTTTTCATTTGTATGGGAACTTATGAAATAGTGATTAAGAGAACAGGCTCCAAAGTCATACTGCGAGGGTTCAGATGCTGGTCTTCCTCTTGCAGAAATGTTATGTAAATTATTTATGCTTCATTTCCTACATCTATAAACTGGGGGATAATACTGTTACCTCATTGGCTGCTTTGGGAGGATCAACTGTGATCATTCATGTAAAGCTTGTAGCAGAGTACCTAATCCCTAACAAGAGTTCAACATAATTGCTACTGCTGCTAAGGAGAGGCTGCAAACCATTGTGGGTAAGAACAGGGACACTGGGACAAGATTGTAGAGGCTCTGCCATCGACAAGCTGTAATCTTGAGCAACGTATTTAACTTCTTTGTACTTCACTTCCCTCACCTATAAAATGGAAGTAATAATAACCATTATGAGGGTTATTGTGAGAATTAAATGAGTTAATATTTCTTAAGTGTTTAGACTAGTATCTGGTACATGTCTGACAAATTATTTAGCTGTACCTGAATGGTTTTAAAGCTGTGATTATGGAAAACCAAGGGTTTTGTACACAGGAATGGAGGTAAGGAGAGTGTGCAGCCCAGTCCCATTCTGTATGCAAACAGAGTAATTCTAGATCTTTTACATATTTAACTTTTGAGCAAGATTTTCTTTGAGTAAAGGGTCCTGCTGCTTTGAAGGAAGGAAGGAAGGAAGGAAGGAAGGAAGGAAGGAAGGAAGGAAAGAAGGAAGGAAGGAAACCATGGCTCTATATGTATGAGCCTCATGTAAAATATATCAGTACAGGTCTTACAAAACATTGAATGCTTTTATACACATTCCCTAGCAGATTTAACCAGATCAGTTTTAACGTTCCTTCTAGAAAGAAAGTTCTCCATACTTTGAAAAGTGAATTTCAGTACATTCAAATTTTAAATATATGACTTCCCATACTTCTTCAGGGTAAACAAAAATCTCAATAATTCTAATTTAACATGCAAAATTCATGAATATTCACTACAGTCAAATGAATAATAAATCACCCCTGGGTTCAAGTGCTTGCCATGCAAAATTGCCTATTTCCTAGAACATCCAGAAATCTGTTTTTAAATTGCTTTTTATTACTTTTGCTCTTGTGATGGTTGCTCTTCAAAGTAACTTGGAAAAATGTGCCATTCTCAGCATTAACGCAATAAAGGAGAAATGAGGACAGCAGAACATGGTGCCATCCATAAAAGGAAAGAGTCCGTGGATCAGAGGGCTGGGCTCCGGAAGAAAGTTTTTAAATGTCACCAGATAAAATTTATGACATAAAAGGGAATGTACCTTAGTCATTCTGAGCATTGATATCTACATGAATAATAAATCAAAAGACTCTTTATCCATTTACTCGTAAACATTACGACCTTAGGTTGAAGATGTGATTTACTCCACTGATATCAACACAACAGAAATCCAGTGAAAGTATCACTGGACTGGCCCCAAGTTCTGGAAAATCAATGATGTGTGGGAGAACAAACATTTTGAAGGGAAGAGTATTTTTTAAAAAGCAAACATTTTTGGCACTAGCAACATGAGTGAACTCATTAAGATTTCTTTTAAAGGGTTACCCTTTAATCTTTCCTACATGGAAAACTCAAGTATACTCAAGTTATCGATTTTATAATTTGATGGAAAGTTATTATTAGTATTCTCCCCAAAATTGGATTGAATTATTAATATTCCATCTTTAAAAATACATGCAGTATAATTCAATTTATATAAAATTTAAGATATACAAAACTTACAGTGATTACAAGTACCTAAGCTGGTAATAAAGGTATCAATTAATGAAGGAAAATGAATACGTCAATGGACAGGAGAGTGACTACCTCTAATATGATCAGAGAGAGGGTTCAGATCAGGGAATTTTCAGAGGACTGCTGGGGGTGCTAGAAATACAATGTATTGACTTGGGTGAACCTTGAGATAGGTGTTTATTTAAAGTTATTCATTAAACTGTTCATGCATGTCATATGAACTTTTCCTGTACAAATTATATCTCACAAGTTTATTTAAATAGTATGTTCCATTCTGAAATGACTCTCCAAACTATTACATGAGACACACTTATACTCAAAAAGGTGTTCATTCTTTTTCTCTGAAATTCAGATTTAACTGGGCATCCTTAATTGTATCTGGCAACTGTAAGCCAATCAGAATAGCATGGTTAGATTACAAATATATATATATATATTAAAAGACAGGAAAATAAGCCACAGATAAAATGCATTCTTTTTTTTTTTTTTTTTTTTGGTTGAGACGGAGTCTTGCTCTGTCACCCATGCTGGAGTGCAGTGGCACGATCTCGGCTCACTGCAAGCTCCGCCTCCCGGGTTCACGCCATTCTCCTGCCTCAGCCTCCGAAGTAGCTGGGACTACAGGCGCCCGCCACCTCGCCCGGCTAGTTTTTTGCATTTTTTTAGTAGAGACGGGGTTTCACTGTGTTAGCCAGGATGGTCTCGATCTCCTGACCTCGTGATCCGCCTGTCTCGGCCTCCCAAAGTGCTGGGATTACAGGCTTGAGCCACCACGCCTGGACAAAATGCATTCTTAAAAGTCTCAGTCATTTCATTTCATATTCTATTAATATGATACATTTGTGTTTCATGGTTTCTGACCTCCTGTGACCCCTTGTGCCCAGGGACTATAAACATAAATAGGCTACCTAGACACAAACTAATTTGCTTATAGGAAGGCAAAGAAGCTGACCATTATAAATACAGCACGCCTTAGAAAGGAGAGTTTCAAGTCAAAAACAAATCTGGAAAAATAATTAATTTGCTTCTTTTTTTAAAAGCAATGATGTGTCTTTTTTATGTGCATTTGTTTACACAGTAAAAGAAAAGACAATCAAATAGGTAAAATGGATGCTGTATTGCTCCCTTATATACACAAAGAATTACACATCTGTCTAACAATGCTAACCACTCTGAACGATAATTATGGATCAATGCTTTAAAAAATATCCTGAATTGCCTGCAGAAATGGCAAGGAGAATTCAATTAAATTATTTGTAAAAGCCAGAGTCTTTTTTTCCTATCCATCTGCTACTCGAAATGGGATGACCTTTCAAATAGTGCTTGCTGTTCTCAATGCAAACTCTAAATAAAGAAGTGGAGTGTGGCTCTTTTTCTCCTCTCCAGGTTCAGCATAGATAGAGCATTTGTACTGACATTCTACACCACTCCAAAGAATGCAGATTTGGCTTCTAGAACATAAAAGAGGCATTTCAGGAATATAAATCAGGCTTTTGTCCCATAACTTCAGTCATGACATTTGCCTTCTATCAGAAAGGTGTGCTGCTTCTGAGATAAGTGTTTGAGAACAAGCTACATGAAGTAATTTACTCCCTGGAGAAAAATTGCAAACCTCACCCCCAAACAAACGGCATAAAGTAAATGTGTTAGTGAAGAATCCTTTGTTAAACTATCTATGGCAGGGGAGCTAAATAGAAAAGGTCAGATATTTAAGCTAACAATGGGCTCAAAACAAACCTTCCAACAGGTCTCTCAATAGGCCTAGATTATCAACTAACAGCTTGCACTATTAAGACTATTAATAGTAATAAACCATACTTTCTTCACTGAGTCTATATATATTTTACATTGTTTTATTGCTCCCCTGTCCCTTTTAATTTTTAAAGCATTTCCAGTATGGTATTTTGTGTGCTTTTTTAAAAATTAGGATTTTGGACAAATTTTCATGTATTTTTCTTGATAAAAGTGTATAAAGCACATTTCCAAAAGTTCAAAAAATACAGAAATGTAAAAAATAATCTATTACCACATCACCCAGAGAAATAGACTCTTAACAGTCTGGTGTTTATACTGCCATTCATCTTAATACATAAGTGTATCACAAAATTAGGTGATATTATGTAACAAAACTAATCAACTGTTTTATGAACATCTTTCTATGCCATAAATAAAAATCTATATCATCATGCAAAAGTTTTCATTACACCTTTTAAATATTTTATGGGTATCTATGTGTGTGTGTATCGTTGTAAAATATAACTTTTAAGTGAATTTATTTAAATACCCAACTACTTATGAGTACATAGATTTACAGCTTTTTTCACTATTATAAACAAAACTGAAATGGGCATCCATACACACATCTTTGCAGTTATTTCCTTAGTATTACTTTCCAGAAATAGTATAGCTGGACCAGAAAGTATAAACATTACTAGGGCCTTTTGGTTAATATTGTCAATCTGCCTTCCAGAAAGTTTACTAAGCATGGTAGGTAGATTTCCCTCTACTGTATAATACTGAGAAATATCAATTTTTTGGACGCTTGTCAGTGTGAGCAAAAATGTCATTATTGCTCTAATTATTATTGCTTCGATAACTAATGGGGCTGAGAGTGTTACTGGTGTTTTATAACTCTTCCTTTGTGGATCATTATTCAGATACTTTTCAAATAGTAATTTGTAAAGTATTTTGAATTTTGGCCCATTTTTCTATAAAATAAAAGTATTATCTTAGAGTACAACACCATTAAGATTTAAGATAAATACACACATGAGGAAAAATGCTATAGATAATAACCATTTTAATTTTAAAAATAATACTCAGCATAACCAATTATACAAAAATACACACATATGCCAGGTGCAGTGGCTCACGCCTGTAATCCCAACACTTTGAAAGGCCAAGGCGGGTGGATCATCTGAGGTCAGGAGTTCAAGACCAGCCTGGCCAACATGGTGAAAAAATACAAAAGAAGTAGCCAGCCGTGGTGGTGCACGCTTGTAATCCCAGCTTCTCAGGAGGCTGAGGCAGGAGAATCACTTGAACCTGGGAGGCAGAGGTTGCAGTGAGCCAAGATCACACCACTGCACTCCAGCCTGGGCAACAGAGTGAGACTCTGTCTCAAAAAAAAAAAAAAAAAAAACAGATATGTATGTATGTGGTATATAAAATAAGTCAATACTCTATCCCAGCACACTATTTCCAATTCCATTTTCCCATGGTAACTAACAAAAACAAAACAGAAAATAGAAACAATTACTTGTTTATCCTTCTACATCTTTTTCTAGTTTCATACTAGTATATACAAACAGATTTTGATATAGTCATTCTTTGCTTTCCAATTTCAGTGGTCTCATATCATTCCAATTAGTCAAACGATTAGATGCTGCCATATCATGGACATGCTGGACATCACATATAGATGTACTTAGTTATTATTATTTCCATAGTATTTCATGGTATGGTTAGAGTATAAATATATTCAACAATCTCACTATTCATGTGCTGTCTTTATGTTAATTACATTAATGTTATTTATGTTGATTTTTTTTGCCACTATTAACAATGCAGCCAACATCTTTAAATATACATGTTCACATCAGAGATTACTGACTCCCAAAATTAAGGTTGTAGGGTCAAAGAGCAGGTGTACCATTAACTTTGATACATATATCCAGATTTAGCAATATATGAAAATCTTGCATTTCTAAGCACCTTTAACAAGCATGGATACTATCAATATTCTCCAATTTTGTCAACTACTTGACTGGAAGAGTATTTATTTCATTGTGATTTCAATTTCTATTTCCACAACTACTAGTAAAATTGAGCAGAGTTGCATGTCTATTGGTCACTTACATTTCCCCTCTGTGAATTGCCAGTTAATATCCCTAGCCATTTTTCTCAAATATGATATATAACTGTATGTCATCAGTGTGTAAGAATTCCTATTCTTCTAAAATTTATATTGTTTAATGTACATTCATATATTTAATTCATCTGAATTTTTAAATTTTTATGGTAAAAAAATAGTGGTCTAATATTTACAACTTACTGATGAAAAACCAATTTTCATAGCATCTTTTATTAGATAAACATACATTGCCCAACTGAATTGACACGTTTTTGTTGTTGTTGTTGTTGTTGTTGTTGTTGTTTAAGACAGGATCTCCCTTTGTTGCCCAGGCTGGAGTGCAGGGGAGAGATCTCGGCTCACTACATCCTCGACTTTCCTGGCTCTGGTAATCCTCCAACCTTGGCGTCCCAAGTAGCTGGGACTACAGGCATGTGCCACTGTAATTGCCCAGTGGGTTCTCCTTACCTACTGCCTAGACAGAGCCAATTTATCAAGACCAGGGAACTGCAATGGAGAAAGAGTTTAATTCACACAGAGCAGACTGTATGGGAGACTGGAGTTTTGCTATTACTCAAATCAGTCTCCCCCAAAACTCAGGGATTCAAACTTTTAGGAATAATGTAGTAGATAGGGGGTCTGAAAGTTGGGAGTGCTGATTAGTTGGGTGGGAGATGAAATCATGGGGAGTTGAAGCTGTCCTCTTATGCTGAGTCAGTTCCTGGGTGGGGACCACAAGACAAGATGAGCCAGTTTATCCATCTAGGTGGTGCCAGCTGATCCATGGAGTGTAGGGCTGCAAAATAGCTCAAGGACTGATCTTAGGTTTTGTTAATAGTGATGTTTTCCTGTGGAGTGATTTGGGAGGTTTAGAGTCTTGCAGCCTCCAACTGCATGACTCCTAAACCATAATTGCTAATCTTGTAGCTAGTTTACTAGTCCTGCAAAGGCAGTCTAGTCCCCAGGCAGGAAGGGGGTTTGTTTTGGGAAAGGACTGTTATCATCTTTGTTTCAAAGTTAAACTATAAACTGAGTTCCTCCCAAAAGTTAGTTCAGCCTACACCCAGGAATGAACAAGGACAGCGTAGAGGTTAGAAGCAAGATGGAATTGGTAAGGTCAGATCTCTTTCACTGTCATAACTTTCTCAGTTATAATTTTTGCAAAGGTGGTTTTGCCACCAGCCTTGCTAATTTTTTTGTATATTTTATACAGATGGGGTTTCACCGTGTTGCCCAGGCTAGTCTCTAACTCCTGGGCTCAAGCAATTTGCCCATCTTGGCCTCCCAAAGTACTGGGATTACAGGCATGAGCTACTGCATCCAGCTGAAAAGACACTTTTACTGAATATTAAGTTCATATATTTGGATCTGTTTCTCCTTTTTCTGTTTCATTTATAAATTGTTCTCATGGCTAACAACATACCGTTTTAATAACAGTAACTTTACATGACATTTTAATGTTTAGAAGAAACAGTAAAAATGAAATCTATTGCCATTCTGATAAATTATATTAATATATCTATTTTATAGGAATGAATGACATTTTATAATAATAAAAACTATTAGGGAATATGAGTATGACTCTTTTGACAGACAGTTTTATCTCCATAACATTTTTCTTTTTTCTGTATAGGCCTTTCACCTTTTCTGTTAAATTGTTACTAAGGATTTTATATTTTTTGTTTCTAAAATAATTTTTTTCTATTTCTAGATAACTAGTTATTGAAAGTATAAAGAAAATCTTTGATTTTTATATATTTACTTTGTGATCATCCAGCTAACACATTTTCTTAGTAACTGTGTAACAGTCATAAATTCTCTATGAATATAATCATATCACATGACAGAGAAGAGAGTTTCATTTTTTCTTTTTTTTTTTTGCTTAATTTTTTTTATTACAAGCCAAAACCATAACACAGTGCTAAGTAACAATGCTAACAGAAAATATTCCTGTGTATTCTTCCTGATTTAATATGAGTGACTTTTATATTTTACTAGTTAATGTAATGTTTGATTATAGGTCTTATAAATATTCCTTATTGTGTTTAACTACCTTCCATGCCCATTTTATTTAGAGTATTGCTAGAAATTTCTAATACATTTTATCACATTCTTTTTTTTTTTTTTTTTTTTGAGACGGAGTCTCGCTCTGTCGCCCAGGCTGGACTGCAGTGGCCGGATCTCAGCTCACTGCAAGCTTCGCCTCCCGGGTTTACGCCATTCTCCTGCCTCAGCCTCCTGAGTAGCTGGGACTACAGGCGCCCGCCACCTCGCCCGGCTAGTTTTTTGTATTTTTTAGTAGAGACGGAGTTTCACTGGGTTAGCCAGGATGGTCTCAATCTCCTGACCTTGTGATCCGCCCATCTCGGCCTCCCAAAGTGCTGGGATTACAGGCTTGAGCCACCACGCCCAGCCTCACATTTCTTATTGGTATGCATACTGAGTTGAATAGAGTCCACATTTCTTATTGGTATGCATACTGAGTTGAATAGAGTCCTCCATAAATTTATAGTCATGTGGAATCTCAAGTGACTTTATTTTGAAATTGGGTCTTTGCAGATGTAATTTGTTAGATTACAGTAATTAGAGGTCATAAGGGATTAGAGTGGCCCCTACCCAATGACCGTTGCCCTCATAAGAAGCAAAACCAGAGATGTAGTCAGACATGCAGAGAGAATACCATGTGATAAAGGAGACAGAGACTGGAGTAATGTGTCTGCATGCCAAGAAATGCCAAGGACTGCTGGCAACTACTAGAAGGTAGGAAAAGGCAAGGAAGGGCCACCCCTTAGAGCCTTCAAAGGCAGGATGTCCCTGCTGGTACCTTGATTTTGAACCTCTAGTTTTCAAAACTGACAGACAATAAATGACTGTTATTTTAAGCCACTCAGTTTGGTAATTTGTTATGGTAGTTTTAGGAAATTCACAAAGCATATGTTGTATAATCATATGACTTTAATCTTTTAATTAACAGTATAGATAAATTTCCAATTCAGAACCAGTTTGTAATTTTTGAAATGAAGCCTATGTTTTCATAAGCAGATAGATATGTTGCTATTTTTTAATTATATACTTCCACATATGAAAATGAAATTAGCATAAAATATCTCATTAGTGTTATTTATCTCAAGTTTTGATATAACATTTTGCTAGATTTGTACAATCGAGTCCATTCTATTTTCTCTATAGTCTTGAATTGTTTAAGAACCATACAGAATATCTGTTTTTTAAAGCTTTCATATGTTACAAGTATCTTTTAATCTTTTAAAGTACCTGTTTTTAAATACCTAATTTACATGTAAAACTATCTGGGCCTGGTGCCTTTTTTCTAGTGGTACATCTTTAATAATTTTCCACTTTCTTCTATGATTATTGGTATTAAATGTTTTTATTTTGCCTATGGGACTAATATAATACTGAATGTATATATGCATTTCTAAAGAATCATCATTTCTCTTAGATTTGAAAGTGAATGGCTATAACAATTTTTTAAAAAACATCTAGCCATACCAGTATTGATTGGCAGAGTTGACCAAGAAGCTAGGAGGGTACATACCATCTTCCTCCCACATGACTACACATGCATTGAAACAGAAGACGACAATCTTCCAAGAATAAAAAGAACCATTCTTCACTCAACGGAATAAGAGCAGTTCTCATCCCTAGTTAGAACTTCTAAACAAACCAAAGCAAATGTTTTCATTTGAATCATCAGGTCTGTGTCACAACAAAACCCAGATGGTTTGTCTTCAAGTCATTTACTACTCCCCTAAAGTCTTATCAAAAGTATGCCAAAAAAGTTTATGACATTTCCACTGAGCTACCATAAAGCTTCCATTATTTTAGATGCTTGACAAAATTTAAAAAAGAATTATTTTTCCCCCACACCTGCACACATTTTAAAAATCTTCAACTTTTCTACAAAACAATTTTCTCTATGACTCTCCCAGACTTCATAAACATATTATTTTATTCATAGCAGATGGAGGAAATTAGAGTAACATATTTGCTCTAAAATCATTAGTGCTGCATCAGCACTTCTGATCTAAATGGCATTTCAAGGGGTTATTGTTACATAGAGCAAGACTTTGCTCTAGGCAGAAAGAGACATAAAAACAACTTGAAAAATGAACCTTATTTTTGCAATTAGCTTCTGCATCTTAATTTGTTGAACGTCATTCTGTTTGGATTTTAAATACAAATCAAAGGAAGAACAAAGTGATCCAACTGTGTCAGGGTCATACCTTGCTTACTGGTCAGTCCTCTGATTAATCATTATAGCTGCTTCCTAAAAAAGTAATATTGTTAAAACTTACCATCAACTACTTGATTCTCTGGAAGACTGAGAACATACTCTTACTTCTCAGAGATATCTGAGAGGCTAGTAAGTCTGCTCTTTAGCCTCATGAAATGCCTAAAATTAAACTATTTAACTGGTGAGCTTCACATGACTGCCACTCTGTCCAAGAGATGAATAAACATCCTTGGCTGAAGAATGAACCAACCCATGGGTGTTTCTTTAGCACATACTCTGTTAAGTCCACTGTGGAATTAAAAAAAAAAAAAAAAAAAGTTTAAGGTACCACACACCTGGAAAATGCAATCTTGTAGACATAAGAGAAGCCACAGAGAATGATACAAGATAGCAACAATCATACTTTATATTTTTACACTGCATTACAATTTTCAAACTACTTTCATGACACTTTTCTTATTTTATACTCACAGTAAATCTATCATGGAAGCAGGATAAAAGAGGAAGGAGACATAAACATAGAACTTCAGAGATGAAAGTGACATTGAAGGCATCAATAACTTTCTTTACAGACAAGAAAATGGAGACCAAAGGGAAATAAGAACCTTCACCTTGTTTCAGAGCCAGGCAAGCAAAGCTAATTAAGTGAAGGCTTGTCACCACAAGTTGCAAACAGGAGTCACAAAAATAAGACAAGACAAAGAAAGATGATAGAAATAAAGGACACTAATTTGGATTTAATGTACTTTTTTAAAAAATAAAAAAGGAGAAGCAATTCTGTTGAATTCAGGTTTGAAATTCAATGTCGGTCTCTAGGGATCACTTGGCTGTGGTGGTTTTATGCCATTACCAGATCCCTTTGAGAAAAATACTATTTTGAAATTCATAGTTTCCAGTAAATATGTTCAAGTCTTTGAAGAACATACTCTTGGAGGTGTAAATGGTGTATACACACATACACAAAAGCTTGAAAACACCACTTAATTACTGAACGGAGTCTAAACATTCTACACAGCTCAGTTAAGAAGCTACGCCTGCATCTCATACCCACCAACTCTCCACCTGTCCTCCACACACCATCCCAGCAAGTCCTAGCTGACTCTCTTAATACTGTGACCTCTCTGTCGTATAATAAGGGTTGAAAATCATCCTTCTTTTGAATGAGAATATATTAGAACTATATATCTTTTTTTGTTACGGCCTTCTCAAAAATATATTTCAAGCCACACATAGGCCATTGTCCTGGCAACTTTTATTTAACAGACAATAGTTATTTTCCATGACTCAGTCCAGAATATTCTTTAACATCTACATCTAGGATATTATCATAATTATAATAAGAGATGGCACTACATGGATGAAACTGGAAGCCATAATTCTCAGCAAACTAACACAGGAACAGAAAACCAGACAGCGGATGTTTCCACTCATAAGTGGGAATTGAACAATGAGAACACATGGACACAGGGAGGGGAACATCACACATCGGGGCCTGTCGGGGAGGGGAGGGAAAGCATTAAGACAAATACCTAGTGCATGTGGGGCTTAAAACCTAGATGACAGGTCGATGGGTGCAGCAAACCACCATGGCACGTGTATACTTATGTAACAAACCTGCATGTTCCGCACATGTATCCCAGAACTTTAAGTAAAAAAGAAAAGAAAGGTGCACAAGTAAAAACATTAAAAGAGGAATCATTATTTAAAAAAATAAATTCACAGTGGTGTTGAAAGATCATATCAGGGTTAGAGGACAAATCTTTGTGTTAGAATGAACACTTAATTTATTATCAGAATGAACAATAATTACCTCGACGTTTTAAAACAGCATTTTGTCACCTTTTAAACATCTGGGAATAGAGAAGGTGAAACACCATGTCTGTCACACTATGGAAAGTTTTGTAATTCTCCTCAAAAAGGAAGAACAAATATTTCTATTTCCATTCCAGATCTGTACAATATATTCTTGCATCCCATTTGGTCTGAATCATTTACATTTTGCTGAATTCTGTTTTTGTCCATTTTCATCATTCAAAAGATTTAAAAAATTCAACAGCATCAAAAAGCCATCAAAATATGCTTTCAGATGAAATTGCAAAGAAAATAACCACATGAATTAGTGAAGCGACTTCCAAGTTACACAATTGTGGCACTTACATCTTTTCTCATCTTGTCCGAGAATTAATTGTACTGCTGAAATCAGACATCCAGCCTGCTCCATGCAGACAGGAGCCCAAGCCGGAAGCAAACTCTTTGAATAACAACATTGCCTTCTGATTCTTTTCACACGGCTACATTTTTGACATTTCCTTCGATATTCTACCCAGTTGCAGTGTGACTATGACAAAAGATTTCTGTAGGCATGACTGGCACCTCTGTGGTAAGTGGCAGGGAATGGAATAGGCAACGAGTCCCTTTAGTAGCTCCAAAAAGCCCACAGGCACTCTGCAAACCTTTTGCATACATGCTCTTAAGTAAAGGATGTGAAAAATGGAAATCGTGATGACAATTTTAATCACCTGACAGATGATTCTATGATCTACTATAACTTTACAATGGCAAAGCCACTGACACACGAGACTGACAGGCATATATTCTCTCTCAGCCTCTAAGTCTCTTAAATGTTTATTTGCGGGGTTTACACATGGATAGAGATGACCTTAACAGAGTATTTATTGAATCTATCCAAGGATAAATTATAAATGACTAAATCTAACTAGGTGGAATTTTCTTGGTTGTTTTTAACTTCTAGGCCCAAATCACTTTCCTAGGCTCTAGAACTCTCTCCCAGGAGAGGTCAGATGTCAGTAATCAGAAGGAGCCCATCTACAGTCAATGCAGCCAAAAGTTCTGCCTACAAGGTAGCAATGAGAGTCCAGCAGTCTCTTCTGGAAGTGCCAATTACTGCTCTGTCTTCCTTTTTGAATGTCTCCTTAATATAAGAATGACATATCATTTTATGCTATCAGATTAGAAAATACTGTTTAAATCAACACTCATAGTCGGCAAGAGTGCAGAGAGAGAAGCACTCCCAAACAGATGCTGGTGAGGATGTAAATTGGAATGTCCTTTCTGGAAAACAATCCAACAAAATATATCATGATTTTTTATCTTCCTGATATTACTTTGGGTATACTGTCCCATATTTTTAAATAGTCTTCAAAAGCCAGAGTTTTAAAACTCTGTGTGGCATTTTGTTATGTGAATATGCTATAGTTTTCAATTTTTTCCACATTTGTCAGCATTTTAGTTGATTTCAATTTGGGGTATTATAAATAATGCTCCCGTGAACATCTTCATAAATACACATTTAACTCACATTCTGTTTATTTCTTAGTATAGATTTGAAGTGAAAATACAGTGGTTGGCAAGGCTTATATTCAAGTATACTTTTATCGTAGTAATTATGGAATTGGTATCAGCAAACCAATTCCTAAGCTAGAATTCACCATCATTTACTAGGAGAAAGATCTGTGGTGGTAAAACAAACCCTGCTTATTTATAAGCCTTACTAATGGGCAATTTGCCAGAGGAAACCAAACCAGAGAGCATGTATGACTGAGTAACCATTACACGGAAAGAAGAAATCAGCTCCTTCCAAAAGCACATTCATTTCAAGGAATGCCAGCAGCCTGCTGAGTTAGTTGTATTCGGCCCCTGTAGAAACTCTTCCCAAGTTCATTGATATGTGACACCCATGACATATTTTTACCATCACTGGTTTGAATGAATTTGCCTGTCTTTGAAACCTGATAAACAATTTATTGAACTGAAAAAGGCCGAAGGTAGTGAAACCCTATCCTGTAATTGGCAAACCTTTTACATCCTTGGTGGCTTGAGTAGAAAAGTCACTCTATGGAGGCTGTTCTAAAGGAAAACATGATT
Organism: Trachypithecus francoisi; assembly: GCF_009764315.1. Lineage (NCBI taxonomy): Eukaryota > Metazoa > Chordata > Mammalia > Primates > Cercopithecidae > Trachypithecus > Trachypithecus francoisi. Next base: position 28,996,929 of record NW_022681453.1, read on the forward strand.
GGCCCTAAAATTAAAATTCCAGGCTTTAGGAGCCAATTAGTGATGACATATCACTTTTAATTCATCACTTTGCAATATATTTAAAATGTTAAGACTCTTTGTTGGCAAGGGAACAGTATTTCCCAAAGCTTATTCCATGGGAAAATGCTTTCATGGACAAAAGAGTTTGGGAAAGAGTGATATTGGAACGAAGTTCAAGTTGAACTTTTAATGTGCTATTACCAACTGTGAATCTCCATGGGGGGCTGTTGCTAGTAACATTTGTAAACTTCTCCAACCACAAATTATTCCTGCTTTATATTGCCTTTGTTTCTGGCAACTGGGTTTCTATAGAGCATTGCAAGGCAGAGCATTCTATGGAACATACGTTAGAGAATGCTTCTCTAGGTCAGCAGTTCTCAAACATTTTGGTCTCAGGATCCATTTCCACTCCTAAAAATTATGGAAGGCCCCAAAGAGTTTGTGGTTATGTTGGTTATATCTATGGATATTTACCATGTGAGAAATTAAAACAGAAAACTTTCAAAACACTATGAATTTATTTTAAAATGACAGTAATAATCCATTACGTGTAAACATACATATTTTCCCGAAGAAAGAGCTAGTGAGAAGAGTGGCTTTGTTTCAACATCACATTAATGTTTAGCTTAGTAGAAGACAGGTGGATTCTCCTATCTGTTTCTGCATTGTGTTGTGATATATTATTAGGGTTGAAGTGTGCCAAGAAAATCTAGGAGTATTTTAACAGTCTTTTCAAATAACTGGATGCTTTTCTATAATACTGCATCAAAACTTGACAAATGGTAGTTTCCTTAAAAGTTAGTTGCAGTGTAGAACCTGAAACCATATCTAGAAATTTTCAGTGCTCTGTTATGTGAAAAATCCATGGTCTCTGTGGCATTTTGAATGGATCCTTTCCCCATGCAAAATTTTGTAACAGCATGCACTGCTCTGGACAAAAATAGTGGTTCGCTGGATTATGCAGATCTTCCAAATGTTGACACCTTTCATGGCATAATATAAAAAAGAACTACATTTGCAATATCATCATTGACCTTATTAGACAAAGTCTTTAAGTATTGGGAAGCTGTCAAGCTCATGGTGGCATATTCAAGTTTCCCAAAATTTGAATTTTTTGCTTGGAAGCTTGCATTTTATCACTGTCAACAGATACTGGCTAATGGTTTACTGAAATCGACAGACTCACTTTGTGCATTTTAAAGAAAATATATTAAATACCTGAGCCTGCATAATTATATTTTGTCTTTCAATGGTTTCTTCATGTAGAAAAATGGTGTTCTATATAAAACGTAGCTGGTTCATTTCACAACCTGGTCTCACAAGTGCTTTTCCTTGAGACAACCATGATATGTCAGTATGCAGCAGCAGTTCTTTCTGCATACTTCCCATTTTGGCACACAGACTACTAAAAAAGAAAAAACCTCAACAATCAAAATGCAATTAAATTAGTAATTTTTAGTTTTCACCAAGGATATTCTTAGAAAAAGTTGACTTTTTATTTATTTATTTTTAACCATAGTGCATGGTGGTAAAAAAATGAAAGGCCAAAACTACAGTTCAGTGCCACTGTCTTGATTCATGCTTTGGTGCCAGTAGTTTTAAAAAACATTACTTTTGCATCATTAATGAAAATATTAACATAGTGAAAAGGAAAAACAGCAACTTAGTATTACAGTCATATAGTTTCGACCTTGCAGACTCCCTGAAAGGATCTCAGGGATCACCAGGAGTCTGTGAAGCACCCTTTGAGCATTGTGGTTCTAGATTCAAAATGTGGTCTTGGCTGGGCACAGTGGCTCATGTCTATAATCCCAGCACTTTGGGAGGACAAGGCAGGCAGAGCACCTGAGGTCAGGAGTTCAAGACCAACATCGCAAAACCCTGTCTTCACTAAAAATACAAACAAATTAGCCAGGTGTGGTGATGCATGCCTGTAATCCCAGCTACTTAGGAGACTGAGGCAGGAGAATCACTTGAACCCAGGAAGCCGACTTTGCAGGTTAGCCAAGATCACACCACTACACTGACTCTGGGCAACAGAGTAAAACTGTCTCATTAAAACACACACACACACACCCCAAAAACCCTTAGTTCAAAACACAAACACATTGTACAGCTGCACAAAAATATTTTCTTTCTTTATATCCTTCTTCTATAAGCTTTTTTCTATTTTTAAATATTTGTATTACTTTTTAAACTTTTTTTGTTAAAAACTAAGACAAAAACACAAACATTAGGGTAAGCCTATACCCAGATGGGATCATCAATATCACTGTCTCCCACCTCCACATCTCATCCAACTGGCAGGTCTTCAGGGGGCAGTAACAGGCATGAAGCTCTTACCTCCAATGAAAACAATGCCTTCTTCTGAATACCTGCTGGAGTTCTTGCCTGAGACTGTTTTATAGTTAACTGTTCTTTAATAAGTAGAAGTACACACTAAAATAATGATAAAATGTGTAGTATATAGTTCATAAACCAGTAACACTCATTTGTTATCATTATCAAATATTATGTACTGTACATAATTGCATGTACTATACAACTGGCAGCACAGTAGGTTTGTTTACACCAGATCACCACAAGCAAGTGAGTAATTTGTGACGCTATGATATCAGCACACTACGTCACTAGGCAATAGGAACTTTTTAGCTCCATTATAATCTTAAGGGACCACCCTCATATCTGCAGTCTGTCATTGACCAGACCATTGTTACATGGCACATGACTGTATATACAATGGAATACTACTCAGCATTTAGAAAGAAGGAAATCTTGCCATCTGCAACACGAATGAACCTGGGGAACATTATGCTAAGTTAAATAATCCAAACATAGAAAGACAAATACTGCATGATCTACTTAGATGTGGAATCTAAAAAAGTTGAATTCATAGAAGCAGGTAATAGAATGTTGGTTGCCAGAGGCTGGGGTGTGGGAGAGGGAAAAAAAGGGGAGGCATTGGTCAAAGGGTACAAAGTTTGAGTTAAGCAAGATAAGCAAGTTTTGGAGATCTATTATACAGCATAGTGACTATAGTTAATAATAATTTATACTTGAAAATTGGTAAGAGGTTGGATCTTAAATTGCTAAGAGAGTAGCATTTAAGATCTACTCTCACCACAAAAATTTATGAGATGATGGATATGTTAATTAGCTTGATTTCATCATTTAGCAATGTATGTATATATCAAAACATCGCTTTTTACCCTGTAAATATAAACAAGTTTTATTTGTCAACTATACCTTAATAAAGCTGGGGAGAACGTGCATATTCCTGAAACCCACCATGGGCCTACTCAAACAGAGTATCTGAGGAGGAGGCAGGGCTGCCTGGGCAGCAGCGCACGTTGTACACCGCACACCTTGCACAAAGGTATACAGTTAGTGAAGATTTGAGCTTGAAGTTTGCATTTTAAAGAAATTGCCTTTGTGAATCTTGGTTATAGTAGAACTTTAAGTGTTCCAGAGCAGTTGTTCTTCAACCTTATGCGCATCAGAATTACCTGTCTTAGGGTTGAAAACACAAATTTCTTTGTGCCATGCTTGAACTACCTAATTAGAAACCTAAGCATCTGTATTTTCAAGGAACTACATAGGCAATTCTGACAACTACCAAAACGTGAGAGCCATTTTTCTAGACTAAAAATGGTATAGCTGTCTACAAGAAATCAACTCAACAAAAGCTGAAGACAACACACACACGGCTTAGCAAACTCAGGCATCATTTGGACAAAGTCTATTCAACAGCTATAAATTTGTCATTTAAAATAACCAATGTTTTCTTAAATTCAACTTTCCATAGTTTTCTGTTATTATATTTGTTTTCATTCTGTCAGTATGGTATTGGATTTCAACCTTGTATGTGATTCCACCAACATCTTGAAATTTATTTAGCCATATTTTTATGGTTTTATATGAATGCTTACTATACATAGTCTGATTTTTTAAAAGGTTTTATCTTATGCAAGATCCTTCAAGAGAAAAGACAAACTTAGTTTACTATCAAATTACCAAATGGACTCAGATTTTTAAAAACCATTCAAAGTTTCATGTTATGCACTTAACATAAAAAAAAAAGACTCAATGTAAATGTCATGTCTGGTAATGATCCTATTCCTGGGATCTTTTACATGAAACAGAGTGGGCAGGAACATTCTATGGCTGCCAAAATGGAATTAAACACATGCAAACAAAGAAACAAAAGCACAACTCAGCCCTTCCAGACAACAAGGAAACATGTAGATAAATCAGTGATTTTCCTTCCAGCTAACCACTGAAGTAGAGACATGTATTTTAACAATTGAAGGGGCACTGGGCTTAAGGAAATGCAAAGTAAAAACTAGGTTATGATGTTGTCTTAGAAGCAAAAATGCCAAATCTGCCAGTCACTCATGAAAAGAACACAGCCCCAGGCAACTGCTATTGATACATTCAAAGATTATAGTTATCTATGATTACAGAATAGCATTTCATAAACTCTATCAGACAGAACAACTCTTTAATGGAATGTTAAGAGTTGGGAGAGAGAAAAAAGTTGGAGGTCATTCTAAGGTCAAATTAATTTGAAAAACAATGAGTTACACAGAATTAAACAAATTTTTTGATTGTGGAACTTCTCGGACCCCTTCTGTACTAATGTGCATTACACCTCTCCAAGCATGCAGCATTTTTCAAACTTTTGATACTTTGATGCTTTTTTATTTAGCTTCTCACTGGGCTAGAGTTCCCTGGGATATACCCAGGGAAATATGATACAGACAGGTCAAACAATTAAGGCAAATGCTCAGGTGTATACCTGAACTGTGGTAGAAGAATTTAGATGCCACAGAAATGGTGAAGGCATGCCCAACATCCAGCCCCACTATATCAAGTCCCTTAGTCTCTCTCCATCGGCCTCAGCTCTGAAAGAAAGATGATGCTTATTGGTAAAGTGCCTTGGGATGGTTGGGCAAGAAACACTAAATAAGAACCAATTATTACCCTCATTACAGGCTAGCTGATTTAATAAACCATCTCTCTTACTTACAAAGTTTGGAGGCCTGCTATTTTTTTCCTTTTAACTACACTCCAATTTGACCTTAAAAATCTATGCTAAAAACAACTTACAGGAAATATCCCGAAACCATAACATAAACTTTCTGATTGGACCTCTGTCTGTTTGCACATTCTTAATGACTGCTAGTCGCCTACAGATAAAATCCAAATTTCTTAGCCTGCTTTACAACTCTCCATCTTTCAGGAACTGTAGAGCTTATAATTAAGATCATGGTCTTTGCAGGGAGACAGACATGGTTCACATACAGGCTCCACTCTACTACATCTGAAGTTATTTCTCTTCTCTAAACCCCAGATTCTCAAAGTATGGTTCATGAACTGGCAGCATCAGCAGCATTTGGGGCTTCCTAGAAGGGCAGAAATTCGGGCTCCATTGAAAACCTACTGAATCAGAATCTACATTTCAACAAGATCCTCACACTATAGTTTGAGAAGAACTACACAAATTCTCATCCCCTTTGACCAGCTCATCTGCAAACTGGAGGTAATAATAGTAAACTTGGAGATAGCATTCATCTTCTGCCCCTTTGAGTCCATCCTCAAGTCCTAAGGATTTCATCATCTACATATCACTCAAATGTGCTTTCCTCTCTCTTTCCCTTCATTACCTTAGTCTAAGCTGTTCTCATTTCTCTCCAGATCTCCTGCAATGGCCATTCAACTCATTACAACGCATCTCCTCTTGCTTCCTTCTATCCTATTTTACTTACTGCAACCAAAGAGATCTCCTAGGAAAAGCAAATGTGATCAGAGCCTCCACGAGCTCTCAAAATAAAGGCCAAAAGCCTTTCACAAAACTACAACCTTTGTTGAGGGGGTCACTTCCCTCCTCTATATCTTATCTTGCATGATACTCCACCTGGTTTCCTCTGCTCCAGAAGCACGGGTAAATTCTTCTTTCCATTCCTTGAACTAGCCATCCTCCTTCCCAACACAGAATATTTGCAGAAGCATCCTCCTGGTCATCAGTGCCTTCCCCCCAACTCTTTAACTGGTTAACTCCTCCTCAATCTTTAGATATCAGCTCAAATGTCATCTCCCCTGAAAGCTTTCCCCGAACCTCCTACCCAGCAGCCAAACACACTGCCTGACCTGTTGCCTCTGCCCCATAAATATTTGTTGAATAAATGAAGGAATTAATGAATGCTCATTCATATGGTTATTGTGACAATCAAATGGATTGAAACCTATAAATCATTTAGCACAGTGCCTGGTAGAGAGCAAGAGCTTAATGCTGTACCAATGGTAATAAATTTTGAATATTAGTCCTGCTAAAAACTAGACCTCAAGCAGTGCTTAACAGGGGCTAACAGTTAGAATCACCTGGGAAATGTTAAACTTCTCAACGTCCAGCCTCTGCTACAGACCAATTAAATAAGAATATCTAGGGGTGGGACCCAGGCACCTGAAGATTTTTAAACTCTACAGAAGATTCCAACATAGAGCCAAGGTGTGACTGGTTTACCCTTTGTCTCACTGTGGTCTCCCGCACTTCCAGAGAATAGCATACTGGGTGTCAAGAAGAGTCCTCATTACTCATGGCATGAGTCTGTGGCCCACAGAAAAGGACGATAATATGAATACGTGTAGTAAAACTCCAGCAATTCATTTCCCCTGGCCCCTTGACAGCAGCCAGATGGTGGAAACTCTCCATCTATTACCCAAGCCAGAAGAAAACCTTTCTGGGAAAATCCAAGTTGCCTGAACTACTGTTGGGAGGAAGTATAGTAACACATGAAGATGACTCTGGTCCTTTGGGTTAAGTGATAACTCAACGAAACTCATCAGGATTTCATTATAAATCTGTCATAATTGTTCTGTTGAAGCAATTGCTTTATGGGAGCAATTAATTCCAACTGCTAAAAAAAAAAGGTGAGAACTCCTAAGTGTTCAGTCAGGCACCAAGAAATAGGTGAGCTGGGAAGCATTTGCCCTTACCTTCTGTCTTCTTTGCTACTCAAGTGTTTGGAGTGTCAAGAGACCACACTGTACTTTAAAGGCCTCCTCTTCCAAGTAATCAACCGTCTGCTATGCAAAAACATGATTAAGAACACACATATTTGTACTGTATTTCTCACTTATTTTGAACTTTTCAAAATGTGATATTGCCAAAGAAGCTTTATCTCTTGTAAGGGTTTAACACACACACACACATACACACACACACACACACACACACTGCCCCGGTTTGAAAAACAACATAGAATGCAGGCCTCATACAATTCGAGAACCATTTACAATTATAACCTACCAAGTCAGAGCTGATACCAAGCCAACACAAAGGCCTCAGAACTGTTATAAAAGGGACAGAATTGCTCTCTGGAAATAATATCCCAGTGGGCTAAATTCCCCCTCCCCCTGTTCCTCCAAGGTGGTAAATTGCAACAACAACAAAAAAGCATGATTCATGAATATAAATTTTTCTTGGCTTTTAAAATCATATACTGGCATAGTCCTCCCCGAACTTCAGCCAAATGAGAATACACAGATAATGACAATTTTACAATAAGTGGTTCCAGGACACAGGCTTTTCAAGATCCTCAAATGAAAGGCACTATAAAAAAGAGTATTATTATTATTATTATTTCAAGCACCCAGAAAAGCCACAATCAATGATTAGCCATAACAATTAAACTAACAATAGTACATCTGGAATCAGCTCCATGGTAATATGTACTTCATGCTTAATAGTTCAAATTAATTCAATCTGATGGTGTTAGACATACCAGTTAGGAGTTGGAGAGCACCAAAATTCACATTAGCTTCCACTTCAAAAGATATTATGAAAAGAGAAGGAAGGAAATGAGGCTATAAACAGCAGTGGTAAATACGAAAGGCTCAGAGATGATATGGTCAGGAATAACTCTCAGCTATTAGGAATTCAGTGATGAAAATATGAAGGCTGATATTTCTATCCTTGCACATTCCTCCGGAGTCAACGGCTGAGCCACCCATCTGAGCAACAGATCTGAAACCCTAAAATCAGGGCAATTTTATTCAAAGAAGAAGGTGCCTTCTTCATTCTGCTCACAGCATCCTTTACTAGTCTCCCATTTATATTGCAGAATAAATGGAGAATTTATTATTTTCAGGTTATAGATTTCAAGAAATAAGAAAAGAGAGCAGGGGTTGGGACAGGCATACAAGGTGCGGTAGCCTATTTGTCTCGCTCCTCCTTGAAGATTCACTAGATCACTGTCTCAAGCTGCACTATAAATATTCTCTAAGGCAGGATTTCTCAACCTTGGCACTGTAGACACTTTGGCCTAGGTCATTCTTTGCTGTGAAGGACTATCCTGTGCAGTGCAGGATGTTTAGAAACGTCTCTGGTCTCCACTGTGTAGATGCTAGTAGCATCCCCCACTCCCAATTGTGACAACAAAATGTCTTCAGACATGGCCATATGTCCTCTTGGGAGAAAAATCATACTGGTTGAGAACTGCTACTTTAAGTCTTTTTTTTTTTTTTTTTTTTTTTTTTTTTTGAGATGCAGTCTCGCTCTGTTTCCCAGGCTGGAATACAGTGGCGCAATTTCGGCTCACTGCCACCTCTGCTTCCAGGATTCAAGTGATTCTCCTGCCTCAGCCTCCCAAGTAGCTGAGACTACAGGCACAAGCCACCACACCCGGCTAATTTTTTGTAGCTTTAGTAGAGACAGGGTTTCACCACATTGGCTATGCTGGTCTGGAACTCCTGACCTCAAGTGATTTGCCCACCTTGGCCTCCCAAAATGCTGGAATTACAGGCATGAACCACTAATCCCTGGCCTACTTTAAGTCTTAATTCCCTTGTTTCTGGGCATCAGGAGAAAAATCCAGAGGCCAGACTCCCCTCTAGACTCTTCTTCCTCATTAGAGACGAGCATAGATTATATTGCCAGCTGTGGGCAAGGCAGCACTCTTCCCATGGTATGCTGACTCCTCCTCCTAACACCTCACATACAGGCTTGTTGCATATAATACAGAAATTTGGAACCTGGCACTCTTCTATTCATTGTGCAGGAAAGAGTTAACACAGAGCAGGCCTGAGATGGCCTATCCTTAGAAGGCCTGTTTGCAATGTCGGCCTTCGGTTAGCAGCTGGGAATTTGAGCTGGTAAACAGTTCCCTACACTAATGTGACATTTTTCCTAAATTATAGAGTGGCCACTATGCCTCACCTGTTTGTACAAACAGTGTGGTTTATGCTGAACACCTGCTTTCCTTCTAGGAGTCTGGAATTTGGATATGTGCTAGGCAGATCAGCTCCCAGCAGTAACCTTGGGCACTGAGTCTCTAATGAGTTGCCCTAGTAGGCAACACTTCACACTTGTTGTTGCTGCTTGTTGCTTAAGGAAGTAAGAGCATCCTGTGTGACTGCACTAGAAGAGGACTCTTGGAAGCTTACTCCTGATTTCTCCAGACTGCATACCATGCACCTTTTCCCTATGTTGATATTACTTTGTGTTCTTTCACTATAGCAAACCAGAACCAGAAGATAACAATGCTGAGTCCTAGGAGTCCTCCTAGAGACTTACAGAACCTTGTCAGTGGTCTTGGGGACCACCAACACAGTGACTCAATCAACATTCTATTTGTGTGCCTCTATTTCTAGATACAGCAAAGAATTACACTCCCAGCCCTCACAGAATTTATGTAGTAGCAGCCAGCAAAGCATTCATTCTAGCATATTTCAAGTTTCTTTCATAGAAAACATGCCCTGTGGCATCTTTTTTGTTTTTATAACAGCTTTTTAGAGACATAATTCACATATCATACAATTAATCAATCTAATGTGTACAATTCAAGATTTATATTCATAGAGTTGTGCAACCACGACCACAATCAATTTTAGACCATTTTCATCACCCCATAAAGAAACCCTATAACCGTTTACAGTCACTACCCATTCTCTCCCAACCACCCAGCCCTAAGCAACCGCTAGAGTTTCTGCCGCTATGGATTTCCCTATTCTTGACACTTCACATAGAGTCATGCGATATGCGGTCTTTTGTGAGTGGCTTCTTTCACTTACCAAAATGTTTTCAAGGTTCATCCATGATGTAACATGTGTCAGCACTACATTTCTTTTTATTGCTGAATAATATTTCATTGCATGGATATACCACATTTCATTTATCCATTCATCAGTAAATGGAAATTTGTGTTGTTTCTACTTTTTGGCTACTATGAATAGTGCTACTATGAATATTGGCATACAATTTTTTTTTGCACATATGATTTAATTCCCCTTGAATAGATACCTAGGGTGGAATTTCCGGGTCATATATATGTTTAACTTGTTAGGAAATTTTCAAACTGTTTTCCAAAGTAGCTGCACCATTTCCTTACCAATAGCAGTGTAACAGAGTTCTAATTTCTCCACATCCGTGCTGATAGTTATTATTATCTGTCTTTTTTTTTTTTTTTTTTTTTTGAGACAGCCTGTTACCCAGGCTGGAGTGCAGTGATTCAATCTTGACTTACTGCAACCACCACCTCCCGAGTTCAAGCAATTCTCCTGCCTCAGCCTCATGAGTAGTTGGGATTACAGGCACGCCCCACCATGCCTGGCTAATTTTTGTATTTTTAGTAGAGATGGGGTTTCACCATGTTGGCCAGGCTTGTCTCAAACTCCTGGCCTCAAATGATCTTCCCGCCTCGGCCTCCCAAAGTGCTGAGATTACAGCCATGAGCCACTGCGCCCAACCTTATCTGTCTTTTTGTCAATAACTGTCGTAGTGGGTGTGATGTGGTATCTCGTTATGGTTTTGATTTGCACTTCCCTGATGACTAATGATGTTGAGCATCTTTTCATGGGCTTATTAGCCATTTGCACATCTTCTTTGGAGAAATGCCTATTCAGACTTATTTGCCCCATTTTAACTAGTCTATTTGCCTTGTTATTACTGATTTGTAAGTATTCTTTGTATATTCATATTCTATATCCAAGTTTCTTATCAGATACATGATTTGCAAAACATTTCTTCCATTTTGTGGGTTAGTTTTATTATCTCAATGATGTCCTTTAAAGCATAAAAGTTTTAATTTTTAGGATGTCCAATTTATCTATTTTTTTCTTGTATTACTGTGCTTTTGGCACTATAGCTAGCAACCATTACCCAACACAAGGTCATGAAGATTTATGCCTATGTTTTTGTCTAATAATGTTTTAGCTTTTCCATTTAGGCCTCTGATACTTTAAGGTAATTTTTGTATATAGTGTGACGTAGGGGGTCCAACTTTATTCTTTTTTTTTTTTTTTTTTTTTTTTTGAGACGGAGTCTCGCTCTGTCGCCCGGGCTGGAGTGCAGTGGCCGGATCTCAGCTCACTGCAAGCTCCGCCTCCCGGGTTTACGCCATTCTCCTGCCTCAGCCTCCCGAGTAGCTGGGACTACAGGCGCCGCCACCTCGCCCGGCTAGTTTTTTGTATTTTTTAGTAGAGACGGGGTTTCACCATGTTAGCCAGGATGGTCTCGATCTCCTGACCTCGTGATCCGCCCGTCTCGGCCTTCCAAACTGCTGGGATTACAGGCTTGAGCCACCGCGCCCGGCCAACTTTATTCTTTTGTATGTGGATATCCAGTTGTCTATGGCAACTTTTGAATCACTCTCAGAGATAGTTTCAGGTAATTTTTTTCTATACAAATTAAGGTAACAGGTACCAAAACATAGAACCTATGTATGTGACAAACTGCCTGAGAGCCTTTATAAAAACTTTTGCAATTGCTGTTCTTTCTTTCTATTTTCAGAATATTCTAAGTATTTTGCTATATCAGGAAGCAGTACCACCATTATTACCACTGGTGCTACTACTACTAATAATAATAGTAACTAGCAGCTATTTAGTACTTAGTATGTGCTAGGCACTGCACTTGCATTTAACATTCATTAACTTATAAGCACTACACATGCTTTAACTTATATGATCTTCCTGCCAATACCATGAGATAGGTAGAATCATTATCTTCATTTTACAGATGATGATATTAAGGCTCAGTGATGTAAAATAATTTTCCTTAGGCCATAGAACAAGCAGGAAAAGTGATTTTAAAAAATTGAGGGAAGGAATGGCACTGGAAAGTGGAGGCCAAGTAATGTTGGATAGCAAATTCTAACAAATAGTAGCTAAGCACATATGCAAAATATACAAAAATAAACAAGCCAAAATCTAGCACTGGTAGATGACATTCCCAGTTCTGATCAAGTTGCTGACAACAAAGGGTTGGTCTCCCTTTCTAACTCAACAAAGGGTAGGAAATCTTATCACTCAAGATATCAATCAAGATTTATTTGATCACTGAAAAGATTTTGTCAACACTCCAAAAATTGTATTAGAGACTAGATGATTGATGGAGTAAGTCAATTAGGACCAGATTAGAAATTGAGATGTGAAGTCAATTACTTCCAATCTGAAAATTAGGAATCTTTAAACAATAATATAATAGGTGGCATCAATTTTCGAAACTACCCTTTCTGTGTTTGTCCATAGGGCAAAATTCAAGTAAAAATAACTTTGAAAAGACTAAAACTATAGAGCAACTTGATCTTGGGAGTGTTTTCCCAGATGGGTAGTGGGGTGAGTCTGGTCAGTGTTTAGTAGATAAAATGTAGACGAGATAAGCAGTTGATTTTCCCAAATTCAAATAACTGTATGGCAGAAAAGTCAGCCAAGTTTAATTCTCTTTCCCTACACTAGCTGAGTCCTTAATGATAGATATAGTAATAATAGCTGACCTGTATTGAGTCTTACATTATATAGCCCTGTAAGTACCTGAAAGATGACAACTAATTTATTTAATCCAATGCGTATGAAGTAAGTACTATTATTATTCCCATTTTATATAAGAGGAAAAGGATGTGCAAAATGCTAATTGACCTGCGTAAGAGGTAGAGTGAGACCTTGAACCCTGCAGTCTATGTTTGTCCTCTTAATCGTGTCTCTATACGGTTTCAGAATAGAAGCCAATAGACACATAAGGGTTAAGCATAGCTAACCTAACTCCAAGTTGAGTATTTTTACACTAGGCAATGCTGTCTTCAATATATTTATAATAACTTTATACACCAAATAACATTTTGAAGTTTATTTCCTCCCAATACAGAAACATCACTGCATTTCCACTGGGATTTTCAGTACTGTCTGTTGTGGAACTGATCTGGGCTTAGTGAGTATTGCTTTATCATTCTTAAATAAAAACCATTATAGAGAATGCAGAAAACAATTTCCCTTTCAGTTTCTCCACTTCTACCCATACTGAGAAAGACGGATCCTTAAAGCTCAGAATATAATAAAAGCTCACAATAAAAGCTCAGTATCAGAAATGTTCCAAGTCCCTCTACTCTTTCCCTATAGTTAGGAAACTAAAATTTAATATAGTGCACAACCCTCCAGAGAATTCAGTGTATCGAAATGTTAATACACTTTTATATATTTTAACTGAGATAAACAAGAAAGAGATAGGGAAGCCAGAACAGCTATAGCAAAGACATAATTATGATAAGACTAATCCAGCTAACAGCAACAGAAGCAGATAGTGACTCTACTGTAATGCTGTGGTAGAGTTTGTACGGTCAGAAAACTATACCAATATACAGTGTGAATGAGGCAGGAGCCCCATTCTAGGAAAGCAAAGATAACTTACTATGTGACTCTATAAAGTTCATCCAAGAGATCAAAGAGCATTTGTCCTATTACTAAAATATTATCCAAATGTATTTTATCAATTAAAATCTGGATCAAATAATTTCCTTCATTAAACAGTAAGTTAAAAGGAGCATAGTATGTCCATAACCAAATAGGAAGGAAACTGTATATTTTGTTTTTCATAACACAGCTTAAACATTGTGGCAAAACTTTAAAACGCTGTGCATAATGTAAAAATTCTTCTACCAGCTCTAAATTCACGGTTGTCCTATCAACTGTGTCACAATTCTCAGTCTTGACCACAAAAATACCATGAGATACATATACACTGCTGAAACACACTATTTCTCAAACTCGACTTTATCTTCTATTCCAATAACCCTGTCAAAAGGAACACTAGTCTGGTTACTTCATTTCTGGCAGATCCACATTAACTCCTTTCTTTTAATGCTCATTAACCTTTCTGTTAATAATACTTCTGACCTTCAATACCCACCCTTTCAGACAGGTCAAAACTAAATTCTTCAGTTGACCATTTAAGCCTTTCCTTCAAGTCTTTGCAGGTAAAATGAGACAAAAACAATATTTTCTATTCCAGTCAGATTGAAATTTTCTACTACCCTCTTTACTCTTCCCATTAAATTCTACCTGGCAGTTTGTTTGTTTGTTTTTATTTTGTTTTGCTTTGTATTTTTTCATTGTTCATTGTTTATTTACTGAATCTGGGGCATATTAGATACACAACCAATTTAAAATTTACATCTTTTAAATCAATTTTGAAGTGTTTTCACATACACATACACACACACATACACACACACACACACAAACACACACACAATTGGTATGCAACAGTTGTCCTACGGTGAAACAGTCAACTTATCAACAAAGTGTCATAAGTGTTCTCGCCCAAGGTTGAAAAATTGTTTATCCTAAACCTGACAGCCTGTAATAAATTTAAATTCCTTATATAAAACTCATTACTTGTAGTTTCTCCCTTGCAAAGATCACCAAAAATGTACAAGTAACTAATATACATCAGTCACAACATAATCCTGGATCATCCCCACATCAAAACCAGACGCTCCTTTAATTTTAAACCCATCATCAGAGAACAAGAGAAAGTCATTTCATTTTACACAAAACAAAATTCACATATGCAAAAAAGAAAGACCCAAGAGAAACAAAACCAAAAACCCTAGTGTTGACGCTGATGTTCAGTGTCCATAATGGCCCGAAGGCCACAGATCAAAAATAAAATAGCGGCTGTGTATCACTGTAATGAAATTTAAGAGGCTTTAACCCTTTGGCTTCAGAAATCCAGATTTTTCCAATTGCGTGAATGCATACTTCCTACATTCCAAGCGTGGAGAAAGTGGATGTGACAGTGTGGAAAGAAAAAGAGCCACCATTCACTGGGACAACCAGAGAACTGGCTTTAACAGAGACTCCTTAGAAAGTCACGCAAAAAAAAAAAAAAAAAAAGGTTGTAGGCTGCTTGTGTCATCAATTTAAGTGGAGGTGACTGAGTCACAAGGTTCAGTGTAAAATGTATGGGGGAAAATAGGAGCTGGGGCAAGTCTTACCTTTAAAAGTAAAACTTGAAAACAAAGTATAAAAGTGCCCAACCTGGCAGCATATGCCCAATCCACAGAGCTCTGCCATGAGCATGCATAGAAAATGTCAGGATTCATACTATTGTTTCTCATAAGGACTCAACAAAATGAATCCTTAATGGCTTAAACCACAGAATGAGGGAATCCACAGAATGCAGTCATTTTAGTAAAGTACTCTCAGGCTTTGTGCTGATTTCCTGAACAAACTGCATTTTATTGGCAAAATAAAAGGAAAGGAAGATTAAAAAAAAAAAAAACTATATTCCTATATTTCAATTCCAGTGTTTAATTTCTGGAAGGACCTATATAATGGAGGCAGCATTCAATTAGGAAATTATGCCAATCAATTGTCAAATTTTCACTACGAATTTCCTAAAAAGGTGTTTTCTTCCAATATCTATTAATCACAACAAAACATAAGCTGTGACTGTATAGTTCAGAAAATTAAAACATAGAAATTAATGGCTTATGACATTATCACCAAAATGTTTGGTAAACGGTAAATTATGAGTTTGGAATCATCAGGAAGAGGCTTTTAAAATAACCCTCTGGACTTCAAAAAATCTCTCCAGGTAGTAGATGTGTCCCAATGTCATGGTGATTAGAACAAGAGCTTCAAAGAAGGACCGAACGACCACTGGGCTGTTTGTGTTGTCGCTGATGGCTCTGTGTATCCTCTCCCAGACTTTCGTGTATTCCTCTTCATGTTGTAAAGCTGTCATGGCCACAGCCAGTTCACTGATCATTTCTTCTAGCTTGTTCTGGTGAGCTTCTGTTTCCATGTCTTCTCCTTTTGGAGCCTCCCCAATATCAGTAGTGGATATCACTATCTTTGGAGTTATGGTGGACACTCGGTTACTAAAACAAACTGTATATGTTCCATCCATGTGAGCAGCAAATGTGTATTTCCCACTGGATTCTTGGTCTCCTTTATAAATCCCTTTCTTCTCAGGTCCTGTAATCTCCACGTTGATGTCCAGGAAGCCACCTTCGAAGATGAGGCCCATCTTGGTGCCTGAGGTGACTCACTTAAGCACTCCTCAGCATGCGCGTGGATGCTGATGAAATCGCCCAAGACCGTGGTCAGGAGAGTGTTCTGGAGCAACAGCAGCTCAGCAAGCGTCACCACAGTGGGGCTGGATCAGAGGCCAGGACTCGGACCGCAGCCTCCAGAGCCACTGCCTCCGCCACCACCCTACTGCCTTTGCCTACCTGGCACTTTTTGCTAATCCTAGGAAAAACGCAAACTCAAATGCCTTTTGTGCTGGGAGGTACTGTAAATAAATGAACAGAGAAGTCTAGTGTTAAGAAAAATAAGACAGGCTGGGTGCGGTGGCTCACGCTGTAATCCTAGCACTTTGGGAGGCCGAGGTGGGCAGATGACGAGGTCAGGAGACTGAGACCATCCAGGCTAACACAGTGAAACCCCATCTCTAATAAAAATAAAAAAAATAAAAAAAAAAAATTAGCCCAGCGTGGTGGCACACACCTGTAATCCCTGCTACTTGGGAGGCTGAGGCAGGAGAATCACTTGAACGTGGGAGGCGTAGGTTGCTGTGAGCCAGGGTCTCACCACTACACTCCAGCCTGGGTGGACAGAGCGAGACTCCATCTCAAAAATAAATAAATAAATAAAAATTAAAAATAAACATAAGACAGCAGTATGTTACTGGCTGAAGATTCCCAAGTCATGCGTCACCAAAAATGTTACCAGCAGTGAATCCGTATGGGTCTGCAGCAACCTCACTTTTCACCTCTTGGGAAGAAAGATTTCAACCAAGGGGCATAAAGCAGAAGGAGACACCAAAGCAAGTTTTAGAGCACGAGTGAAAGTGTATTAGAAAGTTTTAGAGCTAGAATGAAAGGAAGTAAAGTATACTTGGAAGAGGGCCAAGCTCGTGACTTGAGAGATTAAGTGCACAGTTTGAACTTTTGACTTGAGGTTTCATATATTGGCATACTTCCAGGGTCTTGCCTCCCTTCTCCCCTGAGTCTTCCCGTGGGGTGGGCTGTCCACTTGCTGGGTGACCTGCTTGCACAGTGTGTTTACTGCAGTTGTACGCATACTCACTTGAGGCATGCTTCCCTTACCTGTCCAGTGTCCCTAAACTCCACCATTTTGCCTCTTAGTGCTCATACTTGATCCCACTCGCCCACCTCCTGAGATCTTATTGGGAAGCTGCTGATCACCAGTTTTAGGTTTCTTCTATCTATTGGGAGACTGTTGTTCCCTGGCGCCAGCTGCAACCAAGTATTATTTGAGAGAACCATCTTAACAGCTGCCTGACCATCACCTGACAGTCGCCTGACATTCCTGGTGGGATGGGGGGTGTCCCTCTCCTGCCCCAACTCATATCTGACTAGCTGACTAGCTACCTACTGTAACAATTACACTTGATTGCATTTTTTGTTGTTATTTAATTTTTATTTCATAATCATAAACTTAACTCTGCAATATAGCTAGGGAACAAGGAAAACATGGAACCCAAAGGATATTGCAGTGAGAACACAAAGATTCTAGTATACTGCGAGCTACAGAAGGAATGGTCTGGTGGTTACGATAAAACACAACTCAAACTTATTAGAGCTGTCCGCAGTCAGCAATGGTGATCTTCTTGCTGGTCTTGCCATTCCTGGACCCAACCCAAAGCACTCCATGGCCTCCACAGTATTCATGCCTTCACCATGCCAAAGACCACTTGCTTGCCATCCAACCACTCAGTCTTGGCAGGGCACATGAAAAACTGGGAACCATTTGCGTTGGGTCCAGCATTTGCCATAGGCAAGATGCCAGGACCTGTATGCTTCAGGATGAAGTTCTCCTCATCAAATTTCTCCCTGTAGATGGACTTGCCACCAATGCCATTATGGCATGTGAAGTCACCACCCTGACATACAAACCCTGTAATAATTCTGTGAAAGCAGGAATGCTTATACCCAAATCCTTTCTTTCCAGTGCTCAAAGCACGAAAGTTTTCTGCTGTCTTTGGAAGCTTGTCTGCAAACAGCTCAAAGGAGATGTGGCCCAAGGGCTTGCTGTCGATGGCGATGTGCAAGTACATGGTGGGTTTGACTGTGGCTCAGTACGAGGCTCCTGGCAGTGGCGATACCTGCAAAGCCTGCTTTTTTTTTTTTTTTTTTTTTGACGGAGTCTCACTCTGTCACCCAGGCTGGAGTGCAGTGGCGCAATCTCGGCTCACTGCAATCTCTGCCTTCTATGTTCAAGGGATTCTCCTGCCTCAGTCTCTGGAGTAGCTGGGACTACAGATGCAAGCTACCACACCTGGCTAATTTCTTTTGTATTTTTAGTAGAGATGGGGTTTTGTCATGTTGGTCAGGTCTCGAACTCCTGACCTCAGGTGATCGGCCTGCCTCGGCATCCCAAAGTGCTGGGCTTACAGGCGTGAGACACCATGCCTGGCCTGATTGCATATGAAATGCACTATTTCCCCATCCTATCTCACCTCCATCTTTTTTTAACAAAGACTTCTGAAAATGTATTTTTCATCTTTCAAACTTTGCTGGACAAGTTTTTATGACCAGTCTCAATAGTGCAAGCATGATGCTGGAGAGCAATTAACATTTGACCTTAGTGTTGGGAGACTGCAGGGAGAGGTGAAGACTGCAGCAAACCACTCGTGTATCCTGGCAATCGCTACTCACTCTCAGTCATTTCCTGCCAACTAGGAATTCAGGCAGAATGTTGTGAGATCTTTCGGTTTTTATAGAAAAGTAAGAAAACCTGCATTTTATGTGAAACTTCCAGATTTTCTAGTATTTTCTAATTTTTGCTGGAAATCTTTTATTGTTCCAATGTATTTTATTTCTATATTCCTGTGTAGCACACATCTGGTTTTGGTTTGTGTAGTTTTTGTTTTGTTTTGTTTTGTTTTTAGGCCAGTGAGCTGATGGATCGAGTCCTCTGGGTTATGTCATTCCTTGGTCAGTAGCTTTTAGTCTTTTTCACCACTACTCCCACCTCAACCAACCATCTTTTCCACCAACCCATGCCCATCACTTCCTTTCAGACATTGCTGAAGAAACTATTTCTCCACAGAATTTTCCCTAGATCACTCTATCCTTCATTTCTCATTACCAAACTGTTTTACTCCTTTAGCCTTTAATATGTGTGCTCTGTGGTCCATTGGTGAGACCTTTATCTCTTTCTCTAATTACACCTGGACTATAAATTTCTAATGCCGAGGACCCTTGGTCTCCTGCCACCTTCACATCCTCTTAGCAGAATGTTGCACACCCAGCAGGCACTACATGTATACTTTGAATAAATATTTTATATGCCTAGTCTTGCTAGGATAGAAGTTTTTATTCTACACTTGATGCATTTCTGGGTCAAAATATTAAGTCTGAGTCAAGTCTCCATAGTTAAGGTAATCTTGAGGATTAAAACACTTAGCTGGACAGGCAACACAAAACACTGTATCTGAACAATGAAAGAAGAAGCCATCTGTTGGTCTGCAGTATCAAATCATCTGTCCCAATTCTGCAAACTTTCAGCATTGGGACTTCCTTTCAAGACATAAGCGGGGATGGAAAATATACAATGCAGGTGCCATCATTTCACTCTCCTAGGCCTGTGACAGACATCATTGAGTGATCACAACACTCTTTTCTTCTAAGGCCGAATGCAACCTTAGAAACTATTTTAACATAGTGTCCTAGATGTATCGTGTCCATCTTGCTTATTTCTATTAAGAAATAGAGTTGGCATGTGAGCTGAAGATCCTATTACATGAAGTACACATACAATTTATTATTGAAAAGCCAGAGAACAACATACAACTGCTGCTGCATCTCAGTCTCTCTATATTTTATTTTAATGTATTTATTGTTTTGAGACATGGTCTTGCTTTGTTGGCCAGGCTGGAGTGCAGTGGTACCAACACAGCTTACTGCAACCTCTGCCTCCCAGGCTCAAGAGATCCTCTCACCTCAGCCCCAAAGAAGCTGGGACCACAGGCGTGGCACCACCGGCATCTCGCCATGTTATCAAGGTCTCAAACTTCTGAGCTCAAGCAATCCACTCACCTTGGCCTCCCAAAGTGCTGGGATTACAGGTGTGAGCCATCCCACCTGGCCTCAATCTCTGTATATTTTAGAGGATAGATAACTTAGAATGGGAAAAGTTGTCTCTAAAGTTGACCAGTCAAGGAGAAACAATATTTCCACTTAAATGACTATGCCAGACTTGCCTTACCCAGTAAGTTTTAATCCTGTAAGAAAGATTTGCTATGTGATGAGGCTGCTTTTGTTGCACCTTGTAAAACATACTGAAATATACAAACTGTACATGACTTTGCAGGGATTGCTGATTTAAATAAATAAATTGTTATAATTGTAGTTATAGTTTTAGTCAAGGGGCTATTTCATTTCTCAAACTCTGAACCAAAGCAATTAGGAACAACTCAGACACAAAATGACCAGCATTAAGAATTACAATGAAAAGCCAATTACCTTTAACTATAAGAAACCTTATTTGCATGTATTAAAACAAATGATCTCTCAGTACTGGAGAAAATAAACGTGGATTGGTTGATTAATCCTTCACTTGTAAGAGACCAAAAATTACTTTTCAGAGAGCCTGTATCTTTTCTAAATTTACAGACAACAAGAAACCAGTAAATGATAAATGATCAAGGCCCAAGGAAAAAACTACATAACACAGTGGACATCTATGAGTTTCACTTGCCCTAGCATGCATTCCTCATGGTGCTGGTACCATCAGCCTCACTTTCCTCTGGGGAATCCCCTTCTCCAGCCCTCACTCCAGATGGTGTAGATGGAGCTAACTTCACTCCCCACTGAGAATGAGCAAATGACCAATCAATATATTTCACCGATCAATGATTCAGGGAACCAATCATTAATCCAAGTCAGTCCAATACTACTCAATGCTAAGATTTGAGAACTACGGAAGGAAGTATTGAGAAAGGGAATAATTTTAAAAAAAATATTGCTGGCATTCTGAGTTGATAAGACAAAAACTCTGAGCTTCTAGTGGCCATCTAACTGCTACAAAGTGAGACCGTGCCTATGCATGACACCAACCCAACTGAAAGAGAACTAAGAGATGATAGAGACATATTTCTGATGCCATCTTTGAGAAGCTGCATCCAGTCATTCTGGAGGCAAAATCTCTTAACTTTATAGAGAGGCAAACCAAAATCTTCTTACTTTCATTAAGCCACAGTTAGAGCTGCGTTTCTGTCATTTGCAAATAAAAAAGTTAAGACTAAATGCAAATCGCTTACAGCTTATTTTATTACTAGGTACTCAATGTCTATGCTTTTGCATAGCTAAGTGAGAGAACTTAAATTCCAATACTGATGGGCTATTACCTCTTGCAGGTACCCTAATAAGTCTTGTTTCCTCTCAGTGTCATTGTTTCCTCATTTATAAAATGGAGATTAAAATGGTAGCTCACAAAGAAGAAATACAAATGGCCTATAATCACATGAAAAGATATTGAACATCATTAGTCAAGAAGGAAATGCAAATCAGCTCTTCAATGATACCACTTCACACTCACTAGAATGGCTATGATCAAAAAGATAGGCAATAACAAGTGTTTTCTAGGCTGTGGAGAAATTTGAAGTCTCCTATCGGCAAGTGGGAATATAAAATGGTGCTTCAAAAAGCATCTGGCAGGCCGGGCGCGGTGGCTCAAGCCTGTAATCCCAGCACTTTGGGAGGCCGAGACGGGCGGATCACAAGGTCAGGAGATCGAGACCATCCTGGCTAACACGGTGAAACCCCGTCTCTACTAAAAATACAAAAACTAGCCGGGCGAGGTGGCGGGCGCCTGTAGTCCCAGCTACTCGGGAGGCTGAGGCAGGAGAATGGCGTAAACCCGGGAGGCGGAGCTTTCAGTGAGCTGAGATCTGGCCACTGCACTCCAGTCCCGGCGACAGAGCGAGACTCCGCCTCAAAAAAAAAAAAAAAAAAAAAAAAAAGCATTTGGCAGTTCCTTAAAAAGTTAAACATAGAGTTACCATGTAACCCAGCAATTCTACTCCTAGGTATATACCCCTGAGGAAATAAATATACAAATACACACACACACACACCACACACACACACACACACAAATACAAAAGTCCATAACCACATTAATCTTAATAGCCAAAATGTGGGGAAAAAAACCTTAACTTTCCATTTACTAATGAATGGATAAGCAAAATGTGGCATATCCACATAATGGGCATCATTTGGCAATAAAAAGAAATGACGTTCTGTTACATTTCACACGCGGATGAGTCTTGAGAACATTATACTATGTGAGAGAAGCTAGTCACAAAAGACCACACATCATATGACTCCATGTATGTGAAATGTCCAGTATAGGCAAATTCACAGAGATAGCAAATAGATCGGCAGTCACCACGACATAGGAGGAGAGGAAGGACAGTGACTGCTAATGGCTAGGGGTTTCCTTTCAGAGTGATGAAAATGTTCTGGAATTAGATAGTGGTAATGGCTACTCAACTTTGTATTTATACTAAAACCACAAAGTTTCATATTATGAGAGGATAAACATTGTGGTATGTGAATTATTTCAATAAGAAAAATATCTTATAGAAAAAAATGGTAGCCTATTCTGATTCTCTCACATGACCATTATAAGAAATCCATAATGATAACAATATTAAAGTGACCACTCTTGGAGGAGCCTAAGGAAAAACAATCCATACAAATGCAAAGACCTATTGTTTTTAAAGCCTCAGCAAGTGCTAAGAGAATGAGAAAAGAAAATTACCGAATAGATTTTCCCAGATCACTTAGCTTCCTTTATATCCAGCAACGGTCAACAAATATATAGCAGGCATATATAAAAGCTATTTGGAGACCTCTGGAGGTTAACAGCATGCAACATGTTGTCACTGCCCCAGCCTGGCCAGGAATATTATTTATGCCACCCTTTCACAGCTGTATCAGTCTCCCATTAAACATTCAGAGCCTCCTTGTTAATAAACTACATTATGAGCCGGATGCATTGTCTGGATAAACTGCATTGTCCAAAACACTGCCCCATTATTACAGAAAATGCAGAATGTAATTAGTATTCTTCTTTGCATAAGCTGCAGCTTCCAAAAATGGTACCATATTATAAAGCCTTAATTAATAAACGAGAGTTGGGCCATGACCAGTTACACTTATCTGAATTTTATATTGTGAAGAAAGGCCACTGTTCAAATTCCGTTTACAAATATCTAAATTCTGGCTAGCCTACATGAAGATAGTCTAAACAGAAAGCCTGAGAATTCTGTGTTGCTAATAGCATTGTGTTGGTACACCAACAATAGCAAGCCATTAACTGCTGGGACATAAACCATCCTGAGAAATGCTCAGAGTGGAAGGATGATAACATTGTATTTCAGCTGTATTCTATGGTGCAATTCTTCTATTTGTTCATATGCATTTCCCGTTTAATAGATGGAGGAACCAGGGTGGCTTTTCACATCTCTGTGAAGCCTTAAATGTGGGGGAGAAAAGTGAGCTGGCAAAAAAGCAAAAAGGATAACTATGAGGTGTTGTGGGGTGACAGTGGGGTTACATCACAATGGAATGTAAGTACACAGTTCCTTTCTCCATTTCCAGCTGGTTTTTATTGATTTTCCCCTAACCTAACCCCAAAGCAAAGCCATTTACATAAGTCATGAGCATTGAACTAATATTTGGGACCATAATATTGAGCATAGTTTATGAACCTCAGCTAAAAGAGCATTTGCATTAAACTGCACTCACCTGATTAAAATCCATCAACTCTAGCACCTTGCGAATTGTTGAGCACCTGTTAAGCTGGACTGTGGGACTCTGCATACTGAGGCAGACCATAATCAGAAGGCAGCAAGGAGTCAGGCGGGGAAAAGAAAGGGAGGAGGAGAACATGTGATGTGTGTTGAAAAGCAGATCGCATGAAAGACCGCCAGTGCTCAAATCTGAAGAGTCCTAAGCCTACTGCAAACACAGAGCTGTGCGAACATGATAATTCTTTCAACAAAGTCCATAATATGGCTTACAGGGCCCTGTGAAAACAAGGTGGATGAGATAGTGTTACAGTTCAGTGAAGAGTGACTGGCCCAGCAACGGAATGTAGTATACACAGGAGGCTACAATGGTCCCTGCCTCAGCAGAATGAGCAAGAGCTCAGGGAGTCCAAGCCGAGGGACTTTCTGCAGCCTAAACAAGCCGTCTTAGATCACTGCCCTTTCCATCAGCTCCAGGTACCAAGCACGGGCTCAGAGTCCTATCTGTCTCAGAAGGACCTGCTTTACCGTGACCACAAGGATGGCATTTGAATCAGTAACAGGCTGTCAGAGGCCACCTTGATGCATTTGAAGAAGAGCTATCCCAGAGATATTGGTTCAAGTTCTTGATCTGTACCATCTAGCTGTGTGATCATGGACAAGCAGTCTTGCTCATCTGACCAAGTGGATGCAGATAATAAACACATGTGAAACGAATGAATGAGAGAATAAGACCTCTAAAGCAGAATTTCTCTCCCCAGTGATACAGACAGAAGACAAGGAGATACTGGGTAGAAGAGGATAGTTCCCCAGCAAAGGCCCCACCCTTAAGCCTGGAGACCTGCGGTCCTAAGTGGGAACAGGCATTTCTGTTTTTGCACCCAAATGGTTGCCTTCTGGCATACCACACTCCCTTATCCTGTACCCATATAAATGACGAACCCCAGGCTCCAGGAGCAGACAAGAAGAGGAGAAAAGCAGACGAATGGTGCAACAGAGAAAGAGAGAAAAGAAGGAATGTCTGAATGCTGAGAGGAACTCAGCTGGGGGCAGTCGGAGAGGAGTTTGGCCATTGAACAGTCAAAACTCCAGGGGAAGATCATCTTTCCATTCCATCCCCCAGCCAGCTCCCCATCCATCCCACTGAAAGCCACTTCCACCACTCAATAAAACCTCTGCATTCATCCTTCAAGCCTGTGTGTGACCCAATTCTTTTAGGATGCTGGACAAGAGCTCGGGATACACAAAGCTGTCATACTGGCCCTCTGCCCTTGCAGAAAGGCAGAGGGAGCACTGAGCTAGTTAACACTTAAGCCATCTGTGGATGGCAGAGCTAAAAGAGCATTGTAACACTATGGCCACAGGCACCCACCCCTAGACACTATGATGGGGCTGGAGCCCAAAGCACTTGCTCTTGCTCCTGCACCTGCCCATCTGTGTCCTCCCTCTCCCAAACCCACAAGGGGTTTGAGCTTATGGTGGTTGAACAGCGAGCCGCACCCCTGTCGCATGCCCCATGAGTGGGGCCAGGGAATTCTCCTGTTTCATCAACACCATTGACATTTGAGGTGGGATAATTCTTTATTGTGGAGGCTGTCCTGTGCATTGTAGGATGTTCATCCCTGGCCTCTACCTACAAGATGATAGTAGCACACATATTCCCTCAATTATAACAACCAAAAAGTCTCCAGACATTGCCAAATGTCTCCCACGAGCCAAAATTATTCCCAGTTGAGAATCTCTAAGGTGTCCTTCAGAAGATACATTCCAGGATCTAAATCAATGAGCCATATACCCAGAGAGTGCCTCCTAATTATTAGGAAAACTTACACAGGTACCTTCAATATCACTGGAAATTCATTAAGACAAAAATTTTACTGAGCACCTATTATCTGCTATGTAGAAAGATACTGTTCCTGCTCCTGAGAAGCTCATAAGTTTAAGTGGAAAGTGGCCTTTTACACTCCACATCAAAGAAAAGAGAAATGTTCCCATAACCATCTTTCCAATAAATAATAGAATATCCTTCTATCTGATTAGAAAGGTCAACTGTAAAGACAGGCAAGGATCAGAGCATATCTCTTTGCTGTTAAAATAATACTACGTGTATCAAAGTTGCTGACATTTGATAAGGTGAACTTTTGGTAATTTTGACTCATTTTAGAGGTTTGCTGCAGTTGTTTATTGCTGGGTGCAGGGAGTCTCAGACTCAAAGGACAATCTTACGAGGTGGTTTAGCCTAAGAGCATAAGCCAAAAGAGAGAGCTCTGGAATGAAACTGCCTGGTTTTAAATCTGGATTCTGCCATTTCCTTGTTATGTGACCCTTGGCAATTCATTAACCCCTTCAATCCTCAAGTCCTTCTCTATGAAAAGGAGATAATCATTATACCTACCTCACAGATTTGTTAAAAGGGTTAAATAATTTATGTAAAGTGCTGAACACAATGCCTCCCACAAAGCAAAAACTGTAAGAACAAAAGCTGTTATCATTGTTATTGATATTGCTGCCTCTATTTTATTATGATCTTTTTTATTGTAGTAAAATACATGTCATATAAAATGTGCCAATTCAATCATCTTTCAGTCTACAGTTCAGTGGCATTAGGTACATTCACATTATTTTGCAACCATTACCATCATC
The DNA here is from genome assembly GCF_009764315.1 of Trachypithecus francoisi. Classification (NCBI taxonomy): domain Eukaryota; kingdom Metazoa; phylum Chordata; class Mammalia; order Primates; family Cercopithecidae; genus Trachypithecus; species Trachypithecus francoisi. Next base: position 29,023,657 of record NW_022681453.1, read on the forward strand.
CATCTCTAGAACATCTTTTATTTTCCCCAATTGAAATTTCTCATTCCTCCCTCCACCAGGGTTGTTCTCTTAAACCAGTCCTTGGCCAGCAAAATACCTTCTAAGGAAATGAGGACAAAGCTTTTGTAAATGAGACTAAAGGCAATTGAAACTCAGGTACCCTGGAAACTGAATAGAGATAGTGCTTAAAATGGCCATTTGGGCCACTTGGGGTTATGTTGATGAGTTTAGTCACCATCAGCCAACTCCTAGGAGTAACATTCTAAGTGGGTTTTTGTTTTGTTTTGTTTTTTGTTTTGAGGCAAATGGTTCCTGGCTCTGTGGCCTTCCCATCTTACCACCACAGAAGCATTCACTATACTCCTCTATCAGTATGAAACCAGGAAAGACGTCCGGGGACAGATATACTTTGGTAGCCTCGAATTAATGGGAAAAGACAAGTTGCTGGGTCTAAACTATCAAAGTCACATACTTTTTAACAGAAAATGAACAAACCTCCTCCCTTCAAGAATCCGCATGTTTTTGCGAGAGCATTCTGGGGTGGGAGGAAAACCTTCTGATTTATAGCCAGTTCCTCAAAAGAGCTAAAGAGTTCCTAATTTCACCTCAAACCTCTGTTTCACCACCTACTGCATTGTGCCAAGTTATTTCTCATCCACTATCACTTTTGACAGTGGATCTGACGCTATTGCAGTTGAGTTTAAGGAGTTTGTAGACAGGAACCCTATCTGAGCTGTCAGCACGTTGCCTGATCATCTTCAGCAAGTGGTCCGGCAGAAGCACGCAGGTAAGGATGCCCTGAAGCAGGCTGCCAAAGAAACTGACCAATGAGAGAGGTGTTTTGTACTCCACAGCTGAAGCCATTTCTGCTGGGACATCCCAAGACAGACTCCACTCGGACTCAACTGATAATACACACTTTACATCTGTCACTATCTGCCCAGGCATATTGACTTTGTAACATCCCCCAGGCACTTCAAGTCCACTTTCGACTCTATGACGTTTGCCTGTGGTCACTTTGCCTGAAATGCCCTTTCTTTTTCTCCTTCTTATCCATTCATTAGGATCTAGCGAAATGTACCTCCTTTGAAAAGCACTTTCTGTAGCCCCCAGGCAGAAGCGGGGATGGCTGTGTTGAACCAGAAAAAGCAACCATTGAAATCTCCAAACTGAATCTGTACTTTGATTTATTTCAAAGGATGTGGTATAATGTATGGTATAATATATGGCAACGTTTCCAAGTCTGACTGTACATCACAGTGACCTGGGGGACTTTTGAAAAATAGATTCCCAGGCTCCCCTCCAGTTGAGACAGCAGGTCAGAAGATTGCAACTCAAGAAGCTTTGCTTAATGTTTAGAAGTTTCCCAAGACATTCTGAGGCAGGAACAGTACTTGAAATAATAGTCAGACATTGCTACTTATCAGCTGTGTGATTTGGGGCACCCTGAGCTTGTTTCCTCATCTGTAATATTGGGGGGAAGTAGGGGAGTGTCACAAGGTCTTAGAAAGGACCAAATGAGGGAATGAGTGCAAAATTCTTAAATGATGCCTCAGTAAGTCAAATTATTGATGCTAATTACAATGAATTTCCTTAAAAAGCTACTTTCCACTTCCAATAGTCCAGCTTGCAAAACCTTCCTCTATTAGAGAAAAATTTAGCAAAAGAATAAATGGGCTTCACACCTGGATGACAGCCTGGGAAAATCGAGAGACATTGAGATATTGCCCACATAGGAAGCAAGGAAAGAGCATGTAATTCTGTTTTTCTGAAGGTCTATATTCTTCATTCCTGTTGTCCATTTCTCCTGATTAAGTCTCTCCCAATAGCTGAGATCATTAACAAATATAAGCCCATCAAATGGTAGCTATTGTAGAGAGCTACCCCACTTTGTAAAATTAGGCTTTTGTGTCTCTCACGGAATAATGTTCTAACACTTCAATACCTGTAATAAAGTATTTGCACCACAAGAAAAAATGTATTTCATGACCAGCAGGTTACAACCAGCATTCTGCTTTTAGGAACCCATGCGTTTGACAGTATTCTCAGTTGGTAATGAGTCACCACTTTTGCTTTTAGTTAAGGACACCAAACAATGACTCTGAACCTCAGCTCAGACTGCCCCTGAGTCCTCCGGAGATGCCTAAATATGGACTGTTGATATCCTTAAGGATGTCAAATAACAGTATACCATGACAATCACAACTTACCGAAGTCCCCTGCAGAGTAGTTCTTCATAAAGAGATGGAGATGGAAAAGTAGGAACGTTTTTCAATGCTATGCAGAAGGAAAAGAGTATCTACTGATCATATTCATCCTTTCAAAGGTCTGCCCTGAAGGCAACTTGACAACACCCAGGCTTGATTCTTCCTTTTGGAAGAGCTAAGGCTAGCAGGGTTCGCCCTTGCTCCCTCTGGCAGGAATCAGCAGAACAGAGTGTGAGGCACTGTGGCATTAGGATTGCAAACCCTGGCTTCAGAGACAGTGCTGCTTGAATCAGAATCTACACTGCAGCTGGGCAACTGGCTGGGGTCACATTTTGAGGCTCTGAGCTGCTTTCTCTATTTGCAAAATGAGAATACACAGCTTCTAAGGTGATAATGCAGATCAAGTTATATATAAAGCACTTAACATGTGCTCAGTAAAAAGCAGTTGATCTAATTATTGTTGTATTGTATTGTCATTAATATCAAGGGAATGACAGCATAGTGAGTCTCCTAGGGATGCAGGTCAATAGATGTTGAACTGCTATTATGCAGCAAGTACTGTGCTAGGTCCTGGATAATACGAGAGCAAACAAGATCACCACAATCTGCACCTTCATGAAGTTTATGGTCTAGTTCAGAGGTAGGAAAAATGTGTTTTGTTTGGCCTGCACCTTGTGTAGAAACACAAAACATAGAGCAAACATTTTAAAATTGGATGACTTCACACCAAAGTCCAGATTTCTGGCTTCTCTTTGAAAACAACAGAAATTCTGAGAGGAAGGGAGATTTCTGTCCACATGCCAAGCCTTCTAAGTCCCAAAGCAACAACCTTCCGCTGGAGAGTGGCCTGCTGGCTCTTCTCATTAAGAAAAAACTCCCTCTGGCTACACGTGATGAGGGGCCTGGAGGAATTAAGAGAGATGAGGCAGCCGAGGACACAGGTTCAGGGGACCAGAACTGAAGCAAGGAAGGAGAAAGGAGACTCAGCACTGGTTCTTTTTCACCGGATTTATTTGTCTGTCAGTTCAGCTTGCTTTGTTTGGCTGGACACAGAAAACCCTGGAGGAGAATTCTGATTCCAACTTGCTCTTTGCACAGTTAATTATTTGGAGCTCCCAGAAGGTTGGAGAGAACAATGACTTCCCCTGCAGTGGCAGCTGGGCTAGCTTAGTTCCCTTTTCTGCCCCAAGGGGTCAGAACCCAAGGAAGGGGGGCTATTTGTTTTGGCCTTAAACCAAATCTGCCTAGAGACACAGAGAGATGCTCTGACCTGAGACCACAAAAGTTACTATTTCAATGCCTACTAAAGCTCCTCTCTCTTGCATTCCATAGCAGGCTGTTGACCAAAAACATGCATTTCCCCTGTGCAAACTGTTTACTTCTCTCCTTTGCAAATTGGAAGTAATGTAAAAAAAAAAAAAAAAGAAAAAAAAGAAAAATAAAAAAACAAACAAACAAACATAAGCACAAGAACTCCATCTCTCCTTGCAAATAAGATATTTCATGTTTCCTTAGGCAGATAGCATGCAGACAAGTAGGGGAACTAATTGGGATGGATCAGTGAAAACAAATTTGCTAATAAGTGTCCACAACTTTGTTCTAATAGGGGATCCATGACAAGTTCCTCAAAAACAGGGTAACAGGAGAGAATAATTTACACTTTATAATTGTGAGCCCTGTAACAGTGGAACAACCTTCCTGCAGTCCCAGAGAGATTGTTCCCACATCTAACCAAAACCATTACCATCAATGGTGTCCTGCATTTTGAACCGATGTTAATGAAGACTTGCCTGATCCAATACAGAGTAAAATGGGTGCAGTTGCTGCTACAGGCTGCCTTCTAGCCTTCCTGCATCTGAATACATTTTCTCCGCTGGCTGTTCTAATAGAGATTCATCTGGAATTCTTAACTAGATAAATCCCTCAATGACAAGGTAACGCCCATCTTCTGATTAAACTTGTATTGAATTTATTTATTCAGCCAATCATGTAATCCATATTTATTAAGTACCTTTTAAGCACCAAGCATAGTGCTGAGTGATGGGGATACCAAGGTGAGTCAAAACAACCATAGTCCCTGTCCTTAAGAAGTCCAGAGGGGCTGGGCGCAGTGGCTCACACCTGTAATTCCAGCTTTTAGGGAGGCAGAGGCAGGAGGATAGCATGAGCCCAGGAATTTGAGACCTGCCTGGGCAATATAGTGAGACCCCATTCTCCACAAAAAGGGGGGAAAAAGCAAGTCCAGAGAAAAGGAAGCTACTAATCAAAAGATCTCACAAATATAAAACGGACCCTCTGAAAGGTGTATAAGAAGCATTTTGGTACTAGGAGGATCTATTACAAAGATTTAGTCTAGATATGGGTGGCAGATAATTTGTCTCAGAAGAAACAGTACTTGAGCTGACATTTAAAGCCAGGGGGAAAGCATCATAGGCAGTGGGAATCAAACACGCAAAGGCCTTGCAGTGAGGCTGAGCAGTGAACATAAGGACTGAATAAAGTCCAGTGAGACTGGCGTGGAGAATGCAAAGAATAAAGTGATGAAGATGGAGAGTTGGTAGTGACCATGCAAGGCCTTGTGGAACACTTCAAAGATTTCCAGCAACATAAAGCCATTCAAAGATGTTTAAGCAGGGTATAATGGTGGTAGTTGATGTGGTCAGATTTATGCTTTGAAAAAAAATAGATTAGAGTTGGCATTTTGGGGAGATACAGAGTAGATCCAGATAGATCCATGTAGACCAGGTAGTCTAGATCTCGTAGGTCACAGGTGTCTAGGAGGGGATGGTAATCTGGACTTGGATGGTATGGTGCTACAGGTGATGTAGTCATATTGACGTAGTCTAACAATATTTACTCTAGTACCAACCCAATGTACCAGAGTCATCCAATGGCCCAAGAATGGTACTAACTGTAATTCCTAATTCTGTGAAGCTGAGTAAAGACATTTAGAAAGACCAAACTAAAAAGGATCTGAATGCGTCTGTACTCCCTCATCCCCAGCAGCATGGTACCACCACGTACTCTGAGTGATCATAGCTCTATACTTGAATTGACAAATTCCTGTGTAAGACTCCACAGGAAACCCATTAAATAGGCAGGGAAGAAAATGCTCACCGTTCAGCATTGACAAGAAAGATGATAACAAGCAAGTTTTCAGTCAAAGTGGGTAAAATGTTGAATTTCTACTGTAGTGTCATTAGCACTGCACCTGATTTTTTAAAACAATATTTTGGTTAATCAAAACTCTGGGTCAATCAACTGTTCAGCAGTGATAGCTCCTGTGGTCATCGATCTTTGTTATCGCCTGAAGCTGACATGGTTTCAGTCCACGGGAGAGTAAGCAGCAAAAGACAAATGTTTCTCTTCATTTCCCCCAAAGGGAGTTAAGTAATGAGTAATAAAAGGATCTAAATTATTCACATGGCTTTCCAGAAGTTTGTGATTCAAGATCTGGGAGAGATAATGGAAGAAGGTAGGGTGGGAAACATAATGCTGGATGACCACATTTATTTTGAAAATGAAAGGATGAGTTTCTGAGGTAGACCCAATTACCACACACAGGGCTTCAGGAGTGACAGCAGCGGCCTTTGGTTCCGCCACACAATGCTTCATTCATTCCTTACATGTGTTCGGACGATCGTTATTAACCTACAGTCACCTGAGAAAAGCTCAGTGTCTGCCAGTCAGTCACACTGGACTTTTGTGGAAATGGAGAAAGGAAGAGAGAGTAAGAGGGGAGGGATGGAGCAAGGGTACGGAGGGAATGTGAGGAAAGCACAAGGAGGGGCCAGAGGGTGTCAGTTGGTGGACAGAAAACGTTTTCTGTTTCTGTTTTACTTGTAGGGTGTAAGAAGAGACATCAGTGTGAAGATATGCCACTGGGTAGAGGCTGAGGGTTGTTTGTATATTTGTTTTGTTAATAAATGTGGCCTGAATTAGATATATAGCTCTCCATTTTAGTATATAAGAAATACAAGTAAAAGAGTTCAGCTATTTTGAAACTTCATTCTCTTGCCAAAAGGAGTTTCCTTGACAGTAATGCTCCAAGATTGAACCATGTACAGTCACTATTTATAAAAGCTAGACATGCATTTATTGAACCTACCAGATGTAGGCACTATAACCAGGCACTATTAACAGTAGAAAGAACTGAAAAACCCTTCATGATTCAGCCTTAGCTTACCTTACTGGTTTTATCTCCTGTGAATTCTCCTTTAAAACTAAGCTCACAGTTCTTTGGTTCTTGCAATTCACACACACGAAAAAACATGCTCTGCTTCCCCTCTGTGTATGTAAGCATTCTCTCTGCACTGAATGCCCTTCCTCCCTCATCTAGCAGCACTGCCCCTCTCTGCCTGGAATTGTCTAATTCCTGCCATTCCTTGGTTCTGTTTAGACATTACTTCCTCAGGATGCCATCCTGAATTCTGAGCTGAGTCAGGTATCCCTTCTCAGGGCTCTCACTGAGCTTATCTCAACAATAGTCTGGGTAGTATTCAATCATAATTAGACAGTGTGCAAGCTTTCTGATGGCAGAGGCTAAGTCTTTATCATGTTTGTATCCCCAGCCCCTTGCACACCATGAGACGCAAAATGCCCAATAAATTTTTGCTGAATGAATAAAGAAATACAATACTTGATACCCAACTCCAAGGCACTTTCAGTGTAGTTAGTGACGATAGAACATTTTGAAATATAACACAGCACAGGGCAATATGAAAGAAAATAAAAAATTAAATAAATGTGTTATAAGCAACAAAACAGGTATTTAGAGAAGGCAAAGATTAATTTTAGCTGGGGTGACAGGAGCAACAGAATCAATGACAATTCAATGTGTGTTCATGACACAAGTCCTGTGTTAGTTGTTTTCAACAACAACCCTGTAACTTGATAATACTATCCCCATTAACAAATGTGGAGCCCAAGGTTCAGAGAGGGTAAGTGATTTTTCAAGGTTACATAATCAGCAATGCCAATAAATAGTGCTTCTCTTTGGGCTGTTGAAAGTAATATTACTGGGAGCACGACAGATGTCTAACGGGATACATAGAGATCTCGATGAGTCTGACACTAAACTGGGAACTTTTTCTAGGTCATGATGTAGGCACTATCTCTATTTCATTAAAACCAAGGCTGAGAGGTAAGGTATCTTGTCAAAGCCATACAACTAGTAGACAACAGAGATGGGATCAAAGGCACGTTGTCTCACTCAGGTACCATCTGACTCATGCCTTCCTGGACAGGACTGTGGGATGGAGGCCAATGGAGGAAGAGTTTTCAGGAGTGGATAGGATGAATGTAGTCAAAGGCAATGGGGACCAACAAGAGGCCACTGAATTCTGAGTCCTCTGAGAAGACTTACCTCTCAGAAATAGTTGCAGTATAAGGTCTAAAATCAAGGCCCCAATATTTTGTGCTGCCTTGACATATGGAGAAATTCAGGAGGGCCTCAAATGACCTAAAGGCAAGTTCCCCTCCTGATATCGTTTGGCTGTACCCCACCCAAATCTCATCTTGAATTGTAACTCCCACAATTCCCACATGTTGTGGGAGGAACCTGGTAGGAGGTGATTGAATTATGGGAGCAAGTCTTTCCTGTGCTGTTCTCATGATCGTGAATCAGTCTCACAAGATCTGATGGTTTTTAAAATGGGAGTTTCCCTGCACAAGGTCTCTTTTTGCCTGCTGCCCTCCATGTAAGATGTGACTTACTCCTCCTTGCCTTCAGCCATGATCATGAGGTCTCCCCAGCCATGTGGAACAGTAAGTCCAATAAACCTCTTTCTTTTGTAAATTACCCAATCTCCAATATATCTTTATCAGCAGTGTGAAAACAGACTAATACACCTCCCAACTGTGCTCCTGAAAATAAGGTCCCCTAGCCAAGCAACCCTCTCTATCATGGGAACCAGGCATGGTTCCTGATTATTCGTCTCTTATTCCTGAGTAGTGGGTTTCAGTTTCCTGCCAGCCTGCAGAATTATTCAGACAAGCCAAAGCATCCTCTCATAGAAACAGGGATAATCCCACCCCTCTTAATACTAAAGCCTTCTTCCCACAGCCCCTGACTGCTCATTCTGTTCCCAAGTGCAACTCCCATGTGGCCCTGTGTGGCACTCAGGGTCCTTCCTCCCTGGGCTGTGAGTATATGTGACTAACAAACGGCTGTCAATCTCACTGGTCCAGTGTTGTTCAGTCATCTCTATAACCCTAGGGTGGGACACTTTCTCACCAACCAGGTAAATTGAGAGTGATTATAACAATAGAAGACACCAGATATTTACTGTGGAAGTAACATGGGTGAAATGCTTCACTTTAATAACTACTGGCTTTATTACAATGAAGAAATCCAGGAAATGGATGACCATGCTTTTCTAATTTTACATAGGAGGAAACTGAGGAACAGAGAGGTTTACAATGGCTACTTAGAGTGAGACAGCACCAAATTATTTTCTCACTTTAATGTTGCATTTTTCTCAACTTTTTGACAAGATCCTTTCCAGATGCTTCTATAAGAATCACATATATCCAGTATTTACAGAAAGCCATTGCAAGCAATAAGGAAAATCCAAAAAGCAAAAAATGGGCAAAGGATAGGAATAGATAATTTCCAAAAGAAGAAATAGAAATGCCAATGATGGCACAATGTCCAACCTCACTATCAGTCAAAGAAATTCAAACAAAAATTACAACGAATGTTTTTGTACCTTTTCAATTGAGAAAGCTTTATACTACCCACTGTTGGTGAGATTTTAAGGAATTGGAGATTCTCATACACAGATGGGATAAGTAGAAATTAGTATCTCTCTGAAAGGCAGGGTAGCAACTTTCTCAAAATCTTTAATGGTTGTATTTCATGAAAAAATTTCATTTGTAGGATTATATCTGAAGGAAACCACTTGTCAAATTCATAAATGTATATGGATGAGAATGCTCATTCTACTGTTTCTTATAATAATAATTTAAAAAACCCAGAAACAATCTAAATGCCCATCAAAAGGGGATAGGCTAAGTAAGTTGTGGTACACCTATAAAATAGAATACTATGCAGTCTTTTAAATGGAGAATGTAGATGTATATTTATCAACATAGGAAGATCATATTTGGTTTTAAAAACTAGGTTATAAAGCTGCAGGTGGAATAGTATGCATACTATGTAAAATGTTTAGAAAATTCTGTGTTTTTCTACATACATGCATAATGAGACATTTGGTGGGAAATTTGCAAAGGTTTAGTATTCCATAGTCTTCAAATTTCTGGTGAGTCTTACTCTTTCCTTTAGTTTATCCCAAAGGCACATATCAGTAATCAGGAGAAAAAAGGTTGTTTTTATTGGGGGTGGGGAAACACATTCAGAGGAATCAATAGGTCACCTCAAAAGAAAGCATACTTCAGGAAGAAATTACACAAATTATACAACATACTTTGGTTTTGCACTTATTTTTTATTTCCCAACAAATAGATGTGAAATCCCAGAAAGGAGAGAATCAAACGTGCACTCGATTTTTCACAGGGAGCTCATGAAACTAAGGCTTCTGTGCAGCAGCAGGGCCATGGAGTGGAAACTCAAAGGCGACTGGGGTCAGTAGGTGCTGGCCAGTCCCTCTCTGATTGAAAAGGACCTGTGAGGGATGTCAAGTGATATGTCCTCTCCAACTTCTCAACAATGGCTACTTTTTTGCATTTTATTTTGTGAATGATTCAAACCCACAACCCTGGATACCTTCCACTTGTGGAGGGTTCCTCTTCGGACAGCAAATGCTGCTGTTTCCAAATCCAGTCATGAGTGTTTGCTGTTGGAGCACTTGGTGTAAGGCATGTGTATCCTATAAAATATGTTTCTCAAAACTTAACTTTCTAAGAAATCAGTCACTGATTTATCTCCCAATTCTATCACCCAGAAGAAGCGAAAGATGCCAAAACAGATTCTACAGAGAATTTCATTCCAAAAAACAGATATTTAATGCAATTATTCTGAAAAAAAAAAACAAACTGTATTATGTCACTTTAGAAATTTCAAAATAGAGGTCTCTGTGTATCCCGTTAGGCATCTGTCATGCTCCCAGTAATATTACTTTTGACAGCCCAAAGAGAAGCAATATTTATTGGCCTACTAAGTCTTTAAGAATGCAAAACTTAACCCATCTGGAACTATTTGTATTGTTGACTCCAGGGTTCCTTATATCAGAACAAATTCAGATATAAACTCTCGGACAGTTCTTGAATATTGCATGAAGGTGAGTTGCAGGCATTCACACAACACATGTCTTTTAAAGCATTTTTATGACGCAGATCCAAAGGCTGGCAAAGCTTTCCTTCACCACAAAGGAAATCTAGGCTAAAGGGGAAAATAAGAAGTTTATGAACTATTAAAAAAAATAAAGCTGTAGAGTTAGGGAATTATGGATTAGGTTCTGATCCATTAATTCTTTTATTCTCTGGCAGAGCTAGCTGAAGATGTGTGGCCCTCTGGCGGGTAACAGAAACATTCATGTCCAGAACGATCACAAAAAGGGAGAGAAATGGCTGACAGAGCAGAGGGCGGACTCACTCGTTTGGATGTTAATTTATACAGAAATCTGGAATTCAATAATCTCACATGCCCCAGGTAAGGGAGCGATCCACTCCCCAATTTCGTTTGGGAGTTCCATTACATTAAGCAGTATTCTGTTTGGCCAGACATGCCATTCTTCTCTTGAAGGAAATTAATTTCTTGATTCTTCCATCTGATACAATCCCAAGTCGGTGCTTTAAGTTTTCTCATGGCACTACTAGATGAAATAAACTCCAAAGTACCTCTTGTGGGAACTCACAAGATACAGATGAAAACAAAAGAAGAAAGTCAAATTGAAGAGAGTGATGCCAGGGACAATTAGATATTGAACTGCCTGCCCCCCCACCCCGACACACGACACGTGTGATTTGTTTATTTTATTTTATTTTATTATTTTTTGAGACGGAGTCTCGCTCTGTCACCCAGGCTGGAGTGCAGTGGCCCAATCTCAGCTCACTGCAAGCTCCGCCTCCCGGGTTCACGCCATTCGCCTGCCTCAGCCTCCCGAGTAGCTGGGACTACAGGCGCCCGCCACCTCGCCCGGCTAGTTTTTTGTATTTTTTTTTTTTTTAGTAGAGACGGGTTTTCACCATGTTAGCCAGGATGGTCTCGATCTCCTGACCTCGTGATCCGCCTGTCTTGGCCTCCCAAAGTACTGGGATTACAGGCTTGAGCCACCGCGCCCGGCCGACACGTGTGATTTGTGAAGACGATTTTCTATCCTTAACTCTTCACTGAGTAGGGCTGCTTTACAATTTCCATAGGAAATTTATTTTTAAGCATGTAAGACTGTGAACAGGATAAATAAAAGATTACAAGGAAAAAAAAAAGCAGTGATTTCTGGTTGTTTAAAAGGCAACTCAACAAGCCTTTCCCAGCAAAAGGAAAAGGTCAGGATCAATAAAAGGGCATTTCCTTTGGGAGGAGATCTGTTTTCAATTTAACAAAAATAAATCCTTATGGTGGAGTCTTCTGAAGACCAAGGAAACATCAAGCTATACAAGCAATCTGGCCTTACCAGGAGAAGAAAACTTCTTCATTTGATATTCTCCAATAATATCAAAACAAAGTAAACTTTACCCAGTTTGCACTCTTCCTTGGCCCCCTGCCTGTTAGCAAAAGGCCAGGTAACCTGAAAAATAAAAACCAGCTCTTAAATGTAAAGATGATACTACTTATTGATGCAACGTTATCCTAATAGTGGCTTCTCAGAGGTATCATCTTAAGTGTGATATCAACAGGGGCAATCTCACATATGAGTAGAGACTGGTTTAGAAAAATCCTGCAGGATATGGAGTGTCTTTGGTGACAGAAGGCATGCTCTTAAAGGTATCTGCAGGTCAAACTCATCATCTCTTACTCTTTTTATATTAGCCTGGCATGGTGGCACATGCCTAAAATCCCAGCTATTGGGGAGGCTGAGGCAGGGGAATGGCTTGAACCCGGGAGGCAGAGGTTGTGGTGAGCTGAGATCGCACCACTGCATTCCAGCCTGGGTGACAAGAGCGAAACTCCATCTCAAAAAAAAAAAAAAAAAAAAGTACTGGCTCAACTACTATGATGAGAAGCTTTTGGGAGATATTCAGTGGTAATGTCAGCCTTATTTTCTGTGGCAAATCTGAATCTTTGCTCCCATGGCACAGTTGTTTTCAACATTTACCCCTTCTACACTCACAGACACACACACAATTTTAACTGATGAATTAACAGAATTCATAAACCTGACGGTGTCCCATTGCTGGAACCTTAGTCATACCCATTCTGAGCTCTGGCTAACTATAACTTCTCAATTTTTCCTTCCTCTCAAGAGAGTATATTAGATTACAAGGTTGCAAGAGAGGAAGAGTCTTAACCTTAAATCTCCTTTCATTTATGAGAAAAAAGCAAATCATCTCCATCCTTCAGCCATTTAAATATTATTAGAGAAAAACTTGGTGGGATTCAGCATCAAAGTTATTCTCCTTTCTGGCATGACCTCCTCTCAGCACTTCTTCAAGTATATAAATCCTACCAATACCTCAAGGTCCATCTACTCTGTATTCTGAAAATCCTTCAATCTCCTCTCTCTGGAATCTACCAGGACTCTCAAACTCAAGTGTTTTCCAGCAGTCAGTAAAGTTAGTTGCATGCTGCAGGCCAATTTTCAGGCATGTGTGTTTACTGGATGAGTGAGGGGGACATGACAACAGAAGAGAACACGTCCTCCTTGAAGGAGGCAGCAGCCAGTCAGCCCCATCCCATTGCTGTCAGGTGGGAATGCAGGCCCAAAGCTACCCAGCCTTCCAAGGTTTTAAGGTAACTCAAAAATCTGCATTTTATAGATAATATCTCAACTTTAAATGTTGGCTCACTTAGGATGGCAATGACTCTGTGATCTGCACTGGACCCATGGAACCACTAATCTGCAACCTCTGGTTTCTACAGAACATATGAATGATAAATGACTAATAAATGACACCCTTGTGCCATTTATCAGCAAGTGTTTGGTTTCTCCCATCATCAGTCACATCAGTATTTCAGAGAGCCAAAAATAAATGTGCAGGTTATAGGTAACAAAAATAAAGCAGGGCTTTAACTTTAATAATCTTTAATTTAACTTATTTCAAGTTTCAAATAATATGTAAAGAGGGCCTGAGAGATTTATATGTAGAAATTTAGGGACATTGGTTAAATAAGGTAAGAAACAATGAGCCAGACTCTGAAGTCCCAGCGAGGAGGGACTGTATCTTTGTTTTATTCAGTACCCATCAAGAGTGCTAAGTATATAGGTTTGAATGGAACTGATTTGAATCATTTAAGGAACAAGGTTCCAGACAAACATTACATGCATTAGAAACTGAGTATTTCCTGATTAGACATATAGCACACTTACATTTCCAAAGTGTCAGCAAAACATTCTGTTCTTTGGTCAAATCTTGTAAAAGCCACTGACTCCTAAATATTTTTACTTTGTAATCTTCACCGTTCCAAGTTCATCTAAAAGAATAAAGAAAATACCTGGCACAGAGAATGCATTCAAAGTGTATTAGTTAAATTTCACTAAAAAAATAAACAAAAGACAAAAAACTTCAATGCATCTTGATTCTCTGTAGAGAGAGCACCCTGTGGCTTGGGCTTCTTTTATCAAACACATACCCATACCTTTTTGTCAGATAAACTCATTTGGTTCTTCTTGTGTAATGGGGTGAGTATTGTACAAGGTTTCAATGCCTTTTTTTCCCAACTCAATTTGTCCCTTAGAGGCTCGAAGTACTAACAAAGTGCTTCACCACATAAAGTGCTGTCTACATTTGTCTGGCAAATACTATGCCAAACGAAAAGCCTGATGAGTCTGCAATTCGTCATGGGCATGATCAAGCTCCAGGCTGCTTCCACCAGAGAGCGAGTTCAACATTATAAAGGGAAGTGTGGACAGGAAAGCCTTCCAGCAAGATTCTCAGAATATGGACATGAGATTCAAAGACTAATAAAACATGGGCTGGGGAGAGGGTATTGATGAAGAAGCAGCCGGGGAGGAAAAACAGCAGATTTTTGTATTGAAGAAAGTGATAGACACAGAGGAAAGAGAAGATTTATGTTATCACCTGTGATCCTAAAACGACTCTAGGAATTAGGCCACATTATCCTTGCTTTTATAGAGGAGGAAAACACGGAACAGAAAGGCTGAACAACCCAGCCAATTAGTGGCTTAACTGGAGTTTGCCCAGGTCTTTTTGTCTGTATAGCACAAACCTTGTGACCACACAGCACTAACTTCCAATAAGTCACCCAAAAAGTCAGCTGCAAGTAATTATCTCTGCTGTGAAACTATGTACTGGGGAAAGGGTATTGTTCATTTGTTAGCTTAATTTTTGTTAAAGGCATACAAGACCAACCACAAAAAACAAAAACAAAACAAACAGCAGCAAAAATCAGCCAGAGCTGTAGAAAATCAGCTGCCATTAGTAAGTATATTTTATTCAAATATGTATTCTTTTTTTTTTTTTTTGAGACGGCCTCTCGCTCTGTCGCCCAGGCTGGACTGCAGTGGCCGGATCTCAGCTCACTGCAAGCTCCGCCTCCTGGGTTTTTTACGCCATTCTCCTGCCTCAGCCTCCCGAGTAGCTGGGACTACAGGCGGCCGCCACCTCGCCCGGCTAGTTTTTTGTATTTTTTAGTAGAGACGGGGTTTCACCATGTTAGCCAGGATGGTCTCGATCTCCTGACCTTGTGATCCGCCCGTCTCGGCCTCCCGAAGTGCTGGGATTATAGGCTTGAGCCACCGCGCTGGGCCCATGTATTCTTAATATATGTGAGATCTCCCAAATACTAAAGAGATAGAAATTTAGATATATTCAAGATAACCTTCAAGTAAGCTATTTTTTCACTATTGCAAAAATGGGAAGATGTTTTCATTGAAAATAACGTTTGTTTACTCAATTACCCAATATTTATTGAGAAACCACCTGGATCAGACATTGTTCTGAACCCTGAGGATCAGAGAGTGAACAAGATAAAGAAGGCCCAAGCCTGGAAGAAACTTACTTTGTTTTGTTTACAGTTCAGATTGAACAAAGCAACAGAGAGAGAGACAGAAAGAGAAGCCATTTATGGTTTGTGATAAATGCTGTGAAGGAAATATTTCCTGATAGAGAATGAATGGAAAACTTCCTTTAGACAAAGAGGACAGGAAGGGCCTCCTTAGGTGATGGTGTCTAAATGAGGAGTCAAGCATGTCGAGCGTCGAGGAAAGCGTGCTGCAGGCAGAGAGATAAGAGTATGCTAAGAGCCGGTGAGGATATTGAACTTAGCTCATCCTGGGAAGTGGCAGCCACTGTGAGATGGTGCAGTGACCAGGGTGGACATGTGTAGCATAAGCTTCAGGGAAGAGGTGAGTAGAAACCAGCCAGCCCCTCATGGGTCTGGTATACCACTAGGGTGGGTTTGGATTTAATTGTAGGCACAATAGAAAACTGTTGAATGATTCAGTCTTCAACAAGGGGCCAACGTGAACAGATTGGTGATTTTATTTTGGCTGCCGTGTGAAGAATGGATGAGAAGGGACTCTCACAGAAGTGGAAGACTAGTCTGGAGTTTGGAAGATAGCACTTGAACGTCCTACTGGATGCTTGCCATTACCCTCTGGATCTGCCCTCCATCCTTTCCTCACCTGTTGCCTGCCTCAGAGGCTGGCTTATAAGGAGTACGGCCCAGGGCTCTCTGACT
Source organism: Trachypithecus francoisi (assembly GCF_009764315.1). NCBI lineage: Eukaryota > Metazoa > Chordata > Mammalia > Primates > Cercopithecidae > Trachypithecus > Trachypithecus francoisi. The sequence goes on from NW_022681453.1 coordinate 29,039,626, forward strand.
TCCAGTTAGTGCGGTCAGTGGGAAACCCCAGCCAGAGAAGGGAGGAGAGAGAACTTAGGATATTATTTCCTCAGCACCCTCTCACCTCCAAGCAGAGTTTCTCACAGATTGGTTGTATCCCACCACCCAGGGCTGCTGGTCCTGCAGGTGGCCTCTGCCAAGGGGCCTCTCACACAGCTCTCCCTCAGGTTCCAATAACCTTCCCTCTCCTATGCCCCTTTCCTCCCCTTTACCCTTCAGGTAGTGAGTAGCATCAGAAAATGCTGCTGCTAGCCCCAAGGTACTGTACTCTGCCTTGTAGTTTGAAAATGCTACCTTTGTTAAACTCTAGTCAAATTATCCAATTTGTGGATGCCATCTGTTTCCTATGGCGCTGACTGATACCAGAAGAGAGGGGCAAGATACTACTTTGACAAGTTCAGTTACTGTGATCGTTGAGTAAAATTCTGTTTAGCTTGAGTTCATATACCTCAAAAGGTTATCAAGAAATCTTACACCCTTTTCCTTTTTAGGAGAAGCAACAAATTCACCAAAGACAGAAAATGCCAAAATCATGGGCATGTGGATTCAGAAAATAAAATAAACATTAGTGGTCATCAATATTTTATTTCAGGCCAATTGCTAGAGCTGTTGCTTAAAAATTTAGATGTACATTTCTCATTCCATGTTTCATTTATTCAATCAATGTTTATTCAGTGCCTACTACTTGCAAGGCACTATTTTATGAACTAGACATAGAGCAGAGATCAAAGCAAAGTGCCTACTCTCTTGGAGCTTACATTCTAGGGGAGAATCAGAAAATAAACAACTCAATGATATTGTATGTGCTTATAAGAAACGGTTAAAAGGAATAGAGAGTGGGAGATTAGCAAGAGGACTGCTGATTTATAAAAGACAGAGTAGGCCGGGCGCGGTGGCTCAAGCCTGTAATCCCAGCACTTTGGGAGGCCGAGATGGGCGAATCACGAGGTCAGGAGTTCGAGACCATCCTGGCTAACACGGTGAAACCCCGTCTCTACTAAAAAATAAAAAAAGCTAGCCGGGCGAGGTGGCTGGCGCCTGTAGTCCCAGCTACTCGGGAGGCTGAGGCAGGAGAATGGTGTAAACCCGGGAGGCGGAGCTTGCAGTGAGCTGAGATCCGGCCACTGCACTCCAGGCCGGGCGACAGAGCGAGACTCCGTCTCAAAAAAAAAAAAAAAAAAAAAAAAAAAAAAAAAAAAAAAGACAGAGTAGGCCTTTCTTTTTTTTTTTTATTTTTTATTTTTTATTTTTTTATTTTTTAATTTTTTTAATTTTTTTATTTTATTTTATTTTTTTTTTAATTATACTTTAAGTTCTAGGGTACATGTGCATGACGTTTATATCATGTATAACTCCCCAATGCAATCCCTCCCTCCTCCCCCCTCCCCATGACAGGCCCCAGTGTGTGATGTTCCCCTTCCCGAGTCCAAGTGATCTCATTGTTCAGTTCCCACCTATGAGTGAGAACATGCGGTGTTTGGTTTTCTCTTCTTGTGATAGTTTGCTAAGAATGATGGTTTCCAGCTGCATCCATGTCCCTACAAAGGACGCAAACTCATCCTTTTTGATGGCTGCATAGTATTCCATGGTGTATATGTGCCACATTTTCTTAATCCAGTCTGTCACAGATGGACATTTGGGTTGATTCCAAGTCTTTGCTATTGTGAATAGTGCCGCAATAAACATACGTGTGCATGTGTCTTTGTAGTAGAGTAATTTATAATCCTTTGGGTATATACCAGTAGTGGGATGGCTGGGTCATATGGTACATCTAGTTCTAGATCCTTGAGGAATCGCCATACTGTTTTCCATAATGGTTGAACTAGTTTACAATCCCACCAACAGTGTAAAAGTGTTCCTATTTCTCCACATCCTCTCCAACACCTGTTGTTTCCTGACTTCTTAATGATTGCCATTCTAACTGGTGTGAGATGGTATCTCATTGTGGTTTTGATTTGCATTTCTCTGATGGCGAGTGATGATGAGCATTTTTTATGTGTCTGTTGGCTGTATGGATGTCTTCTTTTGAGAAATGTCTGTTCATATCCTTTCCCCACTTTTTGATGGGGTTGTTTGTTTTTTTCTTGTATATTGTTTGAGTTCTTTGTAGATTCTGGATATTAGCCCTTTGTCAGATGAGTAGGTTGCAAAAATTTTTTCCCATTCTGTAGGTTGCCTGTTCACTCTGATGGTAGTTTCTTTTGCTGTGCAAAAGCTCTTTAGTTAATTAGATCCCATGTGTCAATTTTGCTTTTGCTGCCGTTGCTTTTGGTGTTTTAGACATGAAGTCCTTGCCCATGCCTATGTCCTGAATGGTACTACCTAGATTTTCTTCTAGGGTTTTTATGGTATTAGGTCTAACATTTAAGTCTCTAATCCATCTTGAATTAATTTTCGTATAAGGGGTAAGGAAAGGATCCAGTTTCAGCTTTCTACTTATGGCTAGCCAATTTTCCCAGCACCATTTATTAAATAGGGAATCCTTTCCCCATTTCTTGTTTCTCTCAGGTTTGTCAAAGATCAGATGGCTGTAGATGTGTGGTATTATTTCTGAGGACTCTGTTCTGTTCCATTGGTCTATATCTCTGTTTTGGTACCAGTACCATGCTGTTTTGGTTACTGTAGCCTTGTAGTATAGTTTGAAGTCAGGTAGCGTGACGCCTCCAGCTTTGTCCTTTTGACTTAGGATTGTCTTGGCAATGCGGGCTCTTTTTTGGTTCCATATGAACTTTAAAGCCGTTTTTTCCAATTCTGTGAAGAAACTCATTGGTAGCTTGATGGGGATGGCATTGAATCTATAAATCACCTTGGGCAGTATGGCCATTTTCACGATATTGATTCTTCCTATCCATGAGCATGGTATGTTCTTCCATTTGTTTGTGTCCTCTTTGATTTCACTGAGCAGTGGTTTGTAGTTCTCCTTGAAGAGGTCCTTTACATCCCTTGTAAGCTGGATTCCTAGGTATTTTATTCTCTTTGAAGCAATTGTGAATGGAAGTTCATTCCTGATTTGGCTCTCTGCTTGTCTGTTACTGGTGTATAAGAATGCTTGTGATTTTTGCACATTAATTTTGTATCCTGAGACTTTGCTGAAGTTGCTTATCAGCTTAAGGAGATTTTGGGCTGAGACGATGGGGTTTTCTAAATATACAATCATGTCATCTGCAAACAGGGACAATTTGACTTCTTCTTTTCCTAACTGGATACCCTTGATTTCTTTCTCTTGCCTGATTGCCCTAGCCAGAACTTCCAACACTATGTTGAATAGGAGTGGTGAGAGAGGGCATCCCTGTCTTGTGCCAGTTTTCAAAGGGAATTTTTCCAGTTTTTGCCCATTCAGTATGATATTAGCTGTGGGTTTGTCATAAATAGCTCTTATTATTTTGAGGTACGTTCCATCAATACCAATTTATTGAGCGTTTTTAGCATAAAGGCTGTTGAATTTTGTCAAAAGCCTTTTCTGCATCTATTGAGATAATCATGTGGTTCTTGTCTTTGGTTCTGTTTATATGCTGGATTACGTTTATTGATTTGCGAATGTTGAACCAGCCTTGCATCCCAGGGATGAAGCCCACTTGATCATGGTGGATAAGCTTTTTGATGTGCTGCTGAATCCGGTTTGCCAGTATTTTATTGAGGATTTTTGCATCGATGTTCATCAGGGATATTGGTCTAAAATTCTCTTTTTTGTTGTGTCTCTGCCAGGCTTTGGTATCAGGATGATGTTGGCCTCATAAAAAGAGTTAGGGAGGATTCCCTCTTTTTCTATTGATTGAAATAGTTTCAGAAGGAATGGTACCAGCTCCTCCTTGTACCTCTGGTAGAATTCAGCTGTGAATCCATCTGGTCCTGGACTTTTTTGGTGGGTAGGCTATTAATTGTTGCCTCAATTTCAGAGCCTGCTATTGGTCTATTCAGGGATTCAACTTCTTCCTGGTTAGTCTTGGGAGAGTGTAAGTGTCCAGGAAATTATCCATTTCTTCTAGATTTTCTAGTTGATTTGCGTAGAGGCATTTATAGTATTCTCTGATGGTTGTTTGTATTTCTGTGGGGTCGGTGGTGATATCCCCTTTATCATTTTTTATTGCGTCTATTTGATTTCTCTCTCTTTTCTTCTTTATTAGTCTAGCTAGCGGTCTGTCAATTTTGTTGATCTTTTCAAAAAACCAACTCCTGGATTCATTGATTTTTTGGAGGGTTTTTTGTGTCTCTATCTCCTTCAGTTCTGCTCTGATCTTAGTTATTTCTTGCCTTCTGCTAGCTTTTGAATGTGTTTGCTCTTGCCTCTCTAGTTCTTTTAATTGTGATGTTAGAGTGTCAATTTTAGATCTCTCCTGCTTTCTCTTGTGGGCATTTAGTGCTATAAATTTCCCTCTACACACTGCTTTAAATGTGTCCCAGAGATTCTGGTATGTTGTATCTTTGTTCTCATTGGTTTCAAAGAACATCTTTATTTCTGCTTTCATTTCGTTATGTACCCAGTAGTCATTCAGGAGCAGGTTGTTCAGTTTCCATGTAGTTGAGCGGTTTTGATTGAGTTTCTTAGTCCTGAGTTCTAGTTTGATTGCACTGTGGTCTGAGAGACAGTTTGTTATAATTTCTGTTCTTGTACATTTGCTGAGGAGTGCTTTACTTCCAATTATGTGGTCAATTTTGGAATAAGTGTGATGTGGTGCTGAGAAGAATGTATATTCTGTTGATTTGGGGTGGAGAGTTCTATAGATGTCTATTAGGTCCGCTTGGTGCAGAGATGAGTTCAATTCCTGGATATCCTTGTTAACTTTCTGTCTCGTTGATCTGTCTAATGTTGACAGTGGAGTGTTGAAGTCTCCCATTATTATTGTATGGGAGTCTAAGTCTCTTTGTAGGTCTCTAAGGACTTGCTTTATGAATCTGGGTGCTCCTGTATTGGGTGCATATATATTTAGGAGAGTTAGCTCTTCCTGTTGAATTGATCCCTTTACCATTATGTAATGGCCTTCTTTGTCTCTTTTGATCTTTGATGGTTTAAAGTCTGTTTTATCAGAGACTAGGATTGCAACCCCTGCTTTTTTTTGTTCTCCATTTGCTTGGTAGATCTTCCTCCATCCCTTTATTTTGAGCCTATGTATGTCTCTGCATGTGAGATGGGTCTCCTGAATACAGCAGACTGATGGGTCTTGACTCTTTATCCAGTTTGCCAGTCTGTGTCTTTTAATTGGAGCATTTAGTCCATTGACATTTAAGGTTAATATTGTTATGTGTGAACTTGATCCTGTCATTATGATATTAACTGGTTATTTTGCTCGTTAGTTGATGCAGTTTCTTCCTAGCCTCGATGGTCTTTACATTTTGGCATGTTTTTGCAATGGCTGGTACCGGTTGTTCCTTTCCATGTTTAGGGCTTCCTTCAGGGTCTCTTGTAAGGCAGGCCTGGTGGTGACAAAATCTCTAAGCATTTGCTTATCTGTAAAGGATTTTATTTCTCCTTCACTGATGAAGCTTAGTTTGGCTGGATATGAAATTCTCGGTTGAAAATTCTTTTCTTTAAGAACGTTGAATATTGGCCCCCACTCTCTTCTGGCTTGTAGAGTTTCTGCCGAGAGGTCTGCTGTTATTCTGATGGGCTTCCCTTTGTGGGTAACCCGACCTTTCTCTCTGGCTGCCCTTAAGATTTTTTCCTTCATTTCAACTTTGGTGAATCTGGCAATTATGTGTCTTGGAGTTGCTCTTCTGGAGGAGTATCTTTGTGGCGTTCTCTGTATTTCCTGAATTTGAATGTTGGCCTGCCCTACTAGGTTGGGGAAGTTCTCCTGGATGATATCCTGAAGAGTGTTTTCCAACTTGGTTCCATTTTCCCCCTCACTTTCAGGCACCCCAATCAGACGTAGATTTGGTCTTTTTACATAATCCCATACTTCTTGCAGGCTTTGTTCATTTCTTTTTCTTCTTTTTTCTTTTGGTTTCTCTTCTCGCTTCATTTCATTCATTTGATCCTCAATCGCTGATACTCTTTCTTCCAGTTGATCGAGTCGGTTACCGAAGCTTGTGCATTTGTCACGTATTTCTCGTGTCATGGTTTTCATCTCTGTCATTTCGTTTATGATCTTCTCTGCATTAATTAGTCTAGCTGTCAATTCTTCCACTTTTTTTTCAAGATTTTTAGTTTCTTTGCGCTGGGTACGTAATTCCTCCTTTAGCTCTGAGAGGTTTGATGGACTGAAGCCTTCTTCTCTCATCTCGTCAAAGTCATTCTCTGACCAGCTTTGATCCGTTGCTGGCGATGGGCTGCGCTCCTTTGCAGGGGGAGATGTGCTCTTATTTTTTGAATTTCCAGCTTTTCTGCCCTGCTTCTTCCCCATCTTTGTGGTTTTATCTGTCTCTGGTCTTTGATGATGGTGATGTACTGATGGGGTTTTGGTATAGGTGTCCTTCCTGTTTGATAGTTTTCCGTCTGACAGTCAGAAGGACTGTCTGTTGGTCTGTTAGAGATTGCTTGAGGTCCACTCCAGACCCTGTTTGCCTGGGTATCAGCAGCAGAGGTTGCCGAAGATAGAATATTGCTGAACAGCGAGTGTACCTGTCTGATTCTTTCTTTGGAAGTTTCCTCTCAGGGGTGACGCCACCCTGTGAGGTGTGGGGTATCAGACTGCCCCTAGTGGGGGATGTCTCCCAGCTAGGCTACTCAGGGGTCAGGGACCCACCTGAGCAGGCAGTCTGTCCGTTCTCAGATCTCAACCTCCGCGTTAGGAGATCCACGGCTCTCCCCAAAGCTGTCAGACAGAGTCGTTCACGTCTGCAGCGGCCCCCGCTCTTTCCCCTAATGGACTGCAGCTGTGCGCTGTCCGCAGAGGTAGAGTCTACAGAGACGGGCAGGCTTCCTTGAGCTGCTGTGAGCTCCACCCAGTTCGTGCTTCCCAGCGGCTTTGTTTACCTACTTAAGCCTCAGCAATGGCGGGCGCCCCTCCCCCAGCCTCGCTGCTGCCTTGCGGATAGATCGCCGCAGACGGCTGTGTTAGCAGTGAGGGAGGCTCCGTGGGCGTGGGACCCTCCCGGCCAGGTGTGGGATATATTCTCCTGGTGTGCCTGTTTCCTTAAAGCGCAGTATTGGGGTGGGAGTTACCCGATTTTCCAGGTGTTGTGTGTCTCAGTTCCCCTGGCTAGGAAAAGGGATTCCTTCCCCCTTGCGCTTCCAGGTGAGGCGATGCCTCGCCCTGCTTCAGCTCACGCTGGTCAGGCTGCAGCAGCTGACCAGCACCGATTGTCCGGCACTCCCTAGAGAGATGACCCCAGTACCTCAGTTGAAAATGCAGAAATCACCGGTCTTCTGTGTCGCTCGCGCTGGGAGTTGGAGACTGGAGCTGTTCCTATTCGGCCATCTTGCTCCGCCCACCGGCCTTTCTTAAAAGGTGATATTTGAGCAAAGATCTAAAGGAAAAGATGAGGCCATCTATGGCAATGTCCAGGGCAAGCATGTTCTGGGGGTGGAAATCATGAGATGCCGAGGTGTGGGTGGCACTTTTGAGTACCAGTAAAAGGTCAGTGCCACTGGAGCAGAGGAAGTAAGGAGGACATTCGCAGCCTATGCAATCAGGGAGACAGGAAGGACAAGATTAATAGCGTCAAGAACTTTGACTTCTATTTTGAGACAATAAGTTTTTAGGGTTTTGAGTAGAATAGTGATAGGAATTGATTGAGGTTAAAGAGGATCATTCTGGTTACTGTGCTGCAAATAAGGTGTCAATGATAGAAACAGAGAACACTTACACAAAAGTCTAGAGCAAAGATGGTGACTTAGACCGGGGTTGTAGCATTTATATTTCATATGCCATTTAAATATCCAAGGGAAGACGAGTAGGCATAGGATGTGTAACCGAAGTCTAGAGTTGAAAGAAGAGGTCTAAGCTAGAGATAGAGATTTGGAAAACATCAGTATTTAACCTTGACAGTGGATGAGATTTTCTAGGAAGTGAGGAGAGCATAAAGAGACAAGTTTTTAAGGATGGAGCCTTGAGTCATTATAGATTGACAGGTCAGAAAGAGGATGATGACCAGCAAAGGAGACCAAAAAGGCCAGTGTGGTTAAGTGGGAAACCAAGAGGGTGTGGTGTCCCCAAAGCCAACTGACAAAAAAGTATGTCACGAAGGAGGAAGTGATCAACTGTGTCATGTACTGCTGATAGATCAAGTAAGAATAGAATTGAGTAGAACAATGGATTTGGCAACCAAGGGGCCATGGATGACCCAGACAAGTGCATTCCGAGAAGCGGTGGAGGAAGTGATCAACTGTGTCATGTACTGCTGATAGATCAAGTAAGAATAGAATTGAGTAGAACAATGGATTTGGCAACCAAGGGGCCATGGATGACCCAGACAAGTGCATTCCGAGAAGCGGTGGGGATGAAAGTGGGATGGAGAGAACATGTGCTGGCAACTCCTCTCATGTTCTTTGCTGAAAATGGGAAGCAGAGAAATGTGGGAGCTGAAATGAATTATGCAGCCTTCTTCCTTTTTTTCTTTTTCCTTCCTTCCTTCCTGCTTTCCTTTTTTCCTTCCTTCTTGCTTGCCTTTCTTCCTTTTCTTTCTTCTTTCCTTTATCCTTCTTTCTTTTCTCGCTATCTTTATCTCTTTCATCTCTTTGTCTTTCTTTTCCTTTCTCTCTCCTTCCTTCCTTTGTTCCTTATCTCTTTCTTTTCATTCTTTTATTGCTTTAGTTTGAGATACTACAGCATCTTCATATCCTCTCAGAATTGTCTAGTAGGGAGAGGAACCCAGATGATGCAGGAGAGAACAGATAACTGCAGAAGCCAAGGGTTTTAGTAGGCAAGTGTTGAGGTTCAGGGCACCATGAAGGCTGAGGGTGGAAGCAGAACAGTTCAGAGAGCACATGGTCTAGGAGCAGGTAGGCTAGTGAGAGCATGTGAAGGTTTCCTCCTGACTGAGCTTTGCTCAGCAAAACAGGAAGTAAGGGCATCCACATGGCAGGACCAGCAGAGAGGAGCTATTGGAGATCTGAGAAAGGAGAGTGGGAAATAGTCATCTGGGCAAGTGGATGGAGTAGGGTCCTGTAGTAGGATTGCTGAGCAGTGTGTTGGGCTCTAAACTGCCTTTCATGTGAATCCACAAATCCTACTAATATTAATGAAAGATGTTAATATTAACCTAAGCTAGAAAGGAAAAAATAAGATATTCATGTAAGGAAAATTCAGAAGACATGGCAACCTGAAATTATTAGGAAATTCCAAATGTTGCATTTGGTAGTGTTCTCAAGCTACCATAAGAGATCTTCATTCCATTCTAGGTAGGGAGAATGTATGTGGCAGTTGCTAGGAATGATCCTTTGCCCATGATCCTTCCCATGTGGGTACCCCACTGTCCCCGATAGACTTGAATGGCGCAACCAACAAAACAGCATTCAAATATATGGAAATGATCTTTATTTTAGACTCTTTCTCATTTAGCCTGTTGGACTCTGAGAATGTGAAAAATAAATCTGAAACCCTACTTTTAATAGCTTTCTTATAAATTATCACTGGTATGTAAAAGCCCAGATCCTAGATATAACCAGAAGGTGGGGAGGAGGGTGGGAGAAGACTAATGACCTCTGACATTAAAATTTAAAATGTCCTGCATGCAAATACACTTTCCTACCACTCTTTTGTAGTTCAATAACCAGCAAGAATTAGAATTGCAAAAATTCCAAAAGAGCTACATGGAAATTAAACAACAAAGTGGTTTCACAGTGATATTGAGAAAGGAATATGAAATGAATACAAGATAACATAGAGACAGAATGGGGTGTTACAGATGTATGAGTGAATGTGTGTATGAGCACATGCATGTCTCAGAGAGAGCAACAGATACAAAAGTATTTATTTTTTTATGTTGCTCTTCATGAGCAAAATTTTAAGACAGACACTGTTCTGATCACATTTCAATAATGTGACACATGGTTTCTATTTACATTCCAAATGAGTTTTCACTAAATGGCTTTTGAAATATTTACTTGCAAGTATAAAGGAGACCTTTTGAATATCTGATTTGAAAAAAGAACAAAATCAAGCAATTATCAACATAGATGTTCTAATACAAACTGATACTATTTTCTTCTATTTCTTTTTTTTTTTTTCATTCCTAGGCACCACAAAAGACCAATGCTACAGATGTCTCTCTTTCAGTTTTAAATACTTGAACTGTGACAATGATAGTGAGACAGACTGCTTCATGCCCTGTAGCTAGGACATATTAAATAATTCAAACAAGTTTTGAAAAGTCATTTGGCCCATATAATATACCAGCTATCCAAACATTTACTAATGCCTGCCCCCTCCCCTCACACCTCATCCTTATTTTCATTTTTTGCTGCTCCCGTCAGCTTAAAATGAAAAGTTTCTCTACTTAGTCCATGAGGAGTCAGAAAAGAAAATGTAATGCCCAGCAAATTTCTCTTTCCTTTGCTACTGGCTTCCATTAAATCAAAGATGACTTCACATTGATCCTGGGTTCAATTCACATATCCAAAGAGATCTCAGTGATTAACACAAAGGGCAGTCCAATCAAGGCTAGACACCTCCATGTGTGTATGGTGAGCAATTTGGTGGGATATAAAACATAACGATGTAGCATCAAAACACCTGGTGTGGATGATGCCACCACTTGCCTACCCAGTTATTCCCCACTTCTTGCCCTGAGTTTTTCTTTCTCTCTCTCTCTTTTTTAAACTTAGATAAAAAATAATCCGCTTCTTAACCTCCCTTGCATCTAGGAGTGATCAAAAAGAAATTGGTTGATCAATAAGACCAATAAGAATTTGATAGGCAGGGCTTCCAAGAAAGTCTGTTGAAAAGGGAAGACTCAGATAACATGATTTGTTAGCGTTTGCCTTTTGCCCATGATCTTTCCCTCTTCCTTCTGCCTGTGATGCCCAGGGATGGAGCAGTCAGTTTGTAGTCTATGAGGACAAAAGTCCCATGGCAAGGCATAACCACGCAAAAAGATAGAAGGAACTGTGTCCTGTGGCACTTTGAACTTCCTGAGGCATCTTGGGGAAAATAAGCCCCTCCTTGGTCTAGCAGTATGTGATGGTTAATTTTAGATGTCAATTTGGCTAGGCCATGGTATCCAGATACTTGTTCAAACATATCTGGATGTCACTGTGAAGGTAATTTTTAGATGAGATTCACCATCAAATCAGTAGACTTTGAGTAAAGCAGATTACCCTCCATAACGTGAGTGGGCCTCATTCAATCAGCTGACAGTCTTAAAAAAACAGTAGCCTCCCCGAGGGAAGAAGGAATTTTGCCAGCTGACTGCTTTTGGACTTAAGCTGCAATATCAACTGTTCCTTGGGTATTTATTGTGTTGACCTACCCTGCAGATTTTGGATTTCTCAGCCTCCATAATCATGTGAGTGAATGGCTTAAAATCCATCATCTCTGTCTCTCTCTGGAGAACCCTGACTGCTACACTACTACACCATTTTAACTGGGTTTCTGTTCACTGAAACTGAATGCAATTCTCCCTGACACATCTGAGATCACCACTTCATAAGCTGTGTAACTGCGTAGGTGTCTGCGACCCTCAGCCTCCGGATCAGCAAAATGGGAATATGAGTACTCCTGACTCCACAGGCTTGTTGGCTTACACATGAGACAGAATGTGTAAAAGTGTTGTGTTGTGTTAAGTTACGAAGCCCAATTGAAATGATAGGAATCATTATCATGATGGGCTCACTGTGTCAATTCACGACTATAAGTCTATTACGGTTGTATCCACTTGAAATAATAATATTCTTTAAATCTGACCATAAAAAGTCATTATAGAACATTTGAAAGTTCAAAAACACATGGAGAAGAAAACACTCAACCACCTCCATCCCATAGCTACTGTCATGTACTAATACCTAGCATTTATTGAGTTACTACATAGCAGGCAATGTGTGAAGCAATTCAATGAATTATCTCTACCCTGTGAAGGTAGGTACCATTTTGGTGCCCATTTGGCATGAGGGTGAAAACTTGTCACTGGACGTATAGCTAGTAAGTGGCAAATCCAGGATTCAAACCCAGGTCTGAATTATTCTAAAACCCATGTATGTACCCAGCAACACATGGCGATGAGCTGTGTTCTTTAATAATGTATTTGCTACTACAAAATTGGAGTGTGATCAGGTAACCCTTACATCAGGAAAAATAGGGTATGCACATTGCTCAGCATATACACAAATCAAGATTCTCATATTCAAGGCTGCTAGCTGTCTTGTCAGGGATAACATTTTAATTTGAAATGAAGTGGAAGACTGTTTCATATCAGCTACTCCGGTTAACACTGCTTTTTATTTCAGATAAAGATATCCCTTCTGTCAGGCACCCAGAAGTTTTTCTGTAAAAAGTTGGGTTCGTTTGTTTCAAACTGCCCATGCATCCATGGTCTCATTTCATTTTCCCTATGGCCCGCTGAGTTAAGAGGGGCAGGTATTATTAACTCCATTTCACAGGTGAAAGAACTGAGTCCTAGAGAGGTTAACTAAGTTGCTCAAGGTCACACAGCAAATTAGTGGTACGAGGGGGACTGGAAAGCCTAATGCCTGACATCCAGCGTGGTACATTTTCCATTATGTAGTGCTCCATCACCTGTCACTCCCACCATTCCTGAGGGTCTTGGAGTTGATGGGGCATGCTGTCAATTCCTCAGGGTAAAACTGTCCTATCTGGGTAGGAAAATGGACATGCACGTACACACATACACACACATATACTAGACACACTGTAATTGCATCTGCCAAAATGGTTTTATAACACTGCAGTCAAGGATGCAGAAAACTCCCAGGCTGCCTTTAGAAACAAAGCCCAAAGGGTCAGTTTCATCATGAAATAGGATTTCCTCAGTTGTAGGTGGATGGGTAGGTGGGGAGGTGGATGGACTACATTAACAATGGAACAGTGGACTGCAGGGTAAAAGCTCATTTGACATTCATTGCTATTAAGCAGTGGCAATGCAAACCTGGGGTAGCAAAGAGGAATACCCAGGAAAAAACATGAAGAAAAGTTTCACCTTAACCCCTCTGTAACTTCCTATTTATAAATCTCAGGGTATTAAATCTCATTCCTTAGAAATAACCATGCATATTTTGACTCAGTCTGTAAGATATTTATAAGAAGTAAAGAGCAAGGGGGTATTGATTAAGGAAAAAAACCTAGGATGAGATTATAGATATATTAATATGTGTTAATACACAATGTGTAATTACATATAATTAACATGTCATAAATATACAAATATGTTATATAAATGACATGTCAATATATTAATACATATTTCAAGATCATATTCTTAACCTGAAATCAAAGAAAGTACAAATAGAGGTAACATTTGCATTTTCTATTTAGAATTGAAACCAGGATTTTCAGATGGAAACATGTGCCTTTCATAAGCTAGGCAAGCCATCAGATATTTGCCTCAATGGCACTGGTCTCAGCAAAACACATCTTAATGTCTCTTCTCTCAGCTGGTTAGATGAGTGGATGTCATAAGACAAAAAGAGGAACTGCAAGATTTGAAGCTCATAGACAAAAGACTGGCACTGGGAATGGCAGTTACCAAGAGATTGAAACAAGAAGGCTTCTAAATATGCTGTCAAAACCAGCACCAGTGACCTCTCATCAAGTAAGGGGCAGCAGTAAAAGCTATACCTTCTAGAATGATCTTACCTTGAAAATCATGCAGAAATCTCAAGCGTCTTTCTGCAACATTAGCAAAAGGAAGTTTAGGGAGTTTAGACACCTAGAGACTGGACCCTCTTAAAAGCAAATTTGCCACAGAATCATAGATGTTCAAAATGTGAACCAAGCTTTCTTTCAAATAAAAGTGAATATCAGTGCTTAAAACAGAAAGACACATTTCATCAAAAACGACTGGGGGCAGCAATGTTGGCTGGGAGTGAGAATAGTGGGTAAAGTTAGAGGGGAAGCCAGAAAAAAAAGGTGAATCAAATATACTTTCACTAAAAATCCTGGGGAGCCATGTGATCCAGTCATGGTACCTAGTCACAGACAGAAATGTAATCAGGGATCTGGGAAGTTCTTTACAGGTTTACTTGGTGTGGTGGTTAATATTAGCTGTCAACTAGATTGGATTGAAGGATGCCTAGATGGCTGGTGGAGTATTGTTTCTGGGTGTGTCTGTGAGGGTGTTGCCAGAAAAGATTGACATTTGAGTCAGTGGACTGGAGAGAAAGACCCATCCTCAGTGTGGGTGGGCACCATCCAATTGACTGCCAGTGCAGCTAGAACGAAAGCAGGCAGAAGAAGGTGGGATAAGCTGGCTTGCTGTGTCTTCTGGCTGCCTTCTTTCTCCAATGCTGGATGCCTCCTCCCATCCCTCCTGCCCTTGGACATCAGACTCCAGGTTCTTCAGTCTTTGGAACTCAGGAACTTGCAACAGTGGCTCGAGACTTTGGCCACAGTCTGAAGCCTGCACTGTCAGCTTTTCTGGTTTGAGCCTTTCAGACTGAGCCACTACCAGCTTCTCTCTTTCTCAGTTTGCAGATGGCTTATCCTGGGACTTTACCTTATAATGGTGTGAGCCAACTCTTCCTAATATATTCCCTTATATATATACATACATATATCCTACTAGTTCTGTCCCTCTGGAGAACCCTGACTAATACACTTGGACACATGAAAAATTATTAAAAAGAGAAGTCTATTCTTAATGCATTAAGAATACTGTAAAATTATTCTCTCCTCATTGCTGCCTTTCTGAAAATGTTTCATGTGGTTGGCAGCTGACTCAGGAGCACTCGCCTTCCTGGCCCTTATCCAATGGCTCTGACACCCAATCTGGGCAGCCTGTCCTGCTCACTGTCTCCATCTTTCCACTCTTGATTATGTACTTCGACACAGACTCCTTATTTTTTTACTTTTATTTCTGTTTTCTTTACTTTAGGGAGGACCTGGGAGTTTACCCAGGAAGCTCAAATTCTTCCTGTATAAAAGCTAGGAAAATAGTGAAGATTGTGAATATCCATACTCGAATGATTTTCTCCTATAACATCTCAACAGATTTTGTCCCTAAGAATTCTATTGTCTCAAATAAACCCAGAAGTTGGCGATTTAACATGGGAGCCTTTTCAAATGGTAGAGGAGTCTCAAGGCCATATCTGACTCCAGAGATCATGGTCTTCCCATGACACTGAGATGATGATAGGAACTACAGTTGAAAACAGATCTTTCTCCCCACATCACCTTGATCAAGTTAATAAATGTTAGTATATGCCAGGTACTGGGCTAGGTAGTAGGAACACAGAGATAAGTAAGACAAGATCCTTACCCCTGAAGAAGTCACAGTGTAGTGAAGTATTTCTAAAACTGTATTCCTTAGAATGAAAGTGACCCTTGTAAAAATAATCCATGGCCCAAATACCTTTTGTAATGTGGCATGCTCAATCTCCTGCTGGACATTTTTCATGCTCATCCTAATGCTAAATTATTATATAAACTTTAGTTCTTTACTCCAGCATTTCCCACATTTAACTCATTGCTGACCCATTTGGCTTGCAAAACTTACATCTTGAGATAAGCCTACAAATGTTAACAGAAATTCTACCATTAGCTTAAAAAATAGACAAATAACAGGCATTTTAAAGATAAAATAAGAAATAATGATAGCATTTTAATACTAAGTAAATAGTATTTCAACCAAAAGGCAAATGAATCTGTATGTCGTCCTACGGGAGAGTGTATTTGTCTGCTCATTACAATTTATAAGAACAGAGAGGATGATAAAGACACCACAATGATGACTATGTACAGAGTGTTTCTATCAGCAAGCCTGTATAATATTTTATTTAATTCTTACATCCATTCTATGAAGTAGAAACTTATATTTCCCATTTTCCTCCCTAAAGAAATCAAGGTTCAGAGAATTTGTTAATTTGTCTGCTATGATTATGGGCCTGGTAAGTGACAGAAGTGAGATTCTAATCCAGACTATTTACTCTGAAAACCTAGTGGCTCCCAATTCTAATTAATATAGCCCAGAGAATCTACCTATTAAAAATGTTAACTTATTTAAAATGTCCATTAGCAGAGAAACAGATTAATAAAATTTGGTATCTTCACATGATAGATGATCAGATGGCTATCAGACGACCTGCGGCTTCTGAACAGAAATAAGAAAGAGGCTTTGGCAAGCTCTAGATTAGAATCAAAGAAAGGCTTTCCCTCTTGTTAAGCAACTCTTGTTCTATTGGGCCCCAACAAGAGACAGAATGTTTCAAGACAGGACGCCAGGGGACTGTGTGGCCTGAGCTGCCCAACCTGAATTGGGTGTTGTTTTATCCACTGTCTACTACATTGGGTGCACCCAGCAGCAGCTGTCTGTATCAAAGGAAAGTAGATTACATGGGATTATACTATTAGGCTTACTCTGGCTATCCCTTTTTTAACCCAAACCTAAGACTTCATGGGGTATTTTTTATGTAGTTACCTGAAGAAGGAAACAAATAAAGCCTACTTTACAGATAACACTGCACAATAAGCTAGCACCCGCCTGAAGTGGACCCTGAATATTATAACCCCACTCAAGGTGAGTAGCCCTATAGGACATTGAAGAAGAAAAATCCCATCAGTGGGCACAACTTCAAATAATTACTTCTTGTGGTCAACACTGCCTGGAAAAATCGTTGGCCTGAGGTATTGCTCCGTGTTAATTCATGGGCTCATGAATGAGGCATTAGGAAGAAAAAAAGGGGAAGACTGAAAGGGAAGGAAACAAATATATAGTAAGGCTTCTCAAACTTTTACCAGAGCATGAAAATATCTTTCTATGTGAATGTAGACTAGAAGGTCCCCACTGTGGAGAAGCCACTCACAGTAGCTAGGTAGGCAAGGCCTCTTTCCCTGCCAACTCAGAGCTTAATCAGCATATTCATAAAAGCTATTTAGCAGCTATGGTGGCCAAAAACAGAGGTTTGCATGGACTGACCAATAAGGACTTCACTAGTTCTGGCCACTGCCACTCCCAAATGTACCACTTGCTAGAAACATCAATAAGGAACTCTGTTGGAGAGTTAGTTTTTTGATTCAGTGAATACCAATGTGCTCTCCCACATTTCCTAGACCTTTTGTGGTAAGGTGGGGCCATGTGACTAGTGCAGGCCAATGGGCTACGAGGAAACAGAAACCTGTCATACCTGTGAGGGGTCCTGGCAAGGCATACCGCCTGACCTACACACCACGTGATGAGGTCAGAGAATGCCAGATTGCTCTGCATTCTCTGTATAGAGGAAAATTGCCTTGTAACCTGCCTGATTAATATACCAATCCTGAATCAAAGATACAGAAAAATACCCTGACTGGACCCTCCAGCCACCTGGGGGCATGCTGTTTGCATGAACCCCATCCATCATAGAGGAAATGAAAATGTATACTTCTTGGAAAAGACGTATTCTCAATATGAATTCTTTCCTTGTTTGCCAGGCTTCTGTGAACAACCTCAAATGTTTTATTCACCTTGATGGTCTCCCACAGAACCTTCTTGACTAAGAAACTCATTTTATATGTACATATATTAAAAAGTAAAGCAATTAGTTGGTGCTCATGGGATTCCATAGTCTCACCTAGTACCCCATCCACAACAGTGGAATGGCCAGTTAATAACTCAGCTGTGGTGCCAGGTAAAAGACAACACCCTGAAAAGCTAAAGGATTATCCTACAGGCTGCAGTACATTCTCTTAACTAGTGATTAATTATAGTTGTATTTTCCCATACCAAGAATATATATGTCCAGGGGTCAAAGGGGAAAGGGGAGAGCAGTACCTTTCACTATTACACAAAACAAATCACTCATTTTGCTTTCCTTACCAGCAAATTTGAGGTCTGCTGTTGTAGAGGTCTTACAATTCAAGTGAAAAATGCTTCCAACAATACATGTGATAAAAGAAAAACTTCAGCTGAATTAAATTTAAAGGACTTTAATTAAGTAACGAATGATTCACGAATCGGGCAGCCCCCAGAATCACAGCCGAGTCACAGAGACTCCAGGGGTGCCTCGTGGTCAGAACAAATTTATAGACAAAAAAGGTAAAGTAACGTACAGGAATCAGAAGTGAGGTATAGAAACAGTAGGATTGGTTACAGTTCAGTGTTTGCCTTATTTGAACGTAGTTTGAACATTCAGCAGTCTGTGTGCAGTTGAAGTATGGCCACTGGGATTGGCCAACACTCCGCTATTGTTACAGGTGCATATTATTAAGTTAGGTTTTCAATTTTGTCTATTGAGCTAGGTTACAGTTCATCCACAAGAACTCAAATATAGAAGTACAGAGTCCTTTTCAGGCCACATTTAGTTTGCTTTAGCAGATGCAACAGTGTTTCTATGGAACTGGAAGCTGAAACTGTCCAGTGGACATTTTGGACACCTCACACCCCACTCAAACTGAGTAAAAAGGGAGTTATTGTATTGGGAGGGGTCATTAGTCTTGATTATCAGTTGGGAAATGAAGTTCCTGCTCAGCAGTGGAGGCCACGAAGAGAATATCTAGCATGCAGGTAAATCTCTGGAGTATTCCTGCTACTGCTGGGTGCCATGGTAAAGGGTTAGATTCCAACAACCCCAAATGAGCACAAGCATTGAGGGTTTCCTGGATGGAATTACTGACGTACTGTTCAAGGGAAAGTTAGAGTATGTTAAGTCAGAGCAAGGTATTATAACTTGAAAGCTGAAACATGGAGAAAAAAAAAAAGGAGTATTATTGATATTTGGTACCAAGAAAGGGATCAGAGTGAAATTTGTCTTGCATGGCTGCCCAATATCCTCTAGACATTCTTGCTCAATATAATGTTTGCTCCATATCATGAATTCTTCCTTTTCAAAGGGAATTTCAGAAAACTCATATCCTCAGTCTCCTTTGCAGCTAAGGAGCAGGCATGCGGTCTCAGGCCACTTCTCAGGCCGCACAAGACTTCAGGGTGGAAGGGAGCAATGAGGAAAAACAGGCTATGTGTGGACATTCATTTTTTCAGTATAGGCAGTGAGAAAGGTATCCAGATTTGGGGATGTTAGGATAAACTGCAATAAAATTAAATCCTTGGTATCCTAGATGTTACAGTCAGGAAAACATTGTGGTATCCAGTGAGCAGATGGTGACAATTCCCTCATGAGCCCAGTTCTAAGAAAATGTTCTGCAGTCAACAGCATGTCAATGGCTGTTTTCTGACCAGGCCAGCTCTGCAACATAGTTTTGGACATTGTTCCCAAGAGCTTAGCCTCAAGCCTATTTCTCTGGGTCTACCAATGATTCTTTGAAATGCCCCATATCCTTTAATAAATTCCTTCTCCATTTAAATTAGATCCCATTCGATTGTTTGCAACTAATGCTCCTGACCATATTTTCCTTCTCCCGCTTCCAATATCCGTGCAAAGATTGTTTTAATCATTCACAACCTAACAGTTTCTCTCTCAGGAAAGTCTAATCTAGCAATACGTTTTCCTGTGGAATCTGCAACCTACTCCTTTACCTTTAAGTCATAAGCAGTGAATGAAACTGACTCCTATTTCCAGAATCCCACCTGTAGTCCTTTTCCAACTCAATCTTCTTTCTTAACCTAAGGCTAGCCTATTTATTGTATGAAATATTCTTTTCTGTCAGTGAACATGGCAACATCTTTGGCTAAGTCAAAAGCCTAGCTCTTCATCTGTCCTTCAACTTGGAAGCACATCCCTGGACATACCAATCCTTTGAATGTAATATTTATCTCTCTCTCTCTATCCCACTGTTCAACAATCATTTTGTCTGCTTTTTTTGGGTTACACTTTGCATATCAATACTCTTTCTGAAAACTCCTCCAAAGTGTTAAAAATCTGTCATAGTCATTTCCAGACAGGAATGGAGTGGTCTGTGTGTTAAAGAAGGCAAGAATGCCAGAAATTGTCCCATTTCCCGTGTTGATCAGTGACTGTGTAACTCAGACACGTTGCAGAGGCCTACATGGCCTACTTCCTGAGAGGAGGGTCTCAGTGCCTCATCAGGCTTCCAGTTTAAGAGCACAGGCCAAGCTAGACCACTGAATATGGTCACTGAACAAGTGCTACAGGAAAGTATTTAAATAGTCATCTTATAGGAGGTGGGGAAAAAGCACATTTATTGATGCAGTAATTTTAAAAAGATTTAGATCCAGTGTGTGAATTCCCATAGAATCCTACTTAGCCCCCTTATCTATGTTCAAAGCAAACTCAGTTTCACATCAGCAGTGCTTCTCATTTATCTTAATGCTAAGGATTTATTTCTTCTGCAAAATTGTTCCTTTTTACCAGCCTGGAACTTTAAAAAAATTCACATTCTCTTCTTCAAGAATTTTTATTAAGCCAAGATGTCATCAAGCTGAAAATCTGCCGACAC
Organism: Trachypithecus francoisi; assembly: GCF_009764315.1. NCBI lineage: Eukaryota > Metazoa > Chordata > Mammalia > Primates > Cercopithecidae > Trachypithecus > Trachypithecus francoisi. The sequence goes on from NW_022681453.1 coordinate 29,060,028, forward strand.
AACTTTGGCTCTCTTCTGCAGGAAACTCAGAGGAGTGCCCAATTCAGGCAACAGCAGATTAGCACTGGCACTGCTGACAGGTTCTTAAAAGTGTTGGAAAGAGAAAAACAAAGGTGGTGTACAACGATTGACAAGAATTTCTGCTATAAACTAAAGTTGAACCAATAAATATGTCTAGACTCTCCCGTGACTATCTGTGGCCTGGAAGCTGCATTCTTCACAAGAAAAAAAAGTTACAACTGGAATTTGGAATGGTTTTGCCCCCATGATATATATATATTTGACATCACAGAGGCATAATCAAAATCTGGGTAGGTAAAGTCACTAACCAGAATAAGAATACCAAGTTACCTATATGGTTTCATGGGAAAATAATAAGGGAATTGAAATCGTCTTTGCAAAGGTTGTATGAGTGAGAAAATCATGACAGTGGGGGAGATCTGATCTAGCCCACCTGCCTCTTGTCTTTAGCCTTCAAGCTGCCAAGCTAGCTTTGGGAGACATTTACTTTACAATTTAAATGATAATAACCCTTCCCCCATACTCAACTGCCTTTGTAAAGCTAATGAAGGACCACCTGAGGGAAGGAGAGATGCCTGGATTCTGCTAAGGTACAGACATGAACATTGCCAGTCATTATTCCAGAGATCACAAGATTTGCAACTTCCCTAATTACTCCTGCAGGTAACATGGCCTTGGGAGATATTGTTTCAGATTTTTTGCAGGTCTGGAACCCATGGCTCTGCTTAGACCCACCAACTGATGATTCCTCTGGCCCTACCCAGTAGCAACTCAGTGTAAGAGGACAGCTTCAACTCCCTATGATTAAATCTCCAACCCAGCCAATCAGCAGCAAACACCAATTGCATAGCCAACCCTGCCCCTTCCTCCAAACTACCTCTGAAAAGCCCCTAACCTACAAGCCTATGAGATTGATTTGAATAATAACTCCATCTCCAGCATGGTGTGGCTGGCCTTCTGTCAATTAAACTCTTTCTTTACTGCAATTCCATGGTCTCTGTTTGTGCAGCAGGTAGGAAGAACCCATTGGGTGGTCACAGAATTTCAAGGCTGCAAAGAGTCAGACTTTACTCAAATATTCTAGGCAAAAAAATAGAATTTAAGGGTTATGATCTGCATGGTCAAAATCAAAGACACATCAAAACAGTTAAAACCCAACAATTATCCCAAGGTGAAAACCAAGAATATCTATTTATTAGTGTACCCTCTAGCTCTGTATCCAGTTAAGCCCAAACATCTCCCTAGACTTCATCTCCATAATCATATGGGTATCTGATACCTGTCAATGCAATTTTCTTGATCACTAATGAAACATTCCTTGTTCATTGCATTAGTCTTTATAATCACAATATTAAATCATTTTCCCTGGTGTTTTCCCCTAGCAACAATTTATGAGCCATTGCAGAATTTCCAGTTTTTTTTCTGTGTCTTCTCTTTTCTCATAAGTTAAACCATTCCAGTATCTTGCAAATTACCAGACAACTACTTTAAGACTTTGGTTGTAACTAGAGTTTCCTACCAAGCTATGTAATTAAGCCACAGTATCTTTGCTCTTCTAGCTTACAAGATAATCATCTGATTCCCTTTTGTTAAACTATTTGCCCTTTGGCCTTATAGTTTATTCACCTGGGAACTAGATTACAGTTTCCCAGACTAGAGTTACAGAGGAATTATTGTGACTTATTACAAGTTTAATTAATGCCAAATAATACCAGTTCGATTTCTGGCTTAATACCACCTTCTTTCATAAATCTGCACTATCATTTTACCTTTAATCATCTTCATGATTAGTATTTTTCCAAGTGTTTCTAAACTCAGTTCTTCTATAGAATTAAAACATTCCTACTGGATGGGCTCCTCATTTTAAGAGTTTAAAATTTTCAGTCTGGATTTGGGATTACACCTTTGATGGATAAGCTTAAGGAAGATACGAAAATGGCAAAATTATCTTCATGATGACATCATAATGGATAGAACAAAGTAAATTTTATAAAATGGTTTCACATGCCTTATTCCATTTGATGCTTAATAGACTTGAGAGCTGGACAGAGTAGATATAGTAGTTCCCTCTTGTGCACAGGGGATATGTTCCGAGAATCCCAGTGGATGCCTGAAATCATGTATAGTCCTAAACCCTATACATACTGGTTTTTTTTCCTATATATACATATTTATGATAAAATTTAATTAATTTATTCTTTCTGAGATGGAGTTCCATTCTTGTTGTCCAGGCTGGGGTGCAATGGTGTGATCTCAGCCCACTGCAACCTCTGCCTCCCACGTTCACGCGATTGTGCTGCCTCAGCCTCCCAAGTAGCTGGAATTACAGGCAACCGCCACCACGCCTGGCTAATTTTTGTATTTTTAGTAGAGATGGGGTTTCACCATATTGACCAGGCTGGTCTCGAACTCCTGACCTCAGGTGATCCACCCACCTTGGCCTCCCAAAGAGTGGGATTACAGGCATGAGCTGCCGTGCCTGGCCAAAATTTGATTTATAAATTAGGCACAGTTAGAGATGAACAACAATAACTAATAAAAAGTAGATACCAGCATCACTACTTTTGTGCTTCGGAATCATTAGTAAGTAAAATAAGGGTTCCTTGAATATAAGCACTGTGATACTGCAACAGTGGATCTGATCACCGAGCTAGCTTTATGTGACTAGCTGTAATGTGACTAATGGGCAAGCAGCACAGACATCACAGATACACGGGACAAAGGGAGGATTCATACACTGGGAAGGGCAGAGCAGGGCAGCTCAGATTTCATTGTGCTGCTCAGAATGGCATGCATTTTAAAACTTACAGATTGCTTACTTCTGGAATTTTCCGTTTAACATTTTTAGATCAGGTTGACCACAGGTAACTGAAACTTTGAAACAGCAGATAATGGGGAACTACGGTATTACTATGCCCATCTTTATAGAGCTGTGGTTTCCAAACTGTGTTAATGCAGACCAAATTCATGACATTGTTTCAACCAATGCAACTCCTTTCATATTGGTTTTTCAAAAAAACACATCTAAGTAAGATCACCATTTGAAATGAATAGTGTATGTTGGCTTTTAAATAACGAAAGTTTGCTCAAGCCTGTAATCCCAGCACTTTGGGAGGCCGAGACGGGCGGATCACGAGGTCAGGAGATCAAGACCATCCTGGCGAACACAGTGAAACCCCGTCTCTACTAAAAATACAAAAAAAAAAACTAGCCGGGCGAGGTGGCGGGCGCCTGTAGTCCCAGCTTCTCGGGAGGCTGAGGCAGGAGAATGGCGTAAACCCGGGAAGCGGAGCTTGCAGTGAGCTGAGATCCGGCCACTGCACTCCAGCCTGGGCGACAGAGCGAGACTCCGTCTCAACAAAAAAAAAAAAAAAAAAAAAAAAAGAAAGTTTGAATGCCACTGATAGAGGAAGAAACCAAAGCTCAGTACAAATGGTAAACTCACATCTCCACCTGTAAAAACCAAGTAAAAATTGAAGGAGCAGGGACAGTCACCCAGGTCTCCTGCCTGTGAGACAGCCAGGTGCAAGGGGTCCCCAGAAGCCCTCCAACTGGCCTGTGCACCGGGGTGGAGCGTCGGGAATTTCATGATGTTTACAGCGGGGAGGAGTCTGGTCCTTCCTTTTCCTGTGTGGAACCTGGGATTCAAGCTGTGGTCAGGAAGTGCTCTATCAGAGACTCAAGCCTTGGGGAGAATTCCTCTTTCCCCTTTACTTCTTTTTCACCCAATAAAACCCTGCTCACCCTCTCCATCGGTCTGCGAACATAAATTTTCGTGACCGTGGGACGGACAAGGACACTGTCTTTAACTGAACTAAGGGAAAAGTCCTGCAACATTTTTGGTGCCCAACGTGGGGGCTCGAGAAGGGGTAAGTGAGATGCAAACCAATAATTCTTTTTCCCTCTCCCTTCTGAGTCTTCTCATCCTCATGGCCTTTTCCTTCCTTTTTTGGGATGGACCGGTGAGCAGCAACTCCCCACTGCTCCCCACTCCATGCCAGGGCTGGGACGCATGGCCCAAGCCTCCCGCACGGCCTGCTAGCTGGTTCCCAGTCACTCCCGGCTGTCCCAGCCTTCCCCTTCCCTGACCAAGGGGTGTAACTCCATCAGACAGTAATTAAGCTTAAACTTGTCTCCCTAGTGGAGGAACCACTTGCATAAAAATATGAGGTTCTTCCTCAGGCACTTTTAAACTGTTTCTTTTCTTTCCCCTTCTCTACCCACTCGCAAGTTAATTTTTTTTTTTTTTCTTTTAGAAGATGTTGTACTAGGATAGCCTCCATGCCTCCAACAACTATCAGTGTATTCTCTGCAAAGTTTTGGTTGTGAAATCAAACCTCCATCTTGTTTTACACCCTGAGGACATGGCTGGTAATTGTGGCATGGATTTGTTTAGCAAAGCCTTGAGAGGATGAGCCTGAGAGGATGAGCCCTCTCAGATTCAGTGTCTGCATGTTTTCCTAGCCCTTTCTCTTAAAGGGCCCCATCCAGCAACTGGGTTTTCTTCTGTCTGCCTGGGTGTGTACTGTGTGTAATGTCTGTCAAGCGAACTCTAATTAATATGGCCTAAAGAAAGACAAGTGCTTGAATCTAATATTTTTTAAAGGGAAGATAAAATCTGGTACCTTTCAGTTCACATGACTTTAATCTTTAAGAAATAAAAACAGCCTTAAAGATTATTGGTAAAATGCAGGTATTATCAAAATGTAAATAGGTAGGCTAAATAATGCAGGTCAAATGCAAGGTTTGCTAAGTGTTTTGAGGTTACAAACTGCTTTTTGCGTTTGGAGAACTATTTTGACCTGCCAGCTTCACAACTGGTAAGACCTGGGGACATATGGAACTAACCACACCCTTAACTAAGAAGGCAAAACTTGGCTGCAGTTAGCACACAATAAAAGCAACTTAACAAGTTTTACCTTACAGTTAAAAATTGCTAGGACTTAATTGAAACTATTAGAAATAGATTTACATGCAAGGTGTGTAAGAACAGTAAAATGTGTTTTTTAGTAAAAGGTTATAAGAAGGTATGGAAATGTAAACTTTTGCCTAGGGTTAAGGATTGTTTTGAGTTAAAGTAGGAAAAAGCTGAAGGTTCCAAGAAGTGGTGGAAGAATTGTGGAAATTAATTTTGCAGAAGAGGTTCTCTGTGTGAACATACTGACTTACATTCAACAAAGGGTATTATATGTTTTTTCTGTAAATTGAGCATTGAAATAAAAGCATAACAAGGTTTTCCTAAGGTGCTAATCTTAATCTGCTCTTTGGCAAAATTTGTAAAGGGTTATAAAAGGTTTCTGCTTCTTCAGAATTTCTAAGTCATCATTTTGACAAAATAAATACCTTTTGGTAATGTTGATAAAAGGAGTCAAATTCTGTAAAATATTTTTAGAGATTTATTCTGAACCAAATACGAGTGATCATGGCCCATGACACAGCCCTCAGAAGGTCCTGGGAACATGTGCCCAAGATGGTCAGGGTATATCTTGGTTTTGTATATTTTAGGGAGGCATAAGACATCAAATACATTTAAGAAATGCACTGGTTTGGTTCAGAAAGGCAGGACAACTCAAAGCGGAGCCTTCCAGGCTATAGGTAAATTTAAACATTTTTCTGGATGACAGTTGGTTGAGTTTATCTGAAGACCTGGGATCAATAGAAAGGAAATGTTCAGGTTAAGATAAAGGATTGTGGAGACCAAATTTTATTGTGCAGAGGAAGCTCTCAGAGAGCAGACTTCAGAGAGAGCAGGTTATAAAATGTTTCTTATCAGATCTGAAAGGGTTTCTGGCTTTTAGCTGATTATCTCCTGGATCTGGAGAGGAAGGAATGAAAACAAAGGGGGAAGAGGATTCTCTGTAAAATGTGGATTTTTCCCACAAGAGACATTGCAGGGCAATTTCAAGGTATGGCAAGGAAATATATTTTGGGGTAAAACATTTTTATTTTTTTCCTGTTATGCCACAGTCAGATTGGAAAGTAAGTCACGATATACAGGGTTAAATAAAATCCATCTGATGAAAATTTATGGTTTGTAAGGCATGACTCCTCAGGCCCCTTAGATAGGAATTTGGGTAAGATTTTTAAAAATCAGAGCTTAGTCCTCAGTAATCTGGAATTCTGTTTCTTAATATCAAGTGTTTTAAACCTCAAGCATTTAACAGCCTTCCGAAAATCAAACTTCAGTTTCCAAATTGTCTTCCCTGGCCCATGGCTTTTCAAATACTTCAGAGGGCCCCCAACATGTCCAGAAAAGAGAGGTAAACAGGATTATTTGATATGTTTAGGTACATGGGATTGCCAAAATGATGCTCAATCTTCTTTAGGTTGTATCTGGGTGAATAATGCTAATATTGTTATGCCCAGACCGTTTATTCCCCGAAGAAGACCACCAGAGTCCAGAGTCAAAGCCAAGCGGCAAGGATCTTTAATGCAAGTTCGAACTTGGTCCCTCCGTTCTACAACATACAAGAGGGCCTCAAACAATGCGTGCGCTTGCTTTTTATAGCTCGAGGTAAACAGGACTTGTCAGGTTACAGAGGAACAAGGCATTTCTCTAGGCTACAGCATTACAATTGGTTTACATGTTAATGTGAAGTTATGCTTTTAGCAGTCTTCTTATCGGTTCCTGCGCTTTTACAAACGGTTGTAACCTTACTGGAGCTTCTCCAGGTGTTGTTTTCTTAATGTGTTTGTGTCGGGCAGGCATATGGGGGGATGTGATGTGCTCAAGGCTGTGATGTGTTTGTGTCGGGCCCAGGAAGTGGAGGCATATGGGGGGATGTGATGTGCTCAAGGCTGTGATGTGTTGAGGAATGTGTTCTTTCAATATATGTTCCAAAATTGTATGGGATTTCTAAAATTCTAATGTCTAAGTATATGCTATCAATCATAATTAAGGTTTTTATGTTAAGTTGTAGTAAACCACGGATATAACAAAACTTTTTTGTCAATCGTGTTTCTAATTGTAACTACCCTGGAAATTCTGCTATTCATAGACAATTGTTGTTTTAATCTTTTTCAGAAGATGGTTTATAATAAGCTGTAGGACTTTGACAGGTGCTCTCAAATACAGGCTTCTGATAACTTTGATATTGTGACACTGGAATACAGGAAAATGTACAGTACTCATGAAGAGCTGAAATGCTCATGAATATCAAGCAAAACAAAAGTTAGCCAAATGGACTGAACTCAGGAAGCTGAAGCAACCTTTTTGACTTTTGCTTGGAATATTGCTAATCCATGTTTCATTTTTCAGAGTCAAGGAAACTTACTTTGAACTGTTTACAGCCTTTAATAATTGAGTCAGGTATACTCCTATGAACAAAGTTTGAAGCATGTTTGTTTCTCTCTGCCTGGTTCCTCTAGAATTTGGAAACTATCTGTGAATATTCTTATGGCAATATAGTTGTTTGCATCAGTGCAATATCGATCCATTTTTCTTTTGCAACAGGACATAATTGGAGAAAGTAGTTATTTTACCAAGGCTTTGACTGGAAGGATATACTTCCCTTTAAGGAGTCAAGCTCAACTTGCAGAGCCAATAAAAGCCCCATGGGGAAACTGGCCTCATACTGTTGTCTACATAGTCCCTGTACAGGGTTCCTGACCTGTGGTCAGTAAAGAATATCAGTTTCTAACAGGTCCAAGCGCTCCAAATTTATCTTGGGACCTTAAGACGAGAGGATCTAAAAAATCACAGGTATTTGAGGATGCAAACCCATGGCTGGACTCAGCTTTAAAAGGTCTTATCTGTGATTCCTTGTGGAAAACATTTTCATCAGTGCTAATCCAAAAGGCCTATGTAGAAATAGTTATTCTTGCTGCACTTTATGCAAATAATCAGGCCAAGTATAAGATGAAAGTCTATTTTGCAAAGCACTCAGTCCTATCATATTTTTTTTTACAAAAATGAGGACTGGAGAGAGAGAAATTATGTTCCAAAATTTGTCATACATTTGTCATTACATGCTAAACTCATTAGTTGTTTGTAAGTTTTCACCTACCTTTTAGACCAACCCTGCTTGCTGGTGTGAACCAACCAGCAAACTCTGGCTGCAGCTCAGAAAGAACAGGAGGGATGGGTAATGTAGAAATATGGATCAATATTGCAGCTCCGAACAATTATCCTGCAAACCCTACCAGGTGATGGAATAAATACGGTGCCCATTACCTGGAAGTTTCCTTTTTGGGAAAGTAACACCAACTGAACTAACCAAAGCCAAGCGCCACGTATCCAAATCCTAGCAAGCATAACTATAGCTACCAGTTATCTGGGTGTGTCACAATACATCCTTTCCTCTCTCTTGTTGGAGGAGAACTCAGTTCCACAGCTTCACTTTAGCATTTGTCTTATGATAAGGAGTCCATGCGATGCCCCACCTGAGATACATTTTTGTCCCAGACTGAATTCCAAGTTTCGCGTCAAAGCCCTAAGAAGGAAAACTGGATCTTAGGGATCCAGAGGCAAATGACAACAGAGGTTAAAAGGTACACCACAGGTGAGCATTATTGATTCCTGCTGATTAAGCCAACCCCAAGCTTCTTGTTTCATGGTTAAAGGCCACGTTAATATCCATGGCATAAATGAGGTCTAGGGAACTCCAAGGCTACTGACGGCAGGGGACATAGGGTATACGTGGGTAACAGTGGATGATTCCCACCCCAGGCCCCCCTGCTTCATGGATGCAAGTCGCTTTAACACCGATGATGGCATCTACCAAGGTCACTGGAACATGGGGATGCAAGGATAGAAGATGGAAAGAAGATGCTCTTCCCTCTCTACCTCACATACCTAGGGTATCTGCTGGAAGAAAAGGGAACCAGGTATGCCTGCTCCCGTCTTTCTAGATGGGTAACCATTCATCTTCAGTCTGTACCCCTTTCAAATGCATCCTGAACCTCTGGGACTCCTTTAAAAGGCACCTTCTTTTTGCCTTTCTTCTCCTCGGTTATCTCTTCACTAATAGGTAATTTTATTTCCGTACTACAAGACGCTCTCCTCAGATGCATCCTCCAAACTAGAAAGAGTTAGTTTCCCAAACCTTACCGGTTGGCTTAGGATTGGGCTCAGGGGAAGGGAACCCAGAAGCCCAACGTGCCGGCAAAAGGGTACAGTTTTTTTGCCAGTCGGGCTTTTGGCCTCCCTCTACGTGTACAAACTGGCAAAAGGCTTCAGGATTTTTGAGGTGTCCTTACCCCTCCCCTCGTTTCGTTTTAATACATAGTTTCTAATAACCTGGTTTGTCTCTTCTTGCCTTCAGGCCATTAAACTCCAAACCGTCAAGCAAACACAGCCTTGACAATGGCCCTTTCTGCTGTGAACCCTTAGATGGGCCTCTAGGAAGCTCTGACTGCTGTTTTCCCAAAACAGCACCCCCTCTCAGCAGGAAGCAGTTAAGGTCAGTCTTCATCTATATCCTTAATGTAAATGGCAGTTGGATGTACCTCTTTAGAGTGGGGAATGAGAGAGCTAGGTGGGAGGGGGTCCCCAGGAAACCTCCAACCAGCCTGTGCACTGAGGTAGAGCCTCAGGAAGTTCACCACATTTGCACTGGGGAGGCGTGGTCCCTCCTTTTCCTGTGTGGAACCTGGGATTCAAGCTGTGGGCAGGAAGTGCTCTATCAGGGACTCTAGCCTTGCAGAGGCTCCCGGTTCCCCCTTTTTCTTCTTTTTCACCCAGTAAAACCTTGCTCACCCTCTCCAATGGTCTGCGAGCCTAAATTTTCATGGCCATGGGATGGACAAGGACCCTGTCTTTAGTTGAACTAAGGAAAAGTCCTGCAACACCTCCAAGGACTAACAGTTGTTTCCAGTGCACTTCTATTCTCCAGGAGGAAGAAAGCCAAAGCAGATAAGTGGAGAATGCACATGCTGGCCCATTCTCAATAGTTTAATACTTTAAAAAATAGTAGTCTTGCTGACTTTCAAGCTTTAGGATCTAGACATGCTAGATTCACTTATTGACTCATTAAACTATTCTTTTACCAATGAGCTTACCATATGTCAAACACAGTGCTATACTAGGAACCCAAAGGCACACAGAAAAACTAGAAGACTATTTCCACACCAGTCAAGAAGCACACAAGTGGACATTCATGAAGAATTATAGACCCAAAGAAAATCATTGACAATATAGGACAAATGGCATATCAAGTCCTGAGGAAAGAGAGATTAGTAAGGAGGTTAATATTAAAAAAAAAAAAAAAATAGAAAAGGAAGAAATACTGAATCATTGGAAATGGCCCTATGAACCTGCAGTTCTTCACTATTTTTCAACTTAAAAATTAGATACATTTACAGTCACTGGACCTCTCTAGGTCCTAATCTCCCCATGTTCAAAGTACATATGCTATTGCTAGCTCTCTCTACTTTGCTAAGTCTGTTGTAAAAATATCACAATATAAAATACTTTGAAGCCTTTTAGAGAAGCTTGAGGTCTTCTACAAATAAAATAACAGAAGAAGTACCACTTGGCTGAAAAATGAAAGAGGTAGGACACTAATGGTAGTAAATCACTTGTATCACTTTGTTCAGAAATTATGTCTTTTTTTTTCATTTTATTGAATATAGACAAATTGTAGTTGTATATTTTTATGAAGTACAAAGTGATGCTATGATATATGTATACAGTCTGGAATGATTAAATCAAGCTAATTAACATAGCCATCACCTCAAATACCTACCATCAATTCTCCTAACTGAATCATTGTAACCTTTGACCAATATCTCCCCATTTCCCCTACTCCCAGCCTCTGGGACCCACCATTCTATTCTCAGCTTCTATGATTTTGATTGTTTTAGAATCCATTTATAAGTGAGAACATATGGTATTTGTTTTTCTGTGCTGGCTTAGTTCACTTAGCATAATATCCGCTTGGTCCACCCATGTGGTCGAAAATGGCAAAATTTCCTCATTTTTAAGGCAGAAGAATATTTCATTGTGTGTGTGTGTGTGTGTAGATATATATATAATATCTCTCTAACATATTCTTTATCCATTTCATCTCACACCTATTAAAATGGCAATAATAAAAAGATGAAAGACAAGTGTTGGCAAGGATATGGAGAAAGGGAACCCTTGTTCACTACTGATGGGAATGTAAATTTGTACAGAGCTGGTTCAAGGGAAATCCAAGAACATGGCTGTGAGGCAAGGACCAGATGAGAGTATTAAGGGAGTATCATTACAGTGGCAAAATTAACCCTGTCTTTTTGGAGAGAAGCCAGTTACAATGCTTGATGCTATCCCTGACACACTCTCTCTAGTAACAAGTTCCTTTTCTTTCAGCCCTTAAGTAAGGCTATAAGGAGAACAGAACAAAACAGCAAGGAGGTGAATACCAAAGCACTGGCCACACTTTTCCCTTGTGCGCCGATCTTAACCCATTCATGCTGCTATAACAAAATACCACAAACTGTGTATTTTATAAATAATAGAAATGTAATTCTCACAGCTCTGGAGGCTGGGAAATCCAAGGTCAAGGTGCCAGTAGATTAAGTGTCTGGTGAAGTCTTGCTCTCTGCTTCCAAGATGGTACCTTGTTTCTATATCCTCACATGGAGGAAGGCAGAAGGGTAAACAGGCATAAAGAGCCTAGCTAGTTCCCCCAAGCCCTTTTAAAAGGGTACTAATCCCATTCATGATGGCTCTGTCCTCATGACCTAATGACCTCAAAGGCCCCACCTCCTAATATTATCACTCTGGGTTGTTTGTTGTTGTTGTTGTTGTTTTGACAAGGTCTTCCCCGTTTCCCAGGCTGAAGTGTAGTGGCACAGTCTCAGCTCGCTGCAGCCTCAACTTCCCCAGACTCAAATGATTTTCCTGTCTCAGCCTCCTAAGTAGCTGGAACTACAGGCGTGCGCCACCGGCTAATTTTAGCATTTTTGTATATAAACGGTTTCACCATGTTGCCCAGGCTCACACTGGGGCTTATCTCCCAACAGAGGAATTTGGCTGGGGGACGGGTGACACATACATTTAAACCATAGCAGGGCCTTCCATAGGTCATTAGAGAGACAGCCAAGGAACACCAATGTGGCTTTTTGTATGGAATAATGATAAGTTAGTGGAAGTTTAACATAGCCCACAGTCAGAGGTCAGAGGAGTAAGGCTTTGCATGCTACAGATGCCCACAAAGGGCATGAGAGGAAGGGAGAAGAAATAGAAATTTGTTTGTCGGTGGATAAAGAACAAGGCCAATGTTTTCTTAAATAGTGATTGGTGAGGCCCTGGTTTACTGTTAACAGTGTACTTGTGATTTTGTAATTTTGTAAAAATTGTCCCAGTGTGTAATTCTCTGTTTATACCTGAGTGTGGGGAAATGAATTTTAAGGAAAAAGCTCTATATTTCCTGATAAATCACTTTTGTAATTAATTGGTTATTTAATGATTCATCTGTGTAAAAAAGGGAGACTAATGGTTTTAAAATAAAGTTTCCTCAATAGTTGTCTCTTTCATGAGGTTTGAAAACAAGAAGAAAAACAGAGAAGATCATGCAGGTGTGGCTCTTTAGCAGAACCCACAGGGGAGCGCACAGGCTCTGGGGAGAGCAAACCAGGCAAGGGCTCAGAAGACTAGCTTCTAATCCCAACGCCCCTTTCTCCCAGATATGTAACCATAGTCAAATTACTTAATGACCCCAAAGTACAGTGATTTCCTTAATATTTTACAAAAGAATGAAAGCACTATGGATTTTTCTTCAAACAGATATATCACCCCTGGCCCCAGGAGTTTAGTATTCGGCGACTCTGGCAGGTCATGAACTGCCCATCAGTCCCAGTGGTTGTTATAAATGTCCTCTGCTCATCCATCCAGATCCCCTCCCCATCTCTCTTCACCCTGACTCTTCCTGGGAGGGAGGCTGATCAATATAGACTTGCCAGTAGGCTCCTGTACCCTCTAGCTTCTAACTGCATTCTGTCTATGGGAAGCCCTGGTGAGAGATTACATCATTCCAGGATTGGGAGCAACCTGTAAGGAGCCCCAGACAGCTGCGTCCATCCTCTGAAAATGAAGGCTGTTCTCAGGTGACCTGCTCCACCCAGATCTTTTTCCTTCCAGGTTCTGTTTTTGATTTTGTTTTTGTTTTTTGAGATGGAGTCTCGCTCTGTCACCTAGGCTGGGGTGCAGTGACATGATCTCAGCTGACTGCAGCCTCTGCCTCCCAAGCTCAAGTGATCCTCCTGCCTCAGCCTGCTGAGTAACTGGGACTACAGGCATGCCCCACTACACTCAGCTAATTTTTGTACTTTTAATAGAGATAGGGTTTTGCCATGTTAGCCAGGCTGATCTTGAACGCCCGGCCTCAAGTGATCTGTCTGCCTCGGCCTCCCAAAGTTCTGGGATTACAGGCATGAGCCACAGAGCTTGGTCTCCTTCCAGGCTCTGATAAACGTTTCTTCCTTCATCCCTTAAAGCCTAGGGGAGGTTATGGACTGAATGTTTGTGTCCCTCACAAAATTTATAAGTTGAAATCTAATCCCAATGTGATGGCATGAGGAAGTAGGGCCTTTGAAAAGTGATTAGGACATGAGGGTGGAACCCTTGTGAATGGGATTAGTGCCTTTATAAGGGGCTGAAAAGACAAGAATTCTCCCCCTTCACCATGTGAGGACACAGCAAGAAGGCATCCTCTATTAACCAGAAAATGGGCACTCATTAGACACAGGATCTGGACTTCACAGCCTCCAGCACTGTGAGAGAGACATTTCTGTTGTTTATGAGCCACCTGGTTTAAGGTGTCTTGTTATAACAGCCCAAATGGACTAACACAGGGAGGTAAAAACCCCTCCCAGCCCCTGTCCGCTAGAAAGATGGGGATCTGAACAGAAGCCAGAGGTGTAACTGGAATGGACTCGGGTGTTTTCCTCACAGAGCAGATAACTAAAGCTAGAATTCTTGATAAAGATTCTGGAAATCACATCATCAAGAGATAAGAGCGACAGGATTGATGAGTAAACTTTGGGAAGTGCTCAAAGTGAGGAAAGCAGAAAGTAAAGTAGAAAAATGGGACAAAGAAATAACAGTTGGAAAGGTAAGAAGCAGAAGCAGAGACAGAGTTATAGCCCAGAGGCCAAAAGGATAATTTTAAGAAGAAGGCGTAAGAAAGTGATGATGGAGACTAGCCCTTGGCTGTGGCGATTAAGATCTTTGGTGACAATAGAAAATGTAACAATAGCAGTGGCCTGTTGTGGTGATGGAATCTGCAGGCCGGTGGAAGTCCATGGGCCCATTTTCCATGCCACAGGCAAACAGCATATTAAACTCCCATGAAGAGAAGTGCCTTCTTGATTCATTTTGCCGACATTCACTGTACTGATATTAGCCACAGACTTGCAGAGGGTTTATTTACTATTGCAGTCTGGCTCTCTGTGGTGTCTGAAAGTTGACCTTGGTGTCGTCTAAGTTTTATCCCAGAGAAAAGGACAGCAGTTGAGCAATGCCCCCAGCACAGGGGGCAAAATTTGAAATTGACATAAAACCAAGATTCCCTGTCTGACTTGGGCCTCTGGGGTTGTGCTGCTGCATCCTGTGGTGGCAAAAAGAGTATCCTGGGCAGTAAGTGATTTCAATTCCATTTAAAGCAACAAGTATTTGCTGAAAACCAACCATATTCTTAGTAAGAAGACGGGTGCTGTAGGAGACAGAGAATTAAATGAAATCGTTCCTTCCCTCCAGGAGCAAAGAGCTTCATGCTAGAAATAAAACTAACTCAGATGCAACAAGCAGAAAACAAACACAGAGAGAGAGAGAGAGCACTTTCCAAGATTAGTAACAAAGTATGAGATTATCTACAGAGATAGAGACAGAAGAATTCAATGTCTGAATGTTTTGTTGTTCATGTGTATATGTTTTCTAACTTTCCTACATTCAGTGTGAATGAGTATTGAAATCAGAATAAAAAAGCAATATTTTTTTAAAAGCCTAAGTTTTAGAAAGAGAGCTTGATAGTAAAATATGAAACAGTCCTGGGCTGAAGTCCCAGGCATGCTTCTTCCTAACAACTTGAACTTAGCCAAGTTGCTTAACTATTTGAGGCCTAAATGTTCTCATTTATAAAACTGGGAAGATGGCATGGAGAGGCCATAGGCATTTTCTGGCAAGAAACTAAGACAAAAGGCCATAACCAATAAGTAACTTATGGAAATGAAAAAAATCTTTAAGTTTTATAATCTTGCTTTAGTTGATATCTTGAAACAAAATTTTGAATGTTACTAAGTCACTCATCAGGATTTCAGGAAGCAATGCAGTGTAATATGCTTAAGAATGGAGATGGTTCAAATGCTAGCTCAGCTACTTAGCAATACCTGTCCTCAAATAAATTATTTCACCTTACCTGAGTCTGTTACTCCATCTCTAAAATGGAGATAATCATAAAACCTATCTCACAGGGACCTTGTGAAGATAATGCATGTAAAATTCTATCACAGTCTTTGGCATGGAATAAGTGTCTAATTAACCTTTATATATGATTATAATTATCATCTAAAAAGGTTGGTGGTGTTTCAGACAAATCTAAGAGAAGATAAGCATGAAGAGGTATATGTTTTTTTCATCTTTGTATCTCACCAATGCTTTGCACAGGGCCTATCACAAAGTAGGGATTTGATAAATACTTGTGAATGAAGAATGAATGAATGAATGAATGGGCTGATTCTCCTATTTGATCAGAAGCCACATCTATATATGACTAAATTCGAATACATGAAAAAAGATAAAACTTGTGTTTCAATTCAATCTAGTGAGTTAAAAAAGTTAAGTCATTTCAGTGACTTATCTGAGATTATTCTGTAAGGGGTAGGAAAAGCCAGAGGTATTTTTATGATTAAAAATACTTCCTGGCTATTCTTCTTCCAGTGAGGTTACCATCCAGTGAGGTCATCATCTTTAAAGGAGAAGCTAAATTAAAAGAAGAAAGCAGGGAGGAAAAGAAGCAGGAAAGAGGGAAATAAGACAAAAAGAAAAAAAAAAAAAACAAAAAAAAAAACAGAAGTTGGCCAGGAGAGAGGGTGTCTCCATCCTTAAATATTTTACCCCCTACTATATGATATATTATTTTGTCAGCTTCTTCTAGCTACAATTCCCGAGGAAGGGATAGAGAGTAGCAGCTTCCAAGTAATGACCCATGTGGGTATAAAGAGAAATTTTCATCATATTAGAAAAAATATATTTATATACATGCTACCAACTTCACCTAAAAGAGAAGAGCAAGGGATTAGAAAATATAAATTAGCATAAAATCCCTGCTCCAGCTTATTACACATACAGATGTTTTCCTGCATATTTATCCATCCTTCTGAGCACTGCTCTAATGTTACATCCTCAGAGAAGCTCTCCTGGACCCCTCATCCTGTGCTGGATACTCTGTTACATGCTCTAATAGTGTCTGATACCCTTCCACCAGAGCAGGGATCACTGTTGTAATTAGGTGATTATTTGGGTAATTAATTGTTTAACATCTGTGTCCAATGTCAGTATGCAAGCAAGCTCCATGAAGGCAGTGTTCCTGTCTGCCTGTTCACCTCAAAATCACCAACACTTGCATATGCCTTGCATGAAACAGGTAAGTGAACATATATGTGCATACAGTTGGCATCCATTCTTTGTGCATTCTGTATTTGTGAATTTGCCCACTCAATAAAATGCATTTGTAACCTCAACATCGATACTTGCCACATTTCTGTGGTCATTTTTGGACATCACAGAGAATTGAAAAATTTGTCACCCAATATGTACATTCCCAAGTGAAGCAGAATAAAGCAAAACTCCACCTTCTTGCTCCATCTCTCATATTGTAAACAAGGGTCTTTTTCTGATCTATTAAACGCCAGGTTGTTGGGGTGGGTTTTCTTTTGCATTTTTGTTCATAATGGCCCCCAAGAACAGTGCTGAAGTGCTGTCTATTGTGTCTGAGTACAAGAAGAATATGATGTGCCTTACAGAGGAAACATGAGTGATAGAAGCTTCATTCAGGCTCAGGTTAAACAGCTCAGGCTGGGTCCTATGACTTCAGTGTTAATGAATTCGCTATATGTTAAATAAGGTATCTTTAAATAAAAGTAAACATTTAAAAAGTTTACATATTAATCAATTAACAAAAATGTTGTGAAGAAACAGCCAGTAGCACGTGCCTGTAGTTCTGGTTTCCCGGGAAGCTAAGGTGGGAGGATTACTTGAGCCCAGGAGTTTGAAGCTGCAGTGCACTATGATCGCACCACTGCACTCCAGCCTGAGCAACATAGTGAGACCCTGTCTCTGAAAAACAAAAAATAATATTGTAATCAGAGGCTCTCAGGAACTTAACCCTGGATTTCCCCTAGGGGCAATGGTTCATTATTTGCTAATTCAGTGTTTGTGGAGACTTTATACAACAATTTACTGTGAAAAGTGAGAATCAACTATATATATATAGAACATATATGTGTATATATATTTTACATATTTGTGTGTATATATGCACATGTATATGTATGTATGTTTAGTAGTTTTTAACCATTTTGGTGTTATACACCTGTTGTAAAAATTTAAGGAAGACGTGGCTACTAGGGGCTGAGGGTTGGCACAAAGGGAGGTATGTACATATATACAGCCCTGTGCTATGCATCTCCAGGGCAGGAGACAGGGTGTTGGCATTCATAGTATAGCCTAAGTGAATATTCCTACTCCATAGAATTGTTCAGTGTGGCGACACTTCATGCAAATACATGTATAGGCTTATATATTTGCATGTGACTCTGGGCATTTGTGGCCTCCTATTGTGCACCTCAGGTAAAAATCCTGACAGAGAAATAATAGATACACAAATATAAATATATATTAAATACAGCACATTCAATTTTACTTCAAATGTTTTACATAGGCTAAAATTGAAATTAAAATGCTTTGCATTTCACCCACCAACAACAAGGACTAGACAATTCCAAAATATATGTACGCCCAGAAGAAAGACAATTTGTTGTGAAACACTGGCTAAAGACATTCCCTAAGGTAAACCAAACACAGGCAGAAAACAGAGTTGAAAAATATATATATATATAGAGAGAGAGAGATGAGAGTTGAATATATATATGTATATATAGATACGTGCGTGTGTGTATATATAATGTATATTATATATATATATAGAGAGAGAGAGAGAGAGAGAGAGAGAGAGAGAGAGAGAGAGCGCAACAAGAATACCAAGGTTGGCCAGGTGCGGGGGTTCATGCCTGTAATCCCAGCACTTTGGGAGGCCAAGGTGGGTAGATCACGAGGTCAAGAGATCGGGACCATCCTGGGCAACGTGGCGAAACCCTGTCTCTACTAAAAATACAAAAAAATTAGCTGAGCATGGTAGTGCACACCTACAGTCCCAGCTACTCAGGAGGCTGAGGCAGGAGGATCACTGGAACCCAGGAGACGGAGGCTGCAGTGAGCCAAGATCATGCCACTGCACTCCAGCCTGGCAACAGAGCAAGACTCCATCACAAACAAACAAAATACCAAGGCTAACCTGCCCCATTTGCTTTCCTAAGATTCTAAGATTCTCTGGATTCTCAGGTCTGTATGGCAGGCAGTAATGTAAATTTAAGCTTCTCTGACACCTAAGTTCTTTGGAGACAGTAACTATTAAACACCTGACTCTGTCCCTTGAATAACAGATATTTCTTAGTGAAGCTTTTAATTAGATTTGTTGGTTGAGGATGAAAATAGAAAGACACCAGAAGGAAAAAAAAATAATTCATCCCTGTAAATGGTCCTGTGGAAATTTTGATAGTAACTAAAACAATTATACTGTTAATAATTCAATGTTGGCTTAAAACTATACAATTGTGAGTGATTTATACAGACCAGAGTTGGCATGTGTTGTACCACAGGTGGATGTGAGGTCACCAAGAAACCACTTCACAGTTTTCCCAGAAGTATAGAGTCAAAAAGGTCACTTGTGGTAAAAGATCTTTTGGATTAGTCTTTTAAATCAATGCATGAATTAAAGACAATTTACATATAAATAGGCTAATACTCTGGCTTCGAAATTAAATGGATTTTTAAAAGATTTAAGTAACTGCAGAAAAGGTCAGTTAGGCAGTAAGTATACATAATGTGATTCTTGAAAACTGCTTGTCTTGTTGTTTTTTTAATATTTTATATTCATTGTCAGTGTTGTTCTAAAATTGAGTGCATAATTAGCAAAATGCACCAAAGTCAAAGACAGGACTCCAAAAGTAAGGAAAGTGGAATTTACAAATCAGTGAAGGAAAGACAAGTCTGGATTTAGACATGAAAATAGTCAAAATTAACCTTTGCCTACATATTAATACGCATTAGATTCAAATATGTCACAACATATTCCAAATAAGCATGGCATCACTTGGTCCAGTTAAATTTACCTTGGCATTTAGCCTCACTGATAAATTTTCAACTCTTCCAAAATACAAAAGCTGCAGTGGTCTCCTGAGTTATCACAACAGGATCACGATTGTAATTTGAAATCCTGATTCCTCTTTTAGGGAGCAGAAACCTGGAGTTTTTCCAACTGTAATGAAAGGATAGACCAAAACTTCCATAGGATCAAACCACATTCCACTACCACCACTCCTCTGAACATTAGTGTACCTTAAAACATATTGAACCATAGGATGAATACATGGAGTAGGGGCATTTTTAGGACAGTGAAACTATTCTGTATGATACTATAATGGGAGACACATGATGTTATATACTTGTTCAAACACACAGAACTATGACAAAAGATTGAGTCCTAATGTAAATGAGGGACAACTTCAGCTAACAATAGTGTAGCAATATCGTTTAATCAATTATAACGAATGTGCCAATCCAATGCAAGATGTTAACCATAATGAATACTGTGGGCAAAGGGAGGGGATTTGTGGGAAACCTCTGTACTGTACTTTCTGCTCAGTTTTTCAGTAAAACTAAATTTGCCTTAGAAAATCATCTGTTTTTTAAAATACTGAACCAAATGTAATAATACACTCAAAGACACTTTTTTTAGACAAATGGTTTACGAACTATTTTCAGAGGAGCCCTAAAGGTCCTTTGCTGGTCATTTGGTTTAGGGGTGTTTGGGAAAATAGAGTAGGAGAGAAGAGGGAAAAATGAAGAGAACACTGCTCAAGCTGGTCCCTTATCTTTCACCCCTGTTTCAAACAAAGCAACAACCTTTCCATCTGTACATATTGTTTCTCCACATTGGAGCGCAATAAAGCAGGGATTCTCAGCTAAAGAAAAAAAAGCCATGAAAATCACCAGTATATGCCCAATATGCTATAAATCAGCAGCTAGAACCAGAAAAAGTTAAATTATAAAAACCTTGCTAATAATCCCTTACACTAATTCCCTCAGCTACTTAATAAACATTTAACTAAAACTTTCTGCCTGACCATTATTACTTCCTATGATTGGGCTAAGCACAAGTTAAATGACTATCTTGGAAGAACTCCAACTAAGAAGTATTTGTTTTACATCAACGATGCACCAATACTCTGCTAGAACATGCAACATGGTTTGGAAAGACAGGTTAAATATAAAGCATCGTTCCGGCCCTCCAGAAGCTTATCATCTTACAGGACAGAGAACATGAACACAACAAAATGTAAAAACAATATAATACACCTGAGGCACCCAGCACTCAACTTGATGAGCTAAAAACTAGATTTCGGGTCTTCCGTCAGGTGTTAACAGTCAACTCCGAATAATGTGAGGGCCAGTATGAATGAGAACACTCCAATCTCCAGTTAAGCACTACTTTTCTAAATCTTTGTCTCCCTTTAAAAAAGCAAAGTGAAGGCTAACATAATCTATCAGTAATGGACAGTGTCCTCATAAAAGACACATGTAAAAAGTAGGGGAAGTGGAATGTAAGCAGTGCTTACAATTTTGTCATATTCAGTTGTATACACACCTCCTTTCAAAATTAGTGTCCCCCTATCAGTAATCACTAACAAGTTAGTTCCCAGGATCTTGCAGATGGTGGGCTGGTTTCAAACAAAGGCACAGTGGTCCAGAGGATCTGGCGACCTCTTTCAGGGGCTGTTGGGAGATGCCCTGACGGCAGCAGAAGCAGCCTCCAATGAGGATAGCTTCCTGCTCAAGACCTCCTCACCCTCCTCTTGCAGAAATAAATGATTTAGACACCGTTTTCTCCTCTAATACCCAGCACTACACTAAAGAGAAAACACTCCACTATTGATGACAGGAGAGGGCTTTTTTTGTAAGTTTGTATGTGTGTTCTGCTATAAATTACCCTGTTGGCGGGTGTAAAAATAAATATCCATGTATATAGATGTGTATACACACACGCACACTCACACATAGAGAATATGTTATAGTTAAAATCATGCTGTCGACAGCCACTCAAATCTAGAGCGATTTATGGCTCTAAATGCAGTCACACATTCAGGATAAAGACAGGAGGATAATAAATACTTTGAATATTACCAGCATAAATAAACTGCCTGAGGAGCTTAAACATTTGCAACATAGCCTTGCTGGCTCACACTGACAACCAGCAGACCTGTTGCCAGGGAGCGACTGAAAGATCAAACATGATTAAAAATGCAAAGATGCTGCACCCAAATGACATGCTTTATTTGACAATGAACTCTGGACTCAGAGGCACCACTGCAATCTATCAGTAAAGTGCTTTTTGGTAATTCGCTTGCCCACTGAGGCCAGCTACTGAGGAATCACACAATACAAGTCCCTCTTAAAGTAGGCAGAGTTCTTTATAGGCATTAGTAATTCCATCTTGAGACTGCCCTTCGAGAAAACAATTTCTTTTTTTTTTCTCACTGAGAATTGATGGTTTGTGTTTTGTCAAAATGAGCCCCAGAATTTGTTAAGAACTTGCATAATACATTAGCTATGAGTAGCCGAATAATGGTCTTGAAGTAAGTACAGGAAAATGAATGGCTGTGATGAAGATGGTGCGCAGGTATCATTTTACTGAAACTAGTAAAGCAAGGGCTGAAGTCAGGTTTTAAAAAAGATTCTCATGACCATAAGACACAGGAATGTCCAGTGGAAGGAAGTCAGTTCTAGCTTGGAGTTTTAGGAACAAGCCAGTTTCCTTGTTGTCTCAGTATCATTTGATTCTATAGTATGTTATTTCTTTTATTTGCATACATATGACATTCATGATTTCTTTGTAAATATCCATAAATTCAAAGTGGAATACAATGTCACAATGTCTCAAGTCTCAGAATAAGATGCTGAGAAGACCATGAACAAGTGATTTCTTTTTCTTTTTCTTTTCTTTTTTTTTTTTTTTTGAGACAGAGTATTGCTCTGTCACCCAGGCTGGAGTGCAGTGGCACGATCTCAGCTCACTACAACCTCCACCCTCTGGGTTCAAGCAATTCTCCTGCCTCAGCCTCCCTAGTAGCTGGGATTACAGGCACCTGCTACCACACCCAGCTAATTTTTGAATTTTTAGTAGACATGGCATTTTGCCATGTTGGCCAAGCTGGTCTAGAACTCTTGACCTCAGGTGATCTGCCTGCCTCAGCCTCCCAAAGTGCTGGGATTACAGGCATGAGCCATTGCACACAAACAAGTGGGGATTTCTTGGACGGGCTTCCAAGAAAAACTGCTTAGAGTGTGGCAAGAAGTAGAACAGGGAAAGGCAAGAAGCCAAGCGAGGATGTGATTCAGGGCAGAATCCTCTGAGGGAAGTTTTCCCACCAGAGGCAAGGAAACTGGGCTTTCATTCTCCCTCACCAATCACTCAGCAGCTAAGAGCCACCCTGGGGGTTCCTAAACTCCAAGCACTTTCAGCTCTCAGCAGACCTAGTGAAGCCAGCAGCTCCAATTGGTCCTGTAAAGACCACTGCCGAAGCAGCCATTGGAAGGTAAATACACAGAAGCTGGGGCAGAGCTCACAGAAATGTTGAAAGGTACCAGGGCAGTGCTCCGACACTTTCTACAACAAAGAAGCAAATGGTCCAAAAATAAAAATGAGTGTAGAATAAGTTTGGAGAATTCAAAAAGTGCAAAAAAAAAATAAAAGTCCCCCTTCTCTCACCCCCGCCTTCCACTCACCTTTCATCTAGTCCTTCTTTCCAAAGGTAACCTTTGTTTACAGTTTTCTATACATCCTTCTAAGGAAAAATACACACATATACTATGTATCTATGTAAATATTCATTTAAAAATATGCAGATTGTACTACTGTTCCACTGTTCTACTTCTTGGTTTTTTTCACTAAAGAATATATCTTGTATTCTAGATATTATATTAGATCTATATACATATTCTAGATAGAGAGATGATTGATTAGACAGCTAAATGCAAAGAGGAAGGAAGGGAAGGAAAAATGGATGGATGGATGGATGGATGGATGGATGGATGGATGGATACTACACTTCATTGATTTAAAGATAAACAGTTTTCCACATTTTAACATTTCTGAAATAGGCTGTCTTATACTTGACAGCATTTTAGATTTGCTAAAATGCAGTAGATAGACATATAGCTATTTATGGATGGATTGACAGTTCACACATAGCTCTGTCACTTGAGAAGTAGTATAGGATAGTAGTTAAGAGTATATCAACACATTGCCTATTAATGAGATACTTTCGTACTTGAGGAATAAACACCCCTTTTGATGGGGCTAATACTTTAAATAATCTGATAAATTGTTTATTAACTTTAAATTTTCATAATGAGTCCATAAATGAGTTTGATTTATAGTTTTCTATTCTGTGCTGTCTCTCTCAGACTTTGGTATCCATGTTACAATGGCTTCATAACACACTGGCAGTTTATTTTCTTTCTTTGTGCTATGAACAATTTGGTTTACTTTTATAATTATTTGACTATGTAATAGATGTACTGACTATCAAATTCAAAAAGTACAAAAGGGCATGAGTAAAAAAGTATCTTTACCTGTCTTCCAGCTGCCTAGTCCCTTCCCCCAGATGCAACCATTGTTATCCGTTGCTTTTGTGTTCCTTTAGTTATGTATGACACATATACATATGCACAAGCACACACACATTTACTCAAATGTCAGTATAATAGACACAATGCTCTGCATCTTGTTTTTTTTTTCACTTCATATATTTTGTAGATTGTTCCATAACTATACACAGAACCTCCACATCCTATCTAATGACTTTACAGTATGCCATTATGCAGATGTAAAATTAATTTTACCAGTTTTCATTCTTAAATAGTACTAACATTATCTGTTCCTTGAAATGCAAAAAAAAAAAAAAAGTTCCTTTATGCTTCTGAAAGCATAAAGACCTGTGGCTTTTTAAGATCTTTGATAACTGCTTCAGATTTTTCCGATGTTATTAAAGTTCTTCTCTTTCCTCTTGAATAAGTTTGGGTAACTTATTTACCTATTTAAAAAATATATTCTATGAAGATTTTCAGTTACTTTTGCAAAAGTTCTCCTTTGAGCATTTTAATTTATTTAGCCATGGTTCTTTTTCCTCTCTCCTTTTTTTTTTTTTAAGACAGGGTCTCACTCTGTCTGTCACTCAGGCTGGAGTGCAGTAGCACGATCAGGGCTCACTGCAGCCTAAACTTCCTGGGCTCAAGCGATCCTCCCACCTTAGCCTCCTGAGTAGTTGGGGCTACTGGCACGCACCACTACCCCTGTCTAATTTTTGTATTTTTTGTAGAGATGGGGTTTCACCATGTTGCCCAGGCTGGTCTTGAACTCCTGGGCTCAAGCCATCCAGCTGCCTCGGCCTCCCAAAGTGTTGGGATTATAGGCTTGAGCCACTGGGCCTGTCTGCTTCCCATTTTTTGTTTTTGTACTCCCTAACTTTTTGAGTAAGTGAATTTCATTGCTTGGCATTGTTTTCAAGGTGTTTTCACGCTGCTGATGAAGACATACCCAAGACTGGGAAGAAAAAGAGGTTTAATTAGACTTACAGTTCCACATGACTGGGGAGGCCTCAGAATCATGGTGGGAGGCGAAAGGCTCTTCTTACATGGTGGCAGCAAGAGAAAATGAGTAGGAAGCAAAAGCAGAAACCCCTGATAAACCCATCAGATCTTGTAAGACTTATTCACTACCACGAGAATAGCATGGGAAAGACTGGCCCCCATGATTGAATTACCTCCCCCTGGGTCCCTCCCATAACACGTGGCAATTCGGGGAGATACAACTCAAGCCAAGATTTTAATAGGGACACAGCCAAGCCATATCACAAGGAGACAGTATTTGAGCTTATTTATGATTCTGATGGATTTGTTTTTAAATTAGAAAACCTAATTTCTTATTTTTATCTTTATTATTTAGTTCTTTCTGCATTTTTTCTGGTTTTTTGGCTGTTCCTTTCTTAAGTCAGATGCATCATTCCTTTATTTTTATTCTTTTTTTAATTATTCAGGTGTTTAAGGCTATATACATTTTCTTCTAAGTGAGGCTTTAGCCGTAGCCCATAGTTCATGTGTGTTATATTTTCATTATCAGTGATGTCTAGACATTTTTCAAGTTGGGTTTAAAATGTTTCTTTGAATTAAGAGTTGTTTATCAAAGCGGGTTGTTTGTTTGTTTGCTTCTTTGTTTTGAGACTGAGTCTTGATCTGTGCTCCAGGCTGGAGTGCAGTGGCACAATCTTGGCTCACTGCAACCTCTGCCTCCTAGGTTCAAGCAATTCCCCTGCCTCAGCCTCCTGCATAGCTGAGATTACAGGTGTGTGCCACCACACTCAACTAATGTTTGCATTTTTAGTAGAAACAACGTTTCACCACGTTGGCCAGGCTGGTCTCCAACTCCTGACCTCTGGTGATCTGCCCAACTCGGCCTCCCACACTATCAAAGAGTTTTAAAATATCCAGATTGTAAGGTTTTGATAAAACTGATTTCTAATTTATTGCATTGTAATCAGGTGATGGGGACTTTATTTGTATTTCAGCTTCTTGAAATTTCCGGCAATTTCTTCGTAACTTATAAAGGCCATGTGTTTGTGTTACATTGCTCTATCATTTGATAAATTTCAAACCACATATTTTAGAGGGGCTTTCATATCACAAACATATTTCAAAGTTGTTTGCAAAATATTTTGCATTTGCTAATCACCATAAGTGACGTGATTAGAAAACACATCAGGGCTTCTGTGGCTCAGGATTTGGTGCTTGTCTCACATAGACACAACCAGTAACTCTTACTCTTGTGTTAAATGATGTAATTGCCCTAGGAAAATGTTTCTACACCTCTGTTGCCCACTTTCATTGAAGAAATGGTGACTGAGTCTGAATGTCAGGAAGGGTTGTGGGTTGTGGATATAGCAACTACAAAACTTTAGACAACACAGATGTATGCTGCTTTGTGGTGGGGACATGATTTGAGCAGTGGAAAGGCCTAAATAAGAAAAAGAGAAATTAATTCGTGAGTACAACAGATTCTTGCATATATAAATTCCAGTAGTAGTAATAGTAGTAGTTAGTGCTGAATACCATATCTATTTTCTTTCATCAGAATCTGCTCATTCCATTTCATAGTTCAGAGGTCTCACAAGTTCAGGCAACATTCACAGCTGTGGACATAGTAACTTAGGCACATTTTGCATTATTAAACAATTGATGCTATCCTTAAATTTAGGTTGCAACATAACATACATGAAATCTGATACCAATTCTTCATATTGGGAACTAGATGGGCATGGAACATAAAACTAGAAATTGTTTTATTTTTATAAAATATTTAATAAGATTTAAAGTGTCAAAAAATCCAGCTACATTGAAATGTTTGATTTAAATGTTTTTTATTAGCTAATCTAGTCCACATTTTGCTTTTTAAATTCTAATGGATAATTTTGAATACTGTGTGAGAAATATGACTTTCCTAAAAACATTAAAAATTAATTTTAACTTTCCTAATTTTTATCATTAATTTATATGCTTGAGGAAAGTGTATTCAAATTGTATACATTTTAAATACAAATGCAGTTTAGTTTCTAATTCTTTAGATCAGGGATCAGCAAACTTTCTCTGTGAAGGACCAGACAGTAAACATTTTGGGCTGTTACGAGGACTCTTATAGCACAAAAGGAATCACAGATAATGCATAAATGAATGGAGTGGCTGGTTGGTCCTGGGGCCTTAGTCTGCAGATCCCTGTATTAGATCATAACTGCCAACAGAAATAAAGTATCTTAAAAAAAAAATACCTGGAGTATAACAACATAGCAATTTTATTGAAATGAAGATGAGAAAAAATAACTTATTGGGAATAAATATACAATAATTTAAGAACTATTTCAGTCTTTTAAAAAAACTCGCTAGGCCGGGCGTAGTGGCTCAAACCTGTAATCCCAGCACTTTGGGAGGCCGAGACGGGGGGATCACGAGGTCAGGAGATCAAGACCATCCTGGCTAATATGGTGAAACCCCGTCTCTACTAAAAAATACAAAAAACTAGCTGGGCGAGGTGGCAGGCACCTGTGGTCCCAGCTACTTGGGAGGCTGAGGCAGGAGAATGGTGTGGACCTGGGAGGCGGAGGTTGCAGTGAACCAAGATCCGGCCACTGCACTCCAGCCTGGGCGACAGTGCCAGACTCTGTCTCAAAAAAAAAAAAAAAAAAAAAAAAAAAAAGAACTGCTAAAATATCATCAGCCCAATGACGGAACATGTCAAGTTCTGTTGTCTTTGATATTTGGCCAATTTTCAACCACATAAAAACTAGGCCTTCACCTATACGTTTAGATTTTGTCCTTAAAAAATTATATTGTCATGGCAGAGGATAAAAAACACTTCTTTAATGGCTTATTAGCTGGATTTGTTAATTTTTAAATATTTAGACAGATGATATATGACCTCCTTTTTGCCCTGGCCCCCACAAACCTTAGATGTAGGCCTGAATACAACAGTGATCAAGAGACAAAGCCCCTACTGTCTTGAATTACAGTCTAGTAAATTCTAGTGCACATCCATTGACTCTAATTTAGACCAGTTAATCATCTATTCTCACATGCACTACTG
Source organism: Trachypithecus francoisi (assembly GCF_009764315.1). Classification (NCBI taxonomy): domain Eukaryota; kingdom Metazoa; phylum Chordata; class Mammalia; order Primates; family Cercopithecidae; genus Trachypithecus; species Trachypithecus francoisi. The sequence goes on from NW_022681453.1 coordinate 29,087,999, forward strand.
AAATAGCTTGTTCTTTGTTTGTTTTTGTTTTTTTGAGACCGAGTCTCACTCAGTCACCCAGGTTGGAGTGTGGTGGCATGATCTTGGCTCACTGCAACCTCCACCTCCCAAGTTCAAGTGATTCTTGTGCATCAGCCTCCCAAGTAGCTGGGATTACTGGTATGCACCACCACATCCTGCTAATTTTTGTATTTTTAGTAGACATGGGGTTTCACCATGTTGGCCAGGCTGGTCTCGATCTCCTGACCTCAAGTGATTCGCCAGCCTTGGCCTCCCAAAGTGTTGGGATTACAGGCGTCAGCCACTGCCCCCAGCCTGCAATAGCTTTTGTATTGCTCTTTCTATATCTATTCTTCCCCTCCCCAACCTATGTTCCACACAACAAATTAATATGTTAAAAACATAAACTATCACCTCTTTCCTAAGAGCTCTTCAATTGTTTTCCATTACATTCCAGATTAAATCCAAAGTCTTTTATGATTAGTATTATTATTTTTGAGACAGAGTTTCGCTCTTGTTGCCCAGGCTGGAGTGCAATGGCGCAATCTCGGCTCACTGCAACCTCCACCTCCCAGGTTCAAGAGATTCTCCTGCCACCACGCCCAGCTAATTTTGTGCCACCATGCCCAGCTAATTTTGTATGTTTAGTAGAGACAGGGCTTCTCCATGTCGGTCAGGCTGGTCTCGAACTCCCACCCTCAGGTGATCCCCCTGCTTCAGCCTCCCAAAGTGCTGGGATTACAGGCGTGAGCCACTGCACCCAGCCCAAAGTCTTTTTTTTTTTTATAACATATGGTGCCCTCTAAAATCTTGCTCTTGCCTATCTTCCAACTTTATCTTGTGCGCTTCCTTCCTTGCCCGGTGTTATCTGGCCTTTTATTGTACTTCTAACACATTGAGACATTTCTTGCCTTGGGACCTCTGCACATGCAATCATCTGGCTACAGTGTTACTCCTTTCCCTACTCCCTTTTTGGGGCTACTTTTTTTCATTTTTACATCTCTGCTTAAACATTATCACCTCCAAGAGGACTTATAAGTCCATTCAGTCTAATATATATGACTCTTATTATATTCTGTCACTGCATCCTGTTCAATTTCCTTCAGAGTCCTAGGAAGAAAACCTGTAATTCTATGTATATATCTGTTTACTTGTATATTTCCTATTCTGTAAACTCTTTGAGAACCAGGATAATTTGTATTTTGTGTATTACTTCCAGTGCCTACAAGGCCTGGACATCATACACATTCAAAAGATAGTTGTTAAAAAAGTAAATGAATGTCAATTCATTTGTTGAACAAATAAATATGAAATGAAATGGATAGGCACATTCTGGACTTATTGAACCATTCTAGCATGAAGCCTTTATTCCCAGAGGGATAGCAATATCAGGCTCCCCCAAACTAATAATTTTCAAGCCCACTCAGATCCTTTATTCATGCTATCTTTCCAAGCTGAATTTCCTTCCCCCACTTCTCTCTGCCTTCTCAAATATTTATTTCTTTCACTAATTCAAACACACTTCTCTCAACAAGTCTTTGGTATCCTTTTCAGCCCCAAATAATAGGTTTTGATTTCTACATTTATTATCCGAATCATTCAGTTTTGTATCATCTTATGGTGCCTAAATCTTTCTAAATCTAAGTTTCCTCCATAGTGTATGTGGTAGAGACCATCTGCACTTAACCCAGCCAGCAGCATGGAACACAACCCCAAAACATGTTGATATCATTGGTGGCCTTAGCCTGTGTTCCCCATCTGACTCTTACATCCCACTTGGGAAAGCAGACCCTAAACAAAGGTTTACAACTGGGTAGTTCATTTTGGGAAAAGAACCTTAGACAATCGAATTGAGGAACTAGGGAAAGTGCAGCAGGGAAAAGGGGTATCTTAAATCAGATTCCCTAGAAGTACACCCTGAAATGTGTATGCTTGTACAAGAAATTGATTGAAATAGTGCCCCCAGGAGAAATCTATGGGGAAATGAGGGAGTAGGATGGGCCAAGGAAGAAGCCGAGGAAAGATATGGCTTCAGCTGGAGTCCAGCCATGGTCCGATCCCAAAGTATGGACAAGAGTATGGAGTATGAACAGCACCACAGACTTATTCCCCTTCACAGCTTCAGTTAGTCCCTGGCTGTGGACTGCCCTTGACCAGGGGATCAAGGGGGATCCTCTAAGGTATTTCTGGGGAAGTTCGTTTCCCTCAATAGAGGGTTAATTCTCCTGAGATGAGTTCAGCTGTGAGACCGTAGTATCCAACACTCTAAGCAGCTGGGGCATGGGTGTGCTGATCCACTAATGGTGGTCGTGGTAGGGAACCAACAGAATCCTCTACAGAGGGAAATACCATATAAGTGTACATTCTCACGTCAATAACAACTACAGGCACCTAGGGCTCAACCTGCTGGAATCTTCCAAGAAAACTTATGTGCTTCAGATGAATATGTATAATGTGCTTTGGACATGTCTGAACAAAGCATGGAAGAGATTATTTATCCACCAACCCCCAGTCCCCACCAATCAGGGGTTTTTCAGTGGGCTAATAACTGTCTTATACTTCCAGGTTGCCAGTCTTACTCCCAAGGCGGTAGAAAATAGGGATGAAAATAGGGATGCCCAATGCTACTTAGGCAAGAGGCTTTAGGTCACACTTGCCCTAACCTGGTTTCCACAGCGATGGCCCTAATACAGAAAGTGAGACAAGAGGATGTGAGATGTGTCACAGGAAGTGTCCAATCCACTAGCTACTTTCCCTAGATCTTTGGAGAATTAACTAATCTGTCCTACTGCTATGAATGACAGAAGCCCTATCAGGGGGGCTAACTGGCCTTCTCATTGGCTCCTGGCCTTCTCATTGGCTCGTCTTATGTGTCTTGGGCTGTCTGCCGATACATATTTTCAGTTAGGCAGGTCATGTGACCTTACAGACCAAGGTCATGCAAAAGAGAAATGAAAATTAACTTATTAATCTTATAATAGTATTGGGGTCTCTGTATTTTTCTCAGGGTCCCTGGCACTGATGGTATTATTTCACTCTTTGGTGATGATTATGTTTCACTCTTTGGTGATGATTATATGTGGAATGTTTCATTTAAAAATTCCAGTGTGGTCTCTCATGAGAACCTGATACGGTAGGCTCTGTATACATACTGGTGATGATTGTAATATGTATATAGCACTAAGTAGTCCCTGAACAACATTTTTAATGGCAAACAGTGATTCCTTCCCCCAACTAATTAAATAAAAATGATAAATTCCTTCATAGAAACAAATCGGCAAAACAGTACATTTCCTTCAATTCACATAATCATTAAGAAGTATCATTTGTGAGGGGTTAGAAACATATATAATATCCAACCTTCCTGTTTAACAGAGCCCAGCAAGGACTCAAATGCACAGTTCATTACTGTCATTATGAGAGAATTTCTGCCAACAAGTTACAGTCAGGTTACTAGCATTCAATCATGTTGCTAATAGGAATAATTTCATGGTAATTGTCATATTCTAGACAAGAGAAGAACTCAAATGGCTGTGGAATCATTAATGATTGATGCTGACTTTCATGGTAAAAATGACAATATATTAGTTTACCAGATGCTGGATCAAGCCATGGGCCATTAACAGGAGGGTGTTCTCAGAATGTTTTCAGAACAAATACCAGCTAGGTTATTTTCAGCTTGCAGACATAATCACATGCATCCCCATCAGATCCACCACTATACTGTCAGACACATCATAAATTAAAGGCTCCACGGGCTCATTATTGGTTCTTATTCGTAAAAGCAACACGTTGTCCTGGCAAGACCCAAAATATTAAATGAGCATTTAAAGAAACTGCAAAATGTGTTGTTCTGGAAAAATGAAATCTTTCTTAAAACTATTTACAGTACTCAAGTTTTCAAAATATCCTTCATTCTCAATTTTGCCTCAATATTTGTTTTTTGGTGTTTTTTTTTTTTTTTTTTTTTTTTTTTTTTAAGAAAAGCAAAGAAAAAAGAAACAAATTCCTGCCCTGTCAGGAAAGCTTTTAGAACGAGTCTCTTAGGAACTGGGTGTCATTTATTAATAAACCTAATATGCTGCCTTAAGAACAGAGGTGCCAGCATCAAATAAACAGGCTAAAAAAAAAAAAAACACACACACACACACCAGGAAATTTAATGTACACTACATTAGTAACCAGGACAACTCTTACTTCCTGGCAATCTACGGCATAGATATGTTGGTATGAGAAAAAGCTTCCATCTTTCCTGAAGCTTCAGAACAAATGTAAAGCTGATTAAAATTCCTCTTCTGTCTTGCCGATATACAAGGCTGCTCTCCCAATACCAAGTAATCCTGTTTGGAGATAATGGGATGTTTGCCAAACCAGACCGAAATAAATAAATAAATAGGAGAGTTTCTGTTTTCAATTGTTGATGGCATCACCCTTGCCATTTCTGGTGATCAGATTATCCACCTCGAAAGTGTAAGAAAACAAGTCTTCCGGTTAGCACTTACTGGGCAAAGGTCTGAGTTTCAAGAATCACAACTCTGATAGGCGGCGTTGCTCTTTGTTAATGGGAAAAAGCACCATGTGAAAGTGACCAGGGCCCGGTGTGTGCACCGCATGACCTGTGAGCACGAATTGTGTGTGCAACATGATTCCTTGTGATGACCGCCTATATGGACAGTCATTGTGCCTTAGCGCATTGGTAGCCAGCCGCCGCCAAAAACAGGATGGCATTCTTCCATCGTGATTAGCGGTTTTGTGAGCATTTTGGGATGGGGACACTTTCTCAGTGAAGACTCTTCCGCCCCATTCACGTTCATTCAGCTCTTTCTAGGGGAAGTTAAAAGCTGCAGTGATAATCCCTTAAGGACAACTTGGAAGAGTATAAAAGGTGCAGTGTATAAGCAATTGGATGAGAAAGCCTTTTATGTGGAAAGTTACTGAATGGGTGGCCAAGGGTGGCGTGAGTGGGGAGAAAGAGGGGCAGCTTTTCTTTTCTAAGGTGGGGAGCAGCGGGGATATCATGGCACTTCAATTCCCTTTAATCATCCCGATTCCTACGCTGTCCCTGCCCCTGGTGTCACCTTGTTTTGCAGTGCCAGCTAGCTCCTCCCTGCCATTTTCCCCTCAAAGAGGGAGAGGGGAGCAATGCGATTTTTGGTAAGGACCCAGTTTCTCGCTGAATGCCAACTCAGCCAGCTGGCACCGAACAGGCCAAGCCTTCTTCAGAAGGGGTTAGCAAAACCCAAATTAGCATGCTCCATTTTAAAAACTTGCTTTTATTTAAAGACTAATTCATGACAAACAGTGGCTCCCGCACTGAGGTCTGGCGCCCGAGGGGCTGGCACCCAACCAAACACATGCAACTAATTGCCACCCTTGGATGACACGCAACTAACAAGCTCCATTTTGAGGCAGTAGATTCACTAAGAATGTAACCCCGGAAGGCAGCGGAGGCAGAAAAGCTCCTTTCATAACCCTGTCCTAGGCTAACCACGGCAGCAGAGCGCCTGAAAAACACTTTTGTTTCCTTGCACCAACAATTTATCTCCACAGAGGGCTGCAAACATGGCTAACTTGCTGAAAAGTGATCAAGGGCACTGCGATCCTCCTCATGGTTATAGGAGGCAGGGGCTCTGCTTTTCTTTTTGCTCAAGGAAATACACAAAATTGCCTACCATCTTGAAACTCTGCATCTTGCACCATTTGCAAATCTATCAACTCCCAGTACTTCCCCTTACACTTTAGTTCAGATGCTCTCAGGCTTCCTTTATATAAGCAAGGGCTCTGGAGCCAGGGTGCCTATGTTCAAATCCCAGCTCCACCACTCATTAGTAATTGGCAAGTATTTTAACCCATCTATGCCTCAGTTTCTTCATCTATAAAGTGGGGAAAATATTAGCACCTACATTACTATAAGTATGAATGAGTCAATGGAATAATGTACATAGGACAATGCCTGATATATCATCACTCTGTTATGAAAGAAGCCCTTTGAGTCTGAGATAGCTCGACCTTATGAAGAAAAAGTTTCCCTTTGCATACTCTGCATTTTAGTCAAAGTTCTTGCTTCCCTGTAAACTTCCTAGAAATTCAACCTCTAAGCCTTTGTTCACCATTCTTTCTCCTCTCAATTGTCCTTCCTCCATTGCACAGCCCTGTATGACTAAATCTCATCATCCTCCAAAACACTTCTTCAATGCCATCTCCTCCAGGGAGACTTCTCTGCCATCCCAGCTGCCATGAATCCCTGCACTCTTGGCATGACCACAGGAATTTCTGCAAACAAATGACTGTGTTTTACTTGCCTGTTATATTTCCTTTCCTAGACTGACAGATCCTTTTGAGCATAATCCATGAGTAACTAGGACATAGTAGAAACTCAGTGAGTATTTGGTAAAGAAGTAGATGGTCGGATGAAAGAATTGCTCTGCATAAATAAGTAGCTTTATACTATGGTTATGCTGGGAATTACTCAATAGGCAGGATGGGGGAATCGTTTCTTAAGGACTTTCATAGTTGCTTTGGCCCAAATTAAGAGTTCTATTTAACTTATTGTCATTGACTGAGGCTCATAAATAAAATCTATCAGGGAAATTTGTCAATTACCACCTTAGTCAGCTTTGGCTGCCATAACAAAACACCACAGATTGTGTGACTTAAACAACAGAAATTTATTTCTCACAGTTCTAGAGGCTGAAAGTCCAAGATCATGGTGTCAGCAGATTTTGTTTCTCCTGAGGCTCTCTCCTTGGCTGGGTATGGCTACCTTTTTGTTCGCCATGCCACATGGCCTTTTCTCTGTGTGCTTGCTTCCCTAGTATCTCTTCTTCTTCTTATAAGGGCACCAGTCGTATTGGATTACGCCCCACCCTTATGACCTCATTTAACATGAATTACCTTTATTTTTATTTTATTTATTTATTTATTTTGAGATGGAGTCTTGCTCTGTCGCCCAGGCTGGAGTGCAGTGGTGCGATCTCGGCTCACTGCAAGCTCCACCTCCTGAGTTCGCACCATTCTCCTATCTCAGCCTCCCAAGTAGCTGGGGCTACAGGCGCCCACCACCAAGCCTGGCTAATTTTGTTTTTGTATTTTTAGTAGAGATGGGGTTTCACCATGTTAGCTAGGATGTTCTCGATCTCCTGACCTCATGATCTGCCCACCTTGGTCTCCCAAAGTGCTGGGATTACAGGCGTAAGCCATCGTGCCCGGCCTACCTTTAAAGAGATAATTAAGGTTACCTTTAAAGGTTGTCTCCAAACACAGTCACATTGGAGATTAAGGCTTCAGCATATCAATTCAGGGAAATACAATTCAGGCCATCACAATGACATATACATATAGAAGCATGAATATTCTGTTTATTACTTAAGCGCATAGGAGGAACTTAACCATAGGAGGTCCACAAGCCTTTGCTCCTTAAGTCCTGGCATCCTGATCTTCATTATGTTAGCAAAAATTCAGATAATGGAAGCAAATGTGGCACTCAAATACACAACTACTTTATCTAGATGAAAAATTAAGCTTTCTTTGGAATTTGTGGGATTCAGTTGGGGGGCTCAGCTGCTTCTCTCTTAGAGGCGGGAGAACATTGGCACGTCAGGCAGCAGCCACAGCCCTGTCTCCTGTTAAAGCCATTGCCCCTCCCAAGAACAAACGGAAATTCCCAGCTAAACTCCTGTGCACCTTCTAGGAGGAGGCCCACTTTGGTCCTTCTAGGATCAATTTATCTGAATCTTTTCTTTTTGAAGGCGGATGTGCAGCTTTACATAGCCCTGAAACTCTGAACCAGCTTCTCATGCCAGCACTCCTTCCTTAGCCACTTCATAATTCAAATTGCTGTTATCAGCATACACCATTTTACTGATTTGACTTTCTCACATTGTTTTAAATCACTAATTTCCTATTAGGCAGATTCTTCACATCAATACCATAAGCTAATGGTTCCCATGATATTTGTTCATATCTTTCTCTTAAGATACTTAACATTTTTACCTGGTAGGTGGATGATTTATAGGCATATGTGCCTTTCTTGCCAGACTTTTTAACTACTTAAGGTTAGAACTGCATCAAACCCATTGTTTTATCCCAACCAGTGCTTAACATGACATGGCACACATAGCAGAGTCACAGCAAAAGTTTACTGTAGTTCACATAGACTTTGCCAGGAGTGCATAGAAAGATTAAGCATCAGAAGCAATGCAATCGCAAAGGTATCTCGAACCATCAAGGGGTGAGGCCAACATCTTAGAAAATTAAGATCAAATATCATCCTTCATATTTAATTTAAAGCTTCTAGCCAGTTGACCCAGAAACATCCCACACCTCCACCATGACTTACCAATTTGTCTGAAATAATAAAGAGGAAAATGAGAGGCTATTAGCTCCACTTCCATTCTCCAGTCAATCATTGCTCTAAATTATTAATCGGCTGAAGTATTGCCAAGAAATTTTCAGGCCTCTCTCCAAAAGTGTAAAGTAGTCATTTTCAAGTGAACAATTAACTATTTTATTCATCTAGAAGTTGTAGGATTTATAGACAAGCTGATTTCTGTGGCTTTTTCCCCCCCTTTTGGATGCTGGTGGAGGTAAGAGAGGTCTACATGAACTACAGATAGTGTCCTTTCCATCATTCACTTATTAATAGCTAGAATTCTATTTAAAAGGAATGTACTAAGATATTTTATAGGCTGAAGCAGGAGGATTGCTTGAACCCGGGAGTTTGAGACTAGCCTGGGCAACATAGGGACACCCTCTCTCTACAAAAAAAAAAAAAAGAAAGAAAGAAAAAGAAATTAAATTAGCTGCGTATGGTGGCATGTGCCTGTGGCCTTAACTACTTATGAAGCTGAGGTGGGAGGATCGCCTGAGCCCGAGGTGGAGGCTACAGTGAGCCATGATTGTGCCACTGCACCCCAACCTGGGCAGCAGAGCGATACTCCGTCTCAAAAATAAAATAAAATATTTCCTGACCAGTTCAGCATTTATAATATTGTTCCTAATAGCATGCCACTCCTGACTGATCATTGCTGGCAAAAGCAAAATGATCAATTGTTACCACCCTGTGTGTCCCCAGGATTAACTTAGTACAGAAGTACAGCCATGGTTTCTGCTTTTGTGGAGCTTACATTCTAGAGGAGACAGTCAAAAAGAAAGGTAAATAGACAAATGAAACAACTACAGCAAATTTTACCAAAAAAAAAAAAAAAAAAAAGGAAAAAAGAGGCTAAGATAAAGAAAGGGGAGGTATACCTTAAATAAGATGTTGATGAAGACCTCACTAGCAGGGATCATCTTCCATGGATCAGGAGAATCCTGAAACGGGAGACCCCATAGGCAGTCCAATCCAAAGTGTGAATAGGCCATGAAGATTTTTAAAACCATATATTTAGCTCTGGTCATCTATTGACCTCGGAGACACAAGGTTTCCAGTAGCATCCACTTATTTTGTTCTCGTCATGTTTCACTGCTATGGCTGCAATTGCTGAGGGGTAATTTTCTGAGTCGGAGGTGTAGTATGCAATTTGCCTTGTCACTCTCATCTGATGCTCATTAATAGTCCCAACTTTTATGTAAGTGATGTACTTTCAAAGGAAGTGTGATATGTGGCTAAAAATATTGATTTTTTTCTTTTATACTTTTGTTATTTTTTTAAAGGAGGAAAAGTGAACACTATTTTTTGTTTTATTTCAACTGTATCCTTTGAAGGTTCCTTATGCATGTATTTTGATAATCTTGTCTATGAGAATGAAGCCTAGGACAATTAAATATCCTTTAATTTTGAGATATATATTCTGGAAATATCTACATGACCATTCTAGGCTTTAGGATCATTTTCTTTGAGAGACTCAACCTCATAGTATATCAGATATATTTACAGTTCAAAAGGCAAAATTGCAACAAATTTAGTTTAAAGATCTTAATTGGCTTTTATCTGTGATTCTAGAATCAGGCAAAACCTCATTGTATAAAAAAGAATGAGTGTTCCCATGAGCTGAGCAGAGGAGGTTTCCCTTATAGCTAGAAAAGGGATGAAGGAGGCAGAAACAAAGAATCAAAAGCAAATTGGTTGTTTCCAAGTTACTTTCCTTGTAAAGGTTAAAGCAGAGGGACAGCCTTATCATGCTGGCTACAACTGGTCTAGTTGAGGATTTGGCTGCTAGTTCTCCCCCCGATTTATTGGAAGGTCAGATGAAAAACTTTGTTTTGGCTTGGTGGCCAAAACTTAAGCATGAGTAATTCCATTTTGTTTTGGTCTGTTGAGCTTGGCACAGGAGTTCAGTCCAAACCAATGGACTTCTATAAATTTTATTTGACATACACGAAACGGTTTTTGTATGTGCCATCTGTGAAAAATATTTTTATACTTTTGCATTTAAAATTATTTGCTTATGTATAATTTGGTTAATTTAATTTTTTAAATTGCCTATAATTTCCCTATAATCGTCATGTAGTTTCAGGAATTCTTAAGAACTGAGAAAAGCTAACTCATAAAATGTCTCTAAGAGTATACATTTTAATAACTATTAAATTTAGTAATCATAATAGCATAAAATTTCATTTACTGATGTATCATTATATATGACATTGTTTGGATTGTGCAATTTGTGCATAAACTGAAATCAAAGTAATTTTTTTCTCTTTTAGTTCTGAATATTTTCATAGGCCCTTGAAAAACACATTGGCCCTAGTCATTAGGCCCTGGGACCTAAAGATTAAAGAGGCAATAGAATGTGTATTCCCAGGTCTTACATGGCACTAGATAGTGAGAGTCTTTTTTCCCTAAATAAAGTTGATGCTATTATAACCATGCATGACTCCTGTTAGACCCAAATGAATGTACCAAAATCCTTACCATTTAAAAAGCATAAAAAACCTTGCCCTCAATTTACTGTGATTTGCACACTCTCCTCTGAAGTTTCACTGAACCCTACTTATAAATATCACCTTGCTTCTTTGGGAAATTCTCAAACCTTAGTACGTAAGAATCACCCAGAGCTCTTATTACAAACAGAGATTCCTGGGCCCTGACCCCAAAGAATCTTATTTAATAGATCTAAGTGGAGCCCAGAAATCTGAGTTTTTAACCTTCTGAAACCTTAAAGGTTGTATAAGGCTTTAGAAAATGTAAGTTGATGTGAGCAGGGTTGATGATAACAGCTGGTAAGATTAGTCTTGACTTGAGCTACTGGACAACTCAAGTCCATTTAGGCTAGTCTGTCTCAACCCTGGCTCATACTAGAATCCTCTGGGGCTTTTAAAGCACTTTACCCACAAGGATTCTGATTTCTTCTGTATGGGCATTGGTATCTTTTAAAGCTACCACATAAACAAATTGAGAAACCTTACTAGCCTAAGGGCATTTCTGTCAGAAAGGATTAACCCACACACTGAGGTGATGATAAGGCCTAACCCTCCTACAAAATGCAAACCCTGAAGCAGAGATTTAGCAAGACCAAAATCCATCTGAAGCTCTTGATTCCCAGTTTGTTTCAGCCTCAACACACCCAGGCTGGCCTTATAGTTACAGCACAAGAAAATGAGCCCTTCCCTTTAGTTTTCATCAGCTGGCAGAATGATTTAGTAGCTCTATTATAAAAGCAACTCCATTATAATTACAGGGTTTGAATTATAAACAAAACAAGAAAAATTCAGAAGGAATAGTCCTTTAATCAAAACTATAAAACAGAACAATTTCTGGCTGTAGTTAAAAGCAAACTGAAATATTAAGAGTAAGCTCTCCAGCCCTTTGATTCTTGCCTCTTTCCCATACGAGCGACACTACACATTTTTTCAATTAAGCAGTTTGACAACCTGAAGAAACCCACAGTGCATGATTTAATGAGCATATACTGTGTGCGTGGTAATCGGCAAGCTGACAGTTTGCTCATTTCAAACTGACAAGAGAGCACTACACATTAGTAGAAAGGTTCTTGGGTCTCTTTTCATTAAATAAGCTTTACAGTTGAGGAACATTCCGACTATATTGGCAAAGCTGTCACTAATGGTCCCCAGGCAACCTTAACTCTCTGTCACTCTCTAAGTCCTCAAGTCTTGATGAAGAAATTGCTTCTTAAAAAACAGAGCACAAAAACAAAATACAGATATTTAAAGTTCTCTGGATGTTGTCAGGGGCAATGTGGAGCTTTCTGAGCCATGACTTCACTGGTGATTTCACAGTACATGAATTCTAACCCCATATGTGCTGGTTCTTCATGCAGACCACTTTATAAACTGGAATTATTTTTAGAAATAATGCCAAAACCGTTAAGTTATTCAATAGTTTAGAAATGATTCAGTGTACTCGAAGAAACACAGGCCTTGGTGACAGAAAGATAGGGGTTCACATTCTGACTAAAATACTTGTCTGTGGCCTTGGTCAAATTACATCATTTCTTGGGGGCTCATTTTCCTAATTTATGAAACATGGACAATAACATCCGCTTTGTATGAAGAAGATCATACAAGTCTTTCGCACAGTTACTGACAACACAGGGATACTTAACTACAGACCAGTTGATCCGCAGAAGTTCAGAGTATGGGGTTTTAACAAAGCTGACTATAGGCTGACTATCCTCAGATTTCCACCATGAGCCTTTATTGGAGTTACATAAGAAAAACAGTAAGCTAACATTCATTCACAAATATGATTTTATTTAATCCTATTAAGATTCTGAATTTTAGGTGTTATTACACCTCTTTTTATAAAATCTCAGAAATAAGAAGGGATCTTAGAGGTCATATGAGGAATTTCTGACATTTTAACTTTTCTGATTACAATAATATGAAACTTCTGTTTCCCTCTTTGCTCTGCTTGTCAGAAAACTCAAGAATGAATTCTCATGCTGAAAGTATGTTTGCAACTCTATTAGCAGTAGCGGTTAGCAGATTTGTTTCCAGATTTGTTTCCTGATAAGGTTATATGTTAGTAACCTTATTTAAAATAGTTTATAAGCTACCCTGAAGGAAGTTGAGATTTCTTAGCTAAATAATAAGATCCCATAACAAGGATCCATGTCACCCGACTCCAGGCTAGGAGACCGCACCTGTAACATGGAAATGACATAGAAAACCCCACAAGCAAAGTAGAGTGAAGCCATAGCTTATTGCTTGGGTCCTATGCCATGAAGAGGATCAAACATATTAGCCTTCTAGTTACGAGGAAAAAATATGGAAGCTTCAGGGTCCTTATCTCTAAATAGCGATGATATATATTTCTAAGATCATTGTAAAGATTTAGAGAGAATATTTTCAAAATCAGCCAGCGTGGCATTCATTCGATACATAGTCACATTTTAAAAGTCTGAAATGTTGACTTTAAGAATTAATTGTAGTTATATTAATTACAAGTAAAACACAAATGCACAGACCATTAAAAATCATTTAGAAATCATTTATCCCTCCAAACTTCATGCACTGCTGTAAAATCCTGCCCCAGGCTAGGTGAGGATCCTTACTTGCTGTTTTTCTCTCATGTCACACAGTACACGGAAATCTGGAAAAGTTGTCCATAAATTCCAAATTCTTATTATAAACATGTCTATTGGAAATACAGACTCTTTTTTTTTTTTTGAGACAGAGTCTGGCTGCATTGTGCAGTGGAGTCATCTCAGCTCACTGCAACCTCTGCTTCCTGGAGTCCAGTGATTCTTTTGCCTCAGCCTCCCAAGCACCTCAGACTCCCAAGCAACATGATGCCTGGTTAATTTTTGTATTTTTAGTAGAGATGAGGTTTCATCGTGTTGCCCAGGCTGGTCTCAAATTCCTGGCCTCAAGAAATCCACACACTTTGGCCTCCCAAAGTAGGATTACAGGTATGAGCCACTGTGCCCAGCCAGAAATACAGAACTTTATCAAGAATATACACATGTGACATTTTCAGGTTTAATAGTTTATACTTTAGGGTACTCACAAAACTGGGCCCAAATCATGGTCCACCTCTACGTGAAATATCAAACTTCCCTATGTCTCACAGCCATTGACTATATCCAGAATGTAGCCAGATGCCATCAAAATGTTCATTTATCTTCAAGGGAGTCCACAAAATAGCACTGTAGTTTCTCATATGCATACCCTAACAAAAATGAGTCAGTGGTGTTACCCCAGAGAAAAACGATGCTGTGCGGTGGAAGAAGTTTGGAAACAGACAGATTCAGATTTGAAGGTTGGTTCTGCTATCCATTTAGTTGTATGACATTGGGCAACATAGTATGAACCTCTTAGAGCCACAGATTCTTCCACTGACAAAGGGAGGAAACACTTTGAACTTATATAAGTATTGTAAGCAGGGGTTATGTTATGATTTAAATGTCCCCTCGAAAAATTATGTTAAAATTTAACTGCCATTGTGATGGTTTTAAGAAGTGGGACCATCAAGAGGTGGGACCATTAAGAGATGATTAGGTCTTGAGAGCTCTACCTTCATAAATGGATTAACATCATTATGAAGAAAGTAGGTTTGTTATCATGAGTGAGTTATTATAAAATGAGTTTGGCCCTCTCATTTGCTCATTTTCATTTTCTTTTGCCCTTCTGCCTGCCTCCATGGGATGACCAGCACAAAGGCCCTCACCAGATGCCAGCACCATGCTGTTGTACATCCCAACTTCCAGAACCATGAGCCAAATAGATTTATTTTCTTTTATTAAATTGCCCAGTCTTGGGTATTCTGTTATAGCAGAAACAAATGGACTAAGACAGATGATATTTAAAATATTAACAATTAGTATGGTAAAGGCACCAACCAGTATAGGCTTAATGCCTGTTCTGGTGCATACTAATTAAATATGAATTCTGTTTGAAGAATTATGAAGGCATCCAACTTGATCCTAGATCATGGGAGGTGCTTAAACATATACAATGCAGTAAATGAAGCAAACACATGTTATAAAATATTATAATAAAAAACTTAGCAGCAGTTATGCTGAGATCTCTATACTCTCCAATTATGTTTTTTCACCTGTGTTGAGTTTTTATTCCATGATTTTATTAAATGATTGTTAGCTTAAAGTGATGAGCCACTTGCCTCTTTTGACTCATGATTGAGATACTCTTCAAAAAATTCTAGATTCAAAAAGACATAAAGTGATCTCACTTGGAATTTTATCAAGTCTATATTCATGTATAATCCTTATGTCTTCTTACTATAATGACTCCTTTATTATGACACATTCTTCTTTATCTTTGATAATATTTTTTGTCTTAAAGTTTAGTTTGTCTGATATTAATATAGCCACTCTAGACTTCCTATGCTGTTTCCATGGTGTATCTATTTCCAGCAATTTATTTTAAACCTATCTGTGTTTTTACATTTAAAGGCTATCTCTTAACAGAATATAGCCGTTCTTGCTTTTTTATACATTCTAATCATCTCTGCATTTTTTGGATATTTATTTATTTTTGTTTGGTTGGTTTCTTTGCCCACAAAATTTATTCATTTTGTCAATCATCTGAAAGTAGCTTGCATTCATAAAGCTTGGGCTTAGGTCTTTTTGAAAAAAAACTCTTTCATCTGTTTTTATTTGTTTATTTATTTTTCAACTTTCATTTTAGATTCAGGGGGTACATTTGCAGGTTTGTTACCTGGGTATATTGCATCATGCTAAGGTTTGGGGTATGAATGGTAGCATTACCCAGGTACTGAGCATAGTACCCACCATTTAGTTTTTCAACCTTTTTCCCCCTCACTTCTTCCCTGCTCTAGTAGTCCCCAGTGTCTATTGTTACCATCTTCATGTCCACAAGTACCCAAAGTTTAGTTCCCACTTACAAGTGAGAACATGTGGCATTTTGTTTTCTATTCCTGCATTAATTTGCTAGGATAATGGTGTCTAGCTGCATCCATGTTGCTGCAAAGGACATGATTTCATTCTTTTTTATTGCTGCATAATATCCTATGGTATATATGTACCAAATTTTCTTTATCCGATCCACCATTGATGGGCACCTAGGTTGAGTCCATATCGTTGCTATTGTGAATAGTGCTGTGACAATGAACATGCAAGCACGTGTGTCTTTGGTAGAATGATTTGTTTTCTTTTGGATCGATACCCAGTAAAGGAATTGCTGGGTCAAATGGTAGTTCTGTTTTAAGTTCTTTGGGAAATCTCCAAACTGCTTTCCACAGTGGCTGAACTAATTTACATTCCCACCAACAGTGTATAAGCATTCCTGTTTCTCAGCAGTCAGCAGTTTCACCAACATTTTTTTTTTTTTTTTTTTTTTTTTACTGTAGCCATTCTGACTGGTGTGAGATGGTATTTCACTTTGCTTTTGATTTGTATTTCTCTGATGATTGGTGATGATGAGCATTTTTTCATGTTTGTTGGCCACTTGTATGTCTGTCTCCCTTTGAGAAGTTTCTGTTCGTGTCTTTTGCCCATTTATTAATGGGGTTGGTTTTTGCTTGTTTAATCATTTAAGTTCCTTATAGATTCTGGATATTAGACCTTTAGTGGTTGTGTAATTTGTGAATATTTTCTGCCATCCTGTAGGTTGTTTACTCTGTTGATAGTTTCTTTTGCTGTGCAGAATCTCTTTGGTTTGATTAGTCCCAGCTGTCAATTTTTAGTTTTCTTGCAATTGCTTTTGAGGACTTAGTCATAAATTCTTTCCCAAGGCTGATGTCCAGAATGGTGATTCCTAGGTTTTCCTCTAGGATTCTCATACTTTGAGTTCTTACATTTAAATCTTTACTCCATATGGAGTTAGCTTTGTATATGGTGAAATGTAGGGGTCCAGTTTCATTCTTCTATATATAGCTAGCCAGCTATCCCAGCACTATTTATTAAATAAGGAATCCTTTCTCCATTCCTTTTGTTGACTTTGTTGAAGATCAGATGGTTGTAAGTGTGCAGCTTTATTTCTAGGTTCTCTAGTCTGCTCCATTGGTTTCTGTGTCTGTTTTGTACCAGTACTATACTGGTTTGATTACTGTAGCCTTGTAGTATAGCTTGGAGTTGAAAAATGTGTGCCTCCAGCTTTGTTCTTTTTTGTTTAAGTTTGCTTTGGCTATTCAGGCTCTTTTTTGATTCCACATGTACTTTATAATAGTTTTTTCCAGTTCTGTGAAATATGGTAGGGTAGTTTTATAGGAATAGTATAAAACCTGTAGATCATTTTGGGCAGTATGGCCCCATTAATGAAATTGATTGTTCCAATCCATGAGCATGGAATGTTTTTCCATTTGTTTGTGTCATCTATGATTTCTTTTAGTAGTGTTTTGTGGTTCCCCTTGTAGACATATTTCATCTCCTTGGTTAGACGTATTCCTAAGTATTTTATATACTTCTAGTTTTTCTGGCTATTGTTAATGGGATTTCCTTCTTGATTTGGCTCTCAGCTTGAACATTATTGGTGTGCAGAAATGCTACTGATTTCTGTACATTGATTTTGTGTCCTGAAACTTTACTGAAGTTGTTTCTGAGTTCTAGGAGGCTTTTGGTGGAGTCTTTGAGTTTTTTAGGAATAGAATCATATTGTCTGCAGAGAGATAGTTCGATTTCTTCTTTTCCTATTTAGATGCATGTTATTTCTTTCTCTTGCCTGATTGCTCTGGCTAGCACTTCTGGTACTATGTTGAATAGGAGTAGTAAGAGTGGGCATCTTTGTCTTGTTCCAGCTTACAAGGGGAATGCTTTCAGTTTTTGCCCATTAAGTATGATATTGGCTGTGGTTTTATCATAGATGGCTCTTATTATTTGGAAGTATGTTCTTCATTGCCTAGCTTCTTGAAGTTTTTTTTTTATCATGAAGGGATGTTGGATTATAGCAAAAGCTTTTTCTACATCTATTGAGATGATTCTAAGGCTTTTTAAAATCCTATTTATGTGGTGAATCACATTTTTATTTGCATATGTTGAACAAAATTTGCAAGCCAGAATAAAGCCTACTTGATCATGGTGAATTAAATTTTTGATGTGCTGAATTGGGTTTGCTAGTATTTTGTTGAGGATTTTTGCCTCTGTGTTCGTCAGGGATATTGACCTGTTGATTTCTTTTTTTCACTGTGTCTTTGTCAGGTTTGGTATCAGGGTGAATGCATAGAATGAGTTTGGGAAAAATTCCTCCTCTTCAATTCTTTGGAATAGTTCAGTAGAATTGTACCAGCTCTTCTTTGTATATCAGGTAGAATTTTGCTATGACACCTCTACATTTTAGAGTGATTAGTCCATTGACATTTAATCTGATTACTGATCTGGTTGCATTTAGAGCTGTAAGTTTGTTATTTGTTTTCTGTTTGCTCCTCTGCTTCTTGTTTTTCTTTTTCTTCCCTCTGCAATCTTTGGATCTTTTTTTTTTTTAAATTTAGGATTCTATTTTATCTTTGGATTTTCAGTGGTTGTTCTAGGAATTAAAACATATATGCTTGATCTTTCACAGTTTACTTAGATTTAATTTTATACTATCTTACATAAAATTGAAAAACTTTGCAACTGTATAAATCCATTTGCCACCACCTCCATTCTTTATGCTATAAAGTCATATGGATTACATCTATACATATTACATCATAAACACAAGACAATGTTATAATTTTTGCTTTAATAGGTCCTGTGTGTGTTAAAGATCTTATCATGAAAAAAAAGTCTTATATTTACAATTTACAATTTTTTTTATTCCTTCTTGAAGACTTAAGATTCCATCTGGTGTTATCTCACTTTAGCCTGAATAATCTTTCCTTTAGCATTTCTGTGGTGCAGGTCCGCTGACAATAAATGCTCTTAGTTTCCTTTTATCTGAAAATGTCCTTAATTTGCCTTTACTCACAAAGGGTATTTTCACTACACGTAGAATTCTCGATTAACAGTTTTTTGCTTTTTTTCCCCCCTCATTTGTACTTTAAAAATATCATTTCACTTTTTCTGGCCTTTATAAAGTCTGATGAGACAGCAGTGTTCATTTAAAGCATTGTTCCACCAAAGATACTGTGCCATTTTTCTCTGGCTACTATCAAGATTCTCTCTTTATTGTTGGTGCTCACCAGTTGGAATATGATGTACCTATGCACAGTTTTCTTTAAATGTATCCCATTTGGGGTTCACTGCATTTCTTGATCTATGCATTTATGTATTTCACCAAATTTGAAAATTTGGGCCCATTATTTCTTCAAATATTTTTTCGGTTTCATTCTCTTTCTCTTCTTCTTCTGAGATTCCAATTACATGTAAGCTAGGCATTTTAATTTCTGTTACACAGGTCCCTGAGTCTCTGTTTATTTTTTCTATTCAGTTAAGTCTTTTTTTCTTTCAGTTCTTCCAAAAGAAAATTTCTTTGGATCTTTTTAAGTTCACTGACACTTTCCTTTTTTACCTCCAGTTGCTGTAAGTATACTCAATGAGTTTTTATTTCAAATATTGTATTTTCAGTTTCAGAATTTCTATTTGGTTCGTTTTGCAGTTTCTGTTTACTACCTTCTTATTCATTGTGAGTTTATTTTCCTATTATTTGTGGAGCATGGTTATAATAGCCACTTTAAAATCTTTGTTAATTCCCTCATCTGGCTCATCTTGGAATTGGTCTCAGATAATTGCCTTTTGTCTTCAGAATGAGTCAATTTTATTGGATTTTCATAGATCATGTAATTTGGGCTTGTATGATTTGCAAGTATGTATGTTATGGTATGAAGAGTTTGAATCCTGTTATAGTTTTCTGAAGGGTATTGATTTATTTGTTTTAGCAGGCAATTAGTTATACTCAAATTTCAAACTATCTCTTGGGTGGCAGCTCAAACTTCAGTTCAGTTCTTTTACCTTTGTGATAATTTGTGTGTGCTCCATCCAAGAATATACACATGACATATACCTCAAAATTACATGACGTGATCTCACTTGGAATTTTATCAAAAGCATATTCATCTACAATTCTTACACCTTCTTAATATGACTTACTATTATGAAATATTCTTCTTTATCTCTGGTAACTCTTTTTGTCTGAAAGTTTAGTTTGTCTCACATTAATGTATCCAAGAGTCAGCCAGAAATTTCGGTAGTGTTTATATACAGATTTGGGAGCTTCCCCTCTCTGCCTCTCCTCTTTCTAAGATTCTAAATTCATTTTCCTGTGGCTATGATTGCCCTGAACCTTGTTCTTTGGGTCTTCAAACCAAAAACACTGTGAGTTTTCTATTGGAGGCTGGCCATCTGAAGTGACATTAATTTTAGCCTGCTTTCAGTCTAAAAGTTGTAAAATGGGAAACTCACTCTGGACGGATCTGTGCTTCCAAGTTTTGAATTTCAGCTCCCTTCCAGAATCTTTCTGCTTATTTTTATTCTCTAGTAATTTCTTTTCTTTTCTATTCTTTTTTTTTTTGGTCTTTTGGTACTTTATAGTTGATATCTGTGAGAATTTCAGGTCCAGTAGAACTTACTTAGCCATACTGGAAATGGAAACAAGTAAAAACATTTAGGAAACATTGCTTTGCATTTCCTAACACCTCTCCTGAAAATACTTAACCTCCATCCATTCCCTCATTTAGTGACATTTGAGTTTAGTTTTAAGTAGAAATAGAAGCCAGGGTCAGGGCTTCCTTAATCATCTTGCCAAGTACATGAGAAGACTTGGAATGAAAACACAGCATAAAGTTAAATGATAGAATGGTAGAACATCAATCAATTCTAGCTCTTAGACTGGTGGCATTTAATCTCAAAGCAATGAGGCTTATACAGAATCATGACTATCAGTGATAATCTACATGGTACTTTGCCACGTTATTTTACCTTATTTCTTTGGTCTCAGATATCTCTAAATCCTGCCTCATTGAAAACTGCAATAGATAATATCCCAAGAGAAATACAATACTGAAAATCCTAAAATGCCAATCCAGAGTTGGTAATTGCATAATTCCTTCTAATCACAATCATTATGGCTTCCACTTCTTGAAAGCTTTTGTATACCAGCCACCTTGCTAACCACTTTACATAAATCGTCAGTTAATCCTTCACAACTATTCTTTGCAGCACTTCCCTAGAATAACTAGCTTCATTTTATGGAGGAAGAAACCAGAGTTTCGAAAGGTTGAGTTCACTAAGAGCACACAGCAAACAGTAGAACTCTGAGTCTGTCTGTGTAAAGACAAGAAATAGCAAAGGGGTTTTGGAGACATCGGGCACATATCCTTCACTATTAGGAGACAAAATATAAGTTTTTCTAGGAGTAAGTAGGGTTTCTAAAACTTAAATAATCTACAGTTCTTTTTTCTTGAGATGGAGTCTCGCTCTTTTGCCCAGGCTGGAGTGCAGTGGCGCGATCTCGGCTTATTGCAAACTCTGTCTCCTGGGTTCACGTCATTCTCCTGCCTCAGCCTCCCGAGTAGCTGGGATTACAGGCACCCGCCACCACACCTGGCTACTTTTTTGTATTTTTTTAGTAGAGACGGGGTTTCACTATGTTAGCCAGGATGGTCTTGATCTCCTGACCTCGTGATCTGCCCACCTCGGCCTCCCAAAGTGCTGGGATTACAGGAGTGAGCCACCGTGCCCTGCCAGTTCTTTTTATCAGTAATTATTAATATTAAAATGCCACCCTTCCAGAAACAATATATTTTATATTGACAGCTTTTATGTTTAAAAAGAGCCTTCTAGATGGGCATAATGGCTCATTCCTGTAATCCTTGCACTTTGGGAGGCTGAGATGGGTGGATCACTTGAGGTCAGGGGTTCCAGACCAGGCTGGACAACATGGTGAAACCCCGTATCTACTAAATATACAAAAATTAGCTGGGTGTGGTGGCTTGTGCCTGTAATCCCAGCTACTTGGGAAGCTGAGGCATGAGAATTGTTTAAACCCAGGAGATAGAGGTTTCTGTAAGCTGAGATCGCACCACTGTACTCCAGCCTGGGCAACAGAGGGAGCCTCCATCTCAAAAAAAAAAAAAAAGAAAGAAAAAAAAGCCTTCCTTCAGGGCTTAAAACACCCAAACAATAACAAAAAGGATCACATAATTATATACAAAGGCTCATATGAAAAGGCACATAACACCAGTGCTCCATTTTGCCTTATTTCATTCACTGCCTTTAAACTTCCTTTGTTTTCCAGGTAGACTATCTAAACAGGCAGGTGACCTACCAGAGAAAAATCAGGCATATTAGGAAGTAAAGATGCCTGCCTCATCCCACAACAAGATGCAGCAATGTCTCACAGTTCTACAGCTCTAGGAGCAATCCTGCCCAACTTTGCAAATTTTGCATAAACCATGGGTTTCAAGTGACTGTGGAATGGGAGGGAAAGGGAAGGCAGCACGAAGGATAAGCTGGCTGACATTATAAAGTGGATACAGGAAACTGGGTCTCAACTGGAAGCAGAAAAAGGAACATAGTATCTTTGTGTTCTGGCACATAGGATTATTCAATATACATGTTATTATACATGTTAAATTGTCTGAGACCTGGGAATGAGAGATACTGTTAAAGGTGTAAAGATGAGATGAAGTGACAGAAAAGGAGAGGAGTAAATATGAGTCCTAGGGAGGGGTTACATGAGCAGGGTCCCCTGACAACATGCTAGAGATGACCAGATTAGTGCATTGCTCCTACTTTATTGTTATTCTTATTATTTTGGGTTTTCTTGTGGCAGGGTCTCACCCTGTCGTCCAGGCTGGACTGCAATGACACGAGCTTGGCTCACTGCAACCTCCACCTCCCGGGTTCAAGTGATTCTCCTGCCTCAGCCTCCTGAGTAGCTGGGATTACAGGCACCCACCACTGCATCTGGCTAATTTTTATATTTTCGGTAGAGATGGGGTTTCACCACGTTGGCCAGGCTGGTTTCAAACTCCTGACCTCATGTGATCCACCATCTCGGCCTCCCAAATTGCTGGGATTACAGGCCCTTTGCTGCTATTTTTAAAAATACATATTCAACATATCCAGTGAAATCGTTCAAAGATGCATACAGACAAGTGATTATTTTACTCTAACTTAAAGCCTCTTTGTAAGACCTACCCTTCACTGTCCATCCCAGTATATGCCACTAGGACTTCCTCTGACCACGAACGGTACCATGCTGTTGAAGGAATTCTGTTTCATAACAGAGCCTCCTCCTGCTGCTCCTAATTTCATTTCCATTCCACTAGCATTCTTAAAGCCATGCAAAACATAACAACTTGACTTTGTAACTGTTTAACCTTGCTTTTTACACATAAAAATTATTAAATATGTGTAACTGCTGGGGAAAGGATAATATAATGGCATGTCAATCAGGTAACAGGTAAGTTACATTTCATGGAAAAGAAGGGGAATGCTTTCTTCAGAAAGTGAAGTCATCATTCTTTTATTTAACTGACATAATATTTATACCCCAATTTTTAAAATGGCAGCTACAAATAGAAGTCGAAAGAGGGTAAATTCTCCAAGGGAATCTAGCCTTGAAATTTTACCATTTTAAAAGTTCTATTTTACATGTACATAGGAACATTACTACTATTATAAGGGTAACTCATAGCAGGTCAATTATTTCAAACTCTTTGAAAAAAAATCAAAATTAAGTAAATCCTACCTTTCAGAAGACTGCTGCCTCTTCGGAGTCCTCAGTGGCAGGATGCACAGAGCTTTTACAGAAGGTCTAAGCAGGCAGGTATTCCCAGGACACCTACACCAAGGACAAGAAATTCAGATGATTATTTCAGCAGTGATCCAGATGGCTCTAGGTACAATTTCATTAGGAATGTTCACCGTGAATACTGAGCATTGCCACACAGGTATTGTTAAAAGGGCAGAATGGAGGTACATATGTGATTTTTGTATGCACTGTCATTAGTCTGCACATGGGAGATTGTGGCTCAAAAGGGTATAAGTGGTTCATACATGATCACACAAGAAAAGGGGCAGAACCGTGCCTTAATTATTCATTTCTGATTCCTAGTCCAGGGTTGTTTCAGCCGCATCATTTCACCCTCCTCAAGAACTGGAAAGTCCTGGCACTGGGGCTTTCCATTTTGCAAAAAGATGAGGCTGGCCCATGCGTCTGGTGGGAAGAGTCTTTCTCTGATTTTCTGATGGTCTATGCCAAGTCATTTGTATGAAGCGTCATGTGTGGGCCAGTTTACTCACTTTCCCTTGAGACTCTGGTGTCCACAGAATCTGAAGGAATCTGACAAGCAAAGGAACATGGGCTTTTTTGATCCCACTGGCCTGAGTTTGAACCCTAGTAATGTGTTTACTACGTCTGTGTCCTATGTCGCCTCTCAACTTCGCTGAGACTCACTTTCCATCTCTATCAAACGGGTATAATAATATTTGAAGGGTACATTTATGAAGAGGATTTTTTTTTTCTAAATGAGAATAAAGCACCAAGCACAGTTTCTGGCACATGTTAGATGCTAGGGTGAAGTGAAAGCCCCATGACCCACCTTACTTGCAGGGATAACCCCAAAGTGGACAAGTGACAGGGAGGCTGTTGAGACCTTGCTGCCCATAAATCACTCAATGACAATGCACTAATCCCCCAACTGGCTGGTTCCTCACTGCTCTGACCTCTACCTCTGGGTTTCCTTCATGTACACTTCTTTGAAATAAAAATATCATAAACACCAATTCATTCCCTAGGATCTCATTTAGAGATAATTGTTTCCTTTTTTAATCTAATAATTTTGGTCCACATAATGTCACATGGTCAGCTCAATGTAGTAATTGAAAGCAGATGATCATTCATTTAACAAATATTTATTGAGATTTTACTAAGGTGTCAGGCACTATTCTCTATAGTAGTGAACATAATGGTCCCAGATCAGGACCATGATGCTGCCTACCTTCTGGTAGAGGAGACAAACAAACAAAATACATATGAAAATACATGATTGCTTAAATAGTGCTAAGGACTCTGGAGAAACACATAGCAGGAAGGGAGGTGGTGAGTGTTATGGGTTGAATTCTGTTCCCCTAACCCCTCCCCATCAGGAAAAAGGATATGTTGAAGTCCTAACCCTCAGTACTTAGAATGTGCCCTTATTTGGTAATAGAATTGATACAGATATAATTATTTAAGTTAAGATGAAGTCATACTGGAGTTTGGTGGGCGGGCCTCTAATCCAACATGATTGGATATAAGAGGATGACCACACGAAGACACAGAGACACAGGGGAGAAGGAACACCATGTGAGGACAAAGGCCGAGATTGGAGTTATGTAGCTGCAAGCCAAGGATTGCCGGCAAATCACCAGAAGTAGGGAGAGGCAAGGAAAGATTCCCCTGCAGATTTCAGAGGGAGCATGGCCCTGGTGACACTTTGATTTCAGACTTGTAGCCTCCAGAACTATCAGACAATAAATTTCTGTTGTTTTAAGCCACTCAGTATATGGTACTTAATTACTGCCACCTTAGGAAATCAATACAGTATGTTTGGGGAGATTATTTCATTTTTGAGCAAGGAGATCAGGAAAGATCTCGCTGAAAAGGTAATGTCTCAGGGAAGAATTGAGGTGCAGGAGACAGCCATGATGATGGCTCTGGATGAAGAAATTCTAGGCAGAGGGAACAGAAAGTACAAACATCCCAGGCAGGTGCGTATTTGTATGTTAGAACAGCAGGGAGGCCAGTGTGGCTGGAATAGCCAGGGGAGAGTGGCAGGAAACCAGGTCAAAGTGATGACAAGGAGCTGGAGGGTGCTGGACCTCTAAGAACCACTAAGAACTCGAAGAACTTAGGCTTTTACTTGGAGCAAGGTGGGAAGCCATTGCCTAGTTCTGAGCAGAAGTGAACCAAGATCTGACTTACATTTTAATAAGCTCTCTCTGGCTGTTTGGTAAGAATAAACTGAAGAACAAGGCCACTTAGGAGGCTCCTGCAGTTATCCTGGTGAATAAAGGTGCTAGCCAGGTAGCACGCAGGATAGTGAAAGCTGATCAGCCCTTTGCAAAATATTTTGAAAGCAGATCCAAAAGGATTTGCAATAGATTGCAGATAGAGATATGCCTGACTTCTTGATAGTACATAGAATTAACTTAGAAACCATAACAATTTAACTGTACTGATCATCTGAATAAATTATCTTCTCAAATGCCAGACTAGCCAAAGATATTAGCAACATATTTAACAGACAGGGAATAAGTAACCAGAATACATAAGGAACTCCTAAAATCAACAAAAAGAAAAAGATAAATAAATAAGTATTTTTTTAAAATAGTGATTAAAAGAAGAAACAATGGACCATGGACATAAGAAAAGCAGCTCAACCTCACTGATATGGTTTGGCTGTGTCCCCACCCAAATCTCACCTTGTATTGTAATTCCCACAATTCCCATGTGTCATTGAAGGAACCTGGTGGGACATAATTGAATCATGGGGGTGGGTCTCTTCCATGCTGTTCTCATGAGAGTGAATCAGTCTCAAGAGATCTGATGGTTTTAAAAATGGAAATCTCTCTGCACAAGCTCTCTATCTGCCTGCTGCCATCCATGTAAGATGTGACTTGCTCCTCCTTGCCTTCCGCCGTGATTGTGAGGCCTCTTCAGCTATGTGGAACTGTGAGTCCATTAAACTTCTTTCTGTTGTAAATTGCCCAGTCTCCAGTATGTCTTTATCAGCAGCATGAAAACCGACTAATACTGTCACTAAACATGAGGAAAATGCAAATGAAAATAATAGGATTCTACTTTATTTCTGTCAGACTAGTTAATATGAAAAAGACTGACACAATTCAGTGTTATCCAAGATACGAGAAAAAAATAGCATTTTATTCTAATTTATTCCAGTAGAATCATGAATTGGTATATTATTCTATTGAGCAATTTTACTGTATTATCAAAAGTGACATTACACATATGCCATGGCATAGTGACTCTTCTTGTGGGGTATACCAGGGCTAAGAAACATACATATAAGGAGATATATACTAAAATAATTATTACAGCACCTTTTTCAGTATAACAAAACTTGGAAATGACCTAAAAGTCACCCTTAAAGGCAAATGAGTAAATAAAATATGCTATATTTATACGATTAAAGGACCTATGGCTGTTAAAAAGCATAGATTGGTTTTATAGGCATCAGTGTGGATATTTCATAAATGTCATGGGCAGAAAAGCAACACAAAGGAAAATGTTAAACATACAAACACAATAGTATGTATTCATTGTAGATCAGGGTCCGCGACCCCCAGGCAGCAGACCAATACCAGTCTGTGGCCTGTTAGGAAACAGGCCACACAGCAGGAGGTGAGTGGCAGGCAAGCAAGCACTACCGCCTGAGCGCCACCTCCTGTCAGCTCAGCGGGGACATTAGGTTCTCATAAGAGCAGGAACCCTATTGTGAACTGTGCATGCGAGGGATCTAGGCTGCTTGCTTCTTATGATGAGACCCTAATGCTTGACAATCTGAGGTGGAACCATTTCATCCCAAAACCATATCCCCCACTCCCCATCCATGGAAAAATTGTCTTCCACAAAACCTGTCCCTGGTGCCAAAAAGTTGGGGACTGCTGCTGTGGATTCACATATATGTATGTAAAAGTATAAACAATTGACTAGTCAAATACATCCCATTATGGTAGGGAATTTTGGGCAGGGGGTAGAGGCAGCAAAGAAAGTGGAGGGTGGAGGGAAGGACAGGACATTATTGGTGAAAATGATTTGGTTTTATCAATAACTTCTTTAAAAAGGAAAAAACACTGGAAACAAATCTGACAAAAACAAAAACAGATACTCGTTTTGGGATAGTGAGCATACAGATGATCATTATACTACTTTTTGTGCTCATCTGTACTTTTTTGCTTTCTGAGAGTAAAGTAAGGAGGAAAGGGAGGGAGGGAGGGAGGGAAGAGGGGATGGAAGGAAGGAAGGAAGGAAGGAAAGATGGAAGGAAGGAAGGAACGAAGGAAGGAATGAAGGAAGGAAGGGAGTTACCAGTTCTGGACTGCACTTAAGCTAATCATACATGGGGATAGATGAGGTTAGTTTTTTTGTTTGTTTGTTTGTTTTTTATTTTTTTTTGAGACGGAGTTTCGCTCTTGTTGCCCAGGCTGCAATGCAATGGCACAATCTCGGCTCACTGCAATCTCTGCCTCCCAGTTTCAAGTGATTCTCCTGCCTCAGCCTCCCAAGTAGCTGGGATTACAGGCGCGCACCACCACGCCCAACTAATTTTGTATTTTTAGTAGACATGGGGTTTCACTATGTTGGTCAGGCTGGTCGAGGTTAGTTTTTTACGGATGAAACTCAAAACTATGTTTTAATAATCAATGAAACCATTTGTGATTCCTCCCAGACTGTCTCAGCATGGAGGGCTGAATTTCAGTTCAGTCAGCAGAGGGAACCATCTGTCATTTGGATTGACAAGGAGCTCTCTGCCAGGGGAACACCAGAACACCACAAGCAGCATGGTCTTCACCATCTCCTCGCTGGCCCTGGAACCGCCAACACTACAGGACACAGGAACACACATTTACAGACAAAGTAAACCAAGAATACACCACGAACATCTTTTCAACCTTTTTAAAAGCACATTGCAATTTTCTGGAATCAAGGGAACAATATGCTTGATTAGTACTTCAGCAGACTTGGCAATTTTGCTTGTCATATTTCTCTCCTTAAAGCAAGTTGGTCATTAACCTTCCATGTTCTAGGACTTGAGATTAGGTTTCCCCCCACAAAATGAAATCTTTTCTTAAAAAAGAAAAGAGTTTGCTTTAGGATAATTCATTTTTGCTGCTAATAACTGCAAGATCCTCTTTGAGCCAAGGAGGTCATTCTTGAAAGGGGATAGAATTGTGAAAAATGTTCCTTCTCTTCCTGGAGAGAGAGTCTGTGAAGCAAAAAAAGCTTGCAGAAAAGTTCAGTAATCATGAAGTGAAAGCCCAAAGTGACCTGAATGCTTCCTCCTGGGTCAATATTGTATGTTTAAAAAGAAACAACCAAACCTTTAAAGAAAAATCTGGCCATCCCCAAATCCCAATACATGAAACTGGAAGGCAGGAAGCACCAGCAAAATGCTGGATTTGCTCTCACTGTTTGGCCTCCATCACAGTTACAATAGTTCAATATCAACTTTTTGTGTGTGTCATCCTAAAAATGGGATTTGGATTGGTTTCTAACAATAAAAAGAGCAAGGTAGTAAAGGAATGTTATGAATAAGTTACCAATGTAAATATGCTATTTTGCGCCTTTGAATTTGAGTGTCAATAAACATGATTCCACACATGGAAATTAGACTTTTCAGAGCTACTACACTGAATCATTTAATTTGTCTGAGTAAGTTCTTATAATAATGTGGCTGCTCTGCATTGCAATAAACATCGGGTTTTCAATTGAACAAATGAAGTACGTGATACTCCTTATAAATGGAACTGCAGCAAAGGGCGTTCAGCTAGGGGGCTGTGCACTAAAACGGGATGGGTGATAAGAACATCTCTCTCCAGCCCCGCTGATAGGGAAAGGAAAGAACATATGGCCTCTGGTGCTATATTTTCTGTTCCTGGACAGAAACAAGGCTGAAGCCTCACTGTGAAATGATGGGGGGACTGTTGCTACTTTGGGTTGTCTGTCACAGGGTAACTTGTCACACTACTCAGGACACATGAGGACAGATAATTCTGTTCCTCCAGATTGTGGACTTGAGAATGCTTTAGCAAAATAGCATAGGGATATATTTTGCTTAGTGGTGAAGGACATGGGTTTGAATCCTGGGCTCTATCAACCAAACAGTTGCATGATTGTACCCAAGTAATCATCTGTCTTCTCCATGCTCATTTTCCTGTTTGGTAAAATGAGGATAATAACTTTGGCTTCCTCATTAAGTTGTTAGGGGGATTCAGTGAGTTAATTTATGTAAAGAACCCAGCACATGATTAGAATTCACCTTTTTTATCATCATTATCATTGCCATCATCATTATTGTTTAACCTTACTTTTATTGTAATCCATTATTCAATTTTCATTCAAAGCTCATTAAAACACAACTCACTACATTGTTTAGTAATTAATTACTTTTGTTCATTTAACAAAGTTTTTGTAAGTATAACAAGTGCCAGGCACAATGCTAGGGGCTAGGGTACAAACGTGATCTAATCCTCCTGGAAGCTATTGGAGGAGATGGGCATGAGTCAAAGGCTCCCATAGGAAGTGAAATCTTTGAAACTCAGGGAACAGCTCTAAAAGAAAGGAGCAGGCTAGGCATGGTGGCTCATACCTATAATCCCAGCACTTTGAGAGGTGAGGTGGGCGGATCACCTGAAGTCAGGAGTTGGAGACCAGCCTGGCCAACATGGCAAAACCCTGTCTCTACTAAAAATAGAAAAATTAGCCAGGCATGGTGGTGGGTGCCTGTAATCCCAACCACTCGGGAGGCTGAGGCAGGAGAATCATTTGAACCCAGGAGGCGGAGGTTGCAGTGAGCTGAGATCATGCCATTGCACTTCAGCCTGAGCAACAAGAGTGAAACACTGTCTCAAAAACAAAACAAAACAAGCAAAAAACAAAGGAGCAGATCACTCTAAGAGATACTAAAACAAAGGAACTTAAATTAAACCTGAGACCTGAAGGATGAGAAGGAGAACAAGGGATGGAAGGATGGCTTTCTTGAGAGAGACACAACAGTATTCAAAGGCATGGAGTATACAGCACTTTATCATTGTTATCAAAAGTCAGTGCAAAATGATCTACTGAATAGTTCAGTGAACTCTAACAACTATGTGACAGGCACCTACTATGAGTCAGGCACTGAGTCAAACTCTAGAAACACAATAGTAAAGACAGTTAAGATCTATGCCTGCACCCTTACCTCCCAACACCTACTCCTGTGTTTGAAAGTCAATATTTACTTTGTAACCAACAAATTACCCCCTTTGTTTTTGATCACAGAGAGATTTCACCTGCATGGAAAAACTGGAATGCTTTCTCTGGTCAGACAAGGAATGTTACACAAGTCAAATAATTCCCTTTCTTCTTAGTTGCTGGATACCTACAACCAAGTTTGGTTTATTCCATGGGCCTACCAACTTCTGCTACTAAAGATGGTCATGTTTCTCTTTCATGATTAATTGTTCTATTATTTGTAGACTATCTTTAATTTAGTAAACAGCCTCAAATTATTTGGAAAGTTATTAGAAGAGGAGAAAAAAGAAAAAGAAAACAAGGAAAGGAGATCTCAAGTTTCTTGAGATCTGGGAATTGTCCAATGTGCTTTTTGTAGTATTCGTGGTACCTAACATGGTGCTTGATGGAAAGCATTTAATAACTTCTGATTATCAGAGGGATGAAGAATATAAAGCTTGCCTGGCTCAACTTGGGCTCCATTATAAGGAGGGAAGAATTGAAACTTGGTAGACCAGAATATGCCTCCCCGAATATGCTTCTTTAGCATAAGGATTATTTTGAGCTGATTATTTTGAGAGACTGCAGCTAGAGGAGAAGATCTGAAAACAGAATGGAAGTTACCTTTTTGTAAAAGGAATTTACAAAATCTCTATTCGTGAGGGTGTCTCCCTTTCTGTACCAGGAAGAGAAGGATGACCAAATCACTACAGACTGTTACCAATGGAGAAGACACCAACTTAAATCTGCATAACAAACCTTACCCATGTTTACCATACTTTTCCTGGGCATCCCTCCACAATAGTCCACAACTGGACTATCCCCCATACCCTTCTTTTTTTTTGTTTCAGTGGACAATGGTATTTGAGCCTGAACTCAAAGCCACCTCACTGAGATTTATTCATATCTCTGGGTATCTCCCATGTGTACATGAGATATACACATTTTTAACTTCTGTTTGTTTTTCTCTTGTTACGGGGTCTATCCCAACCTAACAACCACAAAGGATAAAGAGAAAATTACTTTTCGTTCCCTACACTTACTTTTCTCTAATCTCCAGGTTGAGAGGAAAGAACTAAAAAAAGCAGCTGAAAATCATCAAAACATGATTTTCACTGTAAAGCAGCCCAATAGTCAAACAGAAGAACCATAAAAACCAAAAGAAGAGAGTGGTAAGTGAACTATAAGGTACCATTAGAGATTTCTCTCAGGGAATAAGATTCTTATAACAAAATATTTACTTTTCTTACTCTGGTGCTAGTAAAAGTAGAGAAATGTCACTGTTTTAATTAATGTCTAAGTAACAGGGAAAAATATTAAACTTCTTCATGACAAAATGGAAATATATTTGCAATTCCACATCCTAATGTTCTCTCAGTTATTTTGGAAAAGCTATTAGTCATTTGGTTTCTTCCACAATAGGAGAGCAAAAAGCTATAATATGGTCTATCTGGTTAACTATCAGGAAGAGGAGAAATCAATTTAGAAGAAATTTGGAAGACACCTACTTTACCGATATTTGAGCAAAGTAGAGATCTGTCTTGTTCACAGTCAAAGCAATCCAATTCACACACACGCACAAAACAACAAATGTTGCATTTATGGAGGTATTAAAACATCTCATCCTTGTCCTTAGCTTAACATAGTAATGATAATTTCTGAATTAATCTCCGATTGTGAACTGTGTGTAGGTATGATATAACGGCAGTAAATAGTGCACAGCTTGCTTCAGGCATCTTTTATGACAGATTCTATGACAGATAGAAAATCTTTAAGGTTAAATTATTTCTGTATTTCCCTAAGAAACTGATCAGTGCTAACAAGTATACCACTTCCCCAACTAGTTGATAAACAGAAAAGAAAATATTGTTAAGTGATGGCACTTGAGGAAATAGTTAAAAGGAGAAACTCAGAACATAAGATTGTGATTATATATAATGAGGAGATTCTCAAAATGGCACAGAAAGGAAAGGGATGAGTTGAAGCTGCAAAACATATGTTTTTAGGAGGTAAGTTATTCCATAAAGCAATTACTAAAATGTGAGAGTTCTTCTCATGGTTCTCAACCTTATATGCTGAAAGAGAACTTCTTATAATGCAAGACTAAGAGCCAATTACTTCAGCACCAAGGTACATCGTAAATCTCTGGACTTGGCAGTTCAAAAAAACTCTTGGAAAATGTTCTTCTAAAATCTTCACTAACAACCCTGACTTTATAAATGTAGACTCTAAAAGGATGAATGAAAACTAACCAATTAGATAGCAAAATGGAAAAGAGAGAGCAGTGAATAAAAAGACCTGCCAGAGTTCCAGTTGTACCTCTGCCACTAACTAGCTTCAGACTTAGTTCATATTTACAATAAAACCATAATCATAAAAAATAACAATTATGGAGCACTTAGTATGCCAAGAACTTTTCATATATTATCTAATTTAATCATCCTAACAACCTATGAGGGAGACACTACATTAGAGAAAAGCAGTTCAAGAGCTTGTCCAAGACCACCCAGCTGCTCTGAGTGATGGGTTAGGATTCAAACACGATATTTTTGGACCCCAGAGCCCAGCCCTCAACCACCCACTCTGCAGACAAGTTCAGAAACCTCCTAGGGTGATCTAAAAGGCTTCTTTCAGCAATAGAGCACTAAGATTTATGAGACATGATTGTATAATGGAAAAAAACTCAGGTTTTGAAGTGACTTTGTAGCTCAGTTGAGCAGCTTCTTCTCTAAGCCTCAGAATCTTAGATAACAACACTACTTACCTTACAAGCTGGCCTAAGGATCAGAGATAATACTAGAGTCCTTAGCC
The DNA here is from genome assembly GCF_009764315.1 of Trachypithecus francoisi. Taxonomy (NCBI): domain Eukaryota; kingdom Metazoa; phylum Chordata; class Mammalia; order Primates; family Cercopithecidae; genus Trachypithecus; species Trachypithecus francoisi. The sequence goes on from NW_022681453.1 coordinate 29,121,548, forward strand.
CCAAGTAATAATAGTAATAATAATAATAATAATAATAGGTAGCATTTACATAATGCTCACTATGTGCTGGGCACCATCTAAGCATTGTTTTCCCCACGTTAAAGTATGCAATCTTCACGATGACCTTAAAAGTACTATTATTTTGTACTTTTTATCTAATTGTATAAGAATACAAAAAAGAGTTCTATTATTTTGATTCCTGTTTTACCAATGAGGAAACAGAGGCAAAGAGAGTTAAATTACTTGACCTAAATCACAGTTACTAAGTTGCATATCTTGGATTCTGATCCAGACAGAATGACTCACTGGACAACCCAAAACATATCGGATGCACTCCAAATGATACATAAAGAACCTCCTTGCTATGCCCAATGGCTGTGTCACTCTCACCCAACGTGACAAATTTAACATAAACTTGGGAGGATGAAATGCATAGGGATGCCCAGATAGCCTGCCTACTGTCATTCAGCCAGATTGTGTCTTTAAAAAAACCAACTTCAATAGAAACCAGCAAGAAAGAGATACATCACGTATGTCAGATATATGTGGTCACACTATTTTTTCTCCTGCCTGGCTAATCACTCCCTTTGTGTTGAAACTGTGCTGCTTTAGATCAATTAATAAAAGAAAGCACTGAGGCACCATAAAAATTGTTTTTCCTGTTTTGAATCTGGAAGAAATTCAGTCTCATTCATTTTTAAAACTATTTTAATAATAGCTTTTACTTAACCCAATACATCGAAAATATTATTTCAACATATTAATAAAAGTTAATACGATATTTTATGCTAAGCATTCAAAATTCAGAGTGCACTTGACGTTTAAGGCCCATCTCAAATCAGACTAACCTGATTGGTCTGAATGCTCAGTAGCCGTATATGTGGCTAGTGGCTACCATATTAGACAACACAGTTCTAGAGAGATGGGCTTAGAAAAGCCCTGGTTGCTGGTATTTATGGGTCTCTTTCCTTGGGCTGGTCAAATTCCCCAGAAAGATGTCTTTCAATCTCCTGCCTTAGGGGTATAAGCCTGGGTGCCATTGTTCTGAGATTTCAGTGTGGGAAAGAGCAGAAGCCCCATCATATTGTCTTTCACTTAAGCCCCCATTGTCATCATTATACCCATCCTCAGCTATACATGGTGACCCCAGTCACACTCCCTGTAGCTGGTCCAACCCCTCCAGTCTTCATCCTGGGGAAGTAGGGAGAGAGGCAGGTGGGAGAGGCAGTTCCCAGGCTATTCGGGTTGAGCAAGAACTCTGGGGAATGATTAGTAATTATTTGTTATTCTTTCAATGTTATTTTAACACTCCTTCATTCTCACTTTCATACATTTACAGTGCCACACATTCCTGATGCTTTCTAGAATCTCAGTTTAGATTTTACAGTTTCTACGCACTTTTAAATCAGTTCCTGGCCTTTTAAGGCAGCTTCTACAATTATATTCTGTGATCTTCTCCTCTATTATTTTTGTTCCTACTCCCCTCCCCTTTCTTAATTAACATTTTTTTAATTTGAGATAATTATAGACTCAAAGCCACCTATTTGAGATTTATTCATATCTCTGGGTATCTCCCATGTGTACATGAGATATACATGAGATATAAAGCTTGTAGATATATAAAGCTTGTAGATAGAATTGTAGACTCACATGAGGGTTGTAAGAAAAAATACAGAGAGGGTCCCTATACACTTTATCCCATTCTCTTCAATAGTAACATCTTGGAAAACTATTACACAGTAACACAACCAGGATATTGACAATGACGCAGCCAAAACGCAGAATGTGTCCATCACAGGGATCCTCTTACTGCTCTTTAATAGCCACACCCACTTTCCTTCCACTCCACCCCTTCTTAAGCTTTAACCACAAATCTGTACTCCATTTATATAATTTTTTCATTTCAAAAATGTTATACAAGTGGAGTCATACAGTGTGTAATCTTTTGGTATTGTTTTTTCCCCCTTTTTAATCTATTCACTGAAGATTCAGTCTAGTAGTTGCATGTATTAATAGTTCATTGCTGAGTAGTATTCAATGGTATGGATGGACCACAGTTTGCTTAACCATTCACCCAATAAAGGACACCTGAGTTGTGTCCAGTTTGGGGCTATTACAGATAAAGCTCTATGAAAATTCATGTATGGGTTTTGGTGTGAACATAATCTTTTGTTTACTTGGGATAAATGCCCAGGAGTATGATAAGTGCATGTTTAATTTTCCAAGAAAGTGCCAACCCATTTTCTAGAGTGGCTATAACATTTTACATTCTCACCAGTAATGCCATTTCTCTGCATCCTCACCAGAATTTGGTGTTATCATCATCTTTTATTTTAGCTATTTCAATATGTTTGTAGTGATAACTCATTGTGGCTTTGATTTGCATTTCCCTGATGGCTAATACTGTTGAACATCTTTTCATGTGCTTATTTGCCATCTGTATAACTTCTTCAGTAGAATGTCTGGCCATGACTTTTACCTATTTTCTAATTGAGTTGCTTGGATTTTTTACTGTTGAGTTTGAAAATTCTTTATATATTCTAAACACTCGTCCTTTGTCAGATAAGTAGTTTGCAAATATTTTCTTCCAGTCTGCAGTTATTCTTTTCATTCTCTTAAAAGGGTTTTAGGCCGGGTGTGGTGGCTCACACCTGTAATCTCAGCATTTTGGGAGGCTGAGGAGGGTAGATCCTTTGAGGTCAGGAGTTTGAGAGCTGGCCAACATGGCAAAAGCCAGTCTGAACTAAAAGGAAAAAAAAATTACAAAATTAGCCAGCCACAGTGGCATGCACCTGTAGTCCCAGCTACTCCAGAGGCTGAGGCAGGCGAATCGCTTGAACCTGGGAGGCAGAAGTTGCAGTAAGCTGAGATCATGCCACTGCCCTCCAGCGTAGGGAACTGAGTGAGACCCTGTCTTAAAAAAGAAAAGGAGGAAAAAAAAAAAAATCAAAAACTCTTTCACAGTGCCAAAGCAAAAGCTTTAATTCTGATATAGTCCAATATAGCACCAATATATCATTTTTTTTCCTATTATGGATTGTGTTTATGTCAAATCTAAGAACTCTTTCCCTAGCCAGAGATTCCAAAGATTTTTCTCTAATGTTTCCTTCTTCTAAACATTCTATATTTTACATTTAAGTCTATGATACATTTTGAGTTAATTTTCATATAAGGTGTGAGACTTAATTTGACTTTCCCCTTTTGCCAATTGCTCTAGGAAGATTTGTTGAAAAACCTTTTTTCTCTATTGAGAGAAATTGCATATTTGTTGACGATCAATTGGGCACATTTATTTGGGTCAATTTTGAGGGTTCTTTACCCTATTCCATTGATCGATGTTTCTGTCACTCCATGGATAGCCACATAGTAACCATGCAATAAGTCTTGAAATTGGGTAGGCTGATTGCTCCCACTTTATTATTTCTTTTCAATATTGTTTTAGCTACTCTAGTTCCTTTGTTTCTGTATAAATTTTAGAATAATCTCATCTATATATGAAAAAAAAAATCATGCTGAGATGTTGATAGGAACTGCTTTAAACCTGTATATCAATTTAGGAAGAATCGGTATCTTTACTATGCTGTGACTTTCAAATCACGAACACAATATTTTTCTCCATTTATTTAGATTTTTAAAATTTATTTCATCAACATTATACAGTTTTCAACAAACAAGTTCTATAAATGTTTTATTGGATTTATATAAGTATTTCATATTTTTGAGCTAAGGCAAATTGTACTATATTTTTAAAATTTATGTCCACAGATTCATTGCTAGTATACAGAAACACAATAGATAATTTAAATGTTCATCTCATATCCTGCCACCTTAATGAACTCAATTATTAATTTTTAATTTGTTTGTTTGAGATAGGGTCTCACTCTGCCACCCAGGTTGGAGTGCAGTGGCACATGGGTATTGGCACAAAAACAACCTTCTGGAGCCTCAACCTCCTGAGCTCCAGCAATCCTCCTGCCTCAGCCTCCTAAGTAGCTGGGATGACAGGCATGCACCACCAGGCCTGGTTCATTTGTTGTTGTTGTTGTTGTTGTTGTTGTTGGAGAGATGAGGTCTCTCCATATTTCCCAGGCTGGTCTTGAACTCCTAGGCTCCAGCAATCCTCCTACCTTGGCATCTCATCGTGTTGGGATGACAGTCATCAGTCACTGCACCCAGCCACTTACTAGTTTTAAGAGTTGGTTTTGTGCTTTTTCATCTTTGTAGATCACTTAGGGTTTTCTGTGTAGAAAATCATGTCATTAGCAAATATTAACAGTTTTCTTTCTTTCCATCTGTATGCCTTGTATTTCCCTTTCTTGCCTTACTGCACTGATTAGAACTTCCTGCACTATGTTGAATAGGAGTGGTGGAATCAGCCTTGCATTGCTGGAATAGACTCCATTTTGTCGTTGTACATAATTCTTATAGCCTGAATTCTATTTGTTAATATTTTGTTAAGGATTATTGTGTCTATATTTTTGATGGTTATTGGTATATACTTTTCTTTTTTGTACTTTTTTTTTTTCATATCTGGGTAATACCAGCTTCCTAAAATGAATTGCGAAGTGTTTTCTCATATTTTCTGGAAGAGATTGTATAAAACTCCTATGAATTCTTTAAATGTTTTGTAAAATTCTCCAGTGAAGCCATCTGGGCCTAAATATTTATTTTCAGGGATTTTTTAAATGATTAATTCAATTTTTAATAGTTATGGGCTTTTGAATATTATCTCTTTCATGATAGGTGAATGGTAGGAATTTGTGTTTTTGAGGAAGTGGCCCATTTCATCCAAGTTGTCAAATTTATGTGTGTAGAGTTCTTCATGGCATTTCTTTATTATTCTTTTGATGTCTACAGGGTCTGTAGTGATATCTCCTCTTTCATTCCTGATATTGTAACCAAATGCAGGTCCAGATGCCCACTGTTTACAGAGTCCAGTTAACAAGAGTGAGGTCTGGTAGAAAGAAAGTCATGTTACTAATCAAAACTAGTAAAGGGGAAATGGTCGGATTCCCACCCAAACCAATCACTTTGATTTTGGGGGAAGGCAGGGGTTTAAAAAGGGAAAACTTGATAAGGAAGGCATGCAAGAATTATACTAAGTATAATATCTGTGGGTCTTGTTCTGGTAGCTATCTTGGGTCTCAGTTTACCTGGATGGTGAGTCAAGACATCTGGGAATATCTTGACTTCCCCTTTATTCCTGAGGATATTTTCACTGGCTGTAGGATATTGGTTTGATTGTTGATTATTATTTCGTTCAGGACTTCGAATGCTTTAAGTTCCTGAGCAGCAATGGCCAGGTTTCTAACTAGCCACCTTGAAGTAATCTCTGGAATTTTACAGCTGGGTCTCCAAGCTTAGTCTGCCCGTGTCAAGATTAGCCCCTGGAACTTCTAAGAAGGCACAATAATTAGATACTAGTATATAGTTAGACAAATGTGAAAGGAGTATATATGCTGAAAAAAGGAGTGATGTGGAGTCTATTTTTAGGCTGAGGAAAAGGCTTCTGCAGTTTTTCAAGGTTGTATCTTGAAAACCAAGAGAAGAGAAAAAAATGTTTTAAAATGCATTGGGAAGTTAAGCTGCCTCGTTACAATATTGGCAATTCGTGTCTTTTCTCTTTTCTTTGTCAGTCTTGCTAGATTGTCAACTTTATTAACCTTTTCAAAGAACCAGCTACTCTTGTTTTCCTTTGATTAAAGATTGCATGATACATCTTTTCCCATCATTTTCCTTTCCTCTATTGTTATATTGAAAGTGAGCCTCTCATAGACAGTATATAGTTGGGTCATATTTTTTAAATAATTCTGCTAATCTATTCTCTGTATTATAAGTAGTATATTTAGACCATTTAACTTTAATGTAATTATTGATATTTTAGAATTCACACTGCCATTTTATTTTTTGTTTCCTGTTTGTTCTCTTTGTGTTTTTCTATTTTCTTTTCCCAGACTTCTTATAAGCTATTTGAACACCTTTTGGAATTCTGTTTTGATTTATCTAAAGTGTCTTTCAGTGCATTTCTGTATATAATTTTTTAATAGTTTCTCTAGGTATTACATTATATATTTATAACTAAACAGCTTACTGGTGTCATTTTACCAGTTTGAGTAACATATAGAAACCCTATCTCCCCACTTTGCATCCCTTTATCTTCCCCATTTATAATTATCTTAAATACTTCCTCTACATGCATTTACATCCACATCAGAATGTTGCAATTTTTGCTCCAACCTTCAAACATAATTTAGAGCTCTCAAGAGTATAAATGTTTTTGCTATGTTTTTTTCTTCCTTCCTGATGTTGAAGAGATCCATTTTTAATTGCTTTCTTTGCAATTAGATAACTTTCTTTCTTTCCTTTTCTCTCGAGACAGAGTCTCACTGTGTCATCCAGGCTGGAGAGTGCAGTGATGCAATTACACCTTACTTACTGCAACCTTGATAGATAAATTTCTTTAGCCATTCCTTTAGGGCAGGTTTGCTGACAACAAATTCTCTTACTTTTCCTTCATCTGAGAATATTTTGACTTCCCCTTTATTCCTGGGGATATTTTCACGGGCTATAGGATACCGGCTTGACTGTTGATTGTTATTTGCATTCAGGTCTTTGAAAGTTTTAAGTTCCTGAGCCTCAGCAGAAACTAAAAAATAATACATGTAGGAAGAGCTAAAAATATATACAATAAACTGGATCCTATTGAATTTAAATGCCACCAGGCTACAAGAAACTCTGATTCTGGCAGAAAAAAATAAACATGTGAAAAATAATTACAATAATGTGTGATAAGTGCAAAAATGCAGGTATGTACTTGTCACAATGCTGACACACAGAGAGAATCAGCACTGCTTAAGAGAATCAGTGGAAACTTCTCAGAGATGTGTGAACCAGGTTCTGAAAGTTAGGTAGTAAAAGTAGTTCCCAGGTAGAAGGGGAACCCTGCACGAAAGCCCTGAAAAAAGCAGAAAAGATGGTACATTTGAGAATCTGTGAGACTGAATGCCTGGCTGAGGTATAGAACATCCATTGGAACAAGCAAGAGATGCAATAGAAAAGACAAGTAAGGGATGGATGCCGGGCTAGAGGGCCTTATCCTGTGTACCACAAGGAGCTACCGAACAGAGGAAAATGGGAGTGTAATATTTAAAGCAATGATTGCTACTATAACACTCTTTTTAAAGTAGCTTTTCCATGAATTATTAACATTATCTTTAGTCTAATATGCATCAAAATTTAGTTTATGGACTGGTAGGATGCGTTAATGGCCAATAAAAGTAAAAGACTCAGCCAATTCCCTGCCTTCTACACTCCATTTTACACACACTCCATCCTGCCTGCTGAATGACTTCAGTGTCTCTGTGACCGGGGAGTGAAGCAGCATGCAATGAGATAATGGCTAGATGGCAGCACATTCAGTGAAGTGCTTCAGTTTTCCTGTCGCTTTCGATTCTCTGGCATTTGTCACTGTCTGTCAAAACATTAACATTTCTTAATGTATATTTTGCATTATTTACTAAATGAAAATTTTCCAGTGCCAGTGGCTGAGGAAAAAAAAATACATCAGATTTACGTACAGTATGTCAAGTTCACATTCTATGCCCCAGAAATGCCCAGTCGTCAAAGACCTTCAGGGACTGCTGCTCATTTGTCATCCCTCTCCCTGTCCCATTTATTATGCTGACCCTCTGCCCAGCCACATAGACCATCCCACCCCCTTAGAAGCATCTAGAGTTGGTTCTAGAAATGAAATGGAATGGATTTCTGCATTTACATAACTGCTATCGCACTTCTAGTGAAAAGTAATTTCAGAAAAACACAGAAAAAATAAACAGAAGAATAAAAAGTGTCTATGTGATAACATAAGGGCTTATTTAACTACCTCTTAATTTCCTTTACAGTCCAACTATTTTTTTTAAAAAAAAATGCATGCCACCTTCATGCTGCCTCTTAGACGGGACTTGATCTTATTTAGACCCGGTGATGAGGGTCCTTCAGCTCCATGAGGAGCTCTCTAGCACTCAGTTCTCTTTTGAGGAAAGATATCTTCAGAGCCTAAAGGCCTTGAAAAAAATGACACATTTTTAAAAACAGAAAAATAAGCATGAACGTTGCCCATCAGAAATGAAGGTGTGAACTAGAATATAATAGACTGTGAGGAAGGAGCCAAAAATCCTCACACAGGTAGGCCAGGATACATGCAGATAGGGAGGAAATTGGGAGGCATTCCTTTGCTACTAAAGACGATTTTTCTTCTAATTTTCATGTCTTTCATGATGTATCTTTTGTTTTCTGTTTTCTCTCTATGACTGCTGTTCTAAAATAAGTGGGCTTTAGGAATATGAACTACAGTCCACATGTTTGCCAGCCCCATATTCTGTGATGAACTTGACATGTGAATAAATCAATTCTGCAGAGGCAAAAAGTTATTCCCACAAAGTCCCCAATTTTCCTTGTAAGAAAGATCCCTACCTACCTGTAAACTTGTTAATTAAATGTCAAAGGTTGTTATATCAAGGACAATAACAAGCCAACCTGGGAATCTGCCTGTCTGAAATAGGTAAATAATGTCTGTGTTTATTTAGAATTGATTGTACACTTTCCTTCATTCTTTACATAGATTTTATTTTCTCTCCACATTCTTCTTGACATCTTTTTCTGTATTGCCTTGAGAGTTTTCTCATATAATTATGTGACAAATTATACTCAAATAAGCAAGGAGACTGACGTTTTCGGTTAAAAACATATGGCCTATCAGTAATGAATGAATTTTTTGCCCGTATCATGACATGACTTTACTGAAGGCACCATCTCATATATGCAGTGTGCAATGTGGTGTCTAACAGATTTGTGTAAAATGTCCAAAATTAAGCAAATGTAATTATATGAGTTAGTATCATCTTATCATGTACATTTTGTTTGATAATAGAAAAGCAAATGAAAAGTTTATTACCTCATTGCAACAGTCTGTTTTTGATTTTTCCTTTAGACTCTCTTCCTCTTTATTTTACCCTCTTCTGTTTTGGGTCATTATTTTATCTGGAGAACCCAAAATCCAATTCTTCATCTGTATGTACCACATGGATCTTTAGATTCTCTTACCAATCCAACAGATTTCTGAATATTTAACTACCCTATTGTAAGTTGTCTTGTTTAGAAGAAGTGAAATTTAAGATTGTGGCAATAAAGGACAAGCTGTCAATCTGTTAAATAAATTCCTGTTGAAAATAATGGCATGCACTGTGTGTTAACATAATTTATTAGAATAATTAGAACGCATCCTTGTTGTCTTTTAATTAGATTATTCCCTGTTCTGGTAATTACACTAGACAAGGGAGAATGATAGTTTCGGGATTCTAAAATCATCTGTAGACTATGTGGAAAGAGAATAAATAATCAATAATGCTAATCTACTGGAACACTTAAATTCCCAGAAAGAGATCTTTTATCATGAGCAATCCTTTGTATAATCAGCATTATTTCTCAATGTCTATGCTCATCTTGCCCAAAGTTGAAAAGTGAAGACACTGGACAAATAACAGATATTTATTTCACTGTCAGAAACTTGGTCGGACTGGGCCACCTCTGGCCTCTAGTGGCTCAGACATTGCTTCAGTTCCTTGCAAAATGCCAACAAGTAACCACAAATGAAGGATTTAAGATTCCATGCAGAGCAGCATATCTAGCAGTCTGAATGCCTAACAGAAAGGATGCAGGGCTTTTAAGTTTTGGTCCTAGGTAAGGAAACATAAAGTTCCTCAATTTAAAAAAAAATATTCAAATGGACAAAAATGTCTTAGAACTGAGAAGGCTACTAAATATTTTTTTTAAAAATGACTGTAACATTTCCACACATGAAGATGTTATTTGCAGAAATTAATGGGCAGGCTATATGTCAGAAAAGTTTCTGGCTGTCAGGGATAGGCTGAGGCCTTTAGATGTGAGTTGAGCTACTATCACTGTTTTTATGTTTTGAAGACCATAGGGAATTCCAGTGCTCCAAGGACGCGCCGAGGGCCTACACAACTGTCACCAAGCATGTTAGGACATCCTAGAGAGTAGTTCCCAAAACTTCTAGGCTTCAGAATCTTGACAAAGTCATGGGTGGGCATATCCTGCCCTCACAGACAACCCTACAGTTGAGTAAAAGGATGCTGGAATGCACAGAATTGACACCAGTGAATCTGGAGTTCTCTATAATAATGAGTAACACAAATATCTCACCAACAGTCCCACTGTTGTCCGAGTCTGCCTTAGTCAATGTAAAGTCCTAATGAGACCATGTCTAGACAGTATTGATCTCCCACCAGAAAAAAAAAAAGAAAGAACTCAGAGTGTGACTTCTTTTCTAGCTTAGCCCAAATGACACTCTAACACATGATCTTTCATTCACACATTGCTAACACTTTTCATAACCTGAGATATTTTATCAACTAGGCAGCCAAGGACCCATAGGCTTCTTCTCAAGGTATATGTGGTATTTTTTATATTTAAAACATTTTTGATATTCAAAGAGCAGATAAGAAAGTTACTTAAGCCTATTAAAGAACCTAGAGAAATTAAATGAGTTTATATATATACTTCCTTGCTAGGCAAAGGAGATAGGCCTTTAAAAAATGAAAGTCCACATAAGATGAAGGTGTGACCATTCAGGTTAATGTGGGCAAGATATCTAAAGGAGAAATCATTAGCTTAAGCTATCCAAAAGATATTACACATAGTCCTGTGGTTTAGGAGCAGAGGAGTACCCATATTACTCTGCTGTCCATCCCAGTTGGGAAGACATGGTTCTCTATAGAAGTACCTCTCTCCAGACTGGTCAAATCTACCAGGCATCTTTCTGATATATCAGGTAGATATAATTTATCATAGATATACCAAAGATTTATTTGCATTTGAGTGTCCTGTGGTGAGGCATTCCACGGCAGGCTGTGCATCAGGTCTGTCTGCAGAAAGTCAGAAAGAAAGGAATATGGTTTATAATTCACATAGGAATGGAGTTTAAAAACTCCCCAGGCAATGTGAAGGTGAGTTAGGACTGGGAACCACAAGCTAAAAAGGGGAACCAGAGAGAATTCCTTCTGACTTTAGGGCTGAAATGAAGCTGACTGAGGCATTCAGGTGGTTCCAGAGGATGGAAAGTCTTATAAGACAGGTTTTTTTTCTCATAAAAGAGAAGTGAAATAAGCACCTTATTATGTTCCAACAATATCAAGATACAAATCTATCTTGTAGAAAAATGCTAAATAAAAACACAGCCAGAGAGAGACCTTCCACCACTCTAAATAGTTTCTTATAAATGCCACCTAGAGACAAAATTATCATTTCTATGATCCTAACCAAAAGAGACTTGCACGTCTTGGAAAGACTTTGCCCTCTAAAGCAACCAGAAGAACGTTCCTTCAGTCTATGTGTTCTGGTGCTGGATTTTGAACCTTTTGAGCATTTGCTCCCAAAGTGAAATTTAAAAGGCTAACATCAGGGACACCTTTATAACTAGAAAACCTACCTATTGGTAGCACAGGCTGCTTCCCCAAATGGACTGCATATAATTTCTTGCAAGCATAGTAAAAATCCTATACTTGTTTGAAATGAAATGAAGGAAAACCTTTCATGAATTTCTTTTTCTCTGCATGAATGAAAGACGCAAGCACACCATGATAAGCAACAGAGAATGACACAGTGTTCATCCTTCTCTTCTTGTCCAAGGCAGGTAACTAACTATAGGAGAGCTCTGGGTAGAGTACATGATTGTTGCATATTTCTAAGAAATCCAGTTAATTTACAGTCTACCTCAATCCTGAAACACTAGGGTTAAGACAAGTATGCATGTAAGTATTTCTGGTCATCAAGAGGGAGAAATAGCAGTGAAAAATAGAGCTTGGATATATACCTTAAAGACACGCCACTGATTTCAAAATAGGGCAAGAGCACTTATGATTTAATATAATTTTGTTGGAAAATGTTAACTCTCTCCAAGGAAATACAGAGCTTAGCAAATACCTTGTAAATAATACAAAAGCATACTATAGTGTTTAGTAGAATCTTATTCACCCATTCTGATTTGGCCAAAAGTTAAATGAGACAAACAGGAGAAAAGTTTATTGATTAGGTAACTGATTAAAATTTTGATGAAAAGCAGAAGTAGTAAGTTCCAGAAATAAGAAATAAATCATGTATATCAACAAAGAGGAATGAAGGCATTTTATGCAATCCTGGGGTATAGATTTTCTTAGGTATTTCATAAAATCATTGACTCCAGGGCAGGAAAAAACCCTACACACATAAATCCACAACATTCTTTTTCCTGCCTCCACAGTTGTAAAGGCCCAATGATAAAACCTGTTTCCTAAGACTTCCCCAAAATGTGATTCAACACATTTTCTATTTTTTAAAAAACTTTTCTGCCATTTAATGTAATGTGATAATTTTCCCCATTGACTAACCAAATATGCTTCACTATTATATAAATCAATTCTTTCTTAATGCCACAAGTGAAAATGCAAAGATAGCTAATGGTTTTCTTCTCATAAAAATCACACTTTTGGCTTTTTCCTTTCATATATAATTAATCATATTTGTGACTATCTTCCAAACTTAGTTGAAATTTTTCTGAATCCTTTTAAAATCAGTACAAGAACTAGACATGTCTATACAGGTTTAATATGAAATAAAGAAAATGTTTTTCATTTTCTTGATTTATGTCTGAATTCAGCTTGCTCTTCATTAGTGCTACAAAGCTGCCTTATTATTTGTTGTCCCCTATGACCCCCTGATCATTTTCCCTGAGGGTGCACATTTGTTCACTAGCTATGTTACAATCATGTGATCTGCTGGATTTTTTCTGATAGTCTACTCTAGATTTGTTCTAAATTAATAAATCCCATTATTTTTGGCTTCTACTACTTCTATTTATTAAATTCATTCTGAATATGAAGTTTATTTTCAAAGGAATTCATAATTCTTTACTCCAAGCTTGGTTCTAACAATGAATTTAATAAGAATTGTATATAATCAATATTTAAATAAATTAAGGGCAAATTTTGTTAAAATGTTAGTGTTCCAAGCTTTCCATTTCCCCACAAACTTATTTTTTTTAGCCTTTTCCCTTCATCCACTTTCAAAAAAAAAAAAAAAAAGATTTTTTTAGAAAGGTAGGCGTAAACTAAAAAAAACAAAAAAAATTAAGGCTGCAGACTTAATAGAACTACCATAGCTATTTAAGGGTAAATGATTAAGAGAGAGAGAGAGTACCTGGCTTCTGAGCAGAGTGCAGAGAGAAAGATCACCAGGAAGAAGAAAGATAACAGGCGATTTTAAGGACTGTTGCTATGTGTAATGCATAAAATAATTTTCAAAATTCTTGGAGAGGTAAAACTAAAATTTAGAATTATTCTTTAATTATTTCACTTGTGATGCTATCTTAAGATTGAACCACATGGGGCCCCAGGATTTATTTAGGTTATACAAATATCCACCAATTCTGATGCTGATTCTTTTATATGTAGACTTCAGTTACCTTTACATGTCATAAACACACTCACACCAGAAACAAACTTGATCATCCCATAAATTTTCAAGAGCTCTCAGCCTGCTGTAAATGAAATTTCACCATTAACTCACAGGTCGATGTCTGGGACAACCTCAAAGACTACTTGAGTAATTAATAAATTTATATGAAAACATTGCAGTGAAAATGTCTGTCAGTGTCAAATACATAAAAGATGCACTAAAAGGTAATGGCTGATACATAGTAATGCAGTTTTAAACCATTGCAACATATCTAAACAAAGGTATAAGAGAAAAATAAAAGAACAACCTTGTAACTTGTATGATAAGCCTCTTACATAAGATTATTAAGAAAGTCATAAGCACTTATGGCTTTACTACTTTTCTATACAGGTAGATTGCCCAGAAAAATGTGGACATAACCTCAACTGGAATCTGAGGGTTCTGCATGTCTTTTCCAGTTGAGCTACATTGTTAGAGAGCAACATGACGTAATACAGCATGCCCTATTCTTTTTTTTTTTTTTTTATTATACTTTAAGTTCTAGGGTACATGTGCATGACGTTTATATCATGTATAACTCCCCAAAGCGATCCCTCCCTCCTCCCCCCTCCCCATGATAGGCCCCAGTGTGTGATGTTCCCCTTCCCGAGTCCAAGTGATCTCATTGTTCAGTTCCCACCTATGAGTGAGAACATGCGGTGTTTGGTTTTCTCTTCTTGTGATAGTTTGCTAAGAATGATGGTTTCCAGCTGCATCCATGTCCCTACAAAGGACGCAAACTCATCCTTTTTTATGGCTGCATAATATTCCATGGTGTATATGTGCCACATTTTCCTAATCCAGTCTGTCACAGATGGACATTTGGGTTGATTCCAAGTCTTTGCTATTGTGAATAGTGCCGCAATAAACATACGTGTGCATGTGTCTTTGTAGTAGAGTAATTTATAATCCTTTGGGTATATAACCAGTAGTGGGATGGCTGGGTCATATGGTACATCTAGTTCTAGATCCTTGAGGAATCGCCATACTGTTTTCCATAATGGTTGAACTAGTTTACAATCCCACCAACAGTGTAAAAGTGTTCCTATTTCTCCACATCCTCTCCAACACCTGTTGTTTCCTGACTTCTTAATGATTGCCATTCTAACTGGTGTGAGATGGTATCTCATTGTGGTTTTGATTTGCATTTCTCTGATGGCGAGTGATGATGAGCATTTTTTCATGTGTCTGTTGGCTGTATGGATGTCTTCTTCTGAGAAATGTCTGTTCATATCCTTTCCCCACTTTTTGATGAGGTTGTTTGTTTTTTTCTTGTATATTTGTTTGAGTTCTTTGTAGATTCTGGATATTAGCCCTTTGTCAGATGAGTAGATTGCAAAAATTTTCTCCCATTCTATAGGTTGTCTGTTCACTCTGATGGTAGTTTCTTTAGCTGTGCAAAAGCTCTTTAGTTTAATTAGATAACATCACAATTAAAAGAACTAGAGAGGCAAGAGCAAACACATTCAAAAGCTAGCAGAAGGCAAGAAATAACTAAGATCAGAGCAGAACTGAAGGAGATAGAGACACAAAAAACCCTCCAAAAAATCAATGAATCCAGGAGTTGGTTTTTTGAAAAGATCAACAAAATGACAGACCGCTAGCTAGACTAATAAAGAAGAAAAGAGAGAGGAATCAAATAGACGCAATAAAAAATGATAAAGGGGATATCACCACTGACCCCACAGAAATACAAACAACCATCAGAGAATACTATAAATGCCTCTACGCAAATCAACTAGATAATCTAGAAGAAATGGATAATTTCCTGGACACTTACACTCTCCCAAGACTAAACCAGGAAGAAGTTGAATCCCTGAATAGACCAATAGCACGCTCTGAAATTGAGGCAACAATTAATAGCCTACCCACCAAAAAAAGTCCAGGACCAGATGGATTCACAGCTGAATTCTACCAGAGGTACAAGGAGGAGCTGGTACCATTCCTTCTGAAACTATTCCAATCAATAGAAAAAGAGGGAATCCTCCCTAACTCATTTTATGAGGCCAACATCATCCTGATACCAAAGCCTGGCAGAGACACAACAAAAAAAGAGAATTTTAGACCAATATCCCTGATGAACATCGATGCAAAAATTCTCAATAAAATACTGGCAAACCGGATTCAGCAGCACATCAAAAAGCTTATCCACCATGATCAAGTGGGCTTCATCCCTGGGATGCAAAGCATGCCCTATTCTTAAGGGAATACATAAAATTTTAAAACCTGAAGCCAAATTAAAAGGTTATCACCCTTATGCCTAATGTGTTATATATTTGTAAATGATACCTGTCTCTAAAAAAGATGTACCACAAAGCAAGAGCAAGTGTGAAAGAATAAGAGAGAATAGAGGAGTTAGAAACACATTTACGTATGTAGCAAACAAAAACTTCAATACATTTCCAGGGATCTAAATAACCTATACACAAATATAACAAAGTCATATCCTAAGGGAGAGAATTTGAGTTCTAAAGCTGGAGCCTAAGGCAAATGTTGCATATAGTCAAACTTACCATTGAAGATCACTTTAATTACCTGTGGGGTGCAAGTTACATTGCTTTGTGTATTCAAGACTGACAGTGAATATTTGAGAAAAACAGCTGAGTTAGAATAAAGAAGGAAGCAAAGAAAAGTCCACCTACAGATATTTGGGTATTCAAACAACCTCTTCTTTAAGAAACTAGCAAATCTCCACCTCTGAGTTTTTATCAGGTAGGTGATGAAGTGTAAAGCTGTAAACCCTCCAACAAGGCTTATTCCACTGTTTTAATATTCACATTTCATAACTTTAACATATGCATTAATGGATGTATTTGTCATTGTTAAGATTAAATAAGATAATCTTTCTTTTTTTTTTTTTTTTTTTGAGATGGAGTCTTGCTCTGTCACCCAGCCTGGAGTGCAGTGGCGTGACTCAGCCCACTCCAACCTCTGCCTCCCAGGTTCAAGCAATTCTCCTGCCTCAGCCTCCCAAGTAGCTGGGATTACAGGTATGCAACAGAAGGCCCAGCTAATTTTTGTATTTTTAGTAGAAATGGGGTTTCACCATTTTGGCCAGACTGGTCTCAAACTCCTGACCTCAGGTGATCCACCCACCTCAGCCTCCCAAAGTGCTAGGATTAAAGGCGTGAGCAAGGAGCCCAGATGATAATCTTATTTGATAGGCAAAAGCGTCATCCACAGGGTCTAGTCCAGAGCAGATACTCAATAGTGTGCTACATTTTAATCTAACTCTTGTTTCATCAGACCCACAAACACATTGCTCTTTAAAATCCTGTAGAGAAGAATATGACAAGCTGCACCTTTTCTTTCCAAGCTGACATTTCCAGTTAGGGTACCTCTGAACAGCTATTGCTTGCACATTTTAGGCATGGCGAAGATCTACACCTGGTGCTGGGTCCTAAGTGGGCATATGGTGAATCCACTGCATACAGAAGCACTTCTTATGCTTGGATCACATTTCAGAAGATTGGACACCTGATTGGGACTACCCTTTCCAAAGCCTTAACAGCACATCAGGTTCAAATCACAGGGCTATCAAATGAGGGAAGCCCCTTTCTTTTCCAAAAAAAAAAAAAAAAAAAAAAAAAGCATCCCTATCAACTCTATCAGGAAAGCACATGAACTCATGTTATCCATTCATTCTTATCTTGGAAAATATATCCACAAGCCCCTTTTACTGACACTTACAGTAGGATGCTACAAAAATTCAGAAACTGGAATTCTTTTCCATCCCTTCTCCTTTCCTTCCTCCCTTTCTTTTTTTCTTCTTCTTTACCTTGAAATTTCTGCCTATGGTAGAACCACCGGAAGAAGGAAAGTCAAATGAATTTTCCTATTAGTCGACATTTCTGTGATACACTCATTTTTTTTGGTCCCCACATGAACTCCCTCCAGGGTATTCCTTTATGGGAATAAAATATGCCAAATGAAATAGAGAACTCGAGGCACAATTTTATCCTTGACATATGTAGGGAGAATATTTTACTCCTGGATTTATGGTGTAATGCAACTGAGCCACTTTCTTTTCCTCTTTCCCCTAGTTTTCACTTCCTACTCATTGCTGCACACCATCACAAATTTATGGAGTACCAATTGCTGTGGCCTCTAGGTAGCTCCCAAATGATCGAATCCAGACATCATTGTCTTCAGTTCCCCTTTGGCATTAGTCTATTTTCCATCCCTCTTCCTTTATTGAAATCTGCTTCCAATTATTTTTCATAAGATGGTTTAGCTTTCTTTTCTTCCCTTTAAGTTGAATCTCTTTTATTTCTACCTTTCATTTCTATGCCCTCCTGGGCCTTAAGCACAGTTCCTCTACATTTACAGGGGTTTTCATTTAGAAACTCTTGAGAACTTTACTATCAAACTGTACTTTCTAAGATAATTTTTTTGCAATTTTAACTAAAAGGAGATTTTTAGACTTTTGGAATGCCAGGCCTCCAGGTCTCAGATCTCAGCTATAACTTTTATCACTTTGCAAGATGATGACTAGAGTTACAGCACATTCTTTCAACCCATGCCAAACACTTCAAAGATGGCCACCCTTCAACCCCTGAAGATTTCAACTCAGTGTTTTCAGAAAATTGGAGGTCCAGGCTTTGGAGTCAGACAGACATGGGTTCAAATGCAGCCTCTGGCACTTTTTTTGAATACAACCTAGAGTAAGTCATTTAACTTTCTTGAGCTTTGATTTCCTTGTCTGAAAAACGAGACTATAAATACTTACCTCACTATATTGTTATAAAGATGAAATGAGGTAATCTTTGTAAAATACATACAATGTCTAGCAAGTGGTAAGCATTCAAATTGGTAGCTATTTTTTATTGTTATGAATTAAAATTTTGTATATAATGGATTTTTTTTTCAAGAAATGTCACCAAGCTGACCTTAAGTAGATGTTACTCCCAAATACCATCCATGTCTACATACTTGAGAAGTTACTAAATACTTTGAAATTGAAAACTAGGGACAAACATAGCTTTGAAACCAAAGGAATAGGTAATCAGTTATGAATTTGGATATAATATTAAGAGCCTCTATTCTCAGAAAATACATTCCTTTTAAAATATATTTACTATAGCTGCCTGTGGAGACTGAATATTTTTATTATTAGTTGCAAAACCATCTACTGAAAGGGAAAACCATGTAATTATAACTAGATTTTCACATGTTAACCTTTTATATAAGAGAAGAACAAGAAGTAGATATTTGGTAAGAGACTGGGAAGAAGAGGAAGAGAAGGGAGAGAGAGAGAGACAGAGAATGAGAATGAAATCAAAGAAATTTGACAAGGAATACTATTTGGCTTGTGGCCCTTCCGTGTACCAATGTAGATGTGTGATTATACCATTTAGGATTGTTGTGAATTCTTTCCATAGGAACAGACTGAACAATGGGACATCTACCTCTCAACACAAAGAATACAATTGTCGTTTCCTTACAGGACTTTTATTAATACAAAAATGAAATATATATATATATATATATGTTATGATTTCAAAAATAAAGCCAAATATCTAAGTAAAACCATGAAAATAATTAGGTCTAATCCAACAGAGTAAGTGACGTTTTTACTTTGGAAGATAAGTACATTCTTTCAGAGCATAAGAATGAAAAATTGATTGATTCTGATCTCTAAAAAGAGCAGTCTGATTTACTTTGGTATCAAACGGACCTGCTTCTAAATGCCATTTCTGTCATTTCCCTGTTGGGCAAATTTCTTATCTATGTGTTTGGAGTCTTCACCCTTAAAATAGGTATGAAAATAGGTAGAAAATGGGCTTGTCATGCTTTCTCTCTCTCTCCCTATACCCCATGTCTCTCCAAGGAGCAATTCCTAATGCAATTGGCCAAATTCAAGCATATTCAGTCTTATTTACTAAGTGGCAGGGTCACTATACAATAAAGGTTCCTTCCCCCACTTCTACTTCTTCTCTTCTAAGTTGAAAAAACTCTGATCCCTCAGGCCAGGCTATTTCCTTCCCTGTCTCCTGCCTTCTTTCCAACTTGAGGTAATAGCATCCACCAGCCAAGGCGATGTCAGGGATTCTTGTTTTTATCCCAATACTTTCATTCTTCCCCATTGCCTCACAGGCCCCCATTCAGAATTCTTAAG
The DNA here is from genome assembly GCF_009764315.1 of Trachypithecus francoisi. Taxonomy (NCBI): domain Eukaryota; kingdom Metazoa; phylum Chordata; class Mammalia; order Primates; family Cercopithecidae; genus Trachypithecus; species Trachypithecus francoisi. The sequence goes on from NW_022681453.1 coordinate 29,141,217, forward strand.
CATGCTATTTGTTTGAGGGGGCATTTAGGAAGTCCCATTTAAGACCTCTGCCAGCTCTAATGTTATCTCTTCAGAGAGGCCTTCCCTGACTATCCACTCTAAAGTACCTACCTTTATCAGTGTTCTACACTGGAAGGTATTGGGCACGGGTGCAACTAATAATAAAGTGAGTGGTACTCTGTTCCCATTTCCATGTCAGGGTCTTTATGCCTGCACTTTCTCTCTCTCTCTCTCTCTCTCTCTCTCTCTCTCTCTCTCTCTCATGCTCTGCATCTTTAAATCACTAAGGTCTCAGCTCTAATGTTATCTCTTCAGAGGCCTTCCCTGACCATCCAATCTAAAGCAGCTTCCTTATTCCTACCAACTCACTCCATTACATTTATCTTTTATTTTGTTAATAACTCTCATTGCGTCCCATTACTTTCTTCTGTATTTGCTTGTTGCCCATCCCTACCTCTTTCCCAAACACACTTATCAAAACACCATGAAGACAAAAAGGTATTGGCGCTCACCACTTGTTTATCCAGAGCCAGATGCCTGTCCAAAGTAGATGCACACCTGCCAAGTCCTATGCCTAACCAGGTCCAATGAATTCCTTTAGAAAGCTCTTCCTCTCAGCTGACCCAGAATACCAGCTGCTATACTGGTGTATAGGCTTTCACACTTTCAGACAAGGTGTCTATATGTTATAAATTTATTTTCTCTAAGCAGAATTTATATAACCTACTCATTATTTTGAATAGGATCTTATTCAGTATACCTTATTGGTATTTTTCAGTAAACCTTGGTATAAGGCACACAGCTAAGTGAATGCCCCCACATACCTGCAAGAGAGTGGCTAGATGCCTTTCTTACCCACAGGGATGGTTTCAAAGAAACCTTTTACACTCACTCCCATATACACACATACATAAAGGAAAGCTCACGTTTGCATTCCAGATCATCTCCAGGAGGAGGGAGAAGAACGACTCTTTTAAAAGAGCAAACCTAAAATTATAATGCTCTTGAAAACATTGGCAGTTAACATTTACTGTGAAGAAAGCCACAAACCCAGACCAAAGATAGCTGAGTGGCATCTTAAATTGAAGATAGTTTTTAAGTCAAAGCTTAGAAAGTCTCTTGCAAATCTATTTAATTCCCCCACAGAATAAAATATGGTACAGCTTCTCAGGAGGTCCGGTAGAGGCTTTCCTCTAGCATTAGAACAGATCCTTCTTTGATCAAGGATTAGATGAAGTCATTGGTGTGAATTTACTAGGCATATATTTTTTCATGTATAACAGAATATGTCAACACTGGAATCACACTCAGTACTAAGATGCACACACTAAGAGGTTCAGGAAAATGAGAATGACTCCCAGCTTCCATCTCACATTTACTAAGAGGTATGTATTCATTGAGGGGACTGTCTAACAGAATGGTCTATATTATTTAAATCAGTACTTCCTACTCTCACTTTTTTGGCCAATTCTGTGTGATTAAACTGGCAAAAGTTCACTGTACACAAGATGCAACTCAATTATATTTAAGATCACTCATTTATGTCATAAAGTCTTTCTCAATAAACAAAAGATGCCAGTCCTACAGAACTGTATCATTTCACATAGACCTCATTAAAGCAGTCTATCAACAATATAGACAGATTATTATATTCAGGGAAGTTCCCTCAAGAATCACCTTAGAAGTTTAATTTTAAAAAACAAAATGAAACAAGCAAACAAGCCAGTACTGAGTCTTTCTATGGTATAGTTAAACTTATAATATTTTATACATATTTTTTGGAAGTAGCCTTGATATAAATCCCAAGAAAAGGAAAAAAGCAAAGTACACATTTCTGTAAGTGTAGTGATGATTAATTTTATGTATCAACTTGACTGGGCCACGGGGTGCCCAGATATTTGGTCAAACTTTATTCTGAGTGTGGCTGTAAGGGTGCTTTGCACACATTTTTAATATTTAAATCAATAGATGTAGTAAAGCAGATTGCCCTCCCTAATGTAGGTGGACTTCATCCAATCAGTGGAAGGTCTGATTAAGACAAAAAAAAGCTGACCCTCATGCAAGAAAGAGGAAACTCCTCTTACCTGATAGTCATCAGCTGGGACACTGGTTGTGTCCTAACTGAAACACTGGCTCTTCCCGGGACTCAAGCCTGTTGACCATTGGACAGAAACTACACCAATGGGTCTCCTGGGTCTCTAGCTTGCCAATGCCAGATCTGGGGACTTGTCAGCCTCCATAGTCACACGAGCCAACTTCTTATAATAAATCTCTTTCTATACATATGGATACACACATCCTACTGATTCTGTTTCTCTGGAGAACCCTGACTAATACAAGCATTAAACCCAAATCAAAACCCAAATACAAGTATTAAACCCAAACCTAAATCCAAAGATGAACAACTTTCTTCATCAGGTTGGCACCTAACTGCATGACTCTTTATGAAGTATGTAATATTTTTTTCATGAGCTGCCATATGTCAATGTCATTCCATCAGTCATTCTAGAACTCTTTTAGGCACTTAAAACTTTGTTTATTATATTAAAATTTAATGTATCAAGAAAGGATATAATGAGACTAAACCGAAAAGAGTAGTTAGTAATGACAAATACAAGGCAGTCTTGAAATAAAGAAATATTCCACTGTAATCTCAGTAGTTTGGGAGGCCAAAGCAGGAATGCCGCTTGAGGCCAGGAGTTTGAGACAAGCCTGAGCAGCATAGTGAGACCCTATGCCCTAAAATTCAAATTTTTTCAAAAAAGAAATATTCCATTTTTTCAATAAAAATATTAAACAAGTTTCAAAAGGCAGAATGGCCCATTTATACATATAAACATGTAGGGATATGAAAAATGTAGCTAAATATCTACCTATACTTTTTATTTCATTAATTTAATTGGATGTTTAAAAACATGCACTTTACTCAAATTCTTATGTGAGCATCTCAACACATGCTTTCTTCAAATTCTGATGTGAGCATCTCCACCATATAAGAGCCTCCTTTTTAGCCCTCCAACTGAGTTTTCTTCCCTTGGTTCAAGACAGGACACTCCTTGAATCATGTATGATGGTGTTTCTGAAAGTTATCTCTAAAGGCACAAGTATCTCTTTATATAATATTAGCAGCTTTTTCTTCTAAATAAAAATATTTATTTGAACAGGCATATATTTTGATGTCTACAATGTATCTGTCTCTTGTATTGCTTTTTAAATAGATTTTCAAAATCGCCGTTTGGAACAACATCCGATACTTGGAATTGTGAAGTCATAGCCCCTGGAATCATGACTAACTGTTCGATGTCCTTGCTCCTCTTTTATGGATCCTAGCAGGAGACCTTCATGAGCAACCAAAGCAAACCTTGGGTGAAGCCACTTCAGCCCATTGTGACTTTGTAAAGCAGTACTTGAAAGGACCCAAATATAAAGCAAGGTCATCTCTTCTGAGGGATAATAAATTCAGGGGAAAGCAAACCTCACCTTTGTATTTGAGGATATGTGGTGTATTTTAGGGCAATTCTGCCTTTAAGATAAAGTGCCAGCTGACTTAATGGCAGTTGTGATCTCTGTTTCATTTCATCTTTTATCTAATGATCCATTAGTTAGTAAACCTGCAAATCCTAAAAGAAACATAAGTACTCTTTCTTTGCAGTGTAATCACCAACAATAAAGACTTATTTTTTGCATTAACATTCAACTGCAATGTATTTAAATGTTCCACATACAGAAAAACACCTGATTTTTCCCAAGATTTGTTAAACATAGTCCCTTTGTTGTCCTCAGTAACACTGCAAAGATGTCTTCATATAAAACTTAATTTGAGTCCTGATTACCTTACTGTGAAAAACCATAAAAACCAGACAAAGTAAGCATAATATCCAAATACCTAAAAAATAATACCCAGGTTGAAGGAAGTATAGATACTCAGATTCACCAGTGGGACTAGAATGTAAACTTCTCATGTTTTGAGTCCTCCAAATCATCCGGCCACCTGGGTATCATATCCTACAAGCATGTAGTAACACTGATTAGAGTAAGCTCAAATGTTCCAACACCAGGACATTTCAAGGCCACATCAGACCAACTATATTTTTCACTTCCTCTCCTTCCCTAACTTTTCTCATACAAAGTTTCTTGTATTTCCTTTGGCACTTAGTAATACTTACATGCATCTTCACTGTCTTATTCAGTGTTTCTAGGTTTGGAAGGTGTATCACCTGGGATTGCTTTCAGCTGCATTAATTGCAGTCTAGCTAACCAACAGCCCAACAGTGATTTAAATACAGAAAGCTTTCTTTTCTGGATATGCATGTGTGCGTGTTTTGTTTTTCATGCAACAAGATGTCTGAAGGTATAATCTGACACTGAACTGGTATCTCATGGTATCATGAATGCCCAAGGCTTCTTCTATTTTTTTTTTTTTTTTTCTCTGCTGTCTTTCAGTGAGGGTTTCACTTTCATTGTCATAGATGGCTGCTGGATCTCCAAGTTTGACACACCCTACCTAGGCAAGAAGAGGGGAAAGGCAAAGGGGAAAGATGATACCAGCCAAGTCGGTCCCTTTCTAAAAGCTTTCCAGAAAGTTCCATTCAGTGACTTCCACATACATCTGCCCAGCAACAAATGGGTCATACAGTCTTTCCTAACTGTAAGAGAGTGTGGGAAGCTGGATATGAGCTGAGCATTGCTGCTCCAAACAAAATAAGATTTCTGTTAGGAAAGAATGGATGGAAAGTGGATCTTAGGAAGGGAACAACCAATGCCTGCCAAACACAAGTATCTGTGGTGAGCAGACATGGCTAAGTCCTCTACATATCTAGGGAGGTTCAGGGAATTACTCAAGATCACTTCTGTGCCAGGGAACTAGGGAGTCAGTCATCTCATTTGCTTTCATTTCCTCATCTCTGAAATTTCCTACTATAGTATTCCTCTTATACCACCATTTAGAACTGTTACGGTTTTCTGTTCTTAATCCAAATGTGACAAAATGTATTCTCCTTATTCTCTGATAACAAAACCCAAATTCTGATGGGAAGTGTGTGCTTAGCCTTGGATAATGAATAATGACTGGTCTAAGCCAATCATGGCAATGCTATTTTCTTTTGCCATTGATTGGTATTCAGTAGTAGGCATGTGACCTAGATCTAACCAATGAGCGGAAATACACTGGGGGGCTCATGAAAGATTTTCACCTTTGGTAAAAAGTCATAGTTGCAAGAGGAGAAAGCCTTTTCTTCATATGCCTCTTCTTTCCTGTTTTAGATGCTGTCATACTAACGCTTTGTGCTTAGAGCTGTAGAAGCCATCTTATGACCATGAGGCAATAGCCAAAAGAGGAAAGAGCTTGAATATGAAAGACACTGGGTCCTTTATGACATCACTGAGTTGTCAAACTAACTATGAGATCCTCTACCTCCTGTTTTCTCATAGTAATAAATATCCCTATGATTTCAGGACTATCACTTTAATTTTCTGATACAGGCAGCTGAAAGCATTCAGAACTCACATGCTATCTTAACATCATCTTCCATGTGTTATAGGCCAAGAGTACGTTCAAGAGTAACTACAAAACTACATTCATTGTTGTATCCCTGTGGCACTCCCTTAGAGTTCTAGTGTTCTGTAGTGTACTTTCCACAGCCTAGAAGGATATACGTTTCCCTCTCTCCAGCCCTAAGGAACTCTTAATTTAAGACTGACAAGATGAATGAGTTAGAATGAGGGTGAATCCAATCCAAAAGAAGTAACAACAAGCAAGAAAAGCAAGGAACCTTGTAAACACCCATGTTATGGAGTGTGAGAGTGTAAGCTTAAGGAGGCTTTTATTTTGGGGAGAGATGCATCACCTCTGTTTGAATGAGAGAAATTAAGTTGTAATTATGATGGTGTTTCAGTTAAAGTATTTGATGTAGAGGACAAGGAGACCATTCCCAAATGTTATTTAGCAAAGAATATGGAGGAGAGGCAGAAGACTGTGATGGAAAATGTTCAGAGGCCATCAACCAAAATGGTAATGCATTCGAGGCAGATAAAGGTGCTTCTTGCTAGATAGAGGTGGGGTGAGCCCTAACATACGTCTTCAAAATTGCAAAAGGCACAGATTTGGGGGGAAAAGGGGGTGGATTCACCAAATCTCAGAATAGCAGAATGGCAATAACCCTAATGCAAGGCTTCCAGTCTTCCTCAGTTTAACTCCTTTTGCATACTGCAGCCAAAGAGATTTTTTAAAAAATGAAGATCACTCAGACTGTGTCCTCTTCCTCTTAATCTCCCCAGAGGAAGAAAAAAACAATCATCAATGGCAAAGGGCAGTTGTAGTGAAGCAACACCAAGAACCAGCTTCCTGCTCAGGAGAGAACACTGCATGTCTTCCTGTAGTTTCCATGCTCTACACACTTGGGGAAACTCCTTTAAGTAATGAACCACAGAAATGACCCCTGAAAGTATAGTCTTCAAAGTGATCTTTTAAAGATTCAAATATTTCCTGTTCCCCCACTGCCCAGAGATCTTCAGTGGCTCACTACTGCTTCCATGATAAGATCCTAAAACCTTGTCACAATCCACAAGGCCTTCATCATCTGCCCCTGCCTGCCTCACTGTCTTTATCTCCCACCACACTCTGCCTTCTCTACGCTCCCACCTGCCATCTTCTTTCAGGGCCTGGACCCTAATGTACTCTCTCAGGCCTCAAAACCATGTAACATCCTGGACTTCCTCTTCACTGGTCTAATGCCTACTCATACTTGGCTTCTGAGATTATACTTCACTCCACGTGGAGATTATCCTCAACCATGCTCCACTCCAAAACCAGGTTACCTTCCCAATGTGATATACTTGCCCTAGCACTCTGCTTCCTTTTTTATAATACTCATCACGCTTGTGATTGACTGACTCTCTTCTCCTTTACATTGTAAGATCCATAAAGGCAAGGACCATGTCTGTCTCTTTCTGATGTATAATAAGCCTCAATATACATACAATTAATGGTCAGGTATAATTTACCATTGTGTAGATGCCATCTTGGGAGGGGGGCTTCTGATAGTTCAAGGGCATGTATGAAAAACAGACTCATGGTAAAATAATAAGAATATTAAAAAGTTACTCAGAGTGGTTTAACGGCTGGGAATACCTTTTACTATTTTACTTAGACATCAACGGAAAAATCAGTGTCCTCCCTATCATGACCCATGATTTTGTACAACTGAGTTTAGAGCACAAGCTAAGGTATCAGACAGCATTTGACAGCCCAGCTTCACTACTTATCAGCTGTGTGAGGTGATATAATCCCTCTAATCCCTATAAACCTTAGTTTCCTTGGCCGGGCGCGGTGGCTCAAGCCTGTAATCCCAGCACTTTGGGAGGCCGAGACGGGCGGATCACGAGGTCAGGAGATCGAGACCATCCTGGCTAACACGGTGAAACCCCGTCTCTACTAAAAATACAAAAAACTAGCCGGGCGAGGTGGCGGGCGCCTGTAGTCCCAGCTGCTCGGGAGGCTGAGGCAGGAGAATGGCGTGAACCCGGGAGGCGGAGCTTGCAGTGAGCTGAGATCCGGCCACTGCACTCCAGTCCGGGCGACAGAGCAAGACACCGCCTCAAAAAAAAATAAATAAAAAATAAAAAATAAAAAAACCTTAGTTTCCTCATCTTTAAAATGGGGATAATGACAAAAGCTTTTCAATAAGGGTTTGTGAGGATTAAATGAGATAATACATAGAAAACTTTCATCCCAGTGTTTGCCACAGAGTTAGCATGCAATAAATGTTAGCAAGAATTCTTTATTGTTCTGCCCATCAACATCTGAGGCAGAATATAAATACAACTGGTGCTGGTGCTGGGCCTGGTGGGATGCCGAAGTGGGAGGACTGCTTCAGGCCAGGAGTTCAACAACTCCTGTTGTGGGCAACAAAGCAAGACTCCATCTCTACAAAAAAATGAAAAAAAAAAAAAATAAGTGGGTATAATGATGTATGCCTGTAGTCCTACTTACTTGGGAGGCTGAGGCAGGAGGATCAACTGAGCCCAGGAGTTCAAGGCTGCAGTGAGTGATAATCATGCCTCTATGCTCCAGCCTGGGCATAAGAGCAAGATTCCATCTCTTAAAAAGAAAAATAAGTCAACTGGGTCACTAGCCTGTAAGAGTTTAACAATTGTTAGGTAGTATTACTATGGGTGTTATTGTTTTTGTCATTTGTGGCAAAAAGTACTAGCGCTCACCTGAATACACGACTTCCTTATGATCAGGTATGTTCCTGTTTGTCTTGGCCACTACTCCAGCTCAGTGCCTAGCATGGTGCTTGACACATGGTGTGTATGTAACGAACACTTAATGAGTACTTAAAGATCTAACCAATACGATGATGCAGATTCTCTTGTAAGCAAATGAATAGAGAAAGGCAGTATTCTGCAGAGAAGGAAACAGGAAAAAAGAACAGGCTTGATTTTACTAAAAAGAAAAACACATTTTTAAGCAGTAAAATTAGAAGTTCCCACTTCAAGGCCACAAAATAGATAACTCATTGAAAATTGTGTGCTATAACATGGTCAAAGCAGAGGCCCACAATGAAGGTAGCAGCATTCAGAACCATCACATCTATGGTCAACTTTCAGACCCTGAAAGTCGATTAAAACATTCCAGGGAACTGCTGCACTTTCATCCTAAAGGAAGATTCTGAACTTTGTTCACATATTACACCCATTCATATTGCTTTGTCTACCAGTGTGGCCTTTTATGAAGTGAGGGCTTCTTTCTTCTACCTTGCTCCATGGCAATCAAAGCCAAAATGCTTTCCACCCTTAAAAGGAAGTTTTGGTAAGTGCCTTATTATAACTATCACATATGACACCAAGCTCACCACTAATCGGAGAGAGATGAGAATGAATTACTTAAATAGGACAGAAATAGCCATTCACTTCAAGAAGGCCCAGTTTCTTGAAAGTCTGTGGCATTGAGACTATTTAGAGTTTGCTGTCAAGATTCCTAGCAGTGCTCATTACCTTGGCTAGCAATCCCTCTGGACTACAGAAAACTTATTTGAAATATATATAATCACAGGCTGCAATGCCTAAGTGCAACAGCATGATTTAAAAGCACCATGATAGTGTTCCCCCAGGACATTCATCTCTCCCTGTCTATTCATCTGTGATCCAGACAAAAACTTGGAGGCAAGCTATGTATTGATATTCCCTAAAAAGGATTTCAGCAGCTCTTTAGGAAGAATTGTTTTAGTGGTTCTGGAAGTCTAGAACATTCTGCATTTGTGGTATTTATGGGTTTTGTTTCTATTTCATAAAAATAAAGCCCCACTAAGAGCAGTATTGAATTCCGGTCCTAATGAGAGGATAGAGTAGTGGTTAAGCACATGTTCTTTGGAATGAAGCAGACCGGTATTCATCTCTGGGCTCCCCATAGACCTCTTCATAAACTTAGACAAAGTATTCAACCTTTTTGAGCCTCAGCTATACCAGGTAAATTACTACGCATGCATGGAAGAAGCTAATAAATGTTAGATGTTAATGGTATTAATATTGTTTTGCTGCTGTTGTCAGTTTTTCTAGCAGAGATTATTAGTATTCACCCATGCAGACAGGTAGACCGCATTTCCACCCACGGACACGGGTAGACCGCATTTCCACCCAGGCACACAGGTAGACGCATTTCCAAGCTTCAATGGAGTTAGGTGGGTCCAATTGACTGAGTTCTGATGAATGGAATGCGGCAGAAGTGATGTACACCCTTTCCTGGATGGGCCTACAGAAATCTTCCAGACTCCACTTTTTCCTTTTCCCTTCTCAGGCACCCTGAAGGCTACTTGTTAAAGAATTTAGAGCCACAAGATGGAAAGAACCTGGATCCTACCTAAGAACCTCCTAGGAGAGCCACCCTTCAGAAACATTTGCAGAGGACTCTGAATAAGATTTTTTAAAAATTTTATTTATTTATTTATTTATTTTTTGCCGAGCATGGTGGCTCACGCCTGTAATCCCAGCACTTTGGGAGGCTGAGGTGGGTGGGTCATTTAAGGTCAGGAGTTCAGACTAGCCTGGCCAAGATGGTGAAACCCTGTCTCTACTAAAACTACAAAAATTAGCCAGATGTGGTGGTGCATGCCTGTAATCCCAGCTACTCGGGAAGCTGAGGTAGGAGAATTGCTTGAACCTGTGAGGCAGCGGTTGCAGTGAGCCAAGATTGTACCATTGCACTCACTCCAGCCTGGGTGAAGAAGTGAGACTCCATCTCAAAAAACAAAAAACAAACAAACAAAAGAAAACCAGATAAATATCTTACACATATGATATATATCATATATCTTTTTTTTTTCAGTTAAGCTACTGGGGTTTGACAAAGCTCATTAGAGCAGTTAGCCTACTTCAGGGTTTCTCAGCCTGGGTACTACTGATATTTTGAACTACAGAATTCTTTGTTATGGAGGGCTGTCCTATGCATTGTAGGGTGTTGAGCAGCATCCCTGGCCTCTATCCACTAGATGCCAGTTGTAACCTCTACAGTAGCCATGACAACCAAAACTATCTCCTGACATTGCCAAATGTCACCTGCAAAATAACCTCTGATTGAGAACCACCAGCCCACATTGACCAAACCATCACCATCATTGCTATCACTGCCATCATCAGTATTGATAGTCTAGTCTCTCATGTTCCCCTTGAAATCACTGCAAAAGGACCCAAACTTCCAAAAGAGGTCCAGCCCAGTTTTCTTAGGAGAAAAAAGTGAAAAGACACTAAAATTTGAGAAAAGGTAAGGGATCAAGCCATAAACCCAAAGTTATAGGAGACTGAAAAACAAAGTAAGAACCAAAATAAATATAATCATTTTTTTTAAAAAGCTGGTTTGTGTAGTCCCAGCTGCTCGGGAGGCTGAGGCAGGAGGATGGTATGAACCCGGGAGGCAGAGCTTGCAGTGAGCTGAGACCGTGCCACCACACTGGGCATCAGAGCAAGACTCGGTCTCAAAAAAAAAAAAAAAAAGCTGGTTTGATCACTTTGGTAACCTACAATAAAATGATTAAAACAAAAACAAACCCAAATATCTGGGTCTAGGAATTTCCATGTGTCTAACAAATGTTTGTAGAATATCTACCATGAGATAAGCAAGGACTGGGCTGAGTATAACTTGGTAAATAAAACAGATATAATCACCACCGTCATAGAGATGAAAGGTAAATAAAAATATGGAGTTTGTGTATGTGTGTGTGTGTGTGTGTTTTGAGACAGGGTCTTGTTCTATTGTTCAGGCTGGAGTGCAACAGTGAGATCATAGCTCACTGCAGCCTTGAACTCCTGGGCTCAAGTGATCATCCGTACTAGCTAGGACTACAGGTTTGCACCACCATGCCCAGCTAATTTTTGTATTTTTTTTTAAAAGGAGATAGGGTCTCACTTTGTTGCCCAGGCTGGTCTCAAACTCCTGGCCTCAAGGAATTCCCTTGCCTAGGCCTCCCAAAGTGCTGTTATTACAGTCATGTACCATTATACCCAGCCGAAATATGATGGATTTTTTGAACAGCTTAAACATAGTCATTAATTGACCATTGCAATAGGCAGACTTCTAAAGATGTCCCTGCAAGATTCCCATCCCTGGCCTGGGTATGGTGGCTCACGCCTGTAATTCCAACACTTTGGGAGGCTGAGGCAGGTGGGTCACTTGAGGTCAGGAGTTGAAGACCAGCCTGGCCAACATGGTGAAACCCCGTCTCTACTAAAAATACAAAACTTAGCCAGGAGTGGTGGTGAGTGCCTGTAATCCCAGCTACTTGGGAGGCTGAGGCAGGAGAATTGCTTGAACCCAGGAGGCAGAGGTTGCAGTGAGCCAAGACTGCGCCATTGCATTCCAGCTTGGGCAACAGAGTGAAACTCCTTCTCAAAAAAACAAACAAAAATAGATTCCCATCCCTGGTTATCTAACTAGAAACTAAATTAGGTGCTATCATGAAGACACTTAGCAGACGTATCAAGGTGACTAGTCAACCGACTTTAACACAGGAAGGTTATCTTGAATTATCTGGGTATGCCTACCCTAGTCACACGAGGTTGTAAAAGCATAAGTGGAAGGTGGAAGAATCAGTCAGAGTGAGAAAGCAGAAGAGGATGCAGGAGCTATGCTGCAGAGGGAACGTCAGATTCCAAGCACAAGAAAGAAAAACATAAGATGCATCATTGATGGTTCTAAAATGTAGGAGGCTCCGTGTGAGCATCAGAAAGAGGCCTGAGGGAGCTTAGGGTGAATCGCTGCCTAACAGCCCGAAAGAAAATAGGGACTTCAGTCCTACAACCACGAAGAACTGAATTCTGCCAATAACCTGAATGAGTTTGGAAGTAGGTTTTTCCGCAGTCTCCACTAAGAAACACAGCACTGCTGACACCTTGATTTTAGCCCAGTGAGACTTGTATCAGGCTTCTGACCTCCAGATAATAAATATGTGTTGTTTTAAGTCACTAAATTCATCATAATTTGTTATGGCAGCAATAGAAGACTAATAAACCATTATGCATTAAATTTCACAGAAGAGAAAGGGTTTATCAATCTCAGGTTTACTAAACACTTAATGGGTGCTCATTAGTGGAATAAATTAATGCACTCATATTTCCATTCATTTATTAAAAATATGTATAAAGCACCTCCTCTTTGACAGTCCCTGGGTGAGGTATTAAGGATACAATAGTGAAACAGATATTATCCTCTGTTTCTAACAGCTCTTAATGGAAGTGGAGGACAGAAACATGTACATTCAACAATAATGCAGAGAACATAATAAAGGTATTAACATCACCATTATAAAAGTATAAGTAAAAGTATGAATAAGGGAGTAGAGAATAATAATTACAGCTGACATCTATTGAGTACTTGTCTCACTTCCCTTCACAACAAGCCTATGAGACTGTATTAGTCCATTTTCATACTGCTATGAAGAAATACCAGAGATGGGATAATTTATAAAGAAAAAGAGGTTTAATGGACTCACAGTTCCACATGGCTGAGAAGGCCTCACAATCATGGTGGAAGGTGAAGGAGGAGTAAAGATACATATCACATGGTGGCAGGCAAGAGGGCATGTGCAGAAGAACTGCCCTTTATAAAACCATCAGATCTCGTGAGACTTAATCATGAGAACAGCATGGGAAAAACCTGCCCCCATGATTCAATTACCTCCTACCCACTGGGTCCCTCCCATGACACGTGGGGATTATGGTAGGTACAATTCAAGATGAGATTTGGGTAGGGACACAGCCAAACCATAGCAGAGACAGACCCAAGACGCATACCATCTTGCAGATGAAGAAGCTGAGGTATGGGCAGGTGAAGAAAGCAGCCTAAAATTACTATCTGTAAGTGGTGGAGCTGGAATTTTAACACAGGAGGTCCAACTTTAGAGCCCATTGTTTTAAACACTTCATTGTGTTGTCTCTCATTGCAGAAGGGTGAGGAGGTCTCACAAAAGGGCTGAGATTTGGAATGAATACCTTTACCAAGAAAAGGAGAAGCCAGTAGAAGAAACCACATTGGTAAAGCCAGAGATTCAGGAAGAAGGTGGATGGTGTGGCATATTCTGGAATAGGGCCCTGTATTGGCAAGGAGGGGTAGCAGATGAGGTCGCAGGCTAAGTTGTCCTGACTTGAAAGACTTGAACCTCTCAGTCGTTTGAATTTCATTCTAAAGCTATCAAAAGAATCTATTCAAGAGCATAAGGTAAATCACCTTCAGCAACTCGCGTATCATTTTTAACATTGTTTTAGGGGATATTAGTAGACACCCTTAGGGACCCAGTGTATAGCCCTCAAGTATAATGACACTTATTAATAATACAACTTAGAAAACACCCTTTGAAAATACATCAAAACCCTAAAAGATTCGATTAACTCCAAGGAAATGAGGATAAAGGGCAGATGCATCTAAGAATCCAGCTGCCTTCTATCTACAAAGCTCTTCATATCCACAACCACAGAGACACTACTCAACTTCTGAATCGCCTTAGTTCACAATACAATCGAAATAAATCATAATAAAATAAAATAGGGAATAAATCTACATGTTGGCTTTGAGAAAAATTTTCAATAGCAACAAACCAACTGCTCAAATAAGGACCCCCCAAAATAAATAAATAAGGTACATAAGAGGGAAGGCACGTGCTGACCAAAAAATTCAAAAATTCTCCCATTTCTGTCTGATGTTGAAAAAATCATAGGTATTTGGCATTTTAGCCTATGCTGTTGAATGTGGTGGCCACTAATTATATGTGGCTATTTAAATTTAAATAAGGTAAAATTAAATAAATTTATTTTCTCAGTCCCATTAGCCCATTTCAAGTGCTCAACAGCCATATGAGGCCAGTGGCCAGTCAGCACATGTATCAGACATGTCCATCATTGCAGGAATATTTGTTGGGAAAAAAAATGAACTACTTATTTAGATAAAAGTAGTGATTTGTTAGACATGCCTAATAAAATTCAGTTTATTTTAAAATTGTGTAATTAAATTCAGACTTATGAGAGTCTGAATTTTCATTTTAATCATCTGTATGTATTTCATTCCTCTTAGTATGAAGAGATTCCATACCAAGAGACACTCTATGGAGACAGGACCCAGTTTGTACTAGGCCCCAGCTCTATCTGGGGCTCTGTGCTAGGCATTTCGTATCTGTTATGCTACTTAAGGCTCATGACGCCCTGTGAGACAGGCATGCTTATTCTCATTTTTCCCTAAAAGCGAGGGCTGTGACAAGGCTGAAGCAAAGAGAGGGCACATCTTTTCAGGGATAACACTTGAGAAACATCTATTTCTTCTTAAGTAGCTCTACTGCTACTCAGAGAAGTAGAATATGTAGACCGGACAGTTAAGTTTTCCATGGATAGGATTTACTTAAAGGGAGATCGGATTTCTTTCACACACAATTGTAGATTTTTAAAAACTTGTCAAAATTCGCCTGTTCTAGCAGCAGCTAAGAAGTGACTCGGGGAAGCATTCAACAAGTAGGAAAGAAGAAGTCTGCTCAGATGGAGGCCCTGAATCAGAGGTGCCTGTCATCTGTTCCCAAAGGCTCCAAACTCCTGCCACAAATAGACTGAGGGTTCCTCTTTCTATAACTTCTTCTCTTCAGTCTCTGGAAGGAATGTACTTGATATTTATTTTTAATCTGAGTCTCCTTCTACAAAAATGTAGAGGATGTGGTACCCAGCCCCTAAAGTTTTGCCTCTTGGTATTCACACTTGTGAAGTCATTTTCCATGTGGAAGAGGGCTGACCTGTGTAAGCAATAAGATGTTGCAGAAATGTATGACTTCTGTGGCTAGGTCAGAAGAGCCATGAGTCCTTAAAGCTTTCACCCTGTTCTCTGTCTTGAATGGCTGTCTCTGGAGGAAGCCAGTCACTATACTATGAAGTTACTCAAGCAGCCAGGGGAGAGGCCCCCATGGGGAGGAACTGAGGCCTCCCTCCAATGCTCTCCATCAAGCTGCCAGGCACGCAGTACCTTAGAAGTGGATCTTACAGTCGCAGTCAAGTCTTCAGATGACTGTAGAGCCAGAACGACCCCACTAAGCCTGTCCCAAGTTCCTAACTCACCAAAATAACATGAGACAGTAAATGTTTACTGCAGTTTTAAGCAGTTGAGTTTTGGCATAATTTGTTATGCAGCAATAGGTAACTAACCCAGAGGGTTTTTCCAGCTTTGCCTATGGACAAGCCTACAGATGAGACAAGCTACTTTATATATTTAGTTCTCTCTCTCATAATTATCAGGAGATATAATTATCTTACCATCCAGGTTGTAAGATTCTTGCATCACAAGCACCAAGTCATCCATTATTGCAGTCTCCCTTCCCATGCTTGATGAGTAACTGGGTTCCTGTGATTTTTCCTCTTTTCTTTCCCCATTCACTGTTGAAATTGTTTGCCTCAACTATTGGGTCCCTTCTCTTCAGTTTGCCTCCTTTTCTTTTCCTCCTACATGAGCAGAAGCCAGGAAATTGAAGGTATTCGATCACAAAGTGTCCATGACCCTCAGCAACATGAGCCTACAATAGTCTTTTTAATGACCAGAAGAAGATTGTGAGGACTCTTAATTAATTTGTTATGAACACCCACTCCCATAAGGAAGCTGCTATGCATTTGTGGAAAAGATTAAATAAAATTAGTAAATTTGCTTATTATCTATTTCCTGCCCTTTGAACACAAGCTTTACCCATAAACTACATTTATTACACACTAACTGAATATGCAAGGCACTATGGGTAATGCAAAAAATATAGCTTGTCTGTTTTCAAGGTACTCATAAGTAAATATAGGAGACATCACAAAGATGCAAATGTGTATTCATATTCACATATATGCATAAGTAGACATTTACATATCAAAGACAGTGAAGGCTAAGGGCCAAATGAATGGTACACACAAGTGTTAACAGATCTTCAAAAGAAGATGTTATGGCTGTGAGCTGAATTGATCAGGGCAGCCTTTATGCAGGAACAAAGTCTTAACAAGGTTTAAGCATGGCAGATATTATTACAGATACCACTAGTTTCATCCAATTCTCCTTTGGCCTGAACATAGAGACTCCTGCACATCTCAGCCTTTTATGAGTGGGCAGGATCATGTGACTAGCTCTACTTAGTGGGGCATGAGAAAAAGTAACATGTTTCATTTCCTAAGTCAAAGAAAAAACTATGTTTAATTCTCCAATCTTTCTCCCCCAGAAAGTTCACATGCTCTGGGTTAACTATAGGATGTTAGTGGCTCCCTCAGCCTGGGTCTCTCTGAATGACTATAATAAGCAGAGCCCCCTGACAACTTTTGTTGGGCATGTTCTATTAGCAAGAACTAAACCTTTCTTTGTGATAGGCCATGGTGATCTGGGGACTCATTTGTTATTGCGGCATAACTAAAGTCTCTCCTAACTAAAACAGAGATTCCCAAACGTGGAGAAATGCAGAGAGCAGTAGAAGTAGCTTATAAGTCATGTCTTACATGACCTTTCCCAATGACAAACCTGTGTGCTCACCAAGACATAGCTTGTTATGACATATCTGAATACAACTGAAGGTTTTTAAATAAAAACATAAGAAGGTTGGAAAGGCAGCAGAATGAGCTACTGCCTGTGGATGATCATTACAGATCTCAGAATAACAGGATTATTGATGCCTTGGCCAGAAGCATTCCTTTCCCTCCGTTTTCTTTTTCTATGAGATTGCAAGCCATATATTTCCATCTGGAAAACAGTATTTCATAACCTGTAAACCTAACATGAGTTCTGTGAAACCCTCGTCTACAGTTGAATGTCCAAAAATAAAGACTTGGAATTCCTTCAAAGCTATCCCATTTTACAGGGCAATGATTTCTCTCTCTACCAAGAAAGTGTTCCTGCTTGATAGATTCCCCTCTCTTGCTGTATATTACACTTACTGCTCTATGCCTGTCACTCCCTATTCTCTTCCTAGTTGTTTGTGCCTTATTAAATTCCACACCTTGAAACAACCAATAAGAATCGCAAAGTCTCAAGAAGCCCTTTCTCATACAATCAGAGCTCCTTTTTTATCTAGGAATACATTATCTTTTCCAATCAATTCATGAGTGGGATGCCTTGACAATTTACTCTCTTTGTAACATGTTGTTTCTGAATGAGTAGCAAATGGTCTTCAATGAGGATATGGTGACACATTTTAGCTAAACTGTTTCATACCAACATTAACTCCCCTGTTACTTTCTCAAATCAAGCTTCTTTGAAATTGATTTGCAAATAGAATTTAGGAGTCTAAAGACACAATCAAATAGCTGTTTCTGTCTATTATTCTCAAAGCGAAGCTGCAGGCCGTAATCTCAGGACATGCATGAAAATATCAAGTAGCAACTCAAAGGCCCATTTCGGCTTCAAATACCTTTGAATATTCATGGATTTGAGGAGCAGAGTGGGATAGCAGGGGAATGGAAGAGGAGGCTTCTCAGAAACTTAAGTATCTACATTTTAGAATGTTTCAGTCTTTGGCCTTTTAACACTGTAGTACAGCCTGGCTTCTGTCATTTTGAAGGGATTTCCCAGCTTAACCAAATCCCAAGGAACCGACCTCAGATTGGTCTCTTATCTAAGGAAATATTCTGACAACACAACAGGAAGGATTTGGAAAATTTAATGAAGATTTTGAAATACCCCTAACACAACTTAATTTGAAGGTAATACCTATTTCACCCAAATCTCCTAACCCCCTGTGGAAGATCAGTTCTAATTTTTGAGGGCAATTATTCATGTGTTATTGGCTTGAAGTACAGAATATATTAGTAAGTCTCTTCAGTTCTAAGTAACAGAAACCAAATCAGGGTAGGTTAAAATTGAAGGGGCATCATTAGAAGGGTCCAAGAGGGTCTCAAGGACTCAGAGGCAAAGATGCAGCCAGTTCCCCCCAGTGCCGGGAACCAAAAGGTGGGCAGGAATTCAGGGAATACAGCCCTCTTCTTTCCCTGCTTCTCAGTTTTCATAGGGAAATATGGTTGTCCACAGATCTCAGGTTTACCTGTCATAGTTCTAGCCACATGCAAGGAATGACTGCCTATCTCTGAATTCCAAATTTCAGAAAGTGAGACCTTGGGGTGGGAGGCGGGGCATGCTCGGATTCGGTGTCTAACTCTAATTCAAACAACTTTTGCCACAAAGCCATACAGTGGCCAAATATGTTTCTAAGGCCCAAGGGACCACTCTTACAAAGACGGAGGATGGTTCACTAGAACGAATACATGCTTTCTAGACTTCAGAGCCACCCCAGAAGTGCCAAGATAAATAATAGGGAGCCAGAGTTTAAGCAATGGCCACCATCACTGCAAGTTGTCTCATCTAACTTCTCCCTTTATAGGAGTTGATATGACTTCAAATACTCATGTCTGACACCAACAAAGAGGGATGTCTGTTCTTGAGCTCTTTTTCTTGGTTCCCAAGGGGCCCTCAATACCTTGCTTTACCATTTAGTGTGGATTCTGACAAAAGAACAAATTAAGATATTTTATTTGATTTTTAATTTTTCCTTATAAAGACTTGCAATTAATATTGTGGGTACCTAGAAATAATCCACCATAGTGCACAACACAATCTGTTGACTTACCTTCGCTTCCATTTTCCTTCTTGGTCTGACATATAAATTCACCTTGCTCCTCAATTCTGTCACCTACTATTTTCAGCATGTATGAGCAAGAGTAAAGTGCATGCCCACAGAACTCAGAAATGAGGAAACTAATATTGCTCTGTTATATGCATAATAGATCAATACAGAGGTATTTAAACACACAAGGAAAAAGAAAATAGGTCAGCAGGACTTGACTTTCAACTGATAGAGAATATTAACATGTTTATGGGTAGAAAAAGTGGTCAGTTGTAGAAAAATATACAAAGAAAAGCTACAAAGAGATGTTAGCAGTGGCCATTTTATGCACTCTCTAGGGAAAGGAAGACTTTAGTTAATGACCTTCAAGTATTCTAATGTAGGGACATGGCACCCCTACTGTGAGAGAGATGCAGGAGGTGGAAGGCAGCTAAGGCCTTGGAGTTTCAGTTCCACAGGCAAGGCTATCCTTATCATGAGAACTGAGCAGCATGAAGCTCTCTGTAGTCTGACAGTCCTGTTGTATGTTGTGTCAAATGAAAACATAGCATCACTCAATTCCTTTTGTTCTCTTGCTAAACAGGCAACTCTCTGATGCTCTCGCTTCCCATGCACCGCAGACCTGCTTAGAGCATGGAATGCAACAGTCCCAATAGTCTATGCAGTGGGCCAACGCTGGTTGTAAAATCACAAAGGGGCCTTCTGGGCTACCAGGTCTCACAAACTTGGGTAATGTGATTCCATCTTGAAGAGAGATTCCCCCACGGGTAGATCATGGACCATGGTAAATGAGTGTACCCCAAGAGAACTGCTTGGGAAACAGTCACTTAGCCTATTCTCCTACTGATGCCCCAGACCTTGTCAACATGGACCCATTGGAGCATTTCCTCATTGATGTCTACATTCATTAGCTTACTCTTAATTAATTTTTTTAAAAAGATGGCACAACAGCAGCATCGAGAACATGATTTTTAGGAGGAAAAGGAATCCCATGTAAAACTGTTTCCATTTGTGATTCTTGCCTTTCTGTCCTTATTCATAGGGCAGCTCATTCTTGCATATCTGCAAATCTTGCATGCCTGCCATTTTGTGTCTTCCTTTTTCTCATTATATCAGAACCATTATAATAAGTTACATTAGAACCTGTTTTGCATATTTTAACATTGCCTTCACAGTGAAACTATAGAGTGCTTCATGATGGCACTCTAATGAATATCCTGTTCTGCTTCTGTTACATGACTACCTTAGGAAAAGTCTCCAAGAACTCCTGTCTCAGATGATTCTCTCTCCTAATCAGGCTCTCTACTATCAAACTGCTCAGCAGAAGAAACTCACCAATCCATAGTGCTACCAGAAGTCTAATAACATAACACTGTCACCACAACTTTTTCAGCACTAAACATGATCATTTTTTTAAATAGTAAGTTTATTAGGTACCTAATGATACTTTTCAAGTTCCAGCCTGTTTTTAAAGGACTCTATATAAATAAGGAAGGGGTCCAGGAATGGTAACATATTTAATGTGTAAGTCAGGATGCTAAATGTCTGACCGTATTTGTTTATTTTTTTCTGAAATGGAGTCTTGCTCTGTCACTCAAGCTAGAGTGCAATAGCACAATCATGGCTCACTGTAGCCTTGACCTCCCAGGCTCAAGTGGTCCTCCCACCTCAGCCTCCTGAGTAGCTAGAACTATAGGCACACGCCACCATACCCAGATTTTTCATTTTTAAAATTAGTTTGTTTATTTATTTATTTATTTATTTTTGTAGAGACAAGGTCTTGCTTTGTTGCCCAGGTTGATCTTGAACTTCTGGGCTCAAACGATTCTCCTGCCTCAGTCTCCCAAAGGATTGAAATTACAGGTGTGAGCCACTGTGCCCAGCTCCTATTATATTTTTAAAATGAATATACTGAGGAAAATACAAATGGAGTTCAATCGATGAAAAGAAACCGCTGTGATATAAACAGGTGAATACAATTTACAAAAGCATACCGAAAGGAACTGCATGTTTTTCCTGCTATGTGTCCCTAAGTGTGACACACTCCTGAATGGGACTTCAGTTTGCCAAAAGCCTGCTTTCTTTTGTTTGTGGTAGAAATTCCATGCTATGAGGAAATGCTTTCATTTCTTTCAATATCTCATGAGCACTTGTTGCAAAAAACATTTGTAGGCAAACAACTTCACACATATTAAAAACTTGTAGCAGAATGTTAATCTAACATGAGTTGTCGAGTTCAGGGGTCTATAATCCTGTAATGCAGTGTACCACCACTTCATTTTGGTTCCAATAAATACATACTTTCTGTGAGGCCCTTTGGGGAAAGGGTAATTAGATATTTCACATCTAGTGGGGTATCTTTCCCCCTTTGGCTCCCTGCCCTTCTTTCCTTCTCCTTTTCTTCTCTTTAATTCTTCTACCCAGAAAAATTCTCAAGGAGCAAAAACACATTACTCTCTGCATTTTTATAAGTTGGTCAGTTTTGCTTCCTTGTTTTTGAATGAAAATTATGCCTCAAAAATAATCCCACATTATTCTCTAAATTCATTTTCCTCAGTCATTAGCCCATAACACCAATTTTCCTTTTGAAAATATAACAAAGAATAATGATCACTTTTTTGAGACAAACCCTCACTCAGAATGATTCAGAGAATACAAATTTAATGATCATACTGAGAACCCAAGTAATACATCCCAGGAAATAATAATAAAATTTATAATGGCCTTAAAATTGCTTAACTCCTTTCAGGAAACACTGAATTACAGGGTAGTAACATAACCAAGGACTGGCAACAACTCACAAAAGTCTGGAAGAGTTTTGTCTTTGAGTTCCCAGGCAAAGATGCTTACATTGTTCCCCCTTCAAAAAATAAAGATTATTTATTATTTACTTTCCTGTGCACCGGACACTCCAGGAACATGCCTATAACTCTTGTGTTCTTAGATTTGAGCTTCAAGGTCTCTGAATGATGAAAAAACTTGTAGGGTAGCATGCCAACCAACTTGGGTTTTTTGTCTGTTTTTGTTTTTGGAGGAGGGGAACAAGTCGGGGGGCGGGGGGAGAAAGAGAAAGAGGGAGAGAGAGATATCACACTACCAGAAGCTTCATAAAGAAACCTGCAAAGCAGAACCAAAGTGGATGAAAGTAAAAGGATACAATTTTTCCCTCCAGGTGATTTTAGTGGGAGGAGGAAAGATGTGAAACTATTGAGTGCTTTTTCTGATAACCACCTGTGGCTCTCTCCAAAGACACACATGTAAAGTTGGGCAAGTTGTTTTCTGTCATGTCAGGAAAATATTTAGTAGCAGTCTTATAAAAGTAAGCACTCTAAGCTGTCCCAAGGAGCTGTGGATTTGCTGTGCAGCCCTTGTTTCCTTCAACAGGTTCCTTTGTTGCTTTGTGTGATCCCCCAACAAAGGGCCTGTCCTTCTTCTAAGATGGGTTTACCATTCTCTCTCAATGAAGACTGTTCAGAAGTACACAAACCGACAAACCATCCAAGCTGCCTCTATCTTATGGTCCTGGTATATCCAGGGTACTAAACAGTGGCCTACAGGATGGGAAATTCATACTGACTGACTCCACAGGAGACTGGGAAAGCTTAATTGGCTGATAGCTATAAAGTCCTTTGAAGGAACAAGCATTGTTTAAAATTCTAAGTAGTAATCTTACAATTTGCTAATGGAAAGAAATATAACCCAGGCAATGTGTGCCTCCAATTTCAGAGTATGTTTCAACAGCAAAGCCCTTTACAATATTTAGACAAACTTCGGTGTATAGAAAGTGCAACAGCAAGCTAAACAGCAGGGCTTCCCGCTATGGCATTTTAAAATGTGGTGGGTGAAATTTGTCACCCCTAAGCAAGTGTCTATAATAAAAATAAAATATCACTACTTACATGGTACATGTTAAAAATTATCCACTCTCCCCAACTACACTAGATCAAAACCTCTTGTTTTTAAATTATGAAATTATTGAACTGTATTGAGCACACCCCTACTTATGAGTTCTGTAACCAAAGGCATATTATTGAACCTCTCTGAGTCATTCCCTCATGTATATAGACAAGGCTAATGGTAATACCTACATTGTAGGGCTGTCGTTAGAAATTAAAAATAATTTAATAAAATAAAGGCTGGTATTTATTAAACTCTAAATACATGTTTGCTGCCATCAGCAGCAGCAGCAGCAGCAGCATCGGCTTGCAATCATGCCAGCACTCGTCAAAGAAAACAGTTCTAAAAAGGTTGTGTGCATCCATGGTCTGAAGATTTTCTTGGTCTAAAAAGTCTCTTGGGCTAGTGACCAAATCCTTCATTAATTTCAAGAGCTCTGGGAACCCTCTGAAATTGAATGTGGAATGGTATAACTACTGGTCTGTGTACATTTTTTCTAGAAAACCTCACATCTTTCATCACATTAAGAGGTTGAGAATCGTTGCCATATGTAGTCATTAACTTAACTTTATCTCCTTTCCACTTCTAATGAAGAACTAGAGTCCTGTTTAGGGCATGTAACCAGGACAGGGACAGAAGAAGGAGACTATGCATCTCTCACTCTTGCTGATTAGGCTCCACCCTCTCCCAGCTTCTGGGGGCCTCCTCTCCCAAGAGTTGCAATTCTAGACCTACTTTCCATCTGCAGTCTCAACCTATCCTCCTCTAAGGACTAATCATGCCATATGGCAGGAGAGATTAAAGACTAGCTAGGTCAATACTCTAAACTCAACACCAAGTCACCTTTGAGGCACGGTGCTCTCATGGAAAGATCACGACCTTTGAAATAGGAAGGTCTGTGTTTGATTTGGTTTGACCACTTACTGGATGTATGACCTTGGAAATGTTTACTTAATCATGTCTTTTGTCACCTATAAAATAAATACAATAAGATTTACATTGTGAGTCTATGAGAGAGAAATGAGATAATACAGAGAATATTTTTAAAATGGGAGCACGTATCAGGCAACAGTAGATGCTCAGCAATGTTCTTTTCATACCTGGGCTTCAACCTGGCACCGCTGGTCACCTTCCGGGGACCCAAATCCCTCTAGGAATAAACTCTGGCCCTTGTTGGCTTCTTTGTTCTTCCTCCCACCTACACACTAGAACCCATCCAAAGACATAGGTCTGACTACCTTGGAAACCTTTTCTGATGCTTACTACTTGTCCAACATTCATTTTTCTGTACGATGTGTGTAGATACTGAATTCCCCACCTTAGAATTCTACCCACCTCTTGGGCCACCCTGTTACAATGTGTGACTGACTATCCTACTCCCACTTCCCAAGTTAACCACTTATTTGAATGGCTGCCCGTCAACATACTCCTTAAATACCATGTTAGGTCTGTCAAACCCAACCCACAGACAAGCCTTATCCTCAATCCTTTTCTGCCCTCTACCACAGTGCTAACTGGTTCATTGTTCTTGTTCAGCATGCAGGGACCTTTGATTTAATGGGCCTCTCCCATTTTTCACATATCATGAAAGTTATCAAATTTAGGTTAATTAAGTTTAAGAAGTCTATAGTTATTCGAGTGAAAACTTGTAGGCAGTACAATGGATAATAATGGTAAAATGATCATTTTTGAGCTCTTATAGATGCCAGGCATAGTCTTAAGAGTTTACATATATTTTTTCATGTGATTTTCATAACAATCCTACATAGAAGATTATGATCATTATCTCTACTTTATAGGTGAGGAAACTGAGACTTAGGGAAGTTAAGCAAATGGCCAAAAGTAATGCAGGCAGTAAGTAGCAGACATAGAATTGAGAAGAGAGCTCCCATTCTAAGTAAGCATGAAAGATTTCAAGGTGCCAATTTTTAGCTAAGGAAAACTTATTCGTGTGTGTGTGTGTGTGCGCACAGGCGTGCGCGTGTGTGGGCAAATGAATAGATATTCATCTACTTATGAGTTCTGTAACCTAAGGCATGTTATTGAACCTGAGTCATCCCCTCACCTATATAGACAAGGCTAATGGTAACACCTACATTGTAGGGCTGTCATTAGAAATTAAAAATAATTTAATAAAATAAAGGCTGAAGAAGTGACCATATTATGAACATAAATTTTTGACTTTATAACTTTACAGTGATAAATAACCTCAGGTTATCAGGAACCTAACCTTAAACCACCTGAGATGTTATCACTGTTCCTTTAGTAAGAAAGGGATCTTTCAACCCTGACACAGATAAGAGTGTATGGTCACTGAAATCCATTATATTCATACTTTTTGATTGAGTTTAGGTAATGGAACAATCTGAGTATTTTGTATCAAGTATTTGTGATGTTTAAGAGAATTTATCATAATTAAGAATCTGACAGATTGCCCCTGCAATTAGATTATTGACTTCTAATTTTAGGTTAAAAAGTTTAACAGAATTTCATGTTTTTAAGTAGTACTGAGATGTTTAAGATAACTGAAGTTATTCTTTGTGAGTCTAGTATATTTGATTCAAAACATGGCTTCAAAGCTTAGAAAGGTTTTGCTTGTTAAGGTTGTGAGCTTGTACTGCCAAGTATTTGAAGTGTTTACAAAGAAAGTAAAATTGTTAAATGTGTAAAGTAATTTTAAAATATTGATGAATACATTTAACAAGTAAATACAGAAGTGTATTTAAGTAGATGTTATTCTTTTATGGCATTCATAAATTCATACATTGCACAAGATAATCTGAGTTGCTCTAAATGCTTTTCAAACTTAAGTTTAGGGGAGCAGCATCAGCAAGATGGCTCACTAGAAACCCTAGCACTCATCCCTTCCACAGAGACAGCCAAAACAATGAATAAACAACTACATTTTAATGTACATAACTGAAGGAGAGTGCCAGAGTACATCAAAGGAGTAACAGAAACCCTGGTGAGCACAGAAACTCAGGACGGCCACAAAGAGAATGGAAGGACACATCACAACTCTACCACCCTACCCACAGCTGAGATGATCCAGAAACCCAGAGCAAACTTTCCCTGTGGTAAAAAGGTAAGCAAGAGGATCCCAGTAGCCTCCGCCAACACCTTGGACACCTACAATTCTCACTACTAGAGTCCCCTGTAGTCTTTACTGGCACTAAGTCCAGCTGAGGGAACTGCCTAGAGGCCACACAGCTGCACTCACCTCAGACAAGGAACTAACACTGTGCTCTATTCCCTGTAGCCCACATGGCAACTGTGCTATATCATCTTAGAACTGGAATTACTGCTGGAGTGTGATTTTCTCTTGAGGGTGAGCAGCCTTGATGCCCCTGCCTCCGTAAGGCTAATCTGCCTCCAAACCACCCCTACCTGGTGGCCACAGACAAGATGCCAGCAACTGTTAATGCCTTTCCCCATGGAGCCAAACAGTGAAAACTGCTCTCCCTATCCCTTCACCTGCCCTCTTGTGCTAGAGCTGAAGCGATACATTCCCTCCCGGGGAAACAGCGCTTTGGCAGAACAGCTCCATCTGCTTCTCTCAGCTGCAACTATACACTGCTTCTAGGGGTCTGAGCTGAAATGGCACAGTATCTCCCAAGGAAATAGTGCTTTGGTAGAACCCTGTATCCCAGGTAAACAGTGCCTGGGCCACACAGAACAGTCATGCCTGAGCTGAAGTGTCACATTGCCCCTTGGGGAATCATCGCCTTGGTCAAGTTAAACAACTGTGCATCCCAGGGCTGAGATGATGTAGTATCTCATGTCCCAAGGAAACAGAGTAGAACATGACCTAAGACAGTCTACCCTACTAGACAATCGAGTACCCTGCTTTCCTGAAGCTGGACTAGTCCACTAGAGTCTGAACTGCTAAGACATGCTGTTCCCTGGGGATTGGACTCATCGCTGTGCTACTCCCTGCCCTCTGGGGCCCAAACAATAGCCATGCTCAGCCATTCTGAGGTACTTGCTGCCACTGCGCCTGGCCATATGGAGTCTGGGATACAGCTGTGCCCCACTATTCCAAGGTCTAAATTTACCACTACACAGTGCTTCATTCTCAGGGACCCAAGCTGTCACTGAACCCTATTGGCTTAGGCTCCCAAATTATAACTGTACCATGCATGCTGTGCTCAAACCCCTAAAACTCTCCTCCGTTCCCAGAGTTGAGCCAGGGTTGTATCCTCTTCCCCAGGGGTAGAATCACAGCTACAACATGATCCACTGAACTAAAGCTGATAGGGGGTGTCTAAGGGTCATAGACTCTGGCTCTGTGGGAAACCTACATTTGACCTAGCTACAGAGAGTGAACCTGTACCCCAAGACCCAAGAGACACAATAGGTTTGTGAAACTCTAGATATTAGGACCCTGACTCCATAGCCACTTCAAGTACCAGCTCCTGGAACTCAAAGCAATGGAACTGCTTGTAGGCCATATAAGAGAAATCCTCTTGGTTAATTATCCCCATTATGAGGGAAATGAGAATAGGAGGACCCCAAAAGCTCCTGCCACTGAGGACATTAACAACCTATGCTGCCATTGCCACTACCATACACTTCTACAGCCTAAGTCATTCAGGCATCCGCAGTTACTGTTGACACCAAATGCAGCTAAAGAAACTGCATAGATACTATACCACTGAACCTACCTGGAAACAAAGTCACCACACCTTTCCTAATTAGCACACTAAGATCCAACTACAGGTGAAAGTCTTTCTCTGCAAAAGCCACTCTAGAAAGTCTGGAAGAGGCAATTTTTCCACCAAATGCATAGACATTGATGTAGAAACACAATAAATATGAAAAAGCAAAGAAATATGTCAATGCCAAAGGAACAAAATAACTCCCTAGTAACAGACACTAATGACAAGGAAATCAATGAATTGCCAGAAAAGGAATTCAAACTAGTGCTCTTAAGAAACTCAACAAGATACAAGAAAATATAGATAGACAATTCAGCAGAACCACAAAAAGAATTTATTATATAAATGAGAAATTCAACAAAGAGATAGATATTATAAAAAAGATAATTCAGTTAGTAAAATAAAAGATACAATAGAGAGCTTCAAGAACAGACTTAAGTATAGAAAATAATCTCTGAATCTAAAAATAGGTTATTTAAAATTACTTACCTAGAGAGAAAAAAAGAAATAAGAAAGAAAAAGAGTTTTTAAAAAAGACTACAAGACTTATAGGACACCATTAAGTGAACAAATTTTTGTATTATGGCAGTTCCAGGAGGAAAAGATGTGTAAAAAAAATGTAAAACCTAATTTAATTATCTAATAGCTGAAAATTTCACAAGTCCGGATAGAGATGTGTATATACAGATCCAGGAAACTCAAAGGTTCCCAAATAGATTCAAGACCTGATGCACGTTATAGTTCAATTGTCAAAGTCAAAGACAAAGCAAGAATTCTATTTTTTTTTTTTTTTTTTTTTTTGAGATGGAGTCTCACTCTGTCACCTAGGGGCTGGAGTGCAGTAGCCAGATCTCAGCTCACTGCAAGCTCTGCCTCCCAGGTATACGCCATTCTCCTGCCTCAGCCTCCTGAGTAGCTAGGACTACAGGTGCCCGCCACCTCGCCTGGCTAGTTTTTTGTATTTTTTAGTAGAGACGGGGTTTCACTGTGTTAGCCAGGATGGTCTCGATCTCCTGACCTCGTGATCCGCCTGTCTTGGCCTCCCAAAGTGCTGGGATTACAGGCTTGAGCACCGCGCCCAGCAAGAATTCTAAAAACAACAAGAGAAATGTGCCAGAGTGCATTTAAGGGAATTCCCATTAGACTAACAGAAGACTTCTCAGCAGAACCTTATAGACCAGGAAAGAACAGAAAGCTACATTCAAAGTACTGAAGGAAAAAAAATTGTCAGTCAAGGATACTATATCCAGCAAATATATCTTTAGAAATGAGGAAGAAATAAAATTTTTATCAGAGAAGCAAAAACAGGGAATTCATCACTACTAGACCAGTTTTACAAGAAATTCTAAAGGGAGTCCTGCATCTGGAAGCAAAAAATGATTGTTACTACTATGAAAACACACAAAGTAGAAAACTCACTGGTAGAGTCTGAGTGTGGTGGCTCATGCCTATAATCCCAGCACTTTGGGAGTCCAAGGCAGGCAGATCACCTGAGGTCGGGAGTTCAAGACCAGTCTGACCAACATAGAGAAATCCTGTCTCTACTAAACATACAAAATTAGCTGGGTGTGGGGGCGCATGCCTGTAATCCCAGCTACTCGGGAGGCTAAGGCAGAAGAATCACTTGTACCCAGGAGGTGGAGGTTGCGGTGAGCTGAGATTGCATCATTGCACTCCAGCCTGGGCAACAAGAGCAAAACTCATCTCAAAAACAAACAACAACAACAACAACAACAAAACTCACTGGTAGAGCAGATACAGAGAAAAAAAAGAGAAAAGAAGCAAAACTTACCACTACAGAAAATCACTAAACTACAATGATAAATAATACGAGAAGAAAAGAACATAGGATATACAAAATAACCAGAAAATAGTTAACAAAACGACAGAAACAAGTCGTGACTTATCGATAATAGTTAACAAAATGACAAAAGAAAATCATGACTTACCAATAATAACCTTGAATGTTAACAGAATAAATTCACCACTTAAAGACATAGACGGACTTAATTGATTTAAAACGAAACAAAACAAAACAAAAACATCATCCGACTATATGCTTTCTATAAGAAATTCACTTCACTACTAAGGATACATGTAGACTAAGAGTGAAGGAATAGAAAAAGATATTCTATGTAAATAAAAATGAAAAGTAAGCCGGAGTAGCTTTACTTATATCAGATAAAACAGACTTTAAGTGAAAAAACTGTAAAAAGAGACAAAGAGGATCATCATATAATGATAAAGGAATCAATTCAGCAAGAAGCTACAACAGTTACATACACATCCAACACTGGAACACATTGATATATAAATCAAATAGTATTCAATCTAAAGGGAGAGATAGACCCCAGTGCCATAATAGATAGACCCCAATGCCTGGATAGGCCATCTAGACAGAAAATCAACAATGAAACATTGAATTTATACTGCATTTTAGCTCAAATGGGCCTAACAGACATTTACAGAACATTTTACCTGACAGTGGCAGAATATGTATTATTTTCATCAGCCCATGGAACATCCTCAAGGACAGATCACAAAGGCCACAAAATAAGTTTAAACAAATTTAAAAGAAATTAAATCATATCAAGTATCTTTTCTGAACACAATGGAATAAAACTAGAAATCAATAACAAGAGGGACTTTTGGAAGCTGTATAAATACAACATGCTCCTGTATGACCAAAGAATCAATAAAAAAATTAAGAAAAAAATTTAAAAATTCATGAAAATGGAAGCACAGCATATCAAAACCTATGAGATACAGCAAAAACAGCACTAAAAGTTTATAACAACAAACACTTACATCAAAAGAGTAGAAAGATTTTAAATAAATAATATAACAGTGCAAGAACAAAAATGAAAACAAGAACAAACCAAACCCAAAATTAGTACAAGGAAAGAAATAATAAAGATCAGAGGAGAAATAAATGAAATTGAGACTAAAACTTACAAAAGATAAATTTTTAAAACTTTTTTTGAAAAGATAACAAAATTAACAAACCATGAGCTAAATTAACCAAGAAAAAAAGTCCCAAATAAAATTAGAAACAAAAAGAGAGACCTTACAACTGATAACCCAGATATACAAAAGATCATTAGAGGCTGTGCAAACAACTAAATGCCCACAAATTGGAAAACCAAATAGAAACAAATTCCTAGACACATACAACAGCCTAACAAGATTGCACCTAGAAGACACAGAAAACCTAAACACACCAATTACAAGCAACAAGTTGAATCAATAATTTAAAAAATGTTCCATCAAAGAAAAGCCCAGGACCTGATAGCTTCACTAATGAATTCTACCAAACATTTAAAGAAGAACTAAAAGTAGGAGGAAAACCTTGGGGAAATGCTTCTGGGCATTGGTCTGGGCAAAGATTTTTTGGATAACACCTCAAATGTAAAGGCAACAAAGGTTAAAATAGACACATGGGATTATATAAAAGCATCTGTATAGCAAAGGAGACAATCAACAGAATGAAGAGACAGCCCGCGGAATGGGAGAAGATATTTGCAAACTATCCATTTGACAAGGGATTAATAACCAGAATATATAAGGAACTCAACTCAACAGCAAAAGTACTAATAATCCAGTTTAAAACTGGGCAAAAGACCTGAATAGACATTTCTCAAAAGGAGACATACAAATGGACAAAAGGCATATGAAAAAATGCTCAACATCAGTAATCCTCAGGGCAATGCAAATCAAAACCACAATGAGATACCATCTCACCACAATTATAATGGCCACTATGAAAAAGACAAACAATAACAGATGCTGTAGAGGATGCAGTAAAAGAGTAATGCTAGTATACTGCTAGTGGGAATATA
This sequence comes from Trachypithecus francoisi, assembly GCF_009764315.1. NCBI lineage: Eukaryota > Metazoa > Chordata > Mammalia > Primates > Cercopithecidae > Trachypithecus > Trachypithecus francoisi. Next base: position 29,172,708 of record NW_022681453.1, read on the forward strand.
AATTAGTACAGCCATTACGGAAAACAGTATGGAGGTTCTTCAAAAAAACTAACAACAGATCTACAGTGTGACCCAGCAATCCCACTGCTGGGTATATATCTGAAAGAAAGGAAATCAGGATATTGAAGAGATACCTGCATACCCATGTTTACTGCAGCACTATTCATAATAGCCAAGATATGGAATCAACCTAAGTGTCCATCACCTATGGATGAAAAGATAAAGGAAATGTGGTATATACACACAATGAAATACTATTCAGCTTATTTTATACAATTAAACCTAAAATGTATTTTAAAAAATAATAAAATCCTATTTGCAGCAACATGGAACTGGAGGTCATTATTTTTATGTGAAATAAGGTAAGCACAGAATGACAAATATTGGCTGGGCTCAGTGGCTCACATCTGGAATCCCAGCACTTTGGGAGGCTTAGGAAGGATTATTTGAGCCCAGGAGTTTGAGACCAGCCTGGGTAATATGGCGAGATCCTATCTCTATGAACAAATTAACTGGATGTGGTACTACATGCCTGTGGTCCTAGCTACTTGGAAAACCAAAGTGGGAGGATTGCTTGAGCCCAGAAGAGGCTGCAGAGAGCCATGTCTGTGCCATTTTAACTTTACTCCAGCCTAGGTGACAGACCGAGTCCCTTTCTCAAAAAAAAAAAAAAGGAAGAAAAACAATAAGAATGAAAGATGAATATTACATTCTCTCACTCCTATATGGAAGTTTAAAAGTGTGGATCTCATGGAGGTAGAAAGTTGATGGGTGCTACTAGAGCCTGGAAAGGGTGGCAAGAGGGGTGAAGAGAGGTTGGTTAATAGATATAAAAAGACAGCTAGATAGAAGAAGTTCTAGTGCTTGATAGCACAGCAGGCTGATTATAGTTAACAATAATTTGTTATATATTTCAAAATAGCTGGAAGAGAGAATTTGAAATGTTCCTAACACAAAGAAATGATAAATGTTCAAGGTGCTGAATATCCTAATTACCTTGATTTGATCATTGCACATTGTACGCATGTAGTAAAGTATCACATGAGCCTATAAATATGTATAATTATTATGTATCAATAATAAAAACATTAAGTTTAAAAATATATGTTTAATAAATTACTTTTATTAAAAGCCCAAATTATAGTAAATAAACCCTTCTGCATACAAAAAGTGATCTATTAGCCACTGAAAATCTTATAACAGAGTTTTTATGACAGACTTATGAGCAATGATAAGTATTTTAAAATATAAATCAGATCATGTCATGCCTTGGCCTAAAACACTTAATTTTTTACCAGTTACCCTTATGAGAAATTCCAGTCTCCCAGCCAAGGTCTATGAAACCCTTCAAAATTGACTCTTGCCCACTTCTACCTCCTCACCAATTATCAACCTCCCCACCCCAGTCACTTTGGCCTTTTTTCCTCTCTCTGATATATCACAAGTTTATTATGGCAAACAAGTCTTTTATATTTGTTATTTTCTCTACCTGGAATACTTTTCCCAAAATACTTTGCATGGTGGGCTCTTGCTTGACATTTAACTCTCAGCTCAAATACGGCCTCCTCCAGACGCCTCCCCTAATTGTCCTTTACACCAATAACCTCTGACACGTTTATATGTTTTACAGTCTTAGGAATATTCTCAATGCCTGACTTACCATATTCATTTATTGGCTCCCATATTTATTTCCCCTCTCTCCCAAATAAAATAAAAGCTCAATGAGAGCAATGGCTTATTTGTCTTTCCTAAACCATTGCTTGGCACATATTAAGTGCTCAATAAATATCTGTTGCAGAAATGAATAAACTTAAATAAATAAAACCCATCTTTGCCTTAATACTAAGTTATTTTTAAATCATATCCTTATGTAACATTGAATCTGTAAGACTCAATTATCTGGGGTTTATTTGACAAATTTGATTATCTTATTTGGGGGTTAATACCATGAATTGCTAAAAATAGGCCAACTGCCAAGCAGAGCACACAAGCAAATATGATCCCTCCCCAGGATGCTTGCCATCCAAATTATAAGCATTGAAAAATCTTGGCAAGGCGCCTATGCTAATAAGAAAGTGATCCAATATTCATGAGAAGAACTTGAAAAACCATTATTTTTGCCTGCAATCTTCTTGGCTTTTCCATAATTAAAATGCATTATCATCAGAAGGCTAAGAGATCAAGAGTTGTAAAAGCACCCTTTCATGTAGTACTCATAGGGACAATGGTATTTAGCAAGTATCACATTGACTTCTGGTAAGAGAATAATCCAGAATCTGCAGTTAATAAATGCTAGAAACTACTATTTGGAAAAAAGAGAGGGCCAGTTGGCATCAAGACAGAAAGGTAGGGTGTTAAAGCTGATCTAGAGGTAGAAAAAAACACATTCTAGAGATGCCTGAGAAGAAACAAATTCCAAGTACTCACTGTCATGAAAAACAGTATGATGAGGGTCCTACCTTCTGTCCCTGTTGTTCCTTTTTAAATAGGTCTTCCTGGTTAGGTCAAGAAGAAACTATTCTTGAATGCCAGTTAATACATTCCTTCATTTACTCAACATTCTATCCCTACACCAAATTAGCTCACTAGAAAAGCTGTCTAGACTATCTACTACCTGCTATCTAGGTCATAATACATTAGCAACCTGTACAAACATCTTTTCAGAGTTCCAGTTTATAGCATGCCTTGGTTTGTTATCCAGAGTGAATCTAGGAAACAATTAGATCTATAATCGTACAGCAAATTTCATTTGACTATATTTGCAAACGTTATCAACTACTTTTTTTTTTACCATCATATGTATAATGATTGATAGAAAAAGTTTTTCTTATAGTTAGGAAAAATCTGTCTCTCCTGACAAAGTGGTATTCTTCCTTTTGCAGCTAATGGCAGTTATGTAACTTGCTTCTCTTAGATGGCCTTGGCCATCTAAGAAGCTCACAGCAGAACTAACTTTTGTTTAGGTTGTCTAGAATGACTTCTTCTGGCCCCTATTTTTCCCTGCTTAACCTTGTTGTTCAGTTCTGTTTAGACGTTTGTTTTGTTTTGTGTTTTACATATACGTCTTTCCTTATTAGTTGGTTAAAATACACTTTTAAAGTGTATAAGATAAAAATAGTAAGGCTGGACACGGTGGCTCATGCCTATAATCCCAGCACTTTGGGAGGCTGAGGCAGTCAGATCATCTGAGGTCAGGAGTTTGAGACCAGCCCGGCCAAAATGGTGAAACCCCATCTCTACTAAAAAAATACAAAAATTAGCTGGGCATGGTGGCACATGCCTATAATCTCGGCTACTCAAGAGGCTGAGGCAGGAGAATCGCTTGATCCTAGGAGGCGGAGGTTGCAGTAAGCCGAGATCATGCCACTGCACTCCAGCCTGGGCAACAAGAGTGAAACTCTGTACATCCCACTCTTAAAAAAATAAAATAAAATAAAACAAAAAGCGGTAAATAATTTTGAAATTTTAAGCTCCCTTTTACAAAAAAAGGTTCTGGGTTCTGGCCAGAATATAGTAAATGGCAAGAAATCAGTCACAGCTGAGGTAGTGCCAGGAACTTGGTGTGAGGGACAGGAGGAGACAAGCAAAGACTATTTAAAAACAAGGAATTTTAGCCTCTCTGTAAGTACTTTTTTTCTATGAAAACATAAAAGGAAACTTCCCTTACAAAGGTTGATCGATAAACATGAATGTCTATGGAAAACAATGGGATATCTGAGCTAAAAGGAATCTTAGTGAACTCTGATCCAATCTCCTTGATTTGAGCATAGGGAAAAGTGTGATTCAAAATTAAACGATATTTCCAAAGAAACAAGTTGGTAACTAAGTCCGGCTTGAAATCTGGGGCTCCTGCTTCCCAGGTTATGAGCTTTCTAACACTTCAGGAACTGTGAACACTGGAGGGAAGGTTGTAATCTGACTTTTACCTCCTGAGGACATGTGGATATGCTCTTCAGGGTCCAGGGACATTTGGATTGCACATTAACAGTTAAAATATGCTAAAGCACCGTATTTTCTCCAACTCCATTTAATGCCTAAGTTTTACTGTCTGTTCAGTTTTAGTCAACTACATTTCCTGAATGTTTCAAAAGGAAGCAAGGTGGTGAGGATACAAGGGAAAACTGCTACACATTCAACATAGGAATACAAAGATTTTACTAGAATTCTACACATCAAATTCCAATTCAAATTTCTTCTGGGGTCAGCATCAGTATCTCCTACTTCCTCCTGACACATCCTGAGCTGAACATCCCTTTTAAATTTTCTTTTTAAGAAAAAATATATATACAGGTTTATAGATCTCTTTTAAATGATAACTTTAGAATAACATGTCAAATTATTTCTATTTCTTGACTTATTCTAGGGAAAAAAACACAGACATAAGATATTCATATAAATGAAAAGTTTCACAGCTGGCAACCAACTAGTTGATATATATTTAAACACATTTAAGATATTACTTCATTACATTCAATAGGCATAATATCCATATAAGAAGAACAATGGTTTTGTTTGGAACATATAGAAGTGATAGTTCTGTAACATTTATTTATTTAACTTTTTATTTTGAGATAATTATAGGTTCACATGCAGTGGTAAGAAATGATACAGAGAGATCTTGTATATCCATCACCCAGTTTCTCCCAGTGGTAAATCAAGATATTGACATTGATACAATCCACCTTAGATTTCACCATGTTAGATATAAGTTCTAAATTTCTCTTCAAGGAATAAACATGTCAGTATGTTCAATTCTTTGTCTTCTACTTTTACACTTAACTTCCTCATAAAGCAACCTTTTTCAATTACCTACTCCACCCTGACTCATTCCGATTACCTATGCCACCCTGACTCATTCAGATCACCTACTCCACCAACTCATTCCAATCACCTGCTCCACCCTGACTCATTCCAATTACCTGCTCCACCCTGACTCATTCCAATCACCTGCTCCACTCTGACTCATTCAGATTACCTGCTACCTGCTCCGCCCTGACTCATTCTCCACCCTGCATAACCATTTTTTTCCTGCCAAAGCACTCACCCTGTCACTCTCTTTAAATTAGCCAATCCAAATTAGTTTAGCCTGCGCGGTCTAACCCTAGCCAATAGGGGAACGACACAGCAGCCGGGGCCATGTGCGTCAGGGATAAGAACTCCTTTCCCTCCCTTGTCCAAGTGTGTGCTCACCGTTGGTCCATCTATAAGGGCACACCCTTCCATATAAGTAACTTGCCTTGCTGAGAATTAAAAGAAAATTTTATATTCGAGTGCTATTTCTTTTGCAGCACTGAAATTTTTATATAACAACCACTTTGACACTCATTTGTATAAAGATCAATTTTTAATAGCTACAATCTATAGACCACTTCTATATGCCAGACCAACTGCTCACTGATGAACAAATATTCTTCTAGTTCATTCCTACAAAAAACAATTTACCAGTGGAGGCAATAGTGAGGACTGTACCTCTGTTTAATTCTGAAGTCTAAGCTTTCATGCTACAATGTAGTATATGCTACAGTGTAGTACACTATAGCTGTATGGGTGGTTCATTTTAAAAATTGTATATGCAGCCATTCCTCAATAGGCTCAAAATAAATATTGAAAGAAATAGGTAAGTAAATCAAAAGAGTAAATCAAAGCCAGGAACCAAAAGAAGAGGCAAATTGGGTTAATACGATTCAATTTACTTCGGGGCTTCTTGGTAGACAGGACAAAAAGGTAAACAGAATGAGATATGCAATCCTTTTTGTCAAAAGGGGAAATTCATATTGATTCTTTAAGATATAGACGTTTAAAAATATGTCTATGTCTGTGCACATGCCCTTATGCTAGCTCCAGCTCAGTTTTTAAAAATAATCTTTTCAGTCAGAGTTTATGAGCATCCAAATAAAACTCTGCCAAGGCATGCTTACTACATCAGTAAAACTATTTTTAATAATGTACTCTCCTATTGAATATGGGTTGGTTTTCTGACTTGCTATGGCCCACTGAGTGCACAGATGTCACAGTGTTCTACTTCCAGGTACAGTCCTTAGCAAGGCTGGCAGCTTCTACTTTGAAACTTTCCAAAAAAATTAGCTTCCATCATGGAAAAAAAAAAAAGCCCAATCCAGAATACTACATGATAAACACTTGTGAAGAGACTGAGGTCATGTGAACAGCACCAATGCACCAGACACGAGTGAATCCTTCTTTGAGCTTCCAGAACAGCATAGCCGAAAGCTGAATGCAGCCTAGTGATTGACCCAGCCTACACCAAATGGAGCGGAACAACTACCCAGCCAAGCCATGCCCCAATTCCTGACCTAGAGAACCTTGAAAAATAATGAATCACTGTTGGTTTAAGTAACAAAGTTTTAAGGTGGCCTATTACACAGCAATCAATAACTGAAACAATAACCCAAACTGATAACCTGAAAATTCATTTTGTAAACGTGCATCTAAACTTGGTACAATAATTAAACATTTTCTGTGCCAACAGTCCCTCTTATATGACTAGAATGTGTGGAATGCCTAGGAGCAGCTTTTCCAAATGAATTCATCAATAAACATAAAACATAAAATGAACTGCTCTAGTTTTCCCAGAGACTCTGCCTAGGACAGACTGCCCTAGGACAGATGATTAAGTTAGTTTGGGTCCAATTCATGACTACATAACATGAAGTTAGTTATGTCTTACGCTATGTCCCTTCAGGCAACTTGGAGCCTCCCAGGGTTAAAGAAGCTCTGCCAAAACTCAAAATCAATAGGGCCATTTAAATGATGACATCCCCAGTGGGTAAAGATATTTGACTCCACACATCAACGGCAGGAGCTACTGTCATGGGCATTCATCAATAGGTTGAAGATCTCATGAAAGCTTTTTAATTTCTGCTTAGTGATATTAGGATTTAATTGATGCAAAGACACTGCCTGCCACTATACAATGATGTTGTGGCAGTCAGTAGAGAAAGTCTTACACACAGGCCTAAAAGACCTTCTAGAAAGGCCAGGGCAGTTCTGCTGGCTGCATTTCCTGACTTGACAGGCTACTGTTACTTTGTAGTAGCTCTCTCTGTGTTGTTCTACCTTCCCATCATCCATGCACCCATCTTCTTTCACCAGCAACCCAATTTTCTGAAAAACAAACTCCATCTTTATTCTTAGTCCATGTTGCTCAGGAGAGTTTGATTCCACCCACAGCTTCAGGGACGGGCAACCACCCAGATCAGGTTGATCACCCTGGACATATAACCCAAGACAGTGCCAATGAGATCAAAACTTTGAACTCTCACCAGTCCCGCTGGAAATATGAAACTCTATTGTTTCCCACTGGGTTGCTAAACTGGTAGAATAGAATGGGTATCTATAACTGAAAGCCTTTTGGCCATTCCAGGAAGATAAACCCTAAGAACAAACAATGCATAGATCACTTGATCTTCTGGATCCAGCAGTTCTAGAAGTCATATGTGTCTATATTTTTTCAGTATATAAGCCAATAAAATATCCTTTTCATCTAGGCTGTTTTGAGTTGTATTTCCTATCTCTTGCAATCATTCTCAGAAACTGCAAAAAGATGGGCTGCTGCACAACTATGGGTTGATGGAATGCCATTTATTTTCTGGGACAGTGCAATTTATTACAATTTATTACACTCCCTTTCTGAGCCTTAGATCAGAAAGTACCCAGGTGTTAAGACAACAGCACTTCAAAAAACAATATCATACTTGATCTTCATAAAGTTAAGTGAGCAAATAAGGAAACTAAGACATTAATGAGACATGTGGCTCAAAAGTCATCCATCAAATCAAATATAGCACCAAGATTGGAAACCAAGTCTTCATGGAATGCGAGGCTTCTGTAGCTTGAATCAATGGACCTTAAAGGTCATTTGGTTTTGTGGCTCCCAAATGTCAGTCCATGGATTGGGATCTGTTGCTAGAGTATGTTCAAATCATCAATAGTCCGCACAGTAATGAGAAAAAAAAAAAGAAATTTTGATAGGTCTTAATGGAGCAATTTCATTTCACTTTTAAATCCTGAAATTTCCACCTTCCAGGTTTGTTTGGTTTTTCTTTTGGTGTTAACATATCCTCTTATTTGAAATGATAGCAATAGTAGATGTAAATCATCTTTTTTGGCAAAATAAAAAGTAAGCAAGCCCACAGCTTGGAACTTACCACCATTGCTTCCAATACTCTCAGCTTTAACACTGACAGCCACCCTTGCTCTCTTTCTCACTGACACCCACCAACTCACCCAGCCCTCTCCCACCACCCACCCTTTCTCAGATCACCTCTGTGTTCTCCACCCTTGGAGCTTTACGTCTGGGTAATTCCCTTGTCTTTTGTAGTGTATATTACAGTGGCCTCTCTGGCTTCCTCAGGTCTATAACTCCTCCTATTACTCTGCTCAGCACCTTCTTAGGACAGAAGCAGCTATCCTTTCTCCGAGAAGGTGGGAAAAGGGCAAATTATGAGTACTTATAAATAAACTTTGTTGGTCTCAAACAAGTACATTTATAAACACTGATACTAACATTACTGAAAGCATAAAAGCATTAGAAAGACGCTAAATGCCTTACAACAGAATGAAAATTAAATTCTGCCATCTAAGAGAATAGAATGTAGTCATTAAAGTTATTATTATAAATACTTTGTAATAATATGAGTAAATGCCTATGATATAAGGTTAAGTGAAAAGATACATAACTACAAAAATACGACTATGTGAAAATATCCACGCATGGGAGGGCAGAGCAAGATGGTCGATTAGGAACAGCTCCAGTCTCCAACTCCCAGTGCGAGCGACACAGAAGACCGGTGATTTCTGCATTTTCAACTGAGGTACTGAGGTCATCTCACTGAGGAGTGCCGAACAATCGGTGCTGGTCAGCTGCTGCAGCCCGACCAGCGAGAGATGAAGCAGGGCGAGGCATTGCCTCACCTGGGAAGCGCAAGGAGGAAGGGAATCCCTTTTCCTAGCGAGGGGAACTGAGACACACAACACTTGGAAAATCGGGTAATTCCCACCCCAATACTGTGCTTTAAGCAAACAGGCACACCAGGAGATTATACCCACACCTGGTCGGGAGGGTCCCACGGCCACGGAGCCTCCGTCGGTGCTAGCACAGCAGTCTGTGATCTAACCGAAACGGCAGCAGCGAGGCTGGGGGAGGGGCACCCGCCATTGCTGAGGCGTAAGTAGGTAAACAAAGCCACTGGGAAGCTCGAACTGGGTGGAGCTCACAGCAGCTCAAGGAAACCTGCCTGTCTCTGTAGACTCTACCTCTGGGGACAGGGCACAGCTAAACAACAAAAGGGGAAGCAGCAGAGGCCTGTGCAGATGTGAACGACTCTGTCTGACAGCTTTGAAGAGAGCAGTGGATCTCCCAACACGGAGGTTGAGATCTGAGAACAGACAGACTGCCTGCTCAAGTGGGTCCCTGACCCCTGAGTAGCCTAACTGGGAGACATCCCCAACTAGGGGCAGTCTGACACCCCACACCTCACAGGGTGGAGTACACCCCTGAGAGGAAGCTTCCAAAAGAAGAATCAGACAGGTACACTCGCTGTTCAGCAATATTCTATCTTCTGCAACCTCTGCTGCTGATACCCAGGGAAACAGGGTCTGGAGTGGACCTCAAGCAATCTCCAACAGACCTACAGCTGAGGGTCCTGACTATTAGAAGGAAAACTATCAAACAGGAAGAACACCTATACCAAAACCCCATCAGTACGTCACCATCATCAAAGGCCAGAGGCAGATAAAAACCACAAAGATGGGGAAGAAGCAGGGCAGAAAAGCTGGAAATTCAAAAAATAAGAGCCCATCTCCCCCTGTAAAGGAGCGCAGCTCATCGCCAGCAACGGATCAAAGCTGCTCAGAGAATGACTTTGACGAAATGAGAGAAGAAGGCTTCAGTCCATCAAACTTCTCAGAGCTAAAGGAGGAATTACGTACTCAGCGCAAAGAAACTAAAAATCTTGAAAAAAGAGTGGAAGAATTGACACCTAGACTAATTAATGCAGAGAAGGTCATAAATGAAATGACAGAGATGAAAACCATGACACGAGAAATACGTGACAAATCCACAAGCTTCAGTAACCGACTCGATCAACTGGAAGAAAGAGTATCAGCAATTGAGGATCAAATGAATGAAATGAAGCGAGAAGAGAAACCAAAAGAAAAAAGAAGAAAAAGAAATGAACAAAGCCTGAAAGAAGTATGGGATTATGTAAAAAGACCAAATCTACGTCTGATTGGGGTGCCTAAAAGTGAGGGGGAAAATGGAATCAAGTTGGAAAACACTCTTCAGGATATCATCCAGGAGAACTTCCCCAACCTAGTAGGGCAGGCCAACATTCAAATTCAGGAAATACAGAGAATGCCACAAAGATACTCCTCGAGAAGAGCAACTCCAAGACACATAATTGCCAGATTCACCAAAGTTGAAATGAAGGAAAAAATCTTAAGGGCAGCCAGAGAGAAAGGGTGGGTTACCCACAAAGGGAAGCCCATCAGACTAACAGCAGACCTCTTGGCAGAACTCTACAAGCCAGAAGAGAGTGGGGGCCAATATTCAACGTTCTTAAAGAAAAGAATTTTCAACCCAGAATGTCATATCCAGCCAAACTAAGTTTCATAAGTGAAGGAGAAATAAAATCCTTTACAGATAAGCAAATGCTTAGAGATTTTGTCACCACCAGGCCTGCCTTACAAGAGACCCTGAAGGAAGCCCTAAACATGGAAAGGAACAACCGGTACCAGCCATTGCAAAAACATGCCAAAATGTAAAGACCATCGAGGCTAGGAAGAAACTGCATCAACTAACGAGCAAAATAACCAGTTAATATCATAATGGCAGGATCAAGTTCACACAGAACAATATTAACCTTAAATGTTAATGGACTAAATGCTCCAATTAAAAGACACAGACTGGCAAACTGGATCAAGAGTCAAGACCCATCAGTCTGCTCTATTCAGGAGACCCATCTCACATGCAGAGACATACATAGGCTCAAAATAAAGGGATGGAGGAAGATCTACCAAGCAAATGGAGAACAAAAAAAAGCAGGGGTTGCAATCCTAGTCTCTGATAAAATAGACTTTAAACCATCAAAGATCAAAAGAGACAAAGAAGGCCATTACATAATGGTAAAGGGATCAATTTAACAGGAAGAGCTAACTATCCTAAATATATATGCACCCAACACAGCAGCACCCAAAGTCATAAAGCAAGTCCTTAGAGACTTACAAAGAGACTTAGACTCCCATACAATAATAATGGGAGACTTCAACACTCCACTGTCAACATTAGACAGATCAACGAGACAGAAAGTTAACAAGGATATCCAGGAATTGAACTCATCTCTGCACCAAGCGAACCTAATAGACATCTATAGAACTCTACACCCCAAATCAACAGAATATACATTCTTCTCAGCACCACATCACACTTATTCCAAAATTGACCACATAATTGGAAGTAAAGCACTCCTTAGCAAATGTAAAAGAACAGAAATTATAACAAACTGTCTCTCAGAACACAGTGCAATCAAACTAGAACTCAGGACTAAGAAACTCATTCCAAACCGCTCAACTACATGGAAACTGAACAACCTACTCCTGAATGACTACTGGGTACATAACAAAATGAAGGCAGAAATAAAGATGTTCTTTGAAACCAATGAGAACAAAGATACAACATACCAGAATCTCTGGGACACATTTAAAGCAGTGTGTAGAGGGAAATTTATAGCACTAAATGCCCACAAGAGAAAGCTGGAAAGATCTAAAATTGACACTCTAACATCACAATTAAAAGAACTGGAGAAGCAAGAGCAAACACATTCAAAAGCTAGCAGAAGGCAAGAAATAACTAAGATCAGAGCAGAACTGAAGGAGATAGAGACACAAAAAACCCTCCAAAAAATCAATGAATCCAGGAGTTGGTTTTTTGAAAAAATCAACAAAATTGACAGACCACTAGCAAGACTAATAAAGAAGAAAAGAGAGAAGAATCAAATAGATGCAATAAAAAATGATAAAGGGGATATCACCACGGACCCCACAGAAATACAAACTACCATCAGAGAATACTATAAACACCTCTACGCAAATCAACTAGAAAATCTAGAAGAAATGGATAATTTCCTGGACACTTACACTCTTCCAAGACTAAACCAGGAAGAAGTTGAATCCCTGAATAGACCAATAGCACGCTCTGAAATTGAGGCAATAATTAATAGCCTATCAACCAAAAAAAGCCCAGGACCAGACGGATTCACAGCTAAATTCTACCAGAGGTACAAGGAGGAGCTGGTACCATTCCTTCTGAAACTATTCCAATCAATTGAAAAAGAGGGAATCCTCCCTAACTCATTTTATGAGGCCAATATCATCCTGATACCAAAGCCTGGCAGAGACACAACAAGAAAAGAAAATTTTAGACCAATATCCCTGATGAACATCGATGCAAAAATTCTCAATAAAATACTGCCAAACCGGATTCAGCAGCACATCAAAAAGCTTATCCACCATGATCAAGTGGGCTTCATCCCTGGGATGCAAGGCTGGTTCAACATTCGCACATCAATAAACGTAATCCAGCATATAAACAGAACCAAAGACAAGAACCACATGATTATCTCAATAGATGCAGGAAAGGCTTTTGACAAAATTCAACAGCCCTTCATGCTAAAAACGCTCAATAAATTCGGTATTGATGGAACGTACCTCAAAATAATAAGAGCTATTTATGACAAACCCACAGCTAATATCATACTGAATGCGCAAAAACTGGAAAAATTCCCTTTGAAAACTGGCACAAGACACGGATGCCCTCTCTCACCACTCCTATTCAACATAGTCTTGGAAGTTCTGGCTAGGGCAATCAGGCAAGAGAAAGAAATCAAGGGTATCCAGTTAGGAAAAGAAGAAGTCAAATTGTCCCTGTTTGCAGATGACATGATTGTCTATTTAGAAAACCCCATTGTCTCAGCCCAAAATCTCTTTAAGCTGATAAGCAACTTCAGCAAAGTCTCAGGATACAAAATTAATGTGCAAAAATCACAAGCATTCTTATACACCAGTAACAGACAAACAGAGAGCCAAATCAGGAATGAACTTCCATTCACAATTGCTTCAAAGACAATAAAATACCTAGGAATCCAACTTACAAGGGATGTCAAGGACCTCTTCAAGGAGAACTACAAACCACTGCTCAGTGAAATAAAAGAGGACACAAACAAATGGAAGAACATACCATGCTCATGGATAGGAAGAATCAAAAACCATCATTCTTAGCAAACTATCACAAGAACAGAAAACCAAACACTGCATGTTCTCACTCATAGGTTGCAACTGAACAATGACATCACTTGGACTCGGGAAGGGGAACATCACACATCGAGGCCTATCATGGGGAGGGGGGAGGGGGGAGGGATTGCATTGGGAGTTATACCTGATATAAATGACGAATTGATGGGTGCTTACGAGTTGATGGGTGCAGCACACCAACATGGCACAAGTATACATATGTAACTAACCTGCACGTTATGCACATGTACCCTAGAACTTAAAGTATAATTAAAAAAAAAAAATCCACGCATGGATTAAAAAAATACAGATTTAACTGCATAGTGGAGTTACCAGTAATGTCTACTTTTATATTTATAGGAATCTCTGTTGTCCAGATTTCCTGCAATGGGTACATATTACTTTTGATGGGGTTCAGAACATGCTACCACAAGATATGGCATCTTGGCATTTTGAATATTTAAAGCTGAATGAGTCTGAGAAACAGCATATGCTGGAAGGACTCTCTGAAGCAGGTCAGAAGCCCCTCATGTGAGAGGTCCCTCCCTAAACCTGGAGAAAAGGAGCATCCTTATCTCTGAAGATGGAGGGACACACAGAGAAGAAACTCCAGGAACCAGCCTTGGTAAGTTTCCCCTAGTTTACTACACTTAGCTCACATGCTTTTCCACAACTTTCCACTCTTCATGACACCTAGTATGAAAGCACTCAGGTTTAACTGATTCATCAGATTTTCCTTCCTTATGAATGCTCTTGTGACACATAAAACTTGTATTAAATACATTTGTATGCTTTTCTCTTATTAATCTGTCATTTATTATAGAACCCTAGCCAAGAAACTGAAATGGTTAAAGGGAAGATGTTTCCTACTCTTTAAAGTGTACAAATATATATTTATTAAAGTTAGTTCCAATTATTGTGTAGCCAATATTTACTGATTATTCTACTCCATAGAGGCCAAGAAAGCCATACTCTTTCCTGATAGTTTCTTTTGTGTGACAAGACTTGCCACAGATGCAGGCAATGTTGGTATTATACTTTCCTTGACAGCTAGAATAACTTCTGCTAAGCTAGGCAACCACCTCTCTCCAAGTCATCCTTAATGCCTAATGACTGCTACTTGTTGCCTGACCTAGCTCCAGGGCTGACCCTTTCCTGTTTACCCCAAGGCCATGCCCATCTGAGGAACCACATGGGCAGGTACCTTCCAACCAAATTGAAGTCAAGGATTCCATCCACTATCACTAGCCTAGCACAAACCAAGAGAGAGAAATCAAGGCGCCACATAGAGGTTAGGACAAGTAATCAAAGTCAGGTAGAAATTCCAGCAGGGTAGTATACAATTTGTATTTCCCTAGTGAGGCCCATTCTAGAATAATGGGAAATGTTCACTGTTGTCAGAATGCCAGAACGACATCAAACATTTAGCATGCTTTTTGTTTGTTTGTTTTTTTGCCGGACGGGTGTTACTTTTGTTTGATTTGGTTTTTCTGGCATCTGAAACTAAAGATGGGAAAGGATGATATTCATTCTCAACCTCGTGTATAATTAACCACATCAGAAAAGGCTACTGTTAGATACAAAGAAACATTAACATACATTAGTTTCAAAAGGTTAAAGCCTTTCAGATGAACATTATTGGAAACTTTCTCCCCTGTGCAAGACAAAACTATGCATGGCTTATTCCCAGAGTCACCCGTCCTTTCCAAGGCACTCTATGCTGCCTCAGGGATGCAAACAATTATGGTACCTCCAGGAGAGAAGGAACACATGAATTCTGTCACCTCTTGACTCCAGGATCCAATTTCACAGCAATGGGTGAAAGGATTTTTTAGTCAAGAGATGATGTGAGATGCACAGATACCCCTTGGAGTCATTTGGGTGACAGCATTAAAGAGAATGAAATGAGCTATCTTGAAATGGAGGCCAAGTGCAGTCACTGCATCTGGAAAGTTAGGATCCTTGATATTCAAAGCTCGGGCTGGGCAAAAAATTCAAAGAGTAAAGGCTTTGGAGCTTTTCAAATTAAAAACAAAGCAAAACAAAAACAAAAAAGACTTTTTTTTTTAAATAAACTATTCAAAACTGTGGAAAACTTGCAAGAATCATATCATGAACATCCCATACTCTCTTCCCAAGATTCATCCATTTGCTATTATTTTGCCATATTTGCTTTATCTCTTCCTCCTCCTCTGCTCTCCTTCCCTCAAACAAACAAATGAAAAGTGGTTTTTGCTAAACCATTTGGGTGTAGGTGAGGACATCAAAAGCTTCTAGAAATAAGAATATCCTCTCACACATACAATTATCAAAATCAGGGACTTTAACAATGATACAATACTATCTAACATGTAATCCATATTTACTTTTCTTCAATCCCAAGAGTGTCCTGTATGGCCATTTTCCTCCAGTCTAGGATCGCATTGCTTTTAGTTGCCATGTCTCTTTAGCCTCCTTGAAGCTGGAATAATTTCTCAGCCTTCCTTTGCCCATCATGTCATTAACATTCTTGAAGAGGACAGGCCTATGGCTTTGCAGAGGATCTATGCTGGTCTGACTGTTATGTGAGGATTAGATTCACAGCACACGTTTTTGAAAAGTATACCACCTAAGTGATAGCATGTCCTTCTCATTGCATTACATCAGTTGGCACCTGATGAAACTTGGTCCCTTTCTTGATGTGTTAACCTTGATTCTTTAAATAAGGTGTTTTCTGCCAGATTACTCCACTGTATGTGTGTATATGTGCGGGTATTCCTCTTTTTCCCTTTTATAATTAATAATGTATGGGAAGATTTTTTTCTGACTGTGTAAACACCCTACTAACCAACAAGCTTTCACTCAATGGTTTAACATCTATTGACAATTCTACTCTGAATCAATTATTACTATAATCATTGTGAAAGAGTGATTATTCTAACTCTATCATTTCTTTCCCATTGATTAGTTGGTTTTCTACTGCAAGAAACAGCTGCCCTTCCTCCCTTCTTTCTTTCTTTTAGTTATATCTTATTCATTTGATTCTTAAGTGTTTCAAGCTGGTTCCTGTGTCATTCAGACAGGTCCTCATTTTTTTTTTTTTTAATCAGTTTCTTATTTTCTGGCACAACAAAATGTTCCAGGCTTTTCTTGTCCTTTCCCTGCTCTGAATCTGAAATTAGTCATTGCTCTAAGCACGGGTCCCCAACCCCAACCACCAGGCTGCACCCTGGTACCAGTCTGTGGCCTGATAGGAACTGGCTGCACAGCAGGAGGTGAGCAGCGGGCAGGGGAACTTCACTGCCTGATCTCCACCTCCTGTCAGGTCAGCCACATTAGATTCTCAAAGCAACATTAACCCTGTTGTAAACTGTGCATGCTCCTTATGAGAATCTAACTAATGCCTGATGATTTTAGATGGAACAGTTTCATCCTGAAACCATCCCCGCTCCCCTGCCACCCATGGAAACACTGTCTTCTACGAAACTAGTCCCTGGTGCCAAAAAGGTTGGGGCCCACTACTCTAAGGGCCCTTATTATTTTTAGTAGGGAATGCTATTTAGCAAGCAAGAGCTGGGCACTCAGTGTCTACACTGCTGCTGGGAGTGTCATTGCTTGTAGGCCCTTTAAGAGGATAAGTAAGAATTATAAATATATATTGAGTCATGTCTTCTTATTGACACTTCTAATCTCCATCCAATAGCTCAGGCTCTTCCTTGCCTTTCCCTGTCCATAGTTGTATTGCCCTCTTTCCACAGTGATAAGCCTGACTCCCCATAAAATAATACATTTACGTAATCCTACAATGGATACAAAGTAATTTCAGGATTGTCCCACCAATAACACAACCAATGAAAAATGTGTAAAGTTCGAGATTTCTTTCCAGTACTTCCGTTGTTTGATCGAAGGTATAAAATCATGGTACTCTGTTCAAAATAACCCGAATTAGTATTGTTTTCCTATGTGTAATCATGTCATCCATTTGATATATAGTTAGGTTCATTTACTCTGTACTCAATTTCCCCCAATCTTGTTATTTAATGTTATTTTTGAATATACAAACCATGAACATGGTTTCAAACGCAAAACTATATAAAAAGGTACTCAGAGAAGTACTGTATCACTGTCTTCCCTCCCTAACTCTTCTAATGCCATTCCCACCCTGTAGATTACCAATTTCATATCTTCCAGTTTATCCTTCCTGTGTACCCTTTTGCAAAAATAATCAGATACACAGATAAATATATTTTTACTTTCCCTTCTTTCTGCCTGAAATGCAGCATGCTCTACATAGTCTTCCACATTTTGCATTTTGCACTACCAATACCTTCTGGTGATCACTCCAATCCCAATTCACAGGGATCTTCCTCATCCTATTTTCCAGCACACCACTGCATTAATGTATTATGGTTCATTCAAACACTCTCCTCAATACAATATAAATGCTGATGATGTTGCACATCTTATTATTATGAGAGAAGTTGAACATATTTTCATATACTTAAGGACCCATTTTTATGTCAATTTTTGTGAACTTTCTAGGTCTTTGTTACTTTTCTACCGGATTTATGGTCTCTTTACTCTCCTCAATTTGTAGTAACTTTCTATATATTAGCAATATTAGCATTTTATCAGAAATATACCTTGCAACTATCTCCTCCTGGTTTATTACTTGTGGTTTATGGGTTTTTTGCCATGCCAAAGAGGATTTTGTCTAATTTCTAACTTTACACCATCAGATTTTGCTACATCTGAAGTTTAAATTGTGAAAACCTTTCCTTGTGCTTTTCCTTTCCGTTATAAAGCAATTTCTTATACTGCTTAATTTTTAAGTATCCCTCATTATACTATACATGGGAGTGTATGTAGGACAAAATCCTATTTGCCTACTGACTGCTGGGCAACTTCAAAGATGCATGACCTTTATTTCTGCAGGTCCTTCATTTCCTAGCTGCACATCCCTTTCATTTTCCCTAACCCCAGGTTTCCTCAGCAGGCCAGCTTCACTAGAGAGCTGTAAACTAAACCTAAATTACTAAATAACATATTACTCACTCATCATAACCATAGGAATCTTTCTCCAGAGCAAATAAGAATTGGTAGTACAAATCTGTTTTATAATCACATACTTTCACAAAGCAAGGATCACTAATAGAATACTTTATTGTCTCTCGTTGATGGGTATATTTTCTCTTATTATTTTTATTATCAAATAATCCATGTTTATTTTAGGAAAAAATAAAACTATAGCTAGGCAAAAACAAATCAAAATGTTGGAACTGTTAATATTTTAGGGCATATATGTAAACATATACCTATTTGAAAACTCTCTTCTTTTTATACCTCTAAAAAAACCCTCTCTTCTCTACTATACTTCCTATTTTGTAATCTGTTTCCATTTTCATTTAATATAAACATCTTTCCATGTTACTAAGTTGTCTGCAAAGGCATTTTAAAAGGCTACATGGTATATACTGTACAAAGACATAAAATATTGAACCAAATATTGTGCTCTCAGGATTTTACAAAAATATCATAAACAACTCTGAGAAAATTTACTTAGACACACACCTTCATGAATTTGTTCAAATGCTTCCTTAAGATAAATACCTAGATGTGGAATTGCAGGATTAAATAGTATACAAGATTTTCAGGGTTTTGATATACATGGTCAAGTTGCCACCAGCAGTGTATGAAAATAACTATTCCCTTTGCCCACACCGAACCCACATTAGTGTTACCTTTCTCTGTAATCCTTTATATCTCCTGATTTAGCAAGACTAAACAGTGTAAAGTTCTGCAAAAGCACCAGATAAGCAAATTTAGAACAAAACATTACTGATGTCTGCCCAAAACACTGTAAACCTGTTCCCAGACTCTAAGCCTCTAAGCTGTCTACTGAAATGTCCTAAGAAACCATTTCACTCAGAGATGAACATTTTTTTCACGCTTCCTGCACAGTTCAGTCTTTATGATGTTAAAATCCCATACAACTTCCTAACAGTCCTTCACATTTTTCAGGAGCCCGAGTTTGGCTCTGGTTATAAATGCATAGGATAGATCCCATACAAGAAGCATAGACCTAAGACATTTGTGGAAAGAAATTTATGGGAAAGCTTCTCTCATCAGGGCTGTACCAATTAAAAATCCATAAATAATTCTCCCTTGTCAGTTTCTGTATAAACACATTGGCCTTAGAAATTTTTACTTCAGGTTCTAATCTAATGGCCTATACTTCTAAATTATGCTTTTAATGGAAAAACAATAACATGAAATTTTTTTTTCCAGAACCATCTGTGCTTTCCCAAGAACATGTGACTACTACAGATAAACCCGCTACTTTGAACACCCAAACTACCCAGTTTAGGGTTCCAAAAGCTTAGGAAAATAATGCCATTCCTGAAAAACAGTACGTGATCAGAAACACTTGCTTTAAAATTGGATGTTTGGTGTGTGAAGCTTCTTAACAAGTGTTTATTAAACTGCATAATTTCAAAGCCTGGAGTGGTATATTGCAATGTTTTCCTGGGAGCTGATCACATTTGCATATCTTTTTACACTTCCTGTGAAATTAATATTGCCTTTTGTATCTTGAACTTAGCTAATATAACTTGCCATTTTTACTTTTCATTGCTATGAGTAATATAAAGTGAGCCCCCAAAGGGACCCCTGCAATGCCTACATAAGCTTTATTCTCTCACTGTTGTATTTTTTCATATGAATATATTAAATCAAGATTAATAAACCTTTGCAGAATCCACTGGTCCTGCAGAAAGGCAAGATTCATAATGGTAAAGGCTGCTCAGCAAATAAAGGAAACCTACTCCTAAAACTGGAGCCAAAGGCCATGGTTCATGGAGCTCTTGTCACATCCAACAGTGTGCCAGAGACCCTTCACCTCACAGGAAGCCTTTCAACAGTCACTCAATATATGTGCAAAAGTGGCTTAACCACCAGGATACCAAAACCCAGCAGGTGATTATTAGGCTGCTTTTGCTCAGGGATACATCTTTGTGACATGCCAAAAACTGACCATAATCCCAGGATTTTAAAAATTTCAGCTGGGCTTATGGGGATGGAACGTGATAATAAAGAAACAGGATGGTAGGAGCTGAGGAAAAGTGGAACATGATGAGAGGCTCCAAAAAGTAAATCAAATACAGAAAAGGGAAATCTCTCTGAACACTGCGTACCACACTGGGCACAGGAGGCCTCAACTGAGCATCCCCAACTTGTTGGATCCCAGCAGCTACTTTGCCTAACTGAGAGTCTGCTCAAAGCTCGGGGAAACCTAAATGGCAATACAAAGAAAGTGCTGAGGGCAGCTTCAAGATAACAGGCTACTGGTATAAACAGGCTTCTGACCTTGTGAGGTCAGAAAGGCTCACTACCATGCCTTGTGCTGCTGTCACTGGTTCTCCCACTTCAAGATCATCTCCAACTCGGTCAAGAGGCAGAGTAATGGGGATTCAGGGTCACAATTAGGGTAAGGCAAATGAGATGCAAAATTTAAGTAGTACTAAAAACAACCTCCATAGCCAGGTGTGGTGGCCATGCCTGAAGTCCTAGCTGCATTGGAGGCTGAGGTAGGAGGATCACTTGTTCCTAGGAGTTTGAGGCTATAGTGCACTATGATTGTACCTGTGAACAGTCACTGTACTCCAGCCTGAGCTGCATGGTAAGATGCCCATTTCAAGATAAAAGAAAAGAAAAACTCTCAGTAATCAAGATAATAATACTTCAGTGCAATATTTTTAGACATCAAAAAAATCATGGTGAAGAAAACAACATTTTAGATAAATATTAATGCCCTGCCAACCATATCTGAGCCTGCATGGACACTCCTACCTATATTTTTAATATATTTTAAAAAAATTTTTTTTGAAGAACCTTAAAGTCATTGAAGAAATATTGAAAAATTGAAAAGTAGGTATCTTAAAACTTATGATATTAAATGTAAATATTTTATTTATACTAAAACCAGAATTCATTATGATTTCACTTTCCTGGCTCTAATGGGACAAAGTAATTTTGTTTTATTTTTTTGAGATGGAGTCTCTCTCTGTCACCCAGGCTGGAGTGCAGTGGTACAATCTCAGCTCACCACAAACTCCTCCTCCCAGGTTCAAGCAATTCTCTTGCCTCAGCCTCCCAAGTAGCTGGAACTACAGGTGTGTGCCACCATGCATGGCTAATATTTGTATTTTTAGTAGAGATGAGGTTTCCTGCATTGGCAAGGCTTGGGGATAAAGTAATTTAAACATGTTTTCAAAACTTACTTTTTTGTTTATCTTCTTTTCAATGGAAGAATTACCATGTTTGACATTCTCTTACCACCTAGTGACAAACTTAAATGATTTTTAATTAAACAATTTACTTTCTTTAAATTAATTTCATTTCTTTTCTTTAGCTTTAGGCTCCAAAATGGCTTGGCACTATACTAATCCTTATTTAAAATTTTGATATTTTGTTCATTATGGATTTTTCTGGCATTTATTTGATTTTTGAAAAAAAATTGAATTAAAGTATTTGTCTTGATCACTAAGTATCTTGACATTCTCTTAAATTGTGCACTACCTTGTTCCATCCAAGTCAAAGTCAAGGATGTAGCCATCTCAGACAAATAACATAATGACTTTAAGTGTGAAAAGAAGCCTAAGATCTTTTATTAAGTGAAAGAAGTATGTGGCAGAATAATATGTACAGTATGGGCTCATTTGCACTTAAGAAAAACCAGAAAAACATTTTAAAGAATAACTGTAAGTCATTATACTTCAAATAAACATTGATGGCAAAAGGCAAAAAGTGTAGTCACTGAAGAAAGAGGTTCTAAATATGGTGCTGCAAAATAATACATCAGGTGTCCAAGTAGCAGTAACAACTAAGTATTACCCTCTGCTAACATCTGATATCTTTGAAAGATTGTCTGTACAATAATGCCATTCTCATTCACTTGTAGCTAGGTACTTTCTTTTTTTTTTCTGGAGAAAGAGATGGGATTTCAGCATGTGTACTGGGATGACAAGCAAACACTGTAGGTTCAAGGGAGTTAATGGGCATCTCAACAATATGTGTCGTGGTGAAAAATATACTGAGAACCACTCATCTAGCTGCTATTGATCCTATTCCATAAGCTAGGAATATGGAGTAAGTACTGTTTTGCCCTTGCTTTGTTTTTGGTTGTTGTTGTTGTTTGTTTGTTTGTTTGTTTTGGTACCTCCTCAGCATCCTCCTCTGTTAAGTAATAGCACTTTTTGTTTGCTTTTTAGGCAGGTTTGTGGAGGTCTAATTTAAAAATAGTCAAATTTACCCTTTTAGTATATATTTATATGAATTCTGACAAATGCATATAGTTATATAACAAATACCACAATCAAGATACAGAACATTTCTATCATCCCAAAAAGTTCCCAGGTACTTTGCCATAGTCAATCTTTTACCCTAATTTTGCAGCCCCTAGCAACCACTGATTTGTTTTCCCTATAATGTTGCCTGTTCAAAAACATCATATAAATGCAATCATAAACCATTTGTGTCTGACTTCTTAGTGTAAAGTATTTGAGATTCATCCATGTGATGCATATGTCAGTAATTTATGACTTTTTATTGCTGAATAGCATCCTATTTTATGGATATACCACAGTTTATTTATCCATGGTAATAGGATTTGGATTATGATTTGGCAAATCACCCACACTTCCTTTCAGGTCATGTGGTTTATAAAGGGCTGACCCAACCTTAGTTCCAGAGATGCCCATAGCCACGCCTGATCAAACAATATATTCAATCATCCTGATAATATAGACGGTTTAGAGGTAGGCACATGGTTTGATGCAACAATTTTCAATTCAAGGCAGCTGATAAAACTATTGAAAAGAAGTTGCTGATGGTATAATGGAAGCTGTTTCTGGTAGCTACTGCACCACCACAAGGGAGCCCCAGCTTGAGGATAATAAAGCCAACAGGAAGCAAAGTGCAACTAAGTGGGATGAGATACATTCCCAACCTGTTTTGAGCACCTGGATCCAGACATGCCTAAAGATCTACCTGTAGACCTGTCAGTTATACGAGCCTACAAAATTCCTTCTAGCCTAGGCCAACTTTGATTATATCCCTCATTCCTGAAACTAAAATTTCTTGACTCTACAGCATAGAAAGAAATCTTTCATCAAGGAGCTTACAAGAGAGTCTTGGAAATAAGACACAAAAAATGGTTTTGACATCAGACACCCCAACTTTACCACTTTACTACTTCCTAAGTATACAATGTCAAGAATTTTCTTTACTCCTATAAACCTATATTTCCTCATTTCCAAAATGGAGAGAATAATTTCTTACCCATTCTAAAATATTATCTTGAGAATCAAAAAAAAAAAAAACTATGTTGGTTCAAATGCAAAAGAAAAATAAAATGTATGATTATTATACACACAAAATAATTTGTATATGAAAAGGAAATAGTAAGTGATGATGGTGATAAGAGAGAAAATCAAGAGGCATTATAAGGATCAATGCAGAACTCCACTGCTATATAAGGATCAATGAACAATAATTGTAACTAGTGGTATTTCTTGAGTATATTCTTGTGTTAGGCATTGTGTTAGGTATTCTACCTACATTATACCATTTAACATTCTAAATATCACTAAAGTAACTTTTTAAACCCATTTTTGATTAGGCTTAGAGAACATAAAATACTTTTTAAGTTAAAGTAATAACTGGCAGAGGCCAAATAAAAATCTAAATCTGGACCGCTGAAGCTAGTGCACACTTCTAAGTTAGATGGAAGGGCATGAAGCCAACACTCTGAAAAGTAAAATTCAGTTATAAAAACCATCACAACACGATTAATTTAGCAACTTCATTCCTTTATACATAATTGTGCAGAGTGCATCTAACTCATTAAGACGTAGAATGTTTATACTGTCATATAATATTATCACATGGTAATAAATGAAGTTGCGCTATATCTCTAAACATCTGGATTTCTGAGCCAATTTTACACATTTAATTCAGCTATTTGGTGTCTTCAACACATAGCAAAAATACACAAGGAAAAAAAGGACTGTACATCTGGCATCAAGATGGCTCCAAGAATTGGACTGCCAATGAGGAAGTCAGGTTTTTCTAGCCTACATCCTCTGGAGGATACATACCCAAAATAGCACTGTTTCCAAAGTAACCACGATCAAGAAAGGAGACTCCACAGAGGAAACAAGAATGAATAAGACAGGTCTAGCCCTCTTCAAAAGCTGAACCTTCCCTCCCAGGATCCAAGGTACTTAGGGTTTCTCATACATGACAACCTATAAACCAGAAAGAGTATCACTTGTTTGTATTTCGCATTTTCCAGCTTTGGTGCTAATTGGGTTTTACAGAGGTAGCATGATCTGTAAGACACTTAATCTCTTTAGAATTTCATTTATTCATCCATCCCTTCAGTTACTCAGTGATGACTTCTATCAGCTGAGCCCTGCACTAATTATCCAAAATTCCCAATCTTCCTGCCTAGGAGACATAGGGAGAGGTAAGGAGTATGGCTTCTCCATTTTCTCCTTTCCCTTTAGTAACCAACCTCTACTGGAATTAATCCTTTGAGTTCAGCTGGGCCTTGAGATCCAACATGATCCATTTTAAAAATCAAGGCAACTATTAAAGTAAAAACAAAACAATACAAGTATTAGAAGAAAACATGAGTGAATTTCTGTACAACTAGATGTGGGGAAAGCCTTTCTAACTATGACTCAAATCCAAATGCAAAAAAAGAAAAAAAAATATTGAGAATTTCAATTACCTGAATTTTTTAAAAATTTGCATGGCAAAAAATACCATAAGCAAAAATCAAAAATTAAGTGCCTGCTCAGAGAAAACATTTGTAAAATATATCACAGATTAAGCACCAATCACCCCTATATGTATTTTAAAATTCTTGGCTGGGAGCAGTAGCTCATACCTGTAATCCCAGCACTTTGGGAGGCTGAGGCAGGTGGATCACCATCGTGGTCAGGAGTTCAAGAGAGCCTGGCCAAGATGGTGAAACCCCGTCTCTACTAAAACTACAAAAATTAGCCAGGCATGGTGGCAGGCGCCTGTAATCCCAGCTACTCAGGAGGCTGAGGCACAGAATTGCTTGAACCCAGGAGGTGGAGGTTGCAGTGAGCCGAGATCACACTAGCCTGGGCTCCAGCCTGGGCAACAGAGTGAGACTCCATCAAAAAAAAAACCATTCTTAAAACCCATGTTTAGAATAAGAAAAATAGAAGAACAAGTAGTTCACAGAAGACTATATAGGAATTGCCCTTAAACATATGAAAATATGCTTAATTTTACTTATAATAAGGGAAAAGCAAATTAAAACTGCACTAAGAATTATAACCATATTACTCTAACATAAGAGGTTATCAAGAGGAGAAACTGGGTGCGGTGTACACAGGAACCCTTTACTATCTTCACAGCTTTTCCGTAAACCGAAAATTCTTCTTAACAAAAAAGTTGATCTAAAAAAACTTCATTGAGATACTATTTCTTGCCTACCAGACTGTCAAAAGTTGAAAAACTTGACAATATACTCTGTTAGCAGACAGAGTGTAGAGCAACAGTCCCTCTCATGAATTGCTAGTTACAGTGCAAAAGGGTATAACCTGTATAAAGGGAAATTTGGCATTAGTTAACAAACTATGTATCTATTTCCTTTTCTATCTATCTACATACCTATCTATATATTTACTTACCAGCAATGTCAGTTACAGCATTCACCCTGAACATACACTTTCAACTGTATGAAAAAACATAAAATTATTCACTGTAGTGTTATTTCCAGTAAAAAATACTGGAAAGAATCTAAATGCCATCCACAGATACAACCAATAGTAGTCCTTTGTGTGAACAACCAATATATACAAAGAACTACTACTCAACTATAATAAGGAACAAGGCGGATCTTTATAAAATGATATGAAATAATTGCCAGGATAAAAAAGCAAAGTGAAAGAGTGTACATAGCATGCTAACTTCTGTATAAAAAGGAAGCATATGTATATATGTATGTATTTGCTTTTTTTTATAATAAACACATGAAGAATAAACCAGAAACTAATGAAAATATTTCCAAAGAGGGTGAGTAAAAATGGAATTGGAAGGGTAGGGATGGAGTGGGACTTTCTTGAACAAATTTTTTTTCTAGTTTTGAATTGAACCACATCAGTTTTGACTTGAACCATGTAAAATTTTACATATTTGAAATAAAAACTTTAAAAAGGATTTATAAAACAAAACCTAAACTTGTATACAGGCAGGACATAAACGGATCTAATGATATATCACATCAACATAAATAATCACAGAGGAAAAAAATAAATTCAAATAATTTCTGAAGACAGTATTCTGAATGTATATCCTTAGTGGAATATTAGGAAAAAAATAAGTCCAAATAAATCTTGAACTTTACTTAGTAGATTGATTGTCAGGAGGGATGTTGATATAGTAATTCTGAAACTATTTTCTGTGTACTACAGGATAGAGCAAATGAATCAATGCCTTAGGACCTCACTGTGGAATAAAGGAGACACAAATATGAAATGAGGGAAAGTGCGGAAGAATCCTGTGATGCTGAATTTGAGTGGTTGAGTTGCACATGGTAACATACATGCATCTATCTATCTGTCTATGTATCTACCTATCTAACCTATCTAATCTACCTATCTCCTAGCGGCAATGGCACCCCAGTAGCAAAGAGCCCACCTAGTGGCCAAAACTTTCTTTCTAAATTCCATTCTCCACTAAAGGGAGACAGGGCTTGACTGATTCTTGATTGGGGTAGGGAAAATGTAAGGTAAGGTTGATATATCTTTTTGTAATCAAGGACATGCTCAAAGACTGATGGAGACTTGTCAAAACAATATAGGAACTAGCATCAGAGGATCCTACTGGCTAAATGAGGGACAATTTGAGGCTCACAAAAGAATAAGGAGCTAAGTATAGCTGTATCATTTTGTGGAACTTCATTGAGCTGTGTGCTTGTAATTTGTTATTTTTCTGTAGGAATGCTATATTTCAGCACAAAATATAGTGTCCTTTTTTTAAGAAAGCTATGACACAAGCAGCAAATAAGACATATAATTTACTTTAGCAGAAAGGAAGACCCATGCTCTATGAATAAATTGTTCTGATTATACTGATGATCATCCATCCTACTATGGATACAGAGGTGGGGACCTCTTTTGGTAACAAACAACGTCAGCCAAGAAATGTGTAATGATAATACAAAGAGAAAAACATCATTAGGCACAAATCATCGATGGACAATAGAATCCATGAGTGAAAGGTTCTTGGGACACAAAATAGTTACCCAGTCTCAAAGTATCACCCCACAGATACTAATTTCAAAGCAAAACAAAAAACAAAACAAAACAAAAACCTTAAAAATGGAGTGACCTGGAGAATATCTGAGATCAAACAACATCACCAAAAATGGCACAAACAAATTATGTGACTCTGCTATGATCCAGTGTGAAGCAGGCAACATTACCTAGGTAGCACTTTTGCCTACAGTGAGGAACAACTGGACAGATCCACACTGTATGGCATCCCACAAACACTGGGTTGGAATCTTCAAAAATACAGACTCATGAAAGAGAAATAAAAGGCAGGAGAATATTCTAGATTAAGAAAGTCCAAAGAGACAAAATAACTAAGTGAAATGTGTAATCCTTGGTTGTATTCTAAAAAGAAAACAGAAATAAGGAAAAAGAGACATTACAAGGTATGAGGGAAACATTTAATGGAAACATTTGAATATATTAGATTACATATCAATGTTAATTTTCATGTGGAGGGTGATAATAGTGTTATGGTTACATAGTCATCTTAGGAGATACAAGGTTAAATGTCAGGGGGTAATATGATATCTACAACTGAAATGCAAATGATTTTTTGAAGTATAATAAATGAGAGGATGAGAGGAAAAAAAGCCAATGAACAATTACAACAAAATGTTAGTAACTGAATCCTCAAGGGGGAAGAGTAATTGGGACAGACTGTACAAAAATTAATCAAGGATAACTAGCATATTTTGAAGGGTCACTGTGTCAGGCCCTATTTAGAGAGGTTTGCAATATTAACTCATTTAATCCTTGCGATAACTCTATGTGATTGATACTACACATATCCATTTTACAGACAAAATTGAAACCTATAGAAGTAAAACAACTTGCCCAGGCTAGTAAGTGGAGTAGCTGGAATTTGAAGTTAATAAATTTAGAGTCAAAGTTTATTATCATAGCCACAATACTCTGCCCTTCAAATAAATAAGTCTGTTTAGAGGAGTAAACACATTAATCATGCCAATCTTATGATTACATGCAACTGATATCTCCTGTGTGCCCAGTGCAGAATTCTGGAGGGTCCAATTAGTTCTCTTTCCTGTGCTGGAAAGAAGATCAGCAATAAGTGAAATTCTGGGGTGGAATGGAGTGGGGGTGTTAAATTTTACACACACAGCATCCAAAAATAGCATATTCAGTTATGAGTATTATTTTTAAAATAGAGAATATAAAGAAAGTCTGAAGATCAATATTTAAATCAAAGAAAAAAGAACAAAAGTACAGGTGCTGTGAGGTTTAGACTATGCTGAAAATGCCATTATAAAGTGGTCCATTTCCTCAGTAGGTAGCCCCAAAAGACCCCTGACACAGTAGAAATTATATCATTAGTCAATTAATCAGTTTTCTTTCACAATGGCACAATGGGGTGCCCTCTTTAACTCAATAGAGTAACCAGCTCACCAACAGTATCTAGAAAAGAGGAAAGTCACAGAATGGAAAAACAGACACAAAAAGCTATGGAGAAGAGAGACTGAAACAGACAAAGGCAGCTGTACTATAAAAGAAAGTGAGAAATGGAAAGGGAAATGTCAGGAATCAAAGGTTAAAAGAGAAAAGATCAGGATATAAAAAGATATAGAAGTCTCTTATGAAAAAAAAAAAAAGGGCGGGGGGCCAGTGAAGAGATAGAAATCATGACCAGAGCCGAAGCTTGAAAACGCAGGGCAACAAAGAGAAGCTGTAATAGCAGAGCCATTCATTCAATCATTCATTTCACTCATTCATTTAACGCCTAACATATGGAGGGTACTTTGTGGAGCTTTAAGGGACACAAAAATGACTAAGACAGGACTCCTGCCCTCAAAGAGCCCAGCTGTTCCAAATATTCACATTTTGGTATGCTCCTATTTTTAATGTAATTTTAATTATTGTTGCCATACCTTAGCTAATATTCTCATACTCAACATATACTTCCAAAAATTACAGCTACTATATTATCTATGAAAGAGAATAATCTTGGCAGGATGCGGTGGCTCACGCCTGTAATCCCAGCACTTTGGAAGGCTGAGGTGGGTGGATCACCAGGTCAGGAGATCAAGACCATCCTGGCCAACAAGGTGAAACTCAGTCTCTACTAAAAATTAGCCGGGCGTGGTGGCATGCACCTCTAGTCCCAGCTACTCAGGAGGCTAAGGCAGGAAAATCACTTGAACCCAGAAGGTGGAGGTTGCAGTGAGCTGAGATCACACCACTGCACTCCAGTCTGGGTGGCAGAGTGAGACTCCATCTCAAAAAAAAAAAAAAAAAAAGAGGGTAATCTTAAATGGATGGCAGCTGCCACACAGAATGAGTTCATTTGTTGTGGAGTGGAAACATGTTTACATTTCTGATATGCTGATAGTATATAATACAGTATTGTGATGTGGTTCTCTGTATATATAGATGCTTTCTATACTTGTTTTGGATACAGCACACTCCATATCATTCTATTTTATTTTTATCATCCCATTCCAGAGAGGAGGCAAAGGACAAAGAAATCTAAAGGATGTGGAAAGACAAATAAGGAAGCTACAAAACAGGTTTTCATTTTCTTTGCAATTTCCCACAGGGCTTCTACGACAAAAAGCTGTATTGACAAGTGGAATGCGTATTTCTCATAGCGTAGCTGAGAGTGAATTCTAAACATACAAGGGAGAGGCTCCTAGACAGACACCATTGCCTAGTACCTTTCATTTAAAAGATACCTAGTGATATATGACTTGGCAAAACCAGAAATTTACCTCCCAGCATGCCTCAGTATATACTCTTTACTCTTACCAAGGCTGGCTTAATCTCTGAAAAGACCTGAAAATTCAAGTTTGAATAGGTGTTTCATACACCCAATTTAGAACACACATCCCTCCTAGATCTATAAGGACAGGTGAGAAGCACAGAAATGAACACTTATTATTTTGAATGCTCAACTTCTGATTCCTTTAACACACTGTTACCCTCCCTTTACCCTCTCCGCAAATTTTTGTGCTTCTTTTGGGCTTTCAATTGAGGTGCCTCATCTCCCCCACCAGAGATAGGAATGTGACTCAATCTAACCAATCAGAATCTTTTGGGGGAGGTGTATGAATCAGCAGTTAGAGAGAAGGCTTTCCGAGATCTTGGACACTTACATTCACATTAAGTCTGAGGCTACTTAGAGATCTTTCTTCCCCCACCACAAAGACTGGCTGAAGAAAAGATGAAGACCACATGGAGAAGAGGAGGACCATGATGGGGGTGAGAGCAGAGGCAAATTTATCCTGAAGCTACTATATCTTAAGCTCACAGGTCTTTCTCTAGCAATGTGTTCATGCGTTCATTTATAACCTTCTTATAGAGAAGGCTCTCTAAACTGTATGAGCTTCAGGCCACAAAACCCTAGATTCACCCCTGGGAGAGACAGTTGTAAAGATACAATAAGGCAAACATAGCCACCCAAAAGAGAAGCCAGTTTCACCCCACTGGACGTGCAATTATGGGAGCCAATATTCACCCTTTCCTTTTATCTTGGGATAATCCAAATTTGGTTTTACTCACTTACAAAGGAAAGAAACCAGAGATTTTAAAGACAGAAATAAAGTCATGGCTCTTAACTTACTGGCAGGAAAACATGAGAACCAATGCTGTTTTTGACTTTCAGAGTATCTATCATAACCTATCATTTTGTTTTTGTCCACATTTCAGTATGTGGTTTAAAAGTAATTTCCAACATCATATTTGTAACTAGTTATAAGGAACCAGGGAACAGTCTCTGGACATTTTTCAAAGATATTTTTCCTTTAATTGGCTATAAAGGACAATAAGGATTAAGTTGGCACTACAAAAAGTCTCATTTAATGATACCCTTTTGTGTGTTACCCATTTACCAAACATGTATTTTTATTTCTGCATTCTATAGAATACTTATTCTCTACAGCATGCACACACACACCTACACACACACCCCCTTCTATCACTACTACCACCACCATTATCATCATCACGTGATTTCTAAAGAACAGTCATGTCTATAGTAAAGGTATTTGAGAGCTAAGCAAAGCCTCCTGGCTAGAGATCCTGGTATCTTCCTTTAAACCCAGGTCACTCATGGTAAGGGTTCCCTGCAGAGCACTGGCTGTGGCCTCACCAAGCACTGCCATTTCCAGCACTGTCAGTTTCTTTAACCTTCAAGAGAACATAGAAGAGTCATTCAAAGCCGACAAGTGAAGAGATGTCCTGGCAGTCTAATTTCAAACCAGGTCTCATACCAGAGTCTTTTTTATGGTTTTTAAAAGGAGTATTTTATGCTGCTCTGATGAAAACCTCTAACAGTAGTAGCTTCTGTTTGACAAATGCCATAGAGAATGAAACAGTAAGTCTGAAGGAAAGGGAGGGGGTAAAATTATTTTTGTTTCAATAGCCAACACACAATGAAAACAAACTATTGAGGTTTAAAGAATAACCGATATTTATTCTGGTAGTGACTTTTCTCATGTCAGCACTTTACCACTGTAAGATGCTGACAATAATTATGTGAATGTTGCTATAAAAAAATTAAATCTCCCAACTCATGGGTTTAAAGGTATTTCCGCCTCTTCCATAAACACACATGCACACACACACACAGGTACACACACATATTTCAGGTACCTCTGTCAGGATCTCCCAAATCAATTATACTGCATGGAGGAAAAATATGTATATTACTACTATCACTAAAATAAGAATAAACTAGTAAACAAACAGAATAGAATGTGAGCTGCAGTACATATAATCAGAAGGCCTGAAGCTCATGTGTGCTAGGTTTCTGGCTGAGCAGTGGTGGGGGTAAACGTGGCACAGCAGTTATCAGCCTGACTGTGGAATCAGATCATACCCAGAAATGAATCCCAGCTTACTTACTGAGTAACCTAAGCTGGTAACTGAACCTCCCTGAGCCCTAGGTTCTTCATCAACAAACTGATGCCAGTTATCCCATGGGGTTATTATAGGGATTAAGTGAGAAAATGGTATATAAAGGTGAGGAGTGGCAGAATATGCCACCCCAAAATATGCCACTTTGGCATGAGGATTATTTTGAGTTGAAGGCAGTTGAGAAGAAGCAGATATGGGAGAAGCTCTCTGTCTTCCCCCTATTTGCCATAAAACAGGATATAAATGTATAAAGGTGCCCTCCCCACCTCTCAGGAAAGAAAAAGTTAATCATCAGAGATAACTCTAGATATTCAACTATCTGGAAGAGACACCAGAGGAATCCACGTAACAAACTTTACTAACTAGCCCTTCCATTAGTTCCCCCATATATTTACCTTCCCACAATTTGCAGAAACTCAAAGTCCTTTCCTATGTCTTACCATTTCTCTAAAAATTTATCGCACTTTTTAAAAAAGCTCTATAAGGTCACATTTTAATTACCCCTTTGAGTCACTCATCACTGGGTACGCCCATGTGTATGTGCAATGTACATGTTAATAACCTTCTGTTTTTTTCATGTTAATCTGTCATTTTTCACTCCACCTCACAGGGCCACAGCTGGAGAACCTAGGAGGGTAGAGGGAAATAGATTTAGTACAAAGAGCTTAGTGCAGAGCCTGTTTCACAATGAAGCACTCAGTAGGGGAAAGCATTGCCATTATTCATGATTGCCACAAAGCATCCATGCTGGTTAAACAGACACCATGCCTAAGGGCATATAATTACTCTGAGGAAAGCTAGACTTGAAGAAAACATGACTTGCCCAGCCAAGTACCTTAGTCAAAACACATATTTGTTTGACTCTATAGTGTTGAGACTTGAATATCTAATATACAGATGAATGAGCCAGTACAGAATTTGAAATTTCAACAAAAAGGCAAGCATAATCTGCCTGATAGTAATAAGCAACTTGTTAATCTTTGAATGGATGGGCTTGCCTCTTTTCACCCATGCTACTCAAACTGTGAACCACAGAACAAAACATCAGTGTCACCTGGGGACTTCATAGAAATGTTGAGTCTTAGGTCTCACCCTAGACCTACTGTATACCAGAATTATAATAAGATATCCAGGTGATTTGTATGCATATTAAAGTCTGAAAAGCACTGCTGTAGACCAGAAATTTTAATGTACTGCTTATCCCACTTTGGGTGTGCTTCTGTGATCTTTACTGCTTAATAAATCACCCCCAAAACTTAGTGACTTTAAACAACAACAGTTTATTTGTCCTACTTCTTCAATATTGGCAGGGCTCAGTGAGGCGGCTCATCTCTGCTCCATTTGGTGTTGACTGGGGTAGTTCAACATAGACTGCAAGATGCAAGCT
This sequence comes from Trachypithecus francoisi, assembly GCF_009764315.1. Lineage (NCBI taxonomy): Eukaryota > Metazoa > Chordata > Mammalia > Primates > Cercopithecidae > Trachypithecus > Trachypithecus francoisi. Next base: position 29,206,626 of record NW_022681453.1, read on the forward strand.
GGCTTCCCTTCATTCACATGCCCTTGGCTGGCCTGGCTGGGACAGCTGGGGTCTGGCTGGGCTTCTCTCCATGTCTTTGTTGTTCTTCAGGACCTCTTTCCAAATGGAGTGGCCTCTCTCCTGCAGCATGATCAGACTTCTTTAAGTGATGGCACCAGGCTCCAAGACAGTGAATCAGCATCTTAAAGTCTAAATGTGGAACTAGCACCATGCATTTCTGCCATTTTCTGTTGATCAAATTGAGTCAAAAGGCAAACAAATGTCAAGGGAAGGAAAAAGACTTTATTTCTTGACGGGAGAAGAGGTCTGCACAGATAGTATGGAAGGATTTTTTAGCAACAGTTTTTGCAGACAAGCTACCACAGAGTATCTGTTACTTTTCACTTTTTTCATCTCTCTGTTCTATTGATTGGTCAAATAGCCACTTCATTTCAATTACACAACTATATACGAGGCCCCATTGGGAGCATAAGGAATTTTAAGGCACGATATCTCCCCTCAAGGAGCTTGTTGTAATACAATTGTAAAATAAGGAATACATATCTTGAAATTTTAATAACAATAAAATACTGTAATAATAAAATATTTAAGTGGCAGTGCTAGATAATAACAGAAATGATGTCCTAAGGCTATGAACCATTGATTTAATTAATCGTGCACACAATAACCATCCTGAGTGTTCGGAAGAGAGAATGGAAGGGGAGGAGAATGGCCATGGAAGGAGGTTTGTGCAGTGAGTAAGACTTGTATAGGAAAATGAGTAAGGATTAAAAAAAAAAAAAGATCCAATGAAATACACACAAAGGATACAACAGAATCAAGGAGCCAAGGGAATGGGGTCATAGGGACACAAGGCCATGAATATCTCTGCATGTTCTTCAATGACGATTATAAATTCAATGTTCCTGAAAGAATTTCCTGCCTCATAACGTCCACCTTTACTTCTCCCTTTAGATATGTTCATAAGCTATTTGTGGAATCCCCACCAGCAATATAACCTTGTATTAATAATGAAGGGTTTTTATGAACCTTATAAATTTTACTATACCTTGTAGAGAGGGTGGGGGAACAAACAAACAGAAATGTGGGCATTGTCAAATGGCAACTTGTAAACTTCACTATTCATTGTATAGGAACTAACACTTTTGGTATTGTTAAGCAGCAACTTGTAAATTTTACTCACCCTTAGAAAATAAAAATGGAATGAAAGGTGCTGCTTAGAAGAAACGTATACATTTCAATCTCCACTGCAGGAAAATAAGCTCTGATTACACTGCATAGTTCATACACCTCAATGTTCCAAACACTTGTTTTATTACACATTCATGTATAATGACTTGGTTTTCCAACAACAGAGAATGAAATTTACCAGTTGTTATTTAACTTTTTTAGGAGTGTATTTTTCTTCCATCTCTTTTTTTTCTTCTTTCCCCCTACCCACCCCAGAAACCTAATATGAGCAATGGGCTTTCTGAATAGTACTGTACATTAATTCCTTCTATCACAATGATTAAAACATTTTAAACATTGTTCTCAGGGTCTCCTGATACCACCTATAAAAGTGGGGAATGACACAGCTTTTGGCCATACAGTTCAAACAATTGCTCTTTACCTTGTTGGGGAAGAAGAGGGCTTATTAAAAGTTTATAATAAGCAGTATTACTAGTATTTAACTTCTATTTGTTGTTGAAAAGAACTGAACCTATAATTTCAGAGGTGTCCAAGCATTTTAATAAATATACCCATTAGATATTCAAAAGCCAGTGGATTTGAATGATTTTGCAATTTATTTAAACAGATAGCTGTCCTGGAGAGGAAGGATAGAAGCGTTGGAAGAAAGTGTTAGAACTATATTTCTGTAAAGTCATGACAAGAAATAAAGAAAGAAGGAGAGTCACCACCTCAATACTAAAAGTGTCAGCACAATGGTATCCTAATAAAAGGTGTTCTAAAAGAAACTTTTAGGTGTTCTAAAAGAAAGTTATAAAATGCCATACCAAGAAATACTGTCAAAACAAAAGTCAGGTGCAATACAGCCCAGAGAGAACCAAATACATCTTTACATCAGGGAGTAAAAATATACGTAGATATAATATTCACAATTTTGTTAGTTTATAGCTTTTGAATAGGTAACATACATACAAAGTGAAAAACTGAAACCACACCAAAGTACACTGAAAAATGTCTTCCCACTCATGCTGTTAATGATCTCTGTACCCTCTTCAACATATGCATATGTGAACATATAGACACATTTTAAATTTCCATGACTACAGATAATGTCATATTCTATATTCTAACCAATTTTTCACTTAACAATGTCATAGAGATGGTTCTATACAGACCCATTTTTTGTGATGGCCTAATTTTATTACAAAGATTATAAAGTATAGATATGCCATGATTTATTTACAGATTATCCTATCGCTTGGACACTTAAGCTGTTTTTAATCATTTGTTTTTAAATGCAATGCCATGGTGAATATTTCTGTACATAGAATTTTGTGCACCTGCATGACTATAGTTCTAAAATAAATTACTAGAAATGGAACTGCTAGGTCAACAGGTATATATGCATTCTATTTTGATAGTTATAGCCAAATAGCTTTCCAAAGACAATATAACAATTCATGCTTCCATTCATGATACCAATACATCTTGCATTGAACAAATTCCAAAATAACCAAAAGTTCATCATTTTTCTGCCAACTGATCCTTTCCCTCTTAAAAAGAGTGGGGGTAAAAACCATCCATTTTTGCTTATTACCATAGGCAGTTATAATTATTATTGCCCAAGATTCAAGGCCATTTCATTACCCACTGCACCACTGTCGTCACTGTGGTGTAATTCTAACTGGTCAGATAGACCTTTAATTTGCAGACCTTCTCAGAATACAGATTATCTGCATTCTGCAGACATCTGCAGAAAGCCATCCGCAAGTGCATATTTCATGGCTGAATATTTTTACATAACATCAGCTGGAACCCATCGTCGCAGCATTCTCGCCAAGTGTCACAACCTGCTCTATTATATCAATAAGCAGTTTCAATTAGTCATTTTCTCCCCATGGTGACGACAGCTATAATAGCATGCAGTAGTCTGATGAAGTTTGTAATATAAAGTGGAGATGGGAGTATTAAAAGGAAGAGAATACAGAATTAGACTCGCATAAAAAAATCCATCTCCCAAATAGTCATTTGGGGAAATGACAACATTTTTGAAACAGTATTCAAGAATGAATACAAAAATGCAATTACTTTTCAAAGTCAGATAAATAAATTTGCCATGGGAACACATTCTTGCCCCAGATAGAACCCTAGTTTTTATTGGCTAATTAGTCATTAAGCACCATCTCAAAAACAACTGTAAATGAAAGAATATGGGGTAAATAGAAATAAAACTTAAGGCTTAACAGAATTGTAAAATGAAAATAAATGCCAACAGAGAATACTGCTTTGAATGCACTGGATAGTAGTAAATAAATTAGAAAGAATGACACAGTTGCTCTGCCCTCAAAATTTATCCCTAATCTGTTACTACTTCCTATTTGTGTGTACTAAGATTACCAGGCTCCAAACCATGATTGCCTTCCCTGGCACACAGCCAGAGCCTTCTGACTTGCCACCTGACTCTCTTCTTGTCCCCTTCAGCCTCTTCTTTACACAGCAGCTGAAATGATTTTCTAAAAAATATAAATCAGATCACATCATTTCCTTCTTTTCAGCCCTCTACTGGTTTCGCTTATAATTAAAATCTAAAATCTTTACCATGGTTGACAAGGCCACATATGGAATCCATCCCTGTCACCTCTCCAGTGGCAAGTCCCACCACTTCTTTCTCCTCCCTACACTGGCCTCTATCAAGCACAGTCCCAACTCAGACCCTCAGGTCTTGTTACTTCCAGCTAAATGCTTATCCCCCAAATATTCACATGTGTTCCTCCTTCACTTCATTCAGGTATGTCCTCAAATGTGACCTCATCCCAAAGAGATTATTTAACCACCCAATCTAAAAAATAACCCAAAACTCTTTATCAAATGCATGCTGATTTACTTTCCTTATATCATTTAACTCCAGTTAACATTATATCATGTAGTTAGATGTCTATCTGTTCATTCTCTATGTCCCCTACTAGAATGTAACTTCAATGAAGATGAGAAGCAGCAAAGATAAAAATTATGCATCCCAACTAGACACAAAAGCATACTATGACTGTGAACTATACCCATTGATATGGTTTGGTTGTGTTCCCACGTAAATCTCATCTTGAAATGTAACTCTTATAATTCCCACATGTCAAAGGCAGGGCTAGGTGGAGATAATTGAATCATGGGGTGCTTTCCCCCATACTGTTCTCATGGTAGTAAATAAGTTTCACAATATTTGATGGTTTTATAAATGGGAGTTCCCCTGCACAAGCTCTCTCACCTACAGCCATGTAAGATGTGCCTTTCGATTCCCTATTTAATAAATGGTACTGGGAAAATTGGCTAGCCATAAGTAGAAAGCTGAAACTGGATCCTTTCCTTACTCCTTATACGAAAATTAGTTCAAGATGGATTAGAGACTTAAATGTTAGACCTAATACCATAAAAACCCTAGAAGAAAATCTAGGTAATACCATTCAGGACATAGGCATGGGCAAAGACTTCATGTCTAAAACACCAAAAGCAACAGCAACAAAAGCCAAAATTGACAAATGGGATCTCATTAAACTAAAGAGCTTCTGCACAGCAAAAGAAACTACCATCAGAGTGAACAGGCAACCTACAGAATGGGAGAAAATTTTTGCAATCTACTCATCTGACAAAGGGCTAATATCCAGAATCCACAAAGAACTCAAACAAATTTACAAGAAAAAAACAAACAACCCCATCAAAAAGTGGGCAAAGGATATGAACAGACATTTCTCAAAAGAAGACATTCATACAGCCAACAGACACATGAAAAAATGCTCATCATCACTGGCCATCAGAGAGATGCAAATCAAAACCACAATGAGATACCATCTCACACCAGTTAGAATGGCAATCATTCAAAAGTCAGGAAACAACAGGTGCTGGAGAGGATGTGGAGAAATAGGAACACTTTTACACTGTTGGTGGGATTGTAAACTAGTTCAACCATCATGGAAAACAGTATGGCGATTCCTCAAGGATCTAGAACTAGATGTACCATATGACCCAGCCATCCCACTACTGGGTATATACCCAAAGGATTATAAATTATGCTGCTGTAAAGACACATGCACACATATGTTCACTGCGGCACTATTCACAATAGCAAAGACTTGGAATCAACCCAAATGTCCATCAGTGACAGACTGGATTAAGAAAATGTGGCACATATACACCATGGAATACTATGCAGCTATACAAAAGGATGAATTTGGGTCCTTTGTAGGGACATGGATGCAGCTGGAAACCATCATTCCCAGCAAACTATTGCAAGAACAGAAAACCAAACACCACATGTTCTCACTCATAGGTGGGAACTGAACAATGAGATCACTTGGACTCGGGAAGGGGAACATCACACACCGGGGCCTATTATGGGAAGGGGGAATGGGGGAGGGATTGCATTGGGAGTTATACCTGATGTAAATGACGAGTTGATGGGTGCTGACGAGTTGATGGGTGCAGCACACCAACATGGCACAAGTATACATATGTAACAAACCTGCATGTTATGCACATGTATACCCTAGAACTTAAAGTATAATAATAATAATAATAAAGACGTGCCTTTCTCCTCCTTTGCTTTGCACCATGATTATGAGGCTTCCCCAGCCATGTGAAACTGTGAGTACATTAAACCTCTTTTTCTTTATGTATTACCCAGTCCTGGATATGTCTTTATTAGCAGTGTGAGAACTAATATACCCATAGTTGAGAAAACAGCATCTACCTTACTTTTGTTAAATTCATTCAACTCAGCAAACATTTACTAAACTCTTATTAGATATGAAATTCCAGAAACATAGGTCCCAGTGTCTATCTGTTACATAGTTTAGAGACAAAAACTTGCACATAATTTGGGAGGCAAGACACAAAATATAAACTACTGAAATGACAACTAAAAAGCATTAGTGATCAAAAGCCAACATGAGTAGGACGGACAGGCAATAAGTGTCAGAGAGTTCTGAGGAGGACAGATTTGTGTAGGATGAGAGGGTGAAGGAATGGTTCAAACAGAAGGATGGAGAAGAACTGGGAAAGGAAACCAGGAGGAAGAAGGCATTCAGGGTGAGAGCACAGCAGGGGCAGACACATAGATTATACCAGTGTTCCCCAAACATCAGAGCATGGAACTTTGGTGTTATATGGTCCACTGACAGGACAAACCAAAGAATAATAAAGTTATATCTCTTTCCGTTTGATTTCAATCTTTCTAATATATGCATTGAAAAGGTATTAATTCAGCATTAATGTTTTAAAGCACCTTTGTAACACTTGCTAATCTGAATGGCATTATTTTACTTTTAATTTTTTGTACTTCTCTTTAAAATTTTAGTTCCTATTTATGATAAGGTATTTTATTTATGAAATACCATATAATTTTATTCATATGTAAACTTCTATGGGTAAAAAAAAGTGAGTTGCTCTAATGGCAGTCAATCATGGACTAAATATCTGGGTCACTACCTACCCAGACACAGAGCAAAGCCGACCTTTAAAGTAAGCAAAGGGGGCTCAGTGGAAAAGAGAAGAAAGTTAAGCTCTTGTCAAGATGATGCAGGGGACCTCATGTCAGACTAAGGATTCTGGAAAATATTCTGTAGGACTGTGGTTTTCCAACTTGTAACAAGGTCAAATTCCTTGAAAACACACCCTTTGTATTTGAGTGTGGCATGCTTCTTATTTTCAAGACAGCATGAAATACGGCAATCTTCAATTCCATTATACCATTTCTTTATACAAACTTAGACACAAAGTGGAAAGAAGTAAATACAACTTTATACTACATGTGAATTACAAAAGCACAACTACAACAACAGTTTTAAGTTTTTTTAAAAAAAAATAGGTGTCTATATCAATAATGATATGGGCAAGAAACAGATGACACACAAAATACTCAAATAGGGTAATCTGCAGAAATGCTTACAAAGTGTAGTCATGGTGTGGAGAAACCAAGGATTAATGCAATACCCAGGGACAAGGTGGGAGCCTACTTAGAGAGTTCACAGAGAACTTCCCAAGCAAAGAGCAAAGCAGAGAAGGGGTAGGAAAGGATAAATGGAAGATAACCAATACACAAATAAGGCTGTTTTCACATATTTCATATACTTACCAGGTCTTCAAACACTTTAACTGTCTAATCACTAGCTGTATATTTTTTACAGTGAATAAGAGTGCATAGGCCAGGCGCAGTGGCTCATGCTTATAATCCCAGCACTTTGGGAGGCCGAGGCAGGTAGATCCCGAGGTCAGGAAATCGAGACCATCCTGGCCAACATGGTGAAAATCCATCTCTACTAAAAATACAAAAATTAGCTGGGAGTGGTGTCGTGAGCCTGTAGTCCCAGCTACTCAGGAGGCTGAGGGAGGAGAGTCACTTGAACCCAGGAGGTGGAGGTTGCAGTGAGCTGAAATTACACCACTGCACTCCAGCCTGGGCAACAGAGCCAGACTCCGTCCCAGAAAAAAAAAAAAAGAGTGCATATAGCATGGACTTAAACCTCAGCTTGCCATTCACTGCTGTGTGAGTTTCTTAAGCTCAATGAATTTAGTTTTTTCAATAAAATGGGAGATTATAACAGTATCCACTATAAGGCTGGTATGAGAAGCAAATGAGTAAATGCATATAAAGCACTTAGCATAGCATTTGCCTATAATAAATATGCATGCTTTGGAAAAATGGGGGAGGGTTATGTGAGCTGCCAAAATAGTCAAGAGAAATTTATGGGAGAAAAGCTTAAGATTGCAGAAATTTTCCATTTAAATTGCATTAACTTAATATTTCATATGAGTTGTTCAAAACATCCCATCTTATTCAACTATTCCATTTTATTGGTAAAATACTTCAAAGACATACAAAGAAGGAAAATTGTCTATGTCGGTAGAGGCAGGTGGGGTGATAGTGGTGGTTATCAGCGGTAGTGGCAGGGAGTAGGCAGTAAAGGCCTCCTTGAGAAGGTAATATTTAAAATAAGACCAACTGAAACATAAAAGGACTTAACTAAGTGAGGTGAAAAGTGCCCCCAGGCAGAGGAAACCCAACATGCCAAGGACCTGGGGAAGAGGAAACCTCCTGGGTTCAACCTACTGCACAATCAACACGTGGAGAGTAAACAGGACATGGGGAGAACTGTAGCTGCAGAGGTAGAACCTTTTCAGTCATGTTTAAAGAATTTAAATTACATTTATCCCAAGGGTAAGGAGAAGTCCTTGAGAGACTTTTAAGCAGGAAAAAGGCATGATCCCATGATCAAATTATCATCATTAGAAAACCACTACTGTAGAGAACAGGGAGGTATTAGAGAGTTTTGAGTTAAGGACTGAACAAGAAAAGGTTTCAAATTTCATCTTTATTATTTTATTGTTTACAAAAACTTTAAACTGCCACAGATAATTTTTCTGAGGGCTAACTGTATAAGTATAGGTTCATTTGGTAACTCACTCATTCAGTAAGATATTTATTAAGCACCTAACACATATACTGGAACTGTGTATAGATAGGGGACGGAGGAGAAAACTCACAAATAAGCAGTCTAAAAAGTGCTAAGACTTGAAAGGCAAACAACACTTCTGAGTGGTGGGTGAAATTCCAAAGGTGGACCAGGCAGTGTCTTTGCTAAAACATATTTCAGTACGGCTGAAACATACAATGCATGGACAGTGTTGAACCACTCCTTTAACAAGAATTTACTGAGCACTGACTATATGCTGGTATTGTACAGCATTGGTGATGTGGTGGTGTATGAGAAATCACTTAAAATTTAACAGTAATAACTTTTTTATTGTAAATAAGGCTGGGTTGGTTATCAAGAGTACGTGAGAAAGAAAAACAGAAGTGAAGAACAGTGCCTTCACTTAAGGAGGGCTGGAATGGCAATAAAATATTTTTAATTAAAACTTCTCTGCTGAGAATAGACAGCCTTTGAAAGCTTGTGTAAACAGAAAATGAATTACATGTAAATATATTCATGATATTATAGTTTTTTAAATAACATTGTAATTTTTAAAATGTCAAATCACTTTGAATATGAAATGCCATCCCCTCTCCCCCAAAACATGACCATCATGAATTATCCAGTTGATCTTAAATCAAAAGTCACTTACATAAAAGTGAAATGTCCATTCCTTACACTTGCTGGAAAAAATGCTTCAAATATGATCAGACCTTCCCTTTGTCTTCAGAGAATTCTGCTGCTGAAACAGACCCAACAAGCCAGCCAAGGTTCACCCGGGGCCGTTTAGGGAAGGGGCAAGACATGTTCCCTGCCCAACACTATCTTTTCCAACTTAGCCCCTGATCATGCCAAGACATCACAGTGTAATAATAGTAATGTAATAATGTAGTCAGCCAGGCTCTGCCCACAGTAGAAAGCATGAGAAAATAAATGAGGCTTGAAAGCTAAACAGAGGGAAACTTCTCCAGGCAGTGCCTGCAGCAGGGAGATACCTGGTAATGAAATACCCACTCATCTCCATTCATTATGCAGCAGGCAAACCTTAAAAGAGAGTCTAGAAAGGTGGAACTCTCAAAATAGAAATAAATAAATAAGCTCACCTGCCATGGTGGGGTCTCTGAAAATGACTTGGAAGGACTGCCTGTAGATTTTCTGTGGGGATGCAGCAAAGTTTTGTCAGATGTCAAGGGAGGTAATTATTCCCGACTTGCTTGGGCACATTTGCTGGATAAATTGGCCTCTTTACCTTCATCTCCCCATGCGGGCACCAGATACAGAAACCGTGTTTAAACTCCACAGTGTTCTTTCTGGCTTTTACCATAAAAAAGAAATAGAAATGCATCCTGGGTGCTTGGCAAATCAGCCCAGTGTCACATGGGAACCCATTATCTTTGACCTTCACATTTTTGCCCCTTGGAACTCACAGAAAATCCTCAAAAACTCTTTTGGGTAAAGATATATGATGTCTAGGAGGTACCCACCTTCAGGAGAAAGAAATTGCCTTTGCAATATAAAAGTTGCAAAAGTTGAAGTTAGTGATTTCTTTATTTTTTATTTCAATTTTTGTTTATCTGCTCAAATTTTTAAAATTTACCTGCAAATGCTGGAAGCCTTGTTTACTCAACCATGTTATTAACATGTTAAACTATCAGCCATTTCTCTGCCTTCCCCACTTTCCTCTCCAATCACCAAAACAACGCTAACATTTCTCCATCTTACCTCCTTTAAATAAAAATTCTGACAGGTAACTGTCTGCCATCTACTACCACTTCTGGAACCCGTAATGAAATGTCAGAGGAGGAACAGTTAATTAAAATTGTGGAATCCTACTTTGCATCCTCTCACAGTCAATACATGTACAATTAGAGATGCCTTTCAGCAGGTGGTATAACTACTATAAGTTAAACTTTGAATAACATTTGATCATTAAAAATCAAAAATCATTAATGTTAACCAAATATGCAGTAAACATCTTGCTTCATTGGCCATAAAACTCCTTTAGCTCAGCTCAACTAGTGTGGTAGATTTAATATTGGGATTCATTTCGAGGGTGCTTTTTAGTAAGAAACCAAGGAACATGTCTACTACCTGCAAGTGGTTTATGGGAATAAAAACTGTGCCTAATTATCCCACACGGGTTTACCTAAGTTGTCATTTTTTTACAAAATTTCTCAAGTTTCTCCATAAACGTTTAGGGAAGAAATGACACAGAACGGCAGTTAAGAGTTCAGACTCTGGAGTGAAATGCCGTGTGTGTTTCATCCCTGCCTCTGCTACTTGCCAAACATGACACTCTCATAACCATTTTTCTTCATTTCTTGGAACCTCCATTTCCCTATAGGTAATATGAAGAAAATACTATTCATTCACAGGGCTGCTGTGAGGATGAAGTGAGATAATGTGCACAAAGCATTTTAAATAGTGACCAGAACCTTGTAAAGATTGAGTAACTGCAAGCTGGTCCTCCTAATTGATACCTTATTCATTCAATAATTATACTTCCTAAAAGAGTCTGGTAATTACATATTTAAAACATATTTGTATATTTACATATTCATGTATTTAAAATATATTCATTTATTTTACACTATGTGCTATTCATTTTTCTACTTAAGAATTAGAGAGATGACATTTCAGAGCCCCCTAGTTGGGGTGGCATACTAAAAATGCCACCCATTTTTAATACAGATCTGTGTTACGGAAAGGAAAATGAAGGGGTCAAATCGCCTCAGAAGCTTCCAGCTTCCACCCCTGCTTGTAAACGAAACTCCGTATTAGTCAAACTACACTCCCCAGGGAGCACCTGTAAAAGTCCCTGATTTATAGAAGTATTTACTTTGGGGTATGGAGTTTGTTTTTTCAGGTTTATCTCTGGGAGAGCTTGGTGAAGCTGACAGTCCAGCAATTTTATTAAACTGTTCAATTTCAGCATTTTTTAAAGAGCATATAGAAAGCACACCGGCAGTAGCTATTTAAATTTCCCAGCGGATGCCAGAAATAATAAAAGGACACTTAAATGACCATTTTTGAGCAGAGCCAACAGCATGTGGCCTAATTATACAACTATGTGAAAAATTCTATGGATTTTTACCAGAGCACAACGGTTTGATATGCACAATTCAGAACACAAATGGCTACCTCACTAGGGTGTACAGAACTTTTCAAGTCTAAATATAAGGTCCCGGTGTGCCAGGGTAAGTTTCTCTGCTACTTTCCCTCTTGATGAACTTGTAAGACATGATAAATGGACAAGATGGTAAGAAGTTGATATGGTCCACTCATAAGCCTCTGATAAAGAACAAGTATACAAAATACCATTGTACTACATGCTCTCCTTCATTTATTCTCACGATCGCATTCTGAGGTAGGTATTATTATGCACATTTTACAGGTGAGGAAAGCAAAGCTCACACAGGATAAGTGCCTTATCCTAGAGTTTAAGTATCCAAGCTAGTGTTCTGGTTTTCCTCCACTCACCCCTTCCTATCTCTTCTCCACCCTTCTCTGCCCTTCTGGTGGTCTCTCCCTTACTGATCTCTGCAGACTCACCTCCCATGCCCTTTGGTTTCTATAGGGCTAAGACAATGGCAGGCAGCATTAAGGGATCAGAGAATTGGAGGAAAGAGTTTGGGGGTATCTATTGCCCATTTCCTCTCTCCTCCTCTCCCACTGCACAGCTGAGCCTTTTGACAAGTGCCCACATTTTTCTAGCTTTGGCTATAATTTCTATCAGTGGCCCTTTCCCCCTAGTTCCTAGCTAGGGCTCTCATTGGATTCTTGCAATTCTGTTCTCTGTCTTTGCTCCTTCAGACTTTCCATAGTTGCTTCATCATCTTTTTTGGTTCTCTTAACTCTACCCACACCTCTGTCAATCTTCTGCTCATTAAACTCTCTTCCAATCTCTCAGTTTTGGTGCATCATCCACTTCTACTGGAGAAAGGAGGGTAGCTCCTAGCAGTTGGTACCTCCTCTCTAGCTTCCCTTTCATCTACCCACAATCAACCACTCACTCTTCCCTTGTAGCCCATCACACCACAAGCAAGCCTGTGACTCAACCAACTGGCTTCCAGAAACAAATCCTAGGAGCATAATTAAAGATGAACCCAAAGATATAGTTATAAGTGTGCTCATGGAGAGTTTGTAAGTTTTTTTAAAAAAATGGTAGTAATCTAAGAAGATTTGATTAATCAATGAAGGGACATTCATAAAATGAAAAAATTATAAATGATTAAAAATAATACCATAACATATGTTTCATGACATGAACATATTCTCAATATATTAACTTAAAAAGGGAAGATACAAAGTTGTATGTATGTAAATTTTAAAAATTTTGCATACATGCAGAGAAAATGGTCTAAAAGAGTCCATCCAATAGAAATACAGTACAAGGCACATAAGTAATTTTAGTGTCTAGTAATTACATTTTAAAAAGTTAAAAGAAACCAGTGAAATTCATTTAGTGATATATTTTAGCCCAACATATGCAAAATAACATTTAATCATGTAAGCAATATAAATTAATAATGTGATATATTGAATTCTTCTTTTCCATATTAAGTCTTAGAACTCTGGTGAGTAGTTTACACTCACAGCATATGTCAACTCAGTCTTGCTGCATTTTAAAAGCTCAAGAGCCACATGAGGATAGTGACTACCAGATTGGACAGCTCAGGTAAGCCTCAAAAGCAGGTGTGTAGAGTAGGAAGTTGAATGTTTTTTACTTTCTTATTATTTTTCTCTTTTTTTTACCATTACCATTTACTGCATATCACCTCTGCAATTAGAAAAACAAATTATTTTTAAATACTAAGAGTAGGGGTCTTTGTTTTTTCTGTCTCTGGAACACTTTTTGGCTCATCTCCTTTGCAATTCACAGACTACATGCTTCCTAGTATGGAAAGGTGCCCTCCTTTCTTCTCCTCCCTTTACGTTTTCTTTGGATAGCTACCTATCTTCAGCCCTCAGGCATAAGAGTAAGAATCAAACATTGATTTTCTTCAGAGTGACTGCTAAGCCAGCTCCCACTCTCCAGTGGTGTGACCCGGAATCTATTAGGCCTCACTGTTTTAGCAGCTCTGAATGGCTTGTGGAAGGGTATGGAATGGGGCCAGAAACTGCTTAATTTGAGGTTAATTAAAGAGTGATGACAAGCCTTAATCTCCAACTTGTCATCAGATTGTAAACACTGATTGCAGCTGCAGCAATCTGCAATAAACCTGTTGAGAGGAATCTTGACCAGAATGAAATAAGTACGTTGGCTACCCAGATGAAGCTGGGAGAGGTGAGATCAGAGAAATCTAGGCTCTTGCAGTACCAGGAGAAATGGAGACCTGAAAAGGGAGAAATCCATGGGCGAATGTGTCAAATGTGATTCCTGTACAGCCCTACCAAAAAAAAGGAAAAAAAAAGAAAAAAGAGAAAAATCACTGGATCCCATGCACCTGGAAATTGGAAAGAACAGGGGGCAGAGATATAAAACCACTAAACTAAGGATTTGGAAAAAGCTGAAATAGTTTTACAGTTATTAGCCATTGATGAGGTTTCCATGAAAAAATATGTCTGAGCCACTGCACGTCCTGAGGCCACTGGACAGATGGTTATACCACCAGAGTGAGCTACAGCAGCAGCTCTCTAGAGGGGAGGCAAGGATGACAGTTACAGTGGGTTAGGTCTCTACTGTGTCTCAAGCACATCACATGTAATGTATTTGATAATTCTCATAATTACTCTATGAGGTAGCTATTATTAAAGAGGAGAATGCTATTTCTCAAAGGAGTATCCTACCTTGCTTAAGTCCATGTAACAAATGGGTTGAACCCAGACTGTCTTAACGCCCCAATGCAAACTCTAAATCACAGGAATCTCTGCCTTCAGCTTTGAGACAATGTTGAAGAAGTGGGGAAGCGGAAAGAATAGCAAAGTTTCTGCAGAAGATGGGAAAAAATAAGTCAAAAATCTCCAAAGAACAGGGCAGCACAATGGGCCTAGGTAAAAGATGCCAGATGAGAACATGTTTATGTTCATAACACTGCACCCCGGAAAGTGCCCCTCCTGGCTCCATTTTCATGGAGAATGCTTTCTCATTCGTCAAGATCCAGCACAAGGCCAATTTTCACCTCTTCTGTGAAGCCTTCCCCAAACCTCCCGGTGAGACAGGCACTTTAAAAAAATAGGTGATGGGCATTCAGGACACCATAAAAGCTGAACACCATATTATATGTGAAGAAAGTTTTCAAAAAATCTTAATCTGAGTGTGAGAAAAATTGGAGTAGTGAAAGAACCATTACAGTTGTTGCCAAATAGTTAATTAACTATTATGTAAGGTTCAAATCCATGTATTCTTCCTTAAAACCTTTTGGAACAGGATAAATCATTCTCATTCACTCATTTATTCATTTCCTAGCACTGTGATAACACTAGAGAAATAACAATGAGCAAAAACAGACACAGTTCCACTATCAAGGTACACTAGCAGAGTAATGATACAAAAATCACACAAATAAATGGACAATTACGACATATATTCCAAGTAAGAGGTAAACGAGATGTTATTATTTTATCCAGGATACAGGACTGGAATCATTAAAGAGAATACACAGGGAAATAAGCTGCAGTTCATTATTTGGAAAAAGTTTCAAACAATCCACACAGAAATGGCGCCACACGTGAGCCTGCTCTCTTCTGGGCATTGGATGTGTCCCAGCTGAGGCAGGGAAGATAAGGGTACATCCGTGGATAACTTCTCAAGTCTCTTCTGACTCTAAGAAATTGGGACCCCATCATTCCAAACAAAATATTTTCTCAGCTAGGAATTAGAATTGGCTAGGTTGAATTTCCGGGAGACTTAGGAAATTTGTACAGAGAATAATCACTTCCTAAATAGAGAGGGGAGTCAAGCAAAACTGAGTCTCCTAAACTGCTCGGTAGCATTCTCGTTCTCTTCGCATACAACACAATTCTGCTGTATGCACTGCCCTGACAGCATCCTGAGGACAGACGTCGATGGTCTTGCTCATCACTGAATCATCAATGCATGGCATGTATTAAATATTTGTTAAGTGAGTAAATGAATATGGTACTAAAATGTGCACACAGGCTCACTGACAGAAACTTTCTTCTGTTGTGGACCTTATAAGTGAACTTCCTTGAATAATTAATGAAAATGAAAGTCAGTCAATCACTCACCTCCTGATTAATAGTCAGGGTCCCTTGTCCAAACAGCCACTTAGTCCATTAAAAATTAATAATTTTCTACAGAATAAATATATGCTGTACATAGTACATCAAGGGTTCCACTTTTAATATGCAATTAAGTAATGCAGAAAGACTAGGAATCTATTAACTAAGAAGGAACTCCATGAACTTGCCCTCCAAGTCATCATTCATTTACTATCCATTTCTCTTTTAATTTAAAAAGATTATTTAGCCAGAAAAAAAGTAGTTCTGAAAACAGAGTAAATAACAATATATTGTCATATTTCTGCTAACATTTGCAATGTGTTTTTGTTAAAGATTTGAGATATGCTATTTCTTCTATGAAATGAGGAATACATTAAAGCAGATCAATACAAAACTGAAGCTCTAGATGTAAAATGTTAAGGGTCTATTCATTGAAAAATTATGAGCCATGCTATAGAACTTAGGTCAGAGTTAAATTAAATTATTGATCTACATTCATTTTTCCCCTTTCCGTGTGACTATCTTTTGATTTTTTCTAACATACATTATTGCCTATGTAGAAAATGAATCATCTTGTTCTAGAGCTAGCATGTCTGGTGACTGATAATTTTCTAAAATTAACTATTGTGTTGGTAGCATTTAGATTTGTAAATTGAACTCCCCTCACATAAAAATTTAAACATTCAAAATAAAATTTGTAAACTTTGGTAGCATGAACTCAAAGGGAAAAGAGGGTAATTTTCATTTTTTAATGCAAAGAAAGCAAAGAAAAAAAGGAAAGGTTATTTATCTTAACATTATTCTACAACTTTATGGTTCTTGATACATTTCATTGATGAGTCATTGTATTCAGTTGACTTTTTACAAATGACTTCACTGTATTGCTAAGCAAAGGGATGTAATCAACACTTTGTGAGCTGAAGTCTTCTCAATTTTCAGACCTGAAGCTTATTCAAGATGTATAACTTCAAATTCTGTAAGCAGGTTCACCACTGCTTTGGAAATGTCTTGAAATACAAAGACTCTCATCCCCCATCAGCCCCCAAAGTGACAAAGGAATGTGTCTTGAATTAAGATTTTCCTTCACCTGCTGCAAAGGGAAAATGTGCAAATATTTTGAGGAAATGTAAATTCCACAGACCCATGTTAATGCATGGAAAAGTAAGCTAATGTAAGAGTTCTTAGTAGGAATGATCTTTGATTTGGGGCTGTATTTGGCCAGTAACTTTTGCCTACTAGGAGAATATTTTCTCTTTAACGAAGTAGTATCAGACACAGAGGCCTCTTCATTTTCTCTAATGGAGATACAATCATTTGACTTGTGCTTCAAACGAGGCAGAAATTACCCCTAATATGTAGTTTGAACATTTGTAACAAAATACAGTGAAATGCTGTTTCAGAGTCTGATGAGAAAAATATGTGAGCTCACAAAATGTCTGCCTCTCTCAGGTGCAGAAGTGGTCTGCCCCCTTTTTTTTTCCTTTCTCTTTTTCTTTTTTATTGAGATGGAGTCTCACTGTGTCACCCAGGCACAGTGCAACAGTGTGATCTCCACTCACTGCAACCTCCACCTCCTAGGTTCAAGCAGTTCTCCTGCCTCAGCCTCCGAGTAGCTGGGATTACAGGTGCACGCCACCGCGCCTAGCTGATTTTTGTATTTTTAGTAGAAATGGGGTTTCACCGTATTGTTCTGGCTGGTCTTAAACTCCTGACCTCGTGATCCACCTGCCTTGGCCTCCCAGAGTGCTGGGATTACAGGCATCAGCCACCGTGCCCGGCCCTCTGCTACTTTTCTTCATGTTGTCACTGCAGGAGGCACCTGGCTTTAGGGGGATATCCCACAGTCTCCTACATAAATACCAATCCCTATTGCTGGAACAAGGGGGTCCCAGCCTCACAGAAGGCCTGAGGGACTCTGTTTCTCTACAGGTCAACTCCAAAGCAGAGGGCCCTTTGCACTAGAAATCAATGTCATCCACAGAAAACTCCAGAAGAAAGTTAAATACCAACAGCAAACAATGTCTGTTGTGTAGCAGTCTCTCACCACTGTTTCTGCTAGGTGACAAAAGCAATGAGGAAAACAGAGGAAGCAAGGGCTGAAGAGAGAAAAGTCAAAGAATTGCAGAACTTGAGAGTTGGAAATGGGCAGAGTCCAAATAAGAAAAGACTCAAGCTTCCTACTGTGTTGTGCTATGTAGAATGCTGTATGAGGAAGGGCAGCAGGCTGTCTCCCCAGAGGCCCAGCTGAAACTCATCCAGACTTTACATGGTCCCCTGCACCAGGCTTCAGCCCCCTTGGCCTTGGTTTTCTCAACACACAGTATGGAATCCATTTCTAAGGAGGTGGACTTCATTAAACACACTCATAAGATCAACATATAAAACCAGAATGTCAAAGTCGTAGTCTACGATTCCAGTATAGCTGTTGCACAGATGTCAGAAAGACCAATACATTCATTCCCTTCCTGTAGATGTCTTCCATGCAAAACCAAATTCTAATCAGGCAGCAATCTGACATGTAAGGAATCTGAATAAGAGGAGTTCATTTGATGAACTGAATGTTAAACAGCATCAGGGGAGATGGAGTCACCAGTGGGAAAGAATACCCAATGTACCTTGGCTGCAGCTCTCTGCATCCATTGCCATAACAGAAGTGGCCCTGCCAATAGAAAAACAACACTCCAAGTTCCTCACAGGAGGTCCTGTCCCCTCCAGAGAGAACTACATGTGCATTCTTTGTGTATTTTCATCACTGAGAAACACAATTTGAATGGGAAAGTCTTTCTTTTGTTCTAAAAACCCTGCATCATTTTTCTCATTGCAAGTTAAAATATGTTCATTGTAAATAATGAACATATGAAAAAGGGTAAAAGTTACTCTATTTCTTCCACCCAAAAAACTATAGGTGGATAATCTTTCCATCTCTTTCTATGTATACACCTTAGGTTGCCCATATAAAATTACCATTTTGCAGATAAAAAGCAGTCAATTAGGTGCAATTCTACATGCTCCAATATCATATACATACACATATTACATTAAAGACAAATGACGGGGGGGCGGAGCAAGATGGCCGAATAGGAACAGCTCCAGTCTCCAACTCCCAGCGCGAGCAACACAGAAGACCGGTGATTTCTGCGTTTTCAACTAAGGTACTGGGGTCATCTCACTGGGGAGTGCCGACCAATTGGTGCTGGTCAGCTGCTGCAGCCCGACCAGCGAGAGATGAAGCAGGGCGAGGCATTGCCTCACCTGAGAAGCGCAAGGGGGAAGGAATCCCTTTTCCTAGCCAGGGGAACTGAGACACACAACACCTGGAAAATCGGGTAATTCCCACCCCAATACTGCGCTTTAAGCAAATGGGCACACCAGGAGATTATACCCACACCTGGCCGGGAGGGTCCCATGGCCACGGAGCCTCCCTCACTGCTAGCACAGCAGTCTGCTATCTAATCGAAACGGCAGCAGCGAGGCTGGGGGAGGGACATCTGCCACTGCTGAGGCTTAAGTAGGTAAACAAAGCCGCTGGGAAGCTCGAACTGGGTGGAGCTCACAGCAGCTCAAGGAAACCTGCCTGTCTCTGTAGACTCCACCTCTGGGGACAGGGCACAGCTAAACAACAAAAGGGGAAGCATCAGAGGCCTGTGCAGACGCGAACGACTCTGTCTGACAGCTTTGAAGAGAGCAGTGGATCTCCCAACACAGAGGTTGAGATCTGAGAACGGACAGACTGCCTGCTCAAGTGGGTCCCGGACCCCTGAGTAGCCTAACTGGGAGACATCCCCAACTAGGGGCAGTCTGACACCACACACCTCACAGGGTGGAGTACACCCCTGAGAGGAAGCTTCCAAAGGAAGAATCAGACAGGTACACTCGCTGTTCAGCAATATTCTATCTTCTGTAACCTCTGCTGCTGATACCCAGGCAAACAGGGTCTGGAGTGGATCTCAAGCAATCTCCAACAGACCTACAGCTGAGGGTCCTGACTATTAGAAGGAAAACTATCAAACAGGAAGAACACCTATACCAAAACCCCATCAATACGTCACCATCATCAAAGACCAGAGGCAGATAAAACCACGAAGATGGGGAAGAAGCAGGGCAGAAAAGCTGGAAATTCAAGAAATAAGAGCGCATCTCCCCCTGCAAAGGAGCGCAGCTCATCGCCAGCAACAGATCAAAGCTGCTCAGAGAATGATTTTGACGAAATGAGAGAAGAAGGCTTCATTCCATCAAACTTCTCAGAGCTAAAGGAGGAATTATGTACCCAGTGCAAAGAAACTAAAAATCTTGAAAAAAGAGTGGAACAATGGATAGCTAGAATAATTAATGCAGAGAAGGTCATAAATGAAATGACAGAGATGAAAACCATGACACGAGAAATACGTGACAAATCCACAAGCTTCAGTAACCAATTCGACCAACTGGAAGAAAGAGTATCAGCGATTGAGGATCAAATGAATGAAATGAAGTGAGAAGAGAAACCAAAAGAAAAAAGAAGAAAAAGAAATGAATAAAGCCTGCAAGAAGTATGGGATTATGTAAAAAGACCAAATCTACATCTGATTGGGGTACCTGAAAGTGAGGGGGAAAATGGAACCAAGTTGGAAAACACTCTTCAGGATATCATCCAGGAGAACTTCCCCAACCTAGTAGGGCAGGCCAACATTCAAATTCAGGAAATACACAGAACACCACAAAGATACTCCTCCAGAAGAGCAACTCCAAGACACATAATTGCCAGATTCACCAAAGTTGAAATGAAGGAAAAAATCTTAAGGGCAGCCAGAGAGAAAGGGCGGGTTACCCACAAAGGGAAGCCCATCAGACTAACAGCAGACCTCTCGGCAGAAACTCTACAAGCCAGAAGAGGGTGGGGGCCAATATTCAACGTTCTTAAAGAAAAGAATTTTCAACCCAGAATTTCATATCCAGCCAAACTAAGTTTCATCAGTGAAGGAGAAAAAATCCTTTACAGATAAGCAAATGCTTAGAGATTTTGTCACCACCAGGCCTGCCTTACAAGAGACCCTGAAGGAAGCCCTAAACATGGAAAGGAACAACCGGTACCAGCCATTGCAAAAACATGCCAAAATGTAAAGACCATCGAGGCTAGGAAGAAACTGCATCAACTAACGAGCAAAAACCATTAATATCATAATGGCAGGATCAAGTTCACACAGAACAATATTAACCTTAAATGTTAATGGACTAAATGCTCCAATTAAAAGACATAGACTGGCAAACTGGATCAAGAGTCAAGACCCATCAGTCTGCTCTATTCAGGAGACCCATCTCACATGCAGAGACATACATAGGCTCAAAATAAAGGGATGGAGGAAGATCTACCAAGCAAATGGAGAACAAAAAAAAGCAGGGGTTGCAATCCTAGTCTCTGATAAAATAGACTTTAAACCATCAAGATCAAAAGAGACAAAGAAGGCCATTACATAATGGTAAAGGGATCAATTCAACAGGAACAGCTAACTCTCCTAAATATATATGCACCCAATACAGGAGCACCCAGATTCATAAAGCAAGTCCTAGAGACTTACAAGAGACTTAGACTCCCATACAATAATAATGGGAGACTTCAACACTCCACTGTCAACATTAGACAGATCAACGAGACAGAAAGTTAACAAGGATATCCAGGAATTGAACTCATCTCTGCACCAAGCGGACCTAATAGACATCTATAGAACTCTCCACCCCAAATCAACAGAATATACATTCTTCTCAGCACCACATCGCACTTATTCCAAAATTGACCACATAATTGGAAGTAAAGCACTCCTCAGCAAATGTACAAGAACAGAAATTATAACAACTGTCTCTCAGACCACAGTGCAATCAAACTAGAACTCAGGACTAAAAACTCAATCCAAACCGCTCAACTACATGGAAACTGAACAACCTGCTCCTGAATGACTACTGGGTACATAACGAAATGAAGGCAGAAATAAGAGATGTTCTTTGAAACCAATGAGAACAAAGATACAACATACCAGAATCTCTGGGACACATTTAAAGCAGTGTGTAGAGGGAAATTTATAGCACTAAATGCCCACAAGAGAAAGCTGGAAAGATCTAAAATTGACACTCTAACATCACAATTAAAAGAACTGGAGAAGCAAGAGCAAAC
Source organism: Trachypithecus francoisi (assembly GCF_009764315.1). Taxonomy (NCBI): domain Eukaryota; kingdom Metazoa; phylum Chordata; class Mammalia; order Primates; family Cercopithecidae; genus Trachypithecus; species Trachypithecus francoisi. The sequence goes on from NW_022681453.1 coordinate 29,228,586, forward strand.
ACATTCAAAAGCTAGCAGAAGGCAAGAAATAACTAAGATCAGAGCAGAACTGAAGGAGATAGAGACACAAAAAACCCTCCAAAAAATCAATGAATCCAGGAGTTGGTTTTTCGAAAACATCAACAAAATTGACAGATTGCTAGCAGACTAATAAAGAAGAAAGGAGAGAAGAATCAAATAGACGCAATAAAAAATGATAAAGGGGATATCACCACGGACCCCACAGAAATACAAACTACCATCAGAGAATACTATAAACACCTCTACACAAATCAACTAGAAAATCTAGAAGAAATGGATAATTTCCTGGACACTTATACTCTCCCAAGACTAAACCAGGAAGAAGTTGAATCCCTGAATAGACCAATCGCACGCTCTGAAATTGAGGCAATAATTAATAGCCTACCAACCAAAAAAAGTCCAGGACCAGACGGATTCACAGCTGAATTCTACCAGAGGTACAAGGAGGAGCTGGTACCATTCCTTCTGAAACTATTCCAATCAATTGAAAAAGAGGGAATCCTCCCTAACTCATTTTATGAGGCCAATATCATCCTGATACCAAAGCCTGGCAGAGACACACAAAAAGAAAATTTTAGACCAATATCCCTGATGAACATCGATGCAAAAATCCTCAATAAAATACTGGCAACCAGATTCAGCAGCACATCAAAAAGCTTATCCACCATGATCAAGTGGGCTTCATCCCTGGGATGCAAGGCTGGTTCAACATTCGCACATCAATAAACGTAATCCAGCATATAAACAGAACCAAAGACAAGAACCACATGATTATCTCAATAGATGCAGAAAAGCTTTTGACAAAATTCAACAGCCCTTCATGCTAAAAACACTCAATAAATTCGGTATTGATGGAACGTACCTCAAAATAATAAGAGCTGTTTATGACAAACCCACAGCCAATATCATACTGAATGGGCAAAAACTGGAAAAATTCCCTTTGAAAACTGGCACAAGACAGGGATGCCCTCTCTCACCACTCCTATTCAACATAGTCTTGGAAGTTCTGGCTAGGGCAATCAGGCAAGAAAGAAATCAGGGTATCCAGTTAGGAAAAGAAGAAGTCAAATTGTCCCTGTTTGCAGATGACATGATTGTCTATTTAGAAACCCCATTGTCTCAGCCCAAAATCTCCTTAAGCTGATAAGCAACTTCAGCAAAGTCTCAGGATACAAAATTAATGTGCAAAAATCACAAGCATTCTTATACACCAGTAACAGACAAACAGAGAGCCAAATCAGGAGTGAACTTCCATTCACGATTGCTTCAAAGAGAATAAAATACCTAGGAATCCAACTTACAAGGGATGTCAAGGACCTCTTCAAGAGAACTACAAACCACTGCTCAGTGAAATCAAAGAGGACACAAACAAATGGAAGAACATACCATGCTCATGGATAGGAAGAATCAATATCGTGAAAATGGCCATACTGCCCAAGGTATTTATAGATTCAATGCCATCCCCATCAAGCTACCAATGACTTTCTTCACAGAATTGGAAAAAACGTCTTTAAAGTTCATATGGAACCAAAAAGAGCCCGCATTGCCAAGACAATCCTAAGTCATAAGAACAAAGCTGGAGGCATCACACTACCTGACTTCAAACTACTACAAGGCTACAGTAACCAAAACAGCATGGTACTGGTACCAAAACAGAGATATAGACCAACGGAACAGAACAGAGTCCTCAGAAATAATACCACACATCTACAGCCATCTGATCTTTGACAAACCTGAGAGAAACAAGAAATGGGGAAAGGATTCCCTATTTAATAAATGGTGCTGGAAAATTGGCTAGCCATAAGTAGAAAGCTGAAACTGGATCCTTTCCTTACTCCTACACGAAATTAATTCAAGATGGATTAGAGACTTAATGTTAGACCTAATACCATAAAAACCCTAGAAGAAAACCTAGGTAGTACCATTCAGGACATAGGCATGGGCAAGGACTTCATGTCTAAAACACCAAAAGGAACGGCAGCAAAAGCCAAAATTGTCAAATGGGATTACATTAAACTAAAGAGCTTCTGCACAGCAAAAGAAACTAACATCAGAGTGAACAGGCAACCTACAGAATGGGAGAAAATGTTTGCAATCTACTCATCTGACAAGGGCTAATATCCAGAATCTACAAGAACTCAAACAATTTACAAGAAAAAAACAAACAACCCCATCAAAAAGTGGGCAAAGGATATGAACAGACATTTCTCAAAAGAAGAATTCATACAGCCAACAGACACATGAAAAAATGCTCATCATCACTGCCATCAGAGAGATGCAAATCAATAGCACAATGAGATACCATCTCACACCAGTTAGAATGCAATCATTCAAAAGTCAGGAACAACAGGTGCTGGAGAGGATGTGGAGAAATAGGAACACTTTTACACTGGTGGTGGGATTGTAAACTAGTTCAACCATCATGGAAAACAGTATGGCGATTCCTCAAGGAGCTAGAACTAGATGTACCATATGACCCAGCCATCCCATTACTGGGTATATACCCAAAGGATTATAAATCATGCTGCTATAAAGACACATGCACACGCATGTTTATTGCGGCACTATTCACAATAGCAAAGACTTGGAATCAACCCAAATGTCCATCTGTGACAGACTGGATTAAGAAAATGTGGCACATATACACCATGGAATATTATGCAGCCATAAAAAAGATGAGTTTGCGTCCTTTGTAGGGACATGGATGCAGCTGGAAATCATCATTCTTAGCAAACTATCACAAGAACAGAAAACCAAACACCGCATGTTCTCACTCATAGGTGGGAACTGAACAATGACATCACTTGGACTCGGGAAGGGGAACATCACACATCGGGGCCTATCATGGGGAGTGGGGAGGGGGAAGGATTGCATTGGGAGTTATACCTGATATAAATGACGAATTGATGGGTGCTGACGAGTTGATGGGTGCAGCACACCAACATGGCACAAGTATACATATGTAACTAACCTGCACGTTATGCACATGTACCCTAGAACTTAAAGTATAATAATAATAAAAAAAAAGTCAAATGACAACTTAACTTCTACTTTGTTGCTTTTCTTTGAATTAACTAGGGCTCATATACAGTTTTTCATGTTACTCGGTAATACCATAATCGATTCTCTTGCACGCACTTGTTTACCAAAACTTCTCATTATTTCCTTAGGGAATATTCACAGATATAGAAGTGCTTGGTTAAAGGATTTGCACACACACCCATTCATGCATATACTGTCTAAGGTTGCTCTCATCATTAATTGCAGAGTTGAGTAGTTGTGACCATACTACCAAAAATCTGCAATGTTTACCCTCTAGTCCTTTACAGAAAAAGGTTGCCAACCCTGACCTAGAATCTATAATTAACTAGAGACATAATCCAGACATCTATTCAATAATAGGACACAGACTTCTATTTTTAAAAATTCACCATGACTACAAGCAGATCTGTATCTAAAATATTTTATTCCTGTTAGCATTTTTAATTGGTCCAAAAATTCTATGTGATATAACTTCACTATCATTAGAATAGTATTAAAGAATACTATTAGAAAAAATGTAGCTCCATTATTTTTAGCTACAGAAATTATTATAACCTAAGATACAAATGGGAACCAAATAAAACAAAATGAGATAAGTTGTAAAAATTTCTTTCTTCAACAATTGCATAATAATCTATAATACACATAGATGTTCTTAAATATTTCATGTAAAAATTGGCTACTATTTAGTAATTAATTTTGGAAAGATTAAAAGAAATTTAACTTCCAGGTCTTTGATTTGAAACAGCTAAGAATTTTAGACTGGTTTCCCTTTTTAATCATGATTAAGACTCAGAAATTTAGCTAAGAAATATCATATTGTACTTTTTATTGAAAAGGAATCACACAGACCATGTCTGAATTATTATAAAGTCTTCGTTAATTACATTTTAATCTACATGACTATGCCATATGCTAAAAAACCATCCAAACAAACTCTATGAGACGGTTTTACTGCTATTACTTAAAGAGCCATTTAAAAGATTTTCTATGGGATAAAGATTGGGTGATTTATCATGGTTTTATGCTCCTTTAATCTGCTCCATCTTCCCATTGTAAAATAAATATTGGTTTTAAAATAAATGGTTCTGCCCAGGTTTTGATGAGAAAAATTGCCCTGTAAATCACAAGCTCACATATGCCAAACTCTAAGTCCAATGTTAACTAGCCCATTCTGAAGAAAAATAAGTCAATTTTATAGAACAAAACCTAAAGAAGACAATTACTTAAGTATATTTTCAATGCTGCAATGTAACTAATTTGAGATATGAGCTTCTGTACGCCAAGTTTTTTAATTCTTAAAATAAGAACTAGTGGATATCTAACTGGTCCTCCAACTGGATTTTTTTAAACTGGGCTCTGTACTATAGTTTTTATTATATTCTTTCCAAATCCAATATACAAGTTATGTAACTAAAAATAAATACAATGAGGGTTATATGATAACATCTGAGGGTTATACGATAACGTCTTTATCAATCACTTTTTTCATACACAGAGAGCCAAATCAATTTAATAGTCAGGTTCTTAGAATATTTCATAGTGTTCTGAAAAACTGACATTACAATATACATATTTTCCTATAGTAAGCACAGTGGTTAAAATGCTCTGGAAGTTATGAATGGTTTAAAGCAGTGCTTCGCAAACTATTTAGGATATAAAACTAGTTGACTATATTTTTCACTCCAATATGTTGTGGGTTGATGATACATTTATAAAATACAATAAAAATTGCACTTGGATTTAGTGGCAGTGTCAAAATGCTATGAAAGTCTCTAAACCAGCACTGTCCGACAGAAATATCACAGGAGCCATATTTGAGATCTTAAGTTTTCTAGTAGCCACATTAAAAATGTAAAGATTCCTCAAGGATCTAGAACTAGATGTACCATATGACCCAGCCATCCCACTACTGGGTATATACCCAAAGGATTATAAATTACTCTACTACAAAGACACATGCACACGTATGTTTATTGCGGCACTATTCACAATAGCAAAGACTTGGAATCAACCCAAATGTCCATCTGTGACAGACTGGATTAAGAAAATGTGGCACATATACACCATGGAATACTATGCAGCCATCAAAAAGGATGAGTTTGCGTCCTTTGTAGGGACATGGATGCAGCTGGAAACCATCATTCTTAGCAAACTATCACAAGAAGAGAAAACCAAACACCGCATGTTCTCACTCATAGGTGGGAACTGAACAATGAGATCACTTGGACTCGGGAAGGGGAACATCACACACTGGGGCCTATCAGGGGGAGGGGGGAGGAGGGAGGGATTGCATTGGGGAGTTATACATGATATAAACGTTATGCACATGTACCCTAGAACTTAAAGTATAATAAAAAAAAAAAAAAAATAAAAAAAATAAAATAAAAATGTAAAAAGAAACAGGTGAAATTAATTTTAATAATATTTTATGTACTCCAATATATCCACAGTCTTATTTCAATATGTAATCAATATACAAATATAATGGAGATATTTAACTTTTTAAAAAATTAAGTCATCAAAACCCAGCATGTATATTCCACTTACAGCATGTCCCCATTCAGACTGGCCACATTTCAATATTCAACAATCACATGTAGCTAGTGGCTGTTGTGTGGGAAAGTGTCATTTTAAACCATTACTCCTAAACTCTGCACCTCCCTCTTAATGAACTGGTGCACATACCACATACCACACTTTGAGTAGTACTGTCTAAACTACTGCTCCCTTAAAAATGGCATCTTTGGGCCGGGCGCGGTGGCTCAAGCCTGTAATCCCAGCACTTTGGGAGGCCGAGACGGGCGGATCACGAGGTCAGAAGATCGAGACCATCCTGGCTAACATGGTGAAACCCCGTCTCTACTAAAAATACCAAAAAACTAGCCGGGCGACGTGGCGGGCGCCTGTAGTCCCAGCTACTCGGGAGGCTGAGGCAGGAGAATGGCGTGAACCCGGGAGGCGGAGCTTGCAGTGAGCTGAGATCCGGCCACTGCACTCCAGCCTGGGCGGCAGAGCGAGACTCCGTCTCAAAAAAAAAAAAAAAAAAAATGGCATCTTTGTTTCTCTTCCATAATTTTCTGCCCTGTGTTTTAAATTGAGGGCTCCATTCCAGATTAGTCCAACACTTAAACAAAGAAATGAACAAACTCATGATTGCAGCTAACTTTATACATCTTTCAGGAAAGGAATTTGCATTTATAAGGGATGTATACAGAGGTCCCCTCTGCTCTCCTTCTCTAGAAGCAATCACTATTCTGAATGATGTTGGTTTATTTCTTTCCCATCCATGTTTTTATACTTTTTTCTACGATGTTCTTAGGCATTTAAATAAAGCAAAAAAAAAAATGTTTTCACATTGCTGAGATATGTGAATTTAATGGGTTTGGCTCATACAAATCCTGACCATACTCCATGGCAACCACTGAAACCAAATCACACACCTTTCTACTTTGCATCCTCTGATCCCCTATTGGTTCTTCATACCACACTGCTTTGATATATCGTTTTCCTTCTGCTCTGTATTTAGACTCTGTTCCACCTTCTAGCCTGGATAATTTCTACCCATTGAGGTCATAGCTTAAATATCACTTCTTCAAGTAAGCTTTGCTGATCTACCCTTTACCCTGGTAAAATTAGATTCCCTGTCAAACTCTTCACTTTTCCTGTACTGCACTTACCAAAATTGTAAATAGTCGTTTGTTGTTGTTGTTTTTGTTGTTGTTGTCGTCGTTTTGAGATGGAGTCTCGCACTATCACCCAGGCTGGAGTACAATGGCACGATTGGCTCACTGAAACCTCCTCCACCTGGGTTCAGGCAATTCTCCTGCCTCAGCCTCCAGGGAAGCTGGGATTACAGGTGTCCCCCGGCATGCCCAGCTAACTTTTGTATTTTTTAGTAGAGATGGGGTTTCACCATGTTGGCCAGGCTGAAATAGTTATTTTTTTACTATTTGTTTAATGTCTATCTCATTCATAAAAATATGTTAGCACCAGCACAATTAAAAGTATACAGTAGGTATCCACAAATATTAATTGAGTGAATGAATGAATTTTCATTCTTCAGGAAGCCAGACTTAACCTGGACATTTTGCTTCTCAATCTCTAGTCATGACAGTAGCTTAGAATGTGTATATCATAGACATACATAGGGCATCCCAGGTAATTAGAAGGTATATTTTCAAGAGTATGGGCATAAAGAAGTTATTCATTGTATAGTATTTTGACCTTCTATTTTCAATTGTCTCTATATTTAGCTCCCATTTTTCATTTCTAATACGGTTTGTATTTCTCTCTCTTTCTTTGTTCTTCCCTCTTTGTAGTTGATCAAGTTTGCCAAATGTGAATGTGCTGCTTTAGTCTTTAAAATAATCATTTTTTCTTGGTTGATCTTCTCTACTGTTTCTTTGTATTCCATTTCATTTTTGGTAATATTTTGCATTATTTCTTCCTTCTACTGTATTTGGGTTTACTCTGCTATTCTACTTATACCTTTTCAATTGAATCTTTAATGTCTTAACAACATCTCCTTCTGTTTCTAATATATAGATTCATGAGTCTATTCATTTCCCTCTATATACCTCTTTGTGTCCCACAAGAGTATGTACCCCATAAAGTATGTACTAATTTCTATCATCATCTTTCTCTTACAAATTATTGACAGGTACGATTTTAAGTTTCCAAATGTATAAAGTTTTTGAAAAGTGTCAGTTTCTAATCTCCTGGGTTTTTTCCTCTGAAATAAAGAATGTAGTAAATATAATTTTTATTCATCAGCATTAAGACTTTCTATGTGTGTATAGATATAATCTGTTAGTGGAGTTTGAAGTTTTACATATGTCTATTTGACCAAGCTAACCAGTTATGTGGTTTAAATATCTTTATCTTTTCTAAACTTCTTAGCTTGTTTGATTTAGCAGTGTCAGAAAGAAAAATGGTTAAAACTCTCAGATTATGATTATATGGGTTCTCAATACGTCCTGGTGATTGTGCCAGGTTTTACTTTATGTATTTTTAAAAGGATGCTACTAGGTAATGTAGGCTCAGGATTAACTCTTCCTGGTGAATTGTTGTTTTATCATTAAATAACAACTCTATCTGTAATAATACTTTTCGTTTTAAAGTATATTTTGTCTGATATTAACAAAGTGTCACCAGCTTTCATTTGAATGATACTTATATGGTGTATTATGTTAATTTCATCTATTTTCTCTTAATTGTCCCATGCTATTATCCTTAATTGGGTTGTTCCTTGTAAACAGTTAAAGAGAATATAGCTGTTCTCTCTATCCAACTTAAGAATCTTTGTCTATTGACAGATAAGTGTAACCATTTTTATATTGGCTTTGATTATTGATTATTTGGCCTCATTTCAACTAATCAATCTACAGCTTCCTAAAAGTTAGTAATTATGGCCTCTAACTGAACCAAGTACTGCATACCATAGCAAGCATTGCCGTATCTAGCTTATGCTCATAATTTAGCTGTTCTCAATAAATAATTTAGACACATTGGCAAATAATATTATTTTGAAATTTCAAGCTCATAAGTACTTATATAAATAACAGAGAAAATTCCCAACTAAGATGGCTAGTCCGCTACTCTTATTTCTTTACCTATAACATGAAAATAAGTGAATCCACTTGTCATCGACCTCCAATGTTGCTGTATTTTCCTCTTCAACCTCCTCAGTTTTAAAAATTTCTATCTGGAATAGCTCTCATTCTGTCTCTTCTACCTTTCTTCTTCCCTATCCCAGTCTCTCACCTGTTACCTTCACAATTGCATTAGTATCTTTTCTCTCCCTGCCTTCATCCTACCACCTAACAATCCAATGTTTCCTCCAGTTAAATGAGGGTCGCATAGTATAAGTTAAGAAATTTGAACTTTACCCTACTGCTCAGTGTTTCTCAAACTGAATCCAAGGCACAGTATCATAGCTCCAAACAGTCTATGAGAATATGCTTTACATTTTTGTGGTTTTATTCCAATTATTGCCCTGAAGAATCTAAATGACAACCTGACAATTGAGCTATGCTTTTCAATAGCAGTGCCTGAGTTTGTCTTTTTTTTCCTCCATCAACTCTTTTCTGTTCTCAGTGTCACTGGAACCAAACAATCACTTAAAATGACAGCTTTGACTTTCAGTGTGTCAGCGAGCACATCTGGGTGCTAGGTTGGCATGTCCTAAGCTAAAATTGTCCCATGTCTGCTATTGCGCTCTTCACGAAGATAATTTGCAATGGAAAGATAGTGTCATGGAATAAGACTTTAATTTATTAAGTTATTTAATTAATGGAGACTTTGATATGACATCATAAAAACTCATAATGTGGCAGAGTAATGGTCTATTTTAATTGTTATGGGCTAATGAGAAAAGAACAAAGGCAGAATTAATACATAAATGATGTGTTTATATTAAATAAAAGCCAAATGATATTATGAGACAGTGCAAAAGGAAGTTTCCCAATCTTTCAAATAGAGAAAAGTGGTGAGAAAATTGAGTCATCATGTGGCTCTGAGTAGTAGAGGCATGCCAAATTAAAAGAGCCTGTGCCATAGTAGTCAGTACACTTTATTGATGCAACATTAATTTATCAAATATATGTTAAATACTTCATCAATAAACAGTGAGTGTAAAACACTGTTCTAGGCACTAACGATATAGAAGTCATTAAGATACGCAACTCCCCACTGTCATAGAAGTTATATTCTGACAATAAAAAGATGAACATGAATTTATAATATGATATCAGGGAGTTATAAGTCTTGTGAAGAAAAATGAAGCAGGGCAAAGAGATGGAGGATGATGAGGGTGGAGGAAAGCTACAGTAGGCAAGACGGTCAAGGGAGGATTCTCTGAGAAGATGACATTTGAGCAGACACCTGAGTGCAACAGGAGGCAAAGGTATACAAATATCTCAGGGAGAAGATTTCCTAACAAAAGCAAGAGCAAATACAAAGATATTGAGAAGAACAGCAAGAAAACCAATGTCTACAGACTGCAGGGAGAAAGGAGAGCGGTATGAGACCAGGTGAAAGGAAGAGAGCTGAATCTTGAAGGGCCTTAAGGCCATGGCAAAAAGACTGAATTTAACTCTGAGGATGATGGGGAGTTACTACAGGTGTTTTGTTTTGTTTTGTTTTGTTTTGATAGAGTTTCGCCATGTCACCCAGACTGGAGTGCAGTGGTGCAATCTTGGCTCACTGCAACCTCTGCCTCCCAGGTTCGAGTGATTCTCCAGCCTCAGTCACCTGAGTAACTAGGATTACAAGCATCCATAACCACGCACAGCTTGTTTTTGTATTTTTAGTAGAGGTGGGGTTTTGCCATGTTGGCCAAACTGGTCTCGAACCCCTGACCTCAAGTGATCCACCCACCTCAGCCTCCCTATTACAGGGTTTATACAGTTCATGCAGAATACCAGAAAGGGAGATAGGGACTGTGAGGATGGATACAGATAGGCTTGTAGATTTGTTAGAGAAAATAAGGTAATTTCTTCTGATTGTTTCTATTTCTCCAGTGAAATATGAAGTGAGAGAATCAACTGATTGGGAGAGCTGGGGATGGACATTGGAGAGTTGAGGTACAGGTGAAGATATAAAATAGTTTTCTCAGAAAGTAGAAGTATTAGGTAAACAATGCAAGATCACCACGTAGAACAGAGGATCCACTTAAAACTTGTGGACACAAGTGCAAAGTAATGCAGTCAGCATAGTTTTGTGTCCTCCACCCATCTACACTCAGGCTCTAAGCAGGCAGAAAGCTGAATGAGGGTCAAAGTTTTGCCAGATAAGAATGCCAGAGAAAGATGAGCAAAGGAGTTCAGTGTGCATGTAAAGAAGAGATGAACCATAGTATCTGAGCTGGGCAAGGAGGGAAGTAAGGGCATGGGAGGATGACGGATTGTACATAAATGCTGTAAGTCAATAGATTGGAGGCCCCACAGGATCAAAGAACTGTTGGATGTCACATGAGGCAGCAACCCTGAAAAGACAGGAGGTGGTGGTGAGAGAGTGGGATGCTTTGAAACACACTTTGAAGGTTAGCATGGCATTTCATAAGGAGGGCACTATTGGCATTTGGGGGAAACAATTCTTCATCGTGCAGAACAGTCTCATGTACTGAATGACATTTAGCATCCTTAACTTCTGCCCTCTAAATGCCAGTAGCACTCCTTACATTTGCAATTACTCCCTAGGAGAGTGGTACTTCCTAGATTGTGAACCATTGGCCTGGGGTATGACTATGAGGCAGAGAGAGATATTTGCAAGTGAGAAACTCAGGGACCTGAAAGACCAGGTGTGAGTATTCTCTGTGGATGTTTTTACAGAGAACGATGGGTATAAAAACAGGGTGCTGGAGGGAACGTCTTCAATAAATACAGAGGAGTAGGCTGTAGAATAGTTTTATGGCATGTGCTTTAAAAGCCTCCAAGGATGAAGAGAAAAGGAACTCTCTAGAAGTGACAATGAACAACACAAGAAGACACCAACTCCACTGCCAGACACTGAGAAAAAAACAGACACCCCTGGAGAAGGTGATGGGGAAGCCTCCTTAGGAGCTTGCCAAGAGTATTAAGCAGCACTATCCAAAAGAACTTTCTGTGATGATGGCAATGTTGGTATCTACGCCATCCTATAAGATAGACAATAGGCACATGTACTTCTTAACCCTTGAAATGAGGCCAGTGTGTCTGAGGATCTGAATTTTTTACTTTGATTTGAACTAATTTAAATGTAAACAGTCAGATATGGTTACTGGCTAACAAATTGGATGGGGCAGAAGAGTAAAAGGTGAAGGAAGCATTCAGAAGACAAAATTATTCTTAATCTCTGAGTCTTGAGGAAAAGGGCAAGGGCAGGTATGAGAGTAAGGAAGTTTGTACATTTGTAGCAGGAAAAGGTGAGGAGCAGCTAACAGCACAATAGCATCAGCATTTCCAATAAGCAGGATTCCAAAAATTCATTTTAATTTATTTCAGCCTCCTCTCAGACTAAATTCTGTACCATATTGTTGAGGAAGACCCTTAAAAAAACCCTCAAATACCTAAAATATCACCATCATGTAAGAATTATTTCTTCTCCTAAGAAGCATCTGGTATTAACAGACTATGACTATCGCCTGTTTTTCTAAGATCTAAGTGTCCCTTCCCTCCAAAGACTGGTTTTCTATATCTAACAAAGGAAGGAAAAGTGTAACAGTTGAAAATTCCCTGTTAAAAGATTTTGTTGTTATTTGGAAATCACATTTCTTGCTGTTTGCGTTTCTATTAAAAATATAAAGAAATTTGTTCTTTGGTATCGCAAGCGAAGTAAAAGTATTCTAATTGGTTGCATTCACAATTCTACAATTTGTGCCTTAACAAAATTATTTTTGAAAAGGTCATAACCTGTACCCGCATGCCCACCCCGCCACACACACAGACATCTAGCATGGTCTTGTGGTCATGCCTTCAGAAGCTTGGCTGCAAAGTTACAAGCAACAACTGCCCATCTGCACCCACCAACCAAATGAACAATGCCAGTCTGGGACCCAAGGACCATTTACTCAGCAGAAGAATTCCAACTTCAGGCAGGGGATAGGCAAAGTCCAGATAACATCTAGATATTTCTTAACATTGCATTTGATTGGAAATAAAGGAAAAGTAACGCACTTCTGGTTAGTTTCTGTTTCTTAGTGTCTCTGGTTCCCATTTTGTTTCAATCAAAATATCAAAATACTCTTTAGCCCATAGAGGGGACAGAGTTCCTAGTTTAATAAACCCTAAAATATATAATTAAGATACAGTCTCTGTAGGGTTACTCAGCAAAACACTATAATTGCTCAGATTCCCTAGTGGATTCCCCAGTCAATTTCTCTGCATCCTTGAGGCAATTTTTTTTCCTTAAGTGTCTTCACCTAGACCAGGTGCTAGGTGCCCTTCCTAGCCTCCAGGTCCCACAGGCCCATTCATCCCTAAGGGAGTCTTATATGTTAACCTTGCTTCTGAACTCTAAGCATTGGCAAAAGTCAGGCAGAAGGCTCAAATAACCTAGTAGCCCATAGATATCTACAATGTTGGTAAGGTGGATTCTGCCAGACGCCCAGCCTTGGATCCATTTTGGGTCCATACAGACTTATGCTTCCACTATAACGAATTCCATAATTTCTAGTACGTGACTCAGGGTTGAACTAAAAAGTTATTATTGCTTTCCCCTTTAGTTTTCCCTAATGCGACTTTGATCAACATGAAAACCAAAAATATCCTGGTGCTAGACCATTAACACTAGTTAACTATTCTAGTCTGTGGCCACTGTCAAAGACAGTCATCTTGTAACTGAATTCCACTGGGGACAAGAAAACTCAAAACGGAGTAGGTGGATAGATTGCTTAAAGTCCAACTCACCTACTGAGGAGAATGAAGAGCAGCAGAAATTGAATTATTAATTCGTAACTCTATTCACAAGCCCCCTCTTGTGGAGGAAGTATTAGTAATGAAACAGCTATAACAATAACCAAGTTTTTTAAAAAAAGAAAAGGCAATCCACAACAAGACAATCAGCCCCTGCAGAAATGAGAGTCAAGTGTAGTGATTAGCAAATATGAGCTGCAACTGGAAAACCACTTACAGATGAAGCAGTATAATGAATGATTTACCAAAAGGTCAACATCGCTCTTTTATCTTCATCACCCATCAGTTTTCCATCATCCTCAATTTGTTTGGCACATAACAGAAAGCAGGGCATAAAATATTCCCCATAAAAATTAACCTTATTTTGCAACATTAAAAAAAATATATAGTTGGATATAGTTGAAGCATATGGGCCAGCTTCTCAATTAGTACTCCTAGCATACGTTAGAAAAAGCATTGACATTTAAAGCCCTGCTACCAGAGGTAATGTTCTTAGCAAGTTCCAGAACTCTCTGCCCTATTCTTATCTTGCTGACCCACTATTCTCAAGCAAGGGAAAGGGTCAGTAATCCACCTGCCAAATTCCGCACCAATGGTGGCAGGAGGGGGGCACGTGACAGCATTTCCCCTTTTACTCCCCTGGAGGCCAAACTTCTTTGCAATGTCTGCTTTTAGCTAGCATGGATGCCAGGCTTTCAACCTTGCCATGCCTGCAATACTTTATGACAGATGAGCTATGAGATGTACTACCTTCCCACTCCCATTTGACAACCTTTGTACAAAAAGAAACACAGATGCCAGGGGAAACTATATTGTTATACAGGAGGGATTCTGAAAATTAACATATCGGCAAACTTCTAGATCCCCTTAGCCAGACCTGAAAAAGACATTAATCTATTTTAACTAAACTGATTAAATTGATTTAATCAGAAAGTGGGTCACTTCCCTCCTCTCTACCCTGTCTCTGAATTTACCAATTGTTTCTCCGACTTTGCCCAATCAGTAAGATATTTTGCATTTTGCAGATATAATCTAAGTTATCAGTTATTAAAAATTCCTCTTCCCAGGCTCTGGTTAAAGTGGGTACCTAAATATCTGCTTATTTATTTATGTCATTGTTATTTGCAGATTTTCTTTTTTTAAAAAAAAGCAGAATCACAATGAAAGAAAAGGTCAAAAGAGTCTGGGGAAAAAGCTATCTACAGGGATGTTCATCACTGCATTATTTATAATAGCAAAACTTGGACATCTTAAATGCCAAGCAAAAGAAGACTGTTCAAATTAATTATGGTATAGCCATAAAGTGGGATACAGTCATGCATCACATAACAAAGTTTTGATTAATGACAGACCGCATATATGACATCGATCCTATAAGATTATAAAGGAGCTAAAAAATTCTTACTTCTTAGTGACGTTATAGCTGTCATAAAGTCCTAGCACATGCATTACCTTTTCTATGTTTAGATATGCAAATACTTACCATTGTGTTACAGTTGCCTATAGTATTCAGTACAGTGATGCTCACATGAGTATGATATTGTCTAATGACACAGCTTTCATTAAGTGAGGCATGACTACACTATACAGACATTGAAAATTAAGTGGTGGAATATTTAATAACATAAAAAAAGATTTCTGGTACTATTAAGGGGGGAAACACATTTCAAAACAGTAGATATTGTAATATCATACTTACTGACAGCTATTATCTTTGTATACCATTGGTTTGACAAACATTCATTGGTCAGCCATCTTCCATTCATAGTCCCTTCTCTCCAGCATTCTTTGCACTTGCGAATTGTTCTATAAAATAAGATATTAAAGAATAAGGCTGCTAGGTAGGGCTTTTTTTTTTCTTTTGAGATGGAGTCTTGCTTTGTCACCCAGGCTGGAGTGGAGATAGAGTCTACTCTGTCACCCAGGCTGGAGTGCAGTGGCACGATCTTGGCTCATTGCAACCTCCGCCTCCTGAGTTCAAGTGATTCTCCTGCTTCAATCTCCCAAGTGGCTGGAATTACAGGCATGCACCACACCTGGCTAATTGTTTTTGTATTTTTAGTAGAGATGGGGTTTCACCATGTTGGCCAGGCTGGTCTCAAACTCCTGACCTCAAGTGATCCACCCGCCTCGGCCTCCCAAAGTGCTGAGATTACAGGTGTGAGCCCCCATGCCCGGCCTACGTAGGGCTTTTTTAATTGTCTGATTAAAAGGAGCGGATTTATCTAACAGGTCTATCATTTACGCTTCCAATCTAAACATAATGTCTGGAGGAACAGCAGCTTCATTGTGACTACAAAGACAAAAAAAAAAAAAAAAAAAAACACGCTAAGAACAGTAGTAGAAGAGAAATATCAAAACATCAGCTCTAGATTATCCTCTAAAGACTTGGAGAAAGTCACTATTGGTTGGATTTTCTTTATTTTGCTGCTGAACATATTCCTGATACATAGGAGATTCTGTTTTTGTTTTTTTCCTTATCTGTGGCTTTTATATTTTCTACCATAAATATGTACTGTTTTATTATAAGAAAAAAATACTGGATACAAGAAAAAGTATGTTTTGTACTCTTCAAGAGAAATCGAGAGGCTGTGAGTTGGAGTCTCAACTCATCCAAGGAACAAGAGCACAGGCAAAGAAGACATGCTAAAAATAAAATTCTTAGAGTTGCTTAACATTATTAATATTTTCACTCCCTTCAACGTAAACTGTTTACTGCTATTAGTATTACTGTTTTTCTAGTCAGGGAATACTTACGATCTACTATGGTGCCAGGTGCTACTTAAGGCACCAAAGATTCAAACAATAAGGCAGCCCATGACCAAAAGGAACTGTAACAACCAAATAAAGAGGAAAAACCTAACAGAGTAAAACACGCTGCCTAACATTGCTCAGCTGGTTAATGGTGAAGCCAGGACTGGTATGCAGGTCTCTTGACTCCCAATGACCTTCATCACCCTATAATATTCTTAACCCACTTACCATTTAGAAGAAAGAAGTGCAGCTTGCTACCAGCACAGTACACTTGGAGCAAACGGGAAATGGGGTAAGCATTAATATCTGGCTAAAAGATTAAGAAAAACTCTAGTAAGAGTATTTAAGGAGAACGATCTAGATGGGGGTCAAAAAACATCAGAGATAGACCTTGTTCTTCATTAACTAGCATTTATAGCTATAGCAGGATTGTTTTCCCTAAATAAAGGGAAAAGTCTCTTTAAATGGGGCAAAAAAGATTCCACTTTTTGTCTGGGTACAGTGGTTCATGCCTGGAATCCCAGTACTTTGGGAGGCCAAGGCCAGTGGATCACCTGAAGTCAGGAGTTCAAGACCAGCCTGGTCAACATGGTGAAACCCCATATCTACTAAAAATACAAAAATTAGCTGGGCATGGTGGCGGGTGCCTGTAATCCCAGCCACTCGGGAGGCTGAGGCAGGAAAATCGCTTGAACCTGGGAGGCGGAGGCTGCAGTGAGCTGAGATGGCACCATTGCACTCCAGCCTGGGAGACAAGAGCAAAACTCCATCTCGAAAAAAAAAAAAAAAGGCAGGGCTCGGTGGCTCAAGCCTGTAATCCTAGCACTTCGGGAGGCCGAGACGGGCGGATCACAAGGTCAGGAGATCGAGACCACCCTGGCTAATACGGTGAAACCCCGTCTCTACTAAAGAATACAAAAAACTAGCCAGGCGACAAGGCGGGCGCCTGTAGTCCCAGCTACTTGGGAGGTGGAGGCAGGAGAATGGCGTAAACCTGGGAGGCGGAGCTTGCAGTGAGCTGAGATCCGGCCACCGCACTCCAGCCTGGGTGACAGAGCCAGACTCCGTCTCAAAAAAAAAAAAAAAAAGATTCCACTTTTTATCTATCTATACCAATACCACACCAAATCAGTTGATCAATCCATTGACCACAGATTGTAATCTCAGTCAATCACTATAGTGGGGAAAGAAAACATAGCAGTGCAATCAGCTGTTGGATATCGCAGGCAACTTGACAAGTCAATGACAACTTGACCTATTTATTAATCTTTTAACCATTTGTTCTGGTGTCTGTGTAGTCATAATCAAAGAATAGTCCCTAAGAATCCATGGAGTTTCATTGCAATGGAGTTAAGGCTTCGGATCATATGCAGAATCTCAATAATATTCCAGGAGAAGGGCAGCCACATTGCCTCTGAATTTAGGGTAGTGAAGAGTGGGAGAATATGCCAGCCCAAAATATGCCACGTTAGCCTAAGGATTATGTTGAGCTAAAGGCACATTAAAAAACAAAACAAAACCCAGCAGATGCAAGAAGGTTGTCTAACCCTCCCCTTTTTCTTCCTGAAAGCAGGAGACAAAATCCCCACTAGAAGATGTCCCGTGATACCAGAAGGAATGACATATTCTTGTCATCAAGGATGGGAAAATGAGACTAGGAAAAGTCTGTACAAACAGATCTTGTTAAAATAATTCTTATCTTCCTTTAGCCTTTCCACACAGTTTAGTTACTTTTCTACAACTGCCTCTCTCTGTTCAACCTAATATAAAACCATCTAGGCTTTGCCACTTCTCTGAGTCTTCATTTCCTTATGAGGTATGTCATGTCACATAAAACTTATATTAAACAAATGTGTGTGCTTTTCTCCCATTAATCTGTCTTATATTCGTTTAAGTCTCAGGCCCAGTTGAAAAGAAAACCCTAAAAGAGTATACAATTTTGCCTCCTCTACAGTATCCATCTTGAAAGTTGAAAGTTCACTCTCAATATGCCTTAAGAATAAGAACAAGTGGGGGCATGTTTCTTAGCCATAGTTATTCATAATCCAAACAAATAAGTAAAGGATAATATAAGTGCCAAAAATACAAATACTGTCTGGATTCACACATATCGTATTTGAGTAACTGTCATTTTATACTGTGGTAATCTGTTTGCATGTCTGTCTTTCCACTAAACTATATGCTCCCTAAAGGCAAGGACAATTTCCTTTCATCTTTGCTAAGAATGTCCAAGTCTTCCTCCTTCCAAGGATCGAACTAGATTCCAACTATAAAAGTCTATAAAATATGACAGCAATTTTGACCAAAAGTCTTTCATTCCAAGCTATCCTACTTAAAAAAAAAAAAAAAAAAAAAAAAAGTCAACTTTTTAACATTTCCAAAATATCCTGAAGGGAAGGAAAAATCACACATTAAATTCTGTCAAGTAACATTTACCTCCTCAAGCCCTGACTAATCGGAAATGACTGGACTTGGCAGCTCCTTTTATCACTTGGTCTATCAGCTAATTCAGCTCCTGTTGTGCCAATTGAAAAATGCCAACATCTCTTCCCATTTATACAACATCCCATCCCGCCAATGGCTCTAGGGTCTGTCTGGCAATCTGGTGTGACCACTCCTCATCAGATCAAAATATAAATTACAAACCAAACTTAAAGTGTCCAAGTAGCCCCATCCAGAAGAGCAATGATGAAGTTAGAAGAGACGAGAAGGGTGCCAGATTCATTACTATTGATTCCCTGCTGGTCTTTCAATGTTATGGAAAGATGTCCATTACAGTTCTATAAAGAGCATTTGGCTCAGTTTAAACTCTTTTGTTTTCAGTTCCTTTAAAAAAAAAAAATCAGGCCGGGCGCGGTGGCTCAAGCCTGTAATCCCAGCACTTTGGGAGGCCGAGACGGGCGGATCACGAGGTCAGCAGATCGAGACCATCCTGGCTAACACTGTGAAACCCCGTCTACTAAAAAAAATACAAAAAACTAGCCGGGCGACGTGGCGGGCGCCTATAGTCCCAGCTACTCGGGAGGCTGAGGCAGGAGAACGGCGAGAACCCGGAAGGCGGAGCTTGCAGTGAGCTGAGATCCGGCCACTGCACTCCAGCCCGGGCGACAGAGCGAGACTCCGCCTCAAAAAAAAAAAAAAAAAAAAAAAAAAAAAATCAACCACAAAGGATAAACAAGTAGAAACTGATGGAGCCCAAAGGGTTTCTGCAGAATGAGAAGCCTTCATCACTGCACCCTAATTATGTAAATCTGCTCCTGCAGAGTCCAATACATTTATTTATTAAGTCTCACCATTGCCATCCTGGTAACCCAGAGAAGAAGCCAATCTATAATGACTCAAGCCACATTTCATAATAGACTCCAAAGGACACATGATGTCATTTGCTAAAATGACTCAATCCAGATGGAAAGCATTCTGACCTATACATAATTGATTGACCTTTGCTATGCTTTCCCCAGTTATTTATACACTATCATATGCATGAATGTATATCAGTGGTATTTACACTTGGCAGCTACTTTTAAGAACACATTATTCAATTGGGATTTGAAGCTTTTAAGATCATTTCCTGACCAAACATTCATAAATGACGAACAAGGAAAGATGTTCTCTTAAAAATAATGTTTAATAGACTCTGGAGAGTTTACAGAAGCTTTGCTACTCTAGTTATTTTAAATTACAGGGGACAAGATCTATGTACATAAACCTGAGTTCAAACCCTGAAACTGAGGATACCAAAGGACATTTTACTCACTTTCCAGTTTGGAACTCAATAATGATAGTAAAATATGCTGTACAGAAGGGATAGAATATTTTATATACATGTGAGAAGAGCATCAACTGTGGTGAAGGTAATTAGAGACAATAACAAATTATCAGAAAAAAAGAGCACAACTACATGCTATTCTTTGACTTTTAAATCTAACCATGGATTTCATTTTCCAAAAGAGGTCAGCTACAAATTAGATAATACCCAGATAATCAAGATGGTTTCAAGATAATCACAGAAGGAGAGGCAGATAGATTAGGGAAGGCAAATATGTAGCAAGCATGTCTTTACTTCCATTAGGAATACCCAAGGCAGACATCTATAACTGATTAATAAATTCTTAACCACAGAGCCCTCACTTGGCTCAAAATACGTTTCCAATAGTACTCCAGGCAAACACCACCAACCAAACAGACTTGTCCTAATAATATAAACAGAGAAAGTTATATCTTATTTACTGATCAAATTCTATTTCTTGTTACCATATATTCCAAGATTCAATCTAAAATTAAACAGGTTTTTAAATTCAAAATTTAAAGTCACATCTTTGAATCCTAAGAAGACGTTAAGTCAAATCCAATAGTTTTCCATACGTCATGGTAGGCTAGAATGACCCTTAACGTAAATGAAAAGCAAGCAGGAGAGCTAAACAGGATAAGATGAAAATGCTTATATATTCACATAGGAATATTATATACAGTGAAAAGGAATGAACTATGGCCACATGCAATCATAAGAATAAATCTTAGAAACAGAAATCCAAGTGGAAATAGCACATGGAGAAGACTACATACAACAGTGCTTTTCAAGTAGTGTGCCTCAGTAAGTGGGTTACAAGGGTTGCCGATCCCCTTAGTACTGGGGGTGAATAGTACCTGGAGTAGCCAAAGTCTTGTGGCAAGCCATGAGCATTTATATCAGGAGGTTCTATAATATTTTCAAGTTCTATGTATGCCATGATGGAAGAAGTTAGGAATCACTGACATACAACATATAGCCATTTTATAATACTTAAAAACTAAAATATATCTGCTTAGGCATATATATATATATATGTGTGTGTGTGTGTGTGTGTATATATATATATGTGACAAATTTATTTCAAAATGATAAAAGAAAAGCAAGGAAAACATGAATGGAAAATTCATCCAGTACATCCATTCATTCAGTATAATGGTTACTGTTGGAAACAATAGGCAGGAGATGAGTTAGGTAATAAAACACTTCAGTAGATGGTAATGTTACAGTTCTTAAGGTGGATGGTGGTTCATGGGTGTTTAGTTTATTATACTCCAAGTATATTATTTTATAAATACAACATGTTATATACTACTTTTCTCAAAACATCAAGGTTAAGAAGGACGGAAATTTTTTAGCTGATTTTGAGTCAATTTTTCACAGTTGAATCTCAATATGGTAATTCAAGAATAGATACAACTACTTAGGGAAGACTGAAACTCAGAGGTCAAGATTTTGTCCTCACACAACTAAAATAGTCCAAAGGTTTCTAACAGTCAATTCATATACCCTATTCAATCATTACAAGATTTTGTTCTAATCCAACTAGAGTATTCATGAAAAATTGTTGGAAACCTAAAGTTACATTTCCCCACTCAAACAAAAATATCACAAACCCATATGTAAGCCTTTTAGTTAAGATCCATTTAGTTATAAAAAATGAAAACCAACTTGAAGTGTTCAAGTACAAAGAGGATTCTGGATGAGGAATTAGAGCACATAGGACAGCAAGTACAGCCAGGCCTTATGAAGAACCAGAGCCAGGGTGTGGGTAGCCCTTCAGATTCGAGGTTGAAACTTTCTCTCTCTCTCTCTCTCTCTCTCTCTTCTTCTCTCTCTCTCTGGGGCTGCAGGTTCTTGTGTCTCTACTTCTTTCTGGAACCTTTACCTCATTGTCCCCACCTTTAGCTGTGTTTTTTCTGCTTTGGCATCGACATAACCAAATATTTGTATCTCTTGTGACTTAAGTTTAAACCAAGTAGTGCCCTGAAGACAATTTCAAAATGCCCAGAGGGAAAAAAGGATCTAATTAACCCAACCAAGGTTAAAATCTGTCTACACCTGGTTTAATCAGACACAACTGTACATAAGGAGTTACCAATTCCAACAACCACAGAGGCCAGGCAGGTAATTAAAAGTGTGATGCTGACCAGGTATAAAACCAGAAGCTGGAAGAAAAGGGCCTTACAACAAACAGAACTCATGCTGCCTCTCCACTTTGGCAATGTAATAATAGAAATCCAGATATGCATTGAAATTTCTTGATTTTCAAAATACATCTGTAGGCCACAGGCTTCCGCTGTCAGTGTCCTACAAAAAATGAACTGTCAATATTTCCGTTTCAGGGGGGTCACACTGGGCAAACATGACTTAGACAGCAGCCCTTTGGGTAGAAGAGCAGGCCTCACAGAAGCGCTCATGGTCAGGCAGTTACTGCAACAAAGCTTTGATTATGCACTACTTTTACACACCCTCCCCATGAAATACACACATCAGCTAAACTTCTAAAAAACACCTTGTTCAAAATCAGATACTAAGCTGGGCAGAGATAATCATCATGTGGCTTTGTATGGGTTCATAGTAAAAAGCATTAAAAAATAAAGAAATCACACAAAAGCAAACTAGAGCCAGAAAAACATAGCACCATATTCTTCTTTTCTTTTCTTTTTCTTTTTGAGATGGAGTCTCACTTTGTCGCCCAGGC
The DNA here is from genome assembly GCF_009764315.1 of Trachypithecus francoisi. NCBI lineage: Eukaryota > Metazoa > Chordata > Mammalia > Primates > Cercopithecidae > Trachypithecus > Trachypithecus francoisi. The sequence goes on from NW_022681453.1 coordinate 29,251,291, forward strand.
TGGAGTGCAGTGGCACGATCTCAGCTCACTGCAACCTCCACCTCCTGGGTTCAAGCGATACTCCTGCCTCAGTTTCCCGAGTAACTGGGAGTACAGGCACGTGCCACCATACCAGGCTAATTTGTTGCAGTTTTAGTAGAGATGCGGTTTCACCGTGTTAGCCAGTATGGTCTCGATTTCCCGACCTCGTGATCCACTCGTCTTGGCCTCCCAAAGTGCTGGGATTACAGGCGTGAACAACGGTGCCAGACTCATCTTCTTTTCTGTCCACAGCCAAAACAGGCTGCCACAAAAGGACCATTTGTTACAAAACAATTGCAGACTCTTTTTTCAGTTAACTGAAGGTAACACAGGCCCTCCTGTGTCAATTTCTTCACCATACAAAACTGGGAGACACAGAAGTCTTAGCTTAAGTGTCACTTCCTCTCAGAAGCCCAGCCTGAGTCCCTGATCTTGTATGAGGCAAGTGTCCCTTTACAAAGCACCTGTTCCCCTTGCTGTGGTGCCTAACGCTGATACTGTATATGCACAACTGTCTATTTATCTCTTCCACATAGGTGAGCTCCTGGAAACCACAGATACCATCTAATCCTCCTTCTCTGTCCTTAATGCCTATTTGTTAAATGAATACATTCTGTAGTCAGACACGTCAAAAATTTTATTTTTTATTTTTTAATTTTAGCAGCTAATTTTTAAAAATGCTGAATTTAGACCAGATTCCTTCTTACTCTTTTGTATCCACTTTAAAATTTTCAATAAAACACTTCAAAGCTTTTACTCAGAAAAGAACTACATATATCACACTGAATTACTACAAACTCAAAATCACATTGTGGTGGGGCTTTTGAGAATCTGTACTCATATTTAAGCTAAAAATCCTTCACAGCACCTCCTGTCAGTTTGTAGATATGCATAGATTTTCTCAACATACCTGTATTGATATAGATATAAATATACTTGGTACAGAATAAGGTATGGTAAAATTCTCTACCCAGACATAAAATCCATATATTTAAACTTATGAGAAATCTGGAGAAGTACAGTATATGCACGTCCAGCAAGACTTATGTTCCATTTTAAAGAAATGAGCCTTGGCAAATTTCCCTAGCACCGATAACTGTTTAGCAAGAATTAATTTTTAAACGAAATAAGCTAAAAATAAAACAGATGTAGTATCATTTATAGTTAAGTCTTGTTCTTTAGCAATTATTAAAGGTCACACTCGTATATTTTATCATTGGTAATTGGACTCGAGTTTAACCAAATGTTTCTCTTTATTCATGAAAAATAGTTGCAATGTTCTCATTTTGACTGCCATTCCAGGTCTGGTGGCCCTTGATCATGTGCAATTTGGTAGCCTAAATGATATGGGAGGGACAGAGCATAATTTCATGGCAGTAAGTATAGCTGAGACAGAAAGAAGGTTAAACAAGGTCCACGTCTTTGGACACCTGACCCTAAGTTATGACAGATTAACTTTAAAAGACAATGTTTTATGTTGAACAGAGGGGAGTTTTGTCTTCTCCTTCCAGCTAGGTGGAAGTATTTGGCAAATGTCTTCTTTGGAAAGAATTATTTAGCAATGGAATTATAATCAATGTAGTAAGGAGGAAAAGCAAACTAAGGACAAAGGAATAAATGAAGAAATGATAGCCACATTTGCCAAGGTGAATTCCATTCAGGGAATTTGCCAAATGAAAAGGATATTAACATTAACTTAAGTAGGTTTCCTTACTCCAGGAATTGTCCATCTTTAATATTCATAATGGTCCTCATGAATTTCCAGAAGGATAGAGTATGCAGCATTTATCATGCTTATTTAAAGGCTTTATACATGTAACTGCTCTTGGGCATACTGGTGCTATCAGGCAGACCTAGGTTGAAATTCTGGCTCTGTCAGTGACTGAGATTCCATGTGCTAATTTCTTAACTCATGAGCCTCAATTACCTTATCTGAAAAATCAGCCCTTTCATTTATATTTCATCAGAACTTCTGCCCCAGACGTCCCTTTGAAGTTATTTCCCATAATTAGTCACATATCATATCATCAGCTGCAATAATCTTATCTCTATTCTATTTACAAATGTACATACATTCTTTTGTACGTTCAACAAACAGCATATGCCAAGCTGAGCTGGCAACTGAGCAAAAACATATTATACGTGGTTTCTGAACACCCAGAGCTGACTGTCTTGTTGGGGAGAAAGGCAGTGATGAAATAGTAATGCAGAGCAGTGACAGGTGCCCATAAGGGGTTCGCCTAGTTTAGAGAGGAGAAAACATTTGAGTTGAAATCTGAAGAGAGAAAATGAAGCCACTGGAGATGAAGAAAACAAAGTTTCATGGGGCTGAGGAAACAAGAATGTGCAAATGCTCTGTGGCAGGCAGAAAGAGATTTTGAGGAAGAAAAAGGGCAGTGTAGTTTGCGTGCAGAAACTAGGGAAGCAAGATGAGAGAATCAAGAGAGGCTTTTAAATGGTGGAAATGAATGGTTTCCACCAGGACGGTGGCATAATTCAATTACCATCTTAAAAATCTCTTTCAAGCTATAGTGTGGAAAACGGATTGGAAGGAGACAAGAGTGACTGCAAGGGTATCACTTAAAAGATCTGGCCACTGCACTCCAGTCCCGGCGACAGAGCGAGACTCCGCCTCAAAAAAAAAAAAAAAAAAAAAGAGGCTATTGTAGCAGTGATTATAATTTAAACTACAATTGGAACAGAAGATACGGTAAAATGTGACAAATCTGAAAGATATTTAGGAATTGGTAATTAATTGGGTAAGAGAACTGTGGTACATTTTACACATAAAGTCCTAAGGTGCAGTATTTGATTTGGTCTATAATTGTACTCCCAATCAGCTGATGCTTTTATAGTTAGAGAAATTTATCTCAGTATATGTAATACTTCTCTTTCAAAAACTATCATGATTCTTAATCATATTCCACCATGGTCAGCATGGGGATGTTTATGCCTTATGGAATAGAGAAATCAAAAATTTAAATATACATTTGATGTTAAATATAAATAGTGTCTTCTTATAAAAATACATTACTGTTACTCTTAGCTTGATATATTGTAAATTGCTTTGCTCACCTCCTTAGCCATTTTCCATCAGGAGTAGTATATGTGCTTCCTGTTCCTGGCAGTGATTCACTGAATGAGAACATAAATGTATTTGTGGGAATATGTATGAATGTTGCTCTGGGAACAAAAGAAACAGTGCTGTTACACCATATTGGTGGTAATCATTCCTTCCCCAATGCATTGCTTGATCCTTTAAACAAACGAAACAATGTGAAATAACGAGCATTGCAAATACCTAAGAGTTTGGTGTATTGACTGCCTGTTTGTCAAATTTGATAGGAAGGATTAACCGTGGTTTCAATATTTACACTTGAATTTTGAAAGACTAGATAGCAAGTTGATGACTTTGAAAACAATATAGAAAAGTATACATAAATACATAGGTAAAAAGGATGGGACAAAAGTGTCTGGTTACTGCTCAAAAATAGTTTTGGAGTGTAAGTATAGGGGATTTCTGCTATTCATTTTATGCTTATGCAGTGTTTAAGTTTTAGGAGCAGGCATTAGTTTGTAAGAAAAATCGAAAAAAGAGCAGATATGAAAAACAAGATCAATAAAATAGTGTCACTGCTTGGTAATGCGAGGCTAGTGAGGGGCAACATTCATCATGGAAACCAAATTCATTACACTAGACTTTCACTATATATAATTATTTTTCTAGGACCATGATCAGACTGGCCCACGGTATATAATCTACAAATTGACCACTGACATTGTAAGAGGGCTCAGCCATATTTGAATGCCATGTATAAAAAAAAATAAGCTAACTCACCACTACAATTTAAAATCCAACTGTAAGTAAATAAAATAAATTGTGCCAATATGCATGTGGAATTGCTTGCTTCTGATCAACTAAAAAAATATATTAGTAAGAAATCTGGTGAATATCATATTGGTAAACAAAAACAATTTTTAAGGGGAAGTGGCAAGATCCATGTCCAGTCTGATCCAAGGTGTTGCCAGAATGGCAGCCCCAGTTGAGAGCAGAAATGTACTTCTCCTCACACCTTTCCAACTTTTAGGCTGTGGTCACTTCAAACTAAGGAGCAAATCACATCTTAGCCCATGTAGTCATGAGGTTATCCACACTAGAATGCAAAAACGTCACCTTGTGGCTTGTTAAAAACACAGATTCTTGCCCATCACAAGATTATATTAAACTGACTAGGGTCTCCAACATAATGATGAATAAAAATGGAAATAATAAACATATTTATGATCTCAACAAGAAAATTGTTAATATTTCAAATTAAGTATGAAGTTTACTGTAGGTTTTTTTTTTAATCTATTTTTTTTTTCTCTTTGAGACGGAGTCTCACTCTGTCACCCAGTGGGGGAGTGCAGTGGCGTGATCTTGGCTCACTGCAAACTCCTGGGGTTCAAACAATTCTCCTGCCTCAGCCTCCTGAGTAGCTGGGACTACAGGCGCCCGCCACCAGGCCCAGCTAGTTTTTGTATTTTTATTAGAGACAGGATTTCACCATATTGGCCAGGCTGGTCTCGAACTCCCGACCTCGTGATCCATCCACCTTGGCCTCCCAAAGTGCTGGGATTACAGGCCACCGCGCCCAGCCCCTGCTGTAGTTTTTAAAAATAAATATTTATCTGATTAAGGAAGTTCAGCTCTATACCCATTTTGCTGAGATTTTACCATGAATGAATGTGTTTAATTTTATCAATTCTTTCCCCTTATCTATTGAGATGATGATATGGTTTCTCAGTTTTACTCTTATTAATGTGGTAAATTGCATTGACTGATTTTCAGATAATCAGTTTGTATTCCTGGAACAAACCCAATTTGATAATGATAAGTTATTCTTTATATATATGACTGGATTTGATTTACTAATGTTTTGGTTAGGATTTTTTTTTTTTTCATCTATCTTCGTGAGAAAAATTGAACTGTTGTCTTTCTTTTCATTTAATATGCCTCATCTTTGGGGTCAAGGTTATGCTGGTCTAATGATGTGAGTTTATATATAACTGATATTGCTTCTTCCTTAAATGTTTGGAAGAATTTGCTGGTAAATTTAAATGGCCTTTTTTTTTGTGAAAAGACTTCTAATTATGAAGCTAATTTCTGTAATAGATATAGGATAATTCAGATTCCCTAAAAATATCTTATATCAAATGTAGTTATGTTTTCAAGGAATTTAACCATTTCATTTAAATGTTCAAATTTATTGGCATAAAATTTTAGTAATATCTTTTTTAGTGCTTTTTTATTTCTGTTTTTTTTTTTTTTTTTTTTTTTTTGAGACGGAGTCTCGCTCTGTCGCTCAGGCTGGAGTGCAGCGGCCCGATCTCAGATCACTGCAAGCTCCGCCTCCCGGGTTTACGCCATTCTCCTGCCTCAGCCTCCCGAGTAGCTGGGACTACAGGTGCCCGCCACCTCGCCCAGCTAGTTTTTTTGTATTTTTTAGTAGAGACGGGGTTTCACCATGTTAGCCAGGATGGTCTCGATCTCCTGACCTCGTGATCCGCCCGTCTCGGCCTCCCAAAGTGCTGGGATTACAGGCTTGAGCCACCGCGCCCAGCCTATTTCTGATTTTTATTTCAATAACTTCTGCTCTTTATTTTCTTCTACTTTCTTTGCATTTATTCTGCTTATTTTTTAGATTCTTGATAGTGATTACTAGATTACTAATTTTCAGGCTTTATTCTTTTCTAAGAATTTAAGGCTATAAATTTCCATATAAAAACTGCTTTAGCTGCAATATTAAAGCTTCATATGTTACATTTTCATTATCAGAAATATTTTTTTCATTGTGATTACTTTCTTTGAAACATAGGGAAGAAAACATTACCTAATTTCCAAGTATTGGAATTCTATCATTATCGTTTTATTACTGATTTCCACCTTAATACTATGGTGAACAGAAGATAAACTCTACGGTTTTAAGCCTTTGAAATTTGTTAAGAAGTGCTAATGTCTAGGTATATATTATTTTTACTAAATATTTAAAAATGTATGTTCTTTATTTGGTTGTTGCAGTGTTCTATATATTAATTAACTTTGTTACAAGTGGTGTTTGAATATTCTATATGCTTACTGACTTTTTTGTTTGTTTTGTTTTCAGACAGGGTCTCCCTCTATTGCCTAGGCTGGAGTGTAGTGGCATGATCACAGCTCACCGCAACCTCTGCCTCCCCGGCTCAAGTGAGCCTCCCGCCTCAGCCTTCTGGATTTTTTGGTTTTGTAGAAATGGAGTTTTGCCATGTTGTCCAGGCTGGTCTTAAACTCCTAAACTCAAGCGATCTGCCTGCCTCGGCCTCCCAAAGTGTTGGGATTACAGGTGTGAGCTACCACGCCCAGCTGTTTACTGATATTTTGTCTTCATATTCTATTAACTACCTGAAGAGGTATGGTAAAATTCCAACGAAGACTGAAGATTTGTATATCTCTCTTTTTTAGTGCTGTTATTTGCTTTTGAATATTTTGAGACCATACTATGTGTGCCTATACATATAGCTATTGTCTGCTTCTTTTGGAATATTGTATGTTTGCACAATGTTTCTTTCTACAACTTTGAATCTTTATAGGGATTTGTATTTAGATTGTACCTCACATAGTTAGCTTACAGTTGTCTTGTTTTAATAATCCAGTCTAATAATCTGTTTTTAAATAGAAGTAGTCTTTTGTATTAATATAATTATGGTTATATTTATATTCCTATCACTATCTTAATATATTCTTTATTTGTCTCACAGTTTTTTGTTCCTAAATTCTCCTTTTGTCTTCAATTAATCAAATATATTTCATATTATCTATTTTCTCCCTCTATCAGATTGGTAATTGTACATTCTTTAAGTGGTTACCCTAGAAACGAAAATATGATTTCTTGACTTATTAGAATCTACCATAATTGATACTTTTGTCCTGTCTGGATAAGGATTTCACATTATTTTAACTTCATTTAATCCACTCTTACTCTACCTGTTATTGTTTGTTGCCTTTATTTTAATTCTACATATATTTTATTTTTCAAGCTTTTTATTATGGATAATTCCCAACATATGCAAAAATAGACTTAATAATCTAATGAAAGCTTCATATTCATGCCTTCATATCCTGCCTTAGCAATCATTAGCTCGTAACCAATCTTGTTCCATCTCTATCCCCATCCATTTTCTCTCCAAATATATTATTTTAAAACAAATTCCAAACATCATATTACATTTCTCATGACTATTTCAGTATGTATATCCAAAAGATGAGTATGCTTTTTCTAACATATAACTATGACGTCATTATCAAACATACAAAAAATAATGATAATGGGCCAGGCGCAGTGGCTCACACCTGTAATCCCAACACTTTGGGAGGCAGACGCAGGCGGATCACTTGAGGTCAGGAGTTCGAGACCAGTCTGGCCAACATGGTAAAACCCCATCTGTACTAAAAAGTACAAATGTTAGCCAGGCATGATGGTGCATGCCTGTAGTCCCAGCTACTCGGGAGTCTGAGGCAGGAGAATCACTTAAACCCGGGAGGTTGCAGTGTGCAGCCTGGGTGACAGAGTGAGACTCCATCTCAATACATAAATAATGCCATAATACCATCAAAGACTCTGGAAATGCTCAAATTTCCAAATGTCTCAAATGTGATAACTATTTTTATAGGTATTTTGAAATGAAGAGCCAAATAAATTCTGCATACTGTGATTGGTTGATTTGTCCTTTAAGCTTAATTTAACCTATTGATTCTCCCTCAATCTTTTTTTTTTCCCCTTGCTCTCTATGCATTGGAGAAAGTGGCTTGTTGGAACTGAAGTTTCCCACTCTCTGATTCTTTTCCCCCATGGTATTGTGTTAAATAAGATGCTTCCTAGCTGTAATTTCTGTTTGTTTGCAGTTAGATCTAGAGGCGTAATCAGATTCAAGTTCATTTGTTTTGTTATTGGTAAGATTACCTCATGGCTAGTGGTTTATGTTCTTTTCTCTTTTCCCATAAATGTTCAAGGCCTGGATCCATTAATTCATTATAATAAAAATAAGAATATTATACTTTTAAAACATTTATTAGCAGGAATCCTATTATCAAGAGAAAATTCCCCCATCTATGTTTACTTAGTCATATAAAATATGTGGAACAAATGCTTGATTTTTTACGTTTGTATACCATTTTTCAAAATAACAAATTGTTCACTAACATCTTCCCATGGTAACCAATTGGTTATAATTATTCTTAACATTATGATTTCATGGATTTAAAATATTTGACGAATTTGCATCTGCTGCAGTTACTGTCAATGAGTGCTTAAATTGTTCTATCTTTAGTTACAGGAGTTAAACTCCACTAAACATTACTTTGATTGTTTTAAACAATCTGTATTCATACACACTTACTTATATATTTATACTTTTTGGTGTTCTTCACGCCCTCCTTCATTTACATGATTTCAACTGGGACCATTTCCTCTGACTGAAGGGCTCCTTTTAATAATTTTGATATAGATATGCTGATAATTAATTATCTCAGTTTTGATTTTTCTAAAAATGTCTTCTTTAAAGGATGTATTTGGTAGGTATGAAATTCTGAATTGGCAATTACTTTATTGGCACTTTAAACATGGCATCCCATTGTTTTCTTGGTTCCATTGTTTTGGTTTAAAAATTAGCTGTATGTCTCATTGGTGTGCCTTTGAAAATGTATCTTTTTTCATCGGGATGCTTTTAAGATTCATTTATTTGTCTTCAATTTTTAAGCAGTTTTACTACAATATGACTCCATATTTTATTTGGCTTTTTTTTCTTACATAGTTTCTTGAATCTATGGCTTGATATCATTCATTAATTTTGGAAAATTCTTTACTGCTGTTCTTCAAATAATACTTCTGACCCATCTTCTCTGAAATCTCCTCTTGGACCTCCAATTACCTGACCCAGACCTTTACACTAACCAATATGTCTCTTGTAAAATTTTCTTTATTTTTGCATTCTCTTTTCCACTCTGCTTTAATCTGGACATTTTCTGCTCATCTATTTTCCAGATCATGAATCCTCTTTTCTGATGTGTCAACTCTATTATTAAACCTATTTACTGAGTTTTAAATTGCACTTACTGTAATTTTAAGTTTTATGTTGTACATTTGATTCCTTTCGTAGGATCTAGATCTCTGGTGAAATTCTCTGTCTCTTCTTGAACATATTCATCTGTTATTTGAAAGTCTGTATCTTATAGTTCCAATATCTCAATCACTTTTGGATCTGTTACTTTTGGCAGATTTTGTCTCTTGATTTTTGGTCATTTTTTCTTGTTTCCTGGCATGTCTACTACTTTTTAGTGAGTGACAGATACATTGCTTATAGAAATTGTACAAGTTTTGAATGATGTTATCTTTCTCCAAAGATGATTTGATTTTCTTCTGGCAGGCAGATACAGTACAGGAAAATCATCTTAATCTAGTTGAGGCTGGTATATTTCCAGTTTGCTCTTACCCTACGATGTAGCTCCACAGGGCCCTCAAGGACCTTGAGTATTTCCATGGTCCTACCTCTTTGAAAGCCCTGAACTCTGTGAGACACTGTGAGACTGCTACAATATCTGCTTTGCCATTTGCTCCTGTATTAGATGTTTTCAGCTTTATATTTTGTTGTCTCTCCCTGGGAGTGTACAAAAAGGCCTCAAGGGAAAATCCCATGCAGTATGTTGAACTTACATCTCTGTGGCTCCTTTCCTCTGGGATCTTGTTTCCTCCAGTCCTTTCTTGGTAGCCCTGAACTCCACTGGTCAGGAAAGAATTTAAGCTGTTTCCACTTAAGTGGAAAATCTTAAGTTATGCTCCTTATTGATGTATTCATGCTTTTATTTTCCCTGATTTTTAATATTTTAAAAGCTGGTCATGTTCTCATCATTTCGATATGGTCACAAAGAAACATGTAGTAATGGAAAACAAACAAGTATTGACCTTCACTAGGCAATCAACCCTCAGATAATGTCAGGAAATCTAAAGCTTTCTCAAGTAGGAATATGGAAGAGTGGAGAAGGGAGATGTGTTATTTATCACAGACAATACTCAGCACAATTTTATTGCTCCTTGGGGAATCCAAGCTTTTAAAGATGCTATTATTATTTGGAAGCCCTCCAGAGAGCACTAAGTATTAAAAATAGCACCTGCATTCTACTAAGTCAAATCACCTGTTTATTACCCAGGGTGATGAAAATCATTTAATAAAATATTACAGATACTTGTTCAAAATCATACACACAATTCACAGGCTCAGAGACATTAAAGGGAATGTCTATGCTGGCTCACTACATATTTGTTAAATGGATAACTCAGGTGGCCATATAGTTAATATTACCAGTTTTTTAAAATGAATGACATCAAAGTTATTTGAAATAGCCAGTAGAAAACCTCTGCAGTAACATTTCCCATTTTTGCTTACCCTAAATTTACATAAAACCTTGCTTTGTAATAGCCACTATTTTTTCCCTTTAGAGAACCTGCTTCTCCTCCTGCCTTTAGAATATAAATATAAGGATGGGACTCAGGTTTGGTCAGTTCCTGTTCATCCCATTGGCCAGAGTTATTGGTTCAGAAATGAGCATGTGATCTACATTATTCCAGTGAGACTCAGTACTTGGATTTTATGAACACTACTGGAAAGAGAATTGCTGCTGGGTTGGTAAACGAATAGAATGAAAAATTCAATGTGGTTATCACCACATAAAGAAGACCTGCCTAAGACTAAAGCCAAAACTACTTAAAATTTTTCAGTTATATGAATCAATAAATGCCCTTTGTTGCCTAAGCCAGTTTAGTAGGACTGGATTTCAGACCTGGAACCAAGAGTTCTTACTAATATAGCTATACCAAAAAAGTGTGTAGCAGCAACCAAGTCTGTCAACAAGTGTGATTAACCCTCAGGTTTAAGAACAAAACTGAAAAGATGCAGTAGCATTAGGAACATGTTTTGGTGGTGATAAAATTTATTCCAGTCCACTGACAATGTTTTACTTTCCCACCTATATTTACAGGATGCCCAAGACATGAGGCCTGAAATTTATCAACAGTGTCAAATAACATAGTCCCATTCTTGAAGTTCCAAAGTTAGAGTATTATTGGCATTTTTCACCTATTCCTCACAGACCTTAGTTATTTGGGGATGAAGCAAGTTACAGAAGTTTCCAAGAAAGAAGGAAGCCTCTATGTGTTTCACGTTTTTAAAATTCTGTCTTCAGCTTTGGCATAATGTTATGGTTACTAATGGTAGCTATAAGTAATATTCCCAGGAGAAAGGCTGCAAATAAAATGAGAATTCCTCAGCATCTTTATTGTCCTTCAAGTGGACATGAATTCAAGCAGGTGCACATACTGAGGATCATACATTTCTACTAATGGCATTTAATTAGGAGGAAAGTAAAATGTGCAAGGCCAGAACTTTAAATATTAGTTTAATAACCTTTATGCACCTAATTTCTGGATGATTTTCTTCCTCTCTGGAGAGGCATCTAATGTCAAACAGTGGCATTAAGGTAAAATTAATGTGAGTCATGGTAACTGAAAAGCTATGAGGCAGGCACATGTCAGAATTATTAATTTTAAAGAATATATGAAATATTTCCTCCTCTGAAAATATGCCCAGTTAATGTATGCTGAACTTTGAAGTATGGCTTTATTTCCCTCATTCACAACTAACCATTGTCTCTGGGGGGAACAGACTAAAGAAGGAAAGATTACAAAAGAAGTATAGCCATTTCAAAATCCCCAAATAAATGAGAAATCAAAAGAACAATGACAAGCTTGTTGGTTATGTAGAGTAAAATTTTTAGTGTGCCAATCCTGGCTGATACCATGTCTTGACCATGCCAAAATTCATCAAGGCAGGAGTTTTCAAACTTTTTTTGAATATGGCCCACAGTGAAAAGTATTTCTCTACCTATCGGTAATATGACTGTGTATACATATATAGCTACAAAACTCTTACCAAATTACCAATGAACTCTCATATTTTCTATCCTATTTAATTTCACTAAAAGCAATCCCTAAATTGTCTCATGACTCACCAGTAGCTTACAAGTTGAATAAAGCATATAATTTGACATATACTCCACATCTTAGGCTAAGAGAATTACACATATTCAAATCATTACCAACGCTAATTTCAGATTAAGACTTTTCTGAAATGAAATCAAATCAATTCTTTCTATGCAGTGGCAATTCTTAGACCATTTATTAACTTCACTAAATATTTTCATAAAGCATTTGAAGCAAGATGCTTTCTTCAGGATAACGTCTCCGAATATACTTTGTATTTTTCGTTTTTCTTTCTTTTTTTTTTTTTTTTTGAGATGGAGTCTCACTCTGTTGCCCAAGCTGGAGTGCAGTGGTGGGGTCTTGGCCCACTGCAACCTCCACCTCCCAGGTTCAAGTGATTCTCTTGACTCAGCCTCCCAAGTAGCTGGAATTACAGGCACCTGCTATATGCCTGGCTAATTTTTGTATTTTTAGTAGAGACAGGGTTTTACCATGTTGGCCAGGCTGATCTTGAACTTCTGACCTCAAGTGATGTGCCTGCCTTGGCCTCCCAAAGTGCTCGGATTCCAGACGTGAGCCACCACACCCGGCCTCAGAACATACTTTGAAACAACCCAATGTAAGTTCACCACCTCAAATCCAGATCCACAGATGACACCATCTTTAAAACAAACAAACAAAAAAACAGGTATCTATAAAAATGAGTGAAACATAATGCCACAGGGTGATATTCTAAAGAGGCAAAGAAGTAGTCCCATATTCTGTTTTGTTTTACCTGGTGGTATCAACGGTTGTTTCATTACTGTTTCTGTGAAGAACATGTTTTCTTAATGAACCCTTGAGGAGGACAGTGATTTGATGAATGAAAGATGTGGTATATGAAACAAAATATTCCTCATTCCACACCTGTGTATATAATATCATTTGGCTCTCCAAATTTTCTTAAAACTTGAATCTCATTTCTTCCTTCCTCAATATTTTCTTTTACCCTGGAGGCAGGGACAGCAAAGAAATGTTTCCTTGCCAGATCCACTATTAACTGAAAACTCGAGTGCTCTGAATACCTGTTTTTTTTTTCATTTTTAAAAAGGGACCTTAATTTCTATTAAAGGGTTTGCTTTATTAACTCCTGCTAAAGAATTTACATATTGGCACGTTGGAAATTAAGCCCTGTAGGAAAGAAATCTGACTTGTTTTCATCATCAACATGACGGTCTGATGATGGGTATATGAGTTTCCTGTTGACTCCCAAGATGCATTTGCTGAATTACTGTTGAGACCACAGGGTAGACCCAGCTTATACAATTTTTTTGTCTTCTTTCTGCTTCACAGTTCATTCCTAATCACACACAGGGTAAAAAATGAGGGAGCGAAAATTGTGTAAGCTAATTTTCACTGTTGCTGGAAGCAGAAGCAAATGGCATAATTCTCAGAGCTAAGAGTGAACCTGGGTGGTGAAGAGCAGCCAGCATTACCAGTGGCTAGTTCAGTATTCTGACCAAAACGAACCACTCTGAACCCTGGGGTTCAGTCAGTGGCGATTACCTCAAATTTGTCCTTAAAAGTTGAAATGTATCATACTTTTGCTCAGCCACCCTTAAGAAACTTGAGTGTATGAGTGTGTGGGAAACACAAATAAAACCTACAGAGCTGTTGTCTGGATTGAACAAACAAGCAAATGTGCTCAGACTTTCCAAACAATTGCAGACGCTGTAATAATTCAGAAAAGTGTGTGCTGAGCGTGGGGGATGCTGGCATGCTCTGTCAAGACAGTCATGGTGGCCAGGTGCGGTGGGTCATGCCTGTAATCCCAGCACTTTGGGAGGCTGAGATGGGTGAATCACCTGAGGTCGGGAGTTCCAGACTAGCCTCACCAACATGGAGAAACCCCGTCTCTACTAAAAATACAAAATTAGTCAGGCGTGGTGGCGCATGCCTGCAATCCCAGCTACTCAGGAGGCTGAAGCAGGAGAATAATTTGAACCCGGGAGGTGGAGGTTGCATTGAGCTGAGATCTCGCCATTGCACTCCAGCCTGGACAACAAGAGTGAAACTCTGTCTCAAAAACAAAAACAAAAAGAGAGCATCATTGCTAACCATGTTGCTTAGCACAATTTTGGAAGGAGGCACGATGCTGGCACAGAAAACCCTTGCCAGAAATTCCTAGTCCTTAATTTTATGCTCTTTCTTTCATTCTTTTCTCATTTCATTGGCATACAGGCAAGTGAAAAACAGTGGAAAGAGAAGAGGGGGTATCAAAGGAAAAGAGAAAAAATAAGCCTGACTCCTATTGTTTATGGTTGTCTTGTCAGTTAACACCTGGGCAATCACCAACCATGTGCTTTCCTTGAGCCAGGTCCTTAAAGAACCCAAGATGAAGGAAGTAGACAGAAGCAGCTTTGTGGTGGTTAGGGTAGGGCTTCCAGAACGTGGCTACAAATCTCTTGGGAGTCTTATTAAAATGTGGATTCTGATTCTAGAGTGGGGCCTCAAATTCTGCTTCAGCTGCTGATCTTGTTAAAATGCCATTTCTCATGATGGGGTGGAGCCTCAGATTCTGCACTTCTGCTCTTAGGGAAACCCAAGCCTCAGGGTTAGTCTTTGAGCCTGGGGCAGTGGCCTATCCTGGACCTTTTTCTTTACAGGGATTTCACTTGACTCCTTCTTTTTACAGGAGCCTGCAGTAAAGAGAAATAAAGCATGACATACTCTAAAAAGCACTGGTTCTAGAATCAAACAAACTTGGGTTGGAATTTCAACTTTGCAATTGATTTGCAATCTGTGTGGTCACAGGTAAGTTTTTTGAATCCCTCTGAAATTCATTTTCTCCATCTATAAACTGGGCATGCCATTTTTTAACTCTCAGGGCTGCTACAAGGAACAAATGAGATCATGTGCACCATCAGGCAGGTTCACATTCATTATGGAGTGAATGACTAAGAGCCTATCTACAGGTAATAAAAAGGAAGGTAGGGTGTGACAATGCTTAAATACATATTAATTTTTCTTAATACTGTGACTTTGGCTCCTTCTTATATCTACAACTATGGGTTGTGTAGAGTTGTAACCACATTAAGCGAAGCATGTCTTCCCATTTCAAATACTTTTCTGACTCCAGAAAGTCATTCTCTGATCTTGCTTTTGGTAATGACAAAATCCAGAACAGACTGGGTTTTGAAAATATTTCTTGCTGTATCAAATGATGAAAATACATCTGATGATTTTCTTGCTCTCAATTAATTCAGTTCTTAGACTTGCTCTTCTGGACTTCTCTGGCTCCTGTTTCCAATGACAGATTTCCCTTATTCTCAAGCTCGCCTCTTCCCAGTCTCTCTCCTCCAACCTGAAGTCAGGCTCCCTTTGCTCCCGCAGTAAATAAGGCAAAAGTGTCCCTTCATTCCCATGTGATCCAGCTGGGGAATCTGAGTTTCTCTAAAGGAATCTAGATAATACTTCAGTGTTAACCAGAGGAATTAAAGGAAAAACAGCTAATGCCAGCCTTCTCTAACCTTCCCACGTCAGCAGACTGAACCAAGCACTCAAAACTCAGGGTTTAATAAAGAGGGAAAAAGGAGGAGGAGATACTTTATTGGGTGTGGTAGAGACAAAGAGGGAAATAGAAGAAAATTGGGAAGTAGTGACATTAGCTGCCATGTCCTGTCTTCTCTGGCAGTTCTCCAGGGCAGACCAGGCTGGCAGTGAATGGGTGTTATAACTCCTATGGATCATGCCTGACCCTGCTGGGCCCATCATGACTTCTGTTTAGGTGACACTAAAGGGTCTCGGGGCAGCATCAGAGCAGGAAGGATGTGCCAGCCACAGAAGTGCCAACTCATGACAAGAATCATTGCTCATTCAGGGATTCCTGCCCCTGCCATCATCTCCTCTGTCCCAGGATCTGCATTTCACTGGTCTCTCTCCCCCAAGCTGTGACAGCAGAAGAGGGGCCTGCTTCCCATTAGCTCATTTCCATCTCAGACTTAGTCAGAGGAATAAATTATTGTCAGCTCATCTGTCTTATTAGATTGAGCCACATGATATTGCCATGTTGTTGCTCAAATACTGGCAATTTCATGTGATTCAACCTCATCTGCTGTTTAGAGAAAGGAAGTTTCACCGCTATGAAAAACTAAACTATTTCTGTGGCTGAGCTATGCTGACCAGAACAGAGTTATCTCAAATTCATCTACTCAAAGGCTGCATATTTTAAACTGAAATGCACTGAGCCTCTTCCTTATCCCTACTTTCCACGTATTAAGACAAGATAAATTCAGCAACATTCTTTAGAAAACATTCCATCTCCAACAGCAACTATCAGTCAAACAACAGGGAATCATTGTGCATTTACTCTGTATAAAGCAAAAGAAGGATAAAAAAATAACAAATAAAACATCTTTTCTGCCTCTAAAGAGTAACTGACATAGCTGAAGAAAGAAGAGGGGAAAAAAAACCCACAAAAATGTTAAAGAATGAAGCAACAATATAAGGAATGTCACAAGACAGACCATGATCATTTGCTAACTGAGTGGAATGGAAAATAAGTGTAGTGAGTCGAGAGGCAGGAGCAATCACCTAGAATCTGATTTGAGCCACTTTCCATCTAATTTAGCTCATCAATCACCTCACCCTCCCACCTGCTTACTGTGGGAAGTTATCACAGAAAACGAAAATTGCCTCTCTGCCTACTCATAACTCCCAGACGTCAGTCCCAGAAATGTATGCCCAGTAGGTCTCAGACCCCTCCCACTCTTTATTGAGTCCATCTCAGGAAAAGATGGGGGAACGGGGACATTTACACTGGATGCTTTTCTTTCTCTAGATGAAGTCAGCATGACAAAGGAAAATGGGAAAAATCTAAATGTGTGTGCCTCAATATAAACTCTAGCCACCTGGCAGCCTAGCATTTTTCCTGACTTCATGTGAAGATTGCTTTTATTTCTGAATTTCAACCTTTCTGAGCAGTTGCCAATAGTCAAAAATGAACATAAATTTAAGCATACTACAAATACCTGTTTAGGTACAAATGAGGTCATGTTAACACCTTGCAGCCCCCCACTTTAGCAATTTCCTGTGTGCTCTCACTCACACAATCTCCCATGGTACCCTGCTTTTCCTCTCTGTTGAGGGCCTCCCTCTCGAGGACAATGCCTAGCCATGGATCCTGTCTCTAGTGTCCTCCTGAAGAGTGTTTCCTTTCCTCAGGGGCCATAGCCAAGGGCTCTGCAAGGCAGCAGCAGCCCTGGCTGCCTCAGTACATCTGGCATGAAAGCCATGCTGGGATGCTCCATGCAGAAATGCGGATAATACCCTTCTGCCCAACACTGTCACCTTCTATTGCCTGGGTTGAATAAAAGTGAAAGTTTGCTAAGGTCCCAAGGCAACATCTCTGACCAGGCCTTTTCTCCTTATCCCCTTCCTTCCTTTCTTCCTTTTATTTTTTGAGACAGAGTCTTCCTCTGTCACCCAGGCTGCAGTGCAGCGGCACAATCTCGGCTCACTGCAACCTCCGCCTCCTGGGTTCAAGCAATTCTCCTGCCTCAGCCTCCCGAGTACTGGGACTACAGGTGCACGTCACCACACCTGGCTAATTTTTTTTTCTTTTTTTTTTTTTTTTGTATTTTAGTAGAGAAGGGGTTTCACCGTGTTGCCCAGGCTGGTCTTGAACTCCTGAGCTCAGGCAGTCCGCCCACCTCGGCCTCCCAAAGTGCTAGGATTACAGGCATGAGCCAGCATGCCCAGCCACTTCTTTCCTTTTTTGAGACAGGGTCTTGCTCTGTCGCCAGGACTGAAATACAGTGGTATGATCATAGCTCACTGTAGCCTCAAACTCCTGGGCTCCAGTGATCCTCCTTTCTCAGTCTCCTGAGTAGCTGGGACTACAGGTGTGTACCACCATATCTGACTTTTTTTTTTAGAGATGGGGTCTTGCCATGTTGCCCAGGCTGGTCTCAAACTCCTGGGCTCAAGTGATTCTCCCACCTTGGCCAGCAGACACACTGCTGGTTGCTTATTAATGACCATCACCTCTTACCTGGGCCTCTACCAGAGCCTCCAATGTCCTGCTTCCAGTCTTGCCCTTCCAGTTCATTCTGCACAAAGTAGCAAGAGGGATCTTGTAAAAACACTAAATAGATCATGTCTTCCTGGACTTAAAGTCCTTCAGTGCTTTCCCTGCTACACTCAGAATAAAGTCAAAGCTCTTGGCCCTGGCCTACGAGGCCTTCCAGGACTTGGCCCCAGCCTTGCTCTGCAGGAGACAGTCCAGTGAAGGTTATAAACTCAAAGTCCACTGCTTCCCATGAGAACCCTGGGTCAGAATTCCAGGTTTTCTGCTTACAATGTGAACTGTGGAGCTTTGGGCCAGCTTCTTAGCTTCCCTGCACTTCAGTTTCTATACATGGGAAGTTACATATCTCACTGGATTATCAGAAATAAAGTGAGATATAACATGTACGGTGCTAGGAATAGTGCCAGTCAATAGTAAACGCTTCATAAATATAATCAGCTTGGTCTGCTTTCATTTCTTCGAACACGTCTTTTCCACCCCAGGGCCTTCCATTTGCTGTCCTTCCTGCTCGGAAGGCTCTCCCTCCTCCCCTTTTGTATCACCTCCACAGAAAGGCCTTCCCTTACTAACAGATCTCAATGGGGACTCTCCCCACCTCACTCTGTTATTCTCTATTGCAACTCTTCATTTCCTTCCTATCACTTGTATGCTGTGACAAACTGCCATTATTTTCTTTCTTTGGCTATTCACTGCTTATTGCCTTTCTCTTCCATGAGACTTTAATCTTTATAAGTATTAACACTGAATTCCAGTACTAGAACATCATTTTGACTCAGGGATCCTCCATGAAGTTCCATCACTATTTAAATTGTTAATAGCAAGGAAGTGGATGAATCTTACTAATCTCTCATCTCATGGTCCGTTTCCATTTGGCTTTTACTTAAAGAGTCCTCCTTCTGTGGAGCTCAGACCAGCTCTCTGGGGCTGGGTTGGATAAAAAACACTATGATTGACTCAGCCTCCCCCATTCCCCTGAAAGTACATATAAGCTTCTTTTCAAGGACTCCTTGCCTCCTTGGACAGATACTTAACTAAGTAACCTCTGATGGCTCCTTTTGGCTCAATCTGATTTACCTTCTCGTGTGTGTGTGTGTGTGTGTGTGTGTGTGTGTGTAGTTCACACACTTACTAAGATGTTGGCTTAGCCCAGAGTCCTCAGAAAGCATAGCCTGAGGTAAAATCTTATATAATCCTAATTTATTGGAATGTGCCATCCAGGGAAGGAAGAGGGAGAGAAGGAGGAAATGGAGGGATGGAGAACAAGCTGGCTGCCACTGTTACTCAGCACAACTGACTGTCAGATCTCTAGGACCCATCTTCTGAGACAGGCTGTGTGAATGACAGCACCTTTGGGCAGTAAGTCAGGGTAAGAAGGAGATGAATTCCAGGTTGCACATACGTGGGAGCTGAGCCATCTAGTGTATCACAGGCCTCAATGGCAACATGGGAGCCCTGGAGAGAGATGACAGGCTGATTTGAGAGAATGGAAGCAGTCACTGTAACAGCCTTTGGCCCTTGGTAGCAATGGTGCCAGCAGCATTAGTGACCTGGCTCTGTAACCGTGAGAGCAGCACAAACCAGGCAAGCATACAGATCTGGAGGAGGGCTTAAACTGAGTCTCATACTGATGCATAGGAAGGTGACCATCCAAATGTATTGTTTGAGGATGGCAAGCATGGGACATATAGGCTCACCACTCCTGAAGCTTGCACTCATGGCAGACATCTTTGTACTTTGTACTTTGGCTGAGCCCAAGTACAGTCTCTAAACACTTCTTCATACAGAGCTGAAATCAGCCATTACATCACAACAGTAATGCAAATGAGGACAGCGTAAGATAAAACAAAAAATTATAATTCACACCTGGAATGATAAAGACAAAAACAGTGTAAAGCTAATGAAAATGATCAATTTCAGAAAGTGAAAAATCCACCAAAGGGAAGTCCTTCCAGAATTCCATCTAACCCAGCTCCATAGCCCAGCAATCAGTGTCTGTGGATCTCCTTGATATTGCAGGAAGAGAGAATGCCATTCAAATGATAGCTTTTCCAGAACTGAAATTCTATGTACATCCTAGCATAATAGCTCTCATTGTTCTGTATTTGATGACAGTTTTGTGGATTTCACATACCAAAATGATACATGCCTAATTTACAGAGCAAAGCTTATTTCATTTAAAGAAGTTCTGATCAGAGGAAAATGTTTCATTGTGGTATTATAAGGAACTGATCTGCTAATGTTCTTTTTAAGCTTTCACATTAATTACAGAGAAGATGCATCATCATTTCTACTGACCCTTCATTTCACCCCCACCCACCAAATGTTCAGAGCTTTGTATATGTGTCTTAATAATCTGTCATCCAATATTTGGCAAGTGAAACGTGCTATCATATGGTATCAAGAATGTTTGCAGCTCTGGCTAAAACTTCATGGATCTGATATTTAAGCCTTAGTGCTGATCTAACATAGGCAGAGAACTGTGCTAAGAATTGATAGACGCAGAAGTGAATAAAACACTGCCCCTTTCCTTTAGAGTAGTAAGTTCCAAACTAAAGGATAGAATCCAATAGTGGGTCATGACATCAACTTAGGAAATTGTAACGAGAATTTTTTAAAAACTACAATAGAATTGAATACAGTAGAATATATCTCAAATAATAATAAAAGGTATAGTTTCATGAAGGTGTCTGTATGTGCGTGTGTGTGTGTGTGTGTGTGTGTGTGTGTGCATACATGTATTTCTTATTGTGGGTGATCTAACAGTTTGAAAGCCAAAGTTTTCCAAAGGGGAAAAACCATCAAACACATAATGATAAAAATGTATGTATAGAGAATCCCTACAGTCATGCAGAATCAACATTCAGTATGCATACAGGATGGCAGAGATTAGTACTAAGGGGGCCTGATATTCAGGCAATGGTGAGAATCTAGGGTTTGCCTTCTAAGGCCCACATTCCTCATGTTACTCTCTGCTCAGAAACTACTGTATGTGCCCCCAACACTACAGAACATAATCCAAGCTCATGAGTAAGGCATTGAAGGACCTCCAAGCTTACTTCCCACTACTTGTCACCTCCTCCCACACCTTCTTGATGCCATACTGTTACTATAATCATTTCCGCCATTTTTGAATGTGTTCTGTGTTTGAATACATTCTGCATTTTTCTACTTCTGGGCCCTTGTGCAAACTCTTCCCTCATGCTGGAATGTCTTTCCTTCCCTATCTGACCACTAAAGTAATATTCTTACAGTGGTCAGCCTTTATTTTGTCTCTCTAGCAAGCTATCCCATCCTCCTTCAGGTAACATTGTTTTCTTTCCTTTGAGATACTCCCTGAAATTTCATGGGTTTTGTGGTCAATCATAATGCACCATTGCCTGTGGCCACAGGAGAAGCTCTGTGACAAACATTCAGTGATTGGTTGAAAAAACAGGCATGTGACCTATGGCAGAACATTATAGTCTATCTCATGTACAGACAGGTACAATTCCTTCTCTGAATTCTAACAGCAGCCCTCAAAATACAGTGAGCATAATAATTACCTGGAAGGCTTGCTAAACCATAGATTGGTTCCACCCCCAGAGTTTCTGATTGAATAAATATAAATTATGGCCTGAGATTTTGCATTTCAAATAAATTCCCAGGTGTGTTAGTTTCCTCCTGTTACTGTAACAAATTACCACAAACTTAATGGCTTAAAACAAAATAAATTTATCTTCTTACAGTTCTGGTGGTCAGATGTCCAAAACAGGTCAAAGTGTTGGCAGGGCTGTTCCTTCTGGAGGCTCCAGTGTAGAATTCATTTTTTTGGTTTGCTCAGCTTCTAGAGGATGCCTGCATTCCTTGGCTCATGGCCCTTCTCTTGCATCA
Source organism: Trachypithecus francoisi (assembly GCF_009764315.1). NCBI lineage: Eukaryota > Metazoa > Chordata > Mammalia > Primates > Cercopithecidae > Trachypithecus > Trachypithecus francoisi. The sequence goes on from NW_022681453.1 coordinate 29,273,299, forward strand.
CTCCAACATCTTACTGCTGTCCTCACAACTCCTGCTACTAACACTTACCTCCTGTCTTCCTCTTATAAGGACCCTTGTGGTTATATTAGGCCTACTGAGATAATCTAGAATAATCTCTCCATCTCAACATCCTTAACTTGATCATATCTGCAAAGTCCCTTTTTCCATAAGAGGTAATTTATGCCTGAGTCCTTTTGCCTGAGGATTAGGATGTGGACAACTTTGAGGGATCATTATTCAGTCTACTACACCAAGTGATGTTGATCCTGATAGTCTAGTGTCCACACTTTGAAAACCAATGAATTACTATCACTATTAAAGCCAGCCTTGTATTTTAATTATTATTATTATTATTATTATTATTTTTTGAGACAGAGTCTCACTCTGTTGCCCAGGCTGGAGTGCAGTGGCCGGATCTCAGCTCACTGCAAGCTCCGCCTCCCGGGTTTATGCCATTCTCCTGCCTCAGCCTCCCGAGTAGCTGGGACTACAGGCGCCTGCCACCTTGTGAGGCTAGTTTTTTGTATTTTTTTAGTAGAGAAGGGGTTTCACCATGTTAGCCAGGATGGTCTCGATCTCCTGACCTCGTGATCTGCCCGTCTTGGCCTCCCAAAGTGCTGGGATTACAGGCTTGAGCCACCGCGTCCGGCCATATTTTAATTATTCTTTAGTCTGTCTGCCTCCCACTAGATTGAGAGGTTGCAGAGGCTAGAATAGATCTTGGCCTTTTTAAAAATTGCTTTAATTCTATTTACATTCAAATTTCTGAATACTGGCAAATACATCTTTCAGTTAAACTGGGAGAATAGGTAAACTGAAATGCTGATAGAAAAGAAAACTGTGAAGATAAAACCTCAAAGTGGAAAGGTATTGGTTAATAGGATTATCTGGATTCCTTACTGCCAACAGTAACACTTTCTACCTAATTATGCTCCCAAATTTCAAATTTCTCTACTGCTGACAACTATTGTCATTTTGATGTCCCCCAGTTATTTCTCATTTTTCTCAAACCAAATTTGTGTAGCTGGCCAGCCCATCCTGAGTTCAACCTCATGGGCTCTGGATGTCAGAGTAGCTTCACCACACATTCAAGCACTCAAGTCAGAAATCTCACCAGCATCATAGGAATAGCGGCTGACAGTTATTCCCCCATTGATGTGTGCTTGGCAACGTTCTGAGTTCTCTATGGGCACTTACTCATTAATTCTTATTCATTCTTGCCTTGTCCATTTAAAAAATGTCTTCCATAATGCTTTACATAGAGCATACATACACTGTATAAGTCTACATTGCTTGGTTCGTTCAGTAGACCATAAGCTCCTTGAGGGAAGGGATGGGTCTTATTCATCATCTTGTTGCCAGGATGAAACTATGTCACTTGTACCTCACATGACATTTTCAGTAAAATGTTAGAGAGATGAGACCATATGTGAGCAGGACGAAGTCAGTCAGTCAGGTTGAAGTGGGGTCTAATGTCAAATTGTCTTGAAAAGCAGGCAGAACGTAAACATGATATAGTAGGCATCTCAGAGATACTGCAAAATCCTAAACAAGAGCATAAAGCTAAAATCATTTTATAGAGCCAAATCAGTAAGTCCCCAGTTTAGCTTAGAAACAATCAGACAAGGACCAAAGTCTTTCTAGGAGGTATGATTCTTCGAAGAGACAAGGGGGATAGAAACTGAGTTCATAAAGTTCTCTTCTATCCTCCTGATTCTACGTGTTGAGGTATCTGTTCTTTGTTCTTGGTGATTTATTATATCTGATTGCAACTCAGAATTCAAACATTAGGCTCTGCCTCCTTTTCCATTCAGATTCTAAAATCAATATCTTTACCAGGACACTTATTCTTAAGATTAATTTATGCAATTGTATGATGTGCTTTGAAGACTGAAGGCTTCTTAGAGAGAGACGGAATGCCAGCTTGTACTATCAAACCAGTATATTAAACAGTTCCTGCTTTAAAAATCGGAAGTTTGTTGGTTGAGATGCTATTAAATCGTAACATACAAAAGCAGTACATGATCATTTCAGTGGTACAAAGGCAAACTAAATATAGCAGATGAAAATTGTTACTAAATAAGAGAAAAAATGTAATCTAATATTTTAACCATTTAGTTATATGCCACATACAAATAAATTATTATAAAGAATAAGTTTTAGCACTTGCCCCATTTGTCTGATAGGGTACCTAATATGCCAAGGACTGTGCAATACTGTGATGAACAAATGAATCCCTACATGATGGAGCCAACAATCTAGTGGACAGGATGAATATTTAATAATTATGAATTATTAGGACATAATCACAGGACAGAATAAAATGAAGGAATTCCCAGAGCAATGTGAACACAGAACCAAGTATGGAGCATATCTGGGGAACCTAAGAGACTGTCCAGAGGAGATGATATGCCAACTGAGATTGTAAGGGCAAATGAGAGCTGACGAGCAGCACAGAAGGGGAAAGAATCTTCTAGCATTTGATCGGCATGATACATAAAGGGAGAGTAGCAGGGGATGGGCTGGGAACCTGGAGGCCTGTTCAAGACTGTTCAGCCTTGACAAGGTAAAGGGGAAAAGGTGATCTATTTGTTTGAGCTGAATCTCTCAGCATTATACATCTTAAGTCTCCTAGTTCTAAACAACTTTCTAGAGAGGAGGCTGCTCTTTATGAAACTGAGTATACGGAAGATAGCCTTGAGAACCTTAAATTCAATGCATTGTGTAGAATATAACCATGATTCTAAACAACACTGGTTAAAAGGCTTTCTTTTTTTTTAAATGGGCATAGCTTTGTTAAAAAAAAAAAGTAATAATAAGATAATTTGGTAACTGAGTAGAGACAGGAAGCCTTTTCTACCGAAGTCTTTGGTTTATGGATACACCCATAGTGTTGGAAGGAAGCATTTGTATTTTAAGGTATCTTTCCTAGGTTTGTTGCAAAGTGCCTAGACAGCATACCCCCATGAGGATGACAACACAGTTCTTCTAAGACATTATTTATGTATGTATTTATTTTTCAGGCAGAGTCTTGCTGAAGTGCAATAGGAGTGATCACAGTTCACTGCAGCCTCAGCTTCCTGGGATCAAGTGATTCTCCTGTCTCAGCCTCTCAAGTATCTGAGGCCACAAGTGTGTACTACCACACCTGGCTAATTTTTTTTTTTTTTTTTTGAGAGACGGGGCCTTGCTTTGTTGCTCCATCTCGTCCTGAACTCCTGGCCTCAAGTGATCCTCCCACCTCAGCCTCCTAAAGTCTTTTAAGATATCATATTATGGAAGCTTTAATTAAGCTCTTGCTACATATGAAACACTCTGCTTAGGGTTCTATGTATATCTTTCATTTAACCTTCACAGCAGCTCTAGGAGGTAGGCACAATTATTATTCTGCTTATCAACATTGTCAACTGAAGTTAGAAAGGTTAGTAAATCTTTGAGGATCACACAGTAAGTCAGCAGTGAAGCTGTTAATCCCTCCCCACTGTTAACCAGGAAAACTCTACTCCTGCTAAATTCTGATCATTTTTTTGCTAAAGGGGTTAGGGGTGCTTTTGACTCTTTTTTGTTTCCCTTTGAATTACCACCTAATGGTTATTGCTACAGTGTTTAATAAGCAATGCATTATCCCCGGGCAGTGGAATTCATATCATTACTCAGAGATGGTAAACAGAAGTTTGCATTTGTGCACTGCCTGGAGGTGGAAGCATCAATAAAAGCCTGAGGTGGGAGGAAGAGATGAATGTGCAGGCTTGAATCAGAGGCAAGGGATGCAATTTGATGTGGGGTAATAAGAAATGATGCCTAGGCTAGCAGAGAAACACAATCCTTTACCACTCCTAGCCTCCACTGCACTGTTGCATTTCTCCTAACACTGCTTTTCTTTCCTCCACAGGGGGCAAAAGTCCCAACCCCACCCATCACACCCACAACCCTTATGGACACCCAAGGGTGCCTGGCATGCAAGATTCTAGGAGCAATGGGTTGAAAGTCCCTTTGACAAAGTTTGCTTGGGGACTGAAATGTAAATCTACATCCTAGGACCAAAGATATTTAAATTAAAAACTTCCTACCAAATCCAACAACAGCTAAGAGAGTGGCAAATGCGATATTACAGAATTGGTATGCAGCCTCCAAATGCCAAAGTGGCAGCTTGTTATTTATGATAAGACAAGGAGCAGCTTGTTACTAAAGATATCCATGTTAACCCCACACACTGAGCAGAACAAAGGAGCATTAATGATTCCTGGGCTTGTCATGTTAGAAAGGGGTGGCAATGATTAAAGAGTATCTATATATGCTTTCCTTGTGACATTTCTTATTTTTAAACTCCAATATAAAAATTCATGTTAATTGTTATGATTTGTGTCACATGCTATGCTCCGGGGCTGGACAGGAAACAGTGTCCCTATTCTAGTATTTTATAATGAGCAATAAACAAACAATAAACAATGACAACAAGAAAAGAACCACTTTCCAGGATCATATGATTAGTTTTGACATTTGGGAAATTACTTCATTGCCAGAAGTCAATTCCCGCGATTGCGAGCATCTTCCACAAATAAAATTAATAATGTGCCCAACTCCCCTCCCGTCTTCATTTTATTATATGAAAACTGGACCTCCCATAGCATGTAAAGTCACATTTTTAAAATAAAATGTTCTTCCTTTATAAAATATATAAGTAAATGTCTTATACAGTTACAGAGACCTTTGAAAATGTACATTTTTCCATTCCTTTGTTTATTCAGGCAATACCTGTTTGAGCACCTACTAAGTGCCAGGTACTTTTCTAGAGTGAATATGACAATGACGGAAAACAGACAGTAAATAACATTCCAAATGAACAAAATAAGTGTGGTAGTAGTAAGTGTTGGGAACAAAATAAAGTAAGGCAACGTGACAGAGAGACAGGTCCTTCCTCACGGGGATGAGGGTTGGGGGGGTGATCAGAGAAGGACTCTCTAGGAAGGTAACATTTAAGCAATGAGTCGAATGACAAGAAGGAATCAGCCATGAAAAGATCTAGAGAGGAGCATTCCTGGCAGAAGGAATGGCAAATGCAAAGGCCCAGTGCCAGGGCAAGCCTGGCTTGTTCAAGAACAGATGAAGTTCAATGACCCCAGGGCACTGAGGAGGGCCCAGTGGATGGGGGATGAGGTCAGGGAGTGGGGTCAGGAGCAAATCATGTGGGGTCTTGCAGGCCTAATGAGGACTTAGGATTTTATATTAATGACAAGGACAGCCACCGAAGGTTCAAAGCTTGGAAATGATAGATTCTAACTGACATTTGAAAAATTACAGCTGTCTGGAAGTCATGGGGGAAGAAAATGGACAGAATTGTGTTCCACTCAAAGAGATGGCATTTCCCTAACAGATCCTAAGGCCCTGTCTTTGTCAGTATGGGTAGTGATTAAGAACATAGTGCTAGTCAGAAAACCTAGGTTTGAATCCTTGCTCTGCCATCAATATGCTATGTAATCTTAGAGACTCCATTAAGCTTACTAAAGTCTTCATGTAAAAACTATAATAATAATTCTTTCCAGAGTCTTGGTGAAAATTAAATGAGATATAACACATAATACAGTAGTGTTAGTGCCTGGCACTTGATACATATAATAATAGCTGTTATTGTTGTTATTATTATTATTAAAATTAGGAAGAAGAAAGAGAAACATAAGGTGAAGCACTCAGCAACTACCCTGATCATTCAGGTGAGAATACAGACTTATGGATACAGACTTATGGGAGACAGGGTGGAGGTTTCCATCAGCACAGAGCATCTCTGTGCTCCAGGATAAGCCCTCTGTGCTCAGAGGGCTTCCAGCATAAGAACAGGATCCTTGGACAAATGTCACCTCTTTAATGTCCTGAAGACATTAGGTAGAATCTAGACCAAAACAGAATTTTGGAAAAACTGGAAATAATTCAGATGCTCACCAACAAGAACATGAATCTTGATATCATGGATGCACCTCACAAATATGTTGATTGAGGAAAGCTAGACAGGAGAGACTACATGCTGTGTAATTCCATTTAGATGAAGTTCAAGAACAGGTGAAACTAACTGGTATTGGTAGATGTCAAAGCAGTGGTAACATTATAAGGGAATGTATTTGGAAAACATTTGGAAGGAGCATAAGGGAGCCTGCCAGGGTGCTGAAAAGTGCTCTATAACTTGATCTAGATGGCAGTTACATGTGGATATACATATGTAAAAATATCATCAAACCATATACTTAAATTCGCATACTTTATACACTTCTACTGATGTATGTGTTATACCTTAATTTTAAAAAAATATATTTCAGGGGATCAGAAAGTCAGCTACATAAATAAACAGACGGTGACTGCTCCCTTCAGGAAAACTATGACCTCAGGACCACTCAGGAACCAGTTAATTTCCAAAGCTACTTCCTGTTTCTATGTTAAACAGCTCTGCCCATACTGTCAGTCACAGCAATGGCAAAGAACCACAGGGCAGGTGATGCAAAAGCTCAGCTTAGCAACAGGACAATGGGGAAGTGTGTTAAACTGGGGCCGTGACCAACTTCCCAAAACCCTCTCTGGTGATTGCCAGTGCCTGATTAACGTCTTACCTTTCAATTGTGCTGAATTTGTCTGCATTAAATGAAAGCTCAAGGGGGAAGGATCACTTCTTTTCTATATGAGAAATATACCTCAAGTACCTGTGTGCTCTATAAAGATAAAAATAATAACAGGAGGCCGTGGAACAACTGAAGTGTGGACCATGTATTTAGAAAGCACTTTCTGGCATTTCAATAAAGGAAACTCAGAGGGCTTCCAGCATAAGAACAGGATCCAAATGGATTCATTTTCCAACCCACAGTGCAGTCATTAAGTCCCATCGCGTGGCATTAGAAAATGCTTTTAAGCTAAGATCAGCTGAAAATGTGCCCCGGACAAATTTTGATGACCATATCATCACAATCTGAAATTCAAATTGGTGAACTAGCTACAAATACGTGCTCACTAAAATGGTTCAGAGTTTTTCTGCATCTATCTCAGTGAAAAATGGCAGCAAAGGAAACCTTATTTTCCTGGAAAAAACACTATCAAATGATAAAACAATTCAGGACCAGTTTTCACAAAGTAATAACAGGACATACATAATTGATTGCCTTTAGTCTTCATCTCTGGGTATTACAAATCACAGTTACTAGCACATAGAACAAGCTTTCATTCTGGATTCAGGCTGTCCGTCTTGGCACTGCCTGAAATGGCTTGAGCACCTTTATTGCACACTTTACTGCACTGTTCTTCAGTTGCTTCTTCAGTGAAGTTCTCATATTCCCAACAATGTTATACACTCTTTCTTTCTGTGTGTTTACTCACTGTCCCTGATGGTAGGCAAAAAGTAACTTCTAGAAAGGAACTGATTTAGACTTATGATCTCACCTCAGGCTTGCAAGGCAATACACACCACCCAGGGAGATAAAACATATTCCTATGAAATCATATCCTAACTCTCTCCATTAAAACTCTAGAACTCCACTAAAAGCAGGAAAGATATACTAAAATTATACCAATTCTTTGGCTTACCAAACATCAGGCAGCTGCATCCATAAAAAAAGGAATAAATAATTCATTCCAAAACTGTTTTTTGCACATCTCAAGGCTCATAACATTGGTTTGTAGGAGGAGGTCTGAATGAGGGCCTAGAAATTCTGAGTTATGCCTTGGCCATAACAGGAACCTGATCCCTCTATCTTACTCTTCCTTTGTATGTAAGGCTAATGATATACACCTGGGCTGTCAATGACAGCAGCCATGAGCCACGTGTCTATTGAGCACCTGAAATGTGACTACTCTGAATTGAGATGTGCTGTGAATATAAAATATACACAGGATTTCAGAGACTTACTACCAAAAGAAGAATATAAAATATGACTCTTCAATAATGTTCAAATATTAATCACATGCTGTACATGCTGAAATATTTTAAAGATATTGGGTTAAATAAAATATGCTATTTAAATTTATTCTACCTCTTTCATTGAACTTTTTAATGTGCTTATTAAACATTTTTTTAAGTTATATACGTGGCTCACATGTATTTCATTTGGATGGCAATGATCCAGACTATTCTGAATTGCTATGAGAACTAAGATTCTCTCCTTGTGGAAATGGGGAATTACAATCCTAACAGTTATACATGTCTTAAAGGATGGAGAATGTGGGGGAAGAGGAAGCAATAACGTCACCAAGTGTATTACATGTTTAGTTATACTTGAATTTTCCTAAGCACATTACAAAAAGAATGAAAACAAGGAAGAAAAACATGCATTCACCCTCCTGAAACGGAAATAAGACTGAATATGGACTTTGAAATCAAGCCATTTCAAATTCGAATTCTGCCTCTAACTTCAGTTTCTACATTTGTAAAATGGAAAATAAGCATACTCACCTTTTAGAGAATTAAATAAGATCATGCAGATCAAGTACTTAAAGCAACACTGGGCATGGTTGGGAATAAAGATCTTGGCACTGGAGATGTTGAACCAGGAGCGGAAGGGACATTGAGACCAAAATGCCTACTGGGCAATGGGAATCTGAACCTGGAAATCAATTAAAAAAATGGATAGATGCAAGTGCCCTAGCAAGCAAGCCAGACAGGTGAGAAAACACTACAACCAGGAAGGGAGCTGGCGTTACATAAGCAGCTCACGCTTCATGGAAACGTCACAGCTGCAGCTGAGCTCCAGCCAGTCGCTCCCATGAAGGAATAATAATGGTACAGTGTTGCCAGGTTTTCCAATTTTCTAAGAGAATCTAGAAATCCAGCTTTTTAAATGCTTAGAAATTTTTTAAAAATTGGTTTAATTTAAAAAGCACTCATTATTCCACAGAGAACCCACGGGAAAATAGTTTAATAGCGGCCGGGCGCGGTGGCTCACACCTGTAATCCCAGCACTCTGGGAGGCTGAGGCGGGCGAATCACGAGGTCAGGAGATTGAGACCATCCTGGTGAACACGGTGAAACCCCCTCTCTACTGAAAAAAAGAAAAAATTAGCCGGGCATGGTGGCAGCTGCCTGTAGTCCCAGCTACTCGGGAGGCTGAGGCAGGAGAGTGGAGTGAACCCGGGAGGCGGAGCTTGCAGTGAGCTGAGATCGCGCCACTGCACTCCAGCCTGGGCAACAGAGCGAGACTCAGTCAGAAAGAGAGAGAGAGAGAGAGAGAAAGAGAGAGAGAGAGAAAATAGTGTAACACCTCTGCTGCCTCAAAGGTCAACAAGATAACTTGTTAGATTTTTACCATATGAAAGTTAACGGGGATCTCAGAAGAAATTCCCACAAGCCCCCAAAGAGTTGAGCTGCCATGGCTGGGAGGGAGATTTACCTCTTCCTCCTCCCAGCTCTTCATGCTGCAGGAACACAGTTGCTACAACTACAGGTGTCCCAGTGGTCTTTCCCTCTCCCCATCTTGACCTGGATGTTATGCAGAATGTTTCAGAGAGCTGCAAAAGCACTAGCACTTTTTAACAGAAGACGCATGACATAATCCAAGGTGTACTCCGGCTATTATCCATTGCCTGCTTTAGGTCTTTCTGAAATTGTCTGTTTCCATTTCAGGCACTCTCAGCTGCTACCCATTTTGGTTAATAAATTATCATATTGTGTAAATGTATACAATCTGTAAGCCTGGAAGAACTGTCTGGAAAAAGGATTTTCAAAATATCACACTTAAAAAAATAAATACTAGTGGCTTCTCTATATCTATTGTAAGGAGTAAAAGGATTTACACCTGAAAAATTAAAATTACAGTAGCTATTCTTTCCTCAAGTAAGAGGTTCTTAGCAAATGCATTTTAAAGAGGATGACTTTCCAGTGAACACTTTAATTTTAATTTAACCTTCCCAGAAAATGAAGTGCTTTGTGTAGATTCTTTTGGTTTTATTTAAGGCATAAAAATTAGTTCTGAACTGTGATAATTGTGGGCTTAGGAATGTAATCATTCCAAGCACCACTTCTCACTTGCTTATAAGCCCTACAGTCTTGAGTTGTTGTTTATTGCTAATTCGAAGTTGGCAAGTTATTTAACTGTGAAGTTGAACTTGAAGTCAGAGTGTGACGAGATGGTGGGAGGCAGATTGTTTTGTTTTGCTTTCAATAGGTTATCCAAAGCCCGGATGCAAAATGTGGTGCAAGACAAGGTTCCAGATATGTGCTCCTCTAACTCTTAATCTTAATTAAAATGGGATGATGAAATGTTCTAAAGGTGGAATAAAATATTACATTAATCTATAACTCTATCTTGTCAAACCAGCCTCAAATAGTATACAGATTATGTTTTGTTCTTAATTGTGGCATTTTGTTGTTGCTGTGAGGACTCAACCTAAATACTATTGCTTCTATTTTATTGCTTAAAGAAAAATAATGTGGCAAGCTTTGGTCATGAAAAATCTTAATGTCCATAATACAGTAGATGCAGCATTTCTAAACATTTTAGAATTATGTGTTTGAATCCACGACCACATACCCACATACATATAACCAACATTAACCAAAGAGTCACATGGCAATTCTTTTTCCTTTATAATAAGGAGATCCTTTGATACATTTTAAGATAAATGAATCCCTGCTTAGGTATGGGTGCATTTGAAGTAAAAATGCTTTGAATAAAGTTATCATTTTCACACACCACTATGCCCGAAAGTTTCGAGCATTCTGATAGAAATCATTGAAGAAAACTTAACAAAAATATGTTTGGCATATGCTGTATTTAGTGTGATCAATAGTGTTTAGTAATTCAAGAAATGAATTAAAATTTCACCCTCATTTTGCCAATCCTAAATTTCCATTTGAAAAACAATAAGAGAAATTATTAACTGGCTGAATATTTCTAATGTGCTTCTCAGCATTGTCAAGTAAAACTAACTCCACATTGCAGGCCTGTGTGCTGACTCCGGTTCCCAAAGTTTCTGTGGAAACTCTTTGGTCTGTTGTTGCTGCTCTTTATTCTTTATTCAAAGGCATTTCCTAGTGCAGTATCTAATTTTAGGCACCTGGCTAGACTTTGGGGATGCAACAATACATGTGGCAGAATCCCTGCCCTTGGACGCCTTACCCTCTCCTTCATACAGCATCCAATGGATCTAGAACCAGGGAGAAGGTACACCTCACAGCCACAGTCTGCAACAGAGAAAGGGAAAGTGCTGGTACTACCTGGTTTGTGTATGTCTGTCTCTTTGTTTTCTTCTTTTTTAGTAGGTGTCAATATTTTACATAAAGATCTAAATTTCTGACTTCTCTTTAAAAAAAATTAGAAGATCTTAGCACACTGGACCAGAAAGACTACTTGGCAACAACTGACTGAAGCTGTGGGGTGGGAGTGTTGTGCGGGTGTGGATGGTGCATGCTTCCCAGTCATCTCTGGATCAAAACTGGCTCTAGTTTGCTAATGTTCCCACCACTCCCTATAGTTTTATACTCACTGATCTCCATTACCTGCTTTGTCCTCGTATTACATTATTTACCTTTCTGACCCTGCAAGAAGTAAGTAGCAGTCAGAAAGCCTGATACTAGCCCTTGGTCTGCTGCTTATTAAATATATGACCTAGCATGAATTCATGAATTGTATAACACCTTGGAGCCTCAGTTTTCTCTTAAAAAAAAAAAGTAAAACAAAACAAAACACATCTTCTCTGGCACTGGCACTGCAACTGCAAATCTCCAAAAAGAAATCTATGGAGGGGACCTTTTCCAGGTCCAAACCTGGAAAGCATTAGGCCGAGGAATAATATTCTTGTAATTATGTTTTCAGAAGAAATATCTAGAAAATCAGAAATAACAGCCTATATCTGATTATAACTATAAAGATCACAAAGTACTCTCAACTGAATTAAATCTCACATGACCTCTGAGATAAATATCACTTTAGCCATTTTGCAGATGAAGAAACTGAGGCTGAAAAGGACCAGGGGATCTGCCCCATCACCAAATGATGACATTTTTAAAGTCAACTTTCAAGATAGTTCCCATAATTGTAACACCTGTGAAGACACTATTAACAACTGACATCACATGAAACAATAACCAGTAAGATGACCCTCATTTTCCAAGGATATACCCTGGATAGACAGTAGCAGGTTTTTTGAGTTTGCGTTTATTTGCTTGTTATTCAAGAGGAACGCTTTTTAAAGGGTATTACATGTTGTAATATAAAGGAAATATTTTAAGTAAATATTTGTAATAGATACTCATTTGGACTTCAACTAGTAGGGTTAAAGCTTTTGAGGATGCACTTTCTCATTAAATGTTTGTCAACATTACATTATTTTCTTAGAGATTGTCATCAGCAAGAAACTTCTATGAGAAACAAATGTCTTTAATTTTATCAAAGTCTACTTTTATTAATCCCCTCCCTACACCTAATTGAGCTCATTTGAACCATAGTGCCATTCAGAAAGAAATATGAGAATTCATCTGGCTCATCGTCACATACATTTTTTCCAGAAAGACCCTAATAGAGTTAAAAGCTTGATTTAAACATGAATAAAAGGTTTATCATTTACCTTTAAGAACAAACTCTCCATAGGAATAGTGAGCTCTTTTAATACATTTACATTGTATTAGGCTTACAAAAATTTAATTTATTGGTGTCTTTAGGTGCATATTTACTGCATACAGTCAAATACGTAACACCTTCATAGCAACCTTTTTAAAAAGAGGAGGTAGACTTATTTCCGTTTTTTTCATGGTTCACCATAACTCAGGTAGCGAAAAGTCTAAATGAACAAGCAGAGGGCAGACGAGTGACTTAAGTGCACAGGAGATCTCCACATAATAATTTAAAGGCACTGTGGGAAATAAATAAGGAGATACGTGAAAGAGTAACCAGCTCCTGGCAGGACACGTGTATGATGGGTAACGTGCAAACTACTGTTTATACATTGCAATCAGCTGGCAGCCAAGCAAAAAGCTTATAGATAAGTAAGGACACTGCCACAGCCGTGTTTTTGTTCCGAACCTCCTGATTAAGCAAATAAAATCAGGCTAGAGAGCCACATGGAGAATACAATGCTAAGGACCATACACTTAGCATGTAGGGTCGTAATATTAACAGCAGCTGCAGAAGATATCACTGCAGACTTGAGTAAACTTTCTGAAACAATAATCTACAAAACCGGCTGTGTTTGGTGATGGCTCTTCATAAAAACAAACAGTTGCAGGAAATCTAACAGGATTCCAAGCTACGGTTCTCAGGTTGTAGATTTCAAACACTGGAGAGAAATGCACAACATCCCAGCTTTTTATTATCCAAAGTGAAGATTGTGAAAGCAAATAGGATTACTATCTAGTATGGTCATCATTACATTTTTTAAAAAGACACTATTACTCTGGAATAGGAAGTATGTGATCTCCTTACAATGAACAATTCTATTTAGAAAAAGATAGAACATCTGCAAAGCACTTTTGAGGTAGGTTAAGTTCCTGGGAAACAGATTCCTCATGCATTTAGCTTGAAGAAAGGTTTAAAAGGAATTCTTTGGGGATCAACACCTGGAGAAGGAAATAGAAAGAGAGGAGGAAGCAGGTGAGCTGAAGGAGAAGTCATCGCTATGGTAGCTTGTGGAGAGTAACGAAGAAAGGGTGTCTTAGCCCATTCTGGCAGTTGTAAAAAATATCACAAACAACAGAAATTTATTTATGATAGTTCTGGAGACTGGGAAATCCACGATCAAGGTACCATCAGATTTGATATCTGGTGAGGGCCCACTTCTGGTTCACAGATGATGGCTTCTCTCTGTCCTCACACTGTGGAGGGACTAGCAAGCACCCTGGGCCTCTTTTGTATGGGCCCTAATCCCATCCATGAGGTTGGAACCATCACAACTTAATCACCTCCCAAAGGCCCCCCCTTGAGGGTTAGGATTTCAACATAGAAATGATGGGGGTACACAAACATTCAGATCATAACATGGAATGTCCTGAGTGAGGGTGAAAAGGCAGGGGCCTTTTTACCCTGCAGTGATCAGTCACTGGAAGCAGGCCACCTCATGAAAGAAGTATGCCTTTGGGAGAGGGCTGTCTATGGGCAGCACCACAGCAAGTGGGGTGATAAGCCCTTAGCTCCTAAAGGAGGACCTGGACAGTGCATTACAGAGTCCATGCAATACTTCTGTTTCAGACTAGATAAAACAGTTTTAAGCTCTGGCTTTAAGGACAGTCACCTTGAAGCTTTTAATCTTAGACAACCATCATAATACAAGGGCTATTTGAGACACAGTGTTAAGACATTAAAAGGTCAAAGATTATAATACTCTTACTGTCCATCAGATAACATCTCCAGGAAAATCAGTCCTGTTGCTGTTTGATACTAAATGGCTTCTTAGATATCAGATCTACTGGCTTGTTCTGCAAAAAGGTGGAATGAACTCATTTTTCTCTACTCCTTCCCTCTAAATACCCCAGAAATTATTCAACAGGAAGTGATAAAGAACTCTAAAACCTGGGAAAATAAGGAGATGGAAACTGACTGGGGACCTCAGTACTTGAGGGACAACAACCTGGTGAGTTCCCTGGGGTTTCCTTTTTATTTCCAATATACCCTATGCTGGGTTCCAGAGAGGGCTGCAACCCCAAAACAGCAACAGGGAGAGCCTGCTCCCTCTGGTCATTTAGGCGAAGTCCAGTAGAGACCCAGTGGGGAAGCCCCAGCCCCAGCCCCTACTCTACCACTAGGGCAGCGATGGGCAGTGAGGCCCTAGGCCATCCCCACCATATATCTAACAAAGAATTACTATCTACAGTATAGAAAGAATTCTCAAAACTCAACAGAAAATAAAAAAACAATAAACAGTTAGAAATTGGGCAGAAAACATGAAGAGAGACAGCTCACCAAAGAGCATATACAGGTAGCAGGCACACAAAAAGATGTTCGACATCATTAGCCATAAGAGAAATGCAATTTAAAACCACAAAAATATTGTTACATATCTATCAGAATGGCTGAAATAAAAAAAGCAGTGATAACATCAAATGCTGGTGAGGATGCAGAGACACTAGATCACTCAGACATTGCTGATGGGAATGTAAAACGGTACAGCTATTCTAGAAAATAGCTCGGCTGTTCCTTTTAAAACTAAAAATAAACCTGCTATATTACCCAGAAGTGGCACTCTCAGGCACCTGTCACAGAGAAATGAAAACTCATTTTCACACAGAAATTTAAACATGAATGTTCGTAGCAGCTTCATTTGTAATAGCCAACAAATGAAAATTATCCAAACATCCTTCAATGGATAATGGTAAAACAAACTGTGATATATCATAACACGGAACATTAGATAGGAATACAAAGGAACGAGCTATTGACACACACCTGGATGAACATCAAGGAAGTTATGCTAAGTAGAAATTAAAGCCAATCTCAAGAAGATACATACTATATGACTACTTTAATATAGCATTCATGAAATATGATAATTATAGAGATCGAGAATAGCGTAGTGGTGGCTAGTTGTTCCGAATGGGGTGGGGAATAGGTGTTGACTCTAAAGGGATAGCATGAGGGAGTCTCTGATGATGGGACAGTGAAGTATCTTGATAGTGGTTGTGGTTTCATGAAGCTACGCTTATGGCAAAATTGCGTAGAGCTACACATGCTCACATACACACACACAAATGAGTACGTGCATAACTGGTCAATCTGAATAAGCTCTATGGAGATGCATTGTACTAATGCCAATTTCTTGGTTTTTCTATTGTCCCCTAATTAGGCAAGATATTAACACTGGGGAAAGCTGAATAAAGGGTACACAGGCCCTCCCTCCACATTTCTTTGTTAGTTTCTGTGTATCTACTGTTATTTCAAATTTTAAAATTTCCTTTAATTGACAAATAATACTTGCATATATTTAGGGGGTGCAGCGTGATGTTTTGATATGTGCATACAATGTAGAATGATTAAATCAAGGTAATTAACATACCTATCATCTCACTTACAATTTTTTTGCGGTGAGACATTTGAAATTTATAGTCAGCAATTTTAAAATATGTGATACGTTTTTATTTACTATAATCACAATACTGTGCAATAGATCTCAAAAACTTCCTCCTCTCTAACTGAAACTTTGTACCCTGGTTTTTGTTTTTATTTTTGAGACAAGGTCTTGCTCTGTCACACAAGCTGGAGTGCAGTGGCACACGCACAGTTAACTGCAGCCCAACCTCCTGGATTCAAGCAGTTCTCCCACCTCAGCCTCCCAAGTAGCTGGGACTACAGGCATGTGCCAACACACCAGGCCAATCTTTTACTTTTTGTAGAGACAGGTTCTCACTATGCTGCCCTAGCAGGTTTCAAACTCCTGTGCTCAAGCGATCCTCTCACCTCGGCCTCCCAAAGTGCTGTGATTACAGGCATGAGCCACTGCACGCAGCCACTTTGTACCCTTTGATCAACATCTCCCCATTCCCTCTCCCTATCTCCCAGCCTCTAGTGACCACCATTCCACTCACTACTTCTATGACAAAAATTAAAGTTTGTTTCTTTTTTTAAAATTAGGCCCATTGATTGCTCAGGGTAAGAAATTGTAATAAAATTCTAGGTATTTCTTCCTCTGCTATGTGCCAGCATCTGCATCTATCATTGGAAAGTGGATTGTAAACCCATCTCAGATGCCCACACCTCCATTAACCTCTCCTACTCCCGGCCCAATTCCCTTCTCCATACGCCTTCTTATAGTTGCTTGGCTGGAATCCCTTCAGTGGCTTAGCAAACTCTATGCCAGTTCCTGGATTGCAATTCAACACTTTCTTGACCCTAGCCCATCTCTGTTGTAATCTCTTTCTCAAGGTCTGGTGCAATTAAGAATGCTGCTGAAAGGGGTTTTGTTGTAGTTCGCTCCTATCAAACACAGACCTATTCTGATTACTTATGGCACTTTGCACTGATATAAAATTAAAACTAAAGCACAGGAGAAGAACCTTAGGTTTTTATATAAATAATTTATTGTATACAAAATCTCCCAAGAGGAATCCATGTCAGTCTACAGAAAGTGTCTCTCCACTGAGACCCACACCGTTTGTCGGTAAATTCAGCACACTTATAGCCATCTGCAATCTGGAAAAGCCATCTATCTAAAGGGGCACACTACACTGTTATTCCTTGGTAAGATTAAGAAATTTATCCTAATTTAAAAGATAACTGAATTCTTATTCTTTTACAAATTAGACTTTAAAACACAGCCACTGAATTGACCAAGCACTACCAAGCTTTTATGCTTCCTTTATTTAAATGTACTGAAACATTAGTGATGAAAGCTTTCATTTAAAGAATTCTGATAATTCTAATATTCATTTATGATATTCATTTTGCTACCACATTGTGTTTATGCCCCTTAAAAACAGAAGCTATGACTGCTCTAGTACTGAGTTCTCCAGTGCTTATCATTAATTAAAAGGTAAAAAATTATTACCAGGGTATCTGCAACCAAGCTTTCAAAGTGAGAAATATCAATATCCAGTAATTGAGAACATTTTGGAACCAATTTTAATAGGCAAAACAGTCCAAAGAGAAGAAAAAATGTTCTTTATTATTTCAAATTAAAACCAGATCAGTATATCTTACTGAAAAGTTGCAATTGCCCATGCCTTCCAGGCATCTGCCTAGTTTTTCCCTTACAGCAGATGCTAAAGAAGAGAAATCTGGCATGTCCATTTCTGTAATATTTACAGATATAACACATAGATCAGTTTGGTTTTTTATGGAAGCTCACATCAAGAAGCAAAACATGCTCTGCAGCTGTACCTGTGTACTTACTTCAGGTCATCCTTATGCTTGGGGGTAGGCAGATAGATTATTAAATAATGACTGTACTGAGTGCCTACTAAGCACTGTGGTGTACTTGTGTTGAGGGCACAGAGATGAATAGAAGAATCCCTACCCTAAAGGAGTGCAAAATCTAGTATCGGAGCCACATGAATATTGTGCAAGTGAAAGAAGGTGAACACAGATTATGTCCATGGTGAAACAAAAGTTCTGAGTATCCATTGACACTGATAAAAATAGATCCTGCTAATGTTAATGGTAAAAATGACCCGAGTGTCTTTAGCTCCCCAATCAACTCTACCAGTATCCACCCAAGCCACCCCAAATAAAGTGTGTGCCCAGTGTGCACACGCAGTTTCAATAAAGTTGCCTGGTTTCTCCTCTTCTGTATTGGTAAGA
Source organism: Trachypithecus francoisi (assembly GCF_009764315.1). Lineage (NCBI taxonomy): Eukaryota > Metazoa > Chordata > Mammalia > Primates > Cercopithecidae > Trachypithecus > Trachypithecus francoisi. Next base: position 29,291,490 of record NW_022681453.1, read on the forward strand.
TTTGAGCAGGACACAGATGCCCCACTGAAATTAGAATAATTTGAGGAAGGTTTAATAAAGGGACTATTTATAAAACTTTGGGTAGTATGTAGGGAAACCATAAGGGACATTCAATACTCTGGAGCTGTTATCATCGCACAACATAAAGGGAGAAGGGGAAGGAGCACTGACCAGAACTTGGAAAGAGAAGGTCTAGTGGAGTGGTCAACCTCAAGAAGAGCTATCTCCTTTGATAGAGGAACATAGCCAGCTCAAAGGGAGTCCACAGGGAGGGATCCAGGGCAACTAATACCTTGACCTCACTCTCCTACCATTTTCCAGTCTCCTGCTTGGGTCCTCCCATTGGCCAGAAGGCAAAAAAATCCACTGATGAAGCATATAGGTCAGCAGGTGGAAAAGGATAGCATCCCTGATTCCTGGTATTAAGAAAATCAATCAGCTGCCGACCGCAGAGAGCTGCTGTGAAAATTAAATGATGTAAAGCAAATTATGCACTCAAACATACCTCAAACATAGTAAGTAAATGAGAAATGTAAATTGTTAAATATATAATACAGGATTTCTTTCATTATACAATTCAATTTAGCAATTATCTATGCCTCCCAGCATTTTCTCCCCACATGAGAGGTACAGCAGAGAGGGAGAAGAACCAACATTTCCTGGGTGGCTAGTATGATTGCAGCAAAGTGCTAAGCATTTGCTATATATCCCATCTTATTTCACTCTCTCTCGAAAATGTGAAAGGAATTATTAAGCTCTTGGGAAAGGTGAAGAAATGAAGCTGAGATACGTTGCCTATAATTATTGCTTATAATTAGGAACTCAGATCTGTCAAATTCCTAGGCTAATGATTTCTCCATTATTTTATGTAGATGGGTTACCTGTCCATATTAGATAATTTTATTTTTATCACGTTGAGGGGAATTAGAGAAAAGCTTGCTGAAACGTAAGCATCTAACTTAGGGCTTGCCATAGAAGAGATAGTCAATAACTGCTATATATGATGTGAGGAGAAGCAGAATGATAATGATTGCAATGGAGATGGTGATGGTACTGGTGATGGTGATGGTGATGATGACGATGATAATTATGGCAGCGGTGACAAATGATGGTGGTAATAGTGATGGTAAGAACCACCCCACTTTAACCTAGGGCCAAAGAACTTCTGTAACTGACACCAAGAATTCCTTAAATAAGATTTCAATATATAGTTGAAGTAGTGGAACTGATAAATATTTGTTAATCCTGGTCCCTCAATCACAAGGAGAAGCTTTTTCAGAGCAGGCTGTATGGTGCATGGCTGGGCCACTATGAATTTCGGTCTCCCTGTGTGTGAAACACAATAATTATATGTGTGGTGCCTAGAGCTGATGTGAAGAGTGAAAGAAGGAATGCATTTAGAAAACTTGGAACAGAGCCTGGAGCACAGCAAACACTAGGCCAAGGTAGCCACTTATAGTTGGGGAGGTTAGTTCCAACATGGCTGGGCTCTCAGCAAGTCTTCTTTTGAGGAAAGGACCCGGAAGTGGAAATGGCCCCTCTCCTCCTTGCCAGCTGTGTCCTCACCCACTCCACTCATCTACACAGTTTAGAATCTGAGGATCAAAGAGGGAAGAGCAGGCAAGGGAAGGCAGCAGTGGAAAACAGCTCTTGGGTGATAAGTAGGGAGCGGGAAGAGCAGTTACCACCATGCTTAAAAGAAAGGTTGCATTTGAAAATAAAGAGCTTGGTAAACATGCTGATGGCAAAGAGAACTTGTAGAACAGTTTCACTTGAAAAAGGCCAAGGTTAACGGTATAATTTCAATTTCGAACCTCCCTTTAATATGGATTACTGCTCTCAAATACAGGATTTGACATTAAGATGCCAAAAGAAGACTCAGAAGGTAACCTCAAGCAGTATTTTTTAAGGAAATTTCTTTCTTTTATCATTTGAACACAACTGAACCAAAATGTTATTAAAAATTACTCTGTCATAAAAACAGCAATATCAATGACTATAACAAATGCTAAAAAGCAAAATTATCCATGAAATTAAAAATATTTTATGAATCCAAGGTGAGAAATATTTTAGGGATGACATGAGATTTATGTAATAAGACATTACCAACTTTTATATATAAAATTTCCTTTCTGAAAAAAAAGTATGAAAAATCAAAAGAAGGCACCAAAAAATCCCCCATTGATTTGAAAAATATATTCTCTTTTTTTTTTTTAACAATTAATTGCATTTGGAGAACTGCATCACACTTTTAAATAAAATATACATAACACATTTTCTCTTTACAAACCTTTAAGTTTGCTGAATTACTGCTGAAAAAGTATTTTTAAATAAAATATACCGAATCAATAAAGCATCTTTACTCCATCCTCCAGAAATTATCTAGATGCAAATATATACATGGCTAAGTTCAGAAACTTACATAGTAGAAAGTTTCATAGTTTGATTTATAATATTAAGCTGTTGATACTTTCAACTGGAAAGAAGGAGGGGAAATAGAGAAAGAACAATTAACCACAGAATATATCCTTTGCAGTTTGAGATATAAAATGTTTTATAATTTACATTAATGTGCATAACATTTTAATATTAATTGTTGCCTCTTTCATCTTGCTATCTTATTTTTTAAAAGCTTATCATAGAAAAGTCTCCATATGAAATGGTTCATCCAAAGAGATAAAAAGTTGGAATTATAACTGGGTCAATGAAATGTTGTTGTTTTGTATTTTATTGCTTTGCTTCTTCTTTAGTAATCATCTTTGCAGTCTGTGTAAACAATTCTCTGTGCACTGACATTTGCAATAATGTGTTCACATCACAAAGTTAGACCCTGTCATTTGATGGAACAAGAGGATGAATTTTGTAGCCCCCAGACACTCTGCATACCTTACTCCCTCTTTGACCTGAGAGTGTAATCGTTTTTTCATCTGTCATGTTTAATTACCTTTACAGGCATTAACAACAGTTTACTAGAATCGATGGAGGAGCGATAAATTCATTAGGTTCAGTGGAGTTAAGAAGTTTCATATTCTTTTTCTCAGGTGAATATCTATTTGAGAACTACTAACTTCAGCTTCCATAAACCTAAAAAATATAATATGTGGTTTTCATCTTTCTGCCAGTTCTTAATCTCCTACTAAAGATGGAGTCACACCACAAAATCAGGAGTCAATAGGGTTACAATGCTTTCTCACTCTGCCACAAAATTGTGTAACTCGAAGGAAACTTGGGTTCCTTTATGCATGCAAATGCCCTGTGCAACTACAGAATGTGTTCCCTACACTTCAGAAGCTGTTGATGCTCCACTCAGATCTCTGCCCTTTTACCAGTGTGGTGTCCCATTCCTCCCTACAGGTGTTGCTGCCCATCTTCTCCAAAGAATTGCCCTTGAGTGACCAGAGCCACACCCAGAGGTTGTGGGGAGATATATCAGTAAACTCGGCCTTCACCCAGGGTCCATAGCTAAAAATTGAATGGTGGGAAGGGAAGGTACAAAAGCCTACACTCCTGTCTCAAGGCGGAACTGACTCTGTAGTATATTTCATGCTCCCAAGACTCCCCATGTGATCAGGTTAATTTCACCTGAAACTACAACCTTGTTAGCTCCTTCCACTTCCTTGTCCTAATTCCCTCACTCCCTTCCTGGTTCCTCCCAAGAGCCCTCTCCTATTAATCACATGCACACCCATCTCCAGTTCTAGGGAATTCAACCGAAGACCCTGTAGAAGCAAACATTGAAGAAAAGACAGGCATACAAATGGTCTTCCAGTTTTTGCAGGTAATCAATGATATCTCAGCCATTTTAAAAGGTATTGTCCACAGTGTTTTATAAGCACAAGCTGGGGATGGAGGGGAATCACATGCCAGTTATGTAACTGTGTGAGAAAAACTTCCTAAGATCTAAAAAGTCACATCACTTGCAGAAGTCACTCACTGATTCCCGCTCCAGGGAAGGCAGCAGTTGGCAAGGGCTACCCTTCTTGGCAGGTGTCAGGCAGGGCCCTGCACTACAATTCTCCCTGCATTGCGAGAACAAAAGTCTGGGGCTAGCAAGGAAAAAAAAAAAATGACAAGCTAAGCATCAAACTACAAACAGCTCTTTGAAGCCTCCCTGATAGAGGTGGTTGTATTTGTGCAACAGTTATTGGGTTGAGTCTAATAATGAAAGGACAGATCACCACTTACTCTGTGATGTCAGTAATGAAAGCTATCAAAACTAAGACTGAGTGGGCCTGACTGTCGCCCTGTAAATCTAACGTGGACAGTTTAATGAGGGAGGGACATTATCTTTTCTCACACTCCAATTTTACTCACATAAGAAATTTGGCCCACATTGGCAATTAGCTCGAGAAATTAATTAAATCCAATAACAAGTTCAGTTCCCTCCATAGTGCGTTCTGATATCATGTGAAGGCACCAACATGCTGTGGGCACTTAGCACATATTAAATAATAATTACTAAAATAATGGAACTAATTTGGGCTTTTTTTTTTTTTTTTTTGCAGAAAACTGGCAGCTAACCTCCTCAGTAAATTAATTCCACAATCTGATACAGCTACTTGGTATTTCACACAGTCTTATTTCCAAACTCTGCTTTATTACCCTGAAACTCCCAAGAAACATTGCCCAATAATTGTGTTTCTTCCCTCAGCAATTTTACTCACCAATAGTATTTAACATATTTTACTGGGCCCACTGAAGAATGAGGAGGCAGCCAATCAGACAAAACATAAACTTTGCCCCAGCTTAAGAAGCAACAGACAGGGTCCCATTGTGTCTCTTTCAAAACAACGGCTGACACTGACAAGGAACGGGAAGACCAGCAGGGGTGCAGGCATGAGCTTCACTTAGTGTCAGAAGGCCACGTGATGTATGCTCTGGTTCTCTTTCTTATGGGTTCCCTAATTCATCCTTAGTTCCTATTTTTGTGCTTTCTCCTCTGAAATGGTAATGTGCCTTCCTCCACTACTACATATGAAATTTGATCTTAAGAAATAGGAGTCTTCAAATTTGACCAGTTGGCCAAATGGTTCTTAAACTGATGCCTTGGTGAAAGTCAATGAAATTGTTTTTTAACTGGTTGCTGTAAAATCATGTTCCTATAATACAGATCAAATTAATATGCTAGAGTTATTATATAGATACTACATATGAATAATAATGCCTACTCCTGCCCTGCTGTTCCCAAATCAACCTACTTAAGGAAGTGAGTAGGTTCCTAACATTCTCACTACCAAGAACTCCTTTTATGATGATTTGAGAATGGAGTACATGTCTGAAAATATTTCATCTATCCAAGATTAATGATTAATTCATTTCCTTTTTGGTATTATTAAGAAAGATATATAGTCTGTCTGATGGAACTTCTAATAAATAAATAATGAAAATTACAACATGAAAGTAACATAATCTTTGACAAAAATGGGAAAATACAATATTTGGGTAGCCTTTCATAGTTAGTGTGGTTACAAATACCTTTTAGGAAATAACGAAAAGAGCTTGTAGATCTCTTTTCTATTTTGGAGAGAATTCTATGACCAGGTGATATTTTAGACCTATCCTAATAGTCAGTAGTGCAGAAGATTTACATTAACAATTTTTTTATACAGCCAGAAGTTTCATCTACCTAAGTGGCACCTTGAAACTAGAAAGAGGTGGTAATTAACATCAAGCCTCAATGTTCTAAGAATAATCACATCACTGAAGGCATGGTATCTCTGGGCATATCTTCAATTATTACCAAAAATGCCTGTGCTATTAATATACTTGATGACAAAGCATTCCTACACTTGATTACCAAAAAAAAAGAAAAAAAAAAGTAAATGGTGAACAACTGATTGAACTTATGGGATCTGGGGTGATCTTATACTTGTATCAAACGGAAAATATATTTAATTCAACTGATCCAATAGTAGTCCATTAGTCCATATTTTCCACTTAGGGTATTATATTGCAGACCTACTGATAATCATAATGGCTAACAATATTAAGCTCTTACAAAATGCTTTACATGCATTCAATCATTTATGTAACTCAGCAATCCTATGTAATAAGCACTCTTACCATTGCCATTTTACAGATGACAAAACTAAAGTTTAGAAAGGTTAAGTATCATGCACACCCACACAGCATCTGGGTTTATCTGCTGCTTGGTCAGTCTGGACTAAACAACCAACAGGGATCAAACTTGATATTCTGTTCCACCTGATGGCCAAGGAAGATACTGTGCAAATGCCTGCATATTTGTCTTTAGACTGCAAGCTTTCTTTCAGTCCTGTCAGTATTGACACGGCCAATATTTTAAGAGATATATTTAAAGTCCTTTCTGATATTTCTTATATCACCAGCTTAACTGCATACAAAATAAGTTAATTGGTTCTAAGGTTTATCTAAATATTTCTCATTGTAGCAAAATTGTGTAAGGAGAAGATAATATCAAGAGTTGACTGTTCCATGTTTTATAGAAAGTAAGAGTCAGCCACCTCTGGGGACAGGGCATAGCTAAACAAAAAGCAGCAGAAACCTCTTCAGATGCAAATGACCCTGTCAGACAGCTTTGAAAAGAGCAGTGGATCTCCCAACACGGAAGCTGAGATCTGAGAATGGACAGACTACCTGCTCAAGTGGGTCCCTGACACCTGAGTAGCCTGACTGGGAGACATCCCCCACTAGGTGCAAACTGACATCTCACACCTCACACGGTGGGGTACACCCCTGAGACAAAACTTCCAGAGCAAGAATCAAACAGGAACACTCGCTGTTCAGCAATATTCTATCTTCTGCAGCCTCTGCTGCTGATACCCAGGCAAAAAGGGTCTGGAGTGGACCTCAAGCAATCTCCAACAGACCTACAGCTGAGGGTCCTGAATGTTAGAAGCAAAACTAAGAAACAGAAAGGACACCCACACCAAAACCCCATCAGTACATCACCATCATCAAAGACCAAAGGCAGATAAAACCACAAAGATGGGGAAAAAGCAGGGCAGAAAAGCTGGAAATTCAAAAAATAAAGAGTGCATCTCCCCTACCAAAGGAACGCAGCTCATCACCAGCAATAGATCAAAGTTGGACGGAGAATGACTTTGACGAGTTGAGAGAAGACAGCTTCAGTCCATCAAACTTCTCAGAGCTAAAGGAGGAATTACGTATCCAGCGCAAAGAAACTAAAAATCTTGAAAAAAGAATGGAAGAATGGATAACTAGAATAATCAATGCCGAGAAGGCCATAAACAAACTGACAGAGATAAAAGCCATGACATGAGAAATACTTGACAAATGCACAAGCTTAAGGAACCAAATCAATCAACTGGAAGAAAGAGTATCAGCAATTGAGGATCAAATAAACGAAATGAAGCAAGAAGAGAAGTCTAAAGAAAAAAGAGGAAAAAGAAATGAACAAAGCCTTCAAGAAGTATGGGATTATGTGAAAAGACCAAATCTACGTCTGATTGCGGTGCCTGAAAGTAAGGGGGAAATGGAACCAAGTTGGAAAACACTCTTCAGGATATCATCCAGGAGAACTTCCCCCACCTAGTAAGGCAGGCCAACATTCAAATTCAGGAAATACAGAGAAAGCCACAAAGATACTCCTCGAGAAGAGCAACTCCAAGACACATAATTGTCAGATTCAACAAAGTTGAAATGAAGGAAAAAATCTTAAGGGCAGCCAGAAAGAAAGGTCAGGTTACCCACAAAGGGAAGCCGATCAGACTCACAGCAGATCTCTCGGCAGAAACTCTACAAGCCAGAAGAGAGTTGGGGCCAATAATCAACATTATTAAAGAAAAGAATTTTAAACCCAGAATTTCATATCCAGCCAAAGTAAGTTTCATAAGTGATGGAGAAATAAAATCCTTTACAGACAGGCAAATGCTTAGAGATTTTGTCACCACCAGGCCTGGCCTACAACAGACCCTGAAGGAAGCACTAAACATGGAAAGGAATAATCAATACCAGCCATTGCAAAAAGATGACAAAATGTAAAGACCATCGATGCTAGGAAAAAACTGCATCAACTAATGAGCAAAATAACCAGCTAATATCACAATGACAGGATCAAGTTCACATATAAAAATATTAACCTTAAATGTAAATGGACTAAATGGTTCAATTAAAAGACACAGACTGGCAAACTGGATAAAGAGTCAAGACCCATCAGTTTGCTGTATTCAGGAGACCCATCTCACATACAGAGACACACATAGGCTCAAAATAAAGGGATGGAGGAAGATCTACCAAGCAAATGGAGAACAAAAAAATGCAGGGGTTACAATCCTAGTCTCTGATAAAACAGACTTTAAACCACCAAAGATGAAAAGAGACAAAGAAGGCCATTACATAATGGTAAAGGGATCAATTCATCAGGAAGAGCTAACTCTCCTAAATATATATGCACCCAATACAGGAGCACCCAGGTTCATAAAGCAAGTCCTTACAGACTTACTAAGAGACTTAGACTCCCATACAATAATAATGGGAGACTTCAACACCCCACTGTCAACATTAGACAGATCAATGAGACAGAAAGTTAACAAGGATATCCAGGAATTGAACTCAGCTCTGCACCAAGCGGACCTAATAGACATCTACAGAACTCTCCACGCCAAATCAACAGATATACATTCTTCTCAGCACCACATTGCACTTATTCCAAAATTGACCACATAATTGGAAGTAAAGCACTCCTCAGCAAATGTACAAGAACAGAAATTATAAAACACTGTCTCTCAGACCACAGTGCAATCAAACTAGAACTCAAGACTAAGAAACTCAATCAAAACCAGTCAACTACATGGAAACTGAACAACCTGCTCCTGAATGACTACTGGGTACATAACGAAATGAAGGCAGAAATAAAGATGTTCTTTGAAACCAATGAGAAAAAAGATACAACATACCAGAATCTCTGGGACACATTTAAAGCAGCATGTAGAGGGAAATTTATAGCACTAAATGCCCACAAGAGAAAGCTGGAAAGATCTAAAATTGACACTCTAACATCACAATTAAAAGAACTGGAAAAAGGAAGAGCAAACACATTCAAAAGCTAGCAGAAGGCAAGAAATAACTAAGATCAGGGTAGAACTGAAGGAGATAGAGACACAAAAAACCCTTCAAAAAATCAATGAATCCAGGAGTTGGTTTTTCGAAAAAATCAACAAAATTGACAGACCGCTAGCAAGACTAATAAAGAAGAAAGGAGAGAAGAATCAAATAGACGCAATAAAAAATGATAAAGGGGATATCACCACGGACCCCACAGAAATACAAACTACCACCAGAGAATACTATAATCACCTCTGCGCAAATCAACTAGAAAATCTAGAAGAAATGGATAATTTCCTGGACACTTACACTCTTCCAAGACTGAACCAGGAAGAAGTTGAATCCCTGAATAGACCAATAGCAGGCTCTGAAATTGAGGCAATAATTAATAGCCTACCAACCAAAAAAAGCCCAGGACCAGATGGATTCACAGCTGAATTCTACCAGAGATACAAGGAGGAGCTGATACCATTCCTTCTGAAACTATTCCAATCAATAGAAAAAGAGGGAATCCTCCCTAACTCATTTTATGAGGCCAACATCATCCTGATACCAAAGCCTGGCAGAGACACAACAAAAAAAGAAAATTTTAGACCAATATCCCGGATGAACATTGATGCAAAAATCCTCAATAAAATACTGGCAAACCGAATCCAAGCAGCACATCAAAAAGCTTATCCACCATGATCAAGTCAGCTTCATCCCTGGGATGCAAGACTGGTTCCACATACACAAATCAATAAACGTAATCCAGCATATAAACAGAACCAAAGACAAAACCCACATGATTATCTCAATAGATGCAGAAAAGGCCTTTGACAAAATTCTACAGTCCTTCATGCTAAAAACTCCCAATAAATTTGGTATTGATGGAACATATCTCAAAATAATAAGAGCTATTTACGACAAACCCACCGCCAATATCATACGGAATGGGCAAAAACTAGAAGCATTCCCTTTGAAAACTGGCACAAGACAGGGATGCCCTCTCTCACCACTCCTATTCAACATAGTCTTGGAAGTTCTGGCTAGGGCAATCAGGCAAGAGAAAGAAATAAAGGTTATTCAGTTAGGAAAAGAAGAAGTCAAATTGTCCCTGTTTGCAGATGACATGATTGTATAGTTAGAAAACCCCATCATCTCATCCCAAAATGTCCTTAAGCTGATAAGCAACTTCAGCAAAGTCTCAGGATACAAAATCAATGTGCAAAAATCACAAGCATTCTTATACACCAGTAACAGACAAACAGAGAGCCAAATCATGAATGAACTTCCATTCACAGTTGCTTCAAAGAGAATAAAATACCTAGGAATCCAACTTACAAGGGGTGTAAAGGACCTCTTCAAGGAGAATTACAAACCACTGCTCAGTGAAATAAAAGAGGACACAAACAAATGGAAAAACATACCATGCTCATGGATAGGAAGAATCAATATCGTGAAAATGGCCATATTGCCCAAGGTAATTTATAGATTCAATGCCATCCCCATCAAGTTACCAATGACTTTCTTCACAGAATTGGAAAAAACGTCTTTAAAGTTCATATGGAACCAAAAAAGAGCCCGCATTGCCAAGACAATCCTAAGTCAAAAGAACAAAGCTGGAGGCATCACCCTACCTGATTTCAAACTATACTACAAGGCTACAGTAACCAAAACAGCATGGTACTGGTACCAAAACAGAGATTTAGACCAATGGAACAGAACAGAGTCCTCAGAAATAATACCACACATCTACAGCCATCTGATCTTTGACAAACCTGAGAGAAACAAGAAATGGGGAAAGGATTCCCTATTTAATAAATGGTGCTAGGAAAACTGGCTAGCCATAAGTAGAAAGCTGAAACTGGATCCTTTCCTTACTCCTTATATGAAAATTAATTCAACATGGATTAGAGACTTAAATGTTAGACCTAATACCATAAAAACCCTAGAAGAAAACCTAGGTAATACCATTCAGGACATAGGCATGGGCAAGGACTTCATGTCTAAAACACCAAAAGCAACAGCAACAAAAGCTGAAATTGACAAATGGGATCTCATTAAACTAAAGTGCTTCTGCACAGCAAAAGAAACTACCATCAAAGTGAACAGGCAACCTACAGAATGGGAGAAAATTTTTGCAATCTACTCATCTGACAAAGGGCTAATATCCAGAACCTACAAAGAACTCAAACAAATTTACAAGAAAAAAACAAACAACCCCATCAAAAAGTGGGCAAAGGATATGAGCAGACATTTCTCAAAAGAAGACATGCATACAGCCAACAGACAGGTGAAAAAATGCTCATCATCACTGGTATCAGAGAAATGCAAATCAAAACCACAATGAGATACCATCTCACACCAGTTAGAATGGCAATCATTCAAAAGTCAGGAAACAACAGGTGCTGGAGAGGATGTGAAGAAATAGGAACACTTTTACACTGTTGGTGGGATTGTAAACTAGTTCAACCATTGTGGAAAACAGTATGGCGATTCCTCAAGGATCTAGAACTAGAAATACCATATGATCCAGCCATCCCATTACTGGGTATATACCCAAAGGATTATAAATCATGCTGCTATAAAGACACATGCACACGTATGTTTATTGCGGCACTATTCACAATAGCAAAGACTTGGAATCAACCCAAATGTCCATCTGTGACAGACTGGATTAAGAAAATGTGGCACATATACACCATGGAATACTATGCAGCCATAAAAAAGGATGAGTTTGGGTCCTTTGTAGGGACATGTATGCAGCTGGAAACCACCATTCTCAGCAAACTATCGCAAGAACAGAAAACCAAACACCGCATGTTCTCACTCATAGGTGGGAATTGAACAATGAGATCACTTGGATTCGGGAAGGGGAACATCACACACCATCACACACCGGGGCCTATTATGGGGAGGGGGAAGGGATGGCATTGGGAGTTATACCTGATGTAAATGAGGAGTTGATGGGTGCTGACGAGTTGATGGGTGCAGCACACCAACATGGCACAGGTATACATATGTAACAAACCTGCACATTGTGCACATGTACCCTAGAACTTCAAGTTTGATAATAATAATAATAAAAAAAGAAAATAAGAGTCAGAAAAAATATAACCTAAATAATTTCATTGAACTCTGAGTATACGTAGGAGTAATGGCATAATGATATATTGTTGGTATAATTATATGCTAATGATAAATTCTTGGAAAATAATTTTGATTTACATTCTCTAACATGAGAAATTTCTCTTTGCTTAAGGTAACCTTTGAATACTTCCTTTCTTTCCACAAGGTGGAAATCTTGAAGTAATGGGCTACTGAAAAACCAGAGAAATTATATGCACTGGCTTATTTATTCGTTCTTAGTTTTAGATTATGAAAGTATTTTGTGTAGCTTAGAGAATCTTCCAAATCCTTTATAACTGTGGTTGTGGAATTTCACAATGTTGAACCTGAGGAGATTCCTATTTATGACAAGTCACAAATTTCATTGTAGAAACTTAGGTGCAAAAGACATAGATTCCAAAGATTTACCACTTTCAGTATCAAAGAATTTACCTTTCATTTTTAGCTCACTCTCACATAAAAATTGATCCAAAATGCCGTTTTAGGCAGAAATCAGCCCTCATAAATTTTTGATGAATCCAGATCACCAGTATGAATATCAGTTATTGAAATCCTCAGAACATATATGTAGGGGGTTAACACTAATCATCAATACCCTAAATGGCCCTATCTTAGGCTGTTATGTACCTTCATTCTTCTGCTTTTACAGTCTATAATAGTGGTCTTCCAACTGGAGTTCATGGAATCAGATATTCTTAAAATAATCAATTTCCAGATCCTCAACTTTTTTCCTAAAATTGATCTGTCTGAAAATGTAACTGCAGTCAAGGTGTCATGGGGATGACAATTTCTGTTTAAAGACCTCGCCTTTTCATCTGCAAGCAATTGTTAAAGAATACATTGCTCCTGAGAAAAAAAGTCCCATGACAGCAAAGCAAAATGGGAATCTGTAAAAAATACAATGGTGGTGGTGCCTTATTTCTCTCAGGAGCAGACTCACTGCAAACCTCCTCACCATATCGGCCAATCTATTTCAGACTGAGAACTCGGAAGTGAAATGATAGGTATGGGATGGACCACAGATAAGTTTAATTGAATGTGAAAACCCAAGTTGAAAGAAAGTAGGCCTGACCTAGCTGATTGACTCAGCAAATAAGTTTTACAAAATAAACTACAAAGTGGACATTTTTCATAAACCTAATAAGCTATAGCTGCAGTTCCAAGGCTTGGAGGAAATACATTTAAAGCATGTACTAAGCAAGATAATCTTGTCCAAAAATTAAAAATCATATTTGCAGAGGTGTATTGAAATTTGGAATATTTCGGTTTTCCCAGTTCTGAGTCTATCAGGTTCAATATGGTACCTCTAAGAGAAAGAGGACTAGGTATAATTAATGGGCATCTGAGAAGCTTTGGTAAGGCTTTGGTGTACTTCCCAGGAAAAAGAGAAATTGAATATCTTGAGTGACTGAGCAACAAATTCTTTTTCAAGGCAGTTTTTCTCTCAACAAAATTGAAGGAGAACTAATTGAGTTGTCAGAGGATGAATCATAAAAAAAAATTTGATGAGAAATTACTATATGATTTTTGGCATAAAACTGGCAAGAAGTTTTAAAAAATTCAATGACATAAAAAAACCTCCAATCTCATCTACTTATGTATGTGAGAAAGATTTCTCAATGCTTATATCTAGAAAACTGAAAAATTGGGATTCTGCTAACTCCTGTTTTGTTTTGAAACAAGTAATATTTGACTCGATATAGGAACTGATTTAAAAATTTTAAAAAGCCCTGACCATCTCATTATTAGATGAGGTTTCAATAAATTTAACTTTTATATTTAATAGCTGTTAATATATTTAAAATATATAAGAAATATATATTTTTTGTTTTGATCAATCTTGTGCTAATAATAGTGATAAAATCTCAATCCAGATGTAATTTTTGAACCACAGAGGATTATAAATTCAAAATTTTAAAAAAATGTAATGTTCTGAGACTATATGATGATGCATAAAATATTTCAAGCATATTACATTGATAAAATTCTGTGAGACAAATAAATGAAACATGAGTTAAAACAGAGAAAGGAACGGTGCACAATTTTCAATGAATAAAGCATTTGTTTTTATATTGTTAAATTGAAATAGTGAGACTCAACTCATTATAGTATTTAGATTCCAAATTGATATACTTAAAAATTATTTAACAATTTTTAAAGGTCAATAAGCCAGAAATTATATTCTTTGCAACTCTTTAAACTTACAACAAATTGAAAGTCTATAGTTTTTCCAGAAGTCTTTCAAGGTTCAGGGAGCAAAAAAAGAAAGAAGAAAAAAAGGAGCTTTCTGCTTTGTTTCTCCTGCCTTGTTATTATTTCTGGAATTAGAAGATATGCTTTCCTGGCCCCACTTTCAGATTTGCTCTTTGATCCACTCTCTCCTTAGAAATTGGATTTCTGAATAACTAAGGCCTCCAGATCACTGAATTGTGGATATGATAAACTTTCCAAACAAATAGGATACTAATTATTTGCTTTACCCTAAGACTCATTACAGGGTTCTTTCAAATAACAGTCTTCTCCAGTGCTTTTGAAATATGGTTCTATAATTATAAAAATTCATCTCACATTCTATTTACAGGCTTTTCATTTTTTTAAGCCTAAAATACAAAAGCATTGCTTTGATTCGGTAGCAGATTTTTTAGAGTAATCCCTTTTTAAGTGTCTTTACAAATATGTTATCTAGTCCAACATGGCAAAAAAAGGAAAATAGAAAAGAAGGGAGAGAGCAAAAAGAGGAGGTGATGAAATGCAAATCATGATATCAGAGAAGGAGGTGGATAATTTAAAGCAGCAAAAACCTTTCAAATAGAGGATGGCTAAATTTTATCACTAATTCACAACAGGATTATAACATGAATTAAGTTTCATTTGAAAACAAAGATACCTATTGCTTTACATAATTCCTGCCTCAACAGCAATACCAGCCTGATTTCTTTCACAGTTTTCTTTCTGAGACAAGAAATACCCTAATAAAACAAAGGTAAAAATGTATTTCCCAGTGTCTGATGATCTTTGTAAGTCCTTTGACCTTTCCATGGACCTCAGTTTTCTTATCTGTAACATAAGAAAGTTGATTTAAACCAGTTATTTGAGAAGGGGCAACAGAGGGAGCAAGGAGGGCAGATGAGAAGGATCACAGGAAGGCATGAATTTTTGATAGAAGACCCACACTCTGCATGACTTTCCAGATTCCTACTCAAGTTGCACCACTGTCTTTATGGACGCTGAGAACTCCAGCTGTGGGAATTTGTGTTCTCTCCTTGGAAGAGGACAAATGGCCAGAAACACCATGTATAACTTTAAAGATCCCTTCCAGCAATGAGATACCATGAGTCTTCGGCTATGACTAAAAGACATATTGTTATTCATGTATTTCTTCTCTCCTGTCCTTTGTTTCTGGCAAGCATCACTATTTGCTCCTTGCTGCCTAGAAGAATATGAGGTATATGCCTGGGGTGTGAAAGGAGAGATGGAGGGAGGCACATATTTACAGCAGCTATGATGCTCAAGAGCTATATTAATCTCTAGCTCTATATTTTCATGACTTCACAACTCTCTAAGCTTAAACATATATATACATACATCCTTATATATGTGTATATGTGTGTATATATGGGTATATCTATACACACATCCATATATATATGTACACACATCCATATATATGACATTTTAAAAGATTCTCTTTTCTCTCATCTTGAAGTCTGTTAAAAGGTATGCGTAAAAAGGAACTACAAAACAATGAGGTTACCAGATAAGGTACTTTTCCTGAATCAAAGAAGCTCCCAGACAAAATGGGGCCTGACTTGGTGGTCAGCTGTCAGAGGGAACTTAATTTAACAGTAACAATAGACAAGGTATGTCAGACTAAGTGCTTCATCGACAATCTGAACAATTTTCAATAAAATGGCCTTGAGGTCAGTTAAGGTAGACAACCCCAGGTAAAGAGAGACTATGTGGGAAAAAAAAATTAAGAAAAACTTTTGCAGATTCGAGGGGGGGGATTTTTTTTTAATCCCTCTGACTAGCCTCTCTATATGTAACTTTCAGTGGTTCTTGCTTTCAAGAGGTTTCCCCACTACAATGAGGGGCTCAGGGAGATGTTTGTGTCCCTGGATCTAGTGACTTGTTTTCATGGCTCTGAAGCCCACAGTCACTCCCATTTAGAAAATATTCTATATCCTTTTGGATTACGCTTGATCTCTTTTTATCTAATTAATTACATCTCAGGAACCAAGAAGTAATTACATTAAGAACTTGGAGGCATGCCTTCAGGAATGTCACTATGGCTTTCTGTTTGTTTCCTTTAAAGCAAACCAGCACTCTGGAACTTGGTTCAGATTAGCAATTTTATGCATTCAGCTGGATATAATGCAACTCCTTTATTAGAATAAGAAATCAGGTGAAGGACAAAAAGGAATGTGGTTCAATCTTTCTCTCTCTCTTTCCCTTCCCTTCTATTCCACTTTGGTATAGCAATGACAGGCCTCAGAGTGTGGGTTTAGCATAGTGACAATAGGCAAATACTTACTTGTTTACTTGAGGGTCAAGTGGGATGACAAGCACGGAAAAAAGGCCAGGATGGTCCAAGGACTGGCACATGTCAAAGCACAGAGGAACCATACAGATCTTCAGAGGAACTTTTTTTCTTTTACTTCCTTTTTAAAAAACTTTGTCAGTGTAGTAAGTGTTGAAGACTATTTGCTAAAGTGTTCAACAACATAACTACTCTTGAGATTTCTCCTTCACTAGGCTACTCTCTTAGGCCTCTGTGAACATCTGTGCCATGTGTACAGGCCTCTTCCTAACAGGCCCAGAGAGGATGTGTTTTCATAAAAGTTGTAAATACATTTAAGAAATTATCTGAAGCTCATAAGCCACCTGATTTCCTAGGCAAGGTCTCTCATCACATTAACCATAATTTACGCAAGGAGCAGGTGGGTAGAATAAAGCCAGAGGGAGGAGAAGTGGAGGAAAAGGACGGTGATGAGTGATGAAATGGAAATTATGTGATTAATGGAACACAGATTTTAAAAAGTAATGAAGAGTTTATCCCTAGGGTAGAAAACAAGGAACAACAAAAATAAGGACCAAATTGTCAAAACAGCAAAATAAGAGAGCAGAACAAAGAAACAGAGCAAGACAAAGAAATGCTGGTTTTAGGATAGGCCTTAGTTTAAAGACATAGGGGATTTTGGAACTTACCACTTCGCAGCTATTTGTTTAAACAAAAACAAATTTATGTCACCTAGATTCCTAAAAGTTACTTATGACAACGGTCATTAACAGATAAGAGACTGCAGCTATCCAGGTACACCAACACCAGCCTTTGTGTCTGTTCAACATTTCTTTCTGTGGAAAGTCTAATTTGTAGCATAAGAGTTCACAAGAACCCTCAGCTCCATGGCTCCATCACTAATGAAACAAGTCCTGGATTTTCATAGCAACCATCAAGTGTAACTTTGGCTCCCCACAGCATGTGAACTTTATGTGTGAATTACCTATGCGTGTGCACAAACTAAAGGTGAATTCATGTGAAGCATACAGGCAATTTATAAACACTATCTGTTCTAGAAGTCTGCACAGTAATAGGGACACAGACAGAAATAACAAAATGGGTGTAGATGTCCAGGTTTCTCCACAAAAGATGACCTGTATACTTGCAAGAGCAAAATATCACACACACAAAAAACCCTAATGCAAGAGTAGTAATGAGAACAACTAAAAATAAAATACAGAGGCTGGGCCTGGTGGCTCACACCTGTAATCCTAGCACTCTGGGAGGCGAAGGTGAGCAGATTGCCTGAGGTAAGGAGTTCAAGACCAGCCTGGCCAAAATGGTGAAACCCCGTCTCTACTAAAAATATTTTTAAAAAAATTAGCAGGATATGCTGGTGGGTGCCTGTAATCCCAGCTACTTGGGAAGCTAAAGCAGGAGAATCGCTTGAACCTGAGAAATGGAGGTACAGCAAGCCAAGATCTCACCACTGCACTCCGGCCTGGGCAAAAAGAATGAAACTTCATCACAAAATAAACAAATAATAGAAATAAAATAGAAGATGATGACTGTGTGTATGCACTTTCATTATTTTGAATGTTAGTGCTCAAAGGAAAGCAAATTTAGTTAGAAGACAAGCTGATAGAAAAACAGGTTCAGAGATTCTTAAGAGAACTTCAGGACACATTTAAGAACCATGAAGGCTGGTAACACAAGTTTTGAAAAAATTAGGCCTTATTTCAGGACAACTTTGTTTTTCCCACTTGTATGAATCAGATGTATCATTCACACAACTTGTATTCCCATTAGCCTTGATTAGGGACATATCTGTGCTCACATTAGACTCCCTACCAAAATTCATTCCATGTTGTCACTTGGGTGTCTAATATGCTTCAAAAATGTCTAGGAAAGTTATAAAAGAACAAATAAATGATATGCCGAGATAACATTGTGAAGAATTTGGCACTGGGGAGGAGCATTATCTTCTTCTATAAAGACACTTATTTATTCTATAATATCACTCAGAATCAGAAGAAATAATCAGTTGATACAGAAATAGAACACCTGCCTCACACAGAAGCGACTAAAGAGAAAAAATTTCCACAAAATATTGGAAAAGATGGTAACAAATCAAATTTCAAAGTTGGGCAGCTCTACCAAAAAGAGAAAATGAAGACAGGAGGGGAGCCAATAGTGACAGTACTACTGAAATTCAACAATAGGACTTGAGGTCTAAGACAAACTGATAAAAATTAAAATAATGGCAATAACTTATTGAACATTTACTATGTGCCAGGTACTATATATGCATGATCTAATTTCATCTTCATAATAATCCATTTAGGCAAGTACTTTTATCATGCTTATTATACAGATAGTCAAACAAGACAATAAAAAGTACCTTTCTCAAAGTCACCCACCTAGTAAGTGATGGAACCAGTACTTTAAAACACATCTGTCTGACTCCTTAATCAATGCAACACTAAGATACATGTGATTAATCAAGGAAAAAGAAAGAGTTTTGATGTTTGTTTCTCTTTTCAATTGAGAAAAGATGAAGGAGATTTCTAGAACTTTCACTTCTGAGCAAATAGCAAACCAACTTGCTATTGGGAATTCAAATGTCATGCACATTACCATTTACATTAGTTTGAAAGATAAGTAAAAATCCAGTTTTTAGTTTCTCTAAACAGTTATTCTAGTTTTCCTAAGTTTAACCCCAAAAGGGATTTGACTGTGAAACAGAACTCTGTAGTTCTCAGATATGGTTGGACAGTCAGATGCCCATAAGTAACAGCCTGTGTAGAATATCAACACAGTATATCACCCTAGCAAGGAAAGTTCAAAGGCAAGACTTTTAAGGCTACCGAGATAAAATGGAATAGAATCTTTCTAGTATATTTCTCTTTGCTATCAAACCAAATTAGAAAAGACTAACTTATACTAAATTATAAATCACAGCATTTCTAATTTAATCACTGTCTGTTTTTTTTAAATTTTTGTTCTTGTTTTAGTTTTACATTTCTTTCACACATGGGATAGATGCACATTCTCACTTAAACCTCTGTTGAAACTATTTCCATTGTCCCCTAGGTCCTCATTCTACTTAATGTGTCTATCATCAGTAAAACACAAATAGTTCAGCTCAATCACACAACTGATAAACCTGAAAGACAATAAACTGGACAGACTAGCACTGAGATTCTAAATGAGATAGACGGGCAGTCATCCTGACAGTAATGGAATAAATAAAGCATGAATAATTACCTTAAAAGACAATTTCTGATTTGAAGTTGGCTTTTCCTGTTTTTACATAGTAGAAAAAATTAGGCTGTCTGGCCTGCCTTAGGATAAATCTTTCTTAGAAGGAAAGTGTGCTTATTTTTAAATCTATCATAACAACTGATATATCAGCAACAATGTACCCATGTCTACCTCATATTTAACTATATGTATGTCTTCTCTATTATATGCAATATGTTATAAAATATATTAGAGTTCAAAGAGTTGAGATTGCTGATAAAGAATTATATTAGTCAGGATTAAAACTTATTTGGCAAGTTCCCAGTATAAAATGGTTTAGTTGTGCTATTTTCCTCTTGATGTCTTGAATGTTGCAAGGTACTATTCTATGGCTGCTAGGGGCATGCAAGAGGTGGGAGTAAGGAAGGAAAAAGCAAGCCAATAATAAGTTTTGAAAATAAGCCCAATCAATAAGTATATGTTGAGTCTCCTCATCACCATGAATAGATTGCCATATGTAGAACAGAGAAAATGCTGTTTTAGCAGCACCTAATGAGGTTCCAAAAATGCAATGACTTGTAGATTCTTTCACATTCATACTCTGTGTAATGTAACGCTATATAGCACACTTAGCTCTCTTTATACCTTGGTGCTTTAATGCAAACAGAGATTCTTTTCTCTGTGGCTTTAAATATTACACAGGAGCCAGCTCCCATGAACCTCTTTCACATTCCTACTCAGAGCTCTCTGTGAAAAGCTGTCATTTCTTGTTCTACTCAAGTCAGACTATCTAGTCTCCAGGCATGATGGTAAAAGGAATGTCAAGGTAACATCTTCATTTATTCATATGATTTTCTCTTTTTTTAAATTATGCTTTAAGTTCTGGGATACATGTGTAGAACATGCAGGTTTGTTACATAGGTATACACGTGCCATGGTGGTTTGCTGCACTAATCAACCCGTCACCTACATTAGGTATTTCTCCTAATGCTATCCCTCCTCTAGCCTCCCACCCCCTGACAGGCCCTGGTGTGTGATGTTCCCCTCCCTGTGTCCATGTGTTCTCATTGTTTAACTCTCACTTAGAAGTGACAATATGTGGTGTTTAGTTTTCTGTTCCTGTGATACTTTGCTGAGAATGATGGTTTCCAGCTTCGTCCATGTCCCTGCAACGGACATGAACTCATCCTTTTTTATGGCTGCATAGTATTCCGTGGTGTTTATGTGCCATATTTTCTTTATCCAGTCTATCATTGATGGGCATTGGGGTTGGTTCCAAGTCTTTGCTATTGTCAACAGTGCTGCAATACACATACACGTGCATGTGTCTTTATAATAGAATGATTTTTAATCCTTTGGGTATATACCCAGTAATGGGATTGCTGGGTCAAATGGTATTTCTGGTTCTAGATCCTTGAGGAATCGCCACACTGTCTTCCACAATGATTGAAGTAATTTACACTCCCACCAACAGTGTAAGAGCTTTCCTACTTCTCCACAACCTCTCTAGCATCTGTTGTTTTCTGACTTTTTAATGATCACCATTCTAACTGGTGTGAGATGGTATCTCACTGTAGTTTTGATTTCTCTAATGACCAGTGATGATGAGCTTTTTTTCATATTTTTGTTGGCCGCATATATGTCTTCTTTTGAGAAGTGTCTGTTCATATCCTTTGCCCACTTTTTATGGGGTTGTTTTTTTCTTGTAAATTTGTTTGAGTTCTTTGTAGATTCTGGATCTCAGCACTTTGTCTGATGGATGAATTACAAAAATTTTTTCCCATTCTGTAGGTTGCCCTTCACTCTGATTTCTTTTGAAGGAAGCACTAAACATGGAAAGGAAAAACCGGTACCATCCACTGCAAAAACATACCAAATTATAAAGACCTTCAACACTACGAAAAAACTGCATCAACTAATGGGCAAAATAACCAGCTAGTATCATAATGACAGGATCAAATTCACACATAACAATATTAACCTTAAATGTAAACAGGCTAAATGCCCCAACTGAAAGACACGGACTGGCAAATTGGATAAAGAGTCATGACCCATCGGTGTGCTGTATCAGTGTGCTGTATTCAGGAGGCACATCTTACATGCAAAGACACACAAAGGCTCAAAATAAAGGGATGGTGGAATATTTGCCAAGTAAATGGAAAGAAAAAAAAAAAAGCAGGAGTTGCAATACTAGTCTCTGATAAAACAGACTTTTAACTAACAAAGATCAAAAAAGACAAAGAAGGGCATTACATAATGGTAAAGGGATCAATGAAACAAGAAGAGCTAATTATCCTAAATATATATGCACCCACTACAGAAGCATCCAGATTCATAAAGCAATTTCTCAGAGACCTACAAAGAGACTTAGACTCCCACAAAATAATAGTGGGAGACTTTAATACCCCACTGTCAATATTAGATCAACGAGACAGAAAATTAACAAGAATATTCAGAACTTGAACTCAGCTCTGGACCAAGCAGACCTAATAGACATCTACAGAACTCTCCACTCCAAATCAACAGAATATGCATTCTTCTCAGCACCACATCACACTTATTCTAAAATTGACCACATAATTGGAAGTAAAACACTCCTCAGCGAATGAAAAAGAACAGAAATCATAACAAACAGTCTCTCAGACCACAGTGCAATCAAATTAGAACTCAGGATTAAGAAACTCACTAAAAACAGCACAACTACATGGAAACTGAACAACGAGCTCCTGAATGACTACTGGGTAAATAACGAGATTAAGGAAGAAATAAATAAGTTTTTTGAAACCAATGAGAAAAAAGATAAGACTCATTGTTTTGTCTTTGTCATTGACCTACCAGTATCTCTGGGATACATTTAAAGCAGTGTGTACAGGGAAATTTATAGCACTAAATGCCCACAAGACAAAGCAGGAAAGATGTAAAATTGACACCCTAACACCACAATTAAAAGAACTAGAGAAGCAAGAGCAAACAAATTCAAAAGCTAGCAGAAGGCGAGAATTAACTAGAATCAGAGCAGAACTGAAGCAGATAGAGACACAAAAAAACCCTTCAAAGAATCAATGAATCCAGGAGCTGTTTTATTGAAAAGATCAACAAAATTGCTAGACTTTTAGCAAGACTAATAAAGAATAAAAGAGAGAAGAATCAAATAGATGCAATAAAAAATGATAAAGGGGATATCACCACCGATCCCACAGAAATACCAGCTACCATCAGAGAATACTATAAACACCTCTACGCAAATGAACTAGAAAATCTAGAAGAAATGGATAAATTCCTGGACACATACACCCTCCCAAGACTAAACCAGGAAGAAGTCAAATCCCTGAATAGTCCAATAACAAGTTCTGAAATTGAGACAGTAATTAATAGCCTACCAACCAAAAAAAGTCCAGGACCAGATGGATCCACAGCCGAATTCTACCAGAGGTACAAAGAGGAGCTGGTACCATTCCTTCTGAAACTATTCCAAAAATAAATAGAAAAAGAGGGACTCCTCGCTAACTCATTTTATGAGACCAGCATAATCTGGATACCAGAGACACAAAGAAAGAACATTTCAGGCCAATATCCCTGATGAACATCGATGAGAAAATCCTCAATAAAATACTGGCAAACCGAATCCAGCAGCACATCAAAAAGCTTATCTACCATGATCAAGTCAGCTTCATCCTTGGGATGCAAGGCTGGTTCAACATACGCAAATCAAAAAAACATAATCCCTCACATAAACAGAACCAATGACAGAAACTACATGATTAGCTCCATAGATGCAGAAAGGCCTACAATAAAATTCAACAGTCCTTCATGCTAAAAATACTCAATAAACTCGGTATTGATGGAATGTATCTCAAAATAATAAGAGCTATTCATGACAAACCCACAACCAATATCATACCGAATGGGCAAAAGCTGGAAGCATTCCCTTTGAAAACTGGCACAAGACAAGGACACCCTCTCTCACCACTCTTATTCAACATAGTGTTGGAAGTTCTGGCCAGGGCAATGAGTCAAGTGAAAGAAATAAAGGGTATTCAAATAGGAAGAGAGGAAGTCTAGTTGTCTCTGTTTGCAGATGACATGAGTGTATATTTAGAAAACCCCATCGTCTCAGCCCAAAATCTCCTTACACTGATAAGCAACTTCAGCAAAGTCTCAGGATACAAAATCAAGGTGCAAAAATCACAAGCATTCTTATACACCAGTAATGGACAAACAGAGAGCCAAATCATGAGTGAACTCCCATTCACAATTGCTACAAACAGAATAAAATACCTGGGAATCCAACTTACAAGGGATGTGAAGGACCTCTTCAAGAAGAACTTCAAATCACTGCTCAAGGAAATAAGAGAGGACACAAATGGAAAAACATTCCATGCTCATGGATAGGAAGAATCAATATTGTGAAAATGGTCATACTGCCCAAAGTAATTTATAGGTTCAATGCTTTCCCCATCAAGCTACCGTTAACTTTGTTCCGAATTAGATGCAATAAAAAATGAATGAAATTTCAAATGAAACCAAAAAAAGAGCTCGTATAACCGAGACAATCCTAAGCAAAAAGAAGGCATCACACTACCTGAGGCATCACACTACCTGATTTCAAACGATACTACAAGACTACAGTAACCAAAACAGCACGTTTCTGGTACCAACACAGATATATAGACCAATGAAATAGAACAGAGGCCTCAGAAATAACACCATACATCTACAACCATCTGATCTTTGACAAACCTGATAAAAACAAGCAATGGGGAAAGGAGTCCCTATTTAATAAATGTTGTTGGGAAAACCGGCTAGCCATATGCAGAAAACTGAAACTGGACCCCTTCCTTACTCCTTATACAAAAATCAACTCAAGATGTATTAAAGACTTACACGTAAAACCTAAAAGCATAAACACCCTAGAAGAAAACGTAGGCAATACCATTCATGACACAGGCATGGGCAAAGTCTTCATGACTAAAACACCAAAAGCAATGGCAACAAAAGCCAAAATTGACAAATGAGGTCTAATTAAATTATTCATATGATTTTCATCTTGGACAGTATTATAAAAGCCAATCAAACTGGAGAAATAACACAGTATATTTTATAAAATGAAAATTTGTGATGCAAGCAGAAGAGATTCTGCTACAGATGAGAGTTATATTCTTGTCATCCAACCTGCAAGGTTGTCACTTGCAACCCTATTTCCCCCACTTCTCCCCCAACAAAAAAACCTAACCAAACAATAGAGAGGCAAAGTTTAAATACAAACTTTCTTCCACTCAAAACTAGAAAACTGATAAGACTAGGTCTTCAAAGAGGCTGAGCTAAGAATTCTCCTAAGCTTTAAATTTTCTGCACAGGCTGAGTTTTATTTCTTAAGGGAAGAGCTTCTGTTTGGTTTTTCTCTTTCTTTTTAAGAAAAAAAATCTATATAATTATAGGTTTAAGTTTACATTTGTATGTATGAGCAAAGTACAGGCAAAGAAAGAAAAACATTGTCAAGAAGCTGGTTATCACCAAATATATAAAGATGGAATAGTCTAACAATGCCAGGTGAATAAATACTGTAACAAAACTGTAATTTAAATGAAGCTACCAAAATATTTCAAAAGAGAACACATTTTATGATTTTAAAGTTTATCTTCAAAATGAAATATGATCATAGCTATTAACAATATGCTATAAAATAAAATATGCTAAACATTGCTTCTGTTAGTAACCACTAGTTTCTCAGGAAACATTCTTTATAGAGCAACTCTGATTAATGTACAAGTGACAGCTTTTCTTTTTTGAGTACTAACCTTACAGTATACCATTGTTTTCAAGAGTGTTTATAAAAGCCGTAAAGATACGTTTTTGACATTACCTTGTCTATATCTATGAATTGTCAGTAAAGAATATGCCTTTTTCGCCTTCTCTCCATTCTCCATTTCCCAGTTAGACATTGTGTTTTCATCCCTATGTAGCTTGGCTACCTTAAACAGAAAAATGACCAACATATTCTTATGTGCAAAATCTGAAGACATTTCTTTCAGAGTAATACGACCTGTTAGACATCTGAAGATCAAGACAGGGATAAGGATTTATTAGGCCAAACCACACAGGACTTATATGTTATGGGCTGTAGGACAGAGCTTATTAAATTATTTCACTGATCACACAACTGAATGTAAAAGGGGAAACGTTTCACTGATTGTGGTCAAATATGATTGTTGCTGCAGTAGATTAAAGCCCCCAAAAGTCCCCTTAGTTAGGTCAGTGACCAAATGTCACTCTATATGATTCGTTCTTCATGGGCAATGTCTCCAAAGTGCTAACTGTATGAAAGTCTAGCTTGAACCAAGGAATGAATTTTAGTTGACTTTTACCTTTTGAATGGATAAGCACATTGAACATGAAAATATTATCTCCTCCTTATCAACAAGGCACTAATAGAATTCAGATTTAAAGATCAGAAATAGAAATATGGAAAGTGTTCCCAATGTTAGATCAAATACAGAATTATCCAAGAAATAAATACTGAGTTTACAAATCATCTAAACTTTGACTCTCCTACTTCCCATCTACCAAGGGAGGGAGCAAAGTAAGAAATGGAAGTTAAGCTCAAATTACTCAGGTAGTGTTTGTTAATCTCTCTGGTGACTATCTTATGTAGGGGAAAAACTGGAATACTAGGAAAAGATTTGGTGATTTTGTTTCTGTAGCTTTTGTTTCTGCAGTTCTAGCCCCTGAATTTTACTTTCCAAATAGCTAAGGACTGTAGTTTTCAAAAGAGTTACCCTTTCTAAATTCAGGTAATAACAATAAAAAGAAATAATTGTTAAATAAAAGTATATGTTGATGTTTACCCTATTATATAGTATTTACATTTTATATGTTATATGCACAAAAATTTATTGGTACCTATTTCTAAATGTTAAAATCTTGGTTCTATCTGGGTGATAGGATCATTTTTATCTTTACCTCTATGCTTTCATGCATTTTCTGCTGTTCTGCAACAAGCATGAAATGATTTTATGCTCAGGGAGAAGAAAAAAGCCCTCTCTCACCACTGCACCCACTTCCAGAAGAAGAATGAAGAGTAAGAGAAGAGAAATATGATGAAAGAGTCAGCTTCATGCTCTCTGTCTGCCATTTTTACTTCCTCTCATCTCTGCTTTCCTTAACAGAAGCCAAGAGTGTTTGGGGGGGCCTAGGTGTGAGGCCAGCTCCACCGCTGACCAGTGTACCTCCAATTATCTCCGAGCCTTGGTTCCCTCTTCTACAGAATGACAGTAATAATGGTACTAACAAGAAGTCAAGAAGAAACAGGATAATGCAGGTAAAGCTCTCAGCATGGGGCCTGGCTCGCTGCACTTTTTTTCACCAGCCTTACCTGATCATAGAAATCTTAAGGTTTATAAAATACTTTAAAGCAAGCTTGTCCAACCTGTAGCCCACAGGCTGCATACAGCCCAGGATAGCTTAGAATGCAGCCCAACACAAAATCCTACACTCTCTTAAAACCTTATGATACTTTTTTGCCTTCTTCTTTTTTTTTTTTTTTTTTTTAGCTCATCAGTTGCTGTTAGTGTATTTTACGGGTGGCCCAAGACAATTCTTCTTCCAGTGTGGCCTAAGGAAGCCAAAAGATTGGACACCCCTGCTAAAGCTTACAATGAGCTTTAACAAAGAGTAATTTAATTTTTAAACTGATAGTAAAAGGCAGAGCTAGAATTCAAACCTCACCTTCCCACATCCCAGCTCTGATAACCAAACACCACTTTTGAGTTGGATTTAAACAGTTGCATACTGGAGCTGCCTCCCAGAGGCTTACCTGCAATTTGCTAAATTTCAGAAACTTTGCATATCAGCTGTTAAACACAGACATTATTTTAAATTATTATATAATTATATAAATTAAAATATAAAGGTTACCATTAAATAAAAATATTTTGAAGAAATAAATACATGAAGCTCATCATGTCCTTATACTTTTTTCTCTTTTTTTGAGACAGAGTCTGGCTCTGTCACCCAGGCTAGAGTACAGTGGCGCAATCTTGGCTCACTGCAACCTCTGCCTCCTGTGTTCAAGCAATTCTCCTGCCTCAGCCTTCCAAGTAGCTGGGATTACAGGTGTCTGGTAAATTTTTGTATTTTTAGTAGAGACAGGGTTTTGCCATGTTGGTCAGGCTGGTCTCGAACTCCTGACCTCAGGTGATCCACTCACCTTGGCCTCCCAAAGTGCTGGGATTACAGGCATGTGCCAGCGCCCCCACCCCTTATACTTTTATTATCTTTACTCTTTAAGGTTATTTGCACCTATTATATTTGTAGAGTGGAAACACTATATAATACGTCATAGCGTGCTATATGTATCTCTTCCCAATTCACTTTCAGTAAATTCACATTGTAGCTTGAAATCAGTCAAACTGGCAAATGCCACAAATCAATACTCAGTATCATTTTTTTGACTTGAGAGTGATGGAGAATATGCAGATTAACTTAAAGTGTGCCATGTCTGTGGCTGTTATATTCTGAATAACACACACACATAGAGAACCTATTCTTCCAGTATTATAAACTATCATACAATATGTATGACAGAAAGATCCTTGTTCATCAGTTGCAAACATAGACTGGCTATGGATATAAGAGTTTGGCAAAAATCAACCAAAGCAGTGTGTGAGAATCTACTGGCTATCCAGAGTTTACAATCAAGAGTAGTGATTATTTTATTTATATTTATAAATTATATGTTACATGTCCTTTATATCAGTAAAATTAATAAACACACATGCAAACATGCATATTAGTGCATACATGTGCACATAAACACATATTTTTCCTTGAGAGCCAGTTGTTAAACATTTACCAGCATACCACTAAATTGACCATTATCTTAAACTAAGAGGAACCTAGAAGTTCTTACGCAGAGCCCTAGGCTCATCTTCAAATCACTAAGGTTGGGTTATAAATGGTTTTAGCTTCAGGTGAGGCTACCAAATTAGATTATTGTATTTAAATATACTATGTTGGCAATTCCTATCCTGCACAATGATCAAGTGGGCTCATAGCTTCAAGTTCCACCATCATTATAGAAAAATTTATTATATGGAAATGCAACTTAGGGAAAGTCAAGATAGCTTTCTACAATTCACAAAAACTATGGAGATATACAGAGAAGTAAGATATGGCCCCTTCCTGCCTCCAAGACAGTTGAGCAGGGAGAACAAACACATAAACCTATAATATAAAAGGCATAGCATTTATAGATATAACATGCTATGGGATGACAAGGGAGAGACCCCATGAGTTAACCAGGTCCTGGTTAATGGCACCAGTCTCACCTGCCTCAAAAGAAGCAAGGGCAAGGAGGCAGGTTCCAGGGAGAAAGATAAATCTATAAAGTATGGCATACTAGAAAGAAGGATTCTAGAATCAGCCAGCCTGTGCTCAAACCCAGACTCCTTCATTAACTGTGTGAACATGGCCAAGTTACTTGGCCTCTCTAAGCCTCTGCTTCTTAATCTAAAAAAGGAGAACAGTAACTCCTGACTCAGAGCACCGTAGTGAGGATCAATAAGACAACATCTGTGAAGCACTTAGCCCAGTGCCCCATAATTCAAAAGTGCTCACTCAATGAACATTACCTACTACTGTGATGGTTGTTGATAGCCTTAAGAGTTGACATGGCTGATTTCAGGGACCAGGAGGGTGTAGGAACTGGACAGAGGGATTCCAGGCAGAAGGAAGAAAATAATCCAAAAATAAAAAAACAACAACAACAACAAAAAAAAAAAAAACAGAGAGAATATATAAGGGCCCACTTAGTAGTCCTGAGGTAGTAGAATATTCCTGGAGGTCTAGGTCAGGCACAGTTATAGCAAATAAAGACAGAGGCTAGACCAAGGCTCTTCCAGAATGGTTCAAATATACACCCATTCCTCATGCTCTTCTGAGAAAAACAAAACAAAATCAGGTTTTTAAGATGATACCCTTTTTCTTCTGACAGGTACTGTAAATTGTGTCTCTGATATATTGTGAAGAGCCTACAAGGGAATGATAAATCAGGCAATATTATATATATTCATCAGTACCTTAATTGTTGTTAAATACTAACACCACCTAAAATTGATCCGCACCAAGATTTACCGCTCTGACAAAAATCCACCCGGAAAAAAGCATATGATAATTAAGAAGAACGACCACGGGTTTGCAGCAATGTAAGGCGTATGAACAAGATTTAAACTCTTCCCCGAGGGAATAACTGGATGATGTTTATTCTGTAGATGAACAATGTGATTATAACAATGGAAAAGATTGATGAGATTTTTTTACTGTGGGAATCTGATTTAGCTGGCTAGCTCAGATAATAGAAGGATACAGAACTAAGCCATCCAGTACCACTTAAAAATTCTTTGTGAGGGACACATCCTCAGCGACCTGAAAAAAATGGATCACAAGTCAGGTAGGCACATTAAGCAACTACAAACTGTCTTCCAAAAAAACAGCACTTAACAAAAAACTTTCTAAATGCGCCACAACTGAGTTCAGCCAAATTAGAGAGAAAAGGTAGGAAGCGAATTACATTCCTATCAGAGGTAAAGGATTTTTTTTTTCTTTTGGTGGTCTTTTGGGCCTACCAACTGTGATCTGAATCTAACAGGTTATTGTTAGTAATCCCTCTTGTCCAGGAAAAGAGGAATCGCCTGGTCTATTTTAATAAACACACAAACTAAAAGCAAGGCAATATTAGTCTTCCAGAGCCTTGCTATGAAAAGTGTAAAGAGCTATCACCTGGGAGCTTGTTAGACCCTCAGGCTCTTGGGCTCCACCCTAGACCTGTATCAGAATAGACATTTTTGTTTGTTTGTTTGTTTTTGAGACAGGGTCTCGCTCTGTGGCCCAGGCTGGGGTGCAGTGGTACGATCTCAGCTCACTGCAACCTCTGTGTCCCAGACTCAGGTGATCCTCCCACCTCAGCCACCCGATTAGCTGGGACTACAGGCATGTACCACCACGCCTGGCTAATTTTTCTATTTTTAGTAGAGACAGGGTTTCTTCATCTTGCCTAGGCTGGTCTTGACTCCTGGGCTCAAACGATCCACCCACCTCAGCCTCCCAAATTGCTGGGATCACAGGTGTGAGTCACCGTGCCTGGCCAGAATCTGCATTTTTAACAAGAACCCCAGGTAATTCCTTTAAAGTATGAGAAGCAACGCTCTAAAGAGACATTCATTCATTCATTCAATAAGTTTTCAAGATCTACAGTGTCATTTATGGCATATAGCCACTAGCCACATGTGACTATTTACATTTCTGTTAGATAAAATTAAAATTCAAGGGTTTATTTGCACTAACCACATTTAAGTTCTCAATTAGCACATGTGGCTAATGTCTACCATATACATTTTAATCATCACAGAAACTTCTGTTGGACATATCACTGAACAAAGAGGACAAAGATCCTTGTATTCACAAAGTTTAGATTCTAGTGGTGGGAAAGCAGATACAATAAACATAAGTCACTCAGTTAAATTGTATATTGGACAGTTCAAGGCTAAGGACAAAAAGAATAAAGCAGGCTTAGAGGGATCAGGAGGATGAAGAGACAAGAATTTTAAATATGGCAGGTCTGGTACTTTCATTGAAAAGGTTACATTAAAGGAGAGGCAGGCTGTGAGCTGCCGGGGTGAAAGTTTCAAAGGGGAAAGCCTGTGCAAAAGCCCTAGAGCAGGTCTGTTTGCATAACAGCAAGGGTCCCATGTGGCTGGAGGAGAGTAAGGGGAGAAGGCAAGTAAAATGGTAAGAGAACAGAAGTGTGGATCCTGGGTATGGAAAGGGCCTCCTTATCCATTGTAAAAGATTTGAGCACTTACATGGAATGAAATAAGGGGCCCTTGTAGTGTTTTGAGCAGAGAAGTGACATGCTTCAACCCGATTTCAAAAGCTATTCTTGTTCAGCAAAAAAGGACTATAAGCAAAAGTTATTTTTTTTTTTAATTCAAGGTCATATTCAGATGTAGAAGGATACTATCTGCAGTGGCAAAACGACTTTGTTTATAAGTTTTGGTAACCATGAGAAGCTTGTTAATGATACACAAACAAGTTATTAAAATTTGTCACTGTAAAATTCAGATACTTTTTCAAAGTCCTCTATGAATATGCAGAGTCACAAGGTCTTACAGGTTACCACCCAGAATCTGGAGCCATCTTTGTTATAAAACTTTTTAGCAAATCCTGAGGAATGCAAAATCAGAGTTGCCCAATTGCCCAAAAGGTGGAACTCTGCCTGAGTGTCTCAACCTCAAAATTTGCTGATTCTTTGTTACTAGTATACATATATAGAGATGAAAATCTGTTAAATAGTTTCAATTTTTTCTTTTTTACCCTACCTCATGTAAATTGAATTCATCTACTCTAACATCCCAGTTAAATGCCAAAGCTTTGGGAATCAAGGTATGGATTTTTATTTATTTTTCAAAGTTCAGTTCCCAGAAACAATGACACATTTTACCCACAAGTGAGAATGTTGTTATCTTGTAGGTAATCCAGCTACTGTTCTATGAACTATAGGTCACTGTAACCAGTCTACAAAATGCCATCATCAGCCTCAAGGCCTGTGTTCACTAAGACAGGCACATGAAAGTTATACTGAACAGGTAACCTAAAATGACTGAGCGCCATCACCTGAGATTTATTCCCTGAGGACCACCACCAACCATGATCCAGGGAAGAACTCTGGCAGGAAAATAAAGTGAGGTCACCTTCTGTAAGCTAAATCAAATGAACAATAAATCAAGGCATGTTGGGTCATTGGAAACTAACTGCTCAGATGCTCATGGCAGGTGAGTGAATCAAGTGGCAACATTTTAAAGCATCTGGGCATAGCATTTTTGAGCTACAGAACATAAGAGGAGATTTTAGCAACCAAATTATTTCCAACATGAGTGATTGGAGTCCAGAACTGGAGCTGCTTTGATAGTCCATTCATGTATTCCTTCATTCATTCAACAAATATGTATTGAGGACCTCCTATAGGTAAATAATATTCTGTCTGCTGAAAATACAGAAATTTATATACAGTAAACTTGTCCATATGAAACTTAAAGTTTCAGTTTTAACCTCCTCATGGTTCCTCCTTGGAGCCAGGAACTTTCCAGAGCTAGGAGACCTCAAGAGGTCTTTTATGGATGGGAAGGATTCAGAGACTGTTTTAGAGTGATAAGGAACACAAGGTGTACTACCAGAAGGTGAATCTTCACAGGGTAAGGGGTGTATGTAAGCAGTAAGTTTTATATTCTCTATCCTGAAGCCAGAGCACCTAAGAGCTTCTTTCATTTCCCTTATCCACCCACAGAAGTCACCCCCAAGAATTGAAGTACTCTTCATCCCACCTCATTTCTGGCACAGCAAAACCAGAAGGAGCAGGGAAAACACATTCCCAGAGGCTGGACATATTAAGACACTGGAAGTAAGCAAAGGGGCTCATACACCTAAACAATCAGCCTTGGGGAAGAGAAGATCCTCTCTGATGCAAACAGAGCCAAAAAGAACAGCCTAGAACAGAGACTGGGAAACTACCGCCTACAAACCAAAGATAGTATATTAGCCAGGCTTCTCTAGAGAAGCAGAATCAATGGGATAAATGTAGATATACAAAAGAGATTTATTGTGAGGGACTGGCCCGTGCCATTATGGAGGCTGAGAAGACCCACTATCTGCCATTTGCAAGCTGGAGGCCCAGGAAAGCAGGAGGTATAGTTCCAGTCCAAACCCAGAAGACTGTGAACCAGGAGAGTCAATAGTTTAAGTCCCAGTTCAGAGTCGGACCAAAGGCCCAAGATCCAGGAGCTCTGATATCTGAGGACAGAAGAAGATGGATATACCTGCTCAAACAGAGAAGTGAATTTGCCATTTCTGCACCATTTTGTTCTATTCATGTCCTCAAGAGATTGGGTGATGCTCATCCACCTTGATGAGGGTGACTTTTACTCAGTCTGCTGATTCACATGCTAATCTCTTCCAGAAACACCCTCGCAGACACACCCAGGAATAATGAGCATATCTCTCAGCCCAGTCAAGCTGACACAAAATTAACCATCACATGTGTCCTGCCACCTATTTTTGTTAACAAAGCTTTACTGGAACACAGTTATTTTTTTACATACTGTTTATGGCTGCTTTTGATATAAATTCTACTGTCCAATATAGAAGCCACTAGCCACATTAAAATGTGCCTTGTCCAAATTCAGACATGCTGTAAGTGTAAAATACACACCAGACCTCAAAGATTTAGTAGGAAAAAACTGTAAAATACCGCATCAATAATTTTTTATATTGATTACAGGGTGAAAACTAATATTTTTAATATTTTTGGATAAATGAAATATATTATTAGAATTAATCTCATCTGTTTCTTTTTACTCCTTGTAATGTGGCTACCAGAAAATGTAAAATTACAAATGGGGCTTACATTTGTGGTTCACAGTATATTTCTATTGGACAGCCTGGCACAGAAGGAAAGACTCCAGTGTGTATACAGACCCTGGAGACAAGTTGAATTGAAAAACTCTGTTCTTACTCTACCTTTGACTTTATCTCTGTTTTTAATGCTCTGACCCCAGGTCTTTCTTTTAATAATTATCCCAAATTAACAAATACACAAATCTGAAATTCTTGCAGGTCACTATTGCTGAAAATTCAACAGAAGAAAATATGTGTGTATCAGAATTTCACACAAAGATGGGTCAGTGGCTGGGCTGCATAGTGGATATTTGCTGCCTACCAATATTCTTCTATTATAGCAGGACTCTAAGCAAACTCCACAAGGGAGACACTCTGAAGTTTCATGATGTACACAGATGTTCAACAAAGGTACTAAGTCCATTTAATGAAAAAATAATAATCTCTTCAGCAAATCGTGCTGGAACAACTGAATAACCATACATGCCAACAATAAAGCTGAACCCCTCCCTCACATCATATATAAAAATTAACTCAAAATGGAGCAATGACCTAAATATAAGTGCTAAACTGTAAACCTCTTTGAAGGATGCATGGGGTAAAATCATTACCCTCACATTTGGCAATGAATTCTTATATATGACAACAAAAGCACAAGTAACAAAAGAAAAAATAGATAAGTTGTACCTCATCAAAATTAGAAACCTTTATACCTCAAAGACATTATCAAAAAAATGAAAAGACAATCTACAGAATGAGAGAACATATTTGCAAATCATACATTTGATAAGGGTCTAGTATCCAGAATATACAGTATAAGAAATTCTTACAATTCAACAACAACAAAAACAAAAACACAACAACAACAAAACATGTAATGAGTAGAGGACTCTAGCAGACATTTCTCCAGAAAAAAATATGCAAATAGCCAACAAGCACCTGAAAAGATGCTCATCATTTGTCATTAGAGAAATGCAAATGAAAACCACAAGGACATGCTGCTTCACACCTAATAGGATGGCTATCATTCTCTTTAATGGAAAATAACAAATGTTGGTAAAGATATGGAGAAACTGGAACTCTCCAACAATGCTGGTGGGAGTATACAGTGGCTTAGCCACTGTGGAAGACAGTTTGGCAGTTTCTCAAAAATTTAGATATGGAATTACCATGTACCCCAGAACTTTCACTCATAGGTATATATCCATACGGATTGAAAACAGGTTGTAAAACAGGTACATGTGCATACATGTTCATAGCAGCACTATTCACAATAGCCAAAAGATGCAAACAAACCACTTGTCCATCAACATCCATCAACGAATCAAAAGATAAGCAAATTATAATATACCCATACAATGCAATATTATTCAGCCCTAAGAAACAAATAAACTTCTGATACATCCTATAACCTGGGTGAACCTTGAAAACATGCCAAGTGAAAGAAACAAGATGTAGAAGCTTATACATTGTATCACTTCATTTACATAAAATATCCAGAATAGGTAAATCCACATAGACAGAATACAGATAGGTGGCTGACAAGGTTTGGGGAACTGAAGAGAAACTGCATTGAAATGAGGAGTTTTATTTTAGAGGGATGGAAATGTTTTGGAACTGGATAGAGGTGGTGGTTGCACAGCATTGTCAGTGAGTTAAATGCCACTGGATTGCTCACTTTAAAATGGATTTTATGTTATATGACTCTTAATAAATTATTAAATCATATATTTTTTGCACTTCACACATCACAATTCTGATCTTTTAAATTTAAAATACATTTTACATTACTTAACTATTTCTAGTCCTCACCTCTCCTCCAAAAAAATTATACTACAATTGACACTAGACTTTGTTAAACTACCCAAAATTTACTTTGCATATATCCCTGTTCTGCACAAGTTAGTCAGAATTAGTTTCTGTTGCTTGCAATCACATAACTTTAATTGATATGGTACCTTAGTATGTCAGTCAGGAAACCTGAGGTCTAATTCTACGTTTGCATGTAATTAGCTGGTAATCTCATGAGAAATTATTTAAATTAGCTTGGCTTCAGCTTCCTCATATGTAAATTGAAAGCATTAGACTAAATTATTCCTGAGGGTTTAAAATTCCATAAATG
This sequence comes from Trachypithecus francoisi, assembly GCF_009764315.1. Lineage (NCBI taxonomy): Eukaryota > Metazoa > Chordata > Mammalia > Primates > Cercopithecidae > Trachypithecus > Trachypithecus francoisi. Next base: position 29,327,957 of record NW_022681453.1, read on the forward strand.
ACATAAAATAACATCTCCTTTTCAAATATTATCCAAGAAGAAGTTAACTGTCAGATAGTGATGGTTTATTTTTTCCAGTAAAAAGTAAATTTGGAAGGTAGGCCCTGCTTTTACTCTAGCTAGTCCCTCCACCTCAGTCTTCTGGCTCCTCAATGATGTTTAGCATGCGTATTGCATACTTCAATAGATAAAATCCCTCAAAGGTGTTCAGTTTCATTTCACTGATGTGAAAGGGCAAATCAAATGAAATGGTTAGAGACAATGCTTAAAATTTAAAGCTGTATCTAAGTTTCCCAATTCGATTAGGCCATTCTTACATTGCTATAAAAAACTACCTGAGACTGGGTAATTTATAAAGACGTTTAATTGGCTTACAGTTCTGGAGGCTGTACAAGCATGGCACTGGCATCCAGTCAGCTTCTGGGGAGGCCTCAGGGAGCTTTGACTCATGGCAGAAGGCGAGATAGGAGCAGGCACTTCACATGGGAAAAGCAGGGGCACAACAGAGTGTGGGAGGTGCTGCACACCTTTGAACAACCGCATCTCCAAAACTCACTCACTATTGTGGAGATAGCACCAAGGGACTGACGCTAAGCTATTCATGAGGAATCAGCCTCCCACAATCCAATCACCCCCACCAGGCCTCACTTCTGACACTGGGGATTATAATTCAACATGAGATTTGAGGAGATGTAATGCCTAGACCCGCGATGACCCGAAAGCAACCACCAGAGTCCAGAAACAAAGCCAAGTGGCAGGGATCGCTTTATTTCGAGTTCGAACTCGGTTCCCTCCAGCTAGGTATCCGATCCTAGGGAGAGACCCCGAGCTCAGTGTTCAGCTGTCTTTTATAGTCAGATACAAACAAGTTACAGCAAGTTACAGAGTCACTGGGGATTTTTACAGTTGTAGGTTTACAATTGGCTGACATTTAAAGTTAAACATTAGTCAGTTGTTCATTGGTTCCCGCCCTTTGACCAAACCACAAACGGCCGCTTGCCCTGCTAGGGACTTTCCAGATAACCTTGTTGTTTTAGCACTAAGGGGAGTTTCCTAACTTTTCTGACCTCTGATATTCAGTATTTTTCCACTCCTCATTCCCCCCTCTCTCTAGTACCTTGAGAGCCAATCTTGGGTCTTATATGTCTGACTCGGAAGTCTCGGTGAGTACAGGTTGGTACTGGGCTCTCAGGACCGTAAGCTGGACAGTGTTGAGTCTTTCTTTTACAAAGTTTGTTAATCTGTTTATTATACAAGGTCCTATAGTGAGTAAGAGAAGTATACTTATGAATGGTCCTATGAGGGGCACTAGAAGGGAGTACATGGAGGAATTCCACCAGCTGTTGGCAGCAGAGGTGAATTGTTGTTTCTGCAATTCTAGGCTGAGTTTATGTAGTTGTTGAACTCACGTTTCTACGAGTCCAGATTCATTTATGTAGAAACAACAATCATCTCTGAGGAAAAGACAGGTCCCTCCTTTTTCGGCCGTTAACAGGTCTAGTGTATGGCGGTTTTGTAAAGTAACTTGGGCAAGGGAAGTCAATTGTCTCTGTAAAGAGGCAAGGGATTCGGCAGAAGCTTCCATAGCTATGGAGAATTGATGAGAGAGTTTTGCAGTGCTGATAAGGGAGTGACCTAAAGCTCCCTTGGCTAGTCCTGCAGCAACTAAGGACGTGGTGAGTGAGACTCCGGCTACTAGGGGGAGGAATATAGCTCATTTTGGTCTAGGGAAAGGGGCGGAGTCCCACCTGGAAAATTCTGCAGGGGTGCGCAAGGTTAGTGGGGGACTAGCGTGACAGGGAGACACAGTAGGGTTATAGTGGCCTGAGTGGAAAGGTTCTTTTTTTTTTTTTTTTTTTTGAGGTGGAGTCTTGCTCTGTCGCCCGGACTGGAGTGCAGTGGCCAGATCTCAGCTCACTGCAAGCTCCACCTCCCGGGTTTTTATGCCATTCTCCTGCCTCAGCCTCCCGAGTAGCTGGGACTACAGGCGCCCGCCACCTCGCCTGGCTAGTTTTTGTATTTTTAGTAGAGACGGGGTTTCACCGTGTTAGCCAGGATGGTCTCGATCTCCTGACCTCGTGATCCGCCCGTCTCGGCCTCCCAAAGTGCTGGGATTACAGGCTTGAGCCACCGCGCCGGGCCGAAAGGTTCTTATATAGGGTCCTATTGCACCAGAAGAAAGAACCGGGAGGGGCAAAGAGGGTTGAGTTGGGAGTGGAAGTTGTATTACAGAGAGTAGTGCCGGCATTTGAATAACAAAAGGAAACTTGTGTCTGTCCAGGGTTTAGGAACAAGGGGACGTCAGGGATCGGGGGTGGTATGTGGCTATTGTTAGGGTTTAGGCTGAGAGAAGCATTAGACGGCCTGGAAGTGGAACTGCGGTAAACGGCGGTTGCCCTAGAGCCACGCAGAAGAAGCATGCAGAGAGATTGCCTAGGCCAGTGGCGTTTGCGATTTCTAACCCTTCTCTTAATAGGGATAACCAGGAAAAGGGGCGGGTAGGAGTTAAAGTTGAAAGCTGGACATTTAATTCCCTTTCCTGGTTCTGTATAGCCGCGTGTAGGGTGGTCTGGATCTGAACAAGGGAACGCCAGAGAAAGAGACAGCTACTAGGCCAGGTAGTTCCTGAAGTCAAGTACATAGCCCCTTTTTGCTGGGAAGTCCAGCGGGGGTCCCAGGGGTCCCAGATAACCCAGGTGTAGCCTGATGTGGTTTTAAAGAAATTGTGTGACTGCCATGTTTGACTGGATAGGGACTCAGAAGTTTTTAAGATTTTAACGGTGTGGATTTTGCAGGACCTATATGGACAGCCGACACTTTGTTCTACCCATGAGTTATTACAATAAGAGAGTGTTTGGTCAAAGAGGAAACAAATTGCGGGTGCTGCTTTTCCTGGCTGGTGTTTAAAATCAGTGAAATTTAGATGGATGGGAGTGTTACAACCCCCAGGGGGACAGTCAGCAGTGCCTAATACAAAGCCTTTTGTTCTGTCTGAGCATAATTGGTCCAGTTCTCAGTCAGGAAGAAACGCCAAGCGAAAGGGGATGTTGCCGGGTTCGCCTGGGTCTCCCCACAAGGGATCCATGAGAGTAGAAGAGTTATAAAGGAGGTAGGTGTCATAGTTACAGTTTAGGTTGCTGACGGCGTATAACAAGTTTTAGAGGGTTTTCTTTGGTCGGGTCAACTGTCCAGGTTGCTGCCTCTCCCATCGAGGATGTAACAAGGTCCGAGAGCAGGTCTATAGGCTTGGCGTGGGTGTGATGAATCCAGGCAGCGATGCCTTCCACTTTGAGGGCCGTAGGCGTAGTCAGGATCACCTGGAATGGTCCTTTCCACCGGGGTTCTAGGGTTTCTTGTCGGTGGCGCTTGACGAGGACCCAGTCTCCCGGTTTGTACTGATGTGGAATGGGTGGAGGCCCAGCTTCATATAGTTCTTTTAGCTTGGGCCAGACTTCCTCATGAACTCTCTGTAGGGCTTGTAAGGAGAACAAAAGTTCAAGACCATTATCTGTGTCAGCTTTGAGGAGATTGTCTTTAAGGTTAGGGAGGATAGGGGGTGGTTTGCCATACATTATTTCATAAGGGGTAAGTCCTAGTTTATAAGGAGAGTTACGTGCCCAGAACAGAGTGTAGGGGAGGAGGACTACCTAGTGAGCGCCAGTCTCCATGGTCAATTTAGTTAGGGTCTCTTTTAATGTTCTATTCATTCTTTCTACCTGACCTGAGCTTTGGGGTCGATAAGCACAATGTAGTTTCCAGTTAGCCCTAAGGATGGAAGCCAGTCCCTGACTTACCTTTGCGGTGAAGGCCGGCCTATTATCCGACCCTATCATGACTGGAAAGCCGTACCTGGGCAGGATTTCTTCTAGGATCTTTTTGGCCACAATCTGTGCAGTTTCTTTTTTTGTCGGAAAAGCTTCTGCCCATCCTGAGAATGTATCTATAAAAACTAGTAAATATTTGTATCCATATTTTCCTGGCTTTGTTTCAGTAAAGTCAATTTCCCAATATCCCAGGTCTATCTCCCCTCTGTCTTTTCCCCGTGCTCTGGGTTCCGTGACTGGCGTTATTGAGTTGACATACTACACAGTTTTTAACCGTGGCGTCTACTTTTTCAGGGGCGTTTTTAATTTTTAGTCCAGCGTGTTGAATCAAATCTAACATCCGCCGCGGGCCTAGATGAGTGCTTCGGTGGATTTGTGCTAGTACTCGCTGCCCCAACCTGTCCGGGAGAATGGTATTGTTGTTAGAATCTTTCCACCACTAATTACTGACCTGTGTTCCGGGGAGTTTACTTATCCACTGGAGGTCTTCTTCTGAGTATTCTGGGTGAAAGGGCAATTCTCTGGGCCTGGGATCAGGCAGCTGGAGGGCCAGCAGCTGAGGAGTGGTTTTAGCCACGTCTTTTGCAGTCTGGTCAGCCAGGTTGTTTCCTCGAGTGACTGGGTTAGTGGCTTTTTGATGTCCCGGACAGTGGACGATAGCCAGCTTTTTGGGTTCCTAAAGGACAGCCAGAAGATTTAAGATTTCTTCTTTATTTTTAATGTCTTTTCCTTCAGCTGTGAGAAGCCCCCTCTCTCTGTATATAGCCCTATATATGTGGGCAGTGGCAAATGCATACCAGCTGTCAGTATATACTGTCAGTTTACGGTCTTTGCCTAGTTTTAGGGCTTGTGCCAAGGCTATTAACTCAGCCTTTTGAGCCGATGTTCCTGGAGGTAAAGGCTCAGCCCAAACTATCTCAGTCTCTGAGGTTACCGCCGCCCCCGCATACCTCTGGCCTTGGTGAACGAAGCTGCTTCCATCAGTGAACCAGGTGAGGTCTGCATCTGGTAGTGGTCGGTCCTGGAGGTCTTCTCTGACTCCATGTACCTGGGCTAGTATTTCAGCATAGTTGTGGAGTGGCTTACTTAAGTCTGGGTCTGGCAGCAATGATGCTGGGTTTAGGATTGTCGGGGGCTTAAATGTTATTCTGAGGGGGTTTAGTAACAGCCCTTGATAATGGGTAAGCCGAGCATTGCTGAGCCATCGGTCAGGGGGTTGTCGGAGGATGCCTTCGACAGCATGAGGGGTGGTGACTTGTAATTCTTGGCCTATGGCCAGTTTGTTAGCGTCTTTGACCATCAGGGCCATTGCAGCAATCATCTGGAGGCAAGGAGGCCATCCTGCAGCTACTGGGTCCAGTCTCTTTGAGAGGTATGCAACCGGTCTGCGCTAGGGACCTAAATTTTGAGTTAATACTGCTTTTGCTATGCCCCGGCTTTCATCCACGTATAAGTGGAAAGGCTTAGAGACATCTGGAAGACCTAGCGCAGGGGCCGAGAGCAGAGCAGTTTTGATTTGCTGGAAAGCTTGCTCAGCCTCTTCAGTCCAATTGAAGGGCTGCTGCTCTTTGGTAGCCTGATAGAGGGGTTTTGCCAGTTCAGCGAAGCCAGGTCTCCAGAGTCTGCAGAACCCTGCAGATCCCAGGAACTCTCTTACCTGTCGTGTTGACTGTGGTCTGGGGATCTGTAGGACAGTTTCTTTTCGAGCATTTGTTAGCCAGCGCTGTCCCCCTCTAAGTAGATACCCCAAGTAGGTTACCTCTGGCCTGCAGATCTGGGCCTTTTTAGCTGAGGCTCGATAACCCAGGTTTCCTAAGGTTTTCAGGAGGTCTTTGGTTCCTTGGATGCAGGCCTCTGGGGACATTGCCACTATTAAGAGATCATCAACATACTGCAAGAGAGTTATACTGGGGTGTTGGCGTCGGTACTCACCCAAGTCTTCGTGGAGGGCTTCATCAAACAGAGTTGGGGAGTTTTTGAATCCTTGTGGCAGTCTGGTCCACGTCAGTTGGCCACTTATGCCTCTCTCAGAGTCTGTCCACTCAAAGGCAAAAATTTCCTGGCTTTTAGGGGCTAAAGGTAGGCTTAAAAAAGCATCTTTTAGGTCTAGAACAGTATACCATTGACTTTCAGGATTCAAGGTACTCAGGAGGGTGTATAGATTTGGCACCGTCGGGTGTATGTCCATTACCCTTTTATTGACTTCTCTTAAGTCTTGTACCGGCCTATATTCTTTACTGTTGGGTTTTTGTATTTGTAGCAGCGGAGTGTTCCATGGTGAGTGGCAGGGTTGTAGGACTCCATGATCTAGGAGTCGGCGGATGTGTGGTATAATTCCCTCTTTGGCTTCCAGGGCCATTGGGTATTGGCGCACGTGAACAGGGTCCATCCCGGGCTTAAGCTCAACAAAAACGGTGGGACGGTGCTTTGCTAGCCCTAGCCCTCCGGTTTCTGCCCAAGCCTCCGGGAAGTTCTGGAGCCAGGAGTCTATATTTTGGTTAGGAGGCGTTATCTCCTGGTGAAGCCAGTACTCATCCTCTAGAGTTATGGTAAGAACAGATAGTGGCCTATTTTGGGAGTCAGTCACTTTGGGCCCTTCTGGTTGAAAATGGATTTGTGCCCCCATTTTTGTCAACAGATCTCTCCCAACAGGGGACAAGGGCTGTCAGGGATGACCAGGAAGCTATGGGACACTTTCCCGGTTCCTAAGTTTACTGCTTTCTGGGTTGTCCATGGATATTTCTTGGTTCCTGTGGCCCCTTGAACCCAGGAGGAGTTGGAAGATAACTTTCCATAGGGCTTGACTAAGACCGAATGTTGTGACCCAGTATCGACCAGGAACTGGACCGGGGACCCCTCCACTTGTAAAGTTACCCTAGGTTCGGGGAGGGGATCCGAATCCTGTCTCCCCTAGTCTGTATCTTGGGTAACTAGTATCGGCATAGATTTGGGCTGCCATTGTCCTTGGCCTGGCTGGCGCTGTTTCTTTTTGGGGCAGTCTTTTATCCAGTGACCAATTTCTTTACAGTATGCACATTGGTCTTTACTCAGATTGTGCCTAGGGGCACGCGTGGATTGGGTGCTTCCTGGCGGTGGTTGTTCTTTTTGGATGACCGCCACCAGGACTTTGGTCATTTTCTCAGTGGCCCTAATTTGTCTTTCCTCTGGAGCATCTCTGTTGTTGTAAACTCTCTGTGCTATGCGAAGGAGGTCCTAGACCTGTTTTCCCTCCAAATCTTCTAACTTTTGTAGCTTTTTTTAAACATCTGGGGCCGCCTGGTTGACAAAGGACATAACGACTGCTGCCTGATTTTCAGGTGCCTCTGGATCTATAGGTGTATACTGTCTAAAGGCTTCCATTAGTCTTTCTAGATAAACAGCAGGGCTTTCTGTCTTTCCCTGTAAAACAGAATATACCTTAGCCAAATTAGTGGGCTTGCGAGCTGCAGCCTGGAGACCCTCCATTAGAGTCTGGCGATAAACGAGTAGCTTTCCCCTACCTTCTGCTGTATTGTAGTCCCACGTTGGCCTGGTCAAGGGAAATGCTGCATTAATGAGGTCGGGGTTTGTAGTCGGTTGACCGTCATCTCCAGGAACCAACTTTCTAGCCTCTACCTGGATTCTCTCCCGTTCCTCTGTTGTGAACAGAATGCGGAGGAGCTGTTGGCAGTCATCCCAGGTGGGCTGATGAGTGAACATGACACTATCTAGAAGGGCTGTTAGGTCCTTGGGGTTATCAGAGAACCAGGCATTCTGAGTCTTCCAGTTGTACAGGTCACTGGTAGAGAATGGCCAATACTGGAGTCTAGGGTTACCTGTGTCATCGGGGGGTCCTATTTCCCTTAAGGGGAGCGCTATAGTGGAATCGGGAACTCGCGGAGTTGCCCCACGCTGGACATGCCCGTGCGTTCGCCCTGCCGGCCCTCCCGAGCCATGTTCACTTTCAGTTTCTCCTGGCGCCGCGGCCGCTTCTCGGCCCTCATGGCTTCCTGGGAGTGCGGCCGGTTTGGCTTGGGCATGGGGTCCGGGAGGGGATGGATAAGGCGGGGGTTCCAAGGATGCGAGGTCCTGGCTGTCAGGCAACACAGGGGGCAAGGGGGCAGTTGGAGTTTTTGGTCTTTTGGTGGTCCCAGTTGGTTGCGTGACTAGGGTTTTACAGGGTTCAGAGGTCAGCAGAAAGGGAGCTAGCCACGGGGGCGGATTTTCCACCAGATCTTGCCAGACTAAAATGCAGGGGATCTGATCTGGGTGTCCCGAATGACCTGGCAGGAAAACCCTTGATTTTACCTGGAGGATAATGGGGAGGCAAAAAGTTCCCTCGGCTGGCCAGCCTACGCTGAAGGTGGGCCACTCAGAGCAGCAGAGGGTTATTAATTTTCCCTTTTTAAGTTCTATACTGAGATCATGTCCCCTTGCTCTCACATCTTTAAAATTATTGACAAGGAGAGAAAGTGGTGTGGTCTGGGAGTTGCCCATTCCGAGGAAGTCCTGTTGATAGAAGATGGGTGGTAAGGGATATTAGTGCCTGGTACAGGATTGGCTCCGAAGCTCCTGTAAATCAAGGCAAATTAGTAAGGGGCAAGCAACAGATAACTTCCAACAACCAAGATATATTGATCGCTAGCGCGTCTCAGGCTTAGGAACCGACCAGAAGCAGATGGGCCACAGAATACAGAGCCCCAGATGAGTACCGGAGGACGTCTCCCACCGGCCTCCACTGACTGTCCTATAGCGCATCCACCAGGACTAGATCAGTCTCATATACAGACCCCGTGGGATTATTCAGAGGCAGACAGACAACATATAAACAGAGCTGGCTTACTCACTTTTGCGATGACCCGTTGGCCTGGGGTCTGGTGGGCTTGGGGCAATCCCGGACGAGCCCCCAAGATATAATGCCTAGACCCGTGATGACCCGAAAGCAACCACCAGAGTCCAGAGACAAAGCCAAGCGGCAGGGATCGCTTTATTTCGAGTTCAAACTCGGTTCCCTCCAGCTAGATATCCGATCCTAGGGAGAGACCCCGAGCTCAGTGTTCAGCCGTCTTTTATAGTCAGACACAAACAAGTTACAGCAAGTTACAGAGTCACTGGGGATTTTCACAGTTGTAGGTTTACAATTGGCTGACATTTAAAGTTAAACATTAGTCAGTTGTTCATTGGTTCCCGCCCTTTGACCAAACCACAAACGGCCGCTTGCCCTGCTAGGGACTTTCCAGATAACCTTGTTGTTTTAGCACTAAGGGGAGTTTCCTGACTTTTCTGACCTCTGATATTCAGTATTTTTCCACTCCTCAGAGACAAAACATCCAAACTATATCACTAACCAAGTGTTCAGATTGTAGTACAGAAACTATCCAAGGGCACTTCAAAAGTTCCTCTTATCATTCAAGGGGTTGAACAATAATTTGACACAAAAAGCTTGGCATTCTGCTTTTACTACACTAGGCTGGTATTGTAATGGCCTTTCCTTTTGAAAAACAATAATGGTTTCTATCTGTTGTCTTGTAAAGATTAGTTTTATATTATTAAGAATAATCAAGAAAAGATTAAAAAATGTTTTAAGCATTTCATCCAGAAGCTACAAAGCATTATATGTTGGGGAAGTTTGAGGAGTTTATTAGGTCAATCTAGGCTCTAATATACTCAGATTATTGATTTAAACCTGTAAGCACAATAAATCACACTGGTCATGGAGGTGGCACCAGCTGAAAGTGAGAACACAGATCAATTACCCAAGAGTTCTGGGCTTTCTCACTGACTTGCCATTAAAAAACTGCCTTCTTGGTTTCACCTCAAAGATCAGTCTGCTTTTTTAATGCAAATTTTGACTACTTAGAAAAGCGGTACAAGATTGTAGTGCTTATGCTCGGCTCTGGTGTCAGAGTGCTTGGGTTCTAGCCTAAAATCCATCCAGGGAGTGTCGCTTAACCTTATTATCTCTCTGTTTCCTCAACTGTAAAGCAAGAAAAGTAATAGTGTTTCCCAAAGCCTGGCACATACACCACTGGGAGTATACAGGATGATATTAGATGGTATATGAGTGGTTTTCTTTTTCTGTTAACAATTATGTGTTTAATTCCCAGCATATTAAGATATATAATTAGCACATCAAATGCTATGGTTTGAATGTGTCACCCAAAGTCCATGTGTTGGAAACTTAATTCCCAATGCAACAGAGGTGGGTCCTTTAAGGGGCGATTAGGTCACGAGGGCTCTGGCCTCATGAATTAATTAATTATGTTGTCAGAGAAGTGGGTTGGTTATCACAAGAATGGATTCCTTATAAAACGGATGAGTTAGGTCTTCTTCCCTCTCTCATGCATGCATGTCTTTTACCCTTCTGCCATTGGATGACTCATCAAGTAGGCCTTTGCCAAATGCAGACCCTTGATCTTAGATGTCCCAGCCTCTAGGACCATGAGACAAATACATTTCTATTCGTTATAAGTTACCCAGTCTCTGGTATTCTATTATAGCAGCACAAAAGGGACTAAAACACCACACTAACTAAAATTATTGCACAGGACAAATCTAAGTCAAGGAAAAGAAAAAGTGAGTTCCAAATAGTCCTAGTTAGTCAGGGAAAGTTCTTTACAGAAAAAGTCTAGTTGACAAATGGAAAATAATTAACAGAACTAGAAATCACGATTTTTGCAATCATTTAATGACATAATTGATTTAAGTAACAATCATCAATTGAAGAAACAATTACATGAGAAAATAATACGGAAGTTAAAAATGGAATGGTCAGGCTGTTACCTGCCAAAACCACTGATGAATCTCAGCTTCAATAAAAGAGGTTCTGAATAGTGGATGCTTCCTAATAAACGTAGTAAGGACACCCACTGCAAAGCATTCTTGCCAAAAACATTTATGTTAAATCAAATTTAGAGATAGCATCCGTTAAAAAAATAAGAGTGGTGGAGGAACACATTAAATAAGAGTATATGAAACCAGAACGTGTGACTTCCTACAGATCAAAAGATCCTGCTTCTATAACAAGTCTACAGTAAGAATGGAGGCAGGATTTCTCTAGGTTAAGAGACTTAAGGGACATATGTAATATAATGTTTGAATTTGTTTGAATATGAAAATAAGGAAAAACAGTAAATGGCATTTTCAAGTCAGTTGGGGAAGTTTCAGTGTGGAGCTGGATTAGATAATACCAAATAATTACTGTTTATGTTGCTTGATATAATAATGGCATCGTGCTTAAGTACAAAAATGCCCATATTTGTAACAGGTGCATTCTGAAGTACATCAGAGTAAAGTGACATGATGTCTGCAATTTGCTTTAAAATAAAAAACTTCAGAAGAGAAAAAGAAAGGAGGGGAGGGAAAAAGAAAATATGAAAAAAATGTAGCAAAACTCTTGATGATTATTGAATCTAGGTATACAACCTGCTTCATAATTTGCATGACCCAGAGCAAAATAAAATGCAGGGACTCTTATAACTGCTTAAGAATTTCAAAACAGTGACAGAAGAATCAAATAACCACATTAAACCAAATGTGGGCCTTCATAAGCCATGGGCTCTGAACAACTCTCAGGCTGCATGCACATGAAGCCTGCTCTATGTGTTGGATAATATGGAAATTAATTGCACTATTCACTTTACTTGGTGCATATTTGGAAAACTTCCATAATAATTTAAGGGGGATCACCTAAAGAAAAAAATATAAAAACTAAAGATGACATGGGGAAATAGCACAAATCAGGAAGGCTACAATTGGCCGCAATTTCGAAGATACTGATGTAGTCATGAAAGACACTCAGTGTGGTGCCTGACACACAGCAAATGCTCAGATTAGCTCCTGCTACTGCTGCTACCACCAGCACTACCATATTTACAAAGACTACCCTTGTATCTAGTGAGAAACACCAACGTTTTATAGAAAGATTACTACAACAACATTTTACAGAAAGATTACTTTAGACATCGTGAAATCCTTACTGGGAGATCTACTTATATACAGAATGTGTTACAATTCTTACTAAAATTTCTGATAGTATTTTGTTCCCTTGTGCCCTAGATTATTTAAAACTTGCGAGGGGTTTCCATTAGTGATAGACTGGATAAAGAAAATGTGGCACATATACACATGGAATACTATGCAGCCATAAAAAAGGATGGGTTCATGTCCTTTGCAGGGACATGGAAACCATCATTCTCAGCTAACTAACACAAGAACAGAAAACCAAACATCACATGTTCTCACTCATAAGTGGGAGTTGAACAATGAGAACACATGGACACAAGGAGGGGAACATCAAACATCAGGGCCTGTTGGGGGGTGGCGGGCTAGGGGAGGGATAGCATTAGGAGAAATACCTAATGTAGATGATGGGTTGATGGGTGCAGCACCCACCATGGCACGTGTATACCTATGTAACAAACCTGCACATTCTGCACATGTATCCTAGAACTTAAAAGTATGAAAACAACAAACAATTGTAAGGGATTTCAACTGTGGGCCACAGCAGCACTTAGAACAGAATATCATTACTAACTTGAAGATTCTTCTGAAAGCCAGGCTCCTCTTTGTAACTCAAATGACATCACTTACCATAGCAAAGAAAGAGCATCACAATGAAATAAGTCCTTCTGGGTCCGAATCATGGTGAATAATACTGTGGTTTTTCTTGAATGAGAAAGGGCATTTGCAAACCTCAAAGGAGTTTAACGAAACCTTACTCTCCCCTTTAAATGTCTAAATTAAACTTCTTTGGAATAAAACCTTCTTAAAAGAAAGCAAATGTAAAAGTTAGATAATTGTATATGACCTAAAACATTTGCTGAATCACAATAAATACATACTAGCATCTACTATAGCCTCTTACCTAAGTCAAGTTTCACAGACCCAGAGAATTCCTCAGCCTTATTTTGTTTTTTAAACATTGGATTGAAAGTACTCTTGAGGATCAGCATGGTCAGTGCAAACCTTATTTTGCACAAAGAGCAATTTAGGAAAAATGGATAAGGTGATAGGCCACCAATTTATTTGTCTATCCAGAATGATAATGGTTTTATTAAATCCCTTAAGGAAAGATGAATTTTTATAAGCTAGACTATCTAATTTGTTAAATAGCACATCAATCTGAATATTGTCACTGCTTTTTAAAAACACTCTAATGTTAATATTTTGGCATGTTTGAGTTGAGGCAACATAGAGTTTTCTAATCGTTAATCTTTAACTTGATGAAGGGATCTACACAGAATGAAGTAGACTGTACATGGCCCAAGGGTAGTGGAGATGTGTGTGGTATCTGTTGCTTCTATTAAACATTTGCACACGAAGTATGGTTATATGCTAGCAGAAGGACGGTTTCAGACATCCCATTCCTGTTCAGTTATCCTTCAAATCATATGGCAACAACACAATAAGAGCCACTTATACCTTATTCCCCCGTATGGAAAACCTTTGCCTCTTCAGAGAGCCCAAAACCAGCTGAGGGCCCAGGCCTGACTGGCAACACCTCAGGGAGGGAGCATGTCTATAAATCAGCAATATAGCAGAGATGGGGCTTCCTCTCTTTGGCAGTCATTCCCTGCCTCCCCTCCATCCCGTAGGACATCCCATCTCTGCCCTGGTATGCATCTTGGACATGGGATGTCACAACTCAGTTTAGAACTTACTAAAACAAGGTTCAATAACCTCATATTAAAATTTTCAAGACTAGCCGGGTGCGGTGGCTCACACCCGTAATCCCAGCACTTTGGGAGTCTGAGGCAGGCGGATCACGTGGTCAAGAGATGGACACCATCCTGGCCAACACGCTGAAACCCCGCCTCTACTAAAAATACAAAAATTAGCTGGGCGTGGTGGCACACCTCTAGTCCCAGCTACTCAGGGGGCTGAGGCAGGAGAATCACTTGAACCCAAGAGGCAGATGTTGCAGTGAGCTGAGAACGCACCACTACACTCCAGCCTGGCGACAGAGCAAGGTTCCATCTAAAAAAAAAAAAAAAAAAAATGTACAAGACTACCCAGAATCTGCACCTCCTAAGAAATGGAGGTCAAGTCTGTGTAAGTCATCATTCCTCTTGGGTCTCTTGATTTATCTATTAATTAGCAACACTATTTGACCTTCTACCTATGTGTGATCATGGATATTAACCAGCCCTTCTTTTTATTGATATAATTCCTAGTGTTTCAGAAATCTGACTAACTCACAACTGCTGATATCTACCCTTGCCTCCTTACAAAGATAGACATGCCCATCTATAATTTATAGACAAGTATGATTCCACAATTTAAAAAATAAAGCAAAATAAAACCCTACTCAACTCAAGGCTTATACATCACTGATTCCCTCAATGCCCTTATTTGGAAAGCAGTAATTCTTTTGAGCTAATAAAATGCACATAATGAACTAGAACAATACCTTAAAGATATAACAAAAGTAATTACAATAATAATGAAAAAAGTGAGAATTTAAAATATTTGTGTAGTTCTTGAATGTATAGTGCAGTATAATGTGAGAACTGAAGGCTATTTACCAAAAATACATATATTTCTCCTTCAAAACATTTATTATTATTGAACTTGTGTGACACGCTTTTGTGGCCAGGTGACTGAGTTTTAGCCAATGGCATATGTGCCAATTCCGGTTAAGTCTTTTAAGAAACGGTTTTACCTTATTTCTCTTTCTTTCCCTTCCACTGTCTACGGACCTACAGAAAGGCAGGAACACAAGATGGGAAACATATGAAACATCCCAGGAAGAAAACTGTTTTACAGAAGCACTAATACCACACTGTTATGTAAAAAAAAAAAAAAAAAAAAAAAAAAAAAAAAAAAAAAAACTTCCATTTAGTTTAAGCCATATTACATTTTGCAGTCTATGATGCTAAAGCAGCTAGTATCACCCTAGTTAATTAATGAAGTAAATTAAATGGTTAAAAGCATATAACCTACCTGGGACATCTTATAGGGCAGTAAGATGGAAGTTAAAGCCAAACAGGGTTGAAACTTAAAGTGTGGAAACATGAAATCATAAGCAATGTGGGAGATCAGAGGTAAGTTGGGGTATAAAAGAAACAAAACTGACCATGAGTTTATTATTTTTAAAACAGAATATGGGTACATGAGAATTGATTACACTATTCTGTCTAGTTCTGTATATATTGGACATTTTAGACAATAAAAAAATTTTAAACAGGAAGGGTGCAGTGGCTCACACCTGTAATCCCAGCATTTTGGGAGGCCGAGGTAGGCAGATTACTTGAGGTCAGGAGTTTGAGACCAGCCTGGCCAACATGGTGAAACCCTATCTCTACTAAAAACACAAAAAATTAGCCAGGTGTGGTGGTGGGTACCTATAATGCCAGTTACTTGGGAGGCTGAGGCAGGAGAACTGTTTGAACCCAGGAGGCAGAGGTTGCAGTGAGTCGAGATGGCACCACTGCACTCCAGCCAAAGTGACATTCTGTCTCAAAAAAAAAATAATAATAATAATTAAACAATGTTTTTAAAAAGTAAAGAAACAGGACATTCCCACTGACCTAGGAAGGGAAAATCTGAGCATCAAAACGGTTGACTGAAATAAATTAAAACAAAATATATTTTTAGAATAAACAGGGAGAGGTTCCAAGATGGTCAAATAGGAACAACTCTAGTCTACAGCTCTCAACGTGAGCGATGCAGAAGATGGGTGATTTCTGCATATCCAACTGAGGTAACAGGTTTATCTCACTGGGGCTTGTCAGACAGTGGGTGCAGTCCATGGAGTCTGAGCCAAAGCAGGGCAGGGCATCACCTCACCCGGGCAGTGCAAGGGGTCGGGGAATTCCCTTTCCTAGCCAAGGGAAGCCATGACAGACAGTACCTGGAAAATCGTGACACTCCCACCCAAATACTGCACTTTTCCAATGGTCTTAGTAAACAGCACATCAGGATATTACATCTGGCACCTGGCTTGGAGGGTCCCATGTCCATGGAGCCTCGCTATCTGCTAGCACAGCAGCCTGAGATAGAACTGCAAGGTGGCAGCAAGGCTGGGGGAGGGGCATCCGCAATTGCTGAGGCTTGAGTAGGTAAACAAAGTGGCCCGGAAGCTTGAACTGAGTGGAGCCCACTGCAGCTCAAGGGGGCTTGCCTGCCTCTATAATAAGACTCCACCTCTGGGGGCAAGGCATAGCCAAATAAAAGGCAGCAGAAACTTCTGCAGACTTAAACGTCCCTGTCTGACAGTTTTGAAGAGAGTACCGGTTCTCCCAGCACGGAGTTTGAGATCTGAGAACGGACAGACGGCATCCTCAAGTGGGTCCCTGACCCCCAAGTAGCCTAACTGGGAGACACCTCCCCATAGGGGTCAACTGACCCCTCATACAGCTGGGTACCCCTCTGAGACGAAGCTTCCAGAGGAAGGATCAGGCAGCAACATTTGCTGTTCTGCAATATTTGCTGTTCTGCAGACTCTACTGGTGATACTCAGGCAAACAGTGCCTGGAGTGGACCTCCAGTAAACTCCAACAGACCTGCAGCTGAGGATCCTGACTGTTAGAAGGAAAACTAACAAACAGAAAGGACATCCACACAAAAACCCCATCTGTACGTCACCATCATCAAAGACCAAAGGTAGATAAAACCACAAAGATGGGGTGAAACCAGAGCAAAAAAGCTAAAAATTCTAAAAATCAGAGCACCTGATCTCCTTTAAAGGAATGAAGCTTCTCGTCAGCAATGGAACCAAGCTAGATGGGAGAATGACTTTGAAGAGTTGAGAGAAGAAGGCTTCAGATGATCAGTAATAACAAACTTCTCCAAGCTCAAGGAGGATGTTCAAACCCATTGCAAAGAAGCTAAAAACCTTGAAAAAAGATTACACTAATGGCTAACTAGAATAAACTGCAGAGAGAAGATCTTAAATGACCTGATGGAGCTGAAAACCATGGCATGAGAACTACGTGACACATGCACAAGCTTCAGTAGCCAATTCAATCAAGTGGAAGAAAGGGTATCAGTGATTGAAGATCAAATTAATGAAATGAAGCGAGAAGAGAAAGTTAGAGAAAAAAGAGTAAAAAGAAACCAACAAAGCCTCCAAGAAATATACGACCATGTGAAAAGACCAAATCTATGTCCGATTGGTGTACCTGAAAGTGACAGGAAGAATGGAACCAAGCTTGGAAAACACTCTGCAGGATATTATCCAGGAGAACTTCACCAACCTAGTAAGGCAGGCCAGCATTCAAATTCAGGAAATACAGAGAACACCGCAAAGACACTCCTCAAGATCAACTGCAAGACATGTAATTGTCAGATTGACCAAAGTTGAAATGAAGGAAAAAATGTTCAGGGTAGCCAGAGAGAAAGGTCAAGTTACCCACAAAGGGAAGCCCATCAGACTAACAGTGGATCTCTCGGCAGAAACTCTACAAGGCAGAAGAGAGTGGGGGCCAATATTCAACATTCTTAAGGAAAAGAATTTTCAACCCAGAATTTCATATCCAGCCAAACTAAGCTTCATAAGTGATGGAGAAATAAAATCCTTTACAGACAAGCAAATGCTTAGAGATTTTGTCACCACCAGGCCTGCCCTACAAGAGACTCTGAAGGAAGCACTAAACATGGAAAGGAACAACCTGTACCAGCCATTGCAAAAACATGCCAAAATGTAAAGACCATCAATGCTAGGAAAAAACTGCATCAACTAATGAGCAAAATAACCAGCTAATATCACAATGACAGGATCAAGTTCACACATAACAATATTAACCTTAAATGTAAATGGGCTATATGGTCCAATTAAAAGACACAGACTGGGAAACTGAATACAGAGTCAAGACCCATCAGTGTGCTGTATCCAGGAGACCCATCTCTTGTGCAGAGACATACATAGGCTTAAAATAAAGGGATGGAGGAAGATTTACCAAGCAAATGGAAAACAAAAAAGAGCAGGGGTTGCAATACTAGTCTCTGATAAAACAGACTTTAAACCAACAAAGATCAAAAGAGACAAAGAAGGCCATTACATAATGGTAAAGGGGTCAATTCAACAAAAAGAGCTAACTCTCCTAAATATATATGCACCCAATACAGGAGCACCCAGATTCATAAAGCAAGTCTTTAGAGACCTACAAAGAGGCCTAGACTCCCACACAATAATAATGGGAGACTTTAACACCCCACTGTCAACATTAGACACATCAATGAGACAGAAAGTTAACAGGGTTATCCAGGAATTGAACTCAGCTCCGCACCAAGTGGACCTAATAGACATCTACAGAACTCTCCACTCCAAATCAACAGAATATACATTCTTCTCAACAACACATCGCACTTGTTTCAAAATTCACCACATAGTTGGAAGTAAAGCACTTCTCAGGAAATGTAAAAGAACAGAAATTATAAAAAACTGTCTCTCAGACCACAGTACAATCAAACCAGAACTCAGGATTAAGAAACTCACTCAAAACCACTCAACTACATGGAAACTGAACAACCTGCTCCTGAATGACTACTGGGTACATAACAAAATGAAGATAGAAATAAAGATGTTCTTTGAAACCAATGAGAACAAAGACAAAACATACTAGAATATCTGGGACACATTTAAAGCAGTGTGTACAGGGAAATTTATAGCACTAAATGCCCACAAGACAAAGCAGGAAAGATGTAAAATTGACACCCTAACATCACAATTAAAAGAACTAGAGAAGCAAGAGCAAACAAATTCAAAAGCTAGCAGAAGGCGAGAATTAACTAGAATCAGAGCAGAACTGAAGCAGATAGAGACACAAAAAAACCCTTCAAAGAATCAATGAATCCAGGAGCTGTTTTATTGAAAAGATCAACAAAATTGCTAGACTGTTAGCAAGACTAATAAAGAACAAAAGAGAGAAGAATCAAATAGATGCAATAAAAAATGATAAAGGGGATATCACCACCGATCCCACAGAAATACAAATTACCATCAGAGAATTCTATAAACACCTCTACGCAAATAAACTAGAAAATCTAGAAGAAATGGATAAATTCCTGGAAACATACACCCTCCCAAGACTAAACCAGGGGGAAGTTGAATCCCTGAATAGACCAACAGGCTCTAAAATTGAGGCAATAATTAATAGTCTACCAACCCAAAAAAGTCCAGGACCAGACAGATTCACAGCCAAATTCTACAGGAGGTACAAAGAGGAGCTGGTATCATTCCTTCTGAAACTATTCCAATCAATAGAAAAAGAGGGAATCCTCCCTAACTCATTTTATGAGGCCAGTATCATCCTGATAGCAAAGCCTGGCAGAGACACAATGAAAAAAGAGAATTTTAGATGAATATCCCTGATGAACATCGATGCCAAAATCCTCAATAAAATACTGGCAAACCAAATCCAGAAGCACATCAAAAAGCTTATCCACCATGATCAAGTTGGCTTCGTTCCTGGGATGTAAGGCTGGTTCAACATAAGCAAATCAATAAATGTAATCCATCATATAAACCGAACCAAAGACAAAAACCACATGATTATCTCAGTAGATTCAGAAAAGGCCTTTGACAAAATTCAACAGCCCTTCATGCTAAAATCTCTCAATAAACTAGGTATTTATGGGATATATCTCAAAATAATACGAACTTATGACAAACCCACAGCCAATATCATACTGAATGGGCAAAAACTGGAAGCATTCCCTTTGAAAACTGGCACAAGACAGAGATGCCCTCTCTCACCACTCCTATTCAACATAGTGTTGGAAGTTCTGGCCAGGGCAATCAGGCAGAAGAAATAAATAAAGGGTATTCAGTTAGGAAAAGAAGAAGTCAAATTGTCCCTGTGTGCAGATGACATGATTGTATATTTAGAAAACCCCTTTGTCTCAGCCCAAAATCTCCTTACGCTGATAAGCAACTTCAGCAAAGGCTCAGGATACAAAATCAATGTGCAAAAATCACAAGCATTCTTATACACCAATAATAGACAGAGAGCCAAATCATGAGTGAACTCCCATTCACAACTGCTTCAAAGCGAATAAAACACCTAGGAATCCAACTTAAAAGGGATGTGAATTATCTCTTCAAGGAGAACTACAAACCACTGCTCAATGAAATAAAAGAGTATACAAACAAATGGAAGAACATTCCATGCTCATGGATAGGAAGAATCAATATTGTGAAAATGGCCATACTGCCGAAGGTTTTTTATAGATTCAATGCCATCCCCATCAAGCTACCAATGACTTTCTTCACAGAATTGGAAAAAGCTACTTTAAAGTTCATGTGGAACCAAAAAAGAGCCCGCATTGCCAAGACAATCAATCCTAAGCAAAAAGAACAAAGCTGGAGGCACCATGCTACCTGACTTCAAACTATACTACAAGGCTACACTAACCAAACAGCATGGTACTGGTACCAAAACAGAGATATAGACCAATGGAACAGAACAGAGCCCTCAGAAATAACACCACACATCTACAGCCATCTGATCTTTGACAAACCTGACAAAAACAAGAAATTGGGAAAGGATTCCCTATTTAATAAATGGTGCTGGGAAAACTGGCTAGCCATATGTAGAAAGCTGAAACTGGATCCCTTCCTTACACCTTATACAAAAATTAATTCAAGATGGATTAAAGACTTAAATGTGGCTCAAGCCTGTAATCCCAGCACTTTGGGAGGCCGAGACGGGCGGATCACGAGGTCAGGAGATCGAGACCATCTTGGCTAACATGGTGAAACCCCGTCTCTACTAAAAAATACAAAAAAACTAGCCGGGTGAGGTGGCGGGCGCCTGTAGTCCCAGCTACTCGGGAGGCTGAGGCAGGAGAATGGCGTGAACCCGGGAGGCAGAGCTTGCAGTGAGCTGAGATCCAGCCACTGCACTCCAGCCTGGGCGACAGAGCAAGACTCCACCTCAAAAAAAAAAAAAGACTTAAATGTTAGACCTAAAAACATAAAAACCCTAGAAGAAAACCTATGTAATGTCATTCAGGACATAGGCATGGGCAAAGACTTCTTGACTAAAACACCAAAAGCAATGGCAACAAAAGCCAAAATAGACAAATGGGATCTAATTAAACTAAAGAGTTTCTGCATTGCAAAAGAAACTACCATCAGAGTAAACCGGCAACCTACAGAACGGGGGAAAATTTTTGCAATCTACTCATCTGACAAAGGGCAAATATCTAGAATTTACAAAGAACTTAAACAAATTTACAAGAAACAAATCAAACAACCCCATCAAAAAGTGCGTGAAGTATATAAATAGACACTTCTCAAAAGAAGACATTTATGCAGCCAACAGACACATGAAAAAATGCTCATCATCACTGACCGTCAGAGAAATGCAAATCAAAACCACAATGAGATACCACCTCACACCAGTTAGAATGCCAATCATTAAAAAGTCAGGAAACAATAGGCGCTGGAGAGGATGTGGAGAAATAGGAACACTTTTACACTGTTGGTGGGACTGTAAACTAGTTCAACCATTGTGGAAGACAGTGTGGCGATTCCCTAAGGATCTAGAACTAGAAATACCATTTGACCCAGTCATCCCATTACTGAGTATATACACAAAGGATTATAAATCATGCTGCTATAAAGACATATGTACATGTATGTTTATTGCAGCACTATTCAAAATAGCAAAGACCTAGAAGCATCCCAAATGTCCATCAATGATAGATTGGATTAAGAAAATGTGACACATATACACCATGGAATACTATGCAACCATAAAAAAGGATGAGTTCATGTCCTTTGTAGGGACATGGATGAAGCTGGAAACCATCATTCTGAGCAAACTATTGCAAGGACAGAAAACCAAACACCATATGTTCTTACTCATAGGTGGGAATTGAACAATGAGAACACTTGGATACAGGGTGGGGAACATCACACATGGGGCCTGTCGTGGGGTGGGGGGGAGGGGCAGGGATAGCATTAGGAGATATATCTAATGTAAATGACCAGTTAATGGGTGCAGCACACCAACATGGCACATGTATCCATATGTAACAAATTTGCATGTTGTGCACATGTACCCTAGAACTTAAATTATAATTAAAATATATATTTTTTTTTAATCCATAACTTCATAATGACACATGCATGAAAACTCATTAGGCGTTATTGAATGAATGCCCAATAACTTCTAGTTGGTAGCCAATGTTACCAACATACCAATGTTATCAAATAGAAGTTATTAGGCATTAATTCATTAATTAAAAATTAAAATATGATAGAGAAACAATTATTTTCCTGCTTATGTGAACTGTATTTCAGAGTAACCAAGTGGTTGATAAGAAAAAGTTCTTCATAGATCTCCATGCAATAAATGCAGGAGAAATTACGCAATTAGAAAACTGCTATTTTGCATCCCCTAATGATATAAGACCTATATCCAGATACAGGAAACTACCATGAGTGGACATAAAACCATCAGTGTAAGCACAATAGGGAACTTGGTAACAGAACAGGCTGACAATACCTGAATGAACTAACTCATGTTATCTTCACTAAAAGGACACATATAATTATTTCCTTCATACTGTGATGAAATCGGACATACATAGCACCATCTATGAAGTATTCTTGTCTAAAAAATCTCTATAAAATCTAGCCAAGGCTCTAGACTAAATACCAGGTTATAGTGGTAATGGGGTTCAGGACATGCTTTCCCAAAATATGACACCTTGGTATTTAAGAAAACAGCAGAAGCAGGAAGGTCACTCTCACCTTCTGCCCTTCTCTCCTGAAGCAGGTCATGAACCAAAAGAAGGATTTTCTTGAGCTTCCCCTGGAGCAGGTCATAAGACCATTTTAGAGGTGTCCTCCTTATACGTGGAGGAAAGGAACAGTCTTACTTCTGAAGACAGAGGGACACAGAGAAGAAGCTGAACAAACAGGCCTTGCTAAATTCCCTCCCCCAGTTTATTACCATTAGATCACACTCCCAATCATATGTCCAATCATACTTCACCTCTTCCCACTCTCCATCAAACCTAGCATAAAAAGTACACAGCCTTAACCATTTCTTTGGGCCTTGATTTCCTTATGAAGGCTCCCATGTCACATGAAACTTAGATTAAATAAATCGGTTTGGTTTTCTCTTGTTAATCTATCTTTTGTTATAGAGGCTTCCATCACAAAACTAAGACGGGAAGAAAAGATATTTCTTTTCCCCTACAGAGAAATAAGTTGAACACTACACAAAAAAGCAAACAGCCATCTTCAAAATATAGAGTAAATGATCCATTTTCTCTCACAAATCAAAGCTATTGAGAGGAAGGGGATAACAGAACTAATTAAAAATAAAGGAGACAAGCAACATAACAATTCAATGCAATGTGTGAATCTCTTTTGGATTTTGACTTGAACAAAACCATCAACAAAAGAACAATTAGGGAAATGAAAATATGGATTAGATATTAGAAAATATTAAGGAATTATTATTAATTTCATTAAATGTGATGATGGCATGGTGACAAGACATGATATCCAGCATATGCTTTAATGCGCTCCAGCGAAAGAAAAGAAAGAAAGAAAAAATAAATTGGGGACAGATGAAATAAGATTGGCAAGATATTGATAATTATTAAAGCTGGATGATGCATGCAAGGGTGTTCATTATGCTATTAGTTCTACATTTGTGTATATTTGAAATTTTCCAAGATACATTTTTTAAGGCACAAGATAGGAGACAGACATTGGTTGCACCAGCTCTTTCACTTCCAGCTGGGAGAAACTGGACAGATCACTACAGCCTGCACATTACCCTCCTCTGTGTCATCAAGTGCACAGATATTTCTTCTAAGAATGCTCCACAACTATTCCTTGGATTTTCTTCCAAGCCATAGACACCTATTTTGTGAGTTTTGATGCTTCCCTTTCAATATTCATACATGTGCAGACAAACAACAGTTGTCCCAACTGCTACCTATCTGGAGTGACTATAAGTGACTATCGATTGTGACATGTATCCCAATTTCAAAGATTAAAATGTGAAAAAAAATTTAATAATTTAATAATGCATTTAAAAAATCTATGAAGAAAGAGACCTGGAGATGAAGTTATAATAAAAATGTCTATGACAATGAGATTTTCTAAATACCTACAAGGCATCTCCTGCTTTGGTTCCATAAGTACCACTATCTCTGTTTGTTTGTTTGTTTTTGAGACAGGGTCTCACTCCCTCACCCAGACTGTGCAATGGCAGGCACTCCCCAGGCTCAGATGATCCTTCCACCTCAGCTTCCCAAATAGTTGGGACTACAGGCTTGTGCCACCACACCTGGCTGATTTTTGTATTTTTGGTAGAGACGAGGCTTCACCATGTTGCCCAGGCTGATCTCAAACTCCTGGCCTCAAGTCATCTGCTCACCTCAGCTTCCCAAAGTTCTAGGAGTATAGGCCTGAGACACCACCCCCGGCTTCTTGGGTTATTTTGGCTGACATGTCTCACTGGCTAAAATACTTCCATTTTTCTAGAAACTACAGCAACTACCATTGGGTTGGCAAATGACAGGCCCTGGAAATGTTTCTGATAGATGTTTGTTGCATGAATAATAAATATGCAAATTTTAAGCCAAAAAAGAAATACAACACATGCAAAGAGATGTGGGGAGTCTAATGCCCTTCTATATAAAGTTCTGGAAGCTAATTTTGGAAACTCTATCAAGAAGTTCTGCGTGACTATTTTTCCAAAGTAGAGTCAAAATTCATGAGGCAGGGCGAAAGTTATACTGCATCTAATGATGAGTAAGAATGCACATCTGCTCCCTGGAGCTGCTCTCTATACACATGTTCTAGTAATTTCTACATGCCATCAAAAGATAGAAGATATGAGAAAACCAGGAAAGACATAATCTTTGAGAAAAGACTTTTGTTGGAGCCTAAACATAAACTTTTCCTTCAAGTCCATGTCCTGAGAGAGCTTTGTAAATGTGTGACCTAAATGAGGCTACCACTGAATTTTGTTTCCTGATATCCCTCAGAGAGGCTATAAGGCATGTACAAATTCTACTTAAAAACAAATCATGGTAAACATTTATGAAATTTTATTGTGCACCAAGTACCACACTCGTGTTCTTCCCAGGACTGCCAAAGTTGGCTGAACCCTGATGCAGTAACTCTGCAGGTTTACCTGTAATATCTCAGCTAATCCTAGCAGCAACCCTGCAAAGAATAGTACCACCTTACTTATATTTTCAGGATAGAGAATATGACCTTTAGAGAGACTTGGTAACTGGCCCAAGTTCGACAGCCAGTAAAGAGCATATCCAGGACTCACACCCATGGCTATGAAAAACCAGTGCTTGGGGCTTGTGTTTTTCACCTAATTACGCCAGTGTTACACGAATGAACTGTGATGGAGGATCAGCATTGTTCCTGCCAACCACACCCACACCTAATCTAGCACAGATCAATACTTTTACAAAGTGCAATGAAAATGAACCACTGGGGAATAAAGGCATTCAAAGTACAAGTCAAAATTTGTTATTGGAGTCAACAGACAAATTTACTCTGGTAAATTGCCCACGAGTTTCTAAATCCTTACTCGCAATTTCTATGCTTATTTTGTTGCATACTGGCACCAGGACAAGGGCCACCCTTTGAGTAGTGCCGCACTACACTGTATTGTTAGATCCATGCTTAGAATGAACATATTTATAATAAGGTTCCAAGATTCCTCCACCTATTGAGAGACTGGTAATTATTTTAGATGCTAATTAATCTATTACTTTTTTTTAAATGAAGATGATTTTTAGCATTTTCTTCTCTCCTATAAATATTCATCAAGGTATCAGACATAGGATCTAAAGTCAACAAAAACAAATAACTTTTGAAATTTTCTGCTGCTGTATGATATAACTGCTATGGTATTTTGATAAATATTAACAGAAAACTGTGAAACTTTAAAATATGTTTCCTTGCCAAGGGAACAATGAATAATGATGAAGCCAGAGAATGAGGACTAGAAGCACCAGGTGCCCCCACCTCCCATCTACCGCAGGGAAGGACTCTCTTCCAAATCCACCCTGAAAAGTGAGTGGCTGTTAGGAAACTAAAAAATGTACTTAAGAGGTCTCAAATATATGGTGACACATGGAATTCTTCAACCTGCCATGCCTCTTGAGAAGTTCTCAGTTAAATAACAAGAGTGATGCCCACAATACATTCACACACAAAAAAATATGTCCTGGAAAGAACAAGAGGATGGGAGAAGTTAATGATTCTTGGGAATTTTTTAAAAATTGTGTTCGGCCGGGCGTAGTGACTCACGCCTGTAATCCCGGCACTTTGGGAGGCCGAGGTGGGTGGATCACCTGAGGTCAGGGGTTCAAGACCAACCTGACCAACATGGAGAAACCCCATCTCTACTAAAAATACAAAATTAGCCAGGCGTAGTGGTGCATGCCTGTAATCCCAGCTACTCAGGAGGCCAAGGCAGGAGAATCACTTGAACCCGGGAGGCAGAGGTTGTGGTGAGCCTAGATTGCGCCACTGCATTCTAGCAACCTAGGCAACAAGAGCAGAACTCCATCTCAAAAAAAAAAAAACAAAATTTGTGTTCAAAGTTCCAACTTAATTTTTTTTAAGTCACCATAGCTCATATGGCCTTGGTATGAGCCAATGGGTCAAACCCATAGCTTCTCTAGCTACTCAAGAAATTAGTAAAGGGCAAGGAAAGGCACAATATGGAAGAGAGAAATTATTAGACAAGAGTCAGCAATCTGGGGCAAACCCAATCTAAAGGAAACAATTAGAAACTGGCACAGGTCCCAAATCAATAAGCAGAGGTGGCTGTGGGCAGTGAGCATAATGGCTGGGTAATGAAAACTAAAATGTAGGTAAGCAAGCGCTGGGAGAGAAGCAGATGAGGAGAGGGTCATCTGTCCAGAGGCTGGAAGAGACCTGTCTGAACAGGCTCTCACAGCCCAACTGATGTCGCAGCCTGTGTGAATAAGGAGCTGATGTCGCAGCCTGTGTGAATAAGGAGCACTAGTGTGGTATCCCCAAACTTCGTAAGAAATGAAGTCTTCACAGCTCACCTTGCCAAGGCCAGAGAACAATCCCAACAGGAAAAACCCTTCTTATAGATTATGCAGTGGATTCAAAGAGCGTTGGAACTGTATTTCCCATTAGCTCTAATGGAGGTTGTGCTAATAAATTCCCCAGCTCTGGGCTGAACAGGTGTACTTCAGTAATGTAGCTATAATTGAGTGATGTCAACTCAATATAATTTGTAATGTTTTTGTAACCAATTATCTCTTTTTTTCAGAAAAAAAAGGCATCTGTGATTCCATGTGATAAATTACTTTAAAAGGGTGACATACAGTGCTAATGATAAAGATCTTTAATTGATAAAAATGTTAATAGTAGCATCAGCTAAGAATTGTCTTAGCTGATTCTTTATACACAGTAAACTTTTAAACATAGCAAGCTTTCGTTTTTGACCAGCAAATGTTTTTGATGTGTGACTCATGGTTTTCAGACATTTCTGTATTTCATCAACATGATTATTCTACTAGAGAGGTTCTTTACAAACTGCAATTTAGCCATTCCCTTCCCTGAACAGTTCCCAAGCTAGATCTAGACATTTCTACCTCTGTGCCTAAGAGAACGCTGGTCTCCTGGTCTGGATGGACAGCTATCTCCTCCTCTTCCATGTACCTAAGAATGACCTGTTGTTTCTCAAGGCCCAGCCAAAATCTTCCTTCTATGAAGCTTTCCAGACCTATAAGTAGGATTACTCTTTCACACCCTATACTCTTGGGACACTTTGGGATCCCTCTATTACGGTCTTACATTTCAGACCCCCTTGCACATGCTATTCCTCTGCTGTTCTCCCTGGTTAGGGTCCACTAATCCTTGGGGTTTCAATTCAACGTTGTACCTCAAGGAGAACCCTCCCTGTCTTGGAACAGGGCACATTACAAGTGCATTTTCATACCTCTGCATTCCTTTCCTTTGCTGCACTAACCACAGTTGTTGTTAGTATCTTCCCCCCCCCCCACCCCCCACGAAAAAAAGGCATTTGTGATGCCTCTCTTTTCCACTAGGGCTAGGTTTTAGACAAGGTCTGTGTTGAGTTTCCCCTAAATCTAGTAGCAAGGACATGATGCTCCATATCTGAAGAAGGAATGCATGGATGAATGAATGAACAAACACTATCTCTGTCTGTCTCTCCCTACCTCTAGCTGTCCTCTCTACTAAACTGTGAACTCAAAGGTAATACAGTGCTCACTGTAGCCACAATACCACCTAATTAGGGTCTCATGCATAGTATAGATGAGAAAAACTCAGTTGAACAAAATTTAATTTATCCTATTGTAGTGTTAACATCAGGTTAGTCATAGAGAATTCAGTTCCCAAAGTTAATAGTGTTTTTCACCATATGCTATCCACTGACTGTCATCAAGCTCCAACCACATGCTAGCCCCTCTGCAGGACACTGTGGAAGAGAAGTGAATGATATTTAGAACCAAGTACTCTACAGTTTCTGGGTGATTCCCACGTATAACCACATTTCTGCATTCACACCAGATACTGGGGGAATTCAAGGTTAATCAAACACAGATGCTGTCCTCAAGAGGCTCAGGATCTGGGAGAAGAGATAAAAATGGAGAAAAAATATCACAAGGTGGAATCCATGAGTGACATAAAAGGGGTCCCAGTAAAGATTATAGGTGTTCTAATGAGGGACAGAGAATGTAGGCTTAAGTGGGGGTATATTTTTTTAAGTTTTATTTTTAATTTTGGGGGGTACATAGTTAGTGTATATATTTATGTGTTGCATGAGATATTCTGATACAGGCATGCAATGCATAATAATCACATCAGGGTAGGGTATCCATCACCTCAAGCATTTATCCTTTGTGTTACAAATAATTGAACTCTTTTAGTTATTCTAAAATGTACAAATAAATTGTTTTTCACTCTAGTCACTTGTGTTAGAAAATACTAGTCTTGCTTATTCTTTCTTACTATTTTTTGTATCCATTAATCATTCAGTGGGGACAGTTTTTAAAAAGAGTTTACCTGTTGAGTGGGATGGCTCACGCCTCTAACCCCAGCTTTTAGGGAGGCAGAGGAAGGAGGATAGCTTGAGCCCAGGAGTTTCAGACCTGCCTGGGCAATATAGCAAGACACCATTCTCCACAAAAAGGAAAAAAAAAAAAAATGAGTCTTTACCCAGGTGAAGATTGGGATTAGGGACACAGCCAAAAGGAAGCAAGGTTGAAGAGCAAGGGTGTCTATTCCTTGGTTCAATAGATCTTTATCACCTACTGTGTGAGGCATAAATAAACCTAAGCCCATTCTCAATGCAGCTTACATTCTAATGGTGGAGACAGGTGAAAGCAAACAAACAACAAAGCCAGGTAATAATAAGTGCTCTGAAAAAATAGGGCAGAGTAAGGAGCGAAACTGATGAGAGTGCTACCCTAGACAAGGTGGTCAGGGGAGGCCTTCCCATGTCAATGACACTGAACAATGACTTGAATGAAGAGAAAGAGTGAACCATGTAACATGCCTTGGGTAGTGCATTCCCAGCAAAGAGAACAGCAATCCTCTCCACAGAGGAAGGACAGGTGACCCACACCTTTTTCAAACTGGGATATCCAGGCATGTTCTTAGGGATCTGAATGTTCTAGATGAGACTGTTTTATTTTTGGTTTTATTTAGATAACACTCACTTAAAATAGTTCAAGTGTATTTTGCATCAGCTACACAGCACCTAAAATATGGGTACCAGCACAAAATTTTGTGCCTCCTTTATGTTTGCATTTATAATTGTGGTGGTATCAGGTATTGCTATTTTAATTGTCACAAGCAAAAGATAAAAAAGACAAACTTCCTACTTAAATAACGTGTTTGTGCCTCACGATCTCAGAATAGGGGTGGAGTACATATGAATTGTCCCAGTAGTAGCAGCTGGAAGTGTTAGGGAAACTGAGTCATCACACAGCCAAGGCTAATACAAACATGGCAAGCTGTGTAGAACCTTTGACATAACAGACATCCCATATTGATATTTCCAGAGATGATTCTATTTAAACAAATATCTTTCATCTTGTTAATGCAATATTCCTCATTTGAATTTAGTTTTGTCATTTTGATTGCATGTAATTTGTAAATGTGTTATGGTTTCATATTTGTCTAAGAACTACACAAAGAAATTCATACCTAGCTTTCTATTTTCATGTGGTTCAATAATCCAGTAACAAAAACATTAAGTCAACATTGGTGGTTCATAAGATGTTTTTCCCTTGGAATGGCATCCACATGTTACTGAAGTTTGGCCACAGTGAAAGCTGGTGGTGGAAAAGCCTTTGTTTTCCAGAACCATCACCAGGTAATAGCTCTTGATGGTTTCCAATGAAACACACAGTAAGTACAGGAAGGAAGGGAGATGAATATCTTTGGTAGGAAAAAAAATCACAAATCAGACATACCCAATGACTGTAACTTTTATTATTCTCTGAACACCAAGGAACATAAAGGCCATAAATTATGTTATATTTTAGTTAATTCTCCTTCAGAACACCCAGGCCATTGGAACATTAAATATGGAAAGTATGTGGCGGGGGAGAGAGAGGGTGAAGAAGCTATAATGAAAGATTCACTGCACTCGGGTGGCAGATTAAACACAGAGCCAGATGAAGAGTCAAGCGTCACTAAAAATGCAAAACAAATCCAGCTAAATTATTTCACCTGCAAGGAAAAATTTTTCTCACAACACAAGACTGTTCTTCGCCAACAAATGTAAACAAGAGTTAAGATGACTATCTGAAAAGCTCAGGCAGTTGGTGAGGAAGGCTCCTTGGGTCACAGAACCTTCCAAACCTTCTAACTGTAGCAGCTGAGAGCTGGCATCTGAAATCAAACTGGGTGGAGTTCAAGAATCACCTCTAACAGAGATTAGCTCTGAGACCTAGCAAATTCTTTAATACCACAGAAAAAAAAAAAAAAAAAAAAAAGATAAACTAACACCTACATTACAAAGTTGCTGAAAAGTTTCACTGAGATAATCCTTATAGACCACTTAAACACCACCGGTACATAATAAGTTCTCCATAAATGTGAGCCATGAGTTTTATGATGCTATAGGTCTATGATTACATAAGCACGAGTCTCCACGTATGGCACAACAGACTGCTCTACTCAACTCTACAGCCCTGGACAATGTCTCCACATTTTACATATTCCATGATAGTTTCCAATAATTCAAATACATGTAAATTATATTTGAGATGGTCCTTAACATAACATCATTCTCATTTATTCCCCTCCCCAATACAGTTCTTAAGGAAGAAAGATATGAATAGTGCTAGGGTTTGGATTTGTGTCCTCGCCTAAATCTCATGTCAAATTGTAATCTTCGGTGTTGGAGGAGAGGCCTGGTGGGATGTGACTGGATCACGGGGGCAGACTTCCTCCTTGCTGTTCTCGCAATAGTGAGTGAGATCTGGTTGTTTGAAAGTGTATAGCACTTCCCCTTTCAGTCTCTTTCTCCTGCTCCCACTTTGCAAGAGGTGCTTCCTTCCTCTTCACCTTCCACCTGAGGCCCCCCAGCCATGCTTCCTGTACAGCCTGTGGAATGTGAGTCAATTAAACCGCTTTTCTTTATAAATTTCTCAGTCTCAGGTAGTTCCTTATAGCAATGCAGGAACGGACTAATACAGATGGGTCTAGAGGAAGAGCATAACCCAACAATCTTACATGGTAGGTACCATTATTGTCCCTATTTTACAAATAAACAATGTCCAGAGAAGAGGATGGACTTGCTCAAGGTCGTGCAGCTCATAAATGATGCAGCCAGGATTTGAGGTCAAGTAGTCCCAGTCTAGAATCTACCTTCTTAATCACCACACGACTCTACTCCTCCAAATGTGTGTCCTTCCTCTGAGTCCAGTAAAGAGAAACTCTGGGAACTGCTGGTCACATAATTGTTTATTCCTCCAGATTCCCCAATGTCTGGCCCTAGAAAATGAGGGTGTTTCACTCCCAACTAAGCATTTCCCTAAGCTACAATTTGTTATGCTGTTAGCTAAGATAGTCAATTTTAAAATCATCCATTTGAACAGTGTTACAGTAACTTTGGTAAATGAAAAAATTTGAAAACATTGTCCAACATTTTACACAATATCCCATCGATCACGGCTAACTAAAGTAATTCACATGTGAATTTTATTCTCAAAAATAGTGGATGCTTTGCTTTTGTCAGATAATGAAAACCATTTAATTCAATGTGGCTTTTTTTCTTTGCTTTATCTTTTCTTTTTCTTTTTTTTTTTTTTTGCCAGAAAGCAGTGAGATAAATTGGATACCCATAAACTGAAGAAAATCTGTTAATTTGGGGTGCCTGGTTACACCTATTCTTGTGGTTTTTTTGTTTGTTTGTTTTTTGAGACAGAGTCTTGCTCTGTCACCCAGGCTGGAGTGCAGTGGCACGATCTTGGCTCACTGCAAGCTCTGCCTGCAGGGTTCATGCCATTCTCCTGCCTCAGCCTCCCGAGTAGCTGGGACTGCAGGCGCCCACCACCACGCCTCGATAATTTTTTGTATTTTTAGTAGAGACGGGGTTTCACTGTGTTAGCCAGGATGGTCTCGATCTCCTGACCTCGTGATCCGCCCGCCTCAGCCTCCCAAAGTGCTGGGATTACAGGCGTGAGACACCGTGCCTGGCCTCTTTTGCTTTTTTAAAAGAGAGTTGCCAAAGTTTATTCTCTTTTCAAATTCTCATCTAAGCAGTATTTTCATTTGTAAATAATGGCCACATATTCTCTTTAAAGTAGAAGGAAACAGAGACCTTAAATGTTTCAAGGAAACTTCAGGTCCCTCAAACCTGCTTCAAAGAAAACAACTGATGATTGTCTTTGAGGCAAGGAGACACTAGTCATCAGGCCATCGAGGACAGGGAACAACCCCAACACTTTGCAGCTCTGCACAACAGGTCCCCAACGTTGTTTCGTTCAATGCCATCTGGTTGTACCACTGATAGAAAATAAACTGATTCCCAGTGGGGCCCCTGTCTGTGTGGGGTCTGAACATTTTCCCCATGCTTGTGTGAGTTTTCTCTGGGCAGTTAAGTTTTCTCCCACATCCCAAAGATGAGCATGGTAGGTGAACTGGCATGTCTACATGCTTCCCATCTGAGTGAATGTGAGTGTGTGTGTGTAGGTGTGTAGGTGAGTGGGTCCTGCAATGGGATGACATCCTGTCCAGGGCGAGTTCCCACCTTGCACCCTGAGTTGCTGGGACATGCTGCAGCCATCGGAGATCCTCAACTGGAATAAGTAAATAATTATCTTACTTGTTTTTATTACTCTTTCTTAAATGTATATATAATTCGCATAGATTTCAATGTATAATATTCAAAGTGTTTTGGTCTATTTAGAAGTTTGATGGTATATTTGTGACCAGAAATATGCCATAGGAACATAACTCTTATTTATATCAATTAGTCTATGGTGAAATTGGTTATATGTTGCTTTGCTTTAGGTCCCAGTTTCCAAGAATCTATCAATGGTATTAAGTGAGGACTTACTGTACTTTACTATAGCTGAACAGACTGCCACCCAACACCAGAATGAGCTACCATGATGACAGTCAATCAGGAGACATATCTGTGTTTCAGAGAAGAAAGCCAGCAGCTTTCTGGGGAAAAGCACAGAGGGAAACTCCCCTAAGCTGGAGCTATTTCCTAGCAGTAACTTGCTGCTGCAGTTTAGCCCTGTCATCTGTGTGTACTCCTCATTAAGTACCACATTATGGGCCATCACATCTTCTCCAGCTGCAAGTAAAGGCAATGCCCTGGAATTGCCCTATGGCCCAAATGTGTGACTAACGACTGAGACTTTGGCTTCTTGCTTGATGTTTGGCCTTCAGAATTACACGAACCTGCTCTGAAAGACACACCACTGTCACAAATGTATGCGGACAGATTAAGCTCCAGATGGAAGGCTGTCAATGTCAATCAGTCACTGTTCTTACAGCCCAGCTGGTTTTTCATCTAAGCAACCACAGAGGATGATTCTGTAGCAGTCAGTTCCTTAGCTCAATTAAGTCTTAGGATTGGAGGTCAGGTTATCCTGGTTTCCTAAGCATTCTCTACCAAATGTTTGTTTTTTGTCTCACTCCTACTGATTCATTTATAGCAGTTTCTTTTGATGCATTCATCCTTGAGCTTGTCTTCCCATGTCCAAGTGACCTGTTTCACTATTCTGCAGAATGTTCCAGCCCTTTGATGAACTATACATAATTGTCGAATCAGCTGTCCCATAAAGAGATAAAATCTGGATTAAATACAGGACTTGTTGTCAGGAGAGAACAGATAAGGTGAAGAATTAGAAGACTAGCTGGGAAGAAGTGAGATGATTGAAGTTTATGAAACTTTTAGAAGGCTATTGAACACCTTCACTTTCTCCCCCCTCCTCTGAGTCTCCCAATCTGCCAGTTTCAGTCGGTTGGTTTTATGTTCCTGTTGTGATATACGTTTAGTTCAAGGCTGTGGACTTTGCGCCTTGGTTACAGGTAAGTGCCTCTGTGTTTCTCATCTTTATCTATCCAGTCACTTGTCTCCTCTCAAAGTTTCACTTTTTAAATATATATATGTTATTTAATATCAAAAGAATATCTTTACCTTTCATAAATTCCTAACCCTAGACTCTGGATGCCTAGGGTAAATTTTTAATTCTATTTTATTTATTTTAATTAAATTTAAATTTGTTTCAATTAAATTTAAATTAAATATCTAATTCTATTTTTATTTATTTATTTAATTCTATTTTTAAGTCTATGGACTTGCTTGAACATACAGCTCATCAATGATGCAGGCAGGATTCAAGTCCAGGCAAATCATGGCTCTAAAGCTTGTGTTCTTAACTTCCACATGACACTGTTTCTCAGGAGGAATATTGTAACTCCCTACATTTCCATTCCAAACTCTCAAATGTAAAATACGAATTATAAGGTACATGTTATTGCAAAACATGTATAAAAGTATATAAGTCAAAGATTAAATTTTGCCTCCTCTTCTTCTTCCCATCCCTCTACCCTTATAACCACACATTCCCTGAGGGAGCCTACATTAATAACTTGGCATGTATGTTTTTGAATACAGACATATATTTTTCTATGTTTATATAATACATACTGTTCTGTCACATATTTGACATCTTTTCATGTGAATTCGTACAGATCTACACCATGCTTGGTAATGGCTGCAGAGTAATTTCAATGTATAGACATAAATACTATATTGAACCTCTTTACTTACTTGGTCAAATATATCTACAGAGTACGTTACTAGACATTTCAAGGAATTTCTATGTCAAATCATTTCAAACCATGGTTAATAGTTCCAAACTTCCCAGTCCAAGTTTAATATTTGTATTTATATCCACAACAGGATATTCCCCTGGTTTTACCCACAGTGCTGATTATCCTAACCAACTGATTGATTTTTTTAGTTTAATTATTTAAAAAATGAGGTTATGATGAGGTCCCTAAGAGTCCCTTAATCTAATTTACTAGGATCTACTTAATCTGGAGAGTAAAATAAAGCAACTACCCAATTTCAAAATATCCTTTTGCCTCTCCCAGATGACTCTTCTGGCATCATTTATATGCTGAGCTCCATATAACTTACTGGATTTATACGATCTTGTATCTCTAGATTGAGTTACAAATGGATGAATCTCTTGAAACCTAGACCAAAAAATAAGAATGGAATAAAAACAGAGTTTTGGTAGGGAAACTGTGACTCTCCAAGGTCAGTAGAGACATTGAGAATGGTTTCCCATGTCCCCAGGTATAAACTAAAATATCCATTGCTTTTGGACAGTATAAATGCAGAATGTACTCCAGATGAATAGAAATGAGCAAATCTTGAATGCAGAACTGAATTTCTTGGAGCTGTATTGGTTACCTAGAGGCATGAATTAGGTGGATCTGATTCTATGTTTTAAATAAATAGAAAACAAATTAGTCCAGGTGATTACTGCTCCTCAAGCATGGTCACTCAAAGGACCTTCTTCTAGCTCCCTGGGATAGATGGTTGCTATTCATCAGCTCCACTCACTGAAGATGCTGTGCTATGCATTCCAAATGGAGCCTTGGAGGACTAACTGATATCATTAACACAGACTCATAGAGATGTCATCATTTTCTTCTTCATCACCTTCACCTAGATTAGTTTTAAGTGAACCATGTACTAGTTCTCAAATCAACCACATGGGGTAGGTTCCATTATTATTTAAATTTGCAGATGTGAATACAAGGCCACAAGGTCGTAAGTGACACTTCCAGGGCTCAAACCACTTCTGTATTATGTCAAAAGCCATGCTCTTAACCATTGCACCGTACTCCCTTCTACCGGCATAACATTTTTAAAATATATACCAGAAGAGCAAAAGAATCCCAAGCATGAGAAGGATGAAAGAGAAGGGTGGCCGTTGGTACAGTGGAGCATAATGGGCCAGTCTGACTCTGAGACTCCTGTTTCATAGTGTCTGCATGTCACTAAAAAGGATCTAGACAAGGGTTCACAAACACAAATGAATATGGGGGCCAGGACGTTAACATACATGAGTAAAGAGGATCAAGTGCATGACAAAAAGAGTCGTGAGGAACGTGGTAAACGGAAACACATGCCCTATGGGAAGAAGGCAATACTCTCAGGTGTATATGTGGTTCAAATGTTGCCAAATCAATGGATTTTTTCAAGAGATGAAAAAAATCCAATGTTAATGCAAATTGCTTCTATTTCCAAATGATGATTTCAATGTCATGTTTAAAAACACTTTGAGTATGACTTGGTTCCCTCTAACCTCCACACATAAGCATTAACATGGACAGAAGTATAGCAGCACTGTGAGGTGCTTTTCCACAGCCATTGGTCCTTCATCCTTGCTAACACACCTTAATCTTTCTCAGGTACCTGCAGGTGGTAATGTGTCCAGGGAAGATAGGCCTTACTCTCAGCATAAGAGGCTGAAACGTACTGGCCTCAGCCAGTGAAGGTAACTGAATACTTCATTGACAATGACTAGTCTGGGATGGGATGCATGTATGACTCAGTTCTAGCCAAAGAGAAATAGAAAGATATCTGCTAAGAGACTGTAAGGAATGATTTTCTTTCTTGAAATAGAAAGAGAGAGGCCCACCATGAGATGGCCCTTTTTGCCCCCTTCCCTCCTATCCTGTGTTGAATGCAATCTGGGACACTGTGGTATTGAAAGCTCTGGCAGCCATTTTGTGGCAGGAGGTAACAAGTCTGAGGGTTAAGGCCAATACACTGCCAATGGTGGAATGAATGCATGAAAGGAGCTTGGATCCTTGTTTAGCAGCCAAATCAACACGGAGACTACTTATTTTGAAGCTTCTTATATAGAAAACAGTAAATCTCCTTGTGTTTTACGGTACTATCAGTTGAGTGTTCTGTTACTTCATACTGAATACATTCTAATGAAGGATCTCACTTTCAACCTTACTTCAGAGTTCTAGCCTTTTGTTTACAGCACCCTTCATACAGGAAAACTTCAAGTTTACACAGTTAGAGTGTGCAACTAGATGTGAGATAAGGCTCTGCCACTTGAGAACGCCCACACGCTGCTTCAAAAATTTAAATTATGCTGTTAGCTTTTCAAGATGGATGAAATCCTTTACAGGATCATATAGCAAGGACTAAATTGCTCTCACAGTTGCCAAGCAACTGTGTATATGCTGCCTACAGACAAAAATTCATGACCCTTGACTCCCTAAAGGAGAGTCTTTACCCACAACTGATATGCATGTGCCCAAGTCTAACACTTCCATCCACCAAAGGTCATGGTGTACATCTGGGCTATTCAATATCTCAAGCTCATTATACTGCCAACTTATATCATTCTTGATCACACCATGAATTATGATTTCTGCATGCAAATCCAAATGACAGAGCAGAGAGTGCCCTGGGGCATAATTCCTGTCCTTTGGCCTGTCTCATTATATAGACTGATTGGGTACCATCCAGGCAAACAAACAAACAAAAAAAACATATGAAGGTTCCTATTAGCCTGAAGAATCACTGTCAGGTAAACAGAGTTTTGTAAACAGCTTCCAATATTCAAGGAAAGTTTGAGTCTTCACAGTGAGTAATGTGATCAACTTTAATAATGTCTCAAGGGGCTTCTATCTCATGAGTCATTTCAAACACACACACACACACACACACACACACACACACACAGGCTACGATGTGCTCATCATTCTTTTAGGATGGAAATCTCAAAATGCAAATATAGACGGTGTGTTCACATTTACATTTCATAATGATCTAAGTGTTTTGTTTTTGCATGTGAATTTTCTAATACTTTAAATCATAGAATCATGGTATATAAAAATCAAAAGAGACCATGAGAACAAGAAGTCCAATCCAAGAGAAATTAAGGGGCACAGCTGCTGAGGGGTGAACACAGAATCCAAGTTGCTGGACTCTCAGTCTACTGCCCTTCCCCAAAACTAACATGCATGTCCCTCAGGCAATCAACCATTAATCATTGTGATGATAAACATCAGGGACAATTTAATTACAACTTGACAATAAGTCAAACTCTCCATGTAGCCCTTAGCTGCTATATTAGTCAGAAAAAGTTTAAGGTGAATATGAACCACTCTTTTACTACCTTCCACCTCAAAAAAAAGGAAGAGAATCTTAAATATACAAGCTTTTATTCTCTCATTTAACAAGTTTGGAGATCAGTAGTCTAGTGCTGACATGGCAGTTCTACAGACCCATTACAGACGTAGATGCCTTCAACTTACTGTATCTTCATTCCTAGAGGGTGACTGTCTTAGTCTGCTTTGTGCCGCTATAACAGGACCCGAGACTAAGAAATTTATAAACAACAGAGATTTATTAGCTCACAATTCTGGAGGCTGGGAAGCCCAAGATCAAAGGCCCACCTCTTGTGAAAGCCTTCTTGCTGTGTTATACGTGGAAGAAGGCACCACATGATGAGAAAGAGCACGCAAAGGAGCAAGAAGTGACTGAACTCACTTTGATAAAAAACCCACTCTTGCAATAGTGAACTCACTCCCATGATAATGACATTAATTCATTCATGAGGATAGATCCTCCATGCCCTAATCACCTCTTAAACATCCCACTTCTCAACACTGTTGCACTGAGAAATTAAGTTTCTAAAACATAAACTCTGGGGGTGCATTCAAAACACAGCATTCATCTTCTTAACATAGCCAAAAAGGCCAGGCATGGTGGCTCACACCTGTAATCCCAGCACTTTGGGAGGCCAAGGTGGGTGGATCACCTGAGGTCAGCAGTTTGAAACCAGTCTTGCCAACATGGTGAAACCCCATCTCTACTAAAAATACAAAAAATTAGCCATGCGTGGTGGCACACACCTGTAGTCCCAGCTACTCAGGAAGCTGAGGCAGGAGAATCGCTTGAACCCAGGAGGCAGAGGTTGCAGTGAGCTGAGATCATGCCATTCGACTCCACCCTGAGCAACAAGAGCAAAGCTCTGTCTAAAAAAACAGAAAAAAGAAAAAAAAAAAACAAACAGCCAAAAGTAATTAATGAGCCGTCATGTCTGCACCCCAGCTGGCAACAAGGAGGAAGCTGTAATACGCCTTCTCTTTAAGGATTCTCCCAGTTAGTGTACCCCTGAAAGCAAAGCCTAAGACAAGGACCAATGGCATAGGTTCCAGTAGATTATTTGGATGGTGATCTCAGAAAATTTGAATGAAAGAGATGAGACAGTAAAAACTGGAAGGAAAAAGGAAACAGCATGTGTTATCAACATCTTGGGAGCTATGTGAGGAGCTGTGTAGAATGTACCCAAAACGGTCCATCTAATTGATAGAAAGCTGTGGCAACCCACCAATTGGTTCAGCATTGCCTGTAGTGCTGTTACTTCCCCGACCATGCCTGTGCATGGGCTGGAAAGGCTTCTTTGGTTTTCGAGTAAGGCCTAAACCAGAATAGTAGATGTACAGCACAGCAGAACTTGAGGACCTTAGCAGCACATGACAGCATCTGCCACAACTGCAAAGAAATTAGGTGGGGATAGGGAATGTGGCATTCTGCACCTGCTACAAGAAAATGTCCAGAAAGTTGCTCATAAAGCTTCTTATTATCTGTATGCATCAGGAGTCCTCAAGACCACCCTTACACTCAATGATTCACTAAAAGACTCCCAGAACCCAGAAAAGCTTTGTACTCATGGCTATGGTTTGTTACAGAGAAAGGATACAGATTAAAATCAGCAAAGTAAAAAGGTATATAGGAAAGAATCCAGGAGACAACAGGCACAAGCTTACAGTGTCCTCTACCAGTAAAGTCACAGAGCTGGTTCTTAATTGTCCCAGCAACTATGTACAACAACATGTATAAAGTATTGCCAACCCAAGAAGCTCACCTGAGCCTTGGTGTCCATGATTTTTATTGGGAGTCAGTCACATAGACATGGACTTCCCATATGAATGACCTTAATTACCCAGTCTCCAGTCCCCCCAGAGGTCAAATTGATACAGCATGGCCCAGGACTTCGAGTGAACAGAAACAGTATTCACCATCAATCACATTGTCAGTATAAATTATCTGGCAAGACCCACAGTTTCAAGTATTCAAAGATACTCTTACCAGTTAGGGTGCTTCAAAAGCTCCAAGGTTTCCTCTTAGGAGATGGTCAAGGGCCAGTCTTTTCTTTAGCATCTGTGGAATTTGAACACCCCAAGCCTTGAGTTAACCCTTTACTGAACAGCCTGTTTCGTCAGACCTTAGTCAAATGGCCATAACAACCTGCAACAAAAGAAAGAAATGCAGTCTTTGTTCTGGGCAGCCATATGGCTACTCAATATTTTGGAATTCTATTATTGTATAATGGTGGTTCTCAAACTTCAGCACATCAGAGTCACCTGAGAATTCACTAAAATAGCCTGCACAACCTCCTCCTCAGAGTTTCTGATTAAGTAAGTATAGGGTGAAGCCCGATAATTTGCATTTCAGTAATTTACCAGGTGTATTAGTTTCCCAATAAAGCCAGAACAAATTTGCACAAACTTTGGGCTTAAAACAACACAAATTCCTTACCTTACTATTCTGTGGGTCAGAAGTCTGACACAACTCCCACCAAGCCCAAATCAAGGTGTGAGCAGACTCCTTTCTGCAGTCTCTAAGGAAGAATGTTTCCTTGGTCATTTCGGTTATTGGCAGAATGCAGTTCTGAAGTCCTGTTTCCTTA
Organism: Trachypithecus francoisi; assembly: GCF_009764315.1. Classification (NCBI taxonomy): domain Eukaryota; kingdom Metazoa; phylum Chordata; class Mammalia; order Primates; family Cercopithecidae; genus Trachypithecus; species Trachypithecus francoisi. The sequence goes on from NW_022681453.1 coordinate 29,368,981, forward strand.
TTGCCTGTCAGCTGAAGGTCATTCTCAACTCCTAAAGGCCATCCACATTTGTTAGGAGGTTGACCCCTCCTTCCATCATCAAGTCAGCAATGAGGGGTTGGGTTTTTTTCATGCTTTGAATCTCACCTGCCTTCTCTATTGCCTTATCTTTCTGATTGCAGCCTGAAAATGTTCTCTGATTTTTAGAGCTCATGTGACTAGATGGGGCGCACCCAGGTATCCAGGAGAATCCTGCCGTCTCATGGTTCGTAATCTTAGTCACATATGCAAAGTCTGTTTTGCTGGGTAAGATAGTATATTCACAGGTTCTGGAGATTAAGGCGTAGCTATCTTTGCGAGGAGGGAGCATAATTCTGCCTACCACACCAGTCAGTCCACTCTGATTCTGTGGTTAGGGAACACACTTTGAGAACCACCAATATAGAAAATAAGAGAACCAGAAGACTCTTCCACAATGTAGCCTTATTTTACATTGTTGGAAAGTTAATGAAAGCTTTTAACAAACTGGTTGACTGCAGCTTTACCTCTTCAGTGGGCTGCTTTCCTACTCAAAAACTAATGAGAAAAAGGGCAGAAAGGGGGACCAAAGAATAGCAAAACAAAAACTGAAATCACTCCCTGACTAGACCATAAGCTCTTGCATACTCTGGCCATTTCTCAGATGTATTCAGTGAAATTCTTGTTTGAGAGAAAGAGGGAGAAAACACAAGCCAATCTTGAATCAAAATTAATAGAGAATTCTACTAAAATTCAACAGGTTCTTATTTTTTTATTTTTTAATGGTAAGATCCCTCAAGGCCTTTAAAATACCAATGTCTGCTTTAAATCTCCAAGAAGGAGGGCAGAGTTTTTGAAAATGATAGCCATGGTTTTTTTCATGGCACATATAATGGAATTGGGTTACCTGGAAAAACACATGAGTAAAGGTTGTTCCACAAGGGGAAAGGTGATAACTCAATGCACCTTCACTTTCTAGGTTGGTGCTTCTCAATTTGACTGTATACTGAAATCATCTTAGGAGTTTTAAAAAGCACTGATGCCTAGGTCACACACCCCAGTGATTCTGATGCAACTGGTCTGGGGCATGTCTTGGACATTGTGCTTTCCCCCCATATCTCCCACACGATTGTAACATGTAGCCATGATTAAGGACTGTGATGGTGGGTGATAACCCTGTTTTCCTGAGTCTATTAGAGTATGAAGTTACTAACCAGAGTGAGTACACTTGGTATTGTTCTCTGTATTTTAATTCCTGCCCAACCAAATTAAGGAAGTGATTTCAAAAATTAAAAGAGAAGAGATAATCTAGGGTAGCAGGCAGTACTAACCAACTCCACGTTCAAGAATATCATCCTTTGTTAACCATCATTGCGTGATTTTAAACTCTTTGTATCCTCAGAATTTAGCACAGTGTCCCACACATAGTCTATGTTCAGGAAGAACTGTGGTAAATGATAAATAAGTATGAACAAAGTCCCCTTCAAAATGAAGATTGCAGGAGAATCAAGCTTCAGTCAGACATAAGTGTACACTATTCTAGTGAGATAAATCAATCAGATAAACAGGATGGGGAATCATCATTTTGGTTTTGTTGTTGTTGTTATTGTTGTATTTGAGACAGAGTCTCCCTCTGTCACCTAGGCTGGAGTGCAGTGGTGCGATCTCAGCTCACTGCAACCCCCGCCTGCAGGTTCAAGTGATTCTCCTGTTTCAGCCTCCCGAGTAGCATGCCTGGCTAATTTGTATAATATTTTAGTAGAGACAGAGTTTCACCATGTTGGCCAGGCTGGTCTCAAACTTCTGAACTCAAGTGATGCACTCACCTCGGCTTCCCAAAGTGCTGAGATTACAGGCATGAGCCACCGTGCCTGACCAGGAACCACCATTTCGATTGGCATGGTACCAGGTACACAGAATTTACCCAATAAACTATTTGATGTGTGAAAGAATGAATAAATGTTGGCATTAAAAAGCAGGCTTCAGTATGTCAAAGCAAGAGGTAATTGGGTGAGGACCAGAGGATGGAGCCCAGAGCAGGAAATGAAGTTCAGAGAAGAGGCAGATGTTCAACATAGTGCGTCTCCTCCTCCAGTTTTGAGTAGGTCACTGAAAACACTTGGCATGGCAGTGAAAATCACTCAAAAGACCCCTGTGGAAATGGACTGACTTGTGTGGAAATGTGCAAATCTCGGCTGCTTCTAATTCATTTCTGTCTTTCTAACCTATCAGAATCCAATGCAGTCTATTTGGCTCTATCCAGGATAATTCAAAATGGAATTGTACACATAAGCTTCCTGCCTTCTGCTCCTTCTCTTCATAACCAATGTGTTGCTACACAGCAATTTCCAAGTGCCTCTTCCCAGGGCAACTTTTGAGAGCATCTCTCTTTGTACTCCCTAAAATAGATAATATTAATTTTCTTTGACATGTTATACGTTTTGAGGATCCATGCATCCCTAACAAGTGCCCAGTCTTACGATGGTACAGCCTCTCATCCAATGTTCTGTCATTTAATTCATGATGCTGTTTATCTTGGCTGCAAGAGAGTGAATTATTGGCATATTCAGACAGTCTCATACCACCTCTCATCCTCTCCATTATCATAAAAGTTAAAATTATTTATTTATGAACCAAATAACTTATCTGAACATTTTAACAATGCACGAGCACTTACGGAGGTTTTTCTTTCAATTTGGGTAGAGATACAAAGTCAAATATGATTTCAGTACAAGTCGTGATGGTTTTTCTCAGTATCTTATACGGGGTTCCATTTTTGCCTTGTACAATTAATACAAGAAGCATAATGAACTCTCAGCAATCCCCTTGAGAAATGACAAAGAGGTATAAGCAATAATTTATCTGTGGAATGCAGGGCCTTGATACATAACTTCCAAATCTACTCCAAAAGAAAAAGAAAAGAAAAAAAATTCCTAGCTAAGAGCCATGAAGAAAGAGCCCAAACACTCTCACACATTTTGTTGGAAAGGTAGACTGTACAACATATTTGGATTGCAATCTGGCAATATGCTTTGAATGTTCACAGTTTTAAAACATACATGTCCTGACCCATTATTTCAAAGGCTGTATCCTGATCCTGATGAACTAATAAAAGATGCCCCTAAAGATATATCATATGTGGATGCTCATTTACAGCATTATTTCCCATAAAGAGAAATAGGGAGAAACAAATAAGATACCTTTCTAACATATTTTGCTATCTATAAAATGGATTGCTATGCAGTCATTAAAAATAATGTTCCTAAAAATTAGTTTATAGGAAAATATATAAAAATGTACATGATATAAAGTTAAGTGGAACAGCAACATATAAAACAGTATATGCAGTCTATTTCCAATATGTTTATAGTAAGTATCTGCATATATATTTCTACACTGGCATATTATTCTACACGGAAAATGATCAATACATATTTTTGAGTGTATAAGCGGGGTGTGTGTGTGTTTACAAAGACGAAGATGAAATACCCCAAAATATTAATAGTGGTTATGGTTAGATAGTGATAGTGAAGTTATGGGGGATATTTATTTTTTTCTTTATATTATCCTACATTTTCCAAATTGCCTCAATGCAAATGTTATTTTTATAACTTATTACTGATTTGTGGGCTAAATAGACCCATTGACATTTTCTCTGGAATATTCTAGTGACACAATCACTCTGCTGTTAGGTAGTCCCACCCCTCGCACTCCCTCATTTGGTCTTTTCCAAGATCAAGGACTTTAGAGCCAGAAACATTTGGATTCAAATCCCAGCTCTCTACTTTCTAGCTCTATGACCATGGATAAGGTCATAGGTCTGGGTGTTCTGGACCTTTGGGATAGAGTTGTTGGAGAATTAAATAAGGAGTGTTGCATTCCTATCCAATAGTTACTTCTCCCTCCCCTTCCTTTCCAATAGGATCTGACTGTGTGATTTTATTCAGGTATTGACTGCCCACACCCTATACCCAGGGACAAGAGTCTGGGGCCTACTCAGACCTAAGGCTTGAAGCTTAATTGGACTAGGACAAGCATGGTAACTTCATTCCCCTTGCAAGGGATCATGTCAGGGTATGGTTTGAAATTCTGGCCAATCACCTAGGTTGGACAATTGTTGGAGGCCAGGGTGGTTCTGAGAAAATTTTCTTCACACTTAAGAAAACAAAGGACACCTGGAAAGATGAGTATTCATTGCCATTTCTGGCCTTCAGACACTGAGGATTTCTGGACCCACTGTAGTCAAATTGGAACCATTAGAAGAAAAGCCGGAAAAGAAAAGCAACACCTGAAAGAGGGGAGAAAAAAAAGACAGAAAAAAAAACTGGTTTTTGATAATGTTGTTGCTGAATTCTGGCATGGCCCTATTTTTTAAATCTATATTTAAAATTTTTGTTTAAATCAGTTGAACAAGGATTTCTATTACTTCTATCTGAAAGGATCGTAAGTGATACAAAAAGCAAGTGCCAAGCCCAGGACAGAGAGCAGAGTTCAACAAATAAAGAAGAAAAAAAAAAAGAAAGTCTTTTCTTTCTCTCACCGTCCAAATACATATTTAATATACACAGTATATACTTGTTTATGACTTGTAAATGTAGTTAATAGAGAAGGTAGCAAGAAAGAAAGGGGTAAATGCACCTTTTCCTCCTCATAAAACATGCACAACAGGACTCCATTTCTCTAATTTTTTTATAAAAGCCCCCAAAAAATATGGACAAAGACAAAGTTTTCCAAGGAAAGACGTGTGCTGTAATGGATTATATCTTGCTAAAAATTCTAGGCCTTCTAAAAAAACAAAATCTTGAATAACAAAGACCTCCTCTGATCCCTCCTCCCTGTAGGTCTTGAACAACTAGCCAGAGGCCCTGCTTTTGTAAGAGTTTCCCTAGATAGATCAGGATGGATGGAGTGTATGCTGTTAGATCAAAAGAAATCATTTGCTACTTGAATATGCATGGGCTACATTAACTGTGAGCTTTAATCAAGTAATGGAGACTGACAGGCTTCTTGGCCTATAGGGGCTCTATAGTAATAAAATGGGCACTTTTCTAAAAATGACATTCATAAGAGTCAAGTGACTGGACAATTACTTTGTTTGATTCCACATCCCAGGCTGGACAACCTCTTCTCATATTCTTTTGCATCTGATACTGATGGGGAAGAATAAGCCAGCATAAGCTATGCTTAGATATTTTAAGTTTTAGTGAAAAATAAAATATATGTGTTAAAGCCTGGAACATTATCTGTGATTTGGGTGTAAGGTCTAAAAAGTATGGACAAGTGGGAATTCAAAAATCACCCTTCCAGCACTGCAAAGGATTTGTGAGTATTCAAGCTTTAGGAGTTGGGTTTGTGCATTTTCCTTTTATAACTATTGCTAGCCATCCCAGAATGTTGCACTCAGTAAGAAGGGCTAACAGTGTCCTGCTGGCCCTATTCCTATGTGTTATCTTGCGGCATTTCCAGTTAATGGCATGACTGTAATGACTAGCAATTTAAATAATGGAGGCTGAAGCAGAGGCAGCTATAAGGACACAATGCAGAAATTGCCACAGTTTATCAACATCACTGGCACCCAGCTCTTCATTACCTTCTTGAATAGGGTCAAAGTAGTTAAAGTGATGCTGTAAATACTGACTAAAACAAAGCAGCAGTTTATTCTTGATTTGGCATTGAGTATTTATAACAAACAAGTTGCATTTCCCAGGCATGGGTTATTAGACACGGGAATGTAATTGATATTAACAAACTTTCAGGCTCCAGTAACTTTTTCTCACTGCATGTCAGTTTAATTTTTTTTAAGCACAAGCAGCGCATGCCAAATGGAAAACAAGAGGAAGAACACAAAAAACCCCTTAAGCCTTCAGTACTACGTGAAAAACAACTAACCCATTTATCTTACAGAATCCTTCAGAGGTTTGCTATAAACTTGGAAGAGAATATCAGAGAGCCTTCTCTTTTTGAGAGGGTATTCGAGTGATTTTTAGAAATGAGACATCTCTAACTGTAATTTTGTTTTCTGTTCAGAACTAGAAGAGTATGCAAAAATATCTAAAAATATAAATTGTGCATCTACTGCATTACAGCAGAGGCTGAACACAGGTGACCCGTGAGCCAAATTTGACCCATTGCTCTGTTTCATGTGGACCATACGGTAATGGTTGACTTTGTGTTTTAACATTTTAAAATTCTTTTCAACATTTGTAAATTGAGAGATTTCACAGAAAATGCTGGAAGCTCTGACCCTACCGGCACCCCACTCCTACAAGATAACAAATGGCCAGGGCTGAGTTGAGGCTGCTCTTGTCCTTTGCCTCAATTGCATCACTCCTACAGTCTCCTTGTCTCTGAGGCCAAATGTCAATTACCTCTCTTCTTCTTAATAGTATTGTTATTTTTCTTAAGTAATGATCAAAGACAAACATTCATTTTGGTAAGCCTTGATCATAAGTGGGGAAACTAAAGATGAGTTAAGAGGACTGAGTGTTTTAGAAAATGAAAAGGCTATAATTCCTTATAGAAGTAAATAATTTCTTACTTAACCCCCTTTACTCTGTAACAGAATCCTCCCAGCTGGCCTCCAAGAGCATTGAGTGTGTGAGCCTTTGTGAAAAGCATCAAGTTAAACGTTCTGTGTAAAGGATATTAGACATATGGAAAAGCCAAGCTAGGTTCAGTCTCAGACAAAAGCTGTCAAGCTGAGAAAGGGAAAAGCAAGCACTGAACTTATAAGAAAAACAACAGGTAGCAAGCATGGGATTGAGGGCTCGAAAGAATAAAGCAGGTTTCAATGTTCTACCAAAAAATGTCTTAGCCCCTTGCTAAACTCCTTTTGGGAAATACAGGCACAACAGAAAGCTGCCTTCACTTCCAAAAGTTATCGAGACATTCTCGGTGGGAGCTGCTGCATCAACCTCGTGTCCCATCTGGAGCTGCAGACCCTCACTGCCCACTGGTTTAACAATCTCTCTCCTCCTGCAAGAAGAGGGTGGTGGCAGGGGGTAGTACTGTAAGGGATGTTTTTCTTTTTTTTTTTTTTTGTCTTTTTTTTTTTTTTTTTTTTTTTTATTATTATACTTTAAGTTCTAGGGTACATGTGCATGACGTTTATATCATGTATAACTCCCCAATGCAATCCCTCCCTCCTCCCCCCTCCCCATGATAGGCCCCAGTGTGTGATGTTCCCCTTCCCGAGTCCAAGTGATCTCATTGTTCAGTTCCCACCTATGAGTGAGAACATGCGGTGTTTGGTTTTCTCTTCTTGTGATAGTTTGCTAAGAATGATGGTTTCCAGCTGCATCCATGTCCCTACAAAGGACGCAAACTCATCCTTTTTGATGGCTGCATAGTATTCCATGGTGTATATGTGCCACATTTTCTTAATCCAGTCTGTCACAGATGGACATTTGGGTTGATTCCAAGTCTTTGCTATTGTGAATAGTGCCGCAATAAACAAACGTGTGCATGTGTCTTTGTAGTAGAGTAATTTATAATCCTTTGGGTATATACCCAGTAGTGGGATGGCTGGGTCATATGGTACATCTAGTTCTAGATCCTTGAGGAATCGCCATACTGTTTTCCATAATGGTTGAACTAGTTTACAATCCCACCAACAGTGTAAAAGTGTTCCTATTTCTCCACATCCTCTCCAACACCTGTTGTTTCCTGACTTCTTAATGATTGCCATTCTAACTGGTGTGAGATGGTATCTCATTGTGGTTTTGATTTGCATTTCTCTGATGGCCAGTGATGATGAGCATTTTTTCATGTGTCTGTTGGCTGTATGGATGTCTTCTTTTGAGAAATGTCTGTTCATATCCTTTCCCCACTTTTTGATGGGGTTGTTTGCTTTTTTCTTGTATATTTGTTTGAGTTCTTGGTAGATTCTGGATAGTAGCCCTTTGTCAGATGAGTAGGTTGCAAAAATTTTTTCCCATTCTGTAGGTTGCCTGTTCACTCTGATGGTAGTTTCTTTGGCTGTGCAAAAGCTCTTTCGTTTAATTAGATCCCATGTGTCAATTTTGCTTTTGCTGCCGTTGCTTTTGGTGTTTTAGACATGAAGTCCTTGCCCATGCCTATGTCCTGAATGGTACTACCTAGATTTTCTTCTTGGGTTTTATGGTATTAGGTCTAACATTTAAGTCTCTAATCCATCTTGAATTAATTTTCGTATAAGGGGTAAGGAAAGGATCCAGTTTCAGCTTTCTACTTATGGCTAGCCAATTTTCCCAGCACCATTTATTAAATAGGGAATCCTTTCCCCATTTCTTGTTTTTGTCAGGTTTGTCAAAGATCAGATGGCTGTAGATGTGTGGTATTATTTCTGAGGACTCTGTTCTGTTCCATTGGTCTATATCTCTGTTGTGGTACCAGTACCATGCTGTTTTGGTTACTGTAGCCTTGTAGTATAGTTTGAAGTCAGGTAGCGTGACGCCTCCGGCTTTGTCCTTTTGACTTAGGATTGTCTTGGCAATGCGGGCTCTTTTTTGGTTCCATATGAACTTTAAAGCCGTTTTTTCCAATTCTGTGAAGAAAGTCATTGGTAGCTTGATGGGGATGGCATTGAATCTATAAATCACCTTGGGCAGTATGGCCATTTTCACGATATTGATTCTTCCTATCCATGAGCATGGTACGTTCTTCCATTTGTTTGTGTCCTCTTTGATTTCACTGAGCAATGTTTTGTAGTTCTCCTTGAAGAGGTCCTTTACATCCCTTGTAAGCTGGATTCCTAGGTATTTGATTCTCTTTGCAGCAATTGTGAATGGAAGTTGATTCCTGATTTGGCTCTCTGCTTGTCTGTTACTGGTGTATAAGAATGCTTGTGATTTTTGCACATTAATTTTGTATCCTGAGACTTTGCTGAAGTTGCTTATCAGCTTAAGCAGATTTTGGGCTGAGACAATGGGGTTTTCTAAATATACAATCATGTCATCTGCAAACAGGGACAATTTGACTTCTTCTTTCCCTAACTGGATACCCTTGATTTCTTTCTCTTGCCTGATTGCCCTAGCCAGAACTTCCAACACTATGTTGAATAGGAGTGGTGAGAGAGGGCATCCCTGTCTTGTGCCAGTTTTCAAAGGGAATTTTTCCAGTTTTTGCCCATTCAGTATGATATTAGCTGTGGGTTTGTCATAAATAGCTCTTATTATTTTGAGGTACGTTCCATCAATACCAAATTTATTGAGCGTTTTTAGCATAAAGGCTGTTGAATTTTGTCAAAAGCCTTTTCTGCATCTATTGAGATAATCATGTGGTTCTTGTCTTTGGTTCTGTTTATATGCTGGATTACGTTTATTGATTTGCGAATGTTGAACCAGCCTTGCATCCCAGGGATGAAGCCCACTTGATCATGGTGGATAAGCTTTTTGATGTGCTGCTGAATCCGGTTTGCCAGTATTTTATTGAGGATTTTTGCATCGATGTTCATCAGGGATATTGGTCTAAAATTCTCTCTTTTGTTGTGTCTCTGCCAGGCTTTGGTATCAGGATGATGTTGGCCTCATAAAAAGAGTTAGGGAGGATTCCCTCTTTTTCTATTGATTGAAATAGTTTCAGAAGGAATGGTACCAGCTCCACCTTGTACCTCTGGTAGAATTCAGCTGTGAATCCATCTGGTCCTGGACTTTTTTTGGTGGGTAGGCTATTAATTGTTGCCTCAATTTCAGAGCCTGCTATTGGTCTATTCAGGGATTCAACTTCTTCCTGGTTCAGTCTTGGGAGAGTGTAAGTGTCCAAGAAATTATCCATTTCTTCTAGATTTTCTAGTTGATTTGCGTAGAGGTGTTTATAGTATTCTCTGATGGTAGTTTGTATTTCTGTGGGGTCGGTGGTGATATCCCCTTTATCATTTTTTATTGCGTCTATTTGATTCCTCTCTCTTTTCTTCTTTATTAGTCTAGCTAGCGGTCTGTCAATTTTGTTGATCTTTTCAAAAAACCAACTCCTGGATTCATTGATTTTTTGGAGGGTTTTTGTGTCTCTATCTCCTTCAGTTCTGCTCTGATCTTAGTTATTTCTTGCCTTCTGCTAGCTTTTGAATGTGTTTGCTCTTGCCTCTCTAGTTCTTTTAATTGTGATGTTAGAGTGTCAATTTTAGATCTCTCCTGCTTTCTCTTGTGGGCATTTAGTGCTATAAATTTCCCTCTACACACTGCTTTAAATGTGTCCCAGAGATTCTGGTATGTTGTATCTTTGTTCTCATTGGTTTCAAAGAACATCTTTATTTCTGCTTTCATTTCGTTATGTACCCAGTAGTCATTCAGGAGCAGGTTGTTCAGTTTCCATGTAGTTGAGCGGTTTGGATTGAGTTTCTTAGTCCTGAGTTCTAGTTTGATTGCACTGTGGTCTGAGAGACAGTTTGTTATAATTTCTGTTCTTGTACATTTGCTGAGGAGTGCTTTACTTCCAATTATGTGGTCAATTTTGGAATAAGTGCGATGTGGTGCTGAGAAGAATGTATATTCTGTTGATTTGGGGTGGAGAGTTCTATAGATGTCTATTAGGTCCGCTTGGTGCAGAGATGAGTTCAATTCCTGGATATCCTTGTTAACTTTCTGTCTCGTTGATCTGTCTAATGTTGACAGTGGAGTGTTGAAGTCTCCCATTATTATTGTATGGGAGTCTAAGTCTCTTTGTAGGTCTCTAAGGACTTGCTTTATGAATCTGGGTGCTCCTGTATTGGGTGCATAGATATTTAGGAGAGTTAGTTCTTCCTGAGGGATGTTTTTCTTAATAAAAAGAATAAACATACATGCACATACACACCTACCCAGAAAATACTATTTCATGGCATCTATACTTACAGGGAATTCACTCAGAAACAGTTTTTTAGTAACACAAAGAATTAAAATCATTAGCACCCAACAAATCAGAAATGATGGAAGATTAGGAAGACCATTGCATAGAAACAAGATTAAAAAAAGATAAAACCCTTTACAGAACCAGAAAAGGTGAGGAGAACACAAACAACTTTTTCACTGAGATTGAGAACCCAGAAAAACCTTTTGATATAACTAGGGAAAGTTAAGTAGAGTCGGGAAAGGAACAAGTGTGTATTAATTTCCCACTGTGTAGAAAGCACTCCATATACATTTTAATATATTTTGATAAATAATAAATAATACTTTATATTTTTGTTCATTTATTCATTAAATAAGTGTTTGTTCACTGTCTTCTATGTGTCAGACATCTCTAGGGATATAAATATAAAAATTTAAAGACATGATTTTCCTATTATCAAGTTTTGAGTCTAACAAGGATACAAACACGCTAATGATAATAATAATGATTATAAATACAAACAGCAATAATACAATAGCTTAATAACAGCTGTCCTTTACTGAGAGCTTCCAATGTGATAAGAATTGTGTTGAGCACTTTACATTATTATTCATTTAATCCCTCCTAAGTGCCCTATGACCAACTTACTAATATCTTCATTTTACAGAGAAGGGAAGTGAGCCATAGACCAAATGATTACCTAAGGTTATAAAGCTAACAGATGAAAGAGCTGAGATTTAAACACTGCCTGTTCTCTGCACACCAGGCCAAGAGATAATCTGTGATATCAACCCATACCAGCTATAATGGAGGCATGCCAAAAACAAGAGATGCAGAGGGGAGACCCTTAAACCCTTTTGAATTTGCAAAGCACATTCCCATAGAGAAAATAAGCTTCCAGAATTCATCAACCTCAAGAGGTGATACTGGTAGAAAATATAATAAGCTTTCATAATGGCTTAGGTCAAGGTGTAAATGACAGAGCTATAAGGGCTGGTAAAAGAACCAAACCTTTCCAATCCAGAGACAAAAGGAAAAGTGAGATCCATCCATGACATGTCTCTTGAGGACTCTTTTAGGACCAAAATAGTGAGTGTAGAATGGACCATGCATGCCTCAGTCTGTCAAATTTTATGTTTCTAAGGACAAATAGGCTACACAACTTTCACCCTATTTTTATATGGAAGTCTGTTGAAAATAATACAATACATAAAAGATGAATCACTTATTGAGTCTTTAATATGTCTCTAGCACAGAAATAAACATCTTGTGTATATTGTTTCTAATTTCCACAATACCATTAGCTAGAAATATACAGAATAGAAGAACAGTGGGATCAGAGAGGTTAAGTGCTCTATCCAAGACCATGCAGGTGTTAAGAGGTAGAGGAATGGTTTGAACTTGTAACAGTGTGACTCCAAAATCAAAACTTTTTTCCTTACACTGAAATACAAAGTATCAGGCCAAGTCTCTCTGCAAATATTCATCATGTTTCCTTTGGTTCTTCATTCATTTAATCAAAAACAAGTTATTGTGCACATACAAGGAACATAGTATTCATCCTCGTGCATCTGACAAGTAAGTCAAGGAGACAGGTGTATAAATACCTAACCAAACTTACAGGCAGGAAGAAGGAGGCTAAATGTGTTTATTATTTAAATAAACTCCATGAAGTCAGGTACTTCAGTTTGTTGATCATTGTCACATACCTGAAACACAATCTTGAACCAACGAACATTTGTGGGTGGAAGGATAAATGAAGACAGCCCCACTTAAGGAAGTACAAACTTCAGGTAGAATTAATTCTGCCTAAGATAGATCAAAGAAAGCCCCCAAGTGCAGTGGCACTGAATTGGACTTGGAAGAATGTATGAGGTATGTACTAGTGAGAAATGAAGTGACAGGAGCTATGGCTCAGGATAAACACAGGCATGGGAGCATAGAAACCCACAAAACATTTGGGTAATAGAGTTCAAGCATACTTAGAGTACAGGAAAGGCGAGAAATGAGAGTGAGAACTAAAGTCAAAAAGGTAATTGGGCACCACGTTGCACAGAGTCTTCAAGTCAATTACAAAAAAAAAGAAAGAAAGAAAAAAGACAGCCACGCCAGTAGAAAGCAGTAATGTGACAGCTTTTGGCAAACTGGGAATATATCACCCCTACTTCCTCCCTGCTGATCTTAGAAGAATCCTAAGTGTTTACGCCTAGTTTGTAAGACCCCAAGAAACTCTCCAGGGGTCTAATTCTCACCACTCAGCTAAGAACTCTCAGCTCAAAAGATACTGGCATCTGGAAAGCCTTCTTCAATGTCCCTAAGTCTGAGTTCCTTACACCCTACACTTTACCCATCTCATAATGTGTTTTTCTTATCTCTCTCCACCATCACTGCCTTCCATGTGGGCAAGCACTATCTTTGTTGATTCCGAGCATGTTGCAAACAGCCTGGCACATAGCAAGTACTCAATAAATAGCTTGGAAATAATTATTACATTAGTGAATTGAATGATTGATGCACTGACTGACTGTTGAAAAAATAGAGTCAAGGAGAGCCATAGGAGACTGCCACCATAGCCCAGGGAAAACACCTCTTTATAAAGGTCCAGATGTATTTCTTTAAGTAGGCACTTTGCTAAATGGGGAGAGTGGTAGTTAGCTAAGGCAGACAGCAAAGCAGAAAAAGGCAGGGCCAGCAGGCAGTTGCTGGGGAGACCACAATTCCATGGGACTATAGCCATTAGCATGCAACACTGGGTAATCTGATTTTCATGACAGACAGATTTATTATGACTTCTAAATATATAAATCTCAGGTTATGCTTTCCAGCTAACCTAACAACTTGATATATGTGTCTGACATCCCATCTTAAAATCAGATTCTAGCTTCTAATTAATTTTTATTCACCCATCGCTCTAACAAGAGAGGCAGGAAGTCTCAGTGGGATAAACAATAGACAAGGTATTAGTCGTTTCTACTGTGCGGCACATTTTCCATTGAGTCTCTGGAGTTTTCTTTTTCTTTGTTGCCAAAAAAGGGGGGCCGCACCCATTCTCTCTGTGGCTTCTAGGAAGAACGAGTGGAAAATATTATACAGGCACCTGATAATCATTATTTCTATTAAGTAACCAGGGCTTGATCCATCACTTCCACTTCCCCACTCCCTGCTCTCATCCACCCATACAGAAATTGGAATGACATCATATTCTAGTCAGTTTAAAGACTGATCATTGCTTATGTGTTACCATACATCTTGCTTTCTCCAATAATATTATCAGCAGATAGTTCTTGCAGCTGAATTGCAAGTGCCACAATGACCTGACTTTAAACCAATAATAGTGATCATATAGGCTAAAAGTACAACCTACAGCTTTTTATATAATCTGAACAATATTCATAATTCATCCACATTCAGATACTTCATTAACAATGCAAAGTAATATAGTTGTAGCTAGGAAAAGTTTTGTAATCCACTGATTTCTTTAATGAGCATTCTGTGAATCTGTGTTTTTTAATATAATTTTCATATATGAATATAATTTTAAGAACATTTTATTCTATGTCCTTTTTCCAAATTATGAAAGTCAATATGGGTACGGCAGAACAGGTTAGAAAAAAAAAGATGGTCACATTCAAGTTTTTAAGTTTTTAAATGTTTAGTTCTCACTATGTGCCAGACATTGTTCTCAAAATGTTAGATGCATTAAATCCTCCTCAAAACTCTATCAGGTATCATAATTTATCCTTGTGATGTGTTTAAAAAGTTGTTTGCAGTCACAAAAGCTAGTAAGTTGTACAACTGAGATTTCAATTGAGGCTGATGGCTGAGGCTGTACCACCTTGGTCTTAATATACTGCCTGCAGATTTAAGGGAAACTTACTAAATAACTAACAGTATAAGTAGCCAGTTGTGTTTGCCAAAGCCATAAATCCAAACTACACAATCACCTTCACATTGAGAACACTATAGTGTTTCTGGCTTTTTGCAAGTAGATTTTAAAAATTTGGATACCGGTCTGTTTACCTGCCATAATATCGAATATAAACTAGGAGGAGAAATACTTTCAGCAATGAACTTTGTTTGATGGACATCATGAAATCACAAAAACTGTCATTTTTCTGTTCATAATAAATAAATAGTAAAAATAGGAAAATACCAAAAAATCTGCAAAATCTTCTCCTCCCTATTTATTACAAGTGTATACTTTCTAAATCTCTAGTGTCTATGTAATTTATTTGATGGTATGAAAGATGTATTTCACATGTACATGCACAGGGGCACGTGCACGTACGTGCACACACACACATACCCAAACACCCTATGTATACAAGAATTACTCTGTGTTCAATTTGTCTTCAGTTGAGCACTGAAAACAAAATAAAACCAAAAAATGAATTCATAAAATGACAAAAAGAAGTTCATTCACTTGCCCTTCGGGTACATACCATACTCATATGAACAAAGTTATATGTTCTCCCTACAAAAATCACATTTAAATATGTGATTTAAAGTATTTTGTGCTAAGTATTTTTATTTATTTCCCCCAAATTATTTGTGAAATGGAACATGTCCTACATATCAATAAATATGTCATTTAAAATAAATAAAATTTTAAATTGAAATTATCATCAAACTCTTAAAGCATTTCATTTTTAAAAAAATAAATTTACACTGGAATAGAAGTCAAACAAACATTTAAAAGAACACACAAAGCATTCTTATTACAACTAATCTAAATGGCTGATTTGGTAAGTTTTAGAGTCTTTTAATAAAACCATATTTTACTCAAGTACTATTTAGTTAGAGCTTTATCAAAATATTTAATTACAAAATAATATCTATGATGTTCAGGTAAAACTATGCACAATATAATCAAATCCTTAGCATGAAGCCATTCAATTTGTCAGTTAGAGATCTGTTTTCTGAGCCCACTACAGTTTAAAATAGTTTCCTCAGTAAACATCAAATCTGCCCTTCCTCCCCTTTGCCCTCAGAATTAGTAGAGCATAATGTAATTCTTTTACCAGCCTTAGGAAAACACTATTGGAATGCATGAGCCAAAATGTAGAGATGAAATGGAACTGAAAAAAAAAAGTTTTTTAAAAATGCAAAATCAATTACTATTTTTAATAAGTAGAAACAGCTTTTGTGCTAAGAAAAGAAAAATTGCCCAGAGACAAAATAGATGTTCGATATTATAGTGCACTAATGAGTACATTTACGTGTAATTTTCTGAAATTTATGTCCAAGACTAACTGCAAATAGAATTTAGTATCAACAGGAGTTTACAAAACCCATTCATTTTTCCTCTAATCATATTGAATATTTAAGGTGCTTGATTAGACTCAATTATTTTTCTTTTGGAGCCAACAAAGAGCCCTGACAGCTTTGAAAGAGATGGATTAATGGGTCATTTCCCACCAATGGGGAAACATTCCCGGCTCCCACAGCAGGAAAAAAAACAATGAGAAAGTTCATGCCAATTCACATGCATGCCACTGAATGAAATCTGCAGAGAACTCAGAGAAGGTCAGCTTGTCAAAGGATCACTGCAAAAAGCAGAAGAGGCAGAGACCCAAACTTAGTAGGACTTTGTGGCCTCCCAGCTCACAAGTCTGCTTCTTCATTTCAAGGCGGCCTGGAGAGAAGCATTTGACAAAGATCTATCTCCCACTGCACAGAAAAGATTAAAAGAATATGGACCCTAGCAAATCTCCTAGTACTTGGAATTGAGAAATAGAAAGGGAAATGTAGCTAATTTGCAGTAGCCCTGCTTCCTTGTTCAGATTTCCCGAAGCATAATAAAATAGAGAGGCTGTGTCTCCAGGGTTCCACTTCCAGCTGTGCCGCACAAGTTGGAAAAAACAAGAAGGGACATGTTACCTACTCACACCAATCTGCCCCTCCTGCTGCCATTCTTCCAACTCATTCTAAGGGAGGTTGTGAGCCCTCTCTGAAATGCTTTAAAAAGAAGCTGTATTCCTAACTGGTCAAGGAGATTTAGGTGAATTCCTGGCTGCAAGCAGAATGAGGAAAAAACTGTTCTCTCAAAGTGCCCAATCTTTGATGCATTCTGTTTTACTGTATGCTAAAAGCATCATCGTAGCCTTTTAATTAAATTTTCAAATTCTGGTTTGATGGTCCATGTTAAACTCAATTTGGTCAATTCAGTGCACCATCTACCCAGATATTCCTCCCTCTGAGACTTCCGGTAGAATCTTTCCTTGCCTCTTCCTAATTTCCAGTCTCTGCCTCTGTCATCATGTGACGTTCTCCCCTCATCTGTCTGTATCACTGTGTCTTTTCTCCTGTATCACTGTGTCTTTTCTCCTCTTCTATGAGGACACCAGTCACATTGCATTGAGGTTCCATTTTAACTCCATTATGACCTCATCTTAACTAATTATATCGGTAATGACAGTATTTCCACATAAGGTCACGTTCTGAGACAATGGGAGTTCAAACTTCAAATATCTTTTTGGGGGCACACAAGTCAACCTATTCTGTACAGGGCACACAATTCAACCTATTAACACTCCCATATTAAATCAATCACCAAGTTGTGAGCAGACACCTAATACCTCTCAAATCTGTCAGCTTCTTTCTATACCCACCACTACCCTGAATCCCATGCAATTTTCTCACCTGGGTAATTATAAGAGCTTCCTAAATCCTCCCCTCATTTTTGCACTGCTTCAGTAGATTCTAAAAAAAAAAAAAAAAAAAAAATGTGCTTATTGAAATGTAAGCGATATACAGGAAAGTGCATAAATCATAATGAATTTTTAGAGTACACACACCCACTTAACCACTACCCAAATCAAGAAATATAATATTACCATCGGCCGGGCGCGGTGGCTCAAGCCTGTAATCCCAGCACTTTGGGAGGCCGAGACGGGCGGATCACGAGGTCAGGAGATCGAGACCATCCTGGCTAACACGGTGAAACCCCCTCTCTACTAAAAATACAAAAAAAACTAGCCGGGCGAGGTGGCGGGCTCCTGTAGTCCCAGCTACTCGGGAGGCTGAGGCAGGAGAATGGCGTAAACCCGGGAGGCGGAGCTTGCAGTGAGCTGAGATCTGGCCACTGCACTCCAGTCCGGGCGACAGAGCCAGACTCTGCCTCAAAAAAAAAAAAAAAAGAAATATAATATTACCATCATCCCAGAAGCACACTTCATATCCCTTCCCAATTAAGTTCCTCCTGCTCCAGCCGGAAGGAAACCATTATCCTGACCTCTAACAACATTGATTAGTTTTCCATGGTTTGGGATTTTATATGAATGGTAACATTCAGCACATGCTTTTGTATCTGTCTTCTGCTGTTAGAATGATCCTTGCTGTTGCAACTACAAGTAATTGATTCATTTTCTTTGCTTTATAAATATTTCATTATGTGAATATACCCTTTTACTTATTCGTTCTAATGTTGATGACTATTCAGATTGACTTCCATTTGGAAGAGCTATTAAAAATAATGGAGTGATGAACATTCTCACATTTTTAGCATATGTCTAGTAGAAGTGAAAGGTCATAGTGCTATAGTTGTTTTTCACTAGATATTGCCAGTTTTCTAAAGTAATTGTATTAATTTTCAATCCCACAGCACTGTATGATAGTTCCAGTTGCTTCATACCCTTGCCAACACTTGGTATTGTCAATCTTCTTTCATTTTAGTCATTCTGATGAGTGTCCAGTGGTAGCTCATTGTCTCTAATAACTAATTATGATAAGAGTTTTGTAATATGCTTTTTTGTTTTGTTTTGTTTTGTTTGTTTGTTTTTTGTTTTTTTGTTTTTTTGAGACGGAGTCTCGCTCTGTCGCCAGAGCTGGAGTGCAGTGGCCGGATCTCAGCTCACTGCAAGCTCCGCCTCCCAGGTTTATGCCATTCTCCTGCCTCAGCCTCTTTAGCCATGTGAGTATCCTCTTGTGTAAAGGGCTTTTTGAGATTCATTGCCCTTTTTTCCAATGGGCTCTTTTTCTCCCATCCAAGTACTAATCAGGCCCATCCCTACTTAGCTCCCGAGATCGGACAAGATTGGATGCGTTCAGGGTGGTATGGCCGTAGACTATCTCTTTTTCTTACTGATGTGTAGATGATATTTATATGATCTGAATACTAGTCCTTTGCCAGATATATTGCAATTATCATCTCTCATTCTGTGGCATGGCTTTTCTCTCAGCTAATGGTGTCTTTGGTTCATAAACTTTCCATTTTGATGTACTCTAATATATTTACCTTTTCATTTTTTGCCATTGCTTTAAAAATGGTTTTATTGAGATAATTTACATACCACCCAATTCACCAACCAAGTGTATGTGATTCAAAGTTTTTTAGTACATTCACAGAGTTGTGTAACAATCACTGTAATCCAATTTTAGAACATTCTAATCACCCCAGAAAGAAACCTTGTACCCACTAGCTGCCACTCCCTATTCCTCCCAACACCTTCACCCTCACTAAACTCTAACCAACCACTCATCCACTCTCTGTCTTTATTGATTTGCCTGTTCTGGGTATTTCTTATCAATGGAGTTATATAATATGTGGTTTTTTTGGTTTTGTTTTTGTGGCTAGTTTCTTTCACTTTGGATGATATTTTCAAGGTTCTTCCATGTTGTAGCATATATGAGTACTTCACTGCTTGTTTGTCTAATAATATTCCATTGTATGGATATACCACATTTATTTATCCATTCATCAGTTGATGGTCATTTGGGTTGTTTCCACTTCGGGTCTATTAGATGAAATGCTGCTTGGATAGTGTTTTTTCATGTCCTGTTTAAGAAATATTTGGGATCCCAAAATCACGAAGACATTCTATGATGTTGTATTCTAGATGCTTTATTGATTTAGCTCTCACACTCAGATCAGCAATCCAACTGGAATTTATCTCTGTTTATGATGTGAGGTTCATTTTTCCCTGCCCTGATACCCAACTGATTAGTACTATTTAATGAAAAGATCGCCCTTTTTTCATTGCTCCACAGTGTCATCTTTCTTAAAATTGAAGTGTCCCTACATGAGTGACTCTATTTCTGTATACTCTATTCTGTTCCATTAATCTATTATTATTTACTTATCCTTGTGCAATACCACATTATACTAATTACTGTAGCTTTATAATGAATTTATGAAGAGCTAATAGTATATACATCCTGCAACTTTGTTCTGATTCCTCTTCAGAATTATCTTGCCTATTCTTTGCCTTTTGCATAATGGTGTTTTGATTAGAATTGCATGAAATTTAGAGATCAATTTGAAGCGAACGGACTTCTTGACCCTATTGAGTCACCAATTCATGGATATATTGTACCCTTCATTTATTAGGTCATCTGTAATTTCTCTCAGTAATATTCTGTACCTTTCTCTGTGGAGGTCTAATAAATCTTTTGTTAGATATATTCCTATGTTTTTAATATTTCAAGCTATTTTAAGTGGTAACTTTTAAAATACTTTTATTGAGGTAAAATTTACATACTATGAAATTCAACCATTTAGATGTACAGTTTGATGAGTTTTAGTACATTTATGTAGTTATACAACCATCACCTCTACATAGTTTTAGAACACTTCTGTCAATCCAAACTGTTACCTCATGCCCTTTGCAGTTAATCCCCACTCCCTACACCAGGCAACAACTGATTTGCTTTCTATCTCTGTAGTTTTGCCTTTTCTAAAAATTGAATCATACACTATAGACTCTTTTGTGTCTGGATTCTTTCACTTCACATAATACTTTTGAAGCATATCCAGGTTATTTCAGGTATGGGCAGTTCATTCCTTTACAATGGTGAGTAGTACTCCCTTGTATAAATATACTAATTATTGCTTACCCATTTACCAATTGATAGATACCTAGATTGCTTCTATAATAGCTTGGGACCATTACTAACAACATTGCTATAAATGTAGACATACATTTCATTTCTCTACAAGTTTTCATTTCAAGACCCTGAAGTGGAATTGCTAAGTCTTATGGTAAGTACATGTTTAACCTTTTCAAAAAGTGCCAAATTGTTTTCCAAAGTAGCTGTACCATTCACGTTCCTATTAGCGTTGTTTAAAGGTTACAGTTTCTCCATATCTTCACCAGCACTTCTTATTATCTTTTTTACTGTAGCCATCCTAGTGGGTATAAATTGGTATTTCAATGTGGTATATAATAATGTTTCATAGTATTCCTCTGCTTTACATTTGCATTTTCCTAGTGATGACGAGCATTTTTCATGTGATTATTGCCATTAACATTTATGCTTTGGTTTGTTTTCTTATTACTGATTTATAAGAGTTCTTTATATATTCTGGATATAAATGCTTTATCAGATATGATTTGCAAATTTCTCATTCCATTCTGTGGCTTGTCTTTTTATTTTCTTAATAGTGTCCTTAAAGAACTCAAGTTTTAACATTTTATGAAGTTCAATTTATCACTATTTTTTTCTTTTAGGGAATCTTGATTTTGGTGTTAAACTAAGAAATATTTGACTAATATAAAGGCTGGGCGCGGTGGCTCAAGCCTGTAATCCCAGCACTTCGGGAGGCCGAGATGGGCGGATCACAAGGTCAGGAGATCGAGACCATTCTGGCTAACACGGTGAAACCCCATCTCTACTAAAAAATACAAAAAAACTAGCCGGGCAAGGTGGCAGACACCTGTAGTCCCAGCTACTTGGGAGGCTGAGGCAGGAGAATGGCGTGAACCCGGGAGGCGGAGCTTGCAGTGAGCTGAGATCCGGCCACTGCACTCCAGCCTGGGCGACAGAGCGAGACTCTGTCTCAAAAAAAAAAAAAAAGAAATATTTGACTAATACAAAGTCATAAAAACTTTCTTATATGTTTTCATCTAGAAGTTTTATAGTTTTAATGCTTATATTTTGGTCTGTAATCCATTCCAAGTTAACTTTGTATATAGTACAGGCTAATTTTTGCATAAAGATATGCAATTGTTCCACCTCATCTTCTTTGGAAAAACAATTTGGTCATAGTTTATAATCCTTTTTATATGTTGCTGGATTCATTTTAAATGGTATCTTTTTAAAATTTCATTTTGTAATTCTTTGTTGCTGGTACATAGAAATACAATTGATGTTTTATACTGACTTTGTATCTAGCATCCTTGCTAAATTCATTTGTTAAATTTACATAATTATATCTTCTGCAAATAATATAATTTTATTGCTTCCTTTCAAATACTCATATCTTTTTTTTTCTGTCTTTTCTACATTCACCAGAACTTCCAGTACAATGCTGAAGAGCGGTGGTGAGAACAGTCACCCTTTTCTTAAATCTAATCTTAGGGCAAGGCTCTCTCAATATTTCACTTAAGTATGATATTTGCTGTAGTTTTTAAAAAATAGATATAGAGGCTTTATTAAGAATGTTTACTTATTGTCCTAGTTTGTTAAAAGTTCTTATCAGGATTAGATGTTGAATTTTATTGTATGGCTTTTCTCCTTTTCTGTTATTATGTTATTTGATTTTTGAACATTACCCTACTACTCACACCTATAATAAATACAACTTTTTCATGACATATATTCTTTTTCTATATTGTTCAATATGCTATTACTTTGTTTAGGATTTTTACATTCTTGAGACTTCCAAAATCTCTTCCCTATCTCTTTAGCGGCTGCTTTCTATTGAGCTTTTAAGCTTTTCAGGTCTTTGCCATTTACAAATCAACAAATGCTTCAAAAAGAAAAAGAATGAGAATGTTGAAGTCACTTCAATGCACCTCCTCCCTCCAGGGTTCTGACCTCTCAAGTCCTGGATGCCTTGGGCTCTTCAATGCCTTCAAACACATATCTTCTCTTTATTTTGGTTAGCTTTTCTAGTTATTCTGTTGGTGGATTATTAGCTACTCTATCATTACTAGAAGCAGAAATTCATCTTTTATAATATAAACTAAATCATATTATTCTGCTTCCTTGAATTTGCTTATGTGCTTATAAAACCTCCATATTCCCTACTACGTCCTATAAGATTCTAGTGATCCAGACATAGCCTTTCCCTCCATCATCTCCTACCACTCACTCACTCCCTTGTTCACTCCTCTCCCACCATATGTATCTACTTTCTGTTTCTCTAACCCAACTGAGTTCATTCCCAAATCAGTGCTTTCGCATTTGTTCTTCCTTCTCCCTGGAACTCCCTGTCCCTGATCTTCACATGCCTGCCTCACTTCTGTCAATCTGTCTCAGTTTCAATGTCACCTCTTCAAAGAGGCCTTCTCAAGACAATTTATCTAATCTTGTGTCTCTCCTGCCTGATTCCCCACAAACAATATTTTATACATGAAATAAATGACAATGAAATTAAGCCAACAGAAATAGAGTTTGAACTTTCCAAAAACCACAGTGTTATCTCCATCCCACTTCTACATCCAACATAAAGAAAGCAACAAACTAAGAATATATAACATCTTTGGGGACCACCTTTGTATATTATAATACAGATCTTAAGAGTATAATCTTTCTCTGGAGTGTGACAAACCTAAATCACGGCTACATCACTTTCCAGAAGTATAACTTCCAGCAAGGTTCTCAGCCCCAGTTTCCTAAACTATAAAATGGGGATAATGATAGAATCCATTTGATAGTATTGTTGTAATTATAAAATAAATGTTATTTTGTATGGAAAGTGCTTAATACAGTGCTGTGTCATAAAAAGTGTTCCATAAACAAGAGCTATTGTGATGACTGACAATAATGCTCATGATGATAATGATGACAAAAACAATAAGACTCTGGAGAGTCTGGTAAAATGCTAACTAATTCAATCAAACACACACAGATATAAACACACATATACACACAAAATTAAATATTGTAATTCATCTCCACCAAGTAGATGCAGCCTTTATCACTTGCATTGGTAGATTTGGCAGAGACCTCATTGCTTTGATTTCTGTACTAGGTAAGTTTGGTGGCAAGAAATACAGGCCAGTCCTAGCAAGTCTACTCAAAAATAAGAAAAATGAAAAGAATACTATAGTATCTCACAAAATTGAAAGAAGAATGGAAACCCAAGCTTTGTGAAGAAGGAAATTAAGGCAACTCCAGAGAACTGAGAGGCAGGAGCTTAGAGACCTCCCTCTAGAGCACTGCTATGTAAATGACTAAAATACCATTAATAACTACTTTTTGCCCTCAATCAAAATTCAAAATTCTTAGAAGAGAGAATCTGATTGGCATAATCAGATACCTACCCCTAGACCAGTCATCTCTTCCCAAGATAAAAAGTCAAACATTATGGTCTCAGTTGCTGGGAGCCCACCTCTGTGGATCAGGGGAAAGTGCCCAGAAAAGAGTTTTGTTTCAGAACCAGAAGGTCATCCCAAGAAGTATTATTATAATCGGAGGGACTCTATCTAAGATGGGCTTTCTCTAAAAGAAGCCATTTTGTTCTACTGTGTGCCCATCCAGAATAGTAGTGACCAAGTTATGCACCATTAGCTGCTTGGGAGGGAGTTAATTACAAATTAAATATAATTGAATCAGTGAGTCTGCTTTCAAGTCCTCTAAATAGAATAACAACATGCTACCTTGTAGAGCCAATTTTGCAAATCGAAGCTGAATCCCTTGCTTTCTATGAAGATAAAGAGCCTCTGTGACATTTTTAAAGTATAGATGTAAACTTCAAAAACTTTAGCAGGGCAAGTCATCAAAATCTGGGAGAAAATATATTGGAAAATGTGCTCCAATAGGAGCCAGTGAAGGAACCCTATGAAGGAGTATAAAATATTAATATTCACCAATGCCAAGAAAATTTTCACACTATGCAGGTATCCAAAATGTGACTACTATCTTTGATTTCACAATTCCTTTCTACTTCTCCAACACAAATTTTTAGTGACCCAAAATGCTTGGAAAGAACTACAAAACACAGTGAATGCATTCTACTTGAACATTATCTTATCCTGTTGTACCTGCCAAAAGACACCAAGAAAACTGCAAGTATGGCTATGCTGGAAAAAACTGAAATGAGTAGTCATTTGTGAAGTACTGCAAGTGTGGGCCATGGTTGAGAGTCATGGACATTGAGAATATCAACAAAAGGGGAAGAAAAAGAAGATTGGGATGGAGGTAGAAATGATTCCCATGGAATCACTGACATCAGTATACATTCCCTTAGCCTATTATTGCATCAGTGTCTCCTACCGGAAATATTTGCTGAACCAGTGGTACTCAGACTTTTTTTCAGCAGGGAAAACAATTTATTCAACATTTGGAAGACTGGCATAGGGCATCCAAAGTAGGGGTACAGCATGGTGAGAAGGCTCTTGTGTCAGACTACCAGGTCCATTCCCAGTTCAATATATACATACACAATATATACATACTGTGGTAAGATATCCATAACATAAAATTTACCATTTTAACCCTTTTTAAGTGTACAGCTTGGTGGCATTAAGTACATTCACAATGTTGTGGAACAACTACCTGTATCTAGTTCTAAAACATTTCAGCAACTCTAAGGGAAATCCTGTACCCATTAAGCATACATTCCCCGCTTCCTCCTTCCTCCAGTGACTGGCAGCTACTCATCTGCTTTCAATCTCTATGGATTTGCCCATATATGGGCATTTCATATAAATGGAGTCTTTTGCATAGGGCTTATTTTACTTAGCATGTTTTTAATGTTCATCCATGTTGTAGCATGTATATTTTACTTCAGTAAAAAAAAAAAAGAATACAATTGTAAATATTTGTTTGAAACACATAAAAGAAACAGTTAAAGGGATTGAGCCTATTTACAGCAGACTTGAACTCTGGGGCAAGGAGAGATGAAAAGGGGGACTAGGATAGCAATTGTCATTTCAAAGATTCATTGTGTGTAAAGAGACTAAGCTTTATTCTATTCAGCCTCACATTATCCCCACCCCACCCACTGCCCTACTGCCTTAACCAAGGAGTAGAAACTACAAGAAGAGAGATTTCAATTTGACATAAGAAAAATCTTTCAACAGTGTTATTCAAAGACAGAATAGATTGTTTTTATAAATAATGAGTTCCACTTATCTGGAGGTATTCAAGTATAAATGGAATATTCCCTTGGCAGAAATCTTTAGAGAAACAAGCATCAGATAAGACTGATCTTAATCAGTAGCTCCTAAAAGCCAATCCACAAGCGCATGCCAATACACGATGAAGTTTTCATTCACTTGTGGTGAAATGCCAAAAACAAAGAGGTTTTTATAGAGCTAAATATATATTTAATTATTTTAATTCCAAGATTATGCCTTTCATTCTTTTAGTATCAAAATAGCCCTCCAAAATAGTGAATGATAGTTTTCATTCATGCTCTTTGTAGGGGCAAAACTTCAAGGTGACAAAGTAAAGTCAGCCCTTTGTTTTGGGGGAAATTGTCCTAGTCTCAAAGTCTGAGAATCATTTGAATAGGTAATTGTTAAAACATTTTCAAAATTCTAAGAACCCGTGTTTATGACCAAGGATCATTATGAAAGTTGTTTTTGTTGTTCATTTTATCCACATTTCAACTGTATGTGCAAGGAGTGGAGCACCTCCCAAGAGGATTTTCCCCAAGGCTTCTGCCTTTGTAGGGGTGGTCTGAAATGATATAGAATTTGAAAGGATTTCTAGTCTCACAGGTATTTATATTACATTAAAAAAGGGAGAGCTTGCTTTAGAGATGTTTATCCAAATTCACCACAGAGTCAATGGTCCAAATTCCAAATACTATGGGCCTCCCAGAGGGTGTCAATTTTACTGGGCTAGTGTGTTTGAGAGAAAAAGTATATGTGCATGTGTGGCTGTGAATGTGTGTGTGTAGAGATAAAGAGAGAGGGATATGAATGAATAGATAGAGGCACCAACAATTACAAGAGGGAAAGAGATGATATATGTTTAGAATTATATCTGAGGACTGTCTAAGGATAAACAAAAATAAGGTTTTTCCCTCTTTTTGTCACCCTTGTTAAAATCAACAGGAAAAATGTGAAGGTACCAAGTTTTTTTTACTGTCAGGCACCAAAAGAGTAAAAATTGATGACATCACTCCATACAAAACCCCCAGAGCTTTCTGATTCTGCTATTTATGCTTTCTCCTGCAACATCTCCATTTGGATCCTGCTGGAAACACTTTTCTTTCTGTCACTCACAATCTGTCAAGACAGCATTATCTTCTGTGGTTTAAAAACAGAAACTCCATTTAACTTCGTGGTTGATAAAGACATCTCATTCACATCCCTTAACTAACAATAATTATTCTAATTTACCACATAAAGACAAGAAAAGAAATATGCACTTACATTTTGCAGCTGGTTTTGTATCAAGGAACACATGGAAGAGAAATGGTCTCACTCTTGCAATAAAAAATAACGTATTAAGCAAAAAATGGACCTAACATGAATGTATGCTTTTGGCTCCCTACATGCCAAACAGTGAAGCAATTAGGAGTTTGGGCTCTCAAAACATACTTGGATTCCAATCCTGGATTTGCCTTTTATGTAACTTAAGAAGGCAAGACACGTAACCTTCCTAAGTCATCTTCATCTGTAAAATGGGAGCATATATCAATATCTACCTCATAAGATTAAATTAGATAATCAATCTATGTTAGCTGCTGTCACTACTGTTGTCCTCCTCCTACTCCTCCTCATCATCACCACTATCAACATCAAATCAACATATTAGTTAAGGTTCTTTGGGGCCAAGCAACACAGATCATCCTGCCTAACGTTAGCAAAATAGAAAAGAGATTTACCGCAAGTATACAGAATAGTGCCTAAAAATCAAAGTAAAACTAAATGAAGCTTAGAACCGACAGGAGGCTGGGTGCAGTGGCTCACACCTGTAATCCCAGCAGTTTGGGAGGCCGAGGCAGAGGGATCACTTGAGTCCAGGAGTTTGAGACCAGCCTGGGCAACATGGCAAAACCTAGTCTACAAAAATACAGCTAGGCGTAGTGGCACCTATCTGTAGTCCCAGTTACTAGGGAGGTTGAGATGGGAGAATTGTTTGAGTCTGGCAGGTGGAGGCTGCAGTGACCCGCGATCATGCCACTGTGCTCCAGCCTGGGCAACAGAGTGAGATCTTGTCCAAAAAAAAAAAAAAAGAAGAAGAAGCAACAGGAGTCAGGTTCCCAGGAACTCGTGGTCAGTTAGTTCTTCAGGCTACTATCATCAGGAAGAATCAGCAACAACCATTTTCCATCCTTGAGTCAATGTACTCAAGATTCAGAATCCTGAAAAAAAGAGTGGCGGGGTGGGAGTTGGCGGGGGAGTTGAGACTTGGGCACTGCCTTTGGTCACATGACCACTGTTTGGCCAAGGGAAGGCAAGATGTTTGACAGCTCCAATAATACTGTGTTCAGCGGAGAAGGCTATTTCCCAAGGGAAAAAACCACTTTATAACTCAAAGAAAAGGAGTACAGATACTGAGAAGGTACAAATACCAAGAATTATTATTCTTACACCATGACATCCCAACAACCTACTATGTCAAGCTCAATTAAGGCTGCACCCTCTTCTCTATCATCCTATTTGGTAATTACTCTTTTAATACATGTTTTTAATTTTCAAGTTGTTGTTAAAACTCAATTTGAGAAAAGCAAAAAGGCCCCAGAGCTCTAAAGTATACATGTCCCTTTAAAAAAAAGATATATATATATATATATATACACACTGCTTGCTGAAAATAAATTATTTTGTTAAAAAACTTCCCTATTAGGATTTCCAGAAAATTTATTGCCTTTATGTTCAAGTTATTTAGTAGTAATTTGTGCTATTAAGAAGCACATAAAGCACCCCTTGAAAAAGTTATCTGAAGATGATTTAGAGAAATAGTTTGTTCTCTTATAAAGAAATCTATTTTATGTTTTAAGTTCAATAAGATGATATTTTTGCTCAGAAATTAGGATCAAAAGCAACATCTTGTTTTGATAATTTTTTTGTGGATGATGATGTGTTAGTGAGAAAGGACTGACAATAAAAACAAGAGTGTAAGAATAATAAAAATAAGTAATAACGAAATACATGACCTACAATTTCATTAAAATTTTCTTCCAGCTTACTAGCTGAACAAATCCCAAACAATGAAAATATACAGAGTCTGATTAATTTGGAGCCCTAAACAACTCTGTAGCTCAGTGAAAACATTTCTCATAAAGCCCAGGGCCCTGAGGGCACACAGAGCTAAGACAAATGCCAGTGTGGTCCACCCTTAGCAGCTGTGTGACTCTAAGCAACTTAGTAATCTGCCAAAATACCCAGGTCTTGCCTCATCTGTAAATTAAGTAAATAATGTGGTGGGATGTTTTGAGGATTTGATATAATGCATGGAAGGGGCTTGACACTTTTTCTGGCAAACAGTGAGCATGCAATGATAAACTTTTATAATTCTATGTATGGAGAGAGAGACAGAGAGACCGAGAGAGCACACCAAGGAGCAAGAAAGCAGTAGTTCTCAACAGGGAGTGATTTTGCTCACCAGAGGACATTTGGCAAGGTCTGGAGACATCTGTGTTTGTCACCACCTGGAGGGTAGAGGGTGCTTCTGGCATCCAGTGGGTAGAGGCCAGGGTTGCTGCTTACAGGGAAGCATCTTACAATACAGATGACAAGCCCCCACAACAGAATTATCCAAGCCAAAATGCCAATAATGCCAAGGTTGAAAAACAGAAAGAGACTGAGAGAGAAGCAATGTGATATAATGCAGAACCTGTAACAGATTTGGAAGGAAAGGTACATTCAAAGCTGGGATAGGAGAGTTGATCAGAGCAGATTTGAAATTAGACAGGCATCTGCCACATGTAAGCTATTGAGGAAGTACTCTGAGCCTGAGGATTCTCATTTGAACAATGGGCATAATAGGTAATATCATCTACCTCAAAAGGTTATAAGCAGGCATGATATTTACCACTGACCAAATCATTACAGATGCCCACTACGTATAACCAGTAGGACTTCACCAGTGTGTACATCCACTGACAACCCTAATAGTTAGGTACACATAATAAATAAATGGTTACTTGTCTTGTTATATATTAGACCAACAGCCAGGTTTGAAGTTTGACTCTGATGCACTGGAAATACTTGAAAGAGTTTGTTAAAATCAGCAAGAATTAGTGCCCTCTTATAAGGAAGTCAATAGCAACTAGACTCCAAGCTCAAATGAGTTTTCCCTGTAGGTTAGGTGTCCTCAACTTGGGATTCTTAAAACCTCTGAAATTAAAAAGAAAAAATTACACATATGCACATATATACATGTATGTATGCAAGCGAGTGTGTGTGTGTGTGTGTGTTTGTGTGTGTTTATTATTCTCTGAAGAGGGGTCCAAAAATGGTGAAGCATCACTGGGTTAGAGGTATACAGTTTTCAGTATAAAGTCATAACCAGGATGCGGTAGAGTTTCTGAAGATATCATTCTAATGTGAAGGAGACAGTATTTGGAAATAGTTATGAACTCAGATCTGGGCGTTTGAATTCTGCCTCTGCCGCTTACTGTCTGTGCAGCCTTGGGTAACTGACAGAACAATAACTTCTTGGAGTCTCACCTGCAAAGTTGGAATGCTCGTAATATCCACCTAAGAAGAATCTTAGAGCAATAAAATTAGACAATTCCCGTATGGTATTCAGCACAGTACTCAACACATAGTATAGAAGTCCCCAGTTATCCGCAGGACAGATGCTTCAAGATCCCCAGTGAATGCCTGAAACCAAGCATAGTACTATGTTTCTCCCATACATGATACCTATGAAAAAGTTTACTTTATAAATTAGGCAGAGTAAGATATTGACAATAATAGCTGATGATAAAATAGAGCAATTATAACACTATGTCATCATCACTACTCTTGTGCTGGGGACGTTATTAAGTAAGTAAAAGAAGGGTTCCTTGAACACAAGCACCGTGATACCATGACAGTCGATCTGACAACTGAGATAATGATTAAGCGACGAATGGACAGGGAGCATCTACAGTGCATATGCTGGACAAAGGGATGATTCACATCCTCACAATGAAGTGAGACAGCATGAGATTCTATCGTGCTACTTAGGACGGTGTGCAATTTATTTCTGGAATTTTATAGTTAATATTTTTGGACCACAGTTGACCATAGTTCACTGGAACCACAGAAAGCAAAGCCATGAATAAGGGGAGACCACTGTACATGAGCACTAAGAATTAGATAATGCAATGAAAGTATTTGCAAAGACTATTACATTCAGAGGGTGGTGAAGGTTTGAGCCTTCTCTAACTACATATGGCACACACTATCAGAAAAATGGCAGGGATTCATCAATTATTCTATCCATTTACTACTAGCTCAGCCAGAGGATCCACTAATTCTGAGACATGCCCTGTATAATAATATCTATACTATGTTGAAAAGTGGCAGAAGTAGCTGTGAATCTGGTCGCAAAACCTCTTTTTATACAAGAAAGCCTCATTCAAACTTCCTCCTCTGACACATTCTCAGGGACCCCCTCTGGGATTTCCATAAACATGATGTTGTGCTTGACTGTGCATTACTATGGAACAATTCTAAGCCTGTCTCACCTACATATAAGATACAGACTCTGCAAGGGCTCCTTTCAATCTCCTTCATTCCTCCCAGAACCTGTGCAAACAGGATTTTATGCACAGGTAACCCAAATAAAGCAGGGTTGCCTCGAGGCTTGCATCTGCCCAACAACATATTCACTAAGAATGACTCTGTAAGGCATTTGCCAGTGCATTGCACAGCAGCACAGCCTAAAATTCTTCCTCACCCATCCATTGTCCCAACCTTAAAGCATCTGCTTTAAAAAAAAAAAAAAATTTATCTTTCTCTCTCTCTCATTCTAACCTATCCCCACCCAGGATGCCCTCAGTGCCATCCTGCTTTCTCGCTGCCACCACATTTACTGTGTTCATGACACCTGTCCCCTCTCTTCAGGGTATCACTCCTGCAAGGCAGACAGCCTGGCCTGAATACCTTTCTCTCTTTTGGAAGCAGCCCTCTAGAATTCTGGGTAACGGATTCGCTATCTTGTTCTATAGAGAAGCCCATCACAAGAAATTCCTCCATTCCTGGCTCAATGCTCACTTGACCTTCTTCCAGAGGCCACAGAGAGATGATCTTCCAAGTTTCTCTTACGCCAGAATAGTAGGGAAGAAATAAGGACCTCATCTGCACTCTACCTGACTTGCAGGACAAAGTCAGTATTAATCAGAGGTGCCCTTTTTGCTACTGACAGACAAAGTAGATGCACTCATAACCAAGAGCTTTTCACCAAACCCTCAGGGCTTTAAATCTTTCTCAAATAAACTGCAATTTGCAAAGAAACGCCCTAAATGATGTTGTGCAAGGAAGTTACAGCAGGCACAGAAGGATGGAGTAACATTTCACCATCTGCTTGTGATAATAATAATGCCTCTACCTTGCAAAATGTCTAACTGATTGTGTGACACAGGCACAAAGATCCTGCCACAATTTCGCCAACGAAAGTTATTCCTAAATTGTACCCTCACAGAGGGAGAGTGCTAAGGTCAGTGGTCCTAAGGACCAATTTTGAGCATATCAACTTTCTGGTGGCAGAATGATAGGAGTCCTGGGACACAGTTGGGCAAGATCGAACCAACTCACTCTATGATAGTTGCTTTGAGCAATATTCAGCCAGGGACACAGAGAATAGAGAGGTGGGGAGTGGATCTAGGGCAGTGTTTTCCACTGGTGGAATGGAAAATGCCATAAGGTAATATGGATGAACATCTGTCTGGGTTTCCTGTGGAGGAAGCCTGGGCTGCTTTACTCTCCAGGGTGTTGAGCCAGGAGGCTTTATTCTGGTACAGCCACCTCATTGATAGTGAGGTAGCAATGTCTGATACAAGTAGATGTCCATGCTCTGTGCTAGAAGAGCACAGACTTCGCCGGGTGCCATCTTTTTCTAAAATGGCAGCACGCAGGACTGAACTGAAGAGGTTGGGAAAAGTGAGCTGGAAAAAAGAGGCCGGGGGCAGCAGCTCACACCTGTAATCCCAGCACTTTGGGAGGCTGAGGCAGATGCATCACCTGAGATCAGGAGTTCAACACCAGCCTGGCCAACATGGTGAAACCTCGACTCTACTAAAAAAATACAGCCAGCTACTCAGAAGGCAGAGGCAGGAGAATCAATCGAACCCGGGAGGTGGAGCCAAGATTGCACCACTGCACTCCAGACTAGGAAACAGAGTGAGACTCTGTCTCCAAAAAAAAAAAAAAAAGAGAGAGAGAGAGAAAAGTAGCTTTGACTGCACAATCTTAAACTGCCTTTTCCAGCAGGGAGGGCCCAGGCCCACACTCCTAGTCCCAAACAAATGAAAATCGGACACTAGGCTTACGGCCTCTTGCCTAGGTCTCCATGATCAAAGGGTCACCAAACACTATTGAAAAGTTAAATTACAATCTGGCTTTTAAGAATTACTATATATGCCTAGGTGCAGTGGCTCACACCTGCAATTCCAGCACTTTGGGAGGCTGAGGCAGGAGGATTATTTGAGGCCAGGAGTTCAAGACCAGCATGGGCAAATTAGCAACACCCCAGGCTCTACAAAAAGCAAAAAAAAAAAAAAAAAAAGCCAGATTTGGTGGTGCATGCCTATAGTTCCAGTGACTTGGGAAGCTGGAGGTGGGAGAATCATCAGAGTCTAGGAACGTGAGGCTGCAGTGAGCTATGATCACCACTGCACTCCAACCTGAGTGAGAGAGCAAGATTCCATCTCAAAAAAATAAAATTACTATATATGATTTGTCTATATATACCATGTGTTATACACACACAATATATATTTATATACATATATAATATATTTACATAGATAAATAATTTGCATATGCTTTGGGATTCTTGGTACTAATTAATATTAAATCTGAAAAAAATCATCTTTTTATCTTTAAGTGACAAGGAGCTACACATTTCTTTACTGGTAACTGATTATAAACAGTTCCACTCTACTTACAGAGAAAGCTATTTTCTGTAAAATCAATTAGATTTATACTTCATTATTTATTTTTATTCTTTAATCGTAAAACAAGAAAACCATGGCTTTATTTTCTTTAACTTTTATTTTAGGTTTGGGGGTACATACACAGGTTTGTTATACAGGTAAACTTGTGTCATGGTGGTTTGTTGTGCAGATTATTACATTACCCAGATATTAAGATTAGTACCTGGGCCAGGCGCGATGGCTCAGGCCTGTAATCCCAGCACTTTGGGAGGCCGAGACGGGCGGATCACGAGGTCAGGAGATTGAGACCATCCTGGCTAACACGGTGAAACCCCGTCTCTACTAAAAATACAAAAACTAGCCCGGCGAGGTGGCGGGCGCCTGTAGTCCCAGCTACTCGGGAGGCTGAGGCAGGAGAATGGCGTAAACCCGGGAGGCGGAGCTTGCAGTGAGCTGAGATCTGGCCACTGCACTCCAGTCCGGGCAACAGAGCGAGACTCCGCCTCAAAAAAAAAAAAAAGATTAGTACCTGTTATTTTTCTTGATCCTCACCCTCCTCCCACCCTCTACTCTGAGATAGGCCCCAGTGTGTGTTGTATCCCTCTATGTATCCATGTGTTCTCATCATTTGGCTCCCACTTATAAGTGAGAAAATGTAGTATTTGGCTTTCTGTTCCTATGTTAGTTTGCTAAGGATAATGGCCTCCAGCTGCATCCATGTTCCTGCAAAGGACATGACCTCATTCATTTTTAGGGCTGCATAGTATTCCATGGTGTATACATACCACATTTTCTTTATCCAGTGTATCGTTGATGAGCATTTAGATTGATTCTATGTCTTTGCTATGGTGAATATTGCTGCAACGAATATACACATGCATGTGTCTTTATAATAGAATGATTTATATTCCTTTGGGTATATACCCAGTAATGAGATTGCTGGGTTGAATGGTAGTTCTGCTTTTAGGTCTTAAAGGAACCATCACACTGTCTTCCACAATGGTTGAACTAATTTACACTCCCACCAACAGTGTATAAGCATTCCTTTTTTTCCAGACTCTCAACAGCATCTGCTACTTTTTGACTTTTTAGTAACAGCCATTCTGACTGGTGTGAGACTGTATCTCATTGTGGTTTTGATTTGCATTTCTCTAATGATCAGCGATGTTGAGCTTTTTTTCAGATGTTTTTTGGCCACATGTATGTTTTCTTTTGAACAGTGTTTGTTCATGTCCTTTGCCCACTTTTTAATGGGGTTGTTTTTCTCTTGTAAATTTATTTAAGTTCCTTGTATATGCTAGATATTAGACCTTTGTTAGATGCATAGTTTGCAAAAATTTTCTCCCATTCTGCAGGTTGTCTATTCTCTCTGTTGGTAGTTTCCTTTGCTATGCAGAAGCTCTTTAGTTTAATTAGATCTCATTTGCCAATTTTTGCTTTTGTTGCAATTACTTTTGGTGTCTTTGTCATGAAATCTTTGCATGTTCCTATGTCCTTAATGGTATTGCCTAGATTGTCTTACAGGGCTTTTATAGTTTGGGGTTTTACATTTAAGTCTTTAAGCTATCTTGAGTTATTTTTTGTATATGGTATAAGGAAGGGGTCCGGTTTTAATCTTCTGCATATGGCTAGCAAGTTACCCAGTACCATTTTTTGAAAGTGAATCCTTTCCCCATTGCTTGTTTTTGTCAGGTTTGTCGAAGATCAGATGGTTGTAGGTGTATAGCCTTATTTCTGTGTTCTCTAACTGTTCCACTGGGCTATGTGTCTGTTTTTGTACCAGAACCATGCTGTTTTGGTCACTGTAGCCTGGTAGTACAGTTTGAAATTGGGTAGCATGATGCCTCCAGCTTTGTTCTTTTAGCTTGGGATTGCCTTGACTCTTGGGCTCTTTTCTGCTTCCCTATGAATTTTAAAATAGTTTGTTTCTAGTTCTGTGAAGAATCTCAATGGTAGTTTAATAGGAATAACATTGAATTTCTATAAACTGCTTTGGGCCATATGGCCATTTGTATGATATTTATTCTTCCTATCCATGAGCATGGAATGTTTTTCCATTTGTTTGTGTCATCCTCGATTTCTTTGAGCAGTATTTTGTAGCTCTCCTTGTGGAGATTTCTCATCTCCCTAGTTTGCTGTATTCCTAGGTATTTTATTCTTTTGTGGCAATTATGAATGTGATTACGTTCCTGATTTGGCTCTCAGCTTGACTATTGCTGATATATAGGAATGTTTGTGATTTTTGCACATTGATTTTGCATCCTGAGACTTTGCTGAAGTTGTTTATCAGCTTAAGAAGCTTCTAGGCTGAGACGATTGGATTTTCTAGATATAGGATTATGTCATCTGCATTTGAATGTGCTTTATTTCTTTCTCTTGCCTGATTGCCCTGGACAGGACTTCCAATACTATGTTGAATAGAAGTGGTGAGAGAGGGCATCCTTGTCTTATGCTGATTTTCAGTGGGAATGCTTCCAGTTTTGCCCATTTAGTATGATGTTGGCTGTGAGTTTGCCATAGGTGGCTCTTATTATTTTGAGGTATGTTCCTCCAATAAGGAGTTTAGTGAGTTTTTTTTAACATAAACAGGTTTTAAATTTTATCAAAAGCCTTTTCTACATCTATTGAGATAATCATGCAGTTTTTCTCTTTAGTTCTGTTTATGTGATGAATAACATTTATGGATTTGCATATGTTGAACTAACTTTGCATCCCGGGGATAAAGTCTACTTGATCATGGTGAATAAGCTTTTTGATGTGCTGCTGGATTCGGTTTGCTAACATTAGGTCAAAGATTTTCACATCAATGTTCATCAAGGATATTGGCCTGTAGTTTTCTTTTTTTGTTGTATCTCTATCTGGTTTTGGTATCAGGATGCTGCTGGTCTCATACGATGAGTTAGGGAGGAGTCCCTCCTCAATTTTTTGGAATAGTTTCAGCGGGAATGCTACCAACTCTTCTCTGTACATCTGGCAAAATTTAGCTGTGAATCCATCTGGTCCTGGGCTTTTTTTGGTTGGTAGGCTATTTATTACTGCCTAAATTTCAGAGTTCCTTATTGGTCTGTTCTAGGATTCAGTTTCTTCCTGATTCAGTCTTGGGTGGGTGAACATGTCCAGGAATTCAGCCATTTCTTCTAGATTTCTAGCTTATGTGCATAGCGGTGTTTATAATATTCTCTGATAGTTATTTGTATTTCTGTGAGGTGAGTGGTAATATCCTCCTTGTCATTTCTGATTGTGTTTATTTGAATCTTCTTTCTTTTCTTCTTTATTAGTCTAGCTAGTGGTCTATTTTATTATTAATAATTCTTTCAAAAAAACAGCTCTGGATTCCTTGATCTTTTTTTTCCAAGTAATTGAACAATTTTACATTTATTAAATTTTACACCAGGAATGTATGAAGGCTCAAATTTCCCAACATCCTTGCTGATGCTTGTTATTGTTATCTGGTGTAGTGGGTGTGAAGTGGTGTCATCTTGTGGTTCTGATTTCCATTTCCCTAATGACAGATAATGCTGAGCATCTTTTCTTTTTTTTATTATTATATTTTAAGTTCTAGAATACATGTGCACAATGTGTAGGTATGATACATATGTATACATGTGCCATGTTGGTTTGCTGCACTCATCAACTCATCATTCACATTAGGCATTCCTCCTAATGCTATCCCTCCCCCAACCGCCCACCCCCTGACAAGTCCCAGTGTGTGATGTTCCCTGCCCTGTGTCCAAGTGATCTCATTGTTCAATTCCCACCTATGAGTGAGAACATGCGGTGTTTGGTTTTCTGTCCTTGTGATAGTTTGCTCAGAACGATGGTTTCCAGCTTCATCCATGTCCCTACAAAGGACATGAACTCATCCTTTTTTATGGCTGAATAGTATTCCATGGTGTACATGTGCCACATATACTTTATCCAGTCTATCACTGGTGGATATTTAGATTGGTTCCAAGTCTTTGCTATGGTGAATAGTGCCACAATAAACATACGTGTGCATGGGTCTTTATAGTAGCATGATTTATAATCCTTTGGGTATATACCCAGTAATGGGATGGCTGGGTCAAACGGTAATTCTAGTTCTAGATCCTTGAGGAATCGCCACTCTGTCTTCCACAATGTTTGAACTAATTTACACTCCCACCAACAGTGTAAAAGTGTCCCTATTTCTCCACATCCTCTCCAGCACCTATTGTTTCCTGACTTTTTAATGATTGCCATTCTAACTGGTATAAGATCATATCTCATTGTGGTTTTGATTTGCATTTTTCTAATGACCTGTGATAATGAGCATTTTTTCATGTGTGTGTTGGCTGCACAGATGTCTTCTTTTGAGAAGTGTCTATTCATATCCTTTGCCCACTTTTTGATGGGGTTGTTTGGTTTTTCTTGTAAATTTGTTTGAGTTCTTTGTAGATTCTGGATATTGGCCCTTTGTTAGATGGGTAGATTGCAAAAATCATCCCCCATTCTATAGGTTGCCGGTTTACTCTGATGGTAGTTTCTTTTGCCATGCAGAAACTCTTTAGTTTAATTAGATCCCATTTGTCTATTTTGGCTCTTATTGCCATTGCTTTTGCTGTTTTAGTCATGAAGCCCTTGCCCGTGCCTATGTTCTGAATGGTATTGCCTAGGTTTTCTTCAAGGGTTTTTATGGTTTTAGGTCTAACATTTAAGTCTTTAATCCATCTTGAATTAATTCTTATATAAGGTATAAGGAAGGGATCCAGTTTTAGCTTTCTACATATGGCTAGCCAGTTTTCCAAGTACCATTTATTAAATAGGAAATCGTTTCCCCATTTCTTGTGTTTGTCAGGAGTGTCAAACGTCAGATGGTTGTAGATGTGTGGTGTTATTTCTGAGGCCTCTGTTCTGTTCCATTGGTCTATCTCTCTGTTTTGGTACCAGTACCATGCTGTTTTGGTTACTGTAGTCTTGTAGTATAGTTTGAAGTCAGGTCGTGCAATGCCTCCAGTTTTGTTCCTTTTGCTTAGGATTGTCTTGGCAATGCAGGCTTTTTTTTTGGTCTGATATGAACTTCAAAGTAGCTTTTTTCCAATTCTGTGAAGAAAGTCATTGGTAGCTTGATGGGGATGGCATTGAATGTATAAATTACTTTGGGCAGTATGGCCATTTTCACAATATTGATTCTTCCTATCCATGAGCATGGAATATTCTTCCATTTGTTTGTGTCCTCTTTTATTTTGTTGAGCAGTGCTTTGTAGTTCTCCTTGAAGAGGTAATTCACATCCCTTTTAAGTTGGATTCCTAGGTATTTTATTCTCTTTATAGCAATTGTGAATGGGAGTTCACTTATGATTTGGCTCTCTGTCTGTTAATGGTGTTTAGGAATGCTTGTGATTTTTGTGTATCAATTTTGTATCCTGAGACTTTACTGAAGTTGCTTATCAGCTTAAGGAGATTTTGGGCTGAGACAATGGGGTTTTCTAAACACACAATCATGTCATCTGCAAACAGGGACAATTTGACTTTCTCTTTTCCTAATTGAGTACCCTTTATTTCTTTATCTTGCCTGATTGCCCTGGCCAGAACTTCCAACACTATGTTGAATAGGAGTGGTGAGAGAGGGCATCCCTGTCTTGTGCCAGTTTTCTTTTTTTTTTTTTTTTGAGATGGAGTCTCGTTCTGTCGCTCAGGCTGGAGTGCAGTGGCCAGATCTCAGCTCACTGCAAGCTCCGCCTCCTGGGTTTACGCCATTCTCCTGCCTCTGCCTCCCGAGTAGCTGGGACTGCAGGCGCCCGCCACCTCGCCCAACTAGTTTTTTTTTTGTATTTTTTTAGTAGAGACGGGGTTTCACCTTGTTAGCCAGGATGGTCTTGATCTCCTGACCTTGTGATCCGCCCGTCTTGGCCTCCCAAAGTGCTGGGATTACAGGCTTGAGCCACCGCGCCCAGCAAATGCTTCCAGTTTTTGCCCATTCAGTATGATATTGGTTGTGGGTCTGTCATAAATAGCTCTTATTATTTTGAGATATGGTCTATCAATACAGAGTTTATTGAGCGTTTTTAGCATGAAGGGCTGTCGAATTTTGTCAAAGGCCTTTTCTGCATCTATTGAAATAATCATGTAGTTTTTGTCCTTTGTTCTGTTTATATGATGGGTTACGTTTATTGATTTGCATATGTTGAACCAGCCTTGCATCCCAGGGATGAAGCCAACTTGATCATGGTGGATAAGCTTTTTGATGTGCTGCTGGATTCAGTTTGCCACTATGTTATTGAGGATTTTAGCACCGATGTTCATTAGGCATATGGGTCTAAACTTCTCTTTTCTTGTTGTGTCCTGCCAGGCTTTGGTACCAGGATGATGTTGGCCTCATCAAATGAGTTAGGGAGGATTCCCTCTTTTTCTATTGATTGGAATAGTTTCAGAAGGAATGGTACCAGCTCCTCTTTGTACCTCTAGTAGAATTCGGCTGTGAATAGGTCTAGTCCTGGACTTTTTTTGGTTGGTAGGTTATTAATTATTGCCTCAATTTCAGAGCCTGTTATTGGTGCATTCAGAGATTCAACCTCTTCCTGGTTTAGTCTTGGGAGGGTGTATGTGTCCAGGAATTTATCCATTTCTTCTAGATTTTCTAGTTTATTTGCTTACAGGTGTTTATAGTATTATCTGATGATAGTTTGTATTTCTGAGGGATAGGTGGTGATATCCCCTTTATCATTTTTTATTGTGTCTATTTGATTCTTCTCTCTTTTCTTCTTTATTACTCTTGCTAGCGGTCTGTCAATTTTGTTGATCTTTCCAAAAAAACAGCTCCTGGATTCATTGATTTTTTGAAGGATATTTTGTGTCTCTATCTCTTTCAGTTCTACTCTGATCCTAGTTATTTCATGCCTTCTGCTACCTTTTGAATTTGTTTGCTCTTGCTTCTCTAGTTCTTTTCACTGTGATGTTAGGGTGTTGATTTTAGATCCTTCCTGCTCTGTGTTGTGGGATTTAGTGCTATACATTTCCCTCTACACACTGCTTTAAATGTGTCCTAGAGATTCTGGTACGTTGTGTCTTTGTTCTCATTGGTTTCAAAGAACATTTTTACTTCTGCCTTCATTTCATTATTTACCTAGTAGTCATTCAGGAGCAGTTTGTTCAGTTTCCATGTAGTTGTGCAGCTGTGAGTGAGTTTCTTAATCCTGAGTTCTAATTTGATTGCACTTTGGTCTGAGAGACAGTTTGTTGTGATTTGTGTTCTTTTACATTTGCTGAGGAGTGCTTTACTTCCAATTATGTTGTCAATTTTAGAATAAGTGCAATGTAGTGCTGAGATGAATGTATATTCTGTTTATTTGGGGTGGTGAGTTCTGTATATGTCTATTAGATCTGCTTGTTGCAGAGCTGAGTTCAGGTCCTAGATATCCTTGTTAACCTTCTGTCTCATTGATCTGTCTAACATTGACAGTCGGATGTTAAAGTCTCCCACTGTTATTGTATGGGAGTCTAAGTCTCTTTGTAGGTCTCTACGGACTTGCTTTATGAATCTGGGTACTCCTATATTGGGTGCATATATATTTAGAAGAGTTAGCTCTTCTTGTTGAATTGATTCCTTTGCCATTATGTAATGGCCGTCTTTGTCTCTTTTGATCTTTGTTGGTTTGAAGTCTGTTTTATCAGAGGGTAGGATTGCGACTCCTGCTTTTTTTTTTTTTTCTTTCTTTCTTTCTTTCCATTTGCTTGGTAGATATTCCTCCATCCCTTTATTTGGAGCCCACATGCATCTTTGCACGTGAGATGGGACTCCTGAATACAGCACACTGATGAGTGTTGACTCTTTATCCAGTTTTCCCATCTGTGTCTTTTAATTGGGGCATTTAGCCCATTTAAATTTAAGGTTAATATTGTCATGTGTGAATTTGATCCTGTCATCATGATGCTCACTGGTTTTTTTGCCCATTAATTGATGCAGTTTCTTCATAGCATCAATGGCCTTTATAATTTGGCATGTTTTTGCAGTGGCTGGTACTGGTTATTTCTTTCCACCCTTAGTGCTTCCTTCAGGAGCTCTTGCAAGGCAGGCCTAGTAGTGACAAAATCTCAGCATTTGCTTGTCTGTAAAGGATTTTATTTCTCATTCACTTACGAAGCTTAGTTCAGCTGGATATCAAATTCTGGGTTGAAAATTCTTTTCTTTAAGAATGTCGAATATTGGCCCCCACTCTCTTCTGGCTTGTAGGGTTTCTGCAGAGAGATCTACTGTTAGTCTGATGGGCTTCCCTTTGTGGGTAACTTGACCTTTCTCTCTGGCTGCCCTTAACATTTTTTCCTTCATTTCAACCTTGGTGAATCTGACAATTATTTGTCTTGGGGTTGCTCTTCTCGAGGAGTATCTTTGTGGTGTTCTCTCTATTTCCTGAATTTGAATGTTGGCCTGCCTTGCTAGGTTGGGGAAGTTCTCCTGGATAATATCCTGAAGAGCGTTTTCCAACTTGGTTCCATTCTCCCCATTACTTTCAGGTACGCCAATCAAATGTAGATTTGGTCGTTTCACATAGTCCTATATTTCTTGGTGGCTTTGTTCATTTCTTTTTACTCTTTTTTCTCTAAACTTGTCTTCTTGCTTTATTTCGTTAATTTGATCATCAATCACTGATACCCTTTCTTCCACTTGATCAAATCGGCTATTGAAGCTTTGCTTGTGTCACAAAGTTCTCGTGTCTTGGCTTTTAGCTCCATCCGGTCATTTAAGGTTTTCTCTACAATGTTTATTCTAGTTAGCCATTCGTCTAATCTTTTTTCAAGGTTTTTAGCTTCCTTGCAATTGGTTCAAACATCCTCCTTTAACTTGGAGAAGTTTGTTAATACCGACCTTCTGAAGCCTACTTCTGTCAACTCGTCAAAGTCATTGTCCATCCAGCTTTGTTCCCTTGCTGGCGAGGAGCTGCGATCCTTTGGAGGAGAAGAGGCACTCCAGTTTTTAGAATTTTCAGCTTTACTGCTCTGGTTTCTCCCCATCTTTGTGGTTTTATCTACCTTTGGTGTTTGATGTTGGTGACCTACAAATGGGGTTTTGGTGTAGATGACCTTTTTGTTGATGTTGATGCTATTCCTTTCTGTTCGTTAGTTTTCCTTCTAACAGCAGGTCCCTCAGCTGCAGGTCTGTTGGAGTTTGCTGGAGTTCCACTCCAGACCCTGTTTGCCAGGGTATCACCAGCAGAGACTGTAGAATAGCAAATATTGCTGCCTGATGTTTCCTCTGGAAGCTTCGTCCCAGGGGGGCAGCCGCCTATATGAGGTGTTTGTCAGCCGCTACTGGGAGGTGTCGCCCAGTTAGGATACACGGGGGTCAGGAACCCACTTCAGGAGGTAGTCTATCCATTCTCAGAGCTCAAATGCCATGCTGGGAGAACCACTGCTCTCTTCAGAGCTGTCAGACAGGGACGTTTAAGTCTGCAGAAGTTGTCTGCTGCCTTTTGTTCAGCTACGCCCTGCCCACAAAGGTGGAGTCTAGAGGCAGTAGGCCTTGTTGAGCTGTGATGGGCTCTACCCAGTTGGGTCTTCCCAGCCGCTTTGTTTACCTACTCAAGCTTCAGCAATGGCAGATGCCCCTCCCCCAGCCAGGCTGCCACCTCACATATTGATCTCAGACTGCTGCACTAGCAGTGAGCAAGGCTCCATGGGCATGGGAGCTGCCAAGCCAGGCACAAGAGAGAATCACCTTGTCTGCCAGTTGCTAAGACCTTGGAAAAAGTGCAGCATTTAGGGGGAAGTGCCCCGTTTTTCCAGGTAGTCTGTCATGGCTTCCCTTGGCTAGGAAAGGGAAATCTACCAACCCCTTGTGCTTCTTGGGTGAGGTGATGCCCCACCCTGCTTCAGCTCACCCTCTGTGGGCTGCACCCACTGTCCAACCAGTCTCAATGAGATGAACCCAGTACCTCAGTTGGAATGCAGAAATCACCCGTCTTCTGCATCGATCATGCCGGGAGCTGCAGATCGAAAGTGTTCCTATTCAGCCATCTTGGAATGTCCCTCCCTTCCTTGATCTTTTGAATGGTTTGTTTGTGTCTCAATATTCTTCTGTTCAGCTCTGATTTGGGTTATTTTTTGTCTTCTGCTAGCTTTGGAATTTGTTTGTTCTTGGTTCTCTAGTTCTTTTAGCTGCAGTGTTAGGTAGTTAACCTGGGATCTTTCTAACTTTTTGATATGGGCATTTAGTGTTATAAATTTCCCTCTTAACACTGCCTTACCTGTGTCTCAGAAATTCTGATGTATTGTATCTTTGTTCTCCTTAGTTTCAGAGAACTTCTTTGTTTTTTTTTGTTTTTTTTTTTTGAGACGGAGTTTCGCTGTGTCGCCCAGGCTGGAGTGCAGTGGCGCGATCTCGGCTCACTGCAAGCTCCGCCTCCTGGGTTCCCGCCATTCTCCCGCCTCAGCCTCCGAGTAGCTGGGACTACAGGCGCCCGCCACCTCGCCCAGCTAGTTTTTTGTATTTTTAGTAGAGACGGGGTTTCACTGTCTTAGCCAGGAGGGTGTCGATCTCCTGACCTCGTGATCCACCCGCCTCGGCCTCCCAAAGTGCTGGGATTACAGGCTTGAGCCACCGCGCCTGGCCAGTTTCAGAGAACTTCTTGATTTCTGCATTAATTTCGTTATTTACCTAAAAGTCATTCATGAGCAGGTTATTCAATTTCCTTATAATTATCTAGGTTTGAATGAATCTCTTAGTCTTAATTTCTATTTTGATTGTGCTGCAGTCCTAGAGACTGTTATGATTTCAATTAGTTTGCATTTGCTGAGGATTGTTTTACTTCTGATTATGTGATTGATTTTAGAATATGTGACATGTGGTGGTGAGAAGAATGTATATTCTGTTGTTTTGGGGTAGAGAGTTCTGTAGATATCTATCAGGTCCATTCGATCCAGTGCTGAGTTCAGGTCCTGAATATTTTTGTTAATTTTCTGTCTCGATCTGTTTAATATTCTCACTAGGGTGTTAGAGTCTCCCACTATTATTGTGTGGGTTTCTAAGTCTCTTTGAAGGTGTCTAAGAACTTTCTTTAAGAATCTTGGTGCTCCTGTGTTGGGTGCATATATATTTAAGACAGACCTTCTCGTTGAATTTAACCATTTGCACTTCTTTGTCTTTTTTGATCTTTGTTGGTTTAAAGTCTGTTCAGTCAG
The DNA here is from genome assembly GCF_009764315.1 of Trachypithecus francoisi. Taxonomy (NCBI): domain Eukaryota; kingdom Metazoa; phylum Chordata; class Mammalia; order Primates; family Cercopithecidae; genus Trachypithecus; species Trachypithecus francoisi. The sequence goes on from NW_022681453.1 coordinate 29,413,832, forward strand.
AAACTATGATTGTACCCCCATTTTTCTGGATTCCTTTTGCTTGGTAGATTTTTATCCATCTCTTTATTTTGAGTCTATGTGTGTCACTGCATATGAGATAGGTCTCTTGAAGACAGCATCGTGATGGGTCTTGGTTCTTTATCCTGCTTGTCACTCTGTATCTTTTAATTGGGGCATTTAGTCCATTTATATTTAAGGTTAATATTGATATTTGTGGATTTGATCCTGTCATCATGATGTTAGCTGGTTATGTTGCAGACTTGTGTATGTGGTTGTTTTACAGTGTCACTGGTCTGTATACTTTACCATGTTTTTGTAGTGGCTGGTGGCCATCTTTCTTTTCATATTTAGTGCTTCTTTCAGTAGCTCTTGTAAGGCAGGTCTCGTGGTAATGAATTCCCTCAGCATTTGCTTGCCTGAAAAGGATCTTATTTCTCCTTCATTTATGAAGCTTAGTTTGGCTGGATATGAAATTCTGGGTTAGAATTTCATTTCTTTAAAACTGTGGAACATTGGCCCCCAATCTCTTCTGGTTTGTAGGGTTTCTGCTGACAGGTCTGCTGTTACTCTGTTGAACTTCTCTTTGTAGGTGACCTGACCTTTCTGTCTAGCTGCCCTTAACATTTTTTCTGTCATTTCAACCATGGAGAATCTGATGATTAGTGTTTTGGGGATGATCTTCTTGTGAAGTATCTTACTGGGGTTCTCTATATTTCTTAAATTTCAATGTTGGCCTGTCTAGCTAAGTTGGGAAGTTCTCATGAATTATAGCCTAATATATGTTTTCCAAGTTGGTTCCATTCTCCCCATCTATTTCAGGGACACCAATGAATCACAGATTTGGTCTCTTCACATAATCCCTTATCTCTCAGAGGTTTTGTTCACTCTTTTTCATTCTTTTTTCTCTGTCGTCTGATTGTCTTGTTTCAGAAAGCCAGTGTTCAAGCCTGAAATTCTTTCCTCTCCTTGGTCTATTCTGCTATTAACACTTGTGATTGCATTATGAAATTATTATAATGTATTTTTCAGCTCTATCAGGTCAATTACATTCTTTTCTATACTGTCTATTTTGTCTGTCACCTCCTGAATTGTTTTATCATGATTTTTAGCTTCCTTGTATTGAGTTTCAACGTACTCCTGTAGCTCAATGATTTTCATTCATATCCATATTCTGAACTCTATTTCTGTTATTTCAGCCATCTCAACCTGGTTCAGAACCCTTGCTGGAGAGGTGATGTGATTGTTTGGAGAAAAGAAGGCACTCTGGTTTTTTGAGTTTTCAGGATTCTTGTGCTGATTCTCTCTCATCTTTGTGGGCTTATCTACCTTTAATCTTTGAGGTTGCTGACCTTTGGATGCTTTTTTTTTCTTTTAACCTCTTTGATGACCTTGAGGGTTTCATTGTGGTATAAGATGGATTTGCCCCATTGACTTCGTTTCTGGAAGATTTTAGGGGGCCAACACTCAGTTTCCAACTCATGAACTGTGTGCTGTAACTCTGGGGACTTTTTTCAATTTTAAAACAGGAAATAGCATTGCTTTATTTACACTAAGTATACTATTACTTTCTATTTATGGTCAATAATGCTGCTCTTACATTCATGGTGAGAGTCTGCAAATTCTGTTTAATATGTGAATATAAGCAAATAAAAGTGAATCACTTTTTAAAAATTAAAATAATAATAATAATAAAAGTAGTCTGCATATTTGGCCCAAAGCCACAAAGTTTGGGATCAGCTCTCCCTTAACCCCAGCTCTTCCCACCCCAACCACCTATTTTTCCTCAAAAGCCTGGATTTAGGTGTGAAGGGTTTTAGATTCTCCTTTCTTCCGTATCCTTATATTCACTTGGGATCCTTCACAACCAGCCTATCAACATAATTTGGGAAAATGTTATTTGTGCAGAAAAGGTCTGGTTCTTTCCTACTGGAGAACTGCAGAATAAACAAAACAAATGAATCAATTTGAAGACCCTTTCAGACTCCAACAACTTTTGCATTTTTACAATGGTAAAAGGCAGTCAAACCTCTCATTTGCCCAGAAGCTCTTTCTTTTTCCAATGGTTTTAAATGGCTCTAAAGAGAATGATCCAACTTAGCAGATAAAAGGTCAAGCCTCCTATATAGAAAGGTCTTAATGTTTTCTTTTCAGCTTTGGAACCCCCTGATTATTAGCATTGTATCCTTGGACAAATCACCGAGAGCCTGAATATCTACACTTGACAAACGAGGACCTACTTCACAAGGGAGATAATGAGCATCAGGCACTTAGTTGAGGGTCAGGCACATATAAGTGCTTTAAAGAGCTATTACAATTATTATTATTTTGTTTGTTTGTTTTAATATATGTATACATTGTGAAATGATTGCCACAATCAAATTAATTATGCCCATCACTGCCCAGTTATGATTTGTATGTGTGGTGAGAACACTTAAGATCTATTCTCTTAGCAATTTCAAGTGTGCAATGCATTATTATTATTAACTATAGTCACCATGCTGTACAATAGATCTCCAGAACTTCCTCCTCTCTAATTAAAACTGTATCTTTTACCAGCATCTCCCTGTTCCCCCACCTCCTCCCAGCTCTTGGCAACAACCATCATTCTACTCTCTGCTTCTATGAGCTTGACTTTTTAAATTAATTTTTTTAATTGACAAATAAAAATTGTATATATTTATCATGTACAACATGATATTTTAAAATATGTATGCATTGTTACATGGCTAAATTGAGTGAATTAACATATACATTCATCACATCTTTTTGTTTGTTTGTTTGCTTTTTGAGATGGAGTCTCGCTCTGTCGCCCAGGCTGGAGTGCAGTGGTGCATGTCAGCTCACTGCAACCTTGACCTCCCAGAATTCAAGTGATTCTTCTGCCTCAGCCTCCTGAATAGCTGGGACTACAGGCATGAGCCACCATATCTGGCTAATTTTTGTATTTCTGGTAGAGATGGGGTTTCATCATATTGGCCAGGCTGGTCTCGAACTCCTGACCTTGTGATCTGCCCACCTCAGCCTCCCAAAGTGCTAGGATTATAGGTATGAGCCACCATGCCAGGCCCATCACATCATTTTTTATAGTGAGAACACTTAAAATCTATTCTGTAGTGCTTTTCAAGAAAATAATACATTGTTATCAACCATAGTCATTATGTTGTATAATAGATCTCTTTAATTCGTTCCTTCCATAACTGAAATTTTGTATCCTTTGACGAACAATTCTCCAACTGCAAACCCTCCACCCCAAGCCCGGTAACCACCATATTATTCTCTGCCTCTATGAGTTTCACTGTTTCAGAGTTCATATATAAGTGAGATCATGCAGTATTTGTCTTTCTGTGCATGGCTTATTTCACTTAGTATAATATCCTCCAGGTTCACCAGTTTGTCTCCAATAACAGGATTTCCTTCTTTTGTTAAGGCTGAATAATATTCCAGGGTGTGTGCATATCACATTTTCTTTATCAATCATATATTGATGGACACTTAGGTTGATTCTGAGTCTTGACTATTATGAATAATGCTACAATAAACATGGGAGTGCAGATATCCTTAGAATACTTATTTTCTTTCCTTTGGATAACTACACACTAGTGGGATTCTGGGATCATATGGTGGTTTTCATTTTTTTGAGGAACTTCATACTGTTTTCTATAATGGCTGTACTAATATGCATTCTCACCAACAGTGTACATGGGTTGCTTTCTCTCCACAACTCAGCAACACTTATTATCTTTTGTCTTTCTGATAATAGCCTGATAAAAGAAAAATTTCAGCCAAATTAAATTTAAAGGAGTTTAATTGAGCAATGAACAATTTGTGAATCAGGCAGCCTTCTGAGCCAGAGTAGGCTCAGAGACTCCAGTGCAGCCACGTGGTAGAAGATTTATGGACAGAAAAAGGAAAGTGATGTACAGAAAATGAAAGTAAAATACAGAAACAGCTGGATTGGTTACAGCTGGGCGCTTGCCTTATTTGACCACAGTTCAAACGGTTGGCTACATTTGATTGGCCAAAACTCAGTGATTGGCACAAGGGTAGGCTATTGTTTGTTTACATCTCCGCTTGTTATAGTTCACGATGTACAGGAAAACCTTTAGGCTGAACTTAAAATATGTAAGGAGGCAGCTTTACGCTAAACTTGATCTAACAAACCATTCTAACAACTGCGAAGTGACATTTTATTGTGACTTGAATTTATAGCTCTCTGACAATTAGGGATGTTAAGCATTTTTTTCATATACCTGTTGGCCATTCATATCTCTTCTTTTGAGAAATTTCGTATTATTATCATCATCTTCATTATCATTCTAATTATTAATAATGTTCATTAACCCATATAGCTACAGTGATTTTTGTTACAACAGGTGCTTTCTGCTTTCAAAAAATAGTGTTGGCCGGGCGCGGTGGCTCAAGCCTGTAATCCCAGCACTTTGGGAGGCCGAGACGGGCGGATCGCGTGGTCAGGAGATCGAGACTATCCTGGCTAACACGGTGAAACCCCGTCTCTACTAAAAAATACAAAAAACTAGCCGGGCGAGGTGGCGGGCGCCTGTAGTCCCAGCTACTTGGGAGGCTGAGGCAGGAGAAGGGCGTAAACCCGGGAAGCAGAGCAAGCAGTGAGCTGAGATCCGGCCACTGCACTCCAGCCTGGGTGACAGAGCAAGACTCCGTCTCAAAAAAAAAAAAAAAAAAAAAAAATAGTGCTGCTACCTTAAGTAACCATTTATCCTAACTCTAGGCTACAACTTACTATTATTATTATTCATTCAACATTCTCTCAACACTTACTTCCTAGAGCCACTGTTTGGGCACTGGGGAAATAGCACTGAACAACACAGAGCAAAGTCTTTGCCCTGGGGCTCACATGCTGGTGAAGCAGAGAAACAGTATACATAATAAATGAATGTTAATTACAGTATGTTTGGCAGTGATGAATGCTAGAGAAAAAATAGCCTATGACCTGGCAAAGGCATTACCCATTAAGGTGAAGGACCTATCTCCTACAGCACTTGAGTTTTGTATCACATAATTCATCAAGGCCTTTAGATATTACAATCTGATCTTTGGGCCAGTGGTCTCCTTGTGTCACAAGGCAAGGGGGCCTCAAAAAAGGAAAAAAGGAAAATATTTCCTCTATTTGCTATTGCCAAAACTTCCTCCAAGAGGGAAAGAATAGGACAAAATGTATTTTGTGTGGGTGTGGCAGCCACAGCTAGGCTATCAAATGCTATGCACATATGATATGCCACTCTCAGTCCCTATAATGGCAAATATAATTAAGGTTTCCTCTTTCCTGCTGAGCCCAGAACCAGCTTCACAAACTTTTTCTGCATAGTTCTCTGAGCAAGCAACACTAGTGATTAAAGTGAGCATAAATAAATAAATAAAAGAGATTAAATCTATGTGTCATCGTAGAGCGCAAAGTTAGGTTTCAATGTAAACATATCTAGGAAAGGTATCATACTAACTTAAAATCATAGTAAGTCCTAAATGACTGGTCTTCTTCCAAGTGAACATTTTATCGGACGTAGGGAATGGCTAAGAAGAAAAGTTGTTAAGTGTATAGAGGGGAGGGGCAGAAGGCATGTACGAAGAAGAGGACAGGTTTTATAATCCCACCCACATTTGTATCTGAACATGGGTGTATGGCAAACACACCTGACAGCAATAACTTAAGCATACCCTAAGAATAACCCTGTATGACAGATGCACCTGAATGTGGTTTGGTGTTCCAAGCTAAGAATCCAAGAATGGTCAACCCAGAGAGTTGCTCCTAATCTATAAGGAACATCTGAGCCCCTGGCCTGTCCAATGGAACATGGCTGTACAGGGAATCAAGGCCCTTTGTTTGTGGTTAAGTGAAGGTTGCCATGTAGACACTGTCACAGGGAGGGTGCTAAGTAAATATGCCATATAAACCACATGTTTTTTGCAAGTTGCCTGGTTCTCCTGTCCAGCCCACTGCCACTGGACTTCTCTCCCCTGTATGGAAGCCCCCAATAAAAGCCCATGTCACGTTTGCTGTCTCTGGGTCTCTTCTTCAGCCTCTTGAACCTGGTGCCATCTCCACTGAAGTTGATAGGTGTTCAGCTCAACAATGTCATTAGGCATTTCTACAACATCATAAGCAACGTCATAAGGCATTTCTACACACTCTGACTGAAAGGAACCACCTCCATTAGTGTACCTTACTCTTTCACACAAACACATAGCCGAGTCCACAAATAAAGTGCTCAAAAATAGTGGCTCTCTTCTTCTAGTGGCTCTTTTCTTCTAGTTGTTCAGGCCACACACCTTGGAGTCTACCAACAAATCCTTTTAGGACAACCTTCAAAAGATTAATAGCCATTTCTTGCCATCCAACCATGACCATCCATGATAATCCAACCATTTCTTGCCAGCTCTACCACGACCTCCAAAATCAAGCCACCACCAAGTCTTGGCAAGAAGGGCTACAATAATTCCCCAACAGTCTCAGCTTCTGCCTGTGCTCCTGGACTGTCTATCTCTACTTACAAGCCTGCTAAAAGCTAGGTCATGTAACATCCCTCCTCTGGCCAAAAACCTCTAGTACCTTCCTATCTCACCCAGAATAAAGTCCCACAAGGTCCCTCAGCCTCTTGTCCCCAACTGTCTCTCAGGCCGTTTTTCTCTTGCCCTGCTTTGTACTCTTCCTTCCAGCCCACAGGCCTCCACTTTTTCCTCAAACAGGCCTGCTATGTTTCCATCCCAAGACCTTTTCCTTTGCTGCTGCCTTTGCCTGGGAGACTTTTACTCCAAGGTGCCATGTGTCTTCTTCCTCACTCCAGTCACATCTTCAATGTGGTCATGAGAGGCCCTGCTAGATCACTGGATCTAAAGCAGCACACAAACAAGCCCCCACCTCCACCCTCTCAAATTCTCCGTACCTTGTTTGATAATTCCTCATGGCATTTATCACTACCTAACCTAATATCCTTCCTTCCTTTCCTCCCTCCATTCCTTTTTTCCTTCTTTTCATCACTATCTGTCTTCCAATAGAACATAAGCTCCATCTGCATAGGGGCATGGTCTGTTCTACTCATTCTTCTGCCTAGAATAGGATCTGGCCCACAGCAGGCTGGCCAATGCTTTACTAAAAACTCATCCATCACTGAGAACTAGCATCACACCACAGAAGGAAGAAGGCTCTGCATCTACAAAATACAGCTGCTTTGTTTGAGTGGTTTGAGCTCTGTCTCCTGTAACTGGGTGACAAAGGTCTAAACACATAATGATAGTGCTGGTGTGATAGAAAGTGTAAGTTATTTACCCTTGAAAAAAAAGCTAGATTTTATCAAGTGCTGGATTTGCTCAGTGGCATTTAGGTTTTACCGCTATAAAACAATATTCCTATTTCTTAAGTTCTTTCTAGGAAAAAGAATAACTTTGATTTGTCAGTCTGAAACTCTCCAGTGCCTCTTAACTATGGCCCCTGAAACAAACATTTTATACTGAATTTTTGGTAACACACAGTTTATTAAAATGCAGCTATTATGTTAGTGCAGAATAAGCTATACACATTCTAAGATTTAGCATGCTGTCAAAAGGCTTCCTCATTGGAACTGATGGCTACCCCTAAAGCAGAGATGGTCTTGAGCATATCATTTACCCACTTTAAGCCTCGGTGCCTTTAATCTGTAAAATGAATGACTACACCAGGCTCTCTCTAGTATTTATTCCAAATTATACATTCAGGCAGGCAGGCAGGCATGGGATCCAGTGGAAAAGATTTGGAGCTTGAGATCTGGCTGTGTCACTTACAAGCCACACTGAATCTCATTTTTTTCATCTATAAAACATTAATCACTAGAAATAACTACCTTGTCTATACCACCTTTTGGTATCTTAGGATGTACATTTGGAGGATCACCCAGACAGGGCTGTGAGGACATCTATTTGGTTTACCAGGATGAGCAGAGTACCTGACACATCACAGGCACTCATGTGCATCTGTTGAGTGGAGGAAAGAATATATGAACAAATAAACAAAAAAATACTTCCACACCTCCCCAACTGTTGTAAGGATTTACTAAAGCAATGCATGTTGAAAGAGCTTTTTAAATTCTAAAGTAATACAAATGATAATAATTACTGTGACAGATCTATTTCACATTTGCCCAGTTCAGCCTACGTTGTCATACTAATTTAACACCAACATGACTGGAACTGGAAATAAATTAATACTGATTGAGGTCTTACTATGTCCTAGGCAGATACATATACATGTATGTGCACGTATATAATTGGAGTCGTCTACCTTTTTAACCAGGTGGGTATCTTAATGTAGTTATAAGTTCTAGCCAGCAGAAGTCAGAAACTGAGTCAAAACTGAACTCACAAATCAGTCAACAGTTACTTAGCACTTAGTACTTGCCAGCCTCTATCCATGGTGTTTTGCAGGCAGGAGCACATTCAATTTTTCAACAGCCTTTGAGGTAACCACAGATACCACTTTTTTTAGATCAGGAAACACAGACTCAGAGGAGTTAAATAACTTGCTTCAAGTTAACAGCTATGAGGTGGCAGGGCCAAAATTCAACTGTCTGACTTCAAAGTCCATGCCCTTAACCAGTATGTATTATGCAGTACATTCATGTAAGCTTATCACTGAAGGTGTGCTGAATAATTCTGGTGCTTTTATTTTTGTTCAATAAAGAACTGCTTTAGCACACTATCACCACTGCCTTAATTTTTTTTTTTTTTTCTAAAATGACAATCTGTGCCTGGTAACATGGGTATAACTAACAATGGGACAGGAGACTACCCCCAGGAAGACAAGCAGGCCCAGTTTCAAGTTCTGATCTCTCACATCGGCCCTTCTGGTGTGTCCCAGATGTACTGTCATAACCTACAGGGAAGTTCTGCAGTCAGGAAGGCCAATGACAATACATTTCCCCTGAAAACACCCTGATCCCTTTCTGAGTTATTCAATGACAATTGAAATGTCTTTTCAATATTTTCTTTTCCTTTTCAGGGCAAATATGTCCACTTCTGTCATTATGATCATCAGCTGTCCTGATTTGCAAGCAGTTCCTAATTAAGTAGGACTATTGAATGCTGTGAGATATGAAATATCTTGCTGCTAAATTGCACACAGGCTGAAAGCAATGAGAATTTGTTTAGCTATGCACAGTGCTTTATATTCAGGGACCAGTGGTTATGGAGACACTGAAACCAGTCATCATTAGGACAATCCTATCTTGGCTGCCAGAGAATAAAGATCCCCACACAGAGCTACCTGAACAGACTAATGGTCAAGAGGCTGATGAGGCATTAATGAGACCATGAATCAAAATTTACCAAACAAACAGTGCCCCCAAAGGCCTTGGCTTCTAGCTGTTTCTGTTTGACTTTATCTTGGAACTAACTATGGAACAAGATGGCTGTGTTTGGATGTCTTCATTCATGGCCTATCTTTGAACACTGTTGGTTGGCTGGTTGGTTGGATGGTTGGTTGGTTGGTTGGTTTGAGACAGAGTCTTTCTCTGTTATGGAGGCTGCAGTGCAGTGGTATGATCATGGCTTACTGCTGCCTTGACTTCCCAGGCTCAAGAGGTCCTCCCACCTCAGCATCCCAAGTAACTGGGACAATAGGCGTGCACCACCAAGACTGACGAATGTTTTTATTTTTAACTTTTGTAGAGATGGGATCTCACTATGTTGTCCAGGCTGCTCTAGAACTCCTGGGCTCAAGTGATCTTCCCACCTGGGCCCCCCACAGTGCTGGAATTATAGGTATGTACCACCATGTCTGGCATGTTTGAACAATTCTTCCAAGCAACTATTTTGACCTCATTTCTTTCTAGGAAAAAATAAATAAACAAGATCATAGAGTTATATTATACAATATAAAATCCAAATACTGACAAAAGTCAACCATATTAGTCACTTTCCACTAAATAAAGTTGTGTCTATGGTTCTTTCTCTGGGAAAATTTACTGTGTAGTAACTACCATTTACTTAGTATGTACTAAGCACTATGCTGAGAGCTTTGTTCCTAACTTTTAGTTAGGTTACCTTAGAAAGCCTCCCATACCTGGGTTATTTCCTAGTTATGGGTTCTAGGTACCTCTCTGTCATTAAGCTTACCACAAACTCATTTGTGTATTTGACATCTCTCTCTTGAATTGAACTATAAGCTTCACTAGAGCCAGGACCATGTCTATCTTTGCTCCCATTGTAACCCCAGCCTCTAACATAACACATGATATACAGCGGATGTTCAATAAACATTTGAGGAATAAATGAAGGAAGCAAGTCGAAGAACATCCCTGGGTTGCTATCGCTGTAAGCAGCAGAAGTTGCATTTGAATTCAGACTCCAAAGCCTGTGTTCCTCACCGGCAGCACACAGTGTCTGTCTGAGCTGAATAGTCTGTTGTATCAAAATATATCAAACAGGAAATAAACAAGAGCAACTATTATTACCACAGTCCCATACAGCCACTAGAGAGCAAAAGGGGTTTCTCTATAACTATTGAGGTATACTAAGGACTCATTACAGAATAAACACTACTGGGCACAAACGCATATTAGGAAAGTTTTAGGAGTACAATGAAATCATTCCCAATTTTTCCTCAGGGTCCCTTTCCATTCTCTATTTATATTGTTTCCAGTTTATTATTATTATAACTGAACATTTAGGACCCAAGGGATGTTGGCCAGTGACAGAACTCTCAGTCCTCTGAGGAACCTAGCAACTAGTGTTTTCTTACTTGGCTCCTTAGGAGCAAAAGGAGAAAACAAATGTGCATCCCTGAGCTGGTGCCTAGCACACAAAAAAGATGCTATTATTAATAACATTTTATCTTATTAACATTTGTCCTACTGTGATTTGTTGGCAGCCAGAAGCCCAAGCTTTAGGATTAGTCAGACCTGAATTGAGCCACTTAGTTCTTGTCAGGCCTCCACCAAGGTTGAAGAAAGAGGCCTCAATCTCTTTCCTCATGCATAAAATAGGAATAGTAATACTATCTACTTCACCTAAGTGCTTGGCATAGAATCTGGCACAGAGGGAGACAAAAAGCAACCATCGGTGCTTATTTTCATCAGCTTCCTCCTGATTATTATTTAGTCAGCTGTGAGTAAAAAGAGCCTAGCGTTGACTATGGAACCTGGAAATATGACCTTTGATCCTGTCCTGTTAATGCAATTGTAGTGAGCGAATTTTTTTTCAGGTGTTCCCGTCTCCGAGGAGTCCCTCCCTCTCACAGGGACCCAGTAGACTTCCTGGTCTTGGCAAAGTATGCAAAATACATTTACCTTTATCCTGCCAGGGAAGTGAAGGTTTGAGAACATTAGGCTGGGGGCTTCCCACCTACAGTAGCTCCCCAGTGCTTCCAATACAAAGTTCAAACTCCTTAGCCTGCCACTCAATACCCAACATCATTTGATCTAAGCAACTTTGAGCTTGACATCAGGGTCAAAAGATGCTTTCTCCCCTTAAGAACAGAAATTCAGTCCAGTAGACTTGTGGGGGATATGCTAATATTTTACTTCTCTTTCCATCCGGAACACATAATGTGGTAAATCATCTGTTCATTTAGTCAAAAATAACTGTCGTTCTAGGTGCTGGGGCTATAACTATGAAAAAGAAGACCTGATTTTATGGAATACACAGCCTAGTGAAAGAAAGAGGCAATAATCAAATGGTGCCACTGTGTATAATCAGTGGATAATTACAACTGGAAATAAGTAAAAAGCAAGATAACCATCCTTGGACTGGAAGAGAAAATACCAAAGCCCAAAGGAGGGCTAAGAGTTCACCATGTGAAGGAGGTTATCACTGTGTCTAGAGACAGCCTGGCATAGAATGGATCTGAAAGCCTGATAAGAAGCAAGAGCACCAAGAGTAAGGGCCATACACAAGGAGGCTGAAGCAAGAGGTAGAGCCCAACTGTTCAGTGGGAGGAAGGGGAGGAAATGATGGGAGACGGGCAAAGAGGGGTGACAGCAGGAAGGAAGGCAAATGAACAAATGCCAGATATATTCAGCAGATAAAATAGAAATAAGCTGCTGAGAAAATGGATGACAGGGAAGGGAGGTCCTGAAGGTGTGACAGGTAGCCAGAATGACTCAGATTCGTGGAGTATGGAAATAAAAAGATGGAAGTGCCATTTATTAATTTCATTCTTAAAGATACCTTGAGACAGTTGAGAGGATATGATGAGACAATTGCATATGTACAATTGTGTATAAAGTTCAGAGAAATACTCCAGCTGCCCATTGCAGCTTGTAGTAAAGTACAGGGCCTGGGAAGAAGAGTATTGAAAAAAGAAAAAGGTGACATGCTATTCATATAAGAGATACAAGAATGAAGCAATAGTGGAATTCCACAAGCCAGGACTGAAATCATCTCCCAAAGAGCCAGATGACCCTGAACCTCAAACCAAGTTGCAGTCACCTTAGAATTTTATCAGCTGCACCAGATGGCTTACATAATATTATTAATTCCTCCACCCTCACTACCTAAAAATGCTAGAAGATAAAAGGGATGGCTGAGGAAAATCTTGGAATTTTCTTACAGAAACAACATTTACAACAGGTAACTAGCCCATCAGTTTCTCTACTATTTCTCAAACATTTCCAGTTAAGTCTGTAGAATAACAAAAGAAAATGATCCTCGGGTCTTGGTGGTGCAATCTTAAGTTTGCCTCTGTAAATGTAAATGATTTTTAAAGCCTCGTCTAGTACTTTAAAAATTCATACAAATTTTGCATGTTACTGCATAATATCATTAAGCTGCTTTTAATACATACACACACTTTTAATTCGACCAAATACTGAAGGAAAAATGATGTGCCACGAATGTGCCTCCATTAGCCTGTGACTTTGGGAATGCCCTTGTCCACAGCTTTGCATGCAGGGTTGAACTCATTAACTAAGTTGAGAACCATGAAATTAATCAGAAATGGACTAGGGAAGTTTTTCCTTAGAGCAGAAGACTAGAGTCATGACCTCTAAAAATCACTCTTCATTCCTACAAATTCTAAAATAAGTGGTAATAATAACATTAATATGAAAATCACACTAAGTGAATTTTAAATTCATTCTCTCACATGAGAGGTAGTTACCATGGTAGATAGTGTGAGGTGGACATCAATTTAAAGATAAAGATGAGGATACAAACACAGAAAAGTACAGTATTTTTTAAAGCACCATAATTTGATCCCAGACAGTTCTAGTCCAAGCCAAACTACTATCGTCCTCTCTGCTATACATTAGCAGCAAACTCACCTTACTACTCTTGCTGATGGCTTATATTTGGTGATAATCAAGAACAATACTGAAAAACATGCTTCAAAAATAGAAAAAAAGCTTTCTCTTCCCCAAACATAATTTTACTTAAATGAAAAATATTAGTGTGCAAATTGAACATTTTTGGTACATAAAGTCAAGTGTTACTAATTAAGTAAATGAGTGATGAATCATAATATCAACCTAGTCATTAAACAGAATTATAGTGAAATTACATTTACCAACTAGTTTACAGTACAAAAAAATATAATGAGCCAACTTTAAAGAAAGTTTCCAATAATTTTATTAAGGCTGTCCAATAATTTTATTTAGTTAAGGATTCTGTTGTATTATTTTAAAAGATTAACACAAATAGAAAATGGAAGAGTAAACTGTGCAATGACTTCTGTCCCTCTCAACCTTTCTCTAGAGTCACAACATCTTTTAAGCAACATGAGACATGATTTAATTCACCCAAGAGAGGTCACCTTGCTTGCGGGGCAGGTGCCTTCTGTTTAAATTCAGTTTACTCAATCAAATGTACCATGGAATAGAAAATGGGGCATATTCCTGTCCTGAAATTCTCCCTATGTTAACTAAAATCACCTTACTTTTGTAGCAAATGAGCCATGAGATACGATGCCAGAAATTGATTTGGAAGAGTAAGCACACAGTCTGAAAACAGTGTCTGTATGTTTTGTAATAAAAAGGCTCTGGATGGCCCTAGATGCCAAAGAGAGGCTATAAAAGGACAAAGGAATGCAAACAGGCAGAACTATACAAAAAGACTAAATGCATCACCACTAAAAGCAATACGTACTCTTCTATAAACACATACATTTACTGAATGCTAATTTTTATCTGACGAGTGGTTTTGAGGTCTCAGTGCAACGTCATCTCCCCTGAGCCTGTGTCATGGACCTAGCTAGAGTAGGTCATTACTCCCCAATATAGCTCCCATTATTTTCTTCCTAGCACTTTACAAAAGCCCTAATTATTTTCTCTTTAGTTTTCCACTTGCTAATTGCCTATGTTCCCTTTGTCGTCACCAGTGCCTAGCTCAGTGTCTGGCCCATAATGAGAAGATATTATAATATATTTACTGAATGAATGAACAAAGCTATGAGTGGCAAACAGGATGTGGCACATTTATACAAATCAGATTCTATGTCATTTCATTAAATACTTTTATTTACTCATTGTCTTCTGAAATTACTCTGGGTTCTCACTAATAAGGAGAAACTGATTCTATCTTCAGGAAGGAGGGGAAAAAACACTTTCAGTCACTTGTTCCAAACGTCTTTCAAAATAATGTTGTAGTATAATTTGGTTTGAAAGCAAGGTCCAACATTTTATTACCTCCAAATTTATTCCGAAAAGCTGAAGGCCCATGATAAGGCTCATTAAGTCGCTGAAAGGCCTATCTTCACATGCCTTTCACACAAAAGGTCTCAACTTAATGCCAGGTAATTACTGTTCATTTTCCCCTGGTTATTTCTATTTCCTGAAGATTCTCAGAGTAGTTGGCCTCAGTGGACACTACCTGCAGTCTGAGACGTGAGCAGAACAAGAAGGACCCATGTTCACTGGAGGATCTTTTTGGAGCTGTAACTAATGAAAGACAATCCTAACACTGGGGCCTAGAATTTAAACTTAGATCATCCACAAGTTTCCCTCTATCCAGGGTCAAAGCCAAGAGGGAAAAGTTTCTGGCATACAAACTGGTTTCTGTTTCCATTTCAAAGACATCATTTTTCACAGCACCTGGACCTCATTCCACACCTGTAGGGTTATGGATGGGGGCTCTGGCTCCAGATTACCTGGGTTCAACCCTCAACTTCATCACTTTCCACTTTGTAATTTTGAGCAAGTAACTTAGATTGTCTGTGTGTCAGTTCCCTCATTTGTGAAATAGGGCTCATTGTAACTACTGGAGTGTCGTTGTAAGAATTGAATGTAAAGTAGAAGGAATTTTATCTTACATATGGTGAGTTCTCCATAAAGTTATTTATTTATTAATATTAATTAGCATTATCATGATCGTCTCTGATATCCCATTTGCAAGCAGGATTTATCCCTGTTATTTATAACTTTGATCCTAGTCCCACTGGACCCATCATGGCATTAAGGGAGATCAAATTTCACTATTTGTGAAACAAGCCAATAGAAGGTGAATGATGATCAGGGAAGACATTTTATTGGGCACCTTCATTTCAGTTTTGCAGGAAAGAGTAGTATAGCCCCTTAGAGGTCACTGAAGTCACCATCCCCAAGCATATACCTGTTTTTATATTTAGTCAATTGATGGCTGCAATTTACTAATCTGCAGTGTAGTGATCCTACAATAGCCTTCTCTCACAGTAGGCTCTCCTCACTTCAGCCAGGTCATTCATAAGAGCTTAGCTTCGTAGATACTGTGATAGTAATTTTTTTTTTTTTTTTGAGATGGAGTCTAGCTCTGTCGCCCAGACTGGAGTGCACTGGTGTGATCTCAGCTCACTGCAACCTCCACCTCCCAGGGTCAAGCGATTCTCCTGCTTCAGCCTCCTGAGTAGCTGGGATTACAGCCACCATGCCCAGCTAATTTTTTGTTGTTGTTGTTGTTGTATTCTTAGTAGAGACAGGGTTTCACCATGTTGGTCAAGCTGGTCTTGAACTCCTAACCTCAAGTGATCTGCCCGCATTAGTCTCCCAAAGTGCTGGGATTGCAGGCGCAAGCCATCCTGCCCGGCCTGTTAATTTTACTGTCAACTTGACTGAGCTAAGAGATTTCCAGGTAGCTGGTAAAACATTGCTTCAGGGTGTGTCTGTAGGGTGTTTTTGGAAGAGATTAGTATTTGAAGCAGTAGACTGAGTAAAGATAAATTGTCCTCACAAACGCATGTGGACATCATCCAATCCACTGAGGGCCCAAATAGAACAAAAGGCAGAGGAAGGGTGAATTTGCTGTATCTTATGGAGCAGGGACACTGGCCTTCTCCTGCCCTTGGGCTGGGACTTACACCCTCAGTCATCTGGTTTTCAGGCTTTCAGACTTTAACTAGAACTCACATCATCAGGTCTCCTGGTTTTCAGGCCTTCAGACTCAGGCTGAGACTATACCGCCAGCTTTTCTGAATCTCCAGCTTGCAGATGGCAGATCATGGGACTTCTCAGCCTCCATAATCAAATGAGTTAATTCCTCATAATAAATCTCTTTTTATTGATTCTATTTCTCTGGATAACCTTGATTAACACAACTTGAGTTATAAGGGATAATTAAATATAGCAGCTGAGAGCATGAGCTCAAAACTTGAATGACCTGGGTTCAATTCTTCACTGTCACTAGTGACCCAAGGCATGTTACTTTATACACTAAGGCTCAGTTCACCATCTAGATATAGCATTAATAAGAGTGGTATCAAATCCAAAGGACTAAGGACTATGATAAAGATTACATAAGATCACCATGGGTGACTCTGTAAAACTTTTAGCATGGTGTCACTTATATAACAAACATTCAGTAAAAATTAGCTGTTATATTTAGACATGTCTTGGGCATGTATGTTCCAGAAATCTTTTTATATTAGATGGTCACTACAGAAAGGCAATCTATAAGCCAAGTTTTTCAATGAAGCAAACATCATATTTAAATTCTGAGTCTTAACCTCAAAAAGTTAGAGAACAATTTTCATTCAACAACAAATCAGGAATCACAGGTTGGAGTGTACATCATCTCTTGGCATTCTCAGCAAGCTAACCCTACCTAAAGTGTCAGAAGACTTTTCTCATTTACAGAAATGCCTTTAGAAATCTCCAACCAACCACTGGTAGGTCCCCAAGCTTCACTCTTCAAAGGTGGCACTTTTGCAGATTACAAATTCCAAAAACCAGAACATCTCTTCTCCTCCAAAGGATCACAACTCCTGCCCAGCAAGGGAACAAAATTGAACCAAGAATGAGTTTGACGAACTGACAGAAGTAGGCTTCAAAAAGTGGGTAATGACAAACTCTTCTGAGCTAAAGGAGCATGTTCTAACCCAATGCAAGGAAGCTAAGAAACTTGAAAAAAGGTTACAGGAATTGCTAACTAGAATAACCAGTTTAGAGAAAAACATAAATGACCAGAGGGAGCTGAAAAACACAGCACGAGAACTTCGTAAAACATACAGAAGTATCATAGTCAAATCAATCAAGCAGAAGAAAGGGTATCAGAGATTGAAGATCAACTTAATGAAATAAAGCGCGAAAACAAGATTAGAGGAAAAAGAATGAAAAAGGTTGAACAAAGCCTCCAAGAAATATGGGACTATGTGAAAAGACCAAACCTACATTTAATTGGTGTACCTGAAAGTGATAAGAGAATGGAACCAAGTTGAAAAACACTCTTCAGGATACTATCCAGGAGAACTTCCCCAACCTAGCAAGGCAGGCCAACATTCAAATTCAGGAAATACACAGAACACCACAAAGATATTCCTCGAGAACAGCAACCCCAAGACATATAATCATCAGATTCACCAAAGTTGAAATGAAGGAAAAATCTTAAAGGCAGTCAGAGAGAAAGGTTGGGTTACCCACAAGGGAAGTCTATCAGACCAACAGCAGATCTCTCTGCAGAAACCCTATAAGCCAGAAGAGAGTGGGGGCCAATATTCAACATTCTCAAAGAAAAGAATTTTTAACCCTGAATTTCATATCCAGCCATTTCCCCTTCATAAGTGAAGGAGAATGAAATCCTTTACAGACAAGCAAATGCTGAGAAATTTTGTCACCACCAGGCCTACCTTACAAGAGCTCCTGAAGGAAGCACTAAATATGGAAAGGAAAAACTGGTACCAGGAGCTACTACAAAAACATACCAAATTGTAAAGACTATTAACACTATGAAGAATCTGCATCAACTAACAGGCAAAATAACTAGCTAGCATCATACGACAGGATCAAATTCACACACAACAACATTAACCTTAAATGTAAATGGGCTAAATGCCACAATTAAAAGACACAGACTGGCAAACTGGAAAAACAGCTAAGACTCAGAGGTGTGCTGTATTCAGGAGACCCATAACACGTGCAAAGACACACATAGGCTCAAAATAAACGTATGGAGAAATATTTACCAAGCAAATGGAAAGAGAAAAAAAAAAAGCAGGGGTTGCAATCCTAGTCTTTGATAAAACAGATTTTAAACCAACAAAGATCAAAAAAGACAAAGAAGGGCATTACATAATGGTAAAGGGATCAATGTAACAAGAAAAGCTAACTATGAGATTGACCAAGACAATCCTAAGCAAAAAGAACAAAGCTGAGGCATCACGCTACCTGACTTCAAACTGTACTACAAGGCTACAGTAACCAAAACAGCATGGTACTGGTACCAAAACAGATATATAGACCAATGGAACAGAACAGAGGCCTCAGAAATAATACCACACATCTACAACCATCAGATCTTTGACAATCCTGACAAAAACAAACAATGGGGAAAGGATTCTCTATTTAATAAATGGTGTTGGAATAACTGACCCTCCATATGCATCAAACTGAAACTGGACCCCTTCCTTAAGCCTTATACAAAAATTAACTCAAGATGGATTAAAGACTTAAACATAAGTCTTAAGACTTAAACATAAGACCTAAAACCATAGAAACCCTAGAAGAAAACCTAGGCAATACCATTCAGGACATAAACATGGGCAAAGACTTCATGACTAAAACGCTAAAAGCAATGGCAAGAAAAGCCAAAATTGACAATTGGGATCCAATTAAACTAAAGAGCTTCTGCACAGCAAAAGAAAAGTATCATCAGAGTAAAAAGGCAACCTACAAAATGGGAGAAAATTTTTGCAATCTATGCATCTGACAAAGGGCTAATGTCCAGAATCTACAAAGAACTTAAACAAATCTACAAGAAGAAAATAACTCCATCAAAAAGTGGGCAAAGGATATGAACAGACACTTCTCAAAAGAAGACATTTATGCAGCCAACAAACATATGAAAAAAACCTCATCATCACTGGTCATTAGAGAAATGCAAACCAAAACCACAATGAGATACCATCTCACACCAGTTAGAATGGCTATCATTAAAAAGTCAGGAAACAACAGATGCTGGAGAGGATGTGAAGAAATAGGAGTGTTTTTACACTGTTGGTAGGAGTGTAAATTATTTCAACCATTGTGGAAGACAGTGTGGCAATTCCTCAAGGATCTAAAACCGGAAATAAGATTTGACTTAGCAATCCCATTACTGGGTATATACCCAAAGAATTATAAATCATTCTACTACAAAGACACATGCACACGTATGTTTACTGCAGCTCTGTTCACAATAGCAAAGACTTGGAACCAACCCAAACACCCACTAATGATAGACTGGATAAAGAAATGTGGTACATATACACCATGGAATACTATGCAGCCATAAAAAGGATGAGTTCATGTCCTTTGGAGGGACATGGATGAAGCTGGAAACCATCATTCTCAGCAAACTAACACTGGAACAGAAAACCAAACACTGCACATTCTCACTCATAAGTGGGAGTTGAATAACGAGAACACAGGGAGGGGAACATCACACACTGGAGCCTTCCAGTGGGTGGGGGGTTAGGGTAAGGATAGCATTAGGAGAAATACCTAATGTAGATGATGGGTTGATGGGTGCAGCAAACCACCATGGCACATGTATACCTACGTAGCAAACCTGCACATTCTGCACACGTATCCCAGAACTTAAAGTATAATAAAAAAAAAAAAGAAGAACAAAAAAGGGTGGCACTTTTTCCACAATTGTATTAAGTGATAAGATGTTAACATAAAAATTATTAAGATGACCAAAATACATTAGAAGAAGCAGAAATCGAAGGTAGGCATGCAATAGAGTCTCTTTAACCTAATTCCTCTTGTTCTATCCCCCACATTATGCTTGCTCTCTTAATGGTAACATTTACTCCCCTAGTGTAGTAATAAATGTTCAACAACTGGGTGGTGGGGGTGTTCCAATTGTAGTGTTTGCCAATTTTCATGGTGTAAATACATACCCTCTCCATGGCTGGCTTCAAGACACCAACATGATATCACTGAAAAGGGAGCTGGGAAAAGAAGCTTAAAATCAGCTCTTACAAATACGTACAACATGGATATTCTTGAGCCCAGGAAAAGAAAAGGTATGTGAATAACATAATATCAAAAGCATCTAGTCTCTTCTTGAGCCATCAGCCTAGTCTTGTCAGGTTCACTATTGGGAGCATGGAGAACTATACGAACTGAAAGCAAAAGTTATGAAGGCAGGGGATATAGAAAATAGTATCATACCACTGAAGACAAAGAATTGTATTTTTTCCTGTACAATAGACAACATGGCACACAGACATAACAAGTCTGGGTTGAGGATGGTTATTAGAGCAAAACGTGTTTTAGAATGAGAATTTTATATTTTAAAACCAATTGGCATGATACTTGCCTATGTATCATGAGTGCATGATTGCCGATGCATGAGTTCAGTGTTAAGAAATAGCCAAAACTCTCTGTGGCGTAGGATTTCCATCACACCAACCAGGCAGAGAGGCTTTCTTTGAATGCCCCAACTCTGCTCATTCTCCATCACCCTCCATTAACAGAGGGCAGTTAATGCACATATCTGCCTGTGTGATGGTAAATGCTTAACAACTGGCTGGTGGTGGGGTGGGAGTGTTCTAATTGTAGTGCTTGTCAGTTTTCATGGTGTAAATATTAATATGTATTCTCATTGTGGCTGGTTTCAGGCTACCAACATGGCATCGCCGATCAGGGAGTTGGGAAGAGAAGCTTATAAATCAGCTCTTTAAATAAGCACAAGCTGGCTTCAAAAATGTCTATACTATGTTTCCAAGAGATGAAAACCTCATGGACATATACCCTTTCAAGATATACATGGTTGATGTAAAGTAATTTTTATATGGCTCATTGTGAGAGTTTAAGTATTACTTCTTTTAAGTACTAGAAATGGAAATATAATCTGCAATCCCTTTTCTAACTGAATGAAATGTTAACTTCGATCATCCATCTGTGCAGTTACTCTTCTAGTAAGTGTGATTTTTTAAACTTTCTCTCCTCTTTTCAGGGCTACATCTGCTGGTGTTTTCCATTTGCCAGCTCCCAACATGTCCCCAATTACTTCTTTTTTATTTTATAGCCTCCATGCTGATGTTTCATCAGTTACAACTGCTGGGTTCCACTGAGCATTAACAGTCTGCAGTGCCTCTAGGAGGGTACATAATTCACTAAGTATACCAAATCATTTTTTCTCCAAAGAAGATTATTTAATATAAATACAGTCTGAGGTTAATGCACTCCAAAAGAAAGGTTTTTCCCTTAGAATCATCAAAAAACTGAGAAAAAATGATTCATGGAAGAATGGTTTACACACAGGAACAAGAAATCACTTGTATTTAAGAAGGATTATTTCAACTGGCACTTTTCTACTGAACACAAAGCAAAAAAATTAATACATTTGAGTACATGAACAAGTTTGTGTTTTAACCTATTCAATCAAAATATTTTTACTACAAGAGAAGGAAGCTAAAATTACCTTATGTTAGGCATATGAATACTCGAAAGCTTATGATAGATACTTGAAATCATTTTAGTCAATACCAAAGCAAAAGAAAGGATCCAGAAAAAGTTTTTTGTTTTGTTTTTAACTCAATTTTTCTTATAAATACCTAATTGTTCTCCATAAAAAGTTCCTAAATAACCTGATGGATGATCTGCAAATTTCCAGGCAGGTAGCAGGAACTCTCTAGAAGTAAATGTCCCAGAAACATTGCAAATCAAATCACTCAATTCTTAATAGGTGGCTTAAAACTGGGTATTACATTGCAAAATTTTATAAAAATCATCTGGCAAACAACTGTCTTTTCTTCAAGATGTAAACAATGAAACAATTAGGTTTAAACTGCTAAAACTATGTGCTCAAATGTCCCGTTTTAGATCAGATCTAAGTGGGACAATGATGGAGCAGTTAGAATTTTCTCAGATAATCAGAGGGGGAAACAGGAAAAGAATGGGAGGAGGAGTAATCTTTCAAGGAAATTTTTTTAAATGACAGTATCAATATTGAATATTTCTGGAGTATCAATCATTATGGTATGCCCTTGACATATAGAACCTTCTCCAGTCCATACACACTGTGAAGTAGGTATTACCAATCCGATTTTATAGATAGGTAACAGGATGGTAGAGTTGCTGCTCAGGGAATTAAGTAAGTGACCAAGATCCAGTGCTTAGCTAAGTCTTGTCTTCAGTAGGGTGAAGCTGGGACTGGGGGTGGGACCTCTGTGGTTCAAAGCCCCAGCCACTTGACTTCATACTGCAGCTTCTGGTTGGTATCTATGGCATCTATGAGTCTGACAGCTATATTTTCACTCATTTGCAGTCAAATAGTTATCAGGCATCTACTTGAGCCAGACACCATTCTAGGCACTAGTGCCCAATAGGAAACAAGACAGAAAACAAAAGCGGAAAAAAAAAAAAAAAAAAACAACTTGTCTTCATGCCTTTGGGGTCTTCTTTGTAGTTTGGAGAAAAAGACAATTGTATTAGTCCGTTTTCATACTGCTATAAATAAATGTCAGACACTGGGTAATTTATAAAGAAAAGAGGTTTAATTGACTCATGGTTCCTCATGGCTGGGGAGGCCTCAGGAAAATTACAATCATAGCAGAAGGAGAAGAGGCACATCTTACATGGCGGCAGGCTAGAGAGAGCAGGTAAGGGCAGGGAAAACCGCCTTATAAAACCATCAGATCTTGTGAGAACTCACTCCCTATCAGGAAAACGGCCTGGGGGAACCACCCCCATGATCTAATCACTTCCCATCTGGTACCGCCCTCAACAAACGGGGATTATAGGGATTACAATTTGAGATAAGATTTAGGGGGGACGCAGAGCCAAACCATATCAACAATAAAACAAAATAAACTGTAAAGTATTTAACGTGTTAGCTGGTGATAGGTGCTGTAGAGAAAGACAAAGCCTGGAAAGAGCATGGGGAGAGTCCCAGGGTGGGTGGTGGAGGAGGTTCCAACTTGAATGGTGTGGGCCTCAGGGAAGTCTTATAAAAACCCCAAGAAGATGAGAGTGCAAGCCCTACTGTACAAGTTCCTGGAAGTAAGGCACATGGGGCTGAGGGAACTGAAGGGCAGAGCACCCCTAAAAGGCCAGAAGAAAAGCAGAGAGCCTGGAACAGAGTGACCAAGAAAAAAGCAGGAGGAAGTGAGGTCAGAGAACCACAAGATCAGTGGCAGATGGCGCAGGGCCTTGTAAGCCATCACAGTTGCCATCTCTTCTCCAAGGCAAGTGAGCAGGTTGAGAACCAAGAAGGGATCTCTCCCCAACTTATGTTGTAACAGAACCGTTTGACTTTGCTGTTGGGAATCAACCAAAAGATGCAAAAGAAGACCTCTCATGAGCCTGCCGCAATAATCCAAGTGACAGGTGCCAGTGGCTTGGGCCCAAGCGATAGTGGCGGAGGTGATGAGGCATGGTTGGATGCTGGATGTAAGACTAGACACTGCCATGGCTAAGCAGTTTGTTCTGCCACTCAATTGTTTGGCATGACACAAACTCACAGGAGGAATTTTATATAAAAGACCTATATAGGTGAGATAAGATCTCCAACTTTTAAATAGCAAAGAAAATCAAATGTTAATTGGCAAATATAATGTCAAAAAGATGTGCTTGAAATAATTAAAATAGGCAAAGGATTGATCACCTAAAAATAGAAGTAGAAAACAAAACGCCCCCTGACAGTTTTCATCTCTCACAGTTAAATATTAAGCTTTCTTCTTAAGAATAACTTGGCCGGGCGCAGTGACTCACACCTGTAAACCCCACACTTTGGGAGGCCGAGGTGGGTGGATCACCTGAGGTCAGGAGTTCAAGATCAGCCTGACCAATATGGTGAAACACCATCTCTACTAAAACTACAAAAATTAGCCAAGTGTGGCCTATAATCCCAGACACTCAGGAGGCTGAGACAGGAGAATCACTTGAAACCAGGAGGCAGAGGTTGCAGTGAGCCAAGATCATGCCACTGCACTCCAGCCTGGGCGACAGAGCGAGACTCTGCCTGAAAAAAAAAAAAAGAAGAACTTTGTATTTCCTACTTTGTTCTACACATCTACACATAGAAGGTATTTTAAATGTTTATGGTTTGTTGATTTTAAAAAAGATTTTGTTAAAATGAAAGTATTAAATGGATAAAAAATGGAACCAAAAAAAAAAAAAAATGGAACCAAGTTTGTGTGACAGCACAATGTGACTAGATTTCACATTCCCTTTTGCAAGTATTTATTGAACACTTTCTATGGACAAGGTACAATTCCAGATATTAGGGATCTGAAGAGAAAACTCAGTAAATGAAGTTATTTAGTGCAAGGACAACATAGACAATAATGAAAAATGAAAAAGAGATAAACTCCAGCTGAAAAAATAAAGACCACATAGCACCTATTTGTTAAAAACAAGATTCACAGAATACAGTGTGAGGCCAGGGAATAAATTAAAAACCTACAACTTTGATGACTTATTGTAGGACCAGGCATATTACTTAACAGCCCCAATCCTCTATTTCTTCAATTACAAATGAAATATAAAAGTATCTCCTAAAACCTGTCAGAAGGGTTAAATTACGTAACTTAGAAGATAGTAGAGGTTCAATAAAGGTTAGCATTCTTCCCTAATTTTTTTTTTTAATCTAACCTGCAATTACAATATAGGTGACAACATCTTCAGAGCTGAAATGCACTTCCGTCAGCTACACAGTCTTCATGATATTGTCCCATCCACGGGGGTTATATGTGGGCCTGTCCTAGTTTGGTGTTCTCTTTGTGTGCCAAAGAAATGATTATCCCCTAAAAGCAGCAGCTGTCATTTGAGACCTCTCTGCTTTGTTGATTTCAAACTCTGTTACTTCTGGGATTTAAACTAAAGCTTTAAGATTGAAAAGAATAATAAACACTGCAGGCTCCCAAAAGGGAAACACTTATCTTGTGAAAAAACAAGGTTGTCTTTTTTTTTTTCTTAATTCTCAATGTTTATTCTGAAAGATTCAAGGTTATCTACTACTTGTTTTTCTTCCTCTCCAATGCTCAACTTGAAAGTCATTCAAAAGGTTCACTGGCATACATAAGCCTGGACCCTATACATGCTTCCTACCTGCAATATGTTCTTACTTAGGAAAAATGCCAAGCTCCAATAACTGTGACCTACATAAATTCTAAGGTGCAGTGCAAGGAGGGCAAGCGAGGCATTACTGAATTGTATGTGTCACGCCATACAAGCTGATGTGCAGCTTCCTCAAAGTCTCAAAGTCCTCAATAACTGTGAATAAACAATGTCCTTGAGTCCAAAAAGACTATGACATCCCACAATCAAAGCATTAAATTGGAAAGCATTGCCTCCTTTGTATTTTCTAGAAATGTTCCATGTGTTCATCAATAGGATGCCAGTCCCAGTGTAAGACACAGACACAGAGACATTCAGTCCATGTGATATAAGGTTGAAATCATCCTAATTGTCGACATGAGAAAATGAAAAGGCAATTTGTGGCATCTAAATACGTGCATAATTTTTATCTGGTCTGGTTTTTGCTCTGGTTCTGTGCAACCTGAAATAAGGAGAAGGTGCAACTGCTTGGTGACAGATTGCACAGGGATGAAGGACTGTGAATGGATGAATAGTCGGAACATGGTTAAACTCAGGAATGAATGAGCCAGATTCTCCTGATGAAATGGCTCCACTCTGGAGATGGAGCCCAAGAGAGATGCTGAATTCACTTTTTCACACCCCAGGGATCAATTTGATTAATAACCTCTCTGCTGCCTTAAAATCACTTGGGAACACCTGAACAAAAAACAAATTCAAAGCAAGATATTTGAAGCTTAAAGAAACTGAATTGAATCAGGAGGTGAGAGTCTTGAACTTTGACTATTTCAGCTACTATATGCCTATGTCCCTCCAATTTCATCAAGATGCTGAAAAAGTACTTAGGGTAATAAGTTTGAAAAATGTTATACTTCTTGGAAAACCAGTGCTTAAGTGTTCAGTAAATGATACCTTGTTTCTGAATTTCCCTAGCAGCACTGAATTCTTAATCATTCACTTATCCATTTAATCATTCAAAAGAAATTTATATCTTCACTTTTTCTCCTGATTGCATGGTCATACATACTTACTGTAAAATATTCAAATGAAATAGTATCACATCAGGGAGAAAGTATAAGTCTCTAGAAATGCCAGAAAATGTGTATTTGTTAACCACTACATTCTAGGGTGCATGCTAGAGGTGCCATGGAGTTAGCAAAGTAAATCAGACAACATTCTTGTCCTCAAAAAGACCACAGTCTAGTAAGAGAGATGATAACAATAAAAGTACTAAAATATAGTACAAGAAGCAATGCAAGTCATAAAAAAAAAAAGGTCTGAATAAATGCTATAGGAGGTCCAAGTAAAAGAAATGACTTCTACCTAAGAATGTCCGGGGAAACCTCTTTTGCAAAAAGAACCTGTTTCTGCCATTTCCTTGACCATACAACTCCACATATTTTGTTACTTATGAGTCCTCTGCTCAATGCTGAAAAGATTTCCCTACACTAAGATCTCAGTGCTTCATTTAACTTGTGCAAAATTGCCAAGTCCACATTCTTACGATCTCCCCAAAGATTCAGCAATTCTGAATTCTGAGCACATCCCCAAACAGGGTAAACATAAAGAAATCATTTGATCATTAGTTACTTACCATTATCATTGTTCACAGAAATTGGGGAAATAGAAAACTGTAAGACTGGAAAAAGATAAGTGTTCCCCCAGGCCCTCTCAAAAAAAATAAAAATTTTGGACAAAATAAAGAAGGCCTGAGTTCGGAAGAAGGATAAGAGGCACACAAACACAGGAGCATGCCACACACATTTAAAACTCAATACACAAGAGCTAGAGAGAAGGCTATGTAGAGTCAAAGTGGGTTTGAAATACATAAAAGCTGAGGTTATATAAAAATCTGCATTTACGATAACTCTTCTAGGCAGGGAGGTTGTTGAGTAACAGATGAAAAGAATCAGGAGACCAATGGTGACAGAGAATTCTGTCTTTGAGAAGCTGGGAGAACTAGAATAAGACACTTAACCCTTTGGGTTTCATGATTCTCATTATTAAAATAAAAATAATGATCCTAGTCCTGTATGAAATTCAAATGAGATAATATATTTGAAAGCATTTTACAAAACAGTTCATAACGTATTTTATAAAACTCATAGGGTTAAAGTAGTTGGCCAAAATTCTAATGAAAGATTTGTAGATTCAGGACATAAATCTGAATTTTCCAAATGACCAATCCCAAATTGTTACCTCCACTGTCCCTCAGAAGTAAAAAGGATTTAAACAACTTAACAGGTAAAAATAATATTTCCTCCAAAAATAAATACCATATCATATTCCCCTTTGTTCCTCCAGCATCTACACCGTGCTTTGCGCAGAGTAAGTACTCAGTACTCTAAAAGCAAAACTCATCTTTCTCCTACTCTACATTCCTATCTCTTAGCAACTACTAATTTTCTGTTGCATTTTTAGTGGACATCAGCATCAATAAGTTGCCATCCCAAGGAACAAAGTCAAATTGGCAAAAAGGTGGATGGGCTAGCATCCATCTTTGGTTGTTATCAAAATATTCTCCTTCCTCAGCACACTCAAGTGAAGGCCATAAGTGGACTGTCTGGGCTGAAAGTCTTCCCATACTTCCCCCACTCTGGTATCATTAAACATTCTTCACAGCGTTGGTCAGGAGAGGATGGCATGGATGGGCACTGGACATGCAAAGTGGCCCAGGTACAGAGCAGCTTGTCAAGCTTGGAGAGTAGCGGCCCACTCTTGGCCCCAGGCCACTGCCACTGCCACTAGCCTGTCATTTGTAAGAGCACAGACCAGAACATGAGCCCAGTCTGCTGTGCACTTCACAGCAACATCCTGACAATTTTGAAACACAAAAAAGATTTTGTTGTTTACTGGGTACAAGACAGGCAGGCCTGAAAAGGAATTCTTTAAAGGTTAGTGGTGCAATACTGGATAAGAACTTTACACATCCCAGTCTTCCTTCATTGGTGTCAGAACAGGATTAACAGGAAGACTGGCCAGCAGATGCCCAGGGTACCAATCTAGGAGGGTACTAAAGTAGCCCCAGCAAAGTAACACAGTGAAGAAAACAGCATTTATCAGAACTTTCTTCAAGAAGGGAATTGGGTTTCATTGTAAGAAATAATTTGATAAAACAATTGAGGTAGAAGAGGGATGACATGCTTTCAAAAAACTAAAAACAAGGCCAATAAAATGCTTTCATGTATGGTGGGTCCAACAACCAAAGGGCTTTCATTTTGCTAAGCTGGGTATGGAGGCCAGGACACGGTAATCTGTTGTCATCTTCCTCCACAAGCAGCACTACTCAAATCTGTTATTTCACTTGACTGCTGAAGGGACACTGAATTAGTCTGCATGGGCCACCCACATGTCTTGATTGAGCCCTACATGGGATCACCAGTTCTCAGAAAAGGTCTGGCTGTTCTGTGTCAGTTCCCCAGTCTCCATGTCTTGTCTCCCTTACCTTATTCATCCATGGAATTCAAATACAAATATTTACTGAACACCTGCTATATTTCAAACCCTGGGAATGGAGAGATGAGCACAACATAATCTTGGTGCCAGATGAACACATGTTCTAGACAAACAACTAAGTTAATTATAAGGCAAATGGATGGGAGTTCTATGAGAGAAACATACAAATACAAACATGGGGATGCAGATAAGGAGTGAGGGAATGCTTCATGGAAAATGTGACATTTACGTAGGGTCTCTTAGGATCAGGAGGAGCTGACCAGGTGCAAAAGAAGTATAGAGAAACTCAAGGGTGATGAATGATGGGCACAGCAACTTGAGCAAACTATAAAGAGTCCACAGTGACCACAGCACAGGCAATGTGGTTCAGAGTGCAGAAGATGAGGCTACTGATAAATGTCAGAGCCAAAATTTGAAAAGTCTTTGAAGCCATTCCAGAATGTTGAGATTTTACTTGGAAGCACAAGGGAGCTATCAATGGTTTTAAGCTAGAAGTAAAAGAAAAAAAAAAATGTGGTAGATTTGTGTTCAGTGAAAGAACTCTGGCAGCAATTGAAAACTAATGGATAGAAATGGGGGGTAGGGAGTAGAAGCAGAAATTGCAATGGCCCAGGATGAGAACAGAATATAGAAAAACAAGCATTTCACAGGCAAAAATCAATGGTAGTTGGCGACTATAGTGCATAGTGATGAAGAGGAAAGAGTTCCTGTCTCCTAATTCATTTATACTCATCCTATACATCTCAGATCAAATACCACTTTCTAAAGGAAGATGTCTCAAACCCCAAGAATAAACCAGGTTCTTCTGGACATGCTCACAAAGCACAACAGACTTTTCCTCCACAGCATTGACCTCAGTTTATAATGCTGTATTTGTGTAATAAATAAAATTAATATCTGTATTTGCTACCAGATTGTAAGTGTCTTGAGGGTACAACCATGTCTGTTTTGTGGTTCCTGTATTCCTAGTATCTGGCTTTTAGTAGGAACTCAAAAGCTATATTTTGGAAGCAATGAGGGAAGGCACTTAAGGATCACATAAAGACTTCTATACTGCAATGCCAGGTAGCTGGTGATCCCATTAACTAAGACAGAACATGGAAAAAAGAGGAAAAGGTGGAAATAGGGAGAAGAAAATGAATTCCAGAATAAGCAAGGTAAACTGGAAAAATCTTCAAGAATTCCAGATGGAGATTTCAAATAGCTTGAAACTAACTCAGCAGAGTCAATCCAGAGATTATAGATTTAGGAATCATCTATGTAGTGGAAGAGATGAGAGTCACTGCTTTACTCGAGTTAAGTATATGGCTCCAGGAGAAAAGAGGCTCAAAGATGGAGCCCTGAGGAAAGCCAAAGGTAGAATCCAAGCAAATTAAATAATCCAGCAAAAACACTGGGAAAGAAAGTCTGAGAGCCAGAACAACCATGAGAGGGTTGTATTTTAAGAAGTCAAGGGGCCAGACGAGTGGTTCATGCCTGTAATAATCTCAGCACTTTGGGAGGGCGGAGGCAGGTGGATTAACTGAGGTCGGGAGTTCAAGACCAGCCTAGCTAACAAGGTGAAACCCCGTCTCTACTAAAAATACAAAATTTTAGCCAGGCGTGGTGGCAGGCACCTGTAATCCTGGCTACTCAGGAGGCTGAGGCAGGAAAATTGCTTTGAACTCAGGAGGCAGAGGTTTCAGTGAGCTGAGATCGCACCACTGCACTATAGCCTGGGTGACAGAGTGAGACTGTCTCACACACACACACACACACACACACACACACACACAAAAGAGGTCAAGGGAGGTAGAGTTCAAGAAAGAGAAAGTGCTCAGTGGGGCCCAATATTACCAAGGGGAGGGAGGTGGCTCTTAAGCCTCATAAAGAGGTGGGCTCTGGGATTCAGGCAATGTCTACTTCCAAAGCAAAAGATCCCAAACTCCCAAAGAAAAGCTGAAAACAATGATGAAAACAGCAGGTGTGCACAGAGGAAACTTAAAAACATGCAAGAAAATACATATTTATTCAATAAGTATTTGTTGAGCTTCTACTATGGTTCAAGCATTCTACATTGGAAGTATAGCAGTAAACAGGATATAATGGTCTGTGGGCCCAGGGGATTTAAGAGGGGATGGGATCAAGATCAAAGAAAAAGAGTCTGACTTCAAAAAGCTATGAGACATCTCTTCAAAGGAAGGAGAAATGATCTGGGGCCAAAGATTATATGGACAGAGTTCTAGAAGTATCAAGAAGACAGAAAATTTTAGGGCTGTCATGACTTGGGTTGCCCTGAAGCCAAAACCTGAGACAAGGATTTAGGTGCAGGAGTTTATCTGAGAGATGACTCCAGGAAGCAGAGATTAGGAAATAGGGAGTAAAAAGAGAAAAGCAAAAGCCAACCTAAGGGTACATTATCAAGTTTACCACTGAGAGCAAGAGGCTTGTTTGGCCAGAACCTCCAAAGAAGTACACAGCATGCCTCCAGAACGATTCACCCAAATCTCAAGGCCGGAGCACTTATTCACATGTTCAAATGCCCAGTGGCTGAGAGTAGCTTCTGAGGGCATTTATTCCCACAGACGTCCAGGCTCCTCTTCAGCCCAGGCCATGCAGACTCCCAGCATAAGAGATGCCCTTGGGGAAGAAAGCAGAAAAGTAGGGGCTAGAGGTGGGAAGCTGACTTGGACAAAACTGGTTACCACAGTTGGAGCTGAAATCAGAGATAATTTCACAGAGAGACTGTGAAAATGGCCACAGGGGCATCTGCCACAAAGGTAGCACTGGTGAGAACTAGGTGGAAATGGCTAATGATTCAGCCGAGGCTGGTTAAGGAGAGAAAAAAAGAATGCTAAGAGAAAGTAGCTTGGGAAGTTTTCTAAGGTCTAAGCTTCCTTTCAATGCTTTTTGGCCTCTGCATAAAAATATGAACTTAGGGACTTATTAATAGATCAAAGTTAAGATCATAGAGAAGGCTTTATACTCCTCTAGGGCAAGGGCATATTAACCATTGATATTTATTGAGCACTTACTATGTGCCAGGCACTTTACAGTCATCATCAAATAAATCATCCCTGCAACTGTATATATTCATTAATATTATTGTTCCCATTTTATAAAGGAAGAAACTGAGGCTTAAAGAGTTTTTAAAGCTTTTAAGGTCTATGGGGTAACAACCTATTTCATTTTAAGTGTATGTCAATAACCCACACTTGCATCCTTGTGTCTGAACACATACACACACACACACACATATGCACAGTAAAATCAGATATGAGGAATTTCTGGTTTTACTATTTAGTTTATTTAGCTTCCCTGTCTATTTCTTCATTACATGGAGAACGAAGCACTTCTAGACTCTTTAATGAATAAATTTCTTTAATTTTTAAAAAATGTATAACAATTGATCAATGTGTTTTCATCAAATACATGGACTAGAAATATAGAAAATAAAGATTTTTAGGTATAGAAACCTGAGCAAAAACCCACTACAAAATACCACCAAAAGTGCAGAGGTAGTTGAAGTCAAAAAGGGAAAAACTAAAAGCATCTAAAGATTTTAAACTCATTACAGACCAAAAGGTAAATCTGATTGAAAACTTACCTGCATCTTTAATTTGGAGGCTCATGATCATGCTGGAGGTAGGAGGCAACATTTAAGGAGATATTTTGGCCAATCATTCCTCTTTTCTTTTAACACAAGAACAAGGAGGGAGAGGGAATGATTAGACAACATCCATGGAGGACCAGGTGAAGGAAAAGCAGAGAGTGATCATATTCCATATCCCCAGACACCTGGATTAGCCTCAGGGAGGCTGGTTAGGCAATGCCACCACGACCACCATTGCCACACACCTCTCACCCACCCAGCACTCCCAGAATAAAGCTGGTCTGTAATTAGTTTAGGCTGTAGAGGCTTGTATCATTAAAATAATGACCACTGGGCATTTGCCACAAGCGAGATAATGTTTCATAATCAAATTAACTTGGCTCAAAAACTTGATTTGGAATCTGTTTGTGGTTAGTCATCAAACAGCTTTCAGGGTGCTTGGAGCATAAGATGTGCAAAAAACTAGGTAAGTAGTACATGAACACAGAAGCAGAAGAAAATGTGGCTATGTTTTAGTCACAGAGTATTTACAATGGTGGTTGGAGGTAGGAAGACAGTGAATATACAAGAAAAGGATTTGAAATTGACCCTCAAATAATTATCTTTTTAAATAAAATAACAATATTAAAACCACATGCTTAAAATATGTATGGCTAAGCACTTCAGCAGAGACTAGGATACCAGATCCTGAGTTCCTCAAAGGCAGGAGCATCCAAGTCATTCATTTTTGCTTCACCAGAGCCTAACACATTGCCTGGAGCAGCGTTGGTACTCAGGAAAACCTTCTGTCGAATGAAGGACCATCATGCTGTTATAATAATTAGGAGAGGACAACATAGAAACATGGAAAACCTTTTTAATCTACTGAAAAGTGAAAATGATATGTCCCAGTGGATTGCAACCATGTGCAAAAACAGGTGTGTTTGAGGACAACTAGAAGATAAGGTGGCAAAAATGAAAATACTGGTGTCAGGTGTTAGGATTCTGCATGTATTGTTGTTTCTAAAACTGTATTTAATTTAATGTCAGAATATAATCTTTGTAATTTCAGAATCTAGAGATGGTTCCATGTTGGAGGGAGGGAAGGAATTGGATACTGAATGAACTGATAGCTTATAGGCAAAGGTTCAAACTTTGCTTAGCACTGCAGACTCTTTGTGGCATAGTCCCCAAGAACTCCAGTTTTATATCATATCCCTGCTCTTTCCTTCTTCCCCATCACACTGAATAGTTTGCCTTTTCTAAAATATATCATAGGTTTCACTCTTTTTTTTTTCGGTACACACTCTTCTCACTATTTGGAATGCCCTTGTTTCCGTCCCTTCTTCATATGGCTAAATCCTACCCATTCTTCAAAACACAACTCAAATATTTCCCCTCTGAGAAGCTGTCCTGATTCTCCACACCCTATCCCAGTCTCAATTTTTGGCCACATCTCTGAGTTTCTATAGCAACTTATGCGCTTACCTCTTTCAGAGCCCTGTCTCACTATGCTCCAATCACTGGTGTACTTGCCTTTCTCCTCCACTAGCCTGGATGCTACCTACAGATAATGTAAAGATACCTGGGGCTACAAAGGCCAGTGGATGACCCACTGTCTTTTTTACCAAACTGTGACAGTGTGGTCACTTAGTCAAGACTCTTTTGGTTGCAAGTAACAGACATCCATTGAAACTGCTTTGAGCACAAAAGGGGAATTTATTTATAAGGACATAGAGATACTTCTCAGAGCCCAAGGTTAGAAAGTGCAGACACTGAGGTCTGGATCCTGGAGCTAGAAAGCCTACAGAATCAAGGCAGCTACTCTCTTAGTCAATCAGTCGTACTCTCTCCCCATACCCGCCTCTCTCCCTGCAACCTCACACAGTCTTTTAATCTGCATATCTCCAGAGGCCTGTTACATTCTTCTCTCTTTCTTTCTCCCTTTCTTGCTGCGAAAGACAGTTATATAGTAGCTACAAGTAAGAGCTCATACTACCTGTGTTCACACCTGGCTCTGCCATTAACCAACTATATGACCTTGGATAAATTACTTAACCTCTCTGTGACTCAGTTTCCTCTTCTGCAAAATGGGAATAAGAAGCGGACCCATCTCATAGGAGTATTACAAGGATTATTGAATTAATCTAAGACGTGGCTTCCCACTGCTCCCAAGTTTACACATCTATCTACAAATATGTCTTAGTCCCAGACCAAACTTCTGAGAAAGACAACCTGGCTGTCCCGGCTTGAGTCGGCTGTGGATCTTTGATCTACTGTGCCACAGCCTGGGAGCCAAGTTAAAAACCTGATCACGAGGGCCCATCCTTGAAGATAAAGTGACAGTTCTTAGAGAAAGAGGCCATGGGCTGAGCTGACACCACAAACAAAAGCCTGCTGCAGCCCCTAACTAACCTCTCATGAGCCCATGAAGCCATGCTCGTGGGCCTGCCTAGGATTACAGCTGGGCTTTTTCACCTCGTGGCCCCGAGCAAGGCTCGTATTGAAAACACACAGCTGCCTGTCAGACTGCAATGACACCTAAGGGAGCTCCACACGCTGGCACTTAATAAAGGCTTAATGGTGATGATGGTGGCGCTGACAAAAATGACAGTGGCACAACAGGCCACACCACGGGCTGCTGTTGCTTCCCAGCAGCTCTCTGCTGGGCCCCGTGGCTTGAAGTTGAAATCAGCACATCCTTCTAACTCGGCTAATGTGGCTTGGCTCTGGGGCCGACCCTCATCAGATCCCATCCAGCTTCTAGTTAGGTAGATTTATACCCCACGAAATCCATTGTCACACAAGGGCTTCCTCCTCACTGCCAGAGTATAAAGAACATAGACACAGCATCCAATAACCAAAGGAGGAAAGGCCTCCAAAGAAAATTAACCATTTGACTTCAAAGTGTTGTGCTGCTGATCTAGAATTTCCAACCAAATGAGATCAGCTGAAGGTCTTACACTTTTAAATAATAATAAAAAAAAAAAGAACCACAGCTGTGGGCTCTCACTAGCCCATAAATAAAGCCCCATGTGCAACTCTATATCAAACTTTTTTTTCTTTTTTAGGAGATGGAGTCTTGCTCTGTCACCCAGGCTAGAGTGCAGTGGCGCGACCTCAGCTCACTGCAACCTCCGCCTCCTGGGTTCATGCATTCTCCTGCCTCAGCCTCTCGAGTAGCTGGGACTACAGGCATGTGCCACCATGCCCGGCTAATTTTTTGTATTTTTAGTAGAGATGGGGTTTCAGTGTGTTAGGCGAGATGATCTCGATCTCCTGACCTCGTGATCTGCCCGCCTTGGCCTCCCAAAGATCACTTATTTTTATTGCAGTATAGTCTCTTTAACAAAAAACAAGAATTGTAGGCCAGTACATCTTTGCTATGAACTGAATGTCTGTGTCCCCTCAAAATCATACACAGAAATCCTAAGCCCCAATGTGATGGAATTAGGAAGTGGGACCTTGCTTTTAGAGATGGGACATCAATTCCAGGACCAGTTTCAAGATCTCACATCATTGTGTTTCACAAAAATAGTCTGCCTTTGAATTTTTAGCTCTCGGTGATAAGTAAACTACACTAGCAATTGCCTCAAATCCTTTGTAGAAGTAGGCTGAAAAATAAATAAATAAATAGAATTTCCTCTATGAATTTGAATAGTAGAGTATGCATGTAATAGACGCTTCAACAAATTTTGCTGTAGCATGAACAGCAATCTCATTTTGAAATGGTGAATCCTGGCTCATGTAGATGTGGCATTATCATCTTCCAAGTAGGGTTTACGGTACACATCACTCCAAGGAATGCTGGTACTTTAAGTGGTTTTGAATAGCAAGAGCAGTCTAAAATCAGTCACCATCACTGAGCATAGTCATTTGAAAGCCTGAAATTCACTTTTAGAAAATTCGTCAGAAAAAAAGATTCAAAAAATGGCAATGTTCACTCACAGATGAAAGACAACCTAAGTATTTAACTCATCATTATCTATGAGGATAGACTTTTAACAGCTGTCCATGCAAGAAAAAGCAAATAATAATAATAATAATAATAATAAAATAATAAGAGACAATGAGAGGCATTAAAGCATAGAAGTCAAGAGCACTTTGGGGGCAGCCAGCACTGGGTCAAGAAGTCCTGACTGTGTCATTTATCAGCCCTGTAGCTTTGGGCAAGTTGCCTAAACACTCTGAACTTATTCAGTCATCCATAAAACATTTAAATAATAGTGATACCTATCTTATTGGATTTCTATACTTAATAAATAATGACTATGATGATGATGATGATGAGTCTGCTTTTACTATGAGGAAAATACATTCAGTAACAAATATAAGGAAAAAAATATAGAATAAGTAAGGAGACTCTTACCTTACCCTTATCCACTAAGAATACCTAAGAGTTTGTAGTAACTGGCAAGGGTGGATTTATAACCTGCACTGAACAAATCATCCTTTTTGCTACTAGTGAGGATGCAAAAGAGGATGCAAAAAATATAAGAATGGCTTTGATCATAATCAAAGGGCGTGGGTAAGCTCCTTGAGGGCAGGAACTATCTGGGTCCTAGTAACCAATGAATCCCCAGCACCTAGCACAGACAGTAACAAGTAGCAAGCACACAGTCAAAGTGCCAAATGAACACAAGAATGCATGGATGCACCCTGAATATGACTGCAATCAAAGCCTGAAGCTCTTGGTAGTTTTCACTGGCCTCTTTCCTTATTTCTAGAATGTCCCACCTTACCGGTCATCACCACCATTGAAATAATGAAAACACAAGTTCATAACAAAATAATATTTTAAACATACATAGCATATCAGTTCATTAAAAATAGACTAGGGAGTATTTTACATTGAGACACTAGGGAGCATCATTACTTTGAAATGTCACTTTCTGCTTTAATTAGTATGCTCTAATGATAAGTATATGTCATTCTTATCTAATGAAAGTCTTGAATACATATGGAATCTGGGTCACAGTCCTCTCTGGGAGGTACACGGATGTACAAACAACAAACAGAATGCATGTGTTGATGTCAACTAGTTTACTTACCTTTATTAACATAATTGCCAAAGTTTCAAGTTCTAAAATTTGAGGATACATATGTTAAACACACCCAGAACACTCAGCACAGTCATCTGATTGCATTTCACATTTCTCAAGACAGCCTAAGCTGTTTTAGGGACATATGAAGTTTCCGGTGATTTCTTTCAAGCCGACTCTCGGGGGTATCACTCAGAACAGGACCACCTGCTTGGAGGCATATTTTTAATAAAGACAACAATAGGTCTGCTTGCTCACACGGAAATTTATAAGGATGTCTTTGCTTCCTTCCACCTATTGTGGTGCTTTATCCAAGTAGAATGTACTCACTCTTCGGAGCTTCAAAGACACCGATAATGGACTTCTCCTTTTCAAAGAGAAGTCTTAGTCCTCCGCTCCTTTCATTCAACAGTCGGAATATAAAAGGCCCAGAGGGATACAGACAAATAACTCTGAGTTGCTTGTTGTGGCAATATCAGATAAAGAAATTCTGTAGCCCAGAGAGATATTTGATATGTTCATTTGAAAGTCAATACCAAACATCCTTCCCAGCCACTCCACCCAAGCAGTGAGACTGTGTCTCAGAAAAAGAACACAGAAACTATCACTTACTATGTAGCTTCCAGTTCCTTTTTACAGCCTGAGGGGGTTGGGGTGAGGATGGAGAGAAAGAAAGAAATCAAGGACCAATGTTCTCTGCTTTGTGTTTCCCTGATTTAGTGAAAAATGGAGGTCATTTATAGCTTCTTCAATTGGCTGACCCAGAGGAGGCTCCAGCTTTCTCAGGATTGCAATGGCAATGTCATTTCTCAAGATCAGTTACCAAGTTCTTACCAGTTCCCAGCAGTAGAGTACTTGGTCACTCAGGGCTTCTTTCTTTGGGAAATCTGCATCACGGGGATGACAGTAGTTCACCCAGGCCCTACAGTGGGTTCTCATTTACTATTCAAGTTTCATGCAGATCAGCTCATTCACACAAGCCTACACCATCAATCTGCCTCCCAGAGCCATGGCTCTGCACCTTGACAATTGCAAAGCAATTTCTCAGGGGGAGTCAAAGCCTCACTTGCTTTTTACAGAAATGGCTCACGGAGATATTACCTTAAAATGCTTTCTCTTAAAAAACTGTTTTTTTTTTTTGAACTGAGAATTGCATGCTGTGCCGAAATAGGATGGTGTTGGGTTCTGATTATATCTTTTTTACCATTTTGGTTTCGCTCTTAAGTATAGAAAATACCAGGTTGCTCTCTCCTCTGATTCCCCTTTCTCCCAGGGACCAAAACTTTAGTCTGCTGAGTCAAAAGTAAGCTTTAGTATTAAACTTCCATCTTTTATCGTTTTTCTCCCAATATCTAAGAGCAATGTGATTATGCATCATTTTGTACAATAGAAGTACTACTGAGAACTGCATGCAAAATAAATCAAGCCAATGATGTCTTTGAATGTGACTCTAATCACTGAAGTGGGAAAAAGATACCAGGGTTCTACTTTAGACTGTTAACCTACTGTGATCACCTTAGCCCCTCTTTTAAATGAGTGGGCTGGAAGTGCTCCAGCTCATCTCTAAAATTCAGTGTGCTTCACTACCTCATGGCATGACAATAGGATGGAAAACCATGCAACCATTAAAAGTGATCATTATAAAATGACATAGAAAAAGAAAAAGTAATTGTTATAATATTTAATAAAAAATTATTCCACAAATTATCTGTACATTAACATTTTCATCAGGACCTCTTAGGCCATGCCATTATCACAAGGGTGATTAAAACGTATCATGAATATCTGTTAATATTTAAAATTAGGCTGTTAGCCTGTAGTGACCATATTTTAGGGGAAAAGCTAGAACTCTGACACATAGCAAAAAAGAAAGGGCAAAATATTAACGTCCAAAATCCTTTAAAAAGGTACTCTTAAAGCTTTTTTTCACTATCTTAGTGAAGATCATTAATATATACCTTACAGCATATTTTTAAATTGTGTTTCTTTACCAGGGAATTTTTTTTATCTTTAGTAAATTTCATATTTGTTTCTTACCTGCATGGAATGTTACCCTTCCCTTATCACAACATGACAAAATTAATAATAGCCTTACAAATTGTGAAGATACAAGTTTGAGGGAAAAGATATCAACTCCTTTTTAAATTACAATAATACGTGATATCACCATTTCATTTTATTTAAAAGAAATGTTTTACAACAGAAATCATCCAACCAATTAACAGGGAAAAATAAGATGTGACATAATCCTTAGGAAGGATTACTGGGAAAGAAAAAAACAGTCATGAGTACAACTTGGTACAATTTTTTAATGTTTATGTATAGTGTATGCTTATATGTATGTATACTACATTATAATATACATAGCATCTAGAGTGTGTGCATATTATGTATGTGTTATGTGTTACGTGGTTGTTTTTGAGAGATAGTTGCTTACACTATTGGAAAACCACTGGTCATTTGGCATTTCTAAACAGTTATGGTGCTGCAGATTTTGACCAGCCTTTGACCAGTCTTGGTCTTGTCGTTATTTAGCATTCAGATGTGTCAAGAAAATTATTACCTAAAAAAAAATTTTCTAGCCGGGCGCAGTGGCTCACGCCTGTAATCCCAACACTTTGAGAGGCGAAGGCGGGTGGATCACCTGAGGTCAGGAGTTCAAGACCAGCCTGACCAATAAGGTGAAACCCCGTCTCCACTAAAAATACAAAAATTAGCCGGGTATGGTGGCAGGCGCCTGTAGTCCCAGCTACTCGGGAGGCTGAGACAGAGGAATTGCTTGAACCCAGGAAGCAGAGGTTGCAGTGTGCTGAGATCGTGCCACTACACTCCAAACTGGGCAACAGAGCAAGACTCTGTCTAAAACAAACAAACAAACAAATCTGCAGATCTGGTTTTGGAGTTTTGAAGTGAAAAATTGCATTCTTTCGTCTCTAAGTAGTGTAACATTGACAATCCAGGCAATTATTGTCATGCTAATGTAATAAATGAATTACTTTTACTATTCTACTGCCAATGTGCTTTTTTAATAGCTTTAATTTAGATACATTTCACAAACCATAAAATTTGCCCATTTAAACTGTACAATTCATTCATTTTTAGTATATTCAGAATTGTGCAACCAAGAACACAATCAATTTTATAACATTTCAGCTTCCCAAAAAGAAAGCCCATGTGCATTAGCAGTCACTTCCATTTCCCCCTACCCCTGCAGCCCTATTAATCCACTAATCTATTATGCATATGGATTTCCCTGTGCTGGAAGTGTCACATAAATGGAATCATACAGTATGTGTCCTTTTGCGACTAGTTCCTTTCACTTAACATAATATTTTCAAGGTTCATTCACATTGTAGCATGTTTCAGCACTTCATTACTAATTATGGCCAAATAACATTCCATTATAGGAATATGTCATTTTTGTTTATCCATTCATTGTAGATAGATATTTGAACTGTTTCCACTTTTTGGCAATTATGAATAATGCTACTACGAACACTCATGTACAAGTTTCTGTGTGGATGTTTTTAATTCTCTTGGGTACATACCTCGGAAGGTATAGAATTGCGGGGTTATATGGTAATTCTATGTTTAACATTTTGCAGAACTGTCAAACATTTTCCCCAAGTGGCTGCACCATCCTACAATCCCACCAAAACATATGAGGGTTTTAATTTCTCTTATCCTCACCAGTGCTTGTTATTGTCTTTTCTATTTTAGCCATTCTAGTGTGAATGAAGTGGCATCTCGTTGTGGTTTTGGTTTGATCTAATTTGACTTGCCTAGTAAAGAGTGATACTAAGCATCTTTTCATGTGCTATTAACCATTTGTATATCTTCTTTGGGAAAATGCCTATTCAGATACTTTGCACATTTTTAAATTGTGTTATTTGTCGTTTTACGGTTGAGTTGCAGAAGTTCTTAATATAGTCTAGATACTAGTCCAGCCTAGGAGTTTTATACTGTTACCTTTTAAATTTAGGTCTATGATCCATATTGAGCTAATTGTTGTGTATGGTGTGAGGTACAAGTCCTAAGTCATTCTTTGCATGTAGATAACCCCAGTTGTCCCAACAACATTTATTGGAAAGACTAATGTTTCTCCTATTGAATTGTCTTGGTACTCCAGTTAAAAGTCAATTGACCATAAATGTGAGAATTTATTTCTAGACTCTCAATTCTATTCTATTGATCTACCTTTTTTGTTAGTACCACACAGCCTTAATTGCTATAGCTTTGTAGCAAGTTTTGAAACCAGTAAGTGTAAGTCTTCAAACTTCTTTCTTCTTTTTCAAGATTGTTTTGGCTATTCTGGATATTTGCAGTTCCACATGCAATTTAGGATCAGCTTATCGCTTTCTGGGGAAAAAATTTAAAAAACAGCTGGGATTTTTAAAGGGATTCCATTAAATACACAGATCATTTTGGCCAGTATTGCAATCTTAAAAATGTTAAGTTTTCTGATCCAATAACATGGCATATCTTTCCATTTATTTATTCTTTAATATCTTTCAACTACTTTCTAGTTTTCACATCTTATAATTCTGTTAAGTTTATTCTTAGATATTTTATTTTTTGCTGCTATTATATATAAGATTGTTTCATTAATCTCTTTTCCAGACTGTCCATTGCTAGTATATAGAAATAAGATTGATTTTTGTATATTGATCTTGTATCTTGCCGCATTGCTGAATTCGTTTAGTAGTTCCAAGAGTTTTTTAGTGAATTTGCCAGTGCACTTTTAACTTAAACTTTTAAATTATTTTGTCCCCACTATACTTATAAACATCAGTGTATGCTACTACTGTACCACAGTTATCCTCAATATTGAGCAATTAAATCCTGTCTGCTCTCAGCTCTCATTCAGTCCCTTCAATTAACCCTTCAGGCTGATGATCACTCTCCACAGGAAAGGGGAAAGCATGACGTAAAACAAATTACTTCTTTCTTCATCCTTTCTATTTCTAGTGGTTAGTAAAACCATACAGAGTAGTAAAATGAAACATGTGCTGAGCTACTGAAACTCTTCTGCCTAGCATTACCTTGCTAAAATGAAGTCAAGCAAAATGGAACCAAAAGTGGATTTTGACATTTCATATTTTGCTGAATACTGTTAGGGTGCTGGCAATCACTGTCTCTTACATACAAATTAACAGCCTACCATCTGTCAAGTGTTGGGATAATCACAGGGTTTAGTGCACAATATGGTTATTAGAATATGACCTGACAAAAAGGAAAAGAACACAACCTAATTTGGACTATAAAATCTATGATCTCACTTGCAAATGACAGTTTGACAAGCTATTATTCTGCATTTTGGCTTCTACAGTAAAAGCAGTTTTATGCATACATAATTCTGTTAGTTACACAGGCAACGGCCCATGGAAGATTGCTTTAAACTACAGAATCTGCTTGGTCATACAATATTTTTTAACTAATTCTTAGACAAATATTTGCACCATGAATAAGTAGGAATGTAATGATCTGAGCCTTCACATTTCCAAGTGAAGCACCAATCATTAGGCAAAAAATGTCTTTGTGATATTGCTGCCAGCAATTCCATAGAATTCCTCAGGGTATATGCAAAGAAAGTACTGTAGGAACTTATTAAAACTATTCACATGGACATACATCAAAGTCAAAAAGTTGACAGTTTTGAAAAGTGTAATATATGAAACACTTTGGTGTGGAATTTACTTCATCCCCAACAGTGACATCTGCTAATGAGCATCATTAATATTGCCTACTTTTATTTATCCGAATGCCTCATGGGTGCTATCTTTATGTACATTCCTCTGTAGCACCTTTTGTTTCCACCCAGTGGAAATAAATCCCATACTGACAGCTGCCTCTAATAAA
This sequence comes from Trachypithecus francoisi, assembly GCF_009764315.1. Taxonomy (NCBI): domain Eukaryota; kingdom Metazoa; phylum Chordata; class Mammalia; order Primates; family Cercopithecidae; genus Trachypithecus; species Trachypithecus francoisi. The sequence continues at coordinate 29,457,193 of NW_022681453.1, forward strand.
GATGCTTCCAACAAAATTCTTCTCTTCTGGTTGCAGACAGAACATAGAGTTCCAAGTTCTTTTAGCTGTTGTTTTCTGCCTCTCGAAACAGTGCAGAAATGAGTATTGTTCCTGAAGGTTATTTAAGGGTACACCGAGTGTGTCTAAAATACATGCCTAAGACAGAAATGTATTAAGTCTCAAGACAAAATGTTCTGTTGAGGCCACAAAACAAAACAGATTTTTAATATTAGCAGTTATATTACCTAGGGAGCTTAAGCGAGATAATAACTATATAACACATTAGGCAACTCACACGGCAAATTATGTTGCTTTGTTTTAGACTATACGTCTTATCCATTATTTTCATACTTGTTTCCTTTGACGGCAGAAAAAAATGATGTATTTTGGCCGGGCGCGGTGGCTCACGCCTGTAATCCCAGCACTTTGGGAGGCCGAGACGGGCGGATCACGAGGTCAGGAGATCGAGACCATCCTGGCTAACACGGTGAAACCCCGTCTCTACTGAAAAATACAAAAAATTAGCCAGGCATGGTTGTGGGCGCCTGTAGTCCCAGCTACTCAGAAGGCTGAGGCAGGAGAATGGTGTGAACCTGGGAGGTGGAGCTTGCAGTGAGCCGAGATCACCCACTGCACTCCAGCCTGGATGACAGAGCGAGACTCCATCTCAAAAAAAAAAAAACAAAAAAAAGAAAAAAATGATATATTTTTCTGTCACGTTGGCTCAATATAAGGTGAGTCAGAGTGCCAAGGCTCTTCTGCAAGGGATCTTGGGATCCAATTTTAATATGCTGCAGTATGAATTTTAAGAACAGTGTGCGATGAATTGTCAGGATGCATGATATCCCCAAATTTCCCAGTACTGAGACCTTCATGGCTATTCTCTGAACATAACAAAAAAAAAATTCGATCAAGATTTATAGAAGACTTATACATGTATGAAAATATAAAAAATAATAGTTACATCCATGGGTTTAAAATGATTCCTCTATAGTGGCAACCCTGTATGAAAATACAATATGAGATCAGGGAGCAGAAAAATAAATGAAGTAAATATTTAGGGAGAATCATGGAAACTTACTCATTTACAGGAAAGCCAGTTCCTTTTTCACCGTTGGAAAAAACTATAAACAAATCCCAAGTTCTTTCTAGCTACAACTGGCATTATCATTTGGCTAGCATATTCATGATAAATGTGTTAACGTGAAGGCGATCCATCATAAATGTAACTTCAAAAATGAACTTCTTATTTTAACTTCAGAAAGAATTATTCTAAGATTCAAAAGTCCAGTTAAATACATACAGAAAGAAGGATAGAAAGGAGAAAAGTTTAAAAAAACAAAACTATGCCCAGACAAAAGATGGGAAGAAAATTATTTACGTGATGAGACTATCAATTATTTATTTTCTTTCAATTTTTATTAATGTCCAAAACAAACACACATCATCTTTTAATGAAAAAGAAATTCTATATGAATTCTTTTCTCTCTATGGTGTATTTAAAGGGATAATTTATATATAGTAAAATACACAAATCTTAAGTATATGGCTCCATGGTATCTTCATACGTATAGACCCAAGAATCTTCCACCTAAAACAAGGTATACAGTTATTTCCAGAAAATTACCTCCTGATCCTTCCTAGCAATAGTCTCCTAGCTCCCTATTATTCTGGCTTCTAGTATCATTGATTCCTTTCGTCAGCTATTGAATTTTATATAAATGGAAGCATACAGTGTGCATTATTTTGTTTGTGGCTTCTTTTGGCAACATAATGCTTTCAAGATGCATCCATATTGTTATATATATTTGTTGTTTTTTCCTTTTTGTTGGTGAGTAGCATCTCATTGTATGACTATATCACAATTTGTTTACAATCATGTCTAAGGATAGACATTTGGATTTTCTCAAGTGCTTGGCTATTATAAATAAAGCTTCCATGAACATTCTTGTACATGTCTTTTTCATGAGCATATGCAATAATTTCTCTTGAATTAATACAAGGGAAAATATACAACATACAGTTTTTAACTTTAAAACAAGGTCTAGTATTTCCTTTCACGGTTATTTTATTTTAAGTTAGCAATGTATGTAAACATTCATAACTTATTGGTTTCAATCTAAGGAAAAGGTAATGAACAAAAGAGCATAAATTTGTAAAATCTCATACTCCTAGATGAAGAGTTCAAAAGAAAAGAAAGAAGTTATACACCCAGTTGGGACTGCTTCTTCTGGATCTTCATGCCACAATGGAAAGATTTTCAAAGGCATAAAATTTCCCATAGAAACACTCTCAATCTGTTAGTTTTAACAATTAAAACTTATATTTAACTGAAAGTATAGTAGAGAAAGAAAAATAATTTATGAAACTAAAAGCAAACCTCTCAAATAATTAAAAGGCAAATATTTCAGGGCTGAAAGGTCATCACCAGTCACAGAAAACATTCAGAAAAGTGAGAAACTATTGAAATTGGACCAGTGGATGGCAGAGTAATAGATGGTATTTCCACAACATCTACCCCATGCCAGGGGAAAAGAAGATAAGGGTTTTCTTTGGGGACAATGACAAGGACAACCTTCTGGTGTGTTGCTAAGGATCATGCCTAGGGTGACTATAAATAATTTATTATCCAAAATGAGACACTTCTGAGACTGAAGGGGGGTAATAAAATTAAATAAAAGTAATAAATAAAAATTAACAAGCTTAATAAATAAAAAATTATTTTATTTATATTATTAAAAATAACATTTTTTAAAATATCCACCTGTTGACTGAAAAATTGGTTTTATTTTACTGGTTGACAGTTGAAACACAGTCCTATTCTAAAACAATTTCCCAAAGTAAAATTATTTTTATTTTTAAAAAATGCTAAACTGGGCCAGGTGCCGTGACTCACACCTATAATCCCAACATTTTGAGAGGCACAGGTAGGAGGATGACTTGAGCCCAGGAGTTCGAGACCAGCCTGAGCAACATAGTGAGACCCTGTCTCTACAAAAAATACAAAAATATTAGCCAGACGTGATGGTGCACACCTGTAGTCTCAGCTACTCAGGAGGCTGATGAGGGAGGATCACTTGAGCCCAGGAGTTACAGGCTGCAATGGGCCATGATTGTGCCACTGCACTCCAGCTTGAGACCCTATCTCAAAAAAATGTATATATAAAAAAATGCTAAACTGGACAAGATGGAGAGACAACCAGTAAAAACTAGGGCTATCCTGAGTAAAACTCAGATGCATGGGTACACTAGTCAAGTGTCACCTCCAACCGTCTCCAGTTAATTTACCAAGGTACCCCTGTCCTCTTCTTCATTCAACAAGTAACTGTTGAAAATCTTCCATATGTTTGGCACTGTCCCAGGCAGAGAGATATAATGATAAATGAGCCCAACTTTCCTTGGACTCACAGAACCTTCAATCTGTCAGAGAAGTTAGCCAAAGAACAAGTTACTACAAGTGTGCTAAATGTGAAGGAAGATATAGAGCCCACTGAGAGGCTTTTACATCGTAGTGATCAATGGGGTTTGTATTGTCCCCTAGAGAGATATTTTTGGAAGTGTGAAGAGCTCTCTCATTGATTGATAGGGGATATAATTCATATGTTCCTTCTTTTTTAAGAGATGGAGTCTCCTTATATTGCCCAGGCTGGCCTGGTCTCCACCTCCTCCTGAGCTCAAGTGATCCTCCCACCTCAGCCTCCAAAAGTGCTAGGATTACAGGTGTGAGCCACCATGCCCAGTCATTTAACTCATATTTTCTGAGGGGCAACAGGGCCACCAAATGTTCTTATGTAGGATAGGCCCACATGATGAAAAATGATCCTGGATCCCTCACAACTTTCAAATGTTCCACCAGACATTCACTTAGGTAAAAAAAAATTATGATTATCTATTTTACATAATAGCTTAAAGTATCTTTTGCACATTTTTAATTTTCACTGAATTTTTCAGAAAAGCAACTAGCATTTAAACTGAAGGAATAATATATTTTGTTTTGTTCAACACTTTACCAATTGTTCACTGTTTCAGAAAATCCCATCACCGACAGCAATGGGGCTTTTTGGTACCCAGTCTACCAATATAACACAACTGTATTAGTTTGCATTCTTAGCTGTCAAATGCAAATACATAAGAGAGAAATAGGCCTAGCACCAAATATTATTAAATTGGCCATGGGACATGAAAGTCAAGGATACCACCAAATTGCATTCATGAAAAGCATTTTTTAATATATATTTCATTTTACTGTCACAGTACATACCTTTACAAAAACCTGTAGCACAATGATGAGAAATCTACACTGTGAAAATTACTGATTAAAATTATTTACTGACTTTGGATTTGCTTCTTGTTTCTCAGTCTTACAGTGAAACTGTCCCTAGAGGTCTCCCACACAACTTCTTTATGGCTTTTTATATTACTGTTTCTTTTTCCAATCCATTCCCTATTCCGTTGCCTACCGAAGTGCTTTTTAAGAACTAGAGACCAAAGGTATGCATCAACATAAGACAGGATTTCAAGATTAGAGGTATTCTTCCTGTGATTCCTCAACACCACTCAGTCCCTTTTCATAATACAGGGAATGACTCTGCACCTACCCTTGTGAGTAAGTCCCACTCATTTCCAGGAATGGCATACTTGCCTATGTTCTCTACCTCAAAACTGTATTATTTATCTTAGCATGTTAGCTCCACTTCCACTAAGGTTATTTCCCTCTTTTTCTCATCATGTATGTTACTATTAATATGTATCTGGAGGTTAACTTTTATTCTAGTATCCCTCAAACCTCTCATCTTTCATTTCTTGCACTCATTTCACAGAATAGCTTGTGATATTCTTTTCTTTTTATTTTTTTTTTCTTTTTTTGAGATGGAGTCTCACTCTGCCACCCAGGCTGGAGTGCAGTGACGTGATCTCGGCTCATTGCAACCTCTCCCTCCTGGGTTCAAGTGATTCTCCTGCTTTAGCCATAGCTGGGATTACAGGCACATGCCGCCAAGCTTGGCTGATTTCTGCATTTTCAGGAGAGACAGGTTTTCACCATGTTGGCCAGGCTGGTCTCCAACTCCTGACCTCAACTGTGAGGAGAAAATAAAACCCGCCCACTTCAGCCTCCCAAAGTACTGGGATTATAGGTGCAAACCACCACTCCTGGCCTGATATTCTTTTCTTAAATCCAATTTTACTCATATCAAGTGGATCTAAGCATTTGATTAATTCATTATGTCTTCAAGTACAGTTGTGCCCAAGCCTTTACAGTGAAATATTTAGCTTATTGTAAGCCACTTCCCTTTTCTTTCTCCTTTATATTGTCATACAATTTTTTAAGTATACAAGTGGGTAGGTAATTTCTATAAGCTTCAAAAGAGGGCAGTTAATCTGATGGGATTAAACAGTTGACTGGAATCTAATCTGGGGCAGAGACTGTTTAAGCTGAAACTTAAAGAATGGGTAAGAGTTAGCTAAGTGAAGAGAAAGGAGATCAGGGAGATAGAAAAAGAGGCCAAACCCTTAAAGGCAGAAGAATCCTCAGAGATAACAGAGCAGAGAGCTTCAGCTAGAGAACTGGTTGCCAAAAAGTGGTAAGTGAACCACCGGAAGCACGCAGCTGAATTTTTGCTGACAAAAAGGCTAACTTTTTAATTTTAATAGATTCAAGTGTTTTGAAATACATATTAGAAGAACAGTAGTTTCCCTTTAAGGTGGTAAAACAATTTCCTTTTACAATTAACTTAAATATAAGCAAAAATACGCTTTTTTTTTTTAGTAAGTGTTGGTACAAATAGGACATGAATATGGTAAATATATGGCTTCTGAATGATCGAAGTTGGGGTGCTCTGACGTATTAGCATGGAGGCTGGAGAAGGAGATAGAGCCAGAGATGAGATGAGAAAGCAAGGGCTTGGTCAGGCAAAGTCCTATGAACCACTGTAATTATTCAGGTCTCTGTCTTAAAAGCAATAAAAAGCCACGAGAAGACTTTAAACAGAGGAATGAGAAGATCATAGCTGTGTTTCATAAGATCAGTATGGTATCTATATGAGAAATGGATTGGAGGTAGGAAAGATGGCTGTGGGGTAGACGAGTTAGCCAACTTTTTCAAATGTTTAGTTAAAAGACAATGGTGAGGCCAGGTGTGGTGGCTCACACCTGTAATCCCAGCACTTTGGGAGGCCAAGATGGGAGTATCACAAGGTCAGGAGATTGAGATCATCCTGGCTAACATCCTGGCTAATACAAAAAATTAGCCAGGCGTGGTGGCACACACCTGTAGTCCCAGCTACTCAGGAGGCTGAGGCAGGTGAATTGCTTGAACCCGGAAGGCGGAGGTTGCAGTGAGCCAAGATCACGCTACTGCACTCTAGCCTGGGTGACGGAGTGAGACTCCATCTCACAAAAAAAAAAAAAAAGACAATGGTGGTCCAAGTTCAAGTGATAGCAGCAGAGATGAAGAAAGGAAGAGGAATTTGAGAGATAACATTTTCTGAAATCTAAGTTGCCATAAATTGAAAAATAGTTGGCTTAATGATAGCTTGGCTGACAATATGAAGAAATAGACGCTAAGTGAGCATATCAATTGCAAGATATTGTTTCAGAAACATTAAAATATGGAAAATCCATGCTTCTTTAAATAGAGGAAATACCATTTTTAAAGGGTAGAAAAGAGTGTGTAGACACTAAACAAATGACTGATGATAGTGAACACCCAGTTGGAAAAAGTCGAAATTGCCGGATTTCTTTGGCCTCAAACTGCTAAACATCTAATGACTTGGGCTTTATTCACTTTTTGTCTTTGAGTGACAGGACAGATCATTTTGGTGATATAGATGGAGCCCAAATTGACAAGGTCATTGGAGAAAATAAAATCAAAAATCCTTTCTCAGGTAAAGATATACCTGAGTAAGTTATGCTGACTTTCTAATATCAGAGGCCTAAAACTTATAAGAGGAAGTTTGCTTACAGAAGACAATGTTCACAGCATTCTGAAAGTCATGGCCAGGTTGTTGCTGTTATTATGAAAATGGTGATTTATAGCCAATGTCCATAGCCTAGGCCTCGAGGTATGTTTACAATTTACAGTAAGAGGGGCCCAGCCTTAAATTATTGTTAGCAAGTCTTGATACATATCACCTTTAATTTTATTTCTTAGGGGACAAGGTAAAAACACATTTTGCAACTATGTATATCTCTCCACATCAAAGTTTAACTCCTCAAGATGAACACATTCTGTGCCTCTGCTCCCATCTTTATGAAATTTCAACTGCTCTATTCTTTCCACAACTGCCCACTGTCTTAAAAAACCCCAAATCAGCTGGCATTTTAAAAATTAAATACAGTATATTTTCTAGAAAGAAAAAATAATCACCAGGCTCGCACGTGGCAGATTCCTCTAGCCACGCAAGCCTGGATATTCACGAACGTCATTTCTCACTTGGCCCAGGGAAACCTCCCAGAACGATAGGACCATTTACACTAAATGAACCGAACATATTACTGGAGTAACAATTGACATTAAGTATATTACAGCTGCCAGGGGCAGTATCAGGAAGAATCCCTGGATGACAGACAACATGATAATGTAGAAGGAAGAACCTGCAGAATCAGAAAGGAGGGAAAAACTCCTCATAAAACAATTTTTAAAATATATAAAGAGATCATATTTAAAGGAAAAACAGAACTTTTGTTATTTTTTTCCTTCTGTCTGCAGTAACCTTCTGGTATTAGAGCTGCAATGCATTTGCTTCCCTGTAATATTCTCAACACTAACAAGATCAGAGGAAATGATTTATTCCACCCCCTCTCCTGCTACTTCTGAATGGCAGCGAGAGTCCTTGGGGACAAGGGATTTCTGAATTGCTTTCGGCCATCTGATATTGCAGCTCTGCAGCCTTCCCTGGAATGAGCCAGAAAAATCAAAATAATTACATTAATGCTGGGAATCAAAGTTTATTGACTCTCCCTTGAGGTGGAAAACCAAAAAGCTGGTTACAAAAGTTGCCAGCTTATTTAATGATACCACTGCCTCCTCCCTGTTCTTGTCAAAACAGCTTTTGAAAGCATTTTCAAATAAAGCCTCTGATGTACTCCAATTCAATAGCTTATCTATTCCCTTTTAAATAAAAGCTAGTTCACATCATCTCACCCCCTCAAAGGGAGGACCCGACAGGCCCTCTTCCCCTGCCAAGCCACTGCCAAAGGCAATACTCCCAGGCAATATCCCTGCCATCATTTCCGCTCCCTTCAGGAAGGTTCTGCCTCATTGAATATTCTTCTAAGCCAATGAGAGAACCTCACGCCTCCCCAAGGCAGCAATCTACATTTATTATAACATTCATGGCTGTTAATGAAACTTGGAGTTTCTTTCACTTTCCGACAATTCTTTGGATATTCAAAGTCTCCTCATAAGAGAGGGGACTTTTGAGCACACCCATTTCATGGATGAGCCCACAGACACAGAGATTCAATGTGGTGCTGACCTTCATAACTTTCACAGGACTTTGCTACAGCCCTAAAAAAAATAGACGCTAAATAATAATTGAATTAAACTGAAGTAGGTAGATTAATTTTTTTAATTAAACAATCAAACAACTGAAATAAACAAAATCTAGCTCTCTCCATGCCTAGTCAACACCTATTATTCTTTCTTGTTTCTTTTCTTTCCTTTTTAACATAAAAATTTTCAAATAAAATGAAAGACAAGTATAATGAAACTCCAAGTACATATCCACCCAGGTTCAACAGTCATCAAGATTTTCCCACATTTGCTTCATTCATCTTCTCCTTTTTTTTTTTCTTTGATGAAATATTTTAAAGCAAGACTAAGACATCCTGCTACTTCATTCCTACTTTTGTCAGTGATTATGCTGTGCAGAAAAGAGTTACCATAGAAGGCCTGAGGTTGCTATCTTTAGAATTTAAAAAAGTATGCAGGTAGGTAGGTAATATCTACTAACTTTACTTTATGATGATAAAAGAGACATAAGAGAAATAGGCCTGCTTGCAAAGTTGACTCTTGGCTGGCATCTGGAAACATGGACTTGGGAAGATTACCATCATTCCCAGAACTGATAAGAGTGGCTCACTGTGCCCAAACTGTTTGTTCAAATAATGAAATGCTAAATGCCTGCTTTCCTTCTGGGAGTCTAAAATGTTGGCATGTGCTAGCCAGAGAGTATCTACGTGACCAGCCCCCAATGAAAGCCTTGGGTGCTGACACCCTAACAAGCTTCTCTGTTGGATAACATTTCACATGTGTTGTCACAACTCATTGCTGAAGGAATTAGGCATGTCCTATGTGACTCCACTCGAAGAGGTCTCTCACAACCTTGCATCAAGTTTCCTCTGATGTTCACCCCATACGCCTTTTCCCTTTGCTGATTTTGCTTTTTATCTTGCTGTAATAAATCATGGCTGCGAGTACAACTATATGTTGAGTCCTATGAGTATTCCTAGCAAATCACTGAACCTGGTAATGGTCTTGGAACCCCTAACCCATATACCTACCATTCTTTAAGTCTACTTAAACCTCACTTTTTCACAGAAACATAAGTGACCTTGGGGAGATGCCAAACTAGAGGAGGCCCCTGTTACCCATTCTCACAGCACCCTGAACTTCCTCCTTATAACATTTATCGAAACGGTCCCTAAATAATGTTGAAATCATTTGTTTGTGGTCTATTTCTCCATCCAAGAACCCGAAGTCCCTGAGACAGGAATTACATCTGTTTGGTTTACCACGTATACCTAGCAATGAGTACTGAAGGCATGAATTATAAATAGATTCAAGAAAATATCTTATCCCTCCTCCAAGTTAAAGAGGTACAGTTTATATAATTTCCCTTGCATTACACTCATTAATTCACCAAATACCACTCACTTATGGTATAATCTATACTGTGTCCCAGTTCAATTTAATATCCACTTCATTAACATCTTTCTGTAATTAGCAACATCATGCCAATGTTTCATCTTCTAGGTGTGACAAAGCGTGACTCTGCATGGGGCTTTCCTCTTGACACTGGTGACTAATTCATCTATTTGCATCACATTCTAGGACCCTTTTTCCACCTTACAATCCTCTAGAGATTCTCCTGCAAATACAGACTCTTGAGATGATTCTTACATGCCTACTAAAGTTTTGAAAACCACTGTTTTGGGTCACTCAAAAATGAAAAGCCTGCTATCATTAAAGAAAACCTCATGGATATGATTCTTCACCTGAATTTTTAAAAAGATAAATAAACCACAGACTAAACATAAAAGAAATTTTGCTAAGCATATTCAGCTACTGAAAATACCATATGACAACAGAATGAATAAATATATATTCCTTTAAAGAAAAGAAGTGAGCTGTCCATATGCTGTAAGGGATACATCTATATATATACAGATTGTCTTGCACATTTAACGTGTGCACAGAAATGGGTCAAGTAGAATATTTTTTAATGGTGGATGAAAGTAAGATGTGATGAGACACACTTGAATGGAGATTGGCAAGATTTTTAAAGATTATAAGCTTTGCGTTTTTGTATAATCTACCATCCTGCAAATTCTCTTCTAAGTATATATTAATACCCAAGAGAAACTTGAGAACATGTGTCAAACTCCATCAGTTAAAGGCCACCAGGAACACACTGGTAGTCAAAGTTAAGCGGTTCAACTTACTATAGCAAAGGAGAAAGTACCCCAGAGGAACCTTGGGAGCATCTTAGTAAAGGGGAATTATCAGTGGCTTCCTCTAGGATTTGGGGGATTGAAACAAACTGAAGTTGGCCCAGAAGCAGCAATCACTCTGAGAAAGACAGTGATAGTCAGAAGAGAGGGCTGTTTAGTCATTTGTAGGGTCACAAAATGGCTTTGTTTATGCCTTGTTCTGAGTATTGTTTATGTTCTAGTTGCCAGTAGAGCCATGTTTTACTTTCTCACATATGTACCAGGAAATGTGTATAAGAACATTCATAGTAGCACCATTCATAGAACAAAATTTTTAAAAATATACTAAATGGCTATTGATAAGAGTATATATAAAACTTAAAATTAAAAAGGACAGGGAATGATGGACATGAGGTTAGTAGTTAGTTACCTCTTACGAAGAAGCAGAGATGGGATAAAAGGGGGCACAAATTTGTAAGTTATTGGTAATATTTAGTTGTTAGGTTTATGACTGTTATATTATTTTTTTTTTTTTTTTTTTTTTTTTTTTTTTTTTTTTGAGGCGGAGTCTCGCTCTGTCGCCCGGACTGGAGTGCAGTGGCCAGATCTCAGCTCACTGCAAGCTCCGCCTCCTGGGTTTCCGCCATTCTCCTGCCTCAGCCTCCCAAGTAGCTGGGACTACAGGCGCCCGCCACCTCGCCCGGCTAGTTTTTGTATTTTTAGTAGAGACGGGGTTTCACCGTATTAGCCAGGATGGTCTCGATCTCCTGACCTCGTGATCCGCCCGTCTCGGCCTCCCAAAGTGACTGTTATATTATTAAATAAATATTGTAAAATAAAACAGAATTTACCATGGATGACAGTGAGTCATGAACTGAAATTATAATTAATCTACCTCTGTGACCTGAGGTCCAAATTGTTTTAAAACAAACAAACAAAAAAAAAATCATTCATATTTACATTTCCTTCTCAGCCACACATTTTCTGTTCCACTTAGCATTTTCCACTATGACACAGTAGGTGCCAGTTGTGTTTATACAGAAGCTACAATAAACAAGACTTTTTATTAAATGCAAATGTCACCATGCAGTAGAGTCAACTACTGACTTTGTGCAACCTCTCATCAACAGAACCATCAATATGTCTAGCAAGGCACAGGATTTATTGTCTATGCACACCTTTCAGAGGGCTTCCTAACACAACTAGCTTCCATAATTGGTAACCAAATAAAACCACAGACAACCAGAAGCAGAATATAACTCTTTCTAGGAAGCTGTAAATTAAAGGGAGATTTGTCTAACTAAATGTACAGTGCTGCACTCACATGGGCATTTCATCTCTTGCTCTTTAATGGAGGCAGTCCTTGCCCCCTACTTCATATTATGAATATGGTTTCATCCCTGACAGAAAGGCCAGAGCACCTGACAGAGTCCTCACACGCTCCCTCCTTTTACCTTTCTCATAGCATTAATTAGAACTGTCTTTATATTCAGTGACATTTGATTTTGAGGACATTTTTACAAAATAACAACATCAGGTCCAAATTCACTACAGCAATAGGATCTACAAGAACCAATAGAATGAATGCTTTTTAGCAAATGAGAACACAAAGTCAGATGATCCTTATTTTTAAAAAGCTCATAAACTATGTCAGGAGGGGAATCACATTGCCAGACACCATAAAACAACACATAATTAAACTTTAGCAGTCCACTAGACAACCTAGAAGACCTAGTGACAAGTCCTTCTCCACTGCCGCAACCAAGGTGGGATGATTTACATGGAGACTAGGAAAAGTCCCATGATATTAGACCAAAATCCAGCACTGCTGCTAATTTTTTTAGACTGAAATGTGATTGCCCATTATTGAATTGTTACCATTAAAGGGAAAAAATAGCTTATTCTAACAAATACTTAATTTCTCTCTAGCTTTGTTGCAGTCCTGACTTGTAGTTTATTCTAATAATTTACAAATAATTGTGGTCGCCTCCCATATGATCTAAAGTAATGCTATCTGAGATGAACAGACTAACATTTTCTATCTGGTGTCTATGGAGTTTTTGATCCAATGAGAGAGAACATTCAGGAACTTAGCCTGTCTCATGAATGAAAATAGGTAGAATATGTTAGGTGTGTGTTTGATACAATCTATATGTAAAAGGCAAATTATAAAAGTTCCCCTCCCTGCAGAGACAAAAGTCCCACAATAGGGTACACAAGTTGCATTTCAACCCCACCCACACCCTCAGATATGCATTTTCGTTCAGCGCACAGAAGATTCAACTGTAGGGATGGCCTGGATACACATGGCATGTTTCTTCCTTATCCACCTGGTGTCTTCACATCCCCTTCCCCTTAAAATAATCCCATTAGACAAAAGGTTCCTGGATACAAGGAGCAGCCATCAGTGTCCATGGATGGATATCAAGGGGATGAAATAGTTTAATATTATTAAATGTTTGCGTTGCTAATTCTCAATACTTGTATACAATATAAGACTCGATTTCTTCTGTCTATAATATGAAGTCTGTGATTAGAGTAATATTTCAATTTTGGTTTGTTTTGGCTTGGAATTAGCAGTAGGATACCAATTTAACTCAAATTTACTAGTCCTCATTTTCCCTAATTCAGCATTTGTTTAGCAGTCCACTAGACAACCTAGAAGACCTAGTGACAAGTCCTTCTCCACTGCTGCAACCAAGGTGGGATGATTTACATGGAGACTGGGAAAAGTCCCATGATATTAGACCAAAATCCAGCACTGCTGCTAATTTTTTTAGACTGCAATGTGATTGCCCATTATTGAATTGTTACCATTAAAGGGAAAAAATAGCTTATTCTAACAAATACTTAATTTCTCTCTAGCTTTGTTGCAGTCCTGACTTGTAGTTTATTCTACAGTTTATTTTCTTAAGTCAGGCTCTTTGGGGTCATGAGCCCCCTGAAATCATGTGCAAAATGTGATGTCTATGTGCACATGCCTCTTTCTGCGAGGAGAGGCTCCTGAGAACTTTGATGCCAAGTTAAAAACACTGTGCCTTGAGTTTTTGACATTGGGGAATGATGGAAAGAATAAGATAAAGAATATACAACAGCTGTGACAACTACTGCATATTTTATTTCTATATCACATTCAACAGTTTATTACAATCACTAGGCTTTTCATTCCCATTAAGCAATGTTCAGACTTCAAATGTGCTAATAATTTAGCTGGAGAATTTGAGAAAACTACACATTCCTCTCCCTCACCCCACCCCCACCTCCTTAGCCCCAAGAATCAGATTTCATCACTCTAGGAGAGAACCCAGAAATCTGCACTTTTTACAAGTGCCTCATGTGATTCTGAGGCAATGGTCAGAGACCCAAGCTTTGAAAAACGTGCCATGATCTACCGTCGAGTAGGAATCATGTACATAAGTTCATCTATTAGAGGAAAAAATAAATGTATTTGTTTCTTTGTAAAGATAGGACTTCGGAAATTTTGAGTTAGATTACTCTGCAAGCCACATGGAAATTAGAAAGCTCGTTTTTTACAATAATCACTGTTACTTGACAGCTCCTGCAGCATGTTAAGATGGCTGTTATTGATGACACATATTACGTTTTCCCATGCAATAAAACACAGGAACATACAGTGGAAGAGATAAGTATATTTTAAAACAATAGAGGGAAGAAAAATAATGGTAGTCATGTCCTCTCATTATTTGTGTAGACTGACTACCATGGGGAACAGTGAAATGCCTTTTTTAAAGTTACACTGTGGCTTTAAATTGGGTTAACTCAGTGAGTATAGCCATGAAACAAGTGGGTATAGAGATATAAAGAATGGGCTATTTCTCTACATTCCTCTTTTGCCTTTTATTTTCCCTATGGTCTTTAATGCATTTCTCTTTGGAATGGATGAAGTTATAAAGTTGCCTTACATAAAAGCTTTGCTTGAAAGATTGGTAATCGTGCACTTCGCTACTGAATTGTCCAGTCTATTCAATCTAAAAAAGGCTCTTCTCTTTTGTTCATCCCAGATTATCTCCTTTGCAGAGTGTAATAGAAATATCTGGGTATAAAATTGAGAAATTGTTCATAAATGTTATGGAAGGCTTTTTGAGCTGTTTACTATTAGAGGCCTGATTTAGCAAATAGTAAGCCTACTTTTGCTGGGTTGGGATTTTTTTTTTTTTTTTTCCTTTTTCCTTTTAACTAAATCATCCACAGTTAAAAAAAAAAAAAAAAGATACAGATTTCACAACACTTTCACCCATGATTAGAGCAGAAGAAAACAAATCGCTTTTTTTTTTTTTTTTTTTGAGATGGAGTCTCGCTCTGTCGCCCAGGCTGGAGTGCAGTGGCACGATCTCAGCTCACTGCAACCTCCACGTCCAGGTCCAAGTGATTCTCTCACCTCAGCCTCCCAGGTAGCTGGGACTACAGTTGCGTGCCACCATGCCCGGCTCATTTTTTGTATTTTTAGTAGAGACAGGGGTTTCACCATGTTAGCCAGGATGGTCTCGATCTCCTGACCTCATGATCCGCCCACCTCGGCCTCCCAAAGTGCTGGGATTACAGGCATGAGCCACCACACCCAGCCATAAATTGCTATTTTTAAGAGACAGTTTTAATATCTTTTACTACATTTGGAGAAGAAAAAAAATCAGCACTGCTATCATCTGTAGGTAAGTTACTTATCTTGCCATTTCTTTATTTAAAGTCTTTGCACTGAACCAGCCAATGAAATGCATTATTCTACTGTCCAGAGTTCTCTAGCAGAAACAAGAGACAGCATGCATTACTGAGAAGTCAGACATATTTGCACTAAGTCAAAAAAATAAAAATAAAAAGACTCTCTAGCTAGAGGTTAATAACACAACTCAATCAAAACCAATGACATTTTTTATCAAACAGTCGTGAAATTGTCATTTGGAACTCTAACTTGCTACAAATGGAATTAAAAGTGCCATTCTAATTCTGTC
The DNA here is from genome assembly GCF_009764315.1 of Trachypithecus francoisi. Classification (NCBI taxonomy): domain Eukaryota; kingdom Metazoa; phylum Chordata; class Mammalia; order Primates; family Cercopithecidae; genus Trachypithecus; species Trachypithecus francoisi. The sequence goes on from NW_022681453.1 coordinate 29,472,813, forward strand.
TCCTTGCACAATACAACTCTGATACAGAAAACAAGGTGTCTACATTGAACACACCGAGTTTACAAGAGAAAAAAGGGGATGATTTTTTGATTCTCTTAAATATTAGGGAAGTGTTTAACATATGACTCCTGAGTAGGAGTGCCAGTTAAAGAGTTATAGTACCTGTCAACGCTGGTTTAACATTTCAACAAAGCAAATCATCAATTAAAACTCACCAGCACCAGTCATCCTGTTAATTGACCAAATGATTAGCCTTCTTTAGTTAAGACTCTACCTGACACACTTGAAGATATTTTTTTCTTTGTTGCAAACCCTCTGGAGTCTGTGGCAGAGCTCACCTTGGCAAAACCACCTTGGTTTTCAGATTCACTGGAAAGCCCCTCTTTGTTCTCAGAGGGGCTCCTGAATGAAAGCCAAGTTCTACTCAGACTTTCTGATTGCTTTTTCTCAGGTTTTTTTCTTGCTTCCTATCAGAAGAAGGAAGAAGGTAGTCATAGGCCATCCATTAAACTTGTGTTTAAAGGGAATTACCAAGGTATGGCCAGTTGGAGATTTCAGTCAACATGGTAGATCATACTCAAGGTAGTATATAAATGGTTTAGCAGTAAATTCCACCCCATACTTCTTGGGGTAACATCTGTGCTATGGAGCCCTTAAAACCAAATCCAACTAGCTCTAGACCATAAACATATATTATGATTCAAGCACTTGCAGGAAAAAAATAAAATATAAAACTACACTTTGTCTAGAATATAAAGGAGCCCATTTCCTGATGACCATATTATCAGATTCTGATTCTATGAGGACTAGTTTTCAACTCTGTAAATTATAGATAAATTATAACAATGCAAAATAATTCTTGCCTATAGGCAAGCAAATTGTGTTCTGTTCTCTGGAGGTTCAATTAATCCCCCTACCCCACCCTCAGAAACCAGTTTTGCCTTCATTTGTAACATTCTTTTCAGTATTCCTGATACATAAATGTGTCTGGGCTTTTTGGATTCTCTTTAGACTAGTAATAATATTTGGCTGGTTCTCTCATTATAAGCTGACCTAATCTTTAACATGTTTTCATTTTATATCAGTATGAGAGTCATGATTTCACCTTTTTTTTTTTTTTTTGAGAATTATTCTTTAATACATGTACAGATCTTGGACTAAGGTTATCAATTCCAAGATTTAAGTTGTATGACTGTGCCATACTTCTGTCTCTCACACTCTCTGTACATGCCATTTCCAAGCCTGGAATGTTCTTCCCTCCTTCCCACTCCAGCTTCTGGACCTAGTTAATTCCTAATCTTCACTCAGATTTGGGCACAATTATAGCCTCCATAAACAAGCATTGCCTAACTACCCCTCACCTCCGCCAAGAAGTTTAGATCTCCCTGTTGTAGTTCTTGCACTTAACACCATTGACATTTATCTATCCAGCTTTTCTGACTAATGTCTCTTTTCCTCACTAGAATAATGCTCCCTGATGGTAGTGACCATATCTGGTTTTACATACCATTGCACCCAGTTAGGCATCTGGCACACAGAAGGCTGAAACAATATTTGTGGTGATGGGGTTCTTGACGCACTACCCCAAAATATGGTACGTTGGCATTTGATAAAACAGTGAAAGCAGGAAAGTCTTTCTGACCTTCTCCCACATTTTTCCCCTGAAGCAGGCCATAAAAGAAATCTCCAGCCTTCCTCTAAAGTGGGTCATATGCCTTATTCAAGAGGTACCCTCCCTATGCCTGGAGGAAAGGAATGTCATTATCTCTGAAGACACACAGATAAAGAGAAAAATTTGAACAAAGAAGGCTGGCTAAGTTCCCCCCAGTTTATTACCATTAGATCACACCCGTGTCCAATCACAATTCTACACAACTGTTCGCTCTTCATCAAATTTAACATAAAAATATACAAGTTTCCCTGTTTCTCTGAGTCTGCCTTTCTCCATGTCACATAAAACTTATACTAAATAAATTTATGTCTCTTTCTCTTATTAATCTTTCTTTTGTTATAGGGGCCTCAGCCATTAACCTAGCAATGGAAAAGAAAAATATTTTCTTCTCCCTTGCAGTTGCATACATCAGCAATGCAGTAGATCCATGGATCAGTGAACAAACGGCTATGAATATTCCTATTATAAATCAGAAAAACAGATCTAGACCAAAGCTGAGCAAAGGAGAAGGAAAAGGAGAAACTGCATTTTGATGTAAGTGTTACTGATTTGAAAAACCCATGGAGATCAATCACCTATTAGAAGGTCCAATGGTATTCCAGATTCTAGAAAGGACCTAGATAAAAATGTAAGGTCGCTGAAAGTTCTCTTGCCTTCTCTAAAGAGTCCTAAAATCCAAAAGAACCTAAGATTTCTGGATATTTTGAATTAGAACAAAGGCAAAGCACAAAAAGGAACTACCTTAAATCTTTTATGGAATGAGAGCAGCATGGTATAGAAGAAGGCTTCTCAAAGTGTGGTTCCCAGACCAGCAGTATCTCTTGGAAATTCTCACGACTCATCCCAGACCCACTGACGAAATCAGAAACTCTGGAAGAGGGCCCAGCCATCTAGGTATTAACAAGCCCTTGAGGAGAAACTGATGCTTGTTAGAGACTCATTGGCATAGAACAAAGATGGTCCTCAACAAAGCTGGAGTCACCAGACTCCACTGTAAATAGCTGTGAAACACTGAGCAAGTTACTTAAATTCTCTAAGCCTGAGTTTACTCGTGAGGAAAAATGGGGATAACAATAACAAAAACTATCTCACAGCAATGTGGTAAGAAATTTTTTGTTGGTGTTTCAACTTTTATTTTAGATTCAGGGGATACATGTGCAAGCTTGTTACCTGAGTATACTGTATGATGCTGAGGTTTGGAGTATAAATGATACTGTCATCCAGGTACTGAGAATAGTACTCAACAGTTAGCTTTTCAACCCTTGTTTCCCTCCCTCACTCACTCCTCTAGTAGTCCACAGTATCAACTGTTGCCATTTTTATGTCCATGAGTGCCCAACATTTAGCTCCCACGTATAAGTAAGAACATTTGGTTTTCTGTTCCTGCATTAATTCACTTAGGATAATGGCCTCCAGTTGCATGTATGTTGCCACAAAGGACATGCTTTTGTGGGTTTTTTTATGGCTATATAGTATTCCATGATATATATGTACCACATTTTCTATATCCAATCCACCATTCATAGGCACCTAGGCTGATTCCATGTCTTTGCTATCATGAATAGTGCTGCATGAACACACACATGCATGTGTCTTTTTGATAAAATCCTTTGTTTTCTTTTGGATATATCCTCAGTAATGTGATTGCTGGGTTGAATAGTAGTTCTGTTTTAAGTTCTTTGAGAAATCTCCAAACTGCTTTCCACAGTGGCTGACCTAATTTACATTCTCAATAACAGCATATAAGCATCCTTTTTCCCCACAGCCTCACCAACATGTGTTGTTTTTAGACTTTTTAATAATAGCCATTCTGACAGTGTGAAATGGTATCTCACTGTGGTTTTGATTTGCATTTCTCTGATGATTAGTGATGATGAGTATTTTCTCATATGTTTCTTGGCCACTTGTATGTCTCCTTTTGAGAAGTGTCTGTTCATGTCTTTTGCCCATCTTTTAATAGAGTTACTTGTTTTTTGCCTGTTCAAAAAATTTTGAGTAATGTATATAAATTGCCTAGAAAATTGACTGACAGGCCAGGCACAGTGGCTCATACCTGTAATCCCAGCACTTTGGGAGGCTGAGGTGGGCGGATCATCTGAAGTCAGCAGTTCAAGACCAGCCTGGCCAACATGGTGAAAATCTGTCTCCACTAAAACACAAAAATTAGCCAGGCATGGTGGTGTATGCCTATAATCCCAGCTACTCGGGAGGCAGAGGCAAGAGAATCGCTTGAACCCAGGAGGCAGAGGTTGCAGTGAGCCGAGATTATGCCATTGCACTCCAGCCTGGATGACAAGAGATTCTGTCTGAAAAAAAGAAAGAAAGAAGGAAGGAAGAAAGGAAGGAAGGAAGGAAGAAGGAGGAAGGAAGGAAGGAAGGGGAGAAAGAAAGAAAGAAAGAAAGAAAGAAAGAAAGAAAGAAGAAAGAAAGAAAGAAAGAAAGAAAGAAAGAAAGAAGGAAAGAAGGAAAGAAGGAAAGAAGGAAAGAAGGAAAGAAGGAAGAAGGAAGAAGGAAAGAAGGAAAGAAGGAAAGAAGAAAGAAGGAAGGAAGGAGGAAGGAAGGAAGAAAGAAGGAAGAAGGAAAGAAGGAAAGAAGGAAGGAAGGAAAGAAAGAAAGAAAGAGAGAGAGAAAGGAAGGAAGGAAGGAAGGAAGGAAAGAGAGAGAAAATTGGCTGACAAAGAATGGATACTAATGAAATAATAGCTGCTATCATTCATGTCAGTAGCAGCAGTAACACCATCATCACCACTACCATCACCTAGTCTAGATTCTTAAGGCCTGGAACCCAGGGTTGGAAGAAACTGTTGTCCTTTTGCCTCATACATCAGCAAAGCGTGCATAGGGCTCTTAGGAATTGGGAAGGAGGAATTCAAATTTGTACACCATTACTGTCTTCTAGCTGATGCCACCATTTTTTGTCAGTCATTTATACTAAAATATACTAACTTAGATGGGTGCAGAATTTAAGAGGTCACACAAGCACTTAGCACACATGCTATCCGATCCTCACAAAAAACCTGAGAGTAGTTATTTATTTCAGAGAAGTTAGTGGACTTGCCCAAAGTCACATTGCCAGTCCTCACAGTCATCTGAAGAGCTAGACCTGAATCCAGGTATTTTGATTCCAAACCTAGTGCTTTTTTCTTGACTTCTCCTTGTCTATACTTCTGTTTTCATTATACCACCTTGCCAAGGAAACAGACACTCACCAGACACACTATAGAATAAAACACACCTGATATCCTCTAGAGTTCTTCTTGGATCCTGGAATATGGTTCTTCCTATTGTCTCTACTTTTAAACCTCACATTTACAGAAGCAGTCTGTTTTTAACATCTTCTTTATTAGCAGTAATTGGTCCCTTCTGCTGTATGTTTGTTTGATTTTTAACAGACACAGTTCAAGATGAACTCAAATCTGTTCAATACCAATCTTTCTAAAAACCAATTTTCCAAATATCCTTTTGTAACACAGAAAACTGCAGACCATCTTTCCTGCTTCTAAAATACAGTCACTTTCATAAATGTTGTCCATTTATTCTGGCACTGAGTATTCATAAAGCCACTACTCATTGCTAGGCACTGTGTAGACACAGGTTAGAGTAAGTGCCATTGCAAAGCATCAACAGGTAAAATGATAAAGTAGTCACTCGCATATTCTTCAGGGGCTGGAGAAGCCCAGAGAATGACTCCAGACAGGGTGGTCAAAGGTCCACTTCTCACTCTTCAGAAAAAAAGCACAAATAAGCATACCTTGATATAGAAAGTCTAATGTGAAAATCCAGTAAGTGGAAATATGAGCTGACAGAATGGATGATTTAGAAATGGATTATCTACTTTAACATGAGAATTTGATACAGGATTTTTCTTGAGCACTTTCCTAATACAAACACATTTTATATTTATGTCCCTACTAAATTTAATTTACATCTATATAAATTATATAACTTTTATATAATATAACTTTTATATTTAAATATATTTATATTTAAGTTAATTAAATATAATTTATATTATATTTAATATAAATATAAAAGTTGGATGCCATTTATAAAAATTCAATTAATAATAAAATGAAACAGCTACTGCCAAAAACCTGCATACAGAGACATTAAAAGAAATATGGGGCTGGGTGCTGTGGCTCATGCCTGTAATCCCAGCACTTAGGGAGGCTAAGGCAGGCAGATCAATTGAGATCAGGAGTTCAAGACCAGAATGGCCACATGGCAAAACTTTTCTACTAAAAATACAAAAATTAGCCGGGCATGTGCCTGTAGCCCCAGCTACTTGGGAGGCTGAGGCAGGAGAATCACTTGAACCTGGGAGGCAGAGGTTGCAGTCAGCTGAGATTGCACCACTGCACTCCAGGCTGGGCAGCAGAGTGAAACTGTGTCTCAAAAAAAAAAAGAAAAAGAAAAAGAAAAAGAAGAAAAGAAAAGAGAAAAGGGAAAAGGGAAAAAATGGGAAAAGGGAAAAGGGAAGGGAAGGGAAGGGAAGGGAAGGGAAGGGAAGAAGGTACCAAGAAGTAGAAAGGAACAGGGAGAAAGAAAACAGTTATTCAATGTTTTTGGAGACCCAAGCACAGAGTTTTGGCATAATTTATTTAGTCCATAAGACAACTCTGTATTTTAGGGATCATCCACATTTTACAACAAAGGAAACCCAACTTCAGTGAGGTAAGCTTATTTGTCCAAGATCTCTCAGCTGGTAAGTGACAAAACCAAAACATAAAAATCTGATCTACATCCAGCAACTGTATCCCACCCATTCTATAAAGCAAGAGTCGGCACACCACAGCCCACAGGGCCAGATTTGGACAGCAGCCTCTTGATACCACCACAAATTAAGAATGATTTTTACATTTTAAAAGCATTGAAAAAATTCAAAAGAATTATATTTCATGACACATGAAAGTTTTATAAAACTCAGATTTCCATACCAATAAATAAAATGTCATTGGTACACAGCCATGTTTACCTACTGTCTAGGGTTGCTTTCAAACTACAAGATGGTGTTGAGCAGTTGTGAAAGAATCAGTAGGGTCCCAAGACCTAAAATACTTACTGTCTGGCCCTTTACAAAAAAAGTTTGCTAACCCCTGAGGTAGAGAAAAGGATCCATAGAAATAAAAGTAACAAACACTCTTAGAAATGTGACTTCAAAAATGAGAGACAAAAGCATGCAAAGAATGGCTATAAAACGCACCTGAAAGAATTTAACCTAATGGCAGTTGCCTGAGGCACAACTTTCTCAATTTCACCTGAAGGTTTCATTTTTCTGGCCCTGTCTCCCGGTGAGGAAGACCTAAGTCAACCTTGTGACAGGGATTTATCACGTCTTAATTGAGCAATGCTGCATTCCCACCAGTACTCTCAGAATGGAGGCCACACAATGTCTCCATTCCTGCATTCATTGGCTCAATTCGGTTTCTGAAAAACGCGAATTTAGTTCCAGGCATGGTTTCAAGCTGTTTTTGTTGATTTTCCACTATACTGTCTTCTCTAAATATTTTCTGGTTCAAGTGCACACGTTCAATTATGAAAATGAATTCTTACAAACAGCCTGATCTGGGCGGATACTTAACTCACACCATGAAGCTCAAACTTTCCAGTACAGGGAAAGGTATTTCTTTTTCTTTTCCATCTTCAGGCTACAAGGTTGAAAGCCAGAAGCTATGTGTTATAAAATGTCCCTAGTTTTTCCCATAGTTTGTAGCACACATACGTTGATCTCTATGTCTTTGCCATTTACTTGTGTGTGGTCATCCCCAATTAGTGGGTCATTTTGTACTTTTCAAAGGTAAATTCTAAGTCGATACTTAGGGCGTACACCTAAGTCAAAGATGGCCTCCACCATGAAGGAAAAAAATTACTACATTTCAAAGAAAACCTACACATCATCTATAAACACACTCTTTCCAGCTGTCTGACTCTAGTCTTGTACAATGTCTTTGAGCTATTTTGCACCACTTTGTAAGTTATAGATAACTGATAGCTACATATAAATTCTGTCTTACAGGTTGTGATTTTAATTGACTTCCTGTTGTGGAAAAAACAGTTTTATCTCGATTTGCAACTCATCTTAACACTCTTTTATTCCACATAAATTTGTGCCATTTTGACTTTTCCTTTGAGCCAGTTATAACATCTGCCTGGTTCTCTCAATCATATAAGTAAAATAAAATCTTTAGCATGTGTTCATTTTTATACCTATATGAGTCATAACTTTACCTTTTACTGACAATTATCTTTTAACAACCCAAAAGGTTAGTAAGAATTCAGATTTATTTCAAAATCTATCTTTTAAAACTTTAAATTTTGAGTGATATTCACCTTTAATATGAATTTAGTTGTTGAGTGATATTCACCTTTAATATGAATTTAGTTGGAAGTAATATTAAATTAGTTTAAATCATATGGAAAAATGAAATGTGATGAGAAGTTAATTTCTTTGTTCCCTTTTATTGCTTTTATGATGCAAGACAAAAATTGTGCAGAGGAGCAAGAAACAAATGTTAAACAAAAATTATTCTGACGTGTGTTAAAATGGTGAGGAAGACTTTATTAAGGACTATTGCAATAGCAGTATTGCAATAGGGGAGAGAGATCAGGTTCAACTCCAAATGCAACAAAGATAAATAGCCAGGGATTTATAGCGAGTGTTATAGCAGATAAGGGGTTCAGTGGGTAGAAAACTACTGAAAGGAGTAAGGGAATTCTTGCTAAATTAATTCCTAACAGGATTCTTGCTAAAGGCAGGCCAAGGACTTAGACATCAAGGGTTAGGTGAGAAACTTGATTAGATATCATGGTGATCAGCTATCACTTAACAAGATTATTGCTAAATCCAGGCTAGAAAGAGCAAATACAGGAATGAGGTCTGGGGCCAAGGTCACTAGTTGAGAAGAGGGCTCAGAGGAGTCTAATCAAAATTTGGGCAAGGAGAAATCTTCGTCATAGGTAATAGCAAATTTATAAAAGGACAATTCAATTCAATAATTCTTGTCCTCAATGAATTTATAATCTAGTGAAAAGAGATAATTAAGTCACCACAATTTGGTCAAACTACCTTGGTTTTACTTTGCAATTAAATTTTATTCCCATATGAATCTATATGTAAATAATCTCTTTAAAGGAAAAAAAAATGAGAAGTTAAAGTTATTTCTATGTCTATAACTTTTTTTTTTAACTTTTAAGTTTAGGGGTACATATGCAGGTTTGTTACATAGGTAAACCTGTGTCATGAGGGTTTGTTGTGCAGATTATTTCATTACCCACATGTTAAGCCTAGTACCCAATAGTTATTTTTCCTGATCCTCTCCCTCCTCTCTCCCACCCTCCAATAGGCCCTAGTGTATGTTGTTCCCCTCTATGTGTCCATGTGTTCTCATCATTTTGCTCCCACTTATAAATGAGAATATGCAGCATTTGGTTTTCTGTTCCTGTGTTCGTTTGCTAAGGATAATGGCCTCCATCTCATCCGTGTTCCTGCAAAGGACATGATCTTGTTCTTTTTTTGGCTGCATAGTATTTAATGGTGTATATGTACCACATTTTCTTTATCCAATCTATCATTGATGGGCGTTTAGATTGATTCCATGTCTTTGCTATTGTGAATAGTGTTGCAATGAACATACGCATGCATGTGTGTTTATAATACAATGATTTCTATTCCTTCAGGTATATAGCCAAGATTTTTCCATAATCCCACTGGTATTATATACCCCCAAAAAAATCCCACTGGTATTATATGCCCAAAAAATATCAATGAGATTATCAGACTGTTGGGCCAAATGGTATTTCTGTCTTTAAGTCTCTGAGGAATCACTATACTATCTTCCACAATGGTTAAACTAATTTACACTCCCACCAAAGGTGTATAAACGTTCTTTTTTCTCCACAACCTCATTAGCGTCTGTTATTTTTTTGGCTTGTTAATAGTAGCCATTCTGACGTGTGTGAGACGGTATCTCATTGTGGTTTTGATTTGCATTTCTCTAATGATCAGTGATGTTGAGCTTTTTTGCACATGATTGTTGGCCACATGTATGTCTTCTTTTGAAAAGTGTCTGTTCAAGTCCTTTGCCCACTTTTTTATGGGGTTCATTTTTTCTTGTAAATTTGTTAAGTTCCTTACAGATGGTGGATATTAGACCTCTGTCAAATGCATAGTTTGCAAAATATTCTCCCATTCTGTAGGCTGTCTGTTTAGTCTGCTGATAGTTCCTTTTGTTATACAGAAGCTCTTTCATTACCTCTATAATCTTAATTTATAGACTAAAATATTAATTTGAAAATATACCAACTAAAGTGCATCATGCACCTAAATCAAGGATTTTATAAAATATACTGAAACAGAAACTAAACATACACTATTTATTCCACTTTCATATAAGCAAAAGATACCACTACTGGCCACCAACCTCACTACTCTCAGCCTGTAAAACAGGATGATTATGGGTATTTGTGAAATCTAAACATCACCACTCACTACATTAAAATAAAATGGCAACAAATTTCCACAAGTCTTTTTACTCAAGGTGTGGTGCCCCAACCCAGCAATCTGAGCATCACCTGGCGCTTGTGCAGGCTCTCAGACCCCACCTGCTGAATCTACCTTGTACCAAGATCCCCAGAAAATTCTTATGCACATGAAAGTTTGAAAAACACAGATCCAGGAGTGTGTGAAAGCATAACTACTGCCAGAATTGTTAGCATATTCCCTTATTCATCTTTTTTTTTTAATGAAACTAAATGTAGTGGTTTTTCTGATAGAGATGGAGGGGGGAAAAGACATTTTGCTGTGACCAAAGTTGCCGCACTTTTTGCCTAAGGGTGGACCTAAAGTTTCACGTCAGTCATTTCGCTTTGTGAGCAAAATCAAAGTCATGGGGAAAAAGGAGAGGGTGCAGAAAGAAGAAAATAGTGAATACACAGAATTCTATCCTTGGAAGATAGAAAACAATCTCAATTATATATATAGTATATGTCCTCAATGCAGTAATGGTTAAATAAACTATGACACAACTACGCAAGAGCATATATGAAGACATCAAAAATAACAAGGTCATCTTTCAAGTACCAAGATGCAATGATCTCTAATGTAAACTTAGCTTAAAATATGCAAGGGGAAAAATGCAAGGACAGCACAGCGTATATAATGACTTATTATTCATGTAAGGAAAGGTACATAAGTGTGTATATGCATAGAACATCTCTGGAATGACACACAAGAAAGACACACAATGGTTACTGCCCAGAGGGGAGCTGAGGTACGAGGGACAGAAATGGAGGGAGACTGACATTCCACTGTGCAGCTTTTAACATCTTTTGAATTATGTGATAGTATTATCCAATTAAAACAATATTTTAATCTAAGCATTGAAGAATTCCTAAAAAGTAGATAAAATACAGTTACCAAGATAATAAAGGAACCCCTTCTTCATTTTCCTTCATAGATGGTTATAATGACTATATCCAAACACTTTCTGTGAGTTACAGATCTGAGAAGTTGTACGTAAAATTCACTACACTGGAGCTTAAATCCATGTTTCTAGAATGTTCCTCACTGCCCCACACAACCCCCGAGAGCCCCCACTGATGCCAGTTCTCTCTGCAATACAAACTAAGCCTCTTCCTCTCTCGGCTGTGAATACATTTGCAGAAGGCTATTGTGGTTTTCCTTAGACTGGGGTCAGAACGGCCAGCAGGGGCAGGTAGGGATCGTAAATGAGTAAAGCAGGCCTAGCCAACACAAAGCGAGCCTTTACCCCTCCACCTGCAATGAAGCAGGGCAGCAACTATTCTGCTCCAAGGAAATACTACCATGAAGGAGACAGGACCAGATGTTGCCATGTCTTCCCAGGGATGTCAGAAGCTGATACATTTATTTTAAATACCTCGATTTAAAAATGTTAATATTTTAAACTAATTTTTTAAAAACACTGTGCAGACCAAATAAAATACATGTGCAGCTAGATGTAACCTACAAGTTCATAACCCATCCTGTCATCTTTCCTGTATGGAACCATGAAAATTTCTCTGTTCGTTGTTTTCTCATTGGAGCTGCTGAAAAGAAAAAAAAAAATCTCTTTTTAAAAAACTCAAACAGCTGTATTTTGGAGATTTGACAATTTATTAATCTATCACTCCAAAAAGTGCTGGATAATTTATTTGATAACTGTGCTTGCCTAAAAACTAAAAATAACCACATTGTATGTGTGTCTATGTAGTTTCTAAAGACCTGTGGTATTTATTATTGTTAGAATGCTTTTGATGCCTTTGGTGGTACGAACTGTGAGGTATCTCTGATGGATCACATTTCACTGTATTTCACAGAATATATGTATACAGTCCATCAAACCTCTGGGGTTTATTTGCAAAACACAGTTCTCATTTTCCAACAAGCTTTCAGCGGAAGAAAGTTTCATAGAAAAAAATACAAATTTCCTACCACTCTACTTTGTGAGAACCTAAAGAGACTGTTAGATTATAAAAAAGAAAATTGAGGGATAAATTTAACACTTAAAAGTGACTTTTTTAGCTGGAGGTTTGGGCACCCAGCCAGGTTAAGGAGAAGTAGCTTTATGCACACATCTTAACAGCAGTCTGAATATCCAATCTTCACTACTCTTTGCTTAAAGCCCAATACCTACTGAGCCATCCCAGCCAGCATGTCCCTTCTAACTTGTCATCCTGTTTGTTATCACTCTATGCCCTCTGCAGTACTCTGGACTTTGAATGTGAGATTGCTTTATTTAAGTGAACTGCAATTGAAAAAAGAATTATTTTGATTGAATCTTGACCTGCAGTAATTGCGAACTTATGTAAGGACCCCATGATACTCATATTAAGGTTGATGGGAGTGTGGGAGGATCCCACTACTAAAGGCTGGGCACAGAAGAGGGATAATGGAAACTGCAGGTGCTAGAAAGGTACCAACATACATCTTTCCCCTATAGTACATGGACTCAGTTTTTACATGTGGCTATGCTTTCTATTCTGCTTAAGTAACATAAAAACTGATTAGGAAACTCAAGATCTTGTACTACAAATAAAATCTGCATCCATTGCTTATGGTCTAAAGTAAACACAACAACTGACAATTCTTACAGAGCCTCAAAATCAAAAACCACCATGATAAAACAATTAAACTGCAATGCTGAGGAAAGAGACATTTAATTATAGATATAATTTATGTGAATAAGTATAATCATTTTAAATTTCTAAATAAATAGGCATGTCATTAAATATAAAGCATCAGGAAAGGATTTCAAAATCTATATGGTCCATCTGCGTTGGCAAATTTGATCTATTCAGAGTTTACTCTGGGAGGGGGGGAACTAATGATTCCATCTTTATAGCCCAACTGTTGGTTAACTGCCAAATGAAAATGCTTGATTCAGCATGTATTTTCTATAAGAAAGGTATTTTTCACATGCTATAGCCAGGCCAAGCTGTGTCTTGAATTGTTGTTAAAACACTGGTATATCTTTAAATCTTTTCCACTTATTAATTTCAGCAGATTATTTGTATACATTTCTCAGGCTATTCTGATATTTCAAATACCTTGAAAATGTTGTAGCTACATAAATTAAATGGGCAATCAAGATGTCACCATGCAATTCTATGCAATATATACTTGCAATGGGATGTTTGTGAGGGTACCATTATCCAAACTGGCCTATTCATCAGCCTTTCTAGAACTTTAGAGATAGGAGTCAGTCAGCTGGGTTCCAGTCACAGTGAATGGCATGGAATGATCTTGAGGAAACCACAAAGCACATCTTCCTATGTCTACATTTCCTCATCTGTTAAATGAAGACCCGGATCCTAACAGGACTTCTGTGAAACCCTCATGAAAGGTTAAGAAAAGAATAAAGAACATGACAAAGGTAAGGTTTACATGCTCTTATGGTGGCAGGAGGGAAACAAAAAAAAAAAAAGAAGCAGAAATGCATATAAATACCTCACAGTCTGTCACACAAAACACACATTTAAAAAACAATAACAAAAAACAACAAAAATAAGCAACCAAAAATAATTAACAGTAGTTCAAGTAATTTAAACCTGTATTCTCTCCTGAAGAAATACCAGATGGGTAAAATATACTCCCAAGCCACCACAAACTCTCCTAAAATCCCTTTGTCCATTTCTGCCACTTTCAACATCCACTTTCCACCCAGATGCCAGCTTGACCACCTTCCCCATCAAAGTCACCAGACTGAGCTCTAGGAAAGTCTTCATTAAATAGTGAACACATGACATATACCATCAACTTAGCTTGACCTTACAACATAGGTGCTGTGGTTTGAATGATGGTGTCCCTTCCAAAATTAAATTTAATTAATTAATAATTAATTAAATTGTTGACACGTAAGCCCCAGTGCAACAGTATTGGGAGATGTGGTCCTTGGGAAGTGATTAAGTCATGAGGGCAAGGCTCTTATGACCAGGATTAGCACTCTTATAAAAGGGCTTGAGGTCAAAAGGAGTACTCTCTTGCTCATCTGTCCCTCCTGCCATGTGAGAACACAGTGTACTTCTCTACAGAGGATGCAGCAACAAAGCACCATCTTGGAATCAGAGAGCAGCCCTCAACAGACACCAGTCCTACTGGTGTATTGTTCTTGGACTTCTCAGCCTCCAGAACTGTGACAAATTTCTGCAGTTTACAAATGATCAAGTCTGTGGTATTTTGCTTATAGCAGCACAAACAGACTAAGACAACAGATGACTAATCTAAGTTCCAAAACTAGTGGGCTTTTGACATGCCTTGGAAGTAGACAGATAAAGCAGTAGCCAAGACCTTTTCTCATCTTTGCACAAGCAAATCATAATTGACAAACATTAGTATCTCAGAGCATTCAACAAAGTGGCAATAAGTAAATAGAGAAGTGATGAACATACAGAATCAAAGGGCTGACGTGGGTTTGAGGGTTCTCTGGGTTGTGGGGCATCCCATGGTCAAGGACTGAAACTCTTCCTTGAATAACTATCTCCGGAGTTTCAGCCATCGAGGCTTTTGGTGACAAAGACAATTGATATGCTTGGATCCATCAAATAACATATCAGCAATTCATGCCCCACTGATAGTAGGAAAGTGCTGCAATCATTTTATTCCAAAAAGAGCATAAAGATTTACACCAGATGTCAAGGCTAGATGTTGTTCTGCCACCAGGAAACTTACTGTGTGAGACATACAAAAAATTAAACACCTCAGGAAATACAGCTTTCTGGAAAACATTGATACCTCTTCTTTTTATTGTTACATTTTTCTAATGAATCTTTCACTGCAACAACTTATGCAGAGAAGTTATGTACCCTGGAATTATTCCACTTTTTGATAACTATTTTTAAGGCTTTATACTTTATAAAGATTTTTTATTCTCCCAATTCACTTAGGAATCTGCAGCATCTACCTTGCGGTTAACTTGAAACTCAATTTCACAGCTAATTCTAACTAAATGTCTTCTCTAGCTTTCCAGATGTCATCTAACCAGTTATATTCTCACTGATCCAGCAGCATATTCAAAGAGACAGAGAAGAACGGGCATGATGCTGGTGAAGTTTAAACTTCAGGGTCTCTGTCGCATGGGCCCTCGGAGTGCTGAGAGTCCTTGGGAGTCCATGTTCCAGCTGGGAGGAAACATGAAGAGACATTTCTCTGTAAGCATTTGTGGCAAAGAGATCTTGAAAGAAAGGGAACCATGTGATTTAGCTGAATCATTTTGAAATAAATGCTCACCTTTGCATCCAATTTTGTATTCATAATCTTTTCCTCTGTTTCTTAAAGAGGACCTCCCAAACTGTAGGAGCTTCCAACTCCACTAAACCTGAGTCTGCCTGATACAAGGAAAGGCATGCAAAAATGCTTCTTAGTTTGTACTCTCCACTGCACAAGTTTTCAGTCTATAAAAAAAAACTCCTGATCTTTCAAAATAAAAAATAAAGGTTGGGGAGGGGGCTGTAAAAAGTTACTTTAAATGTATATTTCTAAGAATGCTGATTTCATTATGTATTTTCCAATACCAAAATATAAAATAAAATAAAACCTGCAGAACTTCTGGCTCTTTGACATTTCTCCCCAGTGACTTAAAACTTTCAGATGAATGGGACATCTGGGTTCTGAGAAGAACGGTGTATTATTACTGCTCTCCACAATAGCAGGCCTAAGTGGATTTTTCACGTTTAGACTAGGAAACATAAAAAGCAAACCTATCTCACATGACTGATACGTTTGCCTTTAACAAAACAACCCCGGCCAAAAATTATTAGAAAACAGATCCGCAGCCCCACTGGACTCTGAAGCAATGTAATTAGGTAGTCCAACACTACATTTTGTCAAAAAATTCTGACAACCTAATAACCAGATTGTCATCAGATAGACATTGAAAAATGATACTGCATTTGCTCCAGCATTAAAATACCACCACTTTCTGGGTTTTTTTTTGTGTGTGTTCTGTAAAAATAAAAATAAAAAATCTATCAGTGATGCATCCCATTGGTCTGGATGGTGTTTAAATGAGTCTGTGCCACTTGAAGGATGGCAGAGGAAGTTTTATTTTCATTTAAAGTTTAAGAAAGAATTCTTCTTCGGACCACCTGCTTGATGTTAATCATGAAATCCCTATGTGTTAAGAGGGACAATTATAAAAGGGAATGCTAATAACAACACTAACCGGCATTTATTGAGTGTTTAGACTGTGCCAGGCACTGGGTTTCATTCTCTGTATTACTGGACTCCCAACAACCTTTGGTGAGAGGTGCTACCATTAGCCTCATTTTCAGAGGTTGAAGGGAGGCTTATCAAGCCACACCCAACAGATGCCACCTTATGTTCTTAACCTCTGCAATGTGTTGCTGAGAAGATGGTTAATTTGGATTTGATGGGGTGAGGTGGTGGGCACTGGGGGTAAGAGGTGTTCTTTTCAAGAAAACCATTACATATGTGGCCTTCCAGAAGCTAGTAATCTAGTATGTAGTCTGGCTTGTAAGCCAAATTTTATGTATAGTGTGACACTGAAGAAAAAAATGTTGTCATTATAGATTATTCACACAGTTAATACAATTGAATAGAAAAAGGTAGAAACACTAAGATATAGCCTTCGGTTCAAATATACTCTAGCCTCCATTTAATTAGTCAATTATAAAAAATTGTCCACTAACCTGTACAAGAATAAACCTCAGGGAGTACATTTCTAAGATGACCTTTGGAACTCTGGTATCTGAAAATCTTACCATTTTATCTATTAGGATATAAATGAGTTATCTGGTGCAAATCACTGTCAAATTTGCACATACAAATGGTGTGGCTGACAGTCATTAATAATTCAATGACACCAATTTTTTCTCCAACACATGAAAACACCCTGGACTACTCTCAGATTCTCAGTTAGCCATGCCATGGCTAGATTTGCAAGGCACTATAAAGTTTCCAAAGTATTTTTCCACCCTGTGATTTCATTTGACATCCACGAGCCTACACTATGTCTTTTTCTTTCTTTCTTTCTTTCTTTTTTTTTTTGAGACGGGGTCTTGCTCTGTTGCCCAGGCTGGAGTGCAGCAGTGCAATCTTGGCTCACTGCAGCCTCCGCCTCCTGGGTTCAAGCAATTCTCCTGCCTCAGCCTCCTGAGTAGCTGGGACTACAGGCATGTGCCACCACGCCTGGCTAATTTTTGTATTTTTAGTAGCGATGGGGTTTCACCATGTTGGCCAGGATGGTCTTGATCTCCTGCCCTCATGATCTGCCCACCTCAGCCTCCCGAAGTGCTGGGATTACAGGTGTGAGCCACCACGCCCAGCCAAGCCTACATTATTTCTTAAATTTAATCACAAAAAGATCATTCCAAATTTCACAATGTTGAGCAAAATATGCCACACACAAAGAAGCTCATACCATACAATTCTATTTATTATATAAAATTAGTCCAGGCTCACATCTGTAATCCCAACACTTTGGTGGCTAAGGTGAGAGGACTGCTTGAGGGCAGGGATTCAAGACCAGCCTGGGCAACATAATGAGACTCTGTCTCTTATAAAAAACAAAATTAACCAGGTGTGGTGGTGCATACCTGTGGCCCTAGCTACTTAGGAGGCTAAGACGGGAGGATCACCTGAGCCCAGAAAGTCAAGGCTGCTGTGAGCTATAATTGTGCCACTGCACTCCAGTCTGGGTGACAGAGCAAGACCCTATACAAAAAAAAAAAAAAAAAAAAAAAAAAGACACACACACAAATTCAAAAACATGGTAAAACCAATCTCAGATGATTCAAGATAGTGACAGCCTCAGTGGAAGCAAGCATGGTAGTGAGTGGAAAGATGGCATGAGAGGGTCATGTTCTACCTCTTATTCTAGATGCTAGTTCCTTAGGCATGATGACTTTGGGAAAATTCATCAAGATGTACAACTTGGATTTACAAGTATACAAATCCTATAGCATGTTATGCTTCTACAGAAAATTGAAAAAACAACCATTCTCTCCCTTTCACAGTTTGCTAACTAGACCAAGACGAAAAAATACACTGAGAAAGAGGGTGGGCAGTCTGAAAACACTGAGAAGTTTGACTTTGCAAATTATTGAGCCACTGACAGTCTTGTTAAAACCTCTTAGTGTGCCTTTCCCTCACGGCATCAATTTATATAGCAATTCACTATATTAATTCCTGTAATGAAAGTGTGAGGAGATCTGTAGTCAATCATAATTGTGTCCTGCAAATTCCAGAAAATGTTTGCTGGGATGTAAGCCTCTGATGGCTGGCTCAGCAAGTGATTTAGAGCAATGTGGTGAACTTTCATATTAACAGCTCATTAACAATTGCGTTTAAAATGTAAACACTTGATACATTTTTAGAAACACCAGTACTGATTAGGTTTATTTCACTTTACAGGAAGTCAGAAGATAATATGCTAAATAGATTTTCCTTTTTTCCCTCTCAATGATATATTAAATAATAGTAGGTTAGACCTAGTTTTGTTTTCAGTTTCCATAAATGAGAAATGTGAAGACCATGGGGGTTCCAACTCAGTTCCTCTTCTCCAGTTCCGCATTTAGGGAGCACAGACTTGAAATGCATTTTGCACATCTTCCAAGACTAAATACTGAGGTTATATTTGTGCAGTTGTCTGAATAAAACTGATGCTACGTCAAAAAATAAGTTGATTCGGTCACAGAAAAGTATCAAGCAAAGTATTAATTGATTTAATTGCCCTGCCTTTATTTAAAGCTAGACAAGAACTATGGGGGAGGGACCTTATCAAGGATGTTAACAGCTATATATATATGCCCAGCACCTAGCCAAATTATAGAAAGAGCATGGGAACTGCTTAACGATTTGCTTTACCAGTCAATCTTGATGTGGAGTGGGGGACAGTTAATGATAGTTATCATTTTAGGCCTGAGTTCCTTTAAATTATCAATTTAATATTTTTATTAAATATATGCATTTCAAGTACATTTATCTCCATTGTTTTTTCCACTAAAAAATAAAGACAAGGAATTCAAATGTTTGGATTATTTTCCCTTACTCATACCAAATACAAGGAAAGTAACATTCTGAAGTTAAAGTAATATTCTTAGCTTGACAAATCATATACTGGGGACATAGAAACCTAAATTATCTGAAGGCAATTAATTGTTCTTTGTCAACGAAAGAAGAATTTAGCTCCCAAACTGGATAAAATCCCAGCCAAGTAATGATTAATAATGGCAAAAATAGTAACATTATTTTTTTCCTGTCTCTTGATTATCAACAGTCAAGAGGCTATAGCAAATAAATATACAAATATATACTGTGAAAACATCAATATTTGTATCTACAAGAAGGATGAAAAATTAACTTTGTGTAGTAATACCCCTCCACTGTATTTAGTAAAAGACAATACAACAGACCTTTAAGAATGGGTGTTCCTTCTGATACTTGAAGGAAGCACACTAACAAATATATTGTGGAACTGTTGGGGAAAAGAACAATCATCCCAAATCACAGGGCTGAAGGGAGCCCAGGATGTCACCTGGCCTGTCATGTCCAGATTACCAACAAGTTTCATTTAATTCCAGCATCACCGGCTGCTCCTATATTCCCTGGGTTCCCTCTCCTGGCTCTGCCTAAAGACAGACCCAAGGACCAAAAAACTCTACCACGTAGTCCAAGTTGTCTAATGCTAGCAAGCCCCTGAATCTTGCCACATAGGGCCCACTTATAATTGCAGTAATGTGTCTCTTTCCTAGCCTAATTACTATTCTCAGAGAAAAATCTCTCTTTGTTTTGACAATTTTTCCTAACCCTTAGAAAAAATGGTTCAGGAATAGATTCCAGTACTATTTTTCATACATGAAATAAATATTCTATTTATTTTATTACATTTCTGTTCTATAAGTGTGTGGTTAGATGGTTGTTATTATTCTTTCTGGCTGCTGGAGATACCAAGTCTGGCTTATATCCTCTAACCAGCATTAGTCCATGCCCACATAAGCATTTAATGAGAAAGGATCCTGGGGCTACATGCTTCATAGTCATGTGAAATTGGATACTCTGAAGGGGAAATCACTTTCTCTGAAGTGTAACCATTAACTGAAAGAGAAAGCCTGGTGTGGCACGAGTCATGGGTAACATAGGTGAATCACAGTCCTGATGGGCAGGTGGCCATCTCTGAAGAGGATTTCAGAGGTGCTCTCCCCACCTTGATCAATTAAATTCTCTTCTTAAGAGACAAAATATTGTATTCCACAGTTAAAGTATGAAATGCATACATAACCAGATAAAATGACACAATTGTTCCAAAAGTTCAGTTATTTACATACTCCTTTCATGATCTGTATTATATCTATGAGCCAATGTTCTATATTAATACAACATTTCTCTTTAAATCAACTCAATTTTGCCAGTCTAAATTAACTTTTTGAAGAAGGCAATTTTATATCCCCACTGTAAATATCCAGTGTCACTGGTATACATATTGTACACAGCCAATATCACTTGCCATAAATAGAAGGAAACTGAAAAGATTTCATGCAACCAACCAAAAATGTATTCATTCATCTCATCTCATGTACCACATGGAATACTGTAACAAACTGGTTTAAATTCATACTAGAGAGTAAATGAATGACAGAATTCTCAACACCAAAAGAGGTAGGCAGGGCCCTGAGAACCTGAAGCAGCATGTATTCAGGATAGGGGGTAAGGCGGGTGGGGTTGGATGTCACAAGCTATGAGAAGCAAGGGTACAAAAGAGCAGACAGTAGCCCACTTCATGATTATTTATATCTGGGGCTGTCCCTGAATATGTCATAGAGGAAGTCCTCTGTACTGTTTGATTCGAAAGCCCTTCTACTTCTACGCACCATCTCTTTTAGACATCCACATCTGAGCTCACAAATTATCCATCACAAAGAAATCACAAGCTGTTGGCCAGGTGCAGTGGCTCACGCCTGTAATCCCAGCACTTTGGGAGGCCGAGGCGGGTGAATCACAAGGTCAGGAGATCGAGACCACGGTGAAACCCTGCCTCTACTAAAAATACAAAAAAATTAGCCGGGCGTGGTGGCGGGCGCCTGTAGTCCCAGCTACTAGGGAGGCTGAGGCAGGAGAATGGCATGAACCCAGGAGGCGGAGCTTGCAGTGAGCTAAGATCGCGCCACTGCACTCCAGCCTGGTGGACAGAGTGAGACTGCATCTCAAAAAAAAAAAAAAAAAAAAAAAGAAATCACAAGCTGTTAATAGGTCTCTTCATTGTGGCTGACAGTGCAAACCAAATGCCAGTCCCTGTGCTGAGATACAGATTTCTGGAATACTAACTGGGATTCCCAATGTGGGGAGACACAGTGCCTAGAGGTCACTCCAAGGACTCCTGGAACATGCTCCTGAATTCTGTTGCTTCTTGCCATACTTGCCACATAGTGCCGTTATGCTCTAGCTCTCTCTGGGTATCCTTCTCTCCAATCAGATTCTCAATTCTCTCATCATCTTTCTACTGCTCTTAACACCTGGCTCTCAGCAAAACAAGTGCCCAATTTATAGAAAAAGTGAGTAAGTGAATCTGAATGCATCAACCACAAGTGAGTGAATGAATGAATGAATGAATGAATGAAAACAGATCAGCTTTGCAGAAACAAGCACCTGCTTGCCTAAGGTATGTCCCCAAATTATCCCAAGCTCATCTAAAGTTACCAAGGAACACAGCACAAATCCATTAGCATCCTGCTGCCTTTTCAGAGAAAGGACAGGTTCTTCTCCCCTTGCCTGGTCAAAAGATTTGTTGCACTCTGTGTCTTAAAATGCCTCCTCGTTACAAACTGTGCAATCTTGGTCAACTTACCTAACGTCTCTGAACATCTGTTCCCTTACTCGTTAAATACTGAAGAACAATATCTGCCCCATGAATTGTGATAAAGATTAAATGAGAGATTTAAAGAAAAGTGACTATAGTGTATTAAAAGCCAAAAGCCAGCTACATTTTTGGGCCAGATAACAATGCCATGATAAATACCAGTGGAATAATGGTCCACAGTGCCACATCACACGCTTTCATTCTGCTGTCCTCATGATTTCTCTGTTTGTCAGTATCAGGGTTTTTCACGTTTACAAAGAAAATGGAGCAGGTTAGCAGGTCTCAGTGGCATTAATGGGCAAAGCATAGTGGGCAACTGTTGTTCATAAATGCACCATTTCAAATGTATCCTGGGTTGATGATGACCACAATTCATTCCCATTTTGAAGGGCCCTCCATTTTTTACTTCTTTCTCAGTCTGAATCTCCTATACTTGTAATACTGACAGAGCTTCCCTCATTTCTAAATCAGAAAGATGAGCACCTGCAGCCACAGGAAGGGAAATCCGGGACCTGATGCCTATAATATCTTTCTGACAGAGAATATTCCCCTAGTGCCTCTACCCAGGAGATGGTAAACTACTCTGACATCTCAGCTGTTGCCCCTCCAAGCAGATTCACACACCTCTCGGCTAGCACCCCCTTTGGGCAGGCATCTACTCATGTTTACAGTTATTCATTATGACTGGCTATACACACACAGTGCCTTTGGTGTCAAACTGAATGGCCCCTTAGACCCCCATTCCAAGACAGCTGGAAGATACAGACATACATTAAATAAGACAAAAGCAGGAAAACTGCATTGACTTCCTTGAGATGGGGAGGCTGAAGCCAACCAAAGCTGACCTGCTAGAGAGTCCTCCAGAGCTCCAGTGTGGGATGACTCACAGCAAGGAGCATGGGATCGAAACTTTGAGGTGCTTCAGGGTCAGAAAGTTTTCCACAACAGCTTCTGTGGATGTCCGTGAACAAATACACCAGCAAGGAAAAAGATCAACTATTTTGCAGGTGAATCATCTTGAACCAGAAGGGCCAGTATGCATTCTAAGTGCCAGGGCAAGTTCCCAACCCTCTGAGCTAGTGCACATCTACTGTGATTCCACCCATCTCTCCGTGGAATAATCCATCCAATAACACACAAGTGGAGAAGTGCCCTTTTCCACCTACGATCATCTAAATGTAGAGTCATGGGAGAAGGTGAGAGGCAGTGACCTCAAGAGGTGGCCTCTAGACCACAGAAACACCCTGTGTTTAAACAAGGGATTTGCCATTTCCTCAAAAGGCAGTTAGACACATTCACATAATTGGGAGTGAATCTAAGAACTCTAGAAAGAACAGCACATTTCCCCACTGACATAGCTGTATTGAAAAATCAACCTGTGGCTCTAAGGGAAATGAGAAAACACAACTGGTGATTCCTAGCTTGGCATCCAATCTTCATTTTTGTGATCCCTCAATTCTTAGTTCAAGTATAAATAGACTTTTTTTCCCCCTGAAGTAGGAAAAGGATTAAGTAGACAGGACATTTTCTAAGTTCTGTGTAGCATATGTTCATAAGCTTTCCTTTTGTAGCATTTATGGATTCATTCTGGATAGGGTTAAGCCGGAGCAAAGCAATTTGGCATGCTTGCAATTTGCTTGCCAAGAGAAGCAAGCACAGACTGCAGAGGCCACCTCAACCTGAGCAGCAAAGAAGCTTCCCAGAACCCTGAGGGAGACATTGATTATTTTCCTTACAGGGATGCTCAAGCTGAGCCATCCTCCTTGCAGAATAGTCAATGAGCTTCATTCAAATTATCCTCAGGAAAGCAGTGGCCAAACAGACACAAGTGATCATTATCATACAAACTTAATTTCTGACCAAATTCCACAATCATACTGCTCTTCCTGAAATCACTCAGGTAGTATCTGTACTGCTACACAAACCTCAGGGTCAGCATTCCAATCCATTCCAGCCTAAGGATCCCATTCAGCAGCAGAGGTGCTTTCCAAATCTGTACATTCACTTCGGTACCTTCTACCCACACGACAGAATACAGTGCAGCAGGACATGAGGATGCAGTAGGAGAATTCTTAATGTTCACAATATACCGTTGAATGGAAAAAGCAGTATGTGCCATTTTATTAAAAAACATGCCTACATAAAGAACTAACTGGGAAAAACGCACCCAGAAATGTCACATGGAGTCATCTCTGGGCAGTAGGATTATAAGCAATTTCTATTTTCTTCTCTTTCTCTGAACTGGTTTCCAAATATTCTAAAATGCAAATGCATTATTTTTATAATAGTAATACAGTAAGTCTAAGTGATTTAAATATATAGACTGTGATTCTCAAAATGCAGGAGTTAAAGAAAAAAATAAAGACATAGACTGAACCTTATAGAAAAGATGTTTATCCACAAAACAAAGAAGCATTTTCATTAAAACAATATAATTAACCTGCACCATTAGGAAAGAACTACATCATAGTTCACATTCAATTTTGTTATTATCACCATCACTATTTCTTAAGCATCTGCTGTACACAATGCCCTGTAGTGGGTATAAGTACTCAACTAAATAAACCAGGTGGTAACTAAGTTATTTACATCACTGGGACTCTTCCAGTATTATTAAAGTTGAAGAATTAGAAAGGCAGCATTTATTAATAACAGGGGCACTAATCCAGCTTCCTGCCCTGTACTCCACTTACCCAGAGTCTCTCCCAGTCCTGCCAAGTAAGATAAAGTAGAATTAAGACGGCAGCTAAACAGGTAGACTTTGTGCCCTTGGCCACAGGTGACTCCAGCAAGGGTGGACACCTGAACTACCTCCAACCACTCAGATTCTTTCCCAGAGGAAGGAGGAATACAGGAATACAGTTAGTCTCTATCACCCCCTTGAATGAAGCACAGGGAGTTGCATGGGTGGCCATAGCTGGCTAGATATGCAAAGAAGCCAGTCTGCAGAGAGAAGAGGTGAGAGGTTATGAGGCTCCTGAGAGTCCACTGCTCTTCAGGATGGAGATGCTGAGAGATTATGTTTCTCCATTTACCCATTCCACTGTGGTTAGTTTTGGAGGGTCAGCCACTTCCTGGGCTAAGGCTTCAGGAAGCTCAACGTCTAACCTTTTGTCAAATGAGTAAGCTATCCTGTGACCTTGTAGAAGCCTCATCTTTCATCGTTTTTGTCACTGTTTGTTTTGTATTGTTTCTTGAAAACAAATTATCCCTAAGACAGAGTTGCAAGGTTCCGAACTCTGAACTCTCTTCCCCCACTCATTACAAGCTGAATCCTTCCTCTTGTCCTTCTTTCAGATCTTAACTTAAATGTCATTAACTCTGACCACTCCAAATGAGGAGGCCTGCTACGTTTTGCCTCTTGATGTTTCCTAAATAAGATTTACAAAACTTTTAACTGTATATGCTTTGTTGGTTTACTAGTTGTGATCTGTCTCCTTCCCTAGGGCATAAAATCATCTGCCCGGCCCATGTTCCTTGTACCTCACACAGCACATTCCTAGTGTATTACAGGAGATCGATAGTATTGAATGCATCAGTCAGTCATGTAGGTGAGTGTATATTCATTCATTCAATATACAGATAATGATTGAGCACTTAAAATCTGCAAGGCTTAGTCCTTTCCTGATAAGAAACTAAGGAACTAATGATTCAAAAAGGAGATGAGGTACATATGCAAAGACAAGAACATTGACACAGCAGATGCTGCTGAGGGCCTGTCAACCAGAAATTTCCCTCTTTCACTTTACAGGTAAAGCCCTGTGCTGGTTAATGTTGTATGTCAACTCAACTGGGCCATGGGGTGCCCAAATTAAATATTACTTCTGGATGTGTCTGTGAGAGTGTTTCTGGGTGAGATTAGCATTTAAACAAAAGGCCATCATTCAGTCTGTCGAACAGAAGAAAAGGAGGAGAAGGGAGAAATTTGCCCTGTTTCTGTTTCACTGTGTGAGCTGGAATACCTGATCTCATCTTCGCCTGCCCTCAGACTGGGATTATGCCATTGGCTCCATTGGTTCTCAGGTCTTAGGACTTGGACTGAATTACACCACCGGCTTTCCTGGGTCTCCAGCTTGCAGAGAGCACATCATGGACCTTCTCAGCTTCCAGAATTACATAAGCCAATACCTCACAATAAGTAAATAAACCAATAAATAACCTTTTGTTTCTGTTTCTCTGAAGAATCCTGACTAGCATAAGCCCCAATTTTATTAGGGTGGCCTCCCTCCACAAAGCTATTTACTCAAGGGAAGGTGAGATTATCCCAGAAAAGAAATAAAATCTGATTAGTTTAAAGCAGGGAAAGGGTAACAGCTGCTCTGATATCCCTTTAGCCCCGAGGGCAGCTGGGCAGACCCAGAGCAGCCCACATCCATGCCCTATACACACACATCAGCCACCCCAGCTGTGAACAGCCTCTTCTGATTGCTTAACTTGTTGGCCAAATTGTATTTTCCATGTGCGCCATAACAAGAACAAAGTCGGGAAGCACCAATCTAAGCCACCAGGGATGAGTCCCATTCTGCGTGCCAGTGTCTGATTTAGGAAGGAGCATGGGACTGCAATCAACTAAATGAGAGACTTAAGGGGAAGTCTGCTGGGGGGTTACAGGAACGGTTCCTTGCTTTTAAAAAGGGACATATAAAACATATATTTTATTTTGCCAGTGGATGTTGCCATGTCTGCCTGTGGCTCCCAAAAAGGAAGCAGCCATCTTAGAACTATGAAGGCAGCCAGTCTAAGAACAAAGTCAACACACTGAAGATGGCAGAGGAAAAAGAGCAAGAAATAGGCACTTTGGTAACACTGTTGAGCCACTGAATTAACAAAACCTGAAATTGCAGCCCCTCCCAGGAGGTCTTATTCCCTGAGATAATTCATTTTTCTTATTCTGATGGGTTTTTATTTGGTGGATTTTCAAATATAACTTGGTAGAGCAACTCACAAAATAATTGACAGTACTTAGCAATCTGTCAACAGCTGAGTGCTCAAAATCCTCTCCCTGCTACACAGTGACAACCATCAAAGGCACCCTGGGTGGGTCCCCAGTTGCTTGGCACTAGGGAAAAGTGGATTGCAGTTAGATTCCAGACATTTGGAGCCAGGATTCTATAATGCCTTCCCATCAATCATGACATCCATGGGACTCAGTAGGTAGACTTGCAGAGGGCAGGGAGCTTTTTTCTTTTAATTCCCCTATTGTTTGAATCATTTCAAGTTGACTTTTTGATTATTTGCAGCCAAAGGCATCTTCAGTGATAAATCCATCTTCACATAATTAGCAGCAAATTTATGTGGCCTCCTTCGAGCAAAGACTTAGGAGAAAATGATGTAGAGATTCATAATTCTACCCACATTCCCCAAAATTTTTAGATGATGGGTCTTCAGTGAATTCTCCCTATAAAAAAAGACAACTGAGATGCCAGAAAAAGGACTAATCATGTGATCATCTGACACTTATCATGGGAGTCATAAAGTACCACACGAATGGTGAGGCATCACCTTGTCTCAGTGTTGAATTAGACGCAGCATAATTTTAAAACATCAGTTTGTACTTTTTGCTATCCCTCCTGTGTATACTGTTCCCTTTTACATCTCAAAAACTTCAAGACTTTGCCTTCTTCTCTTTGTCTCCAGGGCATATTCAAACGCAAAAGATACTAAAAGGCAATCCCCAATCCCCTAAATCTAGTCCCCATTAAAGATTTTTCTTTTTCAAAAAAGCCGAAATTCATTGAAGGGAATGTGTTAGATACCAGCAGGAAGGTCTAAAATAAAGACAATTTGGGTTGTTTTGTTTTGCTTAAAAGTGTTTTTCTCTGATCTTGTTTAGATGTGCAGTTGGAGTACAGTAAGGATTGGGCTTTCCTGATATTGAAGAGAAGCTGAATCTGTTCCTTAAAGTAGTGGAAGCTGGCACCCTACTTCCTGGCAGAACTCTAGAGAGGTGACAGGACTTTCGATAGGGATAGCGATGGGATACTGGGAAAATGACTACTGGGGCCTTGAATTCACAGTGAAGCCTTCTTTGCACAGATGCAACAGGGCTACCCAGCACTGCACAGACAAGAAGCCTCTGATGGTGACCAGTGTGGACTAAAGTTCAGAGGGCCTTTTTAAAAATGTTTTGTGCTGTAACAGACCTGCAGCATTTTTGCATCAATGACTTAAGTGAGTAGACACCCCAAATACCACTTAGAACTTCCTAACATTTAGAGAAAAAAAAGTAACCTGTTACGAATGTACGCATGCTTGCAATTCATGCAGCATTCAAAACAATTTTTCAGAATGAAATCTTTAAATCAGAATGCACACTCAGTTTGTATTTTTAGTTGATTTGACACATCATGAACAACCAAAGGACTGCACAATACCAGGCCAAGTTCCCACTGTAGGGGTGGAAAGGTGTGATACCTATCCTCACCTCTCATAAGAGCCACAGTGGACACTCCTATAACAAAAGACAGGTCAGCAAGAGAAAAGCATAACAAATGTATTTAATCAAAGTTTTATGTGGCACAGCAGCCTTCAGAAATGAAGACCCAAAGACTCAAGGAAAATGGTTTTTATGCTTAGGTTTAGTGAATAATGCACAGCCATGTGGTAGAACAAAAGGGGTGTGTTCTACTGGAAACAGAAAATAGATTGGCGGTGGTGCGGGTGGTGGTGGGGACCAGCAAGTCCTGACTGTTCAGATTCTTCTTGACTTCTCTGTGCAACATTCCTTCTCCCAAGTATGGAGCAGGGCCCCTGTGGAATGAGGATCTCCAAGAGAGAAGGAAGAGAATGACTTTTCTAGGTTTCATGGCTTGCTGTGGGGAAGAGACATTCTAGTTTCTATGACCCACCTTAGGGAAGAGGAATTCTGGTTTATATGACTTGCTTAAGGGGTGGAAGAGAAGTAGGAGACAGGATGATGGCAGACTGCCAGAAAGACCTTGGTTCTGAGGGCTTTCCAATGTATTTCCTTCAGTTTAAAGTACTCAGCATGCTAAGGTACCATACTTTGGAGGATTGCGTTCTAACACCACTAATTATTTAATATTTTCCTTCCTGCAAATCCTGCCACCTTAAAAAAAGGAAAACTAACTGTACAACAGATAGTTCTGTAGCTAATGAGCATTATTAAATATTTTCAAAACATTCCAATAAAAGGCAATACCAAACTGCTTTTAATACTTTCTAAATAATGCCACCCTCATTTATGAAGAATTGCTGTATTTCCCTCAACGTTCTGGGCATTAACGAAGATTGAATATAAATAAAAGAATTGCCTTATATGTATGGCACTTTAAAGAGTTGAGATTCCCAAATAATACACAAGCATTTTCAAATCACACATGGGATGTAAAGAGAAAATGTTCTTGAAGGAAATATCCTCTAATAATACTTACCTACTTCAGAGGGTGATGGGAAGCTCTATTAACACCAAAGAAACACTTTTAGATCTTCAAATAAAAGCACTATACAAATGCAAAGTATTATTATTATAGTTCTGAAATAATTTCACACCCAGGGATGAGAAAACCCCAGGCCAAATTTTATTGCTTCTCTCATGCGTGATAAACAAGAAATGCCATAAGCAAAGGGTGAGGGGGGTGGTTAGTAGGGGGTGTGATAGTGGGGAAGTGGAAATCAAACAGAACAAAGACTTCAACGTTTCTCTTTCACTAGGACTTTATATTTCCCCAGATGTCATTTTAGGAACTCTCAGGGAAAAAAGAAAAAAAAAAAAAAAAGTCCCTTAAAGGTCAGAGTTAAGTACAGGGACAAAGTTCTCATTGCTTTTGTACCAGATAAAACAACAACAGGCTGAGCTGAAAAAAATAAGCTTGTCTACTTCTATGGGGCACAATTTCTCCCAAAGCATTTGCCAAACTTAAAAACTGGCCAGATGAATTATTACTGAATCACTCACTAGTGTGATGATCTCACCTATGAAGTCAAATGTAGCTGCTTTAACAAACACCAGGATTTCTAGTCAGTTACTGAGAGCACTGAGCAAGACAGCCATTTGTTACTGCTGATGGTAGTGGTGGCAATGATGATGAAGATGATAATGATGTTGATGATCATGATTGTGATGATGGTAATTACAGTAATGATAGGATATGGAACAGAAGTTCTCAAACCTGCTGATCAGTGGAATCACCCGTAGAGCTTTTTACAATACAGATTCTTGGTTCTCCATCTCAGCCCCACTGATTTTGAATCTCTGAAGATAGAACCCAGGAATTTTTTTTAAAGTAGCCATCAGGGTAACTGAAGTGACAGTATCTGTAAGTAATATAATGATTAAGAAGGCGGGCTCTGTGAACAGACTGGCTGGTTGGTGTCTTCTCCCAATTCTAACACTTATTAGCTATGTGACCTTGGAAAAAATACTTAGCCTTAAGTCTCAATTTCCACATCTATAAAATGGAAATACTAACATGACCCACCTACAAAATTGACATGCTATTACTACCTACCTTATAAGGTAGATGCCTAAAGTAGGCAAATTTTTTTAAAGCACATATTAATTCCAAGAAAGACAAAAAATTGTATATTAAAGAAAACATAACAAATACCATTTGGCTTAGCAGTAGAAAAAAGCTACATAATCGTGATAATGTAAATATTACCTGTTGATTTAAATAAAAATTATAATATAAGTATGTCAGGAGGCTGTAGGGATCAGAAGTGGTAGGAGTGGAAAGGATCAGAGAGCTATTGCTAAAATTGATAAATCAGGAAAGAATAATATAAGTACATTATTTAGAAAGAGAGAGGTAAACACCAGAAACATCAGAGTAGAAAGTTGCTAATTCTGGGGAAGCAATCCAGAGGGAGGTAGAAAGAAGGCATAGATGTTGCAGTTTTTAAATATTTGCTTTGCAATGCAGTTTTATTTAAACAATTTAGATACATTGCTTTGATAAAAATAAAAATAAAATGTAAAAGGTAATTCATAATGCATATAAGTACAATATGGTATTTCTTTATATACTGGGGTTAATATAAAGCTTTTCAATTTACCAAAACTTGCTTTAAAAAAAATGATATAATATCACCAGCTATGCCACCAAAATGTCCATTTCTTAAAAGTGTACGATAAAGACTTACTTTTTCCCTGGCACACTCTAAATCCTAAAAAGATATTTGCTGAATTCAGCTGAGGATGGTGGAACAATATATAAAGAAAAAATTCCTTTGTACAATCAAGGTCGCAGCAGGAAGGGGATGACATCTTTACCTGGGGTGAAGGTAGGGTTAAGGGAAGACCACTGAGGGATGGTCTAGTGTGCTGGAGTTAGCAAAAATTCCATTAACACTCTAGACTCAAAGGGGCAAAGGGAAGAAGCAGTTACCAGACAGTGGAAAGAGCTGTATCTGCAGAAGAGAGACCCCCAACAGGAATCGTGGCCTTCCTTAGAGGGATACAGTCATTGCCAACCCACAGTGCTGCAGAGAAGAAAGTAGGGAAGAATATTTCAGCCTCGTGTTCCCAGATCTTCGTCCAGTTCCTTCCTCTGGCTAATACAACAGAAAGCCAGCCAACAAGGGAGCCCAGGGAATGCCTGCAATAGAGGTTAGGCCCTTGGTGCAGAGCTGTTTAGAAGAGAGAGGAGCTGGAAGCACAAATGAATACCCAGCACAAGCACTATACAGGGTTGTTGTTGTTATTGTTGTTGTTGTCATCGTTGTTAATTTGTCTCTTTTCCTACTCAGCCTCCTAAAACAAGCCCCTCAAATTTTCATCTGTTTAAGAAATATTCATGGCATGATAGCAATATGGTGATGTTATGCATTTGTTAAAAATTTACTAAGCACTTTCATATATATTGTCTTTATGTGATCCTCAAAACAGCCCTGTGCAATAAATAGGGCAAAAGTTATCCTCATTTTACAGGTGAGGAACCTGAGATCTTAAAGAAAGTTGGGAATCTTGCAGAGAGTCACAAAGCTAGCAGATGGCAGAGCCAAAACTAGAAGGAATGTTTCCTAATACCCCAGCTAAGGCTCTTCTCACCATATAATACTGTCATGCTATTTAGTCACAGTAGGAGTGCAACATTGATATCCCTGTTAAAAAAAAAATTAACTAGTTTTGTTCTAGGCACTGCACAGAGCACAGAAATAGTCAACAAATAAGACACAAGGGGAAATAGAGAAAACTTGCCCATTCCATTCTCATTCTCCATTCCACAAGCAATGCCAGAACGGGAAGTAATTGAGTTTTCAATCACATTTTACACATCATTGAAAAGAAGGTGTTCAGTAGGGTAAGAACAGTATTCAAAGGAGAAATAAAAATTCAGGGAAAAGTAGAAAAATGTTTAAAGAGTATACCTGTTGTGTTTGGGGTTCCTGGGGGTAAACAGAAGAAAATCTCAGTCCCTTCACAATCCCCATGACACAAAGAGACCAGGGCCCCAGAAATTGGGAGGGATGACTTCTCTGCTTCTCTTCTCATTTCCAGCCCTACCCCCACATACATATACATTCTTTGAGAGCTAAGAGAAGCAGCCAAGAGTGACTTCCCTGTACCAAACACAGGAGTACTGGGAAGTTCAGCAAAATAACCTGTTTTTGAGATTCTAAGAAAGAACTCTGTATCTTTTGTAATCTACTGCAAACACTGAGCTACTTACACATGATGAAAGAAAGTAATGAGTGGCACTTTAATTGTAAACCTCCAAACATACCATATTTATTCCAAATCTAGCTCACTAATGAATAGACTATACTATCAATTAGGGTTCTGTAGTTGCAAGCAGCAGAAACCAATTGGCTAATTTAAGAATTATTGAAAGGATATTGGAGTCTCAGTCAATCCACGGCAGAATGGAAAATAAGGTTTGGAGGTCATGACTAGCCAAAACAGACATGGAGGCAACAGTGGTCTCATAGTACATACTGGCAGATCAGAATGCCCGTCTAGGACAAGGGAGAATCCTTTAGCTAAAGAATCAGATTCCAAAGAAGGAGCATTTACTTTGCCAAGCTTGTGGTCATACACCCATCCATAGGCTGGGTGCAGGCCCCTGGGTAGGGCCCCTGGTTACAGTTCCACTAGCCTAATTACCTCAAAAAGACATAAAGGTGCTATTAGGAAGGAAAAACACATACACGACAGAAAAAAAAAAAAAAAAAAAAGTTGGTGAGGGGGGTTCCCTCTATACTTACCAAGGCTTTCTTTAAAAATTCTTGAAGAAGCTAAACAGCAGTAGATTCCTAATTTCTCAAGACTATTAATTAGTAATTGATGACAACAAAAGAAGGTAGTTTTCCTAATACCTACAAAACTTCAGCCTAATAACGTTTTCACGTCCAGAGGCCTTACTTCCTATATTACCTGTAAGTTACCTTTTCACTTGATTCCTAAGGACCAAGCAGAATTTTCCCTTCTTTGGTAACAACATGCTTATTTTAGAAATATTATCCTGAAGCTTCTAAAATGAATAGACTCATAAAAATATATAATGAATAAATTCATAAGGATGCTGCTGCTGATGATGATGATGACATTAATTAGAGCAGAAGCAGCTCACATCTACTGAGCACTTATCATGGGCCAGGACTTCTTCTAAGCCCTTGGTACAGAATACTTCATTTAATTCTCCACAACTACATGAAGCCAAAAACAGCATTATCCCCACTTCACAGATCAGGAAACTGAGACTCTAAGAGGGTGAGTAAGTTGTCCGCAATCCAATAGCTAGTAAAAGCCAAATCATGACTAAACCCATGTCTGATTCCAGAGTACAAATTCAACAAAAGAGTTCCATTGAGAGTAGAGAAAATGGACTGTGCCTGTGTGGAAACATCCCCCAAGAGGAAAGGAAGCATCATATCGGTGCCAAAAGATTACAAAGTTGTCAAGATGGCTACATCACCACTAGATCCAATTATTTATGAGCATTTATTTCTAAAAGCTATCAAGTATTTCTTTATTCCAAGGTGTGGCTCAACAGTCCAGAGACATGTAGTTATATGGCTGAAAATAAGAATTATCAACTGCTTAAGACAGTATTTTCTTCACTGATGTTCAACCATCATGGCAAAATTCCAAGCCAACCAGTTTTCATGCACTAGAGTTTAGTTGCCCCAAAGCAAATCCTAAGACAAGAGGATTTTTTTTATAACTCATATTTTGATGATCTAAAAGGGGTTTCTCCAATATCCCTGTAAAATTCTTCTTTGCCCTCCAAATAAACATGAAAAATTCAGCCCCAGAAGTAGATTTGTCAAGAAGTAAGTAAGAACTTAAAGTATAAGGTAAATCAAAATGGCTTTTCAACTTTAACTAAAGTGGTCATAGTTATGATTGCTGTAATAAAAATGACAGAAAAAACCCTAAAAGTGTCAAAAATGTAATTTATGATGAAAACAAATGTAAAATTATAGCATATTTCACCCTGGCCACCAAAGACTCTTGATGAAACTGCAGCCCTATAATTGCCCAGAATGAATTCTTTAAATTAAAATACTTCATGCAGAACAGAAATTAAACAATGAATCAAAGAACAATGCTGTACAGAGGTATGCTTATAAATATACCTAGCAAAGAGGAAACAATTACATTTTTCCATGTAAAAACCAACTTGATTGTAATGTTTCACAAGAGGCCGAGTAGGTACTTTTCCCATTGCTTCAAGCTTGGAAGTTCATTTCCTGTAATTCATTTAGGGCTCAGAGTGACTGGGTGGAATGAAATTAGATACACCAAATTCAGTGGCTCTTTTCTTTCTACAAAACTAGATCTTCCATGCAACTGCACAACTGACTTTCGCAATAAATTTCATCCAACCCAATTGAAATGCCACTCTGCATTTTATTTTAAATGCTTTATTTGGCCAGCTAGTTTTATTTAACTATTGGCCAGAAGTAGTACAAGTGCATTCTTTTTCCATCTAGCATTAATCGTAGTAAACTTAGCTCCATTGGAATGTCTTAACTGCTGAGAAGAAAGCAAAAGTCAGCAAGCATACGATCGCATTTGTCTACTCTCAACACATCATTTTATTTCCTCCTGCTCTCTGCTAACTACTGCTCAGCACTTTTGCCTAAGAGGGAGGACAAGCAGGTGGTTAAGGAAGTTGTCCTGTCAGCTATATCTTTAGTCCAAGTGTTTAAATCTCTGAATAAAAGAAAAATCAATGTTGTAAAGGCAATGTTTGTCAAGGCCATGTAATAAATACACTTACCTTTACAGACCGTTCTCAATGGATTTCTCTTCTTTGCTGAGCTTCAAAGCTACAAAGAGATAAAAAATGAAAGACAGAGTTGTCTGTGAGTAAAACAACAAACGTTTTCTCCCCATGTCTCTAAATAGAATTTCCATATGCCATGGTATATGGTGCTAGCCAAATAAACCATTGATAAAACTGTGCCTCATACCTCCCGCACAAGAGGCCAAAAAAAGACAGTCAGAAACTGAAAATGGTGCACACATCTACCCAGAATTGAAGCACACAAACCTTGGCCAAATCTACAGTCAAATCTTTTGGAGTGTGAACTCCTCAACAGAATGGGAACAGCTTATAAAGTAGAGAGATGAAAATCAAATTAAACACGAGTGTGACATACTCAATCTGACTAAGCATTTTATTTTCTTATTTCTTTTTGTCATCTTTCTTGCATGCTCTATTTCCATTTCTCTGAAAAAGTTTCACTTAGTGATACTTATTTCATTTATATGAGGTGCATGGTCCTTCTAATAAAGACCTCACCACTTGTTCCATAAGTATATGTGTGCATGCTTACAGGGACAATCATCCTTTCTGTACGTAGACTGCAGCCTTCTCTCAGAAGAAACTCACAAAACAAAGGAAGCCACAACTTGACATTTCAAATCAAATCTTGTTAACTTCAGCTTTCTGTGATCAAAACATAAATACTATGCACTGACCACATGCAAGTCAATGTGACAAAAGATCTGCAAAACAACAGCAATAACTTATGGATTCATGAAGCTGGTTCTTTAATCATCCAACCTTACTCATAAGGTGCCTCTGTAGTCACTAGTAATGGGAATACATCTCTTTCTCTCATTTTTGGCTAGGTCCTAACATCTCTGAAAGGTACAGTAGTTGGGGATAGAAAACTACACCATAGTTTTTCCATGGTTCTTTTTTTTTCCTTCAATATCTTACGGGATTGTTTTAGTTCTTACTGGACTGTTTCCCTCCACATCCCTCTATTCCACCAAAGAATGCATTACCACTGATGCATGACCACCAAAGAACAGGTCAGACTTACGGGCTAAGATGTAAATCTTAGACTATTAATGCAGGAGATAAGTCCCTTCTATGGGACAGCACCAGAAATTTCTCCTTCCTCCTGAGTTACACGGATTACAAATGAGTTTAGAAGAAACATAGTCTGGAGAATACTTGATAAAATAGTATAATATTGCATTTGTGAAATCTAAGAGATTAATAATCTGATAACATGGAGATTGAGCTGAATCCCTTTCCACTTCAAACACAGAAATGCTAAACAAATACAATGATGATTTAAAATACATATATGTGTGTGTATGTATACTTATGTGCATACATGTATATACATATGTGCCTATATACACACGTGTACATACATACACATGTGTATATATATACATACATATATATACACACACATACATACACACACATGCACACACACACATATATAGCCAAGTTCAAAAGAAAGAGAAAAAGCCAATATAAAAATATAATGGATGTAGAGTTTCTAGAATGAAAGACATGAGTTCTCTTGAAAAAGTATACCAATATCTCTAAAAGATAAATAAAAGCAAATGCATACTTTGATACTCAGGATGAAATCACAGAACACCAGAGATAAAAATAAAGTCAACCAGAGAGGGAAAAAAAAAGAGACTTCTGGCAAAAGAACATGTCATCAGCAAAAATAAAAGTAAAGCAACAGGCCGGGCACTGTGGCTCACGCCTGCAATCCCAGCACTTTGGGAGGCCAAGGCGGGCAGATCATCTGAAGTCCAGAGTTTGAGACCAGCATGGCCAACGTGGTGAAACTTTATCTGTACTAAAAATCCAAAAATTATCTGGACTTGGTGGTGGGCGCCTGTAATCCCAGCTGCTCAGGAGGCTGAGGAAGGAGAATTGCTTGAACCCAGGAGGCAGAGGTTGCAGTGAGCTGAAATTGCACCACTGCACTCCAGCCTGGGCAACAAGAGAGAACTTTTCCTCAAAAGAAAAAATTATAATCCCATACTAAACCCATCATTCAAGAATAATAGAGAACAATAGATAAATAGGAACACTTTTCAAAAAAAAAAAAAAGATTGTTCAGTGCTCACAATAGTTTACTTTTGCCAAAAGAAATACTAAAATAAGATATGCTTGAATAAGTGGGAATTTATCTCAGAAGGAAGGAGTGAGAAACAAGAAGCAATAGTGAACAGAGAAATTAGTAAGTATGATGGTAAATCTAGTAACTTTAACAATAAGTAATGGGCATTGATTAATAATTATTAAGCCCTAGTTTAAAAAAACAAAACAATTTTTAGAATTTGCCAATAAAGTGAAACTGAGCGGTTTATCACAATCATATGGAATAAAGAAGGGGGTAATAAATTGTTTAGAAGGAGGACAGAAATACTACTTAAGGCATTAAAGATATGCATTAAAACTACTGATTAACTTGTTAAGGATAACCAGCATTTTTTTAATCTGTCTATATAACGAAAGAGGCCCTTGCACACATACTCACAGAGACTTGTAGAATGTTTACAGCAGTATTGCCAGCATGGCAAAAAATACAGAAAACAACCCAAACGTCTATCAGCAATATGATAAACACATTTTTTTACGTATTCTTAGAATACAATATTATATAACTTTGAAAAATCAATGAAACAGTTACCCACATCAACATAGCTACCTCTCAAAATATGATGTAAAACAAAACAAGTGAGTCACAGAAAGCTATACATATTATTCTATTTGTATAACATTCAAAAAGACAAAAATAAATACTGTGTTGTTTTTGAATATAAACTGTAAGTGGTACAAAACAAAATAAAGAAAGGGAAGAAATTTACACAGAATTCAGGCTATCTTTATCTTGAGAGTGGGAGAGGAGATGGAATATGTGAAAGGGATAAGGGGGATTCTAGAATATGGTAATGCTCTGTTTCTTGGCCTAGAAAGAGGTATCTAGACAATCAGTTTATTATTTTCTTTAAACTGTATATGTATACTTGCACAAATTATTTTGCATGTATGCTCTATTTCCGAATTTTAAAACATATAAGAGTAATAACCAAAAGAATAGAAATTTCCAAATCAATAGAGGAAACAACATGGAGTAAAGAAAACACAATTGATTCTCTATACAACATTGAAATGGAAGGGAAAAAGAAGCAAAGGAAAACACGCTGAATAGAAAATACAAAAGAAAATATTTTAACACAGTCCAACTGTGTCAGGAATCAGGGTAAGTACATCTGTTAAAATTTTATCAAAACAAACGTTTTAAAATCTTGCTATGTGTTGTTTATAAGAAACAAATTTAAACATAAGTTTTGAAAAGAAAAGTGTGGATAAGTACACACCAAGGAAATAGGAACCAAAAAAAAGCTGACGGAAATAAGTTATTGTTAGGCATGACTGAAGTTAGCAATAATAGAAGAGAAAGTATTTATATTCATTTTTTATCGACATATAACAAATTATCCAAAAATTAGATATTTAAAAATAAAAACAAGAATTTATTATCTCTCACGGTTTCTACGGATCAAGAATTCTGGCAGGGTTCAGCAGGATGGCTTTTCTGTATGCTACATAAAGCCTGAGGCTTTAGCTAGGAGACTAGAAAGTTAGGGGCTGGAATCATGTGAAGTCTCATGCCCTCAAATATCTAAGTTAGGAGCTGGGATCATCTGAAGACTCATG
The DNA here is from genome assembly GCF_009764315.1 of Trachypithecus francoisi. NCBI lineage: Eukaryota > Metazoa > Chordata > Mammalia > Primates > Cercopithecidae > Trachypithecus > Trachypithecus francoisi. Next base: position 29,511,719 of record NW_022681453.1, read on the forward strand.
CCCTCACATATCTGCCAGTTGTTGCTCAGAGTTAGCTGAGACCACAACTAGGGCTAGCAGCTAGAATACGTCCATGCGGCCTCTCCATGTGGCTTGAGTCTCCTCACAACATGGTGGCTGAGTTCCAAAGATGAGTTCTGAGAGAGAGACAAACAGAAGCTGTATTTTTTATGACCTAGGCTCAGAAATCACATAACACCATTTACACTGAACTTCACTAGTCAGGGCAGTCAAAAACCCCCACCCAGACTAAAAGAAAGAGAACAACAGCCTTGCCCGCCTCAAAGAGGGAGTGTCTGTTACACTGTAAGAAAAGCACAGGATTGGATAAATGTGCTGATGTGACCACCTTTGGAAAATGCAATCTGCCACAACATTCTTTACAAGCACATATGAAACATAAGCAGAAATTAAACATATAGTAAGCCTGAAACTAGTCTCAATGAATATCAAACAACAGATAGCAAAGGTTTCTTACCATAATGCATTAAAGTTGGAAAACAATTATTAAATATGATTTTTTAAATGTGTTCAAAAATTATAATTTTATGACAGTTTCCCTTTGTGAATTGGGATTAGACAAGGACCTTACCTAAATCCCACTGGATGAAGGTCCACATCTGGAGTCAAAAGAGATCACTAGTTTGGTTGTGGATACATTGAATTTGAAGTGCCTTAGAGACATCTAAAGGAAAATATCCAGGTAAGCAGTTGGGTAGATGAGTCTGTAGCTAAGAGGGGAGGCCTGAGAGTGGTAAGTTATCTGTAAGTAGGAAGCAACTGCAGTTGTGAATATGGATGCAACTGTCCAGGGAGTCAGTATAAGCAGAAAGACAAAAGGCCCTAGGACTGATCCGTGAGCAAGTTCAACATCTAACAGTTGTGTTGAGGAGGATGAATCCTACATAAGAAACAGAACAGTTGCCAGAGGAGTAAAACAAAATCCTCAAGATTCACAGAAAGGTCAAGTGATATAAATCCTAAAAAATGCCCAATATGAAGGTCATGAGGAACTCAGCAGGAACTGTTTTGTGGATTGATGGAGGCAGAATTCAGTTTGGAATTGGTTAAGACAGAAGTAGAAGTCATTAAACAAAGACAATGAGTAAAGACAATTCTAGATAAGATTGGCTGCGATTGGGGAGGAAAGAGTGGCAACTAAAGGACAAAGGGCTGGAAGAGGGTTTGTTTGTATAGTTTTTAAACAGAAAAAAAGCTGAGTATGTATCAAGATAATGAAGAAGATCTATTTAAGATGGAGAGTGAGTGTAGAAGAGAAAGCGTAACCAGTGCTGAAGGTTCCTGAGAAGGTTGAAAGGGACAGGTGGTAGGACTGGTTTTAAACAGACCTTTGGTCTCACCATAATCATATAGTGTCTTATGATAGGAATCCATGCTATTGTCTTAATGTACTACTTTCTCATGTGTTTATGTTTTCTCACCCTAATTAGAATTTAAGCTCTCTAAAATGTATGGCCTTTATTGTTCAAACCAACCCCACCTTACTCACACATTGAAAGCCCCAGATTCAATCCCGGCACCCAACAGTCATTCAATAAACAGTCATGTGTCACTTAGTAATGGGAGTATATTCTGAGAATTGCACCCATAGGTGATTCTGTCATTGCGCAAACATCACCGCATGTACTTACACAAACCTAGAAAGTGTCGCCCACTATACACTTATCCTATATGGTATAGCCTATTGTTCCTAGGTTACAGACCTGTAAAGCATGTTACTGTCCTAAATGCTGTAAGTAATTGTAACACAATGGTAAGTATTTGTTTATCTAAACATCTAAACATAGAAAAGTTATGGTAAATATAATATTATGGAACCATGGTCCTATATGCAATCCATCATTGACTGAAATGTCATTATGTGGCACACAACTGTACTTGTTGAATAAACTAATGCAAGCAGATTCTGTCGTCTTTGTGTATATCTTTGTGTAAATCTAAAAATGTGTGTGTGTGTGTATGTGTGTGTGTGTGTGTGTGTCCTAGCTATCCAAAATGGGAGCAAGTCAGAACCCAAAAGTTCTTGTTCCAGAGTATAGATCTCTAGACAATAGTCAGGAATAGCCACTCAAATTAGCCCTCTCTTTCCCATGTTTTCCTTGACCTAAAAATCCAAGGATCTAAACTACAGGCCATGAAAACATTTTCACCTACAGTTACAATGTTATACCACTTCCCACTTTCCTCATGCTTAATTCGTCCATATTTTGTTCTAGAGCAGACAATCTCTGTATCCTTCATTTCACCTCCTGCAAGACATAAATTAAATGTAAATGAATCCAAATAGGTTTGGGCTTCAGTTCTCCTAAAATAAATAAACATGGAAGTAGAGTAGTACAGGCCAATAACACACTGATTTATCTTGCTGGTTTTTCAGAGGATAGTCCTCCAGAAAATCTTTACAAACCCCAACCCTCTCAATCCATGATCCAAACCCCAGCTCCCTTAAAAATAGGTCTGAATTTAAACAAATATCTTTCCCAAATATAGAAACCTGCTTTGATGGTGATTCATCTTATCCCAACAGAAACCTTTCTCTGGGTACCATCCAACTGCACCATACTTAAGGCAACACTGCCTGGAACTGAGGGATCTGCCTCTATTGTTGCATTCTGTAGCCCTCACCTGACTTAACTGCCATGTTAAGGAATTGGTTATTGACCTTTAAGTCTTTAACAATTATTTACATACCTAGGAAAGAGTCTGTGCATTCAGGTACAAGAATGAAGACACTGAATAAATTCAGCCCTCGTTTTCATTTTTATGCTACGTTCAGTGAGCTGTTACTGCAGACAAATTATTTCAGCATTCTTTCAAATGATAGCCAATTTTCAACTAAGAGAAGATTCTTAAACCGCTTTCTAAAACCTTTCCTGCATATCGGTGAAAACCAGGCAGTTGGAAAACACAGCCCTGTTAAACCACCTAATGATAAATTAATATTTTAAACACATGGAATTATTTAAGAATCTGAATAATAATTTAAACCCTCGACATAGCAGCAAAGGCCCCAAAAACCTAACACTTCTCAAATATATTCCTGGAAGTTTTATTTCAATGTTTATGTATGCATTTATTATAGAATATTTTCAGAATTTCTGAAACTCAGATACATTTAGAGTCCAGGGAGGTGACCAGAATAATTCTTACTTTTGTTATTTACCTGGAGAGCTGATCAATATTGTCAAAATGTATGTGAAAGTCTTTCTATTTGACCATAAGTTCAGCAATAACACGGACCACATCTGTCTTGTCCTATATTAAATCTACATCTTCTAGAACACTGTCTGGCACATACACTTAGTAAAATTTCTTTAATAAAGGAGTATTATAAGTTTTCATTATTACTACAAATGAAAATTGATTGCAAATTCTTAGGCAAAGGTTAGTTTTGAGTTTTGTTCTTGGTTTTCCCTCATTCTCTTAATTTATACTCCACATTTTCACAAAACAATAAGTTATCTCTCTACTGAAGCCTACCCTCCTATGGCCTGAGACACATACACACAATACGACATGCCCTTGCCACATCTATTCAATGCTGTCATATTTGCCATGCATCAGAAAAATAAATTTACCAAGTAGCAGAAGCTCTGGAAAATCATTAGGTGACATCTGAGGAACAGAATAACAATCAGCCAATAATTAGCACCTGAAAATTCATAGAGTCACAGACAAATCAAATTCCTTGAAATCTCAGAGAGCACGACCCTGGATGGGTTAGTGCCCAGGCAATGGGGAAGCAGTAAATTGTACCACCCCTAGCCAGGACTGGAAGGTGCCATGGCTAGTCTATGCCCAGCGGGAGACATTCTGACAATGTGGCATTTGCACAGGGATGCCCTAACATGGCCCCAGTATGTTTTCTCAGAATGGGATGACATTTTAAGTCAAATAGCTCTGTTCCTAATAGCATAGGTCCTCCCCCAAACTCTAATAGCCTGAATTTGAGAAAAAGAGGTTCATCTTGGGGAGAAACTGAGGTTTTGCAGATGCGATATTAAAACAATCCTTTTATACGGAAGGCAAAACCAGATACTCAGTGTTTAACTTCATTCATTACCTTTCCATTGTTACACAGACCTCAGACAGCCTTAGACTTAAAAAATCATTCTCATTTAAGCAAAACTCTGTTCCTGGAGCATCTACACTGTATACTTTTCAATGAATGCTGAAACCAGTTATAAAGCTGTGCTACCAAGAGGCATGAAGAGTGACTGTCAGTACCTCACCAAACCCCTGCTGACTGGAACACGCAAGTCAGTCCAAGGACGCAGGGCCACCACTGTTACTGCTGCCTCCAGCCTAACTAAGGTCACCTTTCCTGCAAGCCTGCCTCATTCTAAAGGAAGAAAACAGAGAGGTTGGAGAATACCAACTCCCCATTTGGTTTCGGCAGTTGCCAACTCTACTCACATGTGACTTGGGGAAAGCACCCTTAAGAAGAGTGGGGTCCAACATCCAACCAGACTCACCCAGCCCTGGGGGTAAATGCTCCACCTCCACCACGTGGCCTGTGTGCACCTGATTTGAATCTGCTCCTACCCTGAGCCAAGGGTGACTATTCTGCCAGGCTCCCACTCCACTGCAGGGTCAGGCAGCAGCCTCTGCTCCTGGCTCCTGGCCCAGTGCTCGGATGGCCCAGCAACATCACTGCAGAGAGGGAGTCTGGTTGTGCCCTCCTCTGAACTCTCCATCTGGAAGACTCTCTGGCCTCCTTCCCTCTCATTTTTAATCTGACAGACACTGCGGACAGGGAAACTCAGAGCAGACCAAAGTTCATCTTCCCTTTCCTGCTTCTCGGCTGGCATAATCGCAGGGGCAGAACAAGGTTGTCATGGACCAGGATGCCAGGAATTAAATGAGGGTCCCTGACCACTGGAACACAGTAGTCCTGCCTTCCAAAGTCTTAATTAGTCTTCCTGTGCCTGGCACACCTACCACCAGGGAGGTGGCCAGGTAAGGTGCCATGCTCACAGCAAGTATTCAACAAAATATTGGTTGAGAACAGCGGTCACAAATGCCTGCTGGCTCATGGCTTTGCAATAACAGTCAGCTCTGAGGTCTGGGCACCAGCGGCAAGATTTCTGCTCCCTTTACTAATGCAGACAGTTCTAGCAGCGTTATTCTGAGTGATATTCAGCCACCAGCTCAATTTGGATGCAAAATGATCTTAACAAACAGTGGCAGACTTGATAGACAGGCTGCTGAGCCTGGGGACCAAAACAAAGGACGAAAAGAAAAAGAAAGGAAGGGTTGATGGCAAGACAAGGAGAGGGAAATGAATACTGCAAAGAAAAATGAGGCGGATTACGGGCCTAGGTACCTCAGTCCAGCAACTCTGAAATGAGCTGTGAACATAACAACAGACTCAAGGGTGGAAACAATGCGGGGAATCAAGGCAAGGGAACAGGGCAGCATCTGTCACGAATTTTGATGCTGGGACAGACTTAGGGCTAGTAGTGGAATAGATTTGATAGTAAGTAATATTTGAGAGGTTTCAAAAGACAATGGGTCTTAATTCTGTCCTGTTTTGCATCTCTTGAACTACAGTGACATACCAAAATTTGCTATTTTTCTAAGAGGACATTGACAGATACAATGAAAATTCTGAATACATTTTTTCCTTCTGCATTCATTATCTCTGGCCCTTATCCACAGGCCTATTGCAGACTAAATTGGATTTTGGATCACTGGTACTGAGGCGCTGCAATTAATTAACAATAGAAACATAATATTTATATCCAGGCCTAACAACATCTGACATTTAAACTATTCTGCCAGTCGGGCAAATTCCATTCGACAAATTTTCATTTTAATGAACATGACAGACCACAGTTTACATGATAGGCCAAGAAGCAGAACACAGTTGATCTCTTGGCATGTGTTTTCAAGGACTGACCATGCTCCAGAAGAAACAATCTGAGAAACTGTCAGAATAACAGAAAGACCAGATCCCCAGTTCTACCCAGACAGACCAAATACATACTACCCTCATGTCCCCCAACACAGATCCTAGTATGAAACTGTCCTCATTTCATGTGCAAGCTCAAAGTTAAATACTTACTGCCCCTTATAATCCACTGGATAATTTTTCTATCTTTGGGTTGCTGACATTTTCTTTCGGGTACTGAAGTCCCTTAGCCCTTCCTAATTAAAAAGTGGTAAACGTTTTTGCAAGGCATCCAATAATGTGCAAAGTACACAAGAGTTGGAACTGATGCAGCTTTTTCAGTTGGCACAAAACTGGCCTTCCACATTTTGCCAGATGGTGTATCTCAGTAAGTCCCCAATCCCTGACTTGAGTGAGGGGCATTATCAATATGATGCTGAAGCAGAGACTGTCTTTAAATGCTATCTTATTTTGCATTATACTAACACGATGGGTCTAACATTTATTCTTGCTGAAACTTTCACAGCTAAAGAAGTTTCATTCTTCTGTGACTCATTATTCAAGCCAACAGAATGTGATACAGATAAGGGGAAAAATTCTACCCTCCTTAAGAACCATATAAATTTGCTCTCTGAGCAATTTTATGTCAGAGAGCAGATCAGAGAGCAGATCTCCCAGCCCAACTTCCTATTGCTCCTCTATGGGTTAGTGGTCCAAAGGACACTGGGTGAAACAGTGTGTATTTAACCAAGCCCATCTCTACTATCCCAAAAACGTGGCTGTAAAGGATAGAGATGAAGATGAAAAATGCAAAGAGAGCAAGGCAGATAGAAGCTTAATAGATCTGGGAAATAAATAAGGTCAGTGAAAAACAATATACTGTAGCTGGGATCCCTAAGGGCCGTATATTTCTAGTTCACATGTTTACAACATTCCTTATTCTAGCTTTTATGTCAATCCAAAAGAACTGAAATAAAATTCCACTTTAAAAGTAATACTTCTTTGGAGTAGGGATTTGGTTCATGGGTTCCAATCTCAGCAACTGAAATGACTACCTACATGGTAATTTGTCTTCAAGCTGTGGCTCTGACTAGACCCAAAATGGTAATCATGCTTCATGTTACTATTTTATTTTATTTTATTTTATTGACATGGAGTCTCATTCTTGTTACCCAGGCTGGAATGCAATGACATGATCTCGGCTCGCTCTGTCTCCTGGGTTCAAGCGATTCTCTTGCCTCAGCCTCCCGAGTAGCTGGGACTACTGGCACACGCCACCACATCCAGCTAATTTTTGTATTTGTAATAGATACCAGGTTTTACCATGTTGGCCAGGCTGGTCTTGTACTCCTGACTTCAGCTGATCCGCCCACCTCGGCCTCCCATAGTGCTGGGATTACAGGCATGAGCCACTGCATCCAGCCCATGTTACTTTTAGATATGGCCATGATACCAGAACATTAAGCACTGAAAGGATGACAGCATTTCCGCCAGTGTAACCTAATTTAGAATCAATAAGGTGTCACTCAAATTGGCAGCATGTACATATATATACAGTGTGGATGGACACACACACACATATATACACACACACATTAATTATAATAATAGTCACATGTTTGAGGTATTTACATGAATCTTCTCTTATATAATACTATGAGATAGGTACTATTTTGAACTCTGTTACACATTGAGGAAAGGGCAGTTACAGTTCACTGACCTCCTCAAGAGGTAAAGTCAAGGTCACAGGCATGTAAGCCTTAGAGTTTAAGTGCAAATCCAAGTCTGCCCTTCCTCCAAAGCCTGTGCTCTACACAACACTGTGGCATATGACAGCATCTGCAAGGGAAACAGCATGAAAGAACTGATTCCTTCTGGCAATAGTCAAAATATCTTTTAAATATCAGGTATAAAACATTTTCAGACCACCAGATGCTTATTCAATTTTGAAAAATCAATTTTTATGTAGTTGCTATGAGTAGTTTCATGTTTGTTAATGCCTGGTTATATTCTTGAAAAAGCAGGGGCCTCAAAGAGAAAAATATATATATCTTTTTGAAACTTGGTAAGAAAAATGAGACCCTAACTGGATTAAATTGAAAATGTTTGACAGAACACAAATGAATAGAATCTGTAACTTTAACATGCCTTTACAGGAGGCATGTTCTAAAACGGTCATACCAAATTCAGAACACAATAGACTTAACATGCTTATTGTTGTAAACAAAGGCATTTGGTTAAATGAAAGATCCATCAAAGCTTAATAACCAAATTCAAGTGAACACAAAGTAAAGCATTATATACTTTCTGCAGTTTCAGTAATAGCTAATCTAATAATGGTAAATGGAGGTTATTGTTGATTCCTTTGCCTCTGTTTCATAAATTAGATAAAGCAACGTGGCAGTTAGAGTACTTTAGCATTTTATTGGACTAAGTGATTTTAAAGCTATCTCAAAATATAACAAAGTCATGACTTGAATGACTGCTGAGTTGTACCTTGTTTTCCATCACCATGTTAGTACTTTTCACCAGTGTTAAGTAAAAAGCTTCCTGTTAACTAAAACAATTCTATAAATACAATTTCTATTTATAGGACCAAATCGTTTAAGGTAAAGTGTCATTGATACAGTAGTATCTGATATTCTATTTCACTAGGGCCAAGCTTGTAAAATATTAAGTATAAGAGCAGTCAAGTGTTATTTATTTCTTCTGATCCAAAACTCAGGAACAGTAGAATTTCTCTGCTTAATGATTTTTCATAGCACATTTCCAATTTTCTACTACAGTTTATTGATCTGGAATACTAAAACAGTTTTCTTCCCTGTCTAAAGAACACAAAAAGCCCTGTGCCCCTAGTCCCATGGGAGATACCTCCAAAGACAACAGTCGTGGCATCTCATCAGGCGCTGAGGGGAGGTAATGAGAAGCAAGGCATTTTCCTTACTGAAAGAAGGTGCTAGTCAAATCTCAGGCCTTTTGATAACGGGAAACACTTCCCAGGCCTTTGCATTTGGAGATGAGGCTACACACCTGCAGTTCTGAGAGCAGATGAGTTGCCCTTCACAAAGGCAGTCTATTTTCCTGCATTTCCCCTTCATGCCCTGATATGGTTACTTTCAATTACCCTGATAGCCCAGGAAGAAAAATATCCCTCTCTCCATATTTCATTCACATAATAAGAATCTACAAGCTGTTCTGTATGACAGATGAGGACTGTGTGCTGAAGCAACTTGTTCCGCCTGTCAGCCTCCAAGAACCCACAGCAATGAGATACAATCGTGATGACATTACTCGAGAAGAAGTGGGTCAAATACATGGTCACTTTAAAACAGAATGTCAACCATTCTTTCTACTTCAGTAATCTGATGCAGTGGTACTCAAAACACAGACAGTGAGAGAGAGAAAGGAAAGAGAGAGAGAAAGAGAAAAGAAGAGAAAAAAGTTCACCACTATTAGTTTAGTGTCGATACATACACAAATGCAAATGCAAATAATTGTTAAAATTACTGTTCCCATATACCCTTACATGACTTTTTTCATCCTCCAGCCAATTAGTCAAGAAATGTTTAGTAAGCAAGTGGTACGAGCCAGACACTGAAATGGGTAGAATGCTGAAAACAAGTAGAACGCTGAAAACAGACACAGCCCCTGCCCTCTTAGAGTTTACAGTCTAGGATAAAGGACAAATATTAACAAGCAATTGAGATTAATATAATGAAGCCTGAAAAAAAAAAAGTAGAAGGTACTAAGAGAGCTTACAATATAAGAACTAACCAAGTCTTTCAGGTCAGTAAAGGTTTCTCTGAGGAAAAGACGTTTAAGTTAAGGTCAGAAGTATTAGAGCAGCCAGATAAGAGGGGAGAGAGAAGAGTGACAAGCGGAGGACTTTTCTCCTGAAAATGTTTCCTTTCAAAGAAACCATTAAGGCAAAGGCCTCAGGACTCAGTAGAAAGTATAATGGAGTAAATGATGCCATCGAGTCCACCAATGGGAGTTATTACGTTTTCCTTATTTCAATCCCTAGTTTAGAAAATTAATTTAAAAAAATGTTTTAAAACATTAGTATACCTCTGTCCTATCTTGCCACATAAGGGCAAAAGTTAATCATAATCACATTTTCTTGCTGATCTAAATATTAAGGTGATTTTACTTTAAAAAATCTAATTTATCTTGACCATACTGGTTAAAACCCGTGGGTTATTTTTTAAAATATGTTTTGACAGCAGTGAAACTTGCAGCACATACAACACCAAGAGCATAAATTTGGTCAGGGTATAAGTACATGAAAATTAATATAAGCAGGTGGTAAATGTGATTTATAAAAAAACAAAAAAGACTGTGCCAACTACATGCCACAATGGGTGGAAATAAAGAAGAAAGAGCTTCTTTTTCTCTAATATTTGGTCATGAAAATTCTGATTTGTTCTTGCAGAAAATTGTTTTTGGATCATTATTCATCTCTCTTACAGCATAGAACTTTTTTTCCATGGGATCAACAAATTGGAATGGAGAGGAAAAACCGGATATATTCATGAGTATGTTTGCCCTTTCTACTAAACCCCTGAGTGTGATGTTCGGATTATTTTCTTTCCAAACTCAAAATCCATTCCCAGAATCCAAAATCAATAAAAATTGTACTAGCAAAACTGAGGGTTCAATTCGGCCTAAAAACTCAGAGACTGAGTAGGGCTACTAATACGGGGAGAGGTTTTTAAAAAATGTCTTTAGTTATTAATCACCAGCAATGACTTTAGCAGCTGCTCTAAAGTAAACACAATCTACAGCTACTTTAAAGCAATATAGTGTACAAACCACAAGAATTAACATTCTACTGTGTGAAAGGTGGCAGAACATGCCATCCCAAAATATACCACATTGGCATAAGAATTATTTTCAAGCTAAAGGCACTTATAAAAAATAATTAAAAAAAAAAAAAAACAGTAGGTGCAAGAAGGGAATTCTGACCCTCTTCTTTTTCTTCATAAAAGCAAGAGCTAAAATCCCTGTATGGAAAATATTCTTCTTACACCAGAAGGAAAGTAACATTCTTATCATCAAGGGTGGAACACTGAGACCAACAGAATTCTGTACAAACAAACATTATTAAACTAGCTCTTATTTTCCTCATCACTTCTCCACCCAGTTAAATATTCTGGCCCAAGCCCCTTTGCCTTGTTACATCTTCACAGGTTACTACCCTTTATCCAATTCCATATAAAAGTGTTCAATTCTAACTTCATCTTTGGGTCTTCATTTCCTTATGAGGGCTCCCATGTCACACAAAAAAAACTTATATTAAATAAATTTGTATGCTTTTCTCCTATTAATCTGCCTTATATCAATTTAATTTTTAAGCCCAGCCAAAAACCCTAAGAAGGTAAAGGTGAAATTTTGCTTCCCCTACATCTGTTACTTAGGTCTTATCTAGAGTTCAACCTGAAAGGCATATTTTAGGAGGAATATTGGCCAAATTGGAAAATACCTCCAAGAGGGCAACTAGAATAGTGAGAGGTTCTGAACTTCACAAAAGCAACCCGGGGATATTCAGCCTGGAGAAAAGTAATGGGAGACAGCAAAACTACCTTCATATATTCGATGCCTCACTCATCAATAAAGCCATTCTGTTTTACTGAGCACTTCCTCTATGCAAGGTACCATGCAAGGCAAAGAAGATACAGCACTGAGCGAGAAAGCCAGTCTTTTCTTATCATGCAGAAGGGAAAATGGATTTTCTCTGTTTGACCTCACAAGATATTGTATAGTAGAGCAGAGCACAGATTCTGGAATCAGAGCACTAGTGTAAAAACCTGTACTGGGTTGAATGCCACTCCCCAACCCTCCAATATGTCTGCATCAAATCCCTGGAATCTGCAAGTGTTACTTTATTAGGAAAAAAAAAAAGTCTTTGCAAATGTAATTAAGAATCTTGAGATAAGATCATACTGGATTGTCTGGGTGAGCTCTAAATATAATGATCAGTGTCCTTACAAAAGAAAGGCAGATGGAGACAGACAGGAGAGAAGAAGATACAGAAGAGAAGGCCAAATGAAGCAAACAGTTATGTGGCTGCAAGCCAAGAATGCTTGGGGCCACCAGAAGCTGCAAGAGGCAAGGAAAGATTCTCCCCTAGAGCCTGTAGAGGGAGTATGGCCCTGCCAACACCTTGATTTTGGACTTCTGTACTCCAGCACTGTGAGGAAATCCACCAAATTTGTAGCAATTGGTTACAGTAGCTCTAGGAAACTAATATAACTCCCAATTACTTAGCTAGCTGAAGTACCTTACTAGCTGTGTTACCCAGTGCTAATAACTCTAGCCCTCTGAGAACCAGGCCCTCATTAGGAAACTGGAGACAATAGAAAGACTCATCTCACAGGTCAGAGATTAAGGAGGTATGTCAAGTGTCAGCACAGGGCCTGGAACAAAGTAAGTTTTCAGTACATAATACTGTCACTATTAATGGGTTCAGATTTACTGGAAAGCATGTGTAGACCTTAGAACAATATATCAACAGGTGTAGTAACAGCTAATTTACGCAGTAGGGATCTCTCTACTGTTAAATATATGTAAGTAGAGACCAGATACATCGTTTTCCAGAAATACTGGAGAAGGGACGTTTATATTGTTCAGGAGGCTGGAATAAACATCCACTAGCCTTCCTTCTAGATCAATCCAGTAACCATTTCTCCTTGGTGCATCGGGTCAAGATCCTTAGGCAGTTTAACCCAGTGAGGTATACACAGAGTTTGGCTGCCACCTTAAAAAGTCCCTTCCCCTCGCTGAACCCTGTTGTCTTTAGCTATAAAAAATAAGCAAATTCTGATCATGTCTTAGTATTTCCAACTTGACAATGCCAAAACACAATGAGAAAGACTTGGATCACTGAGGTAGTTTGGGTAGTTGTCCCCCCAAATCTCATGTTAAATTGTAATTCTCAGTGTTAGAGGCGGAGCCTAGTGAGAGGTACTTGGATGACGGGGGTGGATTTTTCATGAATGGTTTAGCATTATCCTCTTGGTGCTGTCCTCATAACAGTGAGTGAGTTCTTGTGAGATCTGGTTGTGCAAAAGTGTATGGCACCTCCCCTTACTATCCTCTTGCTCCTGCTCTTGCCATATGACATGACTGCTCCCATTTTGTCTTCTGCCAAGAGTAAAAGCTCCCTGAAGCCTCCCCAAAAACCGAGCAGATGCCAGCACCATCCTTGTACAGCCTGAAGATCTGTGAGCCAACTAAATGTCTATTCTTTATAAATTACTGAGTCTCCAGTATTTCTTTATAGCAATGCAAGAATGGCCTAATACCATCACACACTTAAATTTTCTGATTCTCAGAAACGAAGCAATTAGACTAGAGTAAGGATCGCTAAGGACCAGTTGACAAACCAGGACCAAACCATAATATTGTTTTTAACCAATACCTAGCAAAATGAGAAAAATTTTAAAAATAATAATTGTTTAAATCTCTTTGCTTGGCAGAAGTAAAAGTTGGCAATCCTACATCAGCTCCTGTTGTATCTCACTTCCTCATTCAAAAATTATGTTTACAGCCTCTGAAATCCAGCCTGGCCAACATGGCGAAACCCTGTCTCTACAAAAAAAAAAATACAAAAATTAGCCGGACACCATGGTGTACACCTGTAATCCCAGCTTCTTGGGAGGCTGAGGCACGAGAGTCGCTTGAACCAGGGAGGTGAAGGTTGCAGTGAGGTGAGATCTTGCCACCGCACTTCAGCCTGAGGGACAGAGCAAGACCTTGTCTCAAAAGAAAAAAGAAAAAACGTATTTCATAAACATACAAGGGAGCCAGCACTCTGTGAGATGAAATTCTTTAAAAGGTCTATGGGTCATAATTCCCACATATGTCCACCATCCCTTGGAGGAGGAGGGGTTGGCTCTCTACCTAAACTAGAAGATGAAACTCTCTCATCATCAAAGCTAAGGGAGGATCAGGGAGGTCTTCAAGAGGAGAAACCTACCTTTGAAATTCTCTCCCTTCTTAGAAGATTCAGAATATTTCAGATACTACCAAGTATGCCCTGGGAGGCAGTCAAAATGTGTAGTAGGCCAGACCACAGGACTAGGAAATTAAGATACAGCTGCCTGCTCCTATTAGGCCTAGCAGCAGGGCCAGAATATGAAGGTTCACTTGGGCCCAGTTTGGCTGAAAAGACACAGGCTTCAAATAAGACTAGACAAGAGAACAGGTAAATAAATAGAATATTCACATAATGGAACATTATATAGCAGTCAAACCAAATAAAGCAAGGTACAGAACAATGTGTATTGTACAATATTTTTATATAAGAAAGGAAGGAAAATAACCTACATAATATTTGCCTGTGTGCTAATAAAAGTGGCTACCTTAAGGGAGATAGGTACAAAGATGAAGGTATGAGGAGTAAGAACAAAATTTCACTTTATACCTTTTTATATTGTTTTGTAAAAATAAAGAGCTAAAAGATTATAACTCTCATTGCTGGTGTTAGTGACACATTTGCAGAGGGCAATTTGGTGGTATACATCAAGGTCTTTAAAACTGGCATATCCCTAGACCCAGAAATTCAACTTTTGAAAGGAAGTTATCTAAGAAAATAATAAGAGATTTGTGTACACACATACACATTCACTGCAGAATTATTTATCATAGTTAAAAAAACTGTTTTAATCTACATGTAAAATAATAGAGAACCAGTGAAGGAAATTATGGACCATCTAAACAATTCAGTAATATGCAATTGTCTAAAACTATGCTGTAGGCCGGGCGTGGTGGCTCAAGCCTGTAATCACAGCACTTTGGGAGGCCGAGACGGGTGGATCACGAGGTCAGGAGATCGAGACCATCCTGGCTAACACGGTGAAACCCCGTCTCTACTAAAAAATACAAAAAACTAGCCGGGCGAGATGGTGGGCGCCTGTAGTCCCAGCTACTCGGGAGGCTGAGGCAGGAGAATGGCATAAACCCAGGAGGCGGAGCTTGCAGTGAGCCGAGATCGCGCCACTGCACTCCAGCCTGGGTGACAGAGCTAGACTCCGTCTCAAAAAAAAAAGAAAAAAAAAAACTATACTGTAAAACATATACTGTAGAATACTCAGTGGCATAGAAAAGTATTCATAGTATATTTTTTAAATCATTCATTAATTTTTCAGTAAATTCTTTAGAGCATCTACCAAGTACTAGACACTGAGCTAAATGCTGATTAAAAAGGCCAGTTACAAAACAGTATATAAATGGGCAATCCCATTTTTTGTGCATTTCTGCATTTATAACTAGACTAGAAGGACAGCCACCAATATGAGAGTAGTGATTACCTGAGTGGCAAGATTATGGGTGAAATATATTTTCTATAATGAAATATATTTTCTATTATCTCTGCAATATGAGAAAAAAGCACTACTTTTTAAATCAGGCTAACAACTCCCAGGATCAAGAATGTGTCTCATTCATCTCTCTGTTCTCTCATCTCCTCCTGACTCCCTGAATACAAACATGATGCTTGCTTCAGCTGCAGCAATTCTGTGGCCTTTATGGTAAGACCAAGAACTACAAGATACACTCCCCTTGACATCTCTGAGCTGCTGAACCAAAACCAAAGCCAGCCATTTCTAGACTTCGTTTTATGTGGAAGAAACAAACCTCTATTCTTTTTAAGCAGGTTACTTGCAGCTGAAAGCATTTGAAGCTGACATAGTAACCCATTAAATAAAACATGACACATTAAGGCCAGTATAGGTAACCCAACATGTTTCTTTGATCAACCAGCAGAAACTGAAGACTGATGTGGTTAATTACCCCACTAGCTTCTGGCTCTATATTCTCTTCTCTGAACCTCCTGGGAAGTAGAGCCCAGGAGAAGTTGTTAGTGAGGATTCTAGGTTCACAGGGGAGCACTGCTTGCAGCAAAGAAACACCAGGCAGCTACTCCTACAGCTTTACAACATGGCCCAGCATTCCCACTCCTGGAAATGTCTCCTAAGAAAAAAGTCATGAATGTGATTATGCATACATGCAAGTACATCAGAAAAAACAGTGGGGAAAACCTATACGTTGACCAAATGGGATAGATTAAAAAATAATGTCATATTCTAACAGTGGAGTACTCTGTAGACATTAATGCCATGGGAAAATGCATACAATATATTGATGAGTGAAAACAAAACAAAACTATATGTAAAGTATTATCCAAATTTAGAAAAATGTGTCCATTTTCTGTTAGAAAACAAACAGAACAAATATATGCATGCAGTAAAAACAACGGAAAAGAAGTATACACTGAAATATTGATAGTGCTATCACGAATGGGTGAAATGCAATGTTATTTTATTTTTTGAGCATTTCTATACTTCTTCAAATCTTCCAAATTTATTTTCTTATGCAGTTGATATGAAAATTTCTTCTAAATAGCACCTTCTTACAGAATATTCCGGGCCCTCTGACCAAGATGTTCAACTGATCCACACCAACTTTGTCTAATACCAGCCTGCAGATCCAATGGACTTAAAAAGAAACAATTTATTTTTGTGTTTTAAAAATAGACATGACAACAGCTGCAAGCTAAGCTACAGAAAATGATAAAGAAATTTTTTTTCCAAATAAATTTACATTGTATAAATGCAGTATATTTTCTTTAATTCCATAAGGTTTTGATACTGCTACTTTGAGAAAAATATTGATGTTTCCTTAAATAAGTCCAATTTGTATTGAAATTCATCCCCTCACTTGAAATGGAATGATCTTGAAAACAATAAAAATGAATGTTAATTTGCTATGTCATTGATAAAAAGCAAGTCCTTTTATATCCTTGTCCTTATCCATTAGACTTCATTTTACAGAAAAGGTAGCTATCAGGTAGGTCTGTCCTTTTTGCCACCTAAGGACATTAGCTATTATACCTCAAGCTCCCTAGCCGGATGGCCTGGGTCCATATCTTAGGCCCACCACTTGCCAACTGGGTGTCCTTGAGCCTTTGTTTAACCTCTCTGAGCTTCAGTTTTCTCATATGTAAAACAAGGATAATACAAGTATCGACTCCATAGAGTTGCTATGAGGATGAAATACGAAAATCTACACAAAGATCTTAGTTCGCTGCCTGGCCATAGTAATCTAATTTAAAAAAAAAAAAAAAAAAGTAAGGTCTCTTTTAACTTGCTTTCAATTTTTGTGTGCAGATAGATCATGAACCTGAAATTTTAGGTTTTAAAGAGGCCCAAGCATCCTGGTTTAAGAACCTATGTTGGAAAAATTAGCTGGGCGTAGTGGTGCGCGCCTATAGTTCCAGCTACTTGGGAGGCTGAGACAGAAGAATCGCTTGAAACCAGGAGGCGGAGGTTGCAGTGAGCTGAGATTGCGCCACTGCACTCCAGCCTGGATGACAGAGCGAGACTCCATCTCAAAAAAAAAAGAACCCATGTTGGATACAGATACTTGACTTTTAAATGCAGATTCAGTGTCATTTACTTAACTTTTCCTATGATAAATGAGATGTTTAGGGAAAATGTTAGGTTTTTTTAGACCACTGGAAATTGACTTCACCATGTGTGTTAGAGAACATAACTACCCCATTCACCTTGTCCTGTCCAGTGCTTTCACAAAAAGCAAGGTATTGTGACCAATAATAAAATCATAGCTAAAATAATCACTAACATGTCATTAGTGCTTAATATGTACCAGAAAGTGCCCTATGTGTTTTCATGTATTATCTCATTTAATCCTCACAACTAACCAGTGAGGTAATTTCTCTTACTATCCCCATTTTTAGATAAGAAAACTGTGGTATAAAGTGCCAGGAAAATGCTAAGTCAAGATATAAACATAGTGTATAACAATATACTATATTTACTATATTTATATATTAAAACAATAATATAATATATTTTGTGATAATATATAGTATATTATATATGTTATAATATATAATAAAATATAAATATAGAAATATAAACATATATTATTGTTATATAAATATAGTATTTAGTAATAATAACACAGCATCATTATTCAATCCCTGTGACCTACCAAATGCAGCTCTAGATGCTTTCCCAGTGACATCTCTTGTGTTGACAACAGTCTTGCACTATTCTCATTTAATGGATGAGGAAACCGAGAACTTAAATGAGTTACCTAAGATGAGCTACAGTTCTGACTGGTTCCAAAGTCAGCCACTCCAGAATTACCCTTCTGCAGAGGGCAGGGAAAAGGGCTCATCAGGTCCCTGAAGCGCTCTACCCAGGTCACAGAATGTTGGAGAGGAATAGGACTTCAGAATGATCAGATCCAAGCCCTCACTTTACAGACGTGGAAAGGGAGGCCCAGAGAAAAGAGACGTGCGTAAGGCAGTGGGAGAGCCAGAACTAAAACCTGGGTCTCCCAACTGCCAGTTGACATGATGAAGCCATCTCATGTTGAGTCAGCTATCTCAGGTACTGTGAAAGCAGGAAAGAAAAGCCTGACAGCTTCAGAGTGATGGCAGTAAACTGTCCTCCCTCCCTCTGCTCCCTCCTGACCCTGGGACTGCTGCACATACTTCCTGGCCCATTCAGAGCAGCAGCAACATGACCTGAGAAGAGAGGCTCTTCAGGAGAGAACCCACAAGGAAGACAGGAAGCACCCATGCCCTTACATGATCTACCTAGGGCCCATTTCCAATAGAATCCTCCTGAAATAGAATTAGAGATCGATGGAGATGGAGGGTTGCCTCAGACACATGTGGGTCTCTTTTGTAGACATACAACACAACCTAAATCTTTGAGAACATGATCTGACTCAATAAATTACCTGCATTTTTTTCTGGTTAAATGTACATCCATCTTAGTTTGTATACTAGATAAAAATAAACCAACTCATACAGAAAGTTTTTTAAAAACAGAGTTTTGGGGTGTTTAATTAAAAATGCTTGCAGTATTATGTAATCCTTGAAATACAACAGTTGTTTACTCTGCTTTGATTTCTAAGCTTTCCTTTGATGACAAATATTAATATTTATCATTTTTCTGATGTTGGACTAATGAGAATCTTAAGTGTTTATAAGAAGGCATTTAAATATTACAGTACTACAGATATGTTTGTTTTCTGATTTATATTCCTGTCTTTAACATCAACCAGGATTTATTTTTTTGTGCTGAATCCTGGGTTGTTGTTCATCAACATTTTCAGTAAACTTTACATAGCCAGAACTGATGATTTCTACATTTATTTGATGGTCAAAGTGAATATGAAACTTCACCAAATAACACAGTCCTATGCGAAAGGTTTAGTTATGATTTATAAAGTAAAGTCTGGCATGCATGTGTAACTGCTAGCAGGAATAGAGTAACATTCCAAGTTTAATGACACGCCTCTCAGGTCATACTTATTGAGTGCTGAGTATGTGTCAGGCACTGTGTAGAACATAATTGAAATCAATGATTTCACTTGATTCTCACAACAGCTCTAAGAGCTAGGTAGTATTATCATCTCCATTTTACAGAAAAATGAGGCTCAGAGAGGTTGAGTACTTCACTCAAGATGACACAGCAAATGAAAGGCAAAGCCAGAAGTGAGTCCTCAGGGTCAGATAATGGGCTCTTATTTATAGGTTCCTCTCTCAAGAGTCCCTCCTTGACTCCCCAGCATTTGAATAATCTTATTCTCTACGAAGTATAAACAACTCATCTGCAGGGAGCAACAGTCTTCAGGACAACCCAGACTTTCAGATCTTGATGGCTATGATGAGTCACACCTCATTTTGTCTATCATAGGCCATGCATTGTTCTACACATGGAGACAGAGCAATGAACAGCACCAACAATTGTCCCTGCCCTCATAGTGCTATCTTTCTAGAGAGGGAAGATAGATAACATTAACACAATAAACAAAGCATTATCCCCATTACAGGGAAGAAACGGGAGGCTATGCAAATTCAGAGAAATGGTAAAAGGGGATGAAGTCTGCAGTTTCTATAGATTTCACCTGCCTATACTCCTCGTGCAGACAAGACTCAGCTAACCAGAGAAATGACTTAAAATCAGTAATGGAAGATGGGCCAGAAGTAGTGTGATACAGTGCAAAATCCAACACTGAATTCTCAGTTAGGGACCTGACATAAATCACTCACCCTGCATAAGGACCAGGTGCAGGGGAGACAGCCGTCAGCAAAACAGCCACTACCACTGCCCTTCATAGAGCTTACAGTCCAAAAGAAAGAGAAGCATTGATTAAAAATCAAAGGTTAAATAAAAGCTGTAAAAAGTATAAGAAGGAAGCAAAAGACACAGGAGCTAACTTATAGGAAACTAAGAAAGGTCAACATTCTGCCAATTGCACTGTCTGTGACCCACATCAAGTCATTTCTCCTCTTTACAGCCAGTTTTCCAAATATGCAAATAAAGGAGAGTGGACTAGATGGATCCAACTAGCTTCTTTCAAGCTCTTTTTAAAAAATCTCTTGAAGCCATGATTCTAACATATAAAAATTATGTATCTCCTCTTCTTTCCACCAATTAATAGATTCCAAACTGTTCCTTCTTCTTCAGTCCCTTTCATTGTGTTCATCTGCCTGACTACTGCTAGGGCTTTGTTCTTGATTTTCACTGCCATGTGGCAGAGAAGTCAAATCAGGCGGGATATGGACCTGATACCGCATTAGGGGACAGAAGTGGGTATCGCAGATGCTCTGATCAGAACCTAGTGAAAGAAATGAGAAGGAATCGGGTTATACAAATGGAACCCAGGGTCCGGAGAGTGTTTTAACAGGTAACAAATTAGGCTGCGGACATAGTAGGCATTAGGGAAGCATCAGCTAGGATTGTAACTCATGTTCTGGCCAAAGGGAGGGGAAAAAAAGTCTAGAAGTAGGTGCTCAGTGAAGAAGCAGATGAGTGGAAAAGAGGTCTGGATCCAACCACGATACTGAGATCCAGGGACAGGAGCATTACCCATGGGAAAAAAATCCAAATTCCATACTTTGACTTCAAGGCCCTGTGTGGCCTGGGCCCTATCTATACAGCCAATTCATCTGATGTCAGTCTCCCTTGCCCTCTCTATGGTTCAGCCACAGGGGCCTTCTTTTCTCCCTTTGATGGTGTTAAGCTCTTTCCCACCTTAAGGCCTTGGAATAGGCTATTCCTTCTGCCTGGAACCCCATTCTATTAATACAGCTCTTCATATGGCCAGCTCCCTCTCATCCTTTACTTAGGTCTCTGCTCAATTCTCAGCTCTTCCTCTCTGGCCATTCTATCTCAATAGGTTACTCATCCCTCTTACTATCACAGTATCTTATACTCTTCCTTCTTGTACTTGACATCTTATTGTTACAGGTGTTTGCCTATGTGTTATCTGTCCCCTTCACTAGACTCCATGAGAGCAGTGCTGATATTTTATATAGATCATCCCATTTAATTCATAACAATCTATGAAGTAGGTACCATTATGTCCATTTTACAAAGAGAAATAAAACTGCAGACAAAAACAACTTGCCATATATATATGTGTGCGTGTGTGTGTACGTGTGTGTGTGTGTATATATATATATATAAATTCTAAACAATACTACTCATTACGTTAAAACAAAATGGCAACTTAGTAGAAGCCACAAAAATCTAAAATCTTTTTATTCCAAGTGTGGCCCACGGACCAGCAGCATATACATCACCTGGCACCTTGTTGGAAATGCAAACACTTCTGGCCTCACCAGGACCCTTGCATATAGTTCCAGCAGTCCTTGACCCATAGGAGTTGGACCCAGCTGTTCCATCTGCACCAGGAAGCCAAACACAGCTAACTCCTCTAGGCCAGGGAAACCTTGGCCTGTTGTCTTGTGGAAGTTCAAGAGGCTAGAGGAAGCCTTAACTTAGAGGAAGCTTCATCCCCTGCTCAGAGGAGCCAAGAGAGGGCCTCAGCTGTAGATTTTCTGAAGCTTCCTGGCCTTGTTTTTATCCACTAAGCTGGCAGAACCCAGCAAATGGGTTTTCAGATTACAGTGGCCACCTGTTGTTTTTGTATCCCTCGTGTCACATCCCTCTTCTGAAGGTATCAGCACCTCTCGTTAATCAGGGCCTTTCTGTGTGTACAGCCTTGCAAGCTTTGCACAGCACAACTCCAGGGGGCACCAGTCACATATACTCTGGTATGAATGGTGGCCTCTGATGCTGAGAATGTGGCAGGCCTGCCCCACTTCCTCTGGGTGAATCTCTCCTCTCCAGGGGTGGGCATTTGTGCCACACCTGGCCACTCACAGTACCCCCTCCCACTGGCTATAGAAACAATTCCAAGTGGTAGGCATATGGCCCAAGCTATAACTCCTTCAATCTGCTGTGAATTTTGAGGTATTATGAGCAAATAGATATATTTCAGCCCATACAACTGAGTCTCTCTAAACTTGATGGAAAAAATCTGGGATCTTTAAGGTAACATATTATATCTGATTATTCAGATGGGAATTTAAGGTACCTTGCCTTCGAATGGAAATTTACGTATCCAATTACAGTGCCCCCTTCTTGACATAATTTTAACCCATTGGGAGTGCTTTCTAACCAGTAGTTCTTGGCCCTGGCTACAAGTTAGAATCACTAGAGCAGGTCTCGTCCAGATCACTTAAATTGGGAAAGGTTGGTGGCACAGGTCTTGGTACCTCAATTTCAGCTGCACTAGAGTCTGACTACTCATCTATCTAAGGTGTCCCAAAGTGGCATCTGATATGCTACACAGTCTATGCTTCCAGGCAGGCTAACAAAGTGGTAGACTACATCCAATGAAAATTAGACCTGCCACTTTCTGATGATGTAGTTACTGACAGGCAGAGACTAATTTTATTTACACAAGTAGCTGTAAAACAAAAAATATTCCCCTCTCTCTCCACCCCGCCACTTTTTGTTATTCTACCTCTCCCACACTCTCTGCATTTGTTTTACCTCCCTCTTGCCTCTCCTGCTCTCCCTTGGATTTCTTGCCAGGATCATTCCTACAAGAGATTGAACTGGAATCGCTAGTACTCCAGGATTAAAACAATCTTATTCTAAGCAAGTTCCAACCCTTCCCTCCGCCTGTCCTCAGGGCTCCAAATGCATAGGTAAACTCGTGCTTCTGGGCACAGCTTAAACATCTACTGACACAACCAAGCAGGTACCACCCTTCAGTTAATGTGGAGTCCAAAGGCAGCAGTGAGTTTTGTGTTTTGCTTTGTTTTTTCAAAACTAAGACGTGGGAAGAAGACTTCTCAGAAAATAAAAATTTTGTTCTTACCACATTCCACAGACTTCAGTGATTAAATAACTATAGACTGTATGCTCCTCCAGCCTGGTCTAACTAAAATATGCATGCATTAAACCTTGCAAGGGAGTACTGATACTTCAACATTATCTATGATGGTTTCTAACTCCAGTAGCTGTGAGTCTGAGAAACTGCAAAATATACTGAATTTTAATAGAATTCTGATTGTTAATAAAAAGAGGTAAATCCATAATAAAGAACACTAATATACACATAAAAAGACTCAGAAAGGGTCTTTAAGTTCCAGAATCCTGTCAATGAGTATCTTTTGTGAACTTCTTAACCAGTTCCTCGATTTTCTCTTCTATTCCCACTTATTCATCATTAAAAGAAAACACTGGCATACATACAAAATACCCCTAAAATATGTAGTTTTTAACTGCATTTAATACTCTGGTAAAAACACTGTTTTTCCCACCCCTTCTCTTTTTCTCTTTATGGAGTCAACAGACTAGAAAAGTAAGGCTACTACATTGTGAAATAACCTCCTGGTGGGCACAAAGGTTCAGGAAATGCTAAAAAATGAAATTATGGCGCTGGGTAATATATATTCAAGCCAAGAATGTTCGTGGACCCTTGATATAAGAGTTTAAATATAAATATAAATACTCAAATACAACTGCATGCATTTTCTATGACAGGCAAAAACAACTTTCCAAAGGAAAGGGTCTGAAAGGGGGCCAGAATATGCTACCCCAAAATATGCCAGTTTGGCATAAGGGTTATTTGAGTTGAAGGCAATTAAGAACAGCAGATTCAGAAAAAACAACAAAAAAAAGAAAAAGAAAAAGAAACACCTCTGCCCTCCTCCATCTATCTAAAAGCAGGGCATAAATTTTCCTTTGTAAAGGTAACATATTTTCTATAAATACAAGTGTTCTCCTTTCCCTACCAGAGAGAATTCTTACCTGCATAAACAAACCTTACTAAACAACCTTCATTTACCATACATTTTCCTAGTCACTTTTTCACAGTTTGTCCCCCTACCCCAGAAGCCCAAATCCCCTTATCCTTTTGTAACCACCCAACAGGTTCATTTTGCCTGCTGCCCAGATAGAGTCGGTTTATCAAGACAGAGGAATTGCAACAGAGAAAGAATTTAATTCACGCAGAGCCGGCTGAACCGGAGACCAGAGTTTTATTATTACTGAGATCAGTCTCCCTGGAACATTTCAGAGACTGGGATTTATTAAGGATAATTTGGTGGGTAGGGGGCCAGGTAGTGGGGAGTGCTGATTGGTTGAATTGGAGATGAAATCACAGGGAGTCAAAGCTGTCCTCCTGTGCTGAGTCAGTTCCTGCATGGGGGCACAAGACCAAATGAGCCAGTTTATCAATCCGGGTGGTGCCATATGACCCATCAAGCGCAAGGTTGGAAAAATATCTCCAGCACCAACCTTAGGATTTGATATTATCCCCAGGAGCAACTGGGGAGGTTTAGAATCTTGTGGCCTCTAGTTGCATGACTCCTAAAGCATAATTCTAAACTTGTGGCTAATTTGTTAGTCCTAGGGGGTTTGGGAAAGGGTTGTTAACATCTTTGTTCCAAAGTTAAACTATAAACTAAGATCCTTCTAAAGTTAGTTTGGTCTATGCACAGGAATGAACGAGGACAGCTCGGAGGTTAGAAGCAAGTTAGATGCGGTTAGGTCAGATCTCTTTCACCATCATAATTTTTGCAAAGGAGGTTTCACTTTGTCTAGTTTCTTCTCCACATAATATAAAAGCTCCCAGACCTAACCACCTCTTATAGGGTCCTCACTTCTTTTTTATGAAGACCTCTGTATGCATATGTAATAAATGATTTCTCCTGTTAATCTGTCTTTTGTCAGTTTACTTTTCAGTGCCCCAGGAGCAGAGTCTAAGAAAAAGAATTGCTTTTCTTTTTTCCTCCCTCACAATCACTACATTTAAGGAGTATCAAGAAAATTAAAGGTATGTAATCAAATTAGCTTAATTATTCTTCTGCCTTGACATGGAGTTGGGGGAGGATGGGGATAGGAAGAAAACTTTATAATAGGCAGCCTTTCTAGAAGTGGTTCATTTCAATGGTTCATTTCAAGCTACTCAATTAGAATGTAAGAATATCACCAGTAAAAGTGAGTGGTATTTTATCTGAACAGTTGTTTAAACCTGTTCAATAACACCACCATAGATCATGAAAGCATGTCACTGAGTTTCTTTGGAACACAGTTTTAATGGAATTATAGCCCCCCACAACACCCCCAGCTATGAGGAATGAGGTAAACTAAGTACAGGACGAGAAACACAACCTGAAATTTGATATAAGGAAAACCCTTAGATAAGCACAGCAAGAGATACAAGGAGGGTGGGGGAGAAAGAGTGTCCCTGGCAGTTAATCTCAAAGATAACTAGTGCACAATTTATAGTAAGTTCATCAAATTCCATGACAGCTTTGTGAAGGTGCTTTTCTTTCACCCCCAAAGCCTTCAAAATGCTACTTTCTAGATATTTCATTCCCCACTCAGACCTTTTACCTACTGGATTATACCCGATTCATTCCACGATGCTATGTTATTAGAATCAGTGGTTTTCAATCTTAAATGCGCTTTAGAATCAGCTGCAAATCATTCCACAATGCTGTGTTATTAGAATCGGCGGTTTTCAATCTTAAATGCACTTTAGAATCAGCTGGGAAATGTAAATAATAAACAAACAAAAGAAAACACACAAACAAAAAAAACACCTGCTCCCCTCCCCACTCTTATTTCAGTTATCTGGATGGGACCAGCCCCGATGATTCTAACTTACAGCCAGGTCTGAAAGCCACTAGTTGGAAAGCAATCCAAACAAATTAAAATTACATAATGAAGGAATAAACTTACATTAGGAGGCCAGGTACCTTGAATTCCCATCTTAATAATCAGATATAATGTGTTAATATAAGGATCCCAGACTTTGTCCATCAAATTTAGAAAGACTAAATTGCATGGGCTGAAATATATCTATTTGCACATGCTGGGGTTCAGGACATACTACCGCCAAATATTGTAAGCTGAAGGAATTTGAGATGACAGCAGAAGCCAGAAGGTCAAAGGTCACTCTCTGACCTTCCTTCTGCCCTTCTCCTCTGAAGCAGGTCATAAAACCCAGGAAGAATTATCTGGCCTTCTCCTGAAGCAGGTCTAAGACCCTCCTGTGAAAGGTTTCTCACGTCCCATACCTGGAGTAAAAGAACATCCTTATCTCTGAAGACAAAGGGTTACAGAGAATCTGAACAAACAGGTCTTGCTACATTTCCTCCCATTATTAGTTCATACTTCCTTATTCAATCATACTTCTACACAACTATCTACTTCTTCATCAAATCTAGCATAAATAATACACAGGTTTACTAGTTTTGGGGGTCTTCACTTCATTATGAAGAATCCCATGTCACATAAAACTTACGTTAAATAAATCTGTGTGCTTTTCTCTCGTTAATCTGTCTTTTGTTACAGGGGACTCAACCAAGAACCTGAGGGTGAGGAAAAGATACTTCTCCTCCCCTGACCCCATAATACTACAACTTTTACAGAGGACTGAAGAAATTCCAAACATCATATGATAGAGGTAAGTAAAAACAGTAGAATTAAAGGTGATCTAGTCCTCTTAGTATTCAAAATATGATAAACAAGGAAACATAGAGCAGGTGCACCAACTTGTGTTTTTTATCGATAATGATAAAAATAAAATCATTAGCTACTATTTATGGAGTACCAGTTACCGTGGTAAGCACTTTCAATGGGTTACCTCACTGAAAACAAAAAACATCCCTCTGCAATAGAAATTATCACCCCCATTTCACAGATGAGGAAATTGAGGCTCAGAGAAATTTGGACCCTTTCCCCAGAGTCACACACATAGAAAGTGGCAGAACCAAGATTAAAGTCTAGGTCTTTTGCTCTATCGAGTCCATTCTCTTAACTACATCCTCTGTCACCTAGACCACTGAAGAGTCTCGCAAGTACTTGCTACTCAAAGGATGATCCACGGACCAGCAGCATCAGTCTGTTAGAAATACTGAATCTCTGATCCTTTCCAGGTCTTTAATTAAATCAGAATCTGCATTTTAACATCAGCAGGAGACTTGTATGCACATTAAAATTAAAGAAGCACAAGCATACATACTTTTCCCACATCAACTATTATCTCAGATAAATTCATTATCCATAATGCATCCATACTTTTTAAAAACTGATTTACTTTGTTTTGAAATATGTATCCACTGTGGAATGGCTAAATCAAGCTAACTAATATGCATTACCTCAAATACTTATTTATTTGTGGTGAGAATGTCAGAGGTGTTTGAACCAGAGCAACCCTATCTTCAATAGGAGCTGGGTAAAATAAGGCTGAGATCTACTAGGCTGCTTTCCCAGGAGGTTAAGGCATTCCTAGTCACAAGATAAGATAGAAGGTTGGCACAAGATACGGGTAATAAAGACCTTGCTGATAAAACAGGTTGCAGTAGAGAAGTTGGCTAAAACCCCCCAAAACCAAAATGGCGCCGAGAGTGACCTCTGGTCGTCCTCACTGCTCTACTCCCTCCAGCGCCATGACAGTTTAGAAATGCCATGGGGCAATGTCAGAAAGTTACCCTATATGGTCTAAAAAGAGGAGTTATGAATAATCCATGCCTTGTTTAGCATATCATCAAGAAATAACCATAAAAATGGGAAACCAGCTGCCCTCAGGACTGCTCCGTCTATGGAGTAGCCACGTTTTTATTCCTTTACTTTCTTAATAAACTTGCTTTCACTTTACTCTATGGACTTGCCCTGAATTCTTTCTTGCATAAGATTCAAGAACCCTCTCTTGGGGTCTGGATCGAGACCCCTTTCTGGGAACAAGAACACTTAAAGTCTATACTCTTAGTAATCTTCAATAATACAATACATTGCTATACATCCATACTTTCATGAAAACAAATCCAGTAATTTCATTTCCCCATTTAAGGCCATTAAACAGTTTCCCAAATGCCCTTGGAATAAGGTCGAAATGCAGGTAACCAAACTCTGCATAATATTACTCAGGCTCACCATTCTCAGCAAACTAACGCAGGAACAGAAAAGCAAACACCACATGTTCTCACTCATAAGTGGGAGTTGAATAATGAGAACGCATGGACACAGGGAGGGGAACATCACACACCGGGGCCTGTTGGGGGGTGGGGGGCAAGGGGAAGGAAAGCATTAGGACAAATACCTAATGCATGCAGGGCTTAAAACCTAGATGACAGATTGACAGGTGCAGCAAACCACCATGGCATATGTATACCTATGTAACAAACCTGTACATTCTGCACATGTATCCCAGAACTTACAGTAAAATTTAAAAAAAGAAAAATAAATCTATTACTCAGGCTCACCTCTGCAGCCTTATTCTCTCCACCTCCTCCAGCCATTGATTTTCATACCCTAGGCAAACAGACCTTCTTTCTGCTCATCAAATTCGAACATTTCCTCCCTCCCTCCCTCTCTTCCTCCCTTCCTCTCTTCTTCCCTTGTACTAGGTTCTTCCCTGCCGATAATATACCCTCATTCACCAAATCACTGCCTCCCTGCCAACCCCATTTACTGCTCTCACCAGAGCAGATGCAGTGCCTGGCACAGAGTTAGGAGCAAGATAAATGTGCTGAATAAAAACATGTTTAGGATACTGAGGGCCTCCGCTGTTTCCTTTGTCCGTCTCCTCTGCTGTTGCTGTGATCCTCATTCCTGTTTCTCCTTCCCTGCTCCCTGCATCACTTCTTTTCAGGAACTCACCTCCTTATCAGTAACCTCATGGCTCCTGAAGTTGTCAGCTTTAGAAAGAAGCACTGCCACATCCCCATGGTCATTGCCCCAGGATTATTCACCAGCTGGATGACAACTGCCTCACTCTAACCCTGAGGCTCCTGGGATAGGCCCACTCCTGTCTAGAGACGGACAGAAGTTCCCACTGACAGAAACAGACTGCTTTTAAATCAAAGATTTAATATATAGGTGGAACCATAGATCAGGGACCTCTTAGCAGGCAGTACCGAGCCAAAAGCTTCACTATCTCTCTGCCCACACAAGAGAGTGTCACTGTGCTGACAAGACAGGTTATCAAGAGTTGTGAGGAACTTCATATTTTAAATGTGATGACCAAGTGTGCTACTCTAAGAAAACAAGTGGCAAACAAATCCTTTTATAATATAAATATCTGCCTCAAGTTTTAAATCTTGAGGAAATGTGAATTTTCATATATCAAGCTTACAATAACAAAAGTAAGAGCTATTATATTTATCTATTGACTGCAAGCTGTTAAGAGCCTGACAACATGCTCAAAGCTTTAAACACACTTTCTTCTTCATCATCACTGTGAGGTAGAAATGCTTATTATCCCTATTTTAAGAGAGAAAACCAAGGGCTAAGTAACTTGTCTAAAAGGCACAGCTGGGAATTAAATCATAGGTCCTCAGACAACCCCTCTACTGCTTCTCTGCTATGTCTTACTATTTGGATCACTTTCTCATCTGAGAAGTCACAGATGTGGACATTCCCAAAGAGACAACCCCTTGGAGAATGACCTCAAAGGCTGAGATTTTTCTCTGCAATGTACATGTTGAAAGCAAAGTAACCTCCTACATCTTATATTTCAAAGCTGCACTTCTACATTAAAAGAGTAAACAGATTCAATGAAAAGATGTGGGAACAGGGTGCTTATGAATGCAATGCCACAAGTACTTTTTCAGTGTCTACTGGTGGTCAGGCACTGTGCTGGAAGATGAATGATCAGACTATCAGTTGGGAGAGTGTGGGGGTGGGGGCATGGGGTGATGAGGAGAACTTCTCAAATAGACTGTTTCAGGAATGTTTAGCCAACAATTCATAAAACTGTTACCTTATTACCCAACTATATGGAAACCATCTTTCAGAAGAGACCAGAGTTACCTGCCTTATTATCTGTGAATACATAATTGAAAAGGCCAATATGTCTTCCAAAATGGAAGTCACAACTTGTTAGATTTCTGATTGTTCATATTAGAGGGCCAGATTTTAACATGTGAATGCAAACATAGTGTCAGAATTTGTTCTCAAGTGTCTGAAAGAACAAAAGAGAAAAGAGTAATGGGAGACAAAACCAGACTAATTTCCAAAATGGAAACAGAGCATGTTGAAGTTGCATGAATACACAAATAAAGATGGGGACACAAAAACATTTCCTAAAGCATTCTATCAAAGGCTTCAGGAAAAAGGCCAAGACAGGGATACCAAGTAGAAAAGCATAAGCCTGCAAAGGTTATCCACACTGCTGTGAGGACTCCAGAAACCTGCCTTCTTGCAGAAATAGGATGCTTTTGACATGAGGGCATGAGATGAAGATTGCAGACTACTTTATACCACTCTCCTCATTTATAAAATAAGAGTTAGATTAGATGATTTATAAGGTCCTTCCAGTTCGAATGCATTAAGTCCTTATCATCTATGTGGTCCCTGCACGTTAACAGAGATGACCATATAAAGAAGCTCAAAACATATTTGTTGAATTCATGAAATATTACAACCTTACCAATAATAAGATACTTTACAACAATTGGTCCTGGTCTGTGGCCTTGAAAGAACAAATTACAGGAGAAACAATCATCTACAAAGCTACACATCTGCTGTTCCTGCTAGCTGACTGCTGGTGGAATGAAAATAACCTTGGACTTGAAAATAAGACACTTGGTTCTAGTCTCATCTCTGACACAAACCAACTGTGTGTGTGACCTTGGGCAAACTGCTTTACCACCTGGGTCAGTTTCCTCATCTCTAAAATAAAGGTATTCTACAACGATATACAGCTAGCATTTGTGGAACATTTATTATAGGCCAAGAAGTGTTCCAAGATCTTTGAATTAGAATTAAATTATCTCAAATGTTTTTGCAGCTCAAACGTTTAGTGTCTAACTACAGAAGCAACATGGTATAATGAAAATATTAAAAATTCTGTAACCAGAAAGGTTGGACTCTCCCTTGGCTCTGTAAGGTAGGGTCTTTCTCTAAGCAGACATTGTTAAGCTGAAGGGCTTACAGTCTCAGTCCTTTTATTCACCAGTATTGTAACTTGAACAAGTTACTTAGCTTTCCTAGCCTTAGTTTTCTAATCTGTAAAGTTAATATAAAAATGGTTCTCACTCTCATATAGCTTTTAAGAGGATTAAATCATATCATACATATTTTATTGAATATATATTTTATTGCCAGCTGTGTAATCATGGGCTATCTTCTCAAGTTTTTTCTCATATACAAATGGGAAATACAGTATTAAAAAGAGGTCATGTGAACATGTTCTAAATGGTCGAGTGTTAGTGGTTTTGAAAGCATGTACATTAATACTTGGAACACGGTATACAACAATCCCATATCTAATACTTAGAACAGCATATGCAATCAGTAACAACACACACACACACACACACAACCCTAGACTTCTTTCTTTGCTAAACATCTCTAGTCCAGGTTGCAGCAGGTGGACAGAGGCCGGCAGCCTTGAACGCAGGTCCACATGGGAGTTGTAGTTCCGAGGCAAGCGGCTGCTCTACAGACCGTCTAGAAGCGAGACTTCATCTCCCAGGAGACATCTCGCCGTGCAAAATGGCACGCCACGAGGTGGAGTACCTGCCCGACGAGAAACAAGGGGCGGGACTGCAACTCCCAGGAGCCTCCGCTGCCCAGGCCTCCGGCCGCAGGCTTAAGCCAAGGCTTAACATCAGATGCCAGTAGGGACCGCCCTTGGTAGTCTGGGCCCGGCCCGGGTCAGAACCTTTCTAAAACAACTACTGTGGGTATTTTCCACTGGTCCCAGCACATTTCTGAGAGACCAGAATAATAACAGCAGTAAATCTGCAAGTGGTAAACTTTCTCAATTTAGATTTCGGCTTCAGGCAGCATCCTTGGGCCACTTGACCTGGGAGCATTGGGCTCCTTATTTCCCAGATAAGCGCTGTGAGTGGCTGTTCCAAGGTAACACAGCGAGGGCAGAATTTAAGATTACAGAGAAATCTGCAGATGCATCTCAAGTTCCACTAACCTGCCTCCTTCACCCCGCCACCCCCAACTTGGATATACCTTTAAAATCCCCCCTTTGACGCTAAAAATAAAAACAACAAACCATAAAATAGGTGTAAGAAAGTCCGACCAAGTACCGACGAATTCTCCCACAACAATAAATTCGATGCCTTTTTGTCTGTTTTTGAAATAGTAATGTAAAATTATCTCCCAAAATGCTGCCTTCTCTGTACTCCGCTTTGCTACTGTCCTGCGTGTTTAACACAGACCTGTTGGGACGGATTTTCGCTACTTGTCTATGAAACTGACGAACTATCCCAAAACGGCGGGTGCCGACCACACCCCCAGAGCCAAGAGCTGTGGCGTTCCCGGAACCGCTGGCGTGGCCCCGTGCCTCAGTTTCCCCACGTATAAATACAGTGGAGGAGGAACGGGTTAGGGCTGGGGTCGGTGCTTGGGAATTAGGGGGCCCCCAAGTCCCCACCCTGAGACCCTCGTGGGGCGGAAGAGTCCTCGGGACAGAAGCCCACCGCCCCGTGAGCGGCGCCGGCCCCACTGGGCTCCGGGGTGATGACCAGACGCGCGTGGAAACCCAGACCCGCGCCCCAGAAACACTATTCCACTCGGGCTTGCCTCCCCGCCCCTACCTTCCAGGATGTTGGCAGCTGGGAATGAAAGGCAGAGGGAGGGAGCGCGGGGCCGGAGCGCCGCCTGGGAGTGTGCCCACTGGGCGGCCGCCTGAGGGACCCAGGAACAGAGGGCAAAAAGTCCTGTGACGGGACAGAGCGGAGCGGGGACTGCAATTCCCAGAAGACCCCACGGTAGGGGCGGGACCCAAGATGGCCGCTTGTCTGGGGACAGGAGCGGAGGCCAATACGCGCGGAGCATGCGCCTAAGCCGGGCCAATTGAAAGCCATAGTGACAGTAACCCAGATTCAGGGGCGGGAAACACTGACCACGGAAGACAAGTTAAGGTGCGAATCCCCTTAGAAGGGGGTTTGGGCATAAGTCGCACAATGTTTAGCTTTTTCTAACTAGAAAAAGAAACATGATTCTTTTCACGTGTAATGAAAGGCTGTACCGCACTTTTGCTTTCTTCCTTACTCCCAAAACGCGTTTAACTTATCCCTTCACGACTCCCCACTGCCTAGATTTCTTTTCACTTCATTTCCCCACTCTGGATCTTTCTGAATTCTTGAAGCCTTTTTTTCTTTATGTGTCTCTCAGAAACACAGACTCGCAGTACCTGGCTTGATCCATCAAATGATGTGGTCATTTACGACTACGCTCAGCCCTCCCTGGCATCCTAACAAAATTGCACCACATGCGCCCCTTCCCTTTTCCTTTCTGTCTTTTCTGTGCTGTTTTTCTTCTTAGCACTTGTCGTTACGAAGCATTGTATAAAATTTACCTATTTATCTTTTTTACCATCTTACTTTCTCACTAGAATGCAAGATCCATGCAGATGTGGATTTTAGTTTTGGTCACTGTAGTCTTTCTAGCACCTAGAAAAGTGCCCAGCACATAGTAAATACACCGTATTTTCAATAATTGAACGAAATCCAGTGTGACCTTTCTCCTCTAGTCTCCCTTTCTCTGGTGCAGATGAACTCAACCCATCTCTGACCACCATGGTTCCTTGTGCTTGCTCCCTTTTTTAATCTAAAATCATTATTGATGTATTATGTGCCAAATGCCATGTGGGTGCTGGAGAAATCATTGATTCAGACCCAATTCCTAACCTCAAAATGCTCTGAGTCTAGTGACATATGAAAAGTAAACTTAATTTTGCAAAAAATGCAATTACAAATTGCAGAACACCTAAGTAATTTTCACAAGGTCATGCAGCTCCTAAGCAGGGAGTAGATTCCTGCCTCAGACTCTTGCCATTACATAAGGAAAAACAAAGAGCAGTTACTCTAAGACAAACACTAAGATAGGTCCCCATTTTCCTTAGCACCATTTCCTTTCTCTATCTCTCACTTTTTTCTTTGTCCTGATTCATTACATGCAGGCGATTACATCAAGTCTTAGATCTCTCATCATTTCTGATATTTGAATCCCATGGAGAGTAGTATGGTGTCCTACAAAGTGTCCTGGTGTGAAATTCTGATGTCCTTGGAAGCTTGAGTCTCAGAGAATGTCACACTGGATTATAGTTCATCACACAGACACCATGACCACATAAAATATTATCAAATTGTGAATAACAAAGTGAAATTGAAAAAAAATTATAGTTAAAACAGCAGGAATGTGATCAATGTATGTAGAGACTGATTTTGTGCATTAAGATTAAAACCCCTGTTCAGGCTTCCTAGCCTAATCTTATGTCAATTTGGGGTCATTTCCTGTAATACAATTCTTTTTTTTTTTTTTTTTTTTTTTTTAATTATACTTTAAGTTCTAGGGTACATGTGCATGATGTTTATATCATGTATAACTCCCCAATGCAATCCCTCCCTCCTCCCCCCTCCCCATGATAGGCCCCAGTGTGTGATGTTCCCCTTCCCGAGTCAAAGTGATCTCATTGTTCAGTTCCCACCTATGAGTGAGAACATGCGGTGTTTGGTTTTCTCTTCTTGTGATAGTTTGCTAAGAATGATGGTTTCCAGCTGCATCCATGTCCCTACAAAGGATGCAAACTCATCCTTTTTTATGGCTGCATAGTATTCCATGGTGTATATGTGCCACATTTTCTTAATCCAGTCTGTCACAGATGGACATTTGGGTTGATTCCAAGTCTTTGCTATTGTGAATAGTGCCGCAATAAACATACGTGTGCATGTGTCTTTGTAGTAGAGTAATTTATAATCCTTTGGGTATATACCCAGAAGTGGGATGGCTGGGTCATATGGTACATCTAGTTCTAGATCCTTGAGGAATCGCCATACTGTTTTCCATAATGGTTGAACTAGTTTACAATCCCACCAACAGTGTAAAAGTGTTCCTATTTCTCCACATCCTCTCCAACACCTGTTGTTTCCTGACTTCTTAATGATTGCCATTCTAACTGGTGTGAGATGGTATCTCATTGTAGTTTTGATTTGCATTTCTCTGATGGCGAGTGATGATGAGCATTTTTTCATGTGTCTGTTGGCTGTATGGATGTCTTCTTTTGAGAAATGTCTGTTCATATCCTTTGCCCACTTTTTGATGGGGTTGTTTGTTTTTTTCTTGTATATTTGTTTGAGTTCTTTGTAGATTCTGGATATTAGCCCTTTGTCAGATGAGTAGGTTGCAAAAATTTTTTCCCATTCTGTAGGTTGCCTGTTCACTCTGATGGTAGTTTCTTTAGCTGTGCAAAAGCTCTTTAGTTAATTAGATCCCATGTGTCAATTTTTGCTTTTGCTGCCGTTGCTTTTGGTGTTTTAGACATGAAGTCCTTGCCCATGCCTATGTCCTGAATGGTACTACCTAGATTTTCTTCTAGGGTTCTTATGGTATTAGGTCTAACATTTAAGTCTCTAATCCATCTTGAATTAATTTTCGTATAAGGGGTAAGGAAAGGATCCAGTTTCAGCTTTCTACTTATGGCTAGCCAATTTTCCCAGCACCATTTATTAAATAGGGAATCCTTTCCCCATTTCTTGTTTCTCTCAGGTTTGTCAAAGATCAGATGGCTGTAGATGTGTGGTATTATTTCTGAGGACTCTGTTCTGTTCCATTGGTCTATATCTCTGTTGTGGTACCAGTACCATGCTGTTTTGGTTACTGTAGCCTTGTAGTATAGTTTGAAGTCAGGTAGCGTGACGCCTCCAGCTTTGTCCTTTTGACTTAGGATTGTCTTGGCAATGCGGGCTCTTTTTTGGTTCCATATGAACTTTAAAGCAGTTTTTTCCAATTCTGTGAAGAAAGTCATTGGTAGCTTGATGGGGATGGCATTGAATCTATAAATCACCTTGGGCAGTATGGCCATTTTCACGATATTGATTCTTCCTATCCATGAGCATGGTATGTTCTTCCATTTGTTTGTGTCCTCTTTGATTTCACTGAGCAGTGGTTTGTAGTTCTCCTTGAAGAGGTCCTTTACATCCCTTGTAAGCTGGATTCCTAGGTATTTTATTCTCTTTGAAGCAATTGTGAATGGAAGTTCATTCCTGATTTGGCTCTCTGCTTGTCTGTTACTGGTGTATAAGAATGCTTGTGATTTTTGCACATTAATTTTGTATCCTGAGACTTTGCTGAAGTTGCTTATCAGCTTAAGGAAATTTTGGGCTGAGACGATGGGGTTTTCTAAATATACAATCATGTCATCTGCAAACAGGGACAATTTGACTTCTTCTTTTCCTAACTGGATACCATTGATTTCTTTCTCTTGCCTGATTGCCCTAGCCAGAACTTCCAACACTATGTTGAATAGGAGTGGTGAGAGAGGGCATCCCTGTCTTGTGCCAGTTTTCAAAGGGAATTTTTCCAGTTTTTGCCCATTCAGTATGATATTAGCTGTGGGTTTGTCATAAATAGCTCTTATTATTTTGAGGTACGATCCATCAATACCAATTTATTGAGCGTTTTTAGCATAAAGGGCTGTTGAATTTTGTCAAAAGCCTTTTCTGCATCTATTGAGATAATTATGTGGTTCTTGTCTTTGGTTCTGTTTATATGCTGGATTACGTTTATTGATTTGCGAATGTTGAACCAGCCTTGCATCCCAGGGATGAAGCCCACTTGATCATGGTGGATAAGCTTTTTGATGTGCTGCTGAATCCGGTTTGCCAGTATTTTATTGAGGATTTTTGCATCGATGTTCATCAGGGATATTGGTCTAAAATTCTCTTTTTTTGTTGTGTCTCTGCCAGGCTTTGGTATCAGGATGATGTTGGCCTCATAAAAAGAGTTAGGGAGGATTCCCTCTTTTTCTATTGATTGAAATAGTTTCAGAAGGAATGGTACCAGCTCCTCCTTGTACCTCTGGTAGAATTCAGCTGTGAATCCATCTGGTCCTGGACTTTTTTTGGTGGGTAGGCTATTAATTGTTGCCTCAATTTCAGAGCCTGCTATTGGTCTATTCAGGGATTCAACTTCTTCCTGGTTTAGTCTTGGGAGAGTGTAAGTGTCCAGGAATTATCCATTTCTTCTAGATTTTCTAGTTGATTTGCGTACAGGCATTTATAGTATTCTCTGATGGTTGTTTGTATTTCTGTGGGGTCGGTGGTGATATCCCCTTTATCATTTTTTATTGCGTCTATTTGATTCTCTCTCTTTTCTTCTTTATTAGTCTAGCTAGCGGTCTGTCAATTTTGTTTATCTTTTCAAAAAACCAACTCCTGGATTCATTGATTTTTTGGAGGGTTTTTTGTGTCTCTATCTCCTTCAGTTCTGCTCTGATCTTAGTTATTTCTTGCCTTCTGCTAGCTTTTGAATGTGTTTGCTCTTGCCTCTCTAGTTCTTTTAATTGTGATGTTAGAGTGTCAATTTTAGATCTCTCCTGGTTTCTCTTGTGGGCATTTAGTGCTATAAATTTCCCTCTACACACTGCTTTAAATGTGTCCCAGAGATTCTGGTATGTTGTATCTTTGTTCTCATTGGTTTCAAAGAACATCTTTATTTCTGCTTTCATTTCGTTATGTACCCAGTAGTCATTCAGGAGCAGGTTGTTCAGTTTCCATGTAGTTGAGCGGTTTGGATTGAGTTTCTTAGTCCTGAGTTCTAGTTTGATTGCACTGTGGTCTGAGAGACAGTTTGTTATAATTTCAGTTCTTGTACATTTGCTGAGGAGTGCTTTACTTCCAATTATGTGGTCAATTTTGGAATAAGTGCGATGTGGTGCTGAGAAGAATGTATATTCTGTTGATTTGGGGTGGAGAGTTCTATAGATGTCTATTAGGTCCGCTTGGTGCAGAGATGAGTTCAATTCCTGGATATCCTTGTTAACTTTCTGTCTCGTTGATCTGTCTAATGTTGACAGTGGAGTGTTGAAGTCTCCCATTATTATTGTATGGGAGTCTAAGTCTCTTTGTAGGTCTCTAAGGACTTGCTTTATGAATCTGGGTGCTCCTGTATTGGGTGCATATATATTTAGGAGAGTTAGCTCTTCCTGTTGAATTGATCCCTTTACCATTATGTAATGGCCTTCTTTGTCTCTTTTGATCTTTGATGGTTTAAAGTCTGTTTTATCAGAGACTAGGATTGCAACCCCTGCTTTTTTTTGTTCTCCATTTGCTTGGTAGATCTTCCTCCATCCCTTTATTTTGAGCCTATGTATGTCTGCATGTGAGATGGGTCTCCTGAATACAGCAGACTGATGGGTCTTGACTCTTTATCCAGTTTGCCAGTCTGTGTCTTTTAATTGGAGCATTTAGTCCATTGACATTTAAGGTTAATATTGTTCTGTGTGAACTTGATCCTGTCATTATGATAGTAACTGGTTATTTTGCTTGTTAGTTGATGCAGTTTCTTCCTAGCCTCGATGGTCTTTACATTTTGGCATGTTTTTGCAATGGCTGGTACCGGTTGTTCCTTTCCATGTTTAGGGCTTCCTTCAGGGTCTCTTGTAAGGCAGGCCTGGTGGTGACAAAATCTCTAAGCATTTGCTTATCTGTAAAGGATTTTATTTCTCCTTCACTGATGAAGCTTAGTTTGGCTGGATATGAAATTCTCGGTTGAAAATTCTTTTCTTTAAGAACGTTGAATATTGGCCCCCACTCTCTTCTGGCTTGTAGAGTTTCTGCCAAGAGGTCTGCTGTTATTCTGATGGGCTTCCCTTTGTGGGTAACCCGACCTTTCTCTCTGGCTGCCCTTAAGATTTTTTCCTTCATTTCAACTTTGGTGAATCTGGCAATTATGTGTCTTGGAGTTGCTCTTCTGGAGGAGTATCTTTGTGGCGTTCTCTGTATTTCCTGAATTTGAATGTTGGCCTGCCCTACTAGGTTGGGGAAGTTCTCCTGGATGATATCCTGAAGAGTGTTTTCCAACTTGGTTCCATTTTCCCCCTCACTTTCAGGCACCCCAATCAGACGTAGATTTGGTCTTTTTACATAATCCCATATTTCTTGCAGGCTTTGTTCATTTCTTTTTCTTCTTTTTTCTTTTGGTTTCTCTTCTCGCTTCATTTCATTCATTTGATCCTCAATCGCTGATACTCTTTCTTCCAGTTGATCGAGTCGGTTACCGAAGCTTGTGCATTTGTCACGTATTTCTCGTGTCATGGTTTTCATCTCTGTCATTTCGTTTATGATCTTCTCTGCATTAATTAGTCTAGCTGTCAATTCTTCCACTTTTTTTTCAAGATTTTTAGTTTCTTTGCGCTGGGTACGTAATTCCTCCTTTAGCTCTGAGAGGTTTGATGGACTGAAGCCTTCTTCTCTCATCTCGTCAAAGTCATTCTCTGACCAGCTTTGATCCGTTGCTGGCGATGGGCTGCGCTCCTTTGCAGGGGGAGATGCGCTCTTATTTTTTGAATTTCCAGCTTTTCTGCCCTGCTTCTTCCCCATCTTTGTGGTTTTATCTGTCTCTGGACTTTGATGATGGTGACGTACTGATGGGGTTTTGGTATAGGTGTCCTTCCTGTTTGATAGTTTTCCGTCTGACAGTCAGAAGGACTGTCTGTTGGTCTGTTAGAGATTGCTTGAGGTCCACTCCAGACCCTGTTTGCCTGGGTATCAGCAGCAGAGGTTGCCGAAGACAGAATATTGCTGAACAGCGAGTGTACCTGTCTGATTCTTTCTTTGGAAGTTTCCTCTCAGGGGTGATGCCACCCTGTGAGGTGTGGGGTATCAGACTGCCCCTAGTGGGGGATGTCTCCCAGCTAGGCTACTCAGGGGTCAGGGACCCACCTGAGCAGGCAGTCTGTCCGTTCTCAGATCTCAACCTCCGCGTTAGGAGATCCACGGCTCTCCCCAAAGCTGTCAGACAGAGTCGTTCGGGTCTGCAGCGGCCCCGCTCTTTCCCCTAATGGACTGCAGCTGTGCGCTGTCCGCAGAGGTAGAGTCTACAGAGACAGGCAGGCTTCCTTGAGCTGCTGTGAGCTCCACCCAGTTCGAGCTTCCCAGCGGCTTTGTTTACCTACTTAAGCCTCAGCAATGGCGGGCGCCCCTCCCCCAGCCTCGCTGCTGCCTTGCGGATAGATCGCCGCAGACGGCTGTGTTAGCAGTGAGGGAGGCTCCGTGGGCGTGGGACCCTCCCGGCCAGGTGTGGGATATATTCTCCTGGTGTGCCTGTTTCCTTAAAGTGCAGTATTGGGGTGGGAGTTACCCGATTTTCCAGGTGTTGTGTGTCTCAGTTCCCCTGGCTAGGAAAAGGGATTTCCTTCCCCCTTGCGCTTCCAGGTGAGGCGATGCTTCGCCCTGCTTCAGCTCACGCTGGTCAGGCTGCAGCAGCTGCCCCGCACCGATTGTCCGGCACTCCCTAGAGAGATGACCCCAGTACCTCAGTTGAAAATGCAGAAATCACCAGTCTTCTGTGTGGCTCGCGCTGGGAGTTGGAGACTGGAGCTGTTCCTATTCGGCCATCTTGCTCCGCCCCCCTGTAATACAATTCTTTGTTCTTTTATGAGCACAGACTTAGCTCAGCAGTCCCAGCTATTCTCAAGCTGATCAACATGAAAGATTTCAACACATGTGTCAGCAGCCAGACTAAACGTGGAAGAAAATCAGGAGCATATGAAACTGGAAAGCTCAATAACTTTCCTCCTCCTGAGAAAGCATCAGCCTGTAATCATTACATCGTCTACTTAGCAGTCAAAAGGCAAATGTCATGAACATACTCAGGATCGAAACAGTGGTGTCTAATGATTATTACACTGTTGTCGGATAACCTAAGATGAGCACATAGGTATTACTTCAGCTGTGGATAATGCTGACTGCTGGACTCAAGGTCACCCATGACCTTGAGCAACAGATACATTCACAAAGAGCATGAAGACATGGCACTTGCCTTGGATTCAGGACCTTCAAGTGCCAAGACAATCAGTGGGAGGTTACTGTCTGATCTGCAACTTGACTGAATTAATAACCACCTTAGTATGGGTTCTCCGAGAAGCAGATCTGGAGACAGGTATTCAAGAGCAAGTATTTTATTTAGGAGATTATTTCAGGAAACACCAGTAAGAGACTAAGAAAGTGAAATAGGGAAGAGAAGACCAAAAAGATGGCTTATCTAGCACATTACTGCTAAGGGCACCCAGAACTGAATCCTCCTAGGAATCTCTGGGAAACAGTGTGGAACACATGCCTTAGACTGAGTGATTCCACCAAGAGGACAAGATAACTGGGTTGTTTAAACACCAATACCGTCAGTCAATGATTGGGGGCTACTTTCAGGGGTTATTAAGACCCTGGCTTGTCTGCCATGCTCTAAGAGTAGACAGAGTTGCCTCAGTGGCCACAGAAAGCCAGAGATAGAAGAATTAAGAGTCACATTGGTATACACTGAAATAGTAAGGTAATATAGCATACTGGCAGGGCACCAATAATATCTGCTACAGGTGGCTTTGATTTACCACAAGTCCATGTCACTGAAACTAACAGAATAAGAATAAGTCAGAAACTAAGTAGATAAATACAAAAAGCCCAAGCAGCCTACCACCTTGTATCATTCATGAGCAATTCAGATAGATTGTACTTTCTAAATCCTCACTAAGACATACAAACCAAACAATAGCAAAAGCCTCATTTACACTGGGGAATAGGAACTCTTTACTATAAGCATGTAAATAGATGAGCAAATCAATGGGCGTTTAAGGAGGGTGCTTTGGGAGCTTTGGGGTGTGGTAGTGCAAGGAGAAAGAAGATTAAGAAAAGGGGAAAAGGAAATTTAAAGAAACATGTTGAAAACATTGTGTTTTTCATTTTATGGACTTGAAACATGAGTAAATTGCATGGATATTTTAAGAAAGTAGCATCAAGATCTGGGTGACTTTTAGACCCAGAAGACAATTTTGTGAAAGACTTCTATGGATTGTGCCATTATAGCACTTCTTCATAGCAAATATCTTTACTTGAAATTATAGCCTCATTTATTTGTCCTTTTGTTTATCATCTGTCTCCTTCAAACAAAAGGTAAACTCCATTGTTTTCAGGCCAGGCACGGTGGCTCATGCCTGTAATCCCAGCACTTTGGGAGGCCGAGGTGGGCAGATCACGAGGTCAGGAGTTTGAAACCAGCCTGGCCAACATGGTGAAAACCCGTCTCCACTAAAAATACAAAAACTAGCCAGGCATGGTGGCTCACACCTGTAGTCCCAGCTACTCGGAAGGCCCAGGCAAGGAATCACTTGAGCCTGGGAGGCAGAGGCTGCAGTGAGCAAAGATTGTGCCACTGCATGCAGCCCAAGTGACAGAGTGAGACTCCATCTCAAAAAAAAAAAAAAAAAAGGACTTTATTTTTGTATTCTTCAGTAGTCGGCACTTAATAAATATGTGGTTAACGAATGACTATATTATGACTAAAAAAGCAAACAGGGTAAGTACTAGAAGAGCCTGACATTTGTACCACTTGTATCATTCAACTAAATCATAAAGGTAAGAGGCACTGGTAACTACACAATAATCGCCCATTATCACGAAGCTTAGGGCCATCCTTGTGTGTAGAAAAACTGGGGGTCACATAATGTTCTTCAGCTTTAGTCAAACACTTCGAACAGCATCCTCTTCAAGCACATATGGCCTACAGGGAAATCTTTACCATGGAAACAGAATTTCAAAACTAAAAAGGCCATAGAGGTCAAAGAGTTCAACCCTCCTCATAATTCATCTTAACCATATGTTACAGGTCATAATTCAGACCTTCAGACGAGAATCTTTATTTATTTGTAATTTATTACAAATTTGGGATTTATTTGAAAAAATATCTAATACAAAAATATTATATTAGAAAAAAGGAAAAACAATGCATTACTTTCGCAATACAAAGTATAGAAAGCTTGGGAAACTCAATCGTACCCAAATGCTCTAGTCTGCTTCACACATTTTTCAACCTGTGATCATTAAGCTTCTTGGCTACCATTGGAGAATTCTGGTTGCTAGTAAGAGCCATCTTATGATGTGCTAAAAATTTTCTAAATTTTTCACCTATGTTTTTTATTCTCTCATCTTCTTTCTCCCTTTGTTGTTCTGTGTTAAATGTATTCCTCGGGTAGATTTGTTCATCAGATATTTAGAGATCTGTCTATTCCCTATAGCTAGTGAACATATGCATACTGTCTGCTTTTAACTATGCCTCATAAATAATCACACTTAATCCTTCTTAGTGCCATCTTTTGCAATCATCTTCCAGTTACCTAGAACATAAGGTGCATAAAACTAAGCTCAGTGTCCAAGCTGTGATCTCAGTAGGGTGGCTCAGAGATAAGCGATGATTTTTCATCACTCTCTTTCAAGAAATTATGGCTCTAAACTTATTGCCCTGGTTTCACTGCAGCTTTAAAGACATTTCATCATTCTGGAAGACCCATTAAAAGCATTTTCTGAAAACTAAAAAATATAGTAGAGGAGAGTGCAGTTTCAATTCAATTCAGTTTTTTATATATTGAGGGTTACTCTGTGAGCCATTGTGTTAGAGGCTGGAATTCACAAGTGAATAAGACACAGTCTCTGGAGTGGCACTGTAGTGAATACTGTAAGCATGTAAATAGATGAGCAAATCAATGTGATGCCCCATATGAGCCAATGCCAGAATGAGTGGATTCTGCCACCTATAGTGAAGGAGAGAGGGGGGTTCCGGGCAGAGGCAACAACAGTACATGGCAAGCACCAGAGCTCAAACAGGGTAAACGTGTCAGTCTACAACCTAAATTGGAAGTAGGATGGCAGTGAAAGAAACGAGAAGAGACCCAAGGACCAGTTCATGAGGGTTTCCTAGGTAACTCCTTAGTTTGCCATAAAAGCAATTGAAAGCCTTGAAACTATAAAATAAATAGCTTAATTTGGAGGCAAAATGGGGAAAATCATTCAACAAATATTTATTGAGCATTTACTATATGCCAGGCATTGTACAAGGTGCCAGGGATGCAATGGTGAGTAAATCATTAAAAAAAAAAAAAATCCCTACTCTTGTGGAACCTGTAGAAGAGTAGACAAGCCATACACTAATATATAAATGTATAATCTCTCCTAAGTGTTGATAAATGCTAGGGATAAAAAAGCAGAGTGAAAGGCTAGAAAGTGATAGGTGGTCTTCTTTTAGATAGGGTGGTCAGGGAAGGCCTCTTTGAAGAGATGTCATCTGAACAAAGATGTCGGTGAAGTGGGGATGGGAGGCAGCCATGAGGAAATATGTGGAAGAAAGTTCCAAACAGACGGAACAGTAAGTGCAAAGTCCTTAAGATACAAATAAGTCCTTAAGATACAACATGCTTGGCATGGTAGAAGAATAGCCAGAAAGCCCATGTGGCTGGAGAAGAGTGAATGAGAAGAAAAGTAATGGAAAAGGAGATCAAAGGCAGTCAGAGGCCGGAAATCATGAAGGGTTTGGTAGGCCATGGTAAGATCTCCAGGAAAAATGTTAAACTAGTCCATGAATGTAGCCATCAGACAGTATAGTATGACCCATTCGTGTAAACGTAAAAAGATTGTGTATTACACACACATGTAATTATTGAGGCCCATAATCACTTTGGGGACAGATGTGTTTTAGAAATTAATAATTTGTTGTTTTTTAGAAAGGTATATGTCTATACCATTTGGTATATAACACATCTAGAGAAGTCTTGTGACAGCACCCTGTCATCAATCATATTGATATGTCTGCAACAAAACATATATGGGATAAGCA
Source organism: Trachypithecus francoisi (assembly GCF_009764315.1). Classification (NCBI taxonomy): domain Eukaryota; kingdom Metazoa; phylum Chordata; class Mammalia; order Primates; family Cercopithecidae; genus Trachypithecus; species Trachypithecus francoisi. Next base: position 29,556,608 of record NW_022681453.1, read on the forward strand.
AACACTAAATATAGCCTTACACCATTGGTTTTCAAGCTTTTTGGATTTCAAAATTTCAGATCCAGAATTGTGAACCTCTATTTGTACATGTGTGGAAAACTTCCAGGAGTGTCCCATTGTTCACTGTTGTGAACAAAGGCTGAAGGAGTGAGATGGCTTTGGTGGCTGAAGTATATTTTATTCTACTTTTTATCATGCCAAATCCACTTCTTTATAATGTATTATTTATGTCATTGAAATAATGCAAGTTTAAAAAAAATTTTAAATGTAGATATCAGTGTTTGTATTCATGTCTTTGAGTATTAACAATATGAATGGTAATCAGGGAATATTTTAAACAAAAAAAGTAATAGAAAACATTTTGAATATTCATTATATAATTGCTTCTATATTTGACTTCTTAGTAACGAAATACTCAACTTTTACTGTGTGTCTGTATGCTTTTCAAATTTTTGTCTTGTAAATACTTTTGTGGACTAGAGAGTCATAGTATAAAGATAATTTTGTAAGGAGTAGGAAAATCATATCTAAAATTCAGTATAAAATACATTTTTAAGTTTTACGGTAAATCATATTTCCTAATGTTCCGAGAAGTTTCTTCTGTTTCCTTATAGAACATGGTCCATTCTCAGGCCCTGCGGTATACTGTTTTGTTTTGTTTTGTTTTCAAGGCAAATCTGTGGGGTTTTATTTCCATGTCTTGATAACAGAATGTCATGCTTGTGATAAATACTTGCCTGAAAGATATTTATAATGAACAAGCCCTAAAATATTTAGACATTTTTAAATTGCAATTTTCAACCTCCCTATTTCCTACCACTCTCCCCCAACAAAAATTCAGAGATATGTATTTAACAGACACCACATTTCATGGTGAATGTTATTGGTTGTGTGACTGAAAACTGTAATTAGCCATGCCTCACTGATTCATACATGAATCGTTTTGAGGTTTATTATTCCACTGGAATGTTAATGAACATGAATACAAAATACTCTGAGAGATTTTCTTTTTATCTTGGTAAAGTACATATGGTACGGGGGGAAAAAAACCTTTAAAATAATTAGTGAAAACATACGTTGTGTACATAACTAGACCCTTGATTTTTTTTATTATTATTATACTTTAAGTTCGCGGATACATGTACAGAACATGCACGTTTGTTAGATAGCTATACACATGCCATGATGGTTTCCTGCACCCATCAACCCATCATCGACATTAGGTAGTTCTCCTAATGCTGTCCCTCCCCTAGCCCAGCAACCCCTGACAGGCCCCGGTGTGTGACGTTCCCCTCCCTGTGTCCATGTGTTCTCATTATTCAACTCCCACTTAACGAGTGAGAACATGTGGTGTTTGGTTTTCTGTTCCAGTGTTAGTTTGCTGAGAATGATGGTTTCCAGCTTCATCCATGTCCCTCCAAGGGACATGAATTCATCCTTCTTTATGGCTGCATAGTATTCTATGGTGTATGTGTGCCACATTTTCTTTATCCAGTCTGTCACTCATGGGTGTTTGGGTTGGTTCCAAGTCTTTGCTATTGGGGTCAGAGCTGCAATAAATATATGTGTGCATGTGTCTTTATAGTAGAATGATTTATAATCCTTTGGGTATATACCTAGGAATAGGATTACTGGGTCAAATGGTATTTCTAGTTCTAGATCCTTGAGGAATCGCCACACTGTCTTCCACAATGGTTGAACTAATTTACACTTTCTCCAACAGTGTAAAAGCGTTCCTGTTTCTCCGCATCCTCTGTTGTTTCCTGACTTTTTAATGACCTCCATTCTAACTGGCGTGAGATGGTATCTCATTGTAGTTTTGATCTGCATTTCTCTAATGACCCGTGATGATGAGCATTTTTTTAATATGTTTGCTGGTCGCATAAATGTCTTCTTTTTTTTATTTATTTTTTATTATTATACTTTAAAAGTTCTAGGGTACATGTGCACAACGTGCAGGTTTGTTACATATGTATACTTGTGCCATGTTGGTGTGCTGCACCCATCAACTCGTCAGCACCCATCAACTTGTCATTTACATCAGGTATAACTCCCAATGCCATCCCTCTCCCTCCCCCCTTCCCATAATAGGCCTTGGTGTGTGATGTTCCCCTTCCCGAGTCCAAGTGATCTCATTGTTCAATTCCCACCCATGAGTGAGAACATGCGGTGTTTGGTTTTCTGTTCTTGTGATAGTTTGCTGAGAATGATGGTTTCCAGCTGCATCCATGTCCCTACAAAGGACACAAACTCATCCTTTTTATGGCTGCATAGTATTCCATGGTGTATATGTGCCACATTTTCTTAATCCAGTCTGTCACTGATGGACATTTGGGTTGATTCCAAGTCTTTGCTATTGTGAATAGTGCCGCAATAAACATACATGTGCCTGTGTCTTTATAGCAGCATGATTTATAATCCTTTGGGTATATACCCAGTAATGGGATGGCTGGGTCATATGGTATTTCTAGTTCTAGATCCTTGAGGAATCGCCATACTGTTTTCCACAATGGTTGAACTAGTTTACAATCCTACCAACAGTGTAAAAGTGTTCCTATTTCTCCACATCCTCTCCAGCACCTGTTGTTTCCTGACTTTTTAATGATCGCCATTCTAACTGGTGTGAGACAGTATCTCATTGTGGTTTTGATTTGCATTTCTCTGATGGCCAGTGATGATGAGCATTTTTTCATGTGTCTGTTGGCTGTACGAATATCTTCTTTTGCGAAGTGTCTATTCATATCCTTTGCCCACTTTTTGATGGGGTTGTTTGTTTTTTTCTTGTAAATTTGTTTGAGTTCTTTGTAAATTCTGGATATTAGCCCTTTGTCAGATGTATAGATTGCAAAAATTTTCTCCCATTCTGTAGGTTGCCTGTTCATTCTGATGATAGTATCTTTTGCTGTGCAGAGGCTCCTTAGTTTAATTAGATCTCATTTGTGAATTTTGGCTTGTGTTGCCATTGCTTTTGATGTTTTATTCATGAAGACTTTTATTCATGAAGACTTTGCCCATGCCTGTGTCCTGAACGGTATTGCCTAGGTTTTCTTCTAGGGTTTTTATGGTTTTAGGTCTTATGTTTAGGTCTTTGATCCATCTTGAGTTAATTTTTGTATAAGGTGTAAGGAAGTGGCCAGTTTATGTTTTCTGCATATGGCTAGCATATGCAGAAATGGTGTTTTCCCAACACCATTTGTTAAATAGGGAATCCTTTCCACATTGCTTGTTTTTGTCAAGTTTGTCAAAGATCAAATGGTTGTAGATGTGTGGCATTATTTCTGAGGCCTGTGATCTGTTCCATTGGTCTATATATCTGTTTTGGTACCAGTATATATCTGTTTTGGTTACTGCAGCCTTGTAGTCTAGTTTGAAGTCAGGTAGCGTAATGCCTCCAGCTTTTTACTTAGGATTGTCTTGGCTATTGCTTCTCAGTCTTTTGGCTAAGATCAAATGTAGTATTGTCTTGGCTATACAAGCTCTTTTTTCGTTCCATATGAAATTCAAAGTAGTTTTTTATAATTCTGTGAAGAACGTCAATGGTAGGTTGATGGGGATAGCATTGAATCTATAGGTTACTTTGCACAATATGGCCATTTTCACGATACTGATTCTTCCTATCCATGAGCATGGAATGTTTTTCCATTTGTTGGGGTCCCGTCTTATTCCCTTGAGCAGTGGTTTGTAGTTCTCTTTGAAGAGGTCCTTGACATCCCTTGTAAGTTGTATTCCCAGGTATTTTATTCTGTTTGTAGCGATTGTGAATGGGAGTTCACTCATGATTTGGCTCTCTGTTTGTCCATTATTAGTGTACAGGAATGCTTGTGATTTTTGCACATTGATTTTGTATACTGAGACTTTGCTGAAGTTGCTTATCAACTTAAGGAGATTTTGGGCTGAGACAATGGGGTTTTCTAAATATGCAATCATGTCATCTGCAAACAGAGACAATTGGACTTCTTCTCTTCCTATCTGAATACCCATTATTTCTATCTCTTGCCTGATTGCCCTGGCCAGAACTTCCAATAATATGTTGAATAGGAGTGGTGAAAGAGGGCATCCTTGTCTTGTGCTGGTTTTCAAAGGGAATGCTTCCAGCTTTTGCCCATTCAGTATGATAGTGACCTAGGTTTGTCATAAGTAGCTCTTATTATTTTGAGATACATTCCATCAATACCGAGTTTATTAAGAGTTTTTAGCATGAAGGGGTGTTGAATTTTATCAAAGGCCTTTTCTGCATCTATTGAGATAATCACGTGGTTTTTGTCATTGGTTCCGTTTATGCGAGGGATTACATTTATTGATTTGTGTATGTTGAATCAGCCTTGCATCCCAGGGATGAAGCTGACTTGATTGTGGTGGATAAGCTTTGTGATATGCTGCTGGATTCAGTTTGCCAGTATTTTATTGAGGATATTCTCATCGATAATCATCAGGGATATTGGCCTGAAATTTTCTTTTTTTGTTGTGTCTCTGCCAGGTTTTGGTATCAGGATGATGCTGGCCTCATAAAATGATTTAGGGAGGAGTCCCTCTTTTTCTATTGTTTGGAATAATTTCAGAAGGAATGGTACTAGCTCCTCTTTGTACCTCTGGTAGAATTCGGCGGTGAATCCTTCTGGTCCTGGACATTTTTTGTTGGTAGGCTATTAATTACTGCCTCAATTTCAGAACTTGTTATTGGTGTATTCAGTGATTTGACTTCTTCCTGGTTTAGTCTTGGGATGTGTCCAGGAATGTATCCATTTATTCTAGATTTTCTAGTTTACTTGCATAGAGGTGTTTATAGTATTCTCTGATGGTAGTTTGTATTTCTGTGGGATCAGTGGTGATATCCCCTTTATCATTTTTTATTGTGTCTATTTGGTTCTTCTCTCTTTTCTTCTTTATTAGTCCGGCTAGCAGTCTATCTATTTTGTTAATCTTTTCAAAAAACCAGCTCCTGGATTCATTGATTTTTTGAAGGGTTTTCTGTGTGTCTATCTCCTTCATTTCTGCTCTGACCTTAGTTATTTCTTATTTTCTGCTAACTTTTGAATATGTTTGTTCTTGTTTCTCTAGTTCTTTTAATTGTGATGTTAGAGTGTCGATTTTAGATCTTTCCCGCTTTCTCTTGTGGCCATTTAGTGCTATAGATTTCCTTCTAAATACTGCTTTAACTGTGTCCCAGAGATTCTGGTATGTTGTGTCTTTGTTCTCATTGGTTTCAAAGAACTTGTTTATTTCTGCCTTAATTTCGTTATGTACCCAGTAGTCATTCAGGAGCAGGTTATTCAGTTTCCAGGTAGTTGTGCAGTTTTGAGTGAGTTTCTTAATCCTGAGTTCTAATTTGATTCCATGGTAGTCTGAGAGACTGTTTGTTATGATTTCCATTCTTTTGCACTTGCTGAGGAGTGCTTTACTTCCAATTATGTTGTCAATTTTAGAATAAGCGTGATGTTGTGCTGAGCAGAATGTATATTCTGTTGATTTGGTTTCGAGAGTTCTGTAGATCCCTATTAGGTCTGCTTGGTCCTAGCTGAGTTCAAGTCCTGAATATCCTTGTTAAGTTTCTGTCTCATTGATCTGTCTAATATTGACAGTGGGGTATTAAAGTCTCCCAGTATTATTGTGTGGAGTCTAAGTCTCTTTGTAGGTCTATAAGAACTTGCTTTATGAATCTGGGTGCTCCTGTATTTGGTGCGTGTATATTTAGGATAGTTAGCTCTTCTCGTTGTGTTGATCCCTTTACCACTATGTAATGCCCTTCTTTGTCTTTTTTGGTCTTTGTTGGTTTAAAGTCTATTTTATCAGAGACTAGGATTGCAGCCCCTGCTTTGTGTTTGTGTGTGTGTGTGTATGTGTGTGTGTGTGTGTGTGCACGCGCGCGCGCGCACTTTCCATTTGCTTGGTAAATATTCTTCCGTCCCTTTATTGTGAGCCTATATGTGTCTTTGCACGTGGGATGGGTCTCCTGAATACAGCACACCAATGGGTCTTGACCCTATCCAATTTGCCAGTCTGTGTCTTTTAACTGGAGCCCTTAGCCCATTTACATTTAAGGTTAATATTGTTATGTGTGAATTTGATCCTGTCATTATGATGCCAGCTGGTTATTTTGCCCATTAATTGATGCTGTTTCTTCATAGTGTCGATAGTCTTCACAATTTGGTATGTTTTTGCAATGACTGGTACCAGTTTTTCCTTTCCATATTTAGTGCTTCCTTCAGGAGCTCTTGTAAGGCAGGCCTGGTAGTGACAAAATCTCTCAGCATTTGCTTGTCTGTAAAGGATTTTTTTTCTCATTCGCTCATGAAGCGTAGTTTGGCTGGATATGAAATTCTGGGTTGAAAATTCTTTTCTTTAAGAATGTTGAATATTGGCCCCCACTCTCTTCTGGCTTGTAGGGTTTTTGCAGAGAGATCCACTGTTAGTCCCTTTGTGGGTAACCCGACCTTTCTCTCTGGCTGCCCTTAACATTTTTTCCTTCATTTCAACCTTGGTGAATCTGATGATTATGTGTCTTGGGGTTGCTCTTCTCAAGGAGTATCTTTGTGGTGTTCTCTATATTTCCTGAATTTGAATGTTGGCCTGTCTTGCTAGGTTAGGGAAGTTCTCCTGGATAATATCCTGAAGAGTGTTTTCCAATTTGGTTCCATTCTCCCTGTCACTTTCAGGTACTCCAGTCAAATGTAGGTTTGGTCTTTTCACATAGTCCCATATTTCTTGGAGGCTTTGTTCATTCCTTTTCATTCTTTTTTCTCTAATCTTGTCTTCACACTTTATTTCATTAATTTGATCTTCAACCTCTGATATCCTTTTTTCCACTTGATCGATCCAGCTATTGATACTTCTGCATGCTTCACAAAGTTTTGGTGCTGTGTTTTCCAGCTCCCTCAGGTCATTTATGTTCTTCTCTAAACTGGTTATTTCTAGTTAGCAATTCCTCTAACCTTTTGTCAGGGTTCTTAGCTTCCTTGCCTTGGATTAGAACATGCTCCTTTAGCTCAGAGGAGTTTGTTATTACTCACCTTCTGAAGCCTACTTCTTTCAATTTGTCAAACTCATTCTCTTTCCAGTTGTGTTCTCGTGCTAGCAAGGAGTTGTGATTCTTTGGAGGAGAAGAGTCATTCTGGTTTTTGGAATTTTCAGCCTTTTGGCACTTGTTTTCTCTCATCTTCATGGATTTATCTACCTTTGGTGTTTGACGTTGGTGACCTTCAGATGGGGTTTCTGTGTGGACATCCTTTTTTTTTGGTATTGATGCTATTCCTTTCTGTTTGTTAGTTTTCCTTCTAACAGTCAGCCCCCTCTGCTGCCAGTCTGCTGGAGTTTGCTGGAGGTCCATTCCAGACCCTGTTTGCCTGGGTATCACCAGTGGAGGCTGCAGAACAGCAAAAATTGCTGCCTGTTCCTTCCTCTGAAAGCTTCATCCCAGAGTGGCACCCTCCAGATGCCAGCTGGAGGTCTCCTGTATGAGGTGTCTGTCGATCCCTGCTGGCAGTTGTCTCCCAGTCAGGAGGCATGGGGGTCATTGACCCACTTGAGGCGGCAGTCTGTCCCTTAGCAGAGCTTCAGCGCTATTCTGGGAGATCCGCTGCTCTCTTCAGAGTCAGCAGGCAGGAATGTTTAAGTCTGCTGAAGCTTCACTCACAGCCACATCTTCCCCCAGGTGCTCTGTCCCAGGGTGATAGGAGTTTTATCTCTAAGCCCCTGACTGGGGCTGCTGCCTTTCTTTCAGAGATACCCTGTCCAAAGAATAGGAATCTAAAGAGGCAGGTGTGCTCTGTCCAGTTCAAACTTTCCCAAGGCTGTTTACTCTGTGAGGGGAAAACCGCCTACTCAAGCCTCAGTAATGGCGGGCACCCTTCCCCCCACCAAGCTCGAGCATCCCAGGCTGACTTCATACTGCTGTGCTGGCAGCGAGAATTTCAAGCCAGTGGATCTTAGCTTGCTGGGCTCCGTGAGGGTGGGATCCCACTGAGTTAGACCACTTGGCTTCCTGGCGTCATCCCCCTTTCCAGGGGAGTGAACGGTTCTGTCTCGCTGGTGTTCCAGGTGCCACTGGGTTATGAAAAAAAATAAAACTCCTGCAGCTAGCTCAGTGTCTACCCAAATGGCTGCCCAGTTTTATGCTTGAAACCCAGGGCCCTGTTGGCATCGGCACCCAAGGGAATCTCCTGGTCTGCAGGTTGCAAAGACCATGGGAAAAGCATAGTATCTGGGCCAGAGTGCACTGTTCCTCAAGGCACATTCCCTCACAGCTTCCCTTGGCTAGGGGAGGGAGTTACCCAACCCCTTGCACTTCCCGGGTGAGGTGACACCCCACCCTGCTTCAGCTCACCCTCCGTGGGGTGCATCCACTATGTAACCAGTCCCAGTGAGATGAGCTGGGTACCTCAGTTGGAAATGCAGAAATCACCTGCCTTTTGCCTTGATCTTGCTGGGAGCTGCAGACCAGAGCTGTTCCCATTCTGCCAACTTGCCCACCTCCCCGATTTTTTTGAATAGTAAATAAGACTGTATAATTTACTGGAGTCTCTTCTCTAGGAAGCACACAGTGATTTTACAAACATTAATTAATAAAGTTTCAGGATCCCTACCAGGTAAATGTTAATAAAACTCAGGAGTCCTAACTTTTTTGACCTTTGCTGCAGTTTCAGGTAAGAAACTAGCTGACTAAGATGCTTCCACAAGCTTTGAAAACAAAATGGGCATGAAACCAACATTCAGAGTTCAGGTGTCATTTATGAGTAGCATTATCTTATGAACCTCGTTGGAGATAAAAGTAATTTGGGGAAAATGATATTTCAGCACTGCCTTAATCTAGCAGGGATTTTCTTCATGAGAAAATTAAACCAAACACAAACTGAAGTATGACTTAACTGGGCCTGCTTCTGCATTTAGGGTCACCAAAGCATACTGTAAATGGAAATCAGATTGCTTTAGAATCCAAGAACAAACTCTACTTTTGACCTTTAGAAAGCTCATGATGTATATGCCCACAAAATAAACAAAATAATTTCAAAGTAAATTCGTTGAGTGCACCTGACCTTTGAAACTGAGCAGATGATGTTAATCAGATTTGTACAGCGTTAATCTAGCTCAGCCTCCGTCTCTCCATGTATTTTTAAAATATCATAAAGAAGAGTCTCACAACAGGGAATCTTTCAAATCAGAATAGATTTAGAAATGGAACAGAATGTATGACCTGGCTTCAAACAATGAAGTATATAACTCAAACATGTAAGCAAATGAATTTTATGACTATAAACCAACATACCACACCCCTCAGGAAAAGTGACTTTTAAAAGATAATATAAGCGTGTTGTAAGCAGTTTTTCACTAAAATATAGTTCAAATTCCGATACTGTATAAGTTACCACTGGGAAAACTTTGAGTTAAAAATGGCCTACATATTATAAAAAGGTGTTCCATCTGACCATTGCGTCTGATTTTTGTCAAGCCATATCATTTCTGCATTTTGGATATTGAATGTTTGAGCCATGGCCTTTCCAGAATAGCCTGTTAAGTAACTTGATGGACATATGCTTGTCTTCCCAGTAACACTTCCTTTGGATAACCAGCCCTGACCCCATTCCATTGTAATCTCTGTCGATCTCGGTGGCTCTGACCACACATTTGTTCCGGCTTAAATTGGGGAGCACTATGGGGTGGTCAGGATGGTAATGGAGCAGGAGTAGTCACAGAAAACAAACTTGACCAAAGCACTCCATACTACTTGGCCACTGGTTGGTTGGGGATGGGCATATGACCCAAGCTGAGCCAGTATCCTCAGATGTTTTGTCAGAGAGATATTTTTAAAAGCCCCTCTCTCTGTGATCACAAGCTATAATGATGATACAAGTGTGGGGCTGCAGGCTAGTTTGCCCACCCAGGAATTAAGTCAAAAGGGCAAGCAGAGAGGAGAGACGAAGAGAGGAACAGAGCCCAGCTGGCACTGCATCCCAGAATCCAATTTTGCCTGAAGCTACCCCTTAGATTTGCCAGTTACATCAGCCTTTTCTTGTTTAAGTTGGTTTGAATTAGGTTTTTGTCACTGGCAGCCAAAGGAGTCCTGACTAATCCACAAAGTTCAACTGACAGATAAACTCTTAAGCTACTCTGAATGGGACAGTGAAATGAAAGGGATAATACTCCCCCATTCTCTTGTAATTTGGGAATTCTCCAGACCTAAAGCCAGATCAGCCTCTGCTCTACCAGCAGCAAAACTGTGCACAAGTCACACTGTAGTCATCTAAGGAACTAGAGATGTTAGCCTGAGAAAGAAGACAAGATGTGCTTGCTGGGCTCAAAAAGGTCTACTTTATGAGAAAGGGGTTGGATTCCCTCCTTGGAGTTAAAAGTCAGACCAACAAGTCCTTATCACTGAGGGGAATTTCCTGTACAACATGAAGGATAACTTTTCTAACAATGAAAGTCATCCTAGCTGACATAATGTGACCCTCAAACACTTCCTCTATTGAGTGAGAGGTCGGACAAAATGGCATCTAAGATCCCACCCAACTCTGTGATTACTTGATTCAAAGTTTGGTCATGGTGACCGTATCTGTACAGGCATGCACTGATTAAACGTGGAGATATATCCTGAGAAATGTGCCCTTATGTGATTCCATCATTGTGCAGACATCATAGAGTGCACTTACATCAGTCTATATGGCAATGCCTTCCACACACCTGGGTTTTGTGGTATAGTCTAATGCTTCTAGGCTATAAACCTATACAGCAGGTGACTGTCCTGAATACTGTAAGCAACTGTAACACAATAGTAGGTATTTGTGTATCTAAACATATCTAAATATAGAAAAGGTATGGTAAAAATACAGTACTAAATAAGCTTATAGGACCACTCTCAGATATGTGGTCTGTTGTTGACCAAAGTGTCATTATGCAGTGCATGACTGTAATTTATTATAGAGTCACCTCAACTATTCAGCAAATCAAAAATCAATATAAGTCAATCATATATAAGGAGGCCAAGAGGAGAGGAAGTGTCGGAAGAGATTTCCTAGAAGGGATGATAACTTGCACAGTTTTAAATACAAATAGGACTTGGTTTCTGTCACACATACCATGTTGAACAATGCTCTATTCAGCACTGATTCTTTAAGAAACTATTTACCTCTACAATAGTTTCTTTAAAAGTATGCAAATATATATGTAATAATGATCTATTTAAGTGTATTATAAATTAAAATTTTCCAAATTCTTGAGTGTTTTGTAGGCATATAGCTAATAAACATTAACACAGTTTGGTGTGGTGTACCTGTAACCAGCCCTGTATACCTGTATACCAGCTGCTCTCAGCCAATGAATGGGAGTCCCCCATTACTGCACTCTACCATTCACTACACTCTGAGTTGAGAGTGTTCTACAACATATGTTTTTGCTTATCTTTGTGCCATTATTTTGTATACTGGCAATTTATTTTGTGTCCTCAAAAGCACTTTTGGCATGAAAAACTTAAGTTATGAAAACAATATGTCCATACTAGATCTACCCATAAAAAAGTGACAGCACTACATTAGGATATCAAAATGCAAGTCCTATAGAGGTTCAGGGTGCCAGGAAATGTTTGAGAAGCCAGAATCAGGTACATAGGGACTGAAAGATAATTTTTGGCAATATGAAGGGCAGCATAAATACCACTGCAGGCAGGGAAAATTAACAAAAATTGTTAGAAAGCTGCTTGGAAGAAATGACTATAAGAAGACACATCATGATGTAAGAAGTTTGGAAGAGGACAGTAGTGTGGTTGCCATGTGAAGGACTGGAACACTTCTCCATGGGGCCAGTGATAGGAAGAACCAGTATAATGCTGATCACAGCAGCACTCCCATTTCCAGGAATGGAGCACTTCATCCATCTCCTGCCTTCTCTCTCAGCAGACTTTGTGAGTGCTCAAACCAAGTGGGGAAAGACAGTCAAGAGAGGGGACAGCATGTGCAAAGAAACAGTGTAAAACAAGGTAGTTTAGAAACTTTAAGTGGTTTAATGTTACTGGAGGAGAGAATATAGGAAAGAGGTTAACAATGAGGCTGGAACTATAGACAAAAGCCATGTTATGAAAGAGCTGATGAAACCTTCTCTAGACCTAGGACTTAATGTGACAAGTAGTGAGGAGCAAATAATTGGCTTTAACAGGGCAAGCAATATGGTCAAGTTCGAATTTTAGAGAAAAATCTGGAAGCACTATGGAGGCTTGACTGGAGTGTAATATGACTCCAGAAAGATCAGTGAGGAGGTCATTGTTAGCAATCAGACACATTTTTTTGGCCTATTAAATTACCATTTTTTTAAAAAAAGAAAAATATCCTGATGGTAAGATATAAATTGGTAAATTTCTAAAAAGCTACTTGAAATAATGTAAGTCAAGTAAGAAATTTAGAAATAATACCGAAAAAGTTTATGCCCTTTGACCAAATAATTCTATGTGTAGGAATCTACAGTAAAAGAACAGAGATGCAGACAAAAGTATATGTTCAGTGATGTTCCTTCTTTCGGTCTTATTTCTGAAAAACTAGAAACTACTTTCATGTCCAATCAAAAAAGCAACAAATAAATGAAATATGTCACCGCCATTTAAATTTTTTAAAAATATTCACTGACATGGAAAATTGCCCAAGGATTAATGTTAATTGAAAAAGCAGAATACAAAATTAAATATATGGTAAGAGTGCCTTCTTCAGAAAGGTATATGCATTTAAAAACTGGAAAATACAAAAAAATATATAATCAGAGCTTATCTGGTGAAATTCTGCATGATTTTGATTTTCATCCTTTTTATTTTTTTTATTTTTTCATTCACTCTCATGAACATGTACTACTTTTGCAGACAACTGTTAGGTTGAACCAATTGAAATTGCCTGCTGCAGACTGCATTGCCTTCCCACCTTCCCCCCAAAATGTGTATGTTGAAACCCTAACCCCCAGTGTGATGGTATTTAAAGATGAGACCTTGGGAAATAAGTAGGTGTAGATGAGGTCATGAGGGTGGAGCATTCGTGCTGGGATTAGTGTTCTTATAAAAAGGGGAAGAGGTCATGTGAGCACACAGGGAGATAGCAGCCATCTACACGCCGGGAAGAGAGCCCTCACCAGAACTTGACCATGCTGATGCCCTGATCTTGGACTTCCAGTCTCCAGAACCGTGAGAAAATAAATCTCTGTTGTTTAAGCTAGTGAGATTTTGTTATGGCAGCCCAAGCTGACTAATACACTGCCAAAATTGACTTCAAAAATGACAATTCCGGCCGGGCACGGTGGCTCAAGCCTGTAATCCCAGCACTTTGGGAGGCCGAGACGGGCAGATCACAAGGTCAGGAGATCAAGACCATCCTGGCTAACACGGTGAAACCCCGTCTCTACTAAAAAATACAAAAAACTAGCCGGGCGAGGTGGTGGGCGCCTGTAGTCCCAGCTACTCGGGAGGCTGAGACAGGAGAATGGTGTGGACCTGGGAGGTGGAGCTTGCAGTGAGCTGAGATCCGGCCACTGCACTCCAGCCTGGGCGACAGAGCGAGACTGCGTCTCAAAAAAACAAAACAAACAAACAAACAAAAAAATGACAATTCCATCTGAATCAACCTACATAAAAGTGAAATAAAATAAATGCCCTGGCAATAGATGCTAAGGGCCAGAACCAAAGCAACAATAATAAGATAAGAATAATAAAGATGTGAATGACATTAAGATGGTAGATTCTGTAACTTGGTGACAGATAGGACTGATAAAACAGTACTAGTGAATAAGGAACAGCATCCAGAACATGAATCCAAAGTTTTTACACTAAGAAATCGAGGGATGGTAGAGGTACTCGTCAAGACAAGGGATAATCAGAAAAATCTCTGGTAGCTAGCCTCTGAGATGGCTTCAATAATCACACTTCCTGGTACTGGCAGCCTTGAGTACTTCCCTTCCTCGTCTGCAGGCTGGTCGGTATTCTGCCTCATTTATAATACTGCTGAAGTTACGTTTCACTGCTACAGAGATAAACATTCACCCTGGGAAAAAAGCCAACTGTTGTGTTAGGACACTTAAAGCCTATGGACAGGCCTATGTGTTGAGGAACTGAGGTATCCAGCCAATAGCCAGCAAGGAACTGAGGTCTGACGACAACCTCATGAGAGAGATTGGAAGCAGATCTTGCAGCCTCAGTCAAGACTTTCAGTTGCTGACCCCTTGACTACAACCTCATGAGAGACGCTGAGTCACATCATGAGGCTAAGCTGTGCCCAGACTTCCATCCCATAACAGCTATGAGATAATAAATGTTTGTTTTAAGCCACTATTTTGGGAGGTAATTTGTTACAGATAATTAGATAACTTCAGTTGTCTCTCCATATCCATGGGGATTAGTTCCGGGACCCCCTGCAGATAACCAAACTCCATGAATACTCAGGACTCTTACATAAAATGGTGTAGTATTTGCATATAACCTACACACATCCTTCTGCATACATTAAATCATTTCTAGATTACTTATAATACCTAATGCAATGCCTATGCATCACTTCATTCACATGGATTCAGCACAGTATTTGGCACAGAGCAAATTCAATGTTTGTTTTCTGGAACTTAGTGGAATTAAAAAAAAAAAAAAAATACAGGGTCTCACTCCATTACCCGGGCTGGAGTGCAGTGGCACAATCATGGCTCACTGCAGCCTCGACCTCCCAGGTTCAAGTGACCCTCCTGCCTCAGCCTCCTGAGTAGCTAGGACAACAGTATGTGCTGCCATGCCCAGCTAAGTTTTTAATTTTTTGTATGAAGAAGGTCTCTCTATGTTGCCCAAACTGGTCCTAAACTCCTGGGCTCAATCAATCCACCCACCTCAGCCTTCCAAAGGGTTGGGATTACAAGCATGTGACACTGCACCCAGCTTTTTTTTTCCAAATATTTTTTGTCTGTAGTTGGTTGAATCTATGGATGCAGAAGCCACCAACATGGAGGACCAACTGTAATACAACCTGTTTTGATTAATTTGCTCATCTGAAGAGTTGAATATTCCTGAAGGCAGGAATCATGTCTTAATATTTAAGGCCTCTCGCTGTATGTGGCACATGATCTATATTCAATAAACAAGTATTACAGGCTGGAAAGGTAGAAAAGGAGACTAGAAACCCTGGCAAAGTAGTTTGGACACTTCCTGGTGGGGACTCACTAATGAGTCATAAGGTTGTTTAGGATAAAGATTTGTTTGAAAAGAAATGTGGTGAATGATTTTTGTACTTGATACTACTTCAAGGACTTGTATTGCTTGTAAGTGTACTTTAATAATCATATGTTTTAGAAGCCCATATATCCCAAAATACTCCAAATTGTAGAGTTCTAAACCTGCAATTTATTTTCTTTTATAAAACAAACTTTGGAAAATTGTGGTCTTTAACTTTTGTTTTTTGTTTTTTGTTTTTTTTTTTTTTTTTTGAGACAAAGTCTCACTCTATCGCCCAGGCGGGAGTGCAGTGGCACAATCTCAGCTCACTGCAACCTCTGCCTCCCGGGTTGAAGTGATTCTCATGCCTCAGCCTCCTGAGTAGCTAGGATTACAGGTGACCGCTACTACGCCCATCTAATTTTTGTATTTTTAGTAGACATGGGGTTTCACCATGTTGGCCAGGCTGGTCTCAAACTCCTGACCTCAGGTGATCCACCCACCTTGGCCTCCCAAAGTGCTGGGATTACAGTCTTTAACACTTTTAACTATGGAAAGGTTTAGTAAGATTTTTGTTTCTAAATTCATTTTCGTATCTTAGATAATTTGTAGCTAGTCATTTTGTACCAGCTTTCCTTTTTACTTTGGACTATTCCTGACCCAGATTTAAAGCCTAGAGTTGATGAAATTTAAACTTTCACAGGACATTTTATCAATTATGTAATGCAGTAGTCAATCCAAGAAAATTCTGAGCTTCATACATAACTGTTCTTTCTTGTTCTATAAACAACTGATTGATGTCATTAATGCTTGGACACATGTCAGAACCAAGGAGAAGTAGAACATGTAATAAAAAAGCATCAGTCTATTTAAACTTGAGTGTACTGATAATGATGCCTGGTCTCTATGATGTAGTTTGTTGCTGAAATACTCCCATAAATACACAAACACACACACACACACACACACACACACCCCACTTCAGGTTTCACAAAAGCAAATCAGAGTCTTTACATCATAATGGACTCAATGAAAATTAGAGGGAATTCATGAGACTCTAGAAACAGTGTATACCTGGTGAGAATGAAATCAGAAAAATCTGGGGTGCTCTTCAGAGTTCTTATTGAAAGCAATAAAGGAAAATCTTGCATTTTAGCCAAATGTAAGCAAAGTTCACATGAAACATTTGTGTCTCCAGATAGAACCACAAAATCTCAAGAAGAGGCAGAAAGGCTAAGGAGCTAATCCACTGCACATCCGAGAAGAGATTGGACCTTGTGACTCTTTCTCATTTACTGTAGAGTCTAGTTTCCTTGATACACCCTCAGCCACCCAACTCTCATAACTCTTGCTTCAGATTCTCCTAATTAGGTACAGCAAATAAGAGTTTCCCTCCCAGAAGGTGACTGGTTTTTCCTTATTTTATATCATTTCATAATTCACTTTGATACTCTTCAGACTGCTTCCATGTAATTTGCAACTTTCAAACATTGGAAGCTAGTTAGCTTTGCCATGTAGATTTCATTTAACTAAATCGTATTCAGATCATTTTACCTCCTTTAAAAAGAAGCAGCAAGAAAATATTTGATGTTATATCTTAACTATAATTAAGATATCATCTCCAATACTTTACTGTAGAAAATACAATAAATAAAATATGAATTTATGCAACACATTTATTCACACTGAAAAACAAATAACAGGCTACTCCTCATCCTTCTGTTGCAGTTACATAGAAGGACTCCTTGCTGTGTGACCTTTAGAAAAACATTGAACTTTTCTGTGCCTTGTTTTCCTAATCTACAATAGGATAATAGTTCCTACCTTTAGGATTAACTGGGATTGATTTAAGATTAACTGAGATTATCTGTCTCTCTCATGAAAATATAGGTGACATTATTTTGTCATATTTCCCAGGCATGAGTAGAATCATTTTGATTTTCCTTTTCAAAAAGGTTTCCTATTTCTTATTTCATTTGTGCCTAATCACCGAAGACAAGTATTATAAAGGGTTGTGTTGAATTGTTCTTTTTAAAGTTTTTTATTTTTTTATGTTTACTTTTTTGAATTTTTAACTTTTGTGCGTACATAGTAGATGTATATATTTATGGAGTACATGGTGTGTTTTGATATAGGCATGCAATGTGACATAAGCACATCATGTAGAATGGGGTATCCATCTCCTAAAGCATCTCTCCTTTGAGTTACAAACAATCCAGTTACACTCTCTGACTTGCCCTCAAATCCAGACTCCCCAAATCCAAACTCTGCCACTTCCTAGCTGTGAAACCATGGCTAAGTTGCCATCAGTGAGGTCAGTTTACCCTCTGGCAAAATAGGAATCTTGAAAGCACCTGTTGAAATGACAATTGAATGAGATAACGTGTGTAAAGCACAGAGCCTAGCACATAGTAGGCACTTAAAATGTTGTTGTTGGTTCTTTTTTTTTTTTTTTAGAGTTGGAAGTTCATGATGTCACCCAGGCTGGAATGCAGTGGCACAATCACAGGTCACTGCAGTTTCAGACTCCCAGGCTCACGCAATCCTCCCACCTCAGCCTCACAAGTAGCTGGGACACATTATACACCACTATGACTGGTTAGGTTTTTTGTTTTTGTTTCTGTTTTTTTTTTAAGAGAATGTGTCTCACTTTGTCACCCATGCTGGTCTGAAACGATCCTCCCACCTTGGCCTCCCAAAGTGTTGGGGCCAAGTGCACAGCATTACACCTGGCAAATTATTATATTTAAAACTTTTAGCAGAGACAGAGTCTTACTGTGTTGCCAGGCTGGTCTTCAACTCCTGGCCTGAAGTGATCCTCTTGCCTTGGCCTCCCAAAGTGCTGGGATTGTAGGCATGAGCCATCAGGCCCAGCAAAAATGTTGATGATTCTTGTGTGAGACAGGATATAGGCTCCAGCTGCTGCAGTGAATAACAAATACCCAAATATTAAAAAGGCATAAACAAAACAGAATGTCATTTCTTCTCACTCAGAACTGATACGGCAGCTCTATGGTGTCAGACACTTAGGCTCCTCTTATCTTATTACTTTGCCATAATCTACTGGTAGCTTCTCTGTGACTCTAAGATGTCTGCTCCAGGTTCTGCCATCTTATTCACACCTCAGCAATGGGAGGGTGGAAACAGTGAGGGTAGTTGTTCATTCATTCTTTTCTGGCTATCTATTTTTGTACGATAAATCAAAAACTTTAGTGACCTAAAACAATTAATCATCTCTCATGGTTTCTGTGGAACAGGAATTTGGAAAAGGCACTCCAAGGAAAGCTTGTCTCTGCTTCACAATGTTAGGGGTCTCATCTGGGAAGATTTGAAAGTTGGAGGTGAATCAATGGCTAAGGGCTGTTGCCATCTGTAAGCTTCCTTAACTCACATGTCTGATGGTTGATACTGGCTACCACTTTTGACTTCAGCTGGGGTTGTTAGCCAGAACACCTACATGTGGCCTCTCCTTGGGCTTCCTAACTGAATGATGTCTGGATTCTAAGAGAGAGCCACCTAAAGAGAACCAAGTGAAAGTTTCAACACCTTTTTATGACATAGCCTCAAAAGTCAACCAGGGTCCCTCTACTGCTCACAAACCTGCCCAAATTCAGAAGGGTCATAAACCTCACCTCTCAATAGGTAGAGTGTCAAAGTCACAGTGTAAACAAAATAATGTGGGATGGAAGATTGTAGGAGTTATTTCTGGAAAGTGCGATCTGTGTGAATTTCACCTGACTGATATAGCAACTTCGTTGTAGGAGTTATTTGTTCAGTCATACTTGGAGCAGATATTTTTTGAGTGTTACAGTATGTTAGGCACCATTCTAGGCTCTAGGGATACAGTAGTGGGAAAAACAAAGTCCCTGCCCTCATCACAATTGTATTCTACTGGGGGAGACAGACAATAAATAAATGTTACATACACCACTGGGTAGTGATGAATGCTGTGAAGAAATTCAAGCAGAGTAAGGGTGCAGAAAATGACACTGTGTAGATGTTATTTAGATGGCATGGCAAAAAACAAACAAACAAACAAAAAAGGCTTTTCTAAGCAGGTGACATAGGAACAGAGACCTCAGTGGTTACATGGACCAGCCATGCAGGAACTGAAAGAAGAGCATGATAGGCAGAGGGAACTGCTCAAGCAAAGATGTGAGATGGAATAGGTTTGGGTTGTTCATAGCACAGCAGTAAAACACATGTGACCAAGGATGGGTGCCGTGGCTCATGCCTGTAATCCTAGCACTTTGGGAGAGCCAGCCAGGCAGATCACCTGAGGTCAGGAGCTGGAGACCTGTCTGGTCAACATGGTGAAACCCCATCCCTACTAAAAATACAAAAATTAGCTGGGCATGGTGGCAGGTGCCTCTAATCCCAGCTACTTGGGAGGCTGAGGCAGAAGAATCCTTGAACCTGAGAGGTGGAGGTTGCAGTGAGCCGAGATTATGCCACTACACTCCAGCTTGGGTGACAGAGTGAGACCCTGTCTCAAAAAACAAACAAAAATGTGACTGGAGTAGAAAGATCCTGTAAATGAGTCAGAGCCTACTCACAGGAACATTAGGCCAAGATAATGAGTCTTGTTTTTTTTTCAAGGAATTTTTAAAGCAGTGAAAGTGATAAAGCATATATATATGTTCGTTCTGGTCACTATGTGGAAAACAGATTGTGTAAGAGGGTGAGAATGAAAGTAGAGGTTATTCCCATATCCAGGCGAAAGGTAACAATAACTCAAATAGGAGAATAACCCTGGAGATGGGAGGCAGTGGCCAGATCTGGAATCTGTTTGAAAGGCAGGATCAACAGGACCTGCTGATGGATTGGCTGTGTAGTGTGAAAGAAAGAGGGCATAGAAGATGACTGTTAGGCTTGAGGATCTTGTTTGCATTGGAAGTTTCCTCAGCACCCCAAAGCTAGAGGCAATATGGTGCAGTGGTCCATATCCCTTGACAGAGACTCAGGGTCAAAGCATAAAGACTGAGACACTCTAGCAGTGACCTTGAGCTCCTCCCCTACCCACAGTCCGAGGGCAGAACTGGCCCCATACGCTGAAGTTTAGCTGGCAGGGGAGGATTAAGCTTCTGGGATGAGGAGAGAGGAAGGAAGCAGGTGGGTGGGAAGCAGGAGTGTTGAAGGTTATTTTTGCAGTAGCAGTGGCACAAGGGAATCAGGCACTCCCAGAGCAAAGCACAATGGAGTCCTGAGGAAATCAGGCCTGGTAATTCCCTCAGAATCACAGCTTTTGCCTCTTTTATGCTAGGCACCCAGTGGGCACTCCCTAAACACCATTAACCACAAAAATGATGTTGTTGACTGGGCAGTACTGCCACTCATTTGACCAATTATTTATGATCGTTCAGCTGATTTCCCACTCTTGCTAATAGTCTTCAATTTTACTGTAAACACAATTAGGGCACACCAAGGCCAATGGTTTACCACCACAAAATTAGATCTCATCTACCACTGGATGCCTTTATGCACTAAATTTATGGCTAACAGACCCACTAACAAAGTTCCAGGCAAGGTTCCCCTGCCTGCAGATGTAGACAGTTGTAAGAAAAGTCAATAGACTGGAGTCAGCCCTACCAGTGAAGGATGGAGTTGACATCCTCTTTCTTAGCAACTTTAGTCCACTGGCTCCTTCCTCCCCATTGTATTATAACCTTCATATATATACACACACATACATATATGTATATATACACACACACAGACACATATGATCAGCTTGCATGATAACCTTTATATATATATAAATATATATGTTTATATATATACACACACATATATATGTGTATGATATAGTTTGAATATATGTCCCCACCACATCTCATGGTGAATTGGAGGTGTTGGAGGTGGGGCCTGGTAGGAGATATTTGAGTCATGGGGGTGGGTCTTTCAAATACCTGGTAGGAGGCATTTGAGTCATAGGTGCTGTCTTCCCGATGGCGAGGCCATTCTCATGAGATCTGGCCATTTAAAGTGTGTGGCACCGCCCCCTCAACTCTCTCATGCTTTTGCCATGTGAAGTGCCTGCCCCTACTTCGATTTCCGCCATGAGTAAAGGCTCCTGAGGCCTCCCAAGAAGCTGAGTAGATGCTGGCACCATGCTTGTATATTCTGCAGAACCATGAGCCAATTAAACCTCTCTTCTTTATAAATTACCCACCCTCAGATATTTCGTTATAGCAATGCAAGAATGGCCTGACACCGCACACACGCGCACACACACACACACACACACACACACATTTCTTGTCAAATCTCAGTTCATTCAGAAGGGCAGTCTTCTTCCTATTTTTGCTCTCTTTCTTTCTCCCATCACCTTACATTTCATACTCAAGTCAAATTGAGAAAAAAGGTTTGAAATTACATCCTTTTCCAAAGTCATATGATTGAACTTTTCCTCTTCAGGTCTATTTTTCACTTTCTGGATTTTCCCCTAGGGTTTAGTTCTTCAGTATAGTTATGGAACGTTTTTTCTTGATATCAAAATATTTTCCAACTTAGAGCCTACACATGTAACTATCCTTCTCCGCCAACCCCAACAGATAGAAAACAAAACCATGGCAAGTACAAATCCAAAGTGAATATTAAGGACAGGCTGGCTTCCCTTTGTATCACACTGCACCCACTCACCTCCACTCCAAACTCCTTAACTCACGCATAACCTGAGAAAGTAGTCTCCTGGTAATAATTCCAGAACACATTTAGAGCAAGAAAAGAATGGTGAATTCTCTAAATAATAATATCCAGAGCCAAGCGGAAAAATATTTTGGATAACTCAAACACCCTTGATTAGTACAGCTGATCAATATTTGACTTATATTTCTTTGAGACATTTAACCTATAGATTTTCTTTCCTACCTTAATGACCTGTCAAACACAATTTTGTAAAACCATCCATTGTGTGACAGATAATCTCAGGACTTTCTCCTAGAAGTGATGCTCTAAGCCTTTTTCCTAGGGCTTCGCTAGGCTTCATTGAACTGTTTCTGGTTTTATTTTTAAGTCATCAATGAAGGGACACTTTGTCTTATTAAAATGGATTTATTGTATATTTTGGAGTGAGTAAACAACTTGCTGATTCTCTAATCTTAGAGACTAAAGACTTGGTTATTTAAACAAATGGAGACTGTAGTTCTCACTCTCTTCTTACTTCCCTGCTACCTAAGAAGTACCTCTTATCAACTCTACTAAACTCTCACAGCCTTTTAGACCCTAAGTCTCACTTTACTTGTCAATTGCATGTCAAAATAACAGTAAACTGAAGGAAAAAACACACAACATCAAATCATACTTTCTGCAGACTGATTGTTGTGGTTTTAAAATGTGTCCACAATTTTTATATTTTTTATATTCCTCCTTTGAGTGTAGACTGGACTTAGTGACTTGGTTCTTCTGCAGATAAAATATGCAAAAGTACCTGCATGTGACTTTCAGGATCAGGTCATAAAATTCATTGCAGTCTCCCCTTTGCTCTCTCATGGAACACTTCCTCTGGGGTGTGGGAGACCAGAAATGCCTCCCTAAAATATGAAAGACTGTTGAGCTGAAGACTATTAGGAAGAAATAGATGTAAGAGAGCTCTCTACCCTCCCTCTATTTGTCTGAAAGCAGGACATACATTTACATAGATTTCCCTGCTCTCTACCAGGGAGAACAAAGGTTAACCACTGACATCAGCTTTAGACACCCAACAGCCAGATGATACCAGAGGAAGACAACAACCAGATGATACCAGAGGAATTAATATTAACGAGCATTATTAACAAACTTTTATCTGCCATTTGTTTGCCTTCCTTCCAAGTTGCTGCCTGTTAAGAGTCAGAGTCCTCTGCCTTGTTACTTCTCTACAAATTGACTGTTTTGTTGAAGATGCTGTAGAAGCTAGAATTCGAAGCCACCTCTTTAAGAACTATTCATTTCCTGGATGTCTCCTGTACATTTGTGAAATATATACGTTAAGAAACTTGTCCTTGTTTTTCTCTTGTTAATCTCTTTTGTAACAGAGGTCCATTCCAGTTATGAACCTATGGGTATTATCATTTTCCCCCACAAAGGAACAAGCTGTCATGTTATGAAGACACTCAAGCACCCCACTGGAGAGGTCCCCATGATGAGGATCTGAGGCCTCCTGCGAAAAACCATGTAAACAAACGATTTTGGAAGTGGATCTTCCAGCCGCAGTCAAGATTTTAAATGACTGTAACCCTGGCCAATGTCTTGATCACAACATCATGAGAGACTGTAAACCAGAGCCACCCAGTTAAGCTGCTCCATAATCTTGCACCCGCAGAAACTGAGATAACACATGTTTGTTGTTTTAAGCTGATAAATTTTGGGATAATTATTATATGGTCAGGAGTTCAAGACCAGCCTGGCCAACATGGTGAAACTCTGTCTCTAATAAAACTACAAAAATTAGCCGGGCATGGTGGTACATGCCTGTAGTCCCAGCTGCTCAAGAGGCTAAGGCTGGAGAATTGCTGAAACCCAGGAGGCACAGGCTACAGTGCACCGAGATTGCGCCACTGCACTCCAGCCTAGGCAACAGAATGAGACTCTGTCTCAAAAAAAAAAAATAAAATAAAAATTATTATGCAGCAATAGATAACTAATACAGTGATGGCTTCAGAGATGTATTAACCTTTCCTCTATTTGGTAACTATATCTTACACTTACATTTTTTGTAAGCCCCTGTAATCAGGGCAGTTGACTATTACACAGAAAACATGTGCAACACCTAATTGACTCAAAAGGTAGTCTGTATTTTTTAAGTAAAAAAAAGTTTCTGCCAGGTACAGTGGCTGACACCTATAATCCCAATACTTTTGGAGGCTGATGTGGGAGGATCACTTGAGCCCAGGAGTTCAAAATCAGTTTGGGCAACATAGGGAGACCCCATCTCTATAAAAATTTTAAAAATCAGTGGCGGGTGGTGGTGCATACCTGTTGTCCCAGTTACTCCGGAGGCTGAGGTAGAACAATTGCTTGAGATCAGGAAGTCAAGGCTCCAGTAAGCTATGATCACACCACTGCACTCCAGCATGGGCAACAGAGTGAGACCCTGTCTCAAAAAACAGAAAAAATTTTTTAAGTGTCATGTTTCTGATGGAAAATTGTTATAATAATATCATTTATTGAATACTCTTGTATGTGGGGCAATTATTATATTACATTCATAGATAACATTATAAAAAATATGTTTATATATTACATAATCTATAATCATATTGTAAAATTATCTCATTTCAATCTTATCACAACTTTTGCAGTTGATATTATTATCACAATTTATGGAGTAGAAAAGTAAGTCACAGAGAAGATGAGTAACTCATTAATAAATGGCAAAGTTAGAACTCAAAACCATGTTTAGAAGACTATTTTCTGCTCTTTCTGTGACCACAAAAGATTCATTTTTAAAAACCTTTCCACCAGAAAATCATCCAATAAACCTGTGTGACTTTGCCTTATATTGTCTAATCGGCCGGGCGCGGTGGCTCAAGCCTGTAATCCCAGCACTTTGGGAGGCCAAGACGGGCGGATCACTAGGTCAGGAGATCGAGACCATCCTGGCTAACACTGTGAAACCCCGTCTCTACTAAAAAACACAAAAAACTAGCCGGGCGAGGTGGCAGGCGCCTGTAGTCCCAGCTACTCAGGAGGCTGAGGCAGGAGAATGGCGTAAACCCGGGAGGCGGAGCTTGCAGTGAGCTGAGATCCGGCCACTGCACTCCAGCCAGGGCGACAGAGCGAGACTCCGTCTCAAAAAAAAAAAAAAAAAAAAAATTGTGTCTTATCAGACAAAGTATCTCACAATCTTCCCACAGTAATCAAGATCCTAAAATATTGTATTATTGTCTTCATCCATTTTGGTTGTTTTTGCATCCTTTTTAACACATTAGAACATATCAAATTGATGTGGAAACTGTTAACTCAGCTACACCCTGAATTTTCCTCCTGTGGTGAAATTCTTTTACATTATAATGAGTTTACTGGTACCACTGCTTACCAATCTCATTCTCTATTACTCTCACATAGGCTATAAAAATCTTAGCAAGTTGTTGGGAAAAATTAATTCAAATATCTATATCATTAAAGTTAAGACAATGTTTCTATAATAATCTGTCTCAATTTTGAAATAAGCTCTATGGAAATACACTTAATCTCAGTCTCAATAGAGGTTTTTTCACCATCAAAATGATCTTTCAGATAATTTAGGTCAAAATAATGCAATACAAGTGAGATAATTGTTAAAATTTTTTTCTCAAACCGTTATTTTTTCATATCAAAAATAACAACTAACAATGGTTTCCTACATTCACAGGTGAATGATTTTCTCCAATTTCTAAAATAAATGACCTGAAATGAATTCTTTCCAGAGTGCTATATTATATTGTGTTTGTTTCTCTAACTACACATTTTCTTAATTCAAAGACTAAAAGGATTTTAAAATTTCTGAACAACAGGTCTCATTGTCTTAAATTTTTATTGGTATGATTCTTCATAGAAGCAGATTTTTTTCATTTCTCATTTTCGATTTGACAGTCCAGACTGTTCAATTTGTTGAAAGACAGAAGGCCTAAGAAACACATTAATCTGTTTTTCCAAAACTGTGGAGCTCCTACAGGCTCTTCTTAACATTTGCATAATAAAAAGTACATCTGTGGTGTTTCTGGGAAATAAAAATGTTTCCCAATTTAGCTATTAGGAAATCTTTTCCTATATTTTTCATTACAAAAGAACTCAGTAATTGGGAGACCAAGCAAAGAAAATCCAATTATTACATAGTTTTCTCTACCCTTTTACTTACAATTGGTCTTTGAAGGACACCTTTTATCTTACATCTTGCTATGGAATTGTTTGCATAAATGCCTTATTTTCTTCCTCAGTAGATTATAACCAGTGATAAGCAGACGTGTTTCATCAAATGTTTGACTCTTCTTTAGGTCCTAACTGAATCACTTAATGTAAATATCTCTCAAATTAAAAAGGCCTTTTATGGGACTTTTAGCCACCTAAGACTTCAGACACAGTGTTAACATAACAACAAAAAAATGACTTTGGTCTCCATATGAAAACTGAAATTTATCCCTTATCCTTTCTTCAAAGGTATTTATGATGATCATATTTATTAGTTCCAATTCTTCTCTCTCCTGGGATAGAATATAAGCAGTTTTACAATTCTCTCTCAGTATAAGTGAAACACATTTTCTCTGCCTTGTTGATATAAAACTTGTTTTCTGACATGCTTGCTTTGGCCAATGAAATGTTAATGGAGGCCTTAAATGTACTTGCACAGTTTGATTTGCCTCTTACATTCCTGCTGTTCACATGAGAGGAGCATGCTGCAAATAGCTGTTAGTTCAAATGGGAATGAGAGAAATGTGGAATACATTTGGATCCAACATGTGGGGTTGATTCAAGTTCAGCTGGTGCTAGCCAAGCACAACAGAATCTTAGCCAAATGTAGATTTATGAGCAAAATGAAATTAAATTCTTGTTATTGTAAGACATTGATATTTGGGGATAGTTTGTTACACAGCATTATTGCAGTAATGGCTGTCTATTACAGTGCCCATGTCCCTTACCCCATTAGTTCTCCTATCTTTGTTGAATAACTTAAATGAGTTAATACATTTCAGGCACTCAGTGAGCGTTAATTGTTGTTATTCTGCTGTCTTATGAATATAGGCTGTAAATTGAGAGATACAAGACCCCACTGTCCAAAACCATGCTGCCCCCTACTCTGTCATAGTAGTGCCATCCACTCATACTTACAGTATGGTATAGTACATGGCACAGTTGATTTCAGAGACAAATAAATTTCATTACAGGAAAATTGGTTTCTAGTGCATAAAAACATCTGAGTCCAACCTCAACTGCTGAGAAGTAGATTTCTTGAAATCACAGGCAAGCACATTCTATAGGGGAAACAAGAAGGTTAAAAGGTATAACAGTAATATGACTATTTAATTATCAATTTGGCTTCAAAAATCTATCTACAAAAACCAAAGAGTTCATTTCTATCCTAGCTATGTACAAAGACTTATCTCTATAGCTATCTCAGCATTATTTTGGAAGTAAAAATGTTGGAAACAACATAAATGCACAGTAGGGAATTAAGTAAATTGTGATACAGATATCCAATGGGATAGTATGGAGCCATATTACTTTCCTGTTATAGAAAAACATTAAATAATAGGGAAAGATGTCCACTATATGTTGCTTAAATGGAAAAAATCAAGTTACAAAATGATATTTGCTGTTTGATCCCATCTTTTTAAACAAAATATGTATTTAACAATGTGAAAAGATATTCAACCACACATATTTAATGGAAATGCATATTAAAACCACGTTCAGAACCATTTTCATGTATTAGATTGTGACAGATCCAGAGTTTGATAACATTGTTGGGTGAAATGCTGAGGAAAGACATGCTCATCCATTGCTCATGAGAACTGTAAATTCATATAACTTGCATGGAGAATGATAGGGCAATATCTATCAAAATTGCATACACATATTTTTTTGACTCAGCAATTCTAGATTCAAATTCTAGAATTTCAAATTTCGAATTCTACAAATATATCCCCAAATACACTTATTATGTGCAAAATACTAGATGTTTTGCATTGCATCCCCTCAAAATTATATGTTGAAATCCTAAGCCATGGTACCTCAAAATGTGAACTTATTTGGAGATAACATCTTTACAGAGGTAGTCAAGGTAAAATGAGGTCATTAGGGTGGACCCTAATCCATTATGACTGGTGTCCTTGTAAATACAGAAAATTTGGACACAGAAACATAGTCATAGAAAGAAGACGATGTGAAAAGACAGAGCAGAAAGATGGTTATCTGTAGGCCAATGAGAGAGACCTGGAACTAGAAACTTCTAGTTCTGAGACTTCTAGCCTCAGAACTATTATACAATAAATGTCTGCGGTTACAGCCACCGAGACTAAGGAACTTCGTTGGGACAGCCCTATCCAACTAATACACAATTCCCTCATCACAGAATTGTGAAAAGAGAAGATTGCAAACAACCTAAATAACCATTAATGGGGAACTGGTTAAGTAGATTAAAGGTATAATGAATTTATGTGTGTGTGTGTGTACATATATATTCATTTATTGAATACCATACATCATTTTAAAAAGAAAATGCTTTTTGAATTAATATATAAATAGCTCCAACACGGACAGTTAAATGAAAAAAACAAGACACAGAACAATATGAAGGCCCGGTGTGGTGGCTCACTCCTGTAATCTTAGCACTTTGGAGGCTGAGGCAGGTGGATCACTTGAGGTCAAGAGTTCAAGATCACCCTGGCTAACATGGTTGAAACTGTCATCTCTACTAAAAATACAAAAATTAGCCAGGCATGATGGTGGGTGCCTATAGTCCCAGCTACTTGGGAGGCTGAGGCAAGGGAATAGCTTGAACCCGGAGGCCAGAGCCTGCAGTGAGCTGAGATCATGCCACTGCACTCCAACCTGGGCAATACAGTGAGACTCTGTTCTAAAAAAAAAAAAAAAAAAAAACCAACAAAAAGAACAATTTGAAAATTATGCCACCATTTAGGAGGCAGGGGAATAAAAATATACACACATAATTATTTGAATCTACTTAGAATATCTCTGCAAGATCACAGAACTTTGAAATCTCTGGAGAGAACTGGACAGTTAAGGTTCTGAAGAAGGAAGATTTTTCACTTTATAACCTTTTTACTTTTTGAATTTTGAACCATAAGACTGCATTACTTATTCAATAATAATTTGTGTTTATGTGGATATGTATATACATATAGTAGAGAAATTAACTGAAAAGAATATAAACACATAATCTTAGGGCAGTAAGATAACACGTTATTTTTTATTCTTATCTCCTTTTTGCTTAAAGTATTACCTTTGCAATTAGGAAAACCATTACACTTTTAAACATATTATATACCATTTAAGGATAGGAACATAGAGACAATAAAAAGAGAATTGTCTTGTTTTGCTTTGCTTTTTAATCAACATGGTAGGAAGTACATTAATAGAAGGACCTTAGAGAGAAGCTTCCAGCTGAGAACCAGAAAATAAAAGCAA
Source organism: Trachypithecus francoisi (assembly GCF_009764315.1). NCBI lineage: Eukaryota > Metazoa > Chordata > Mammalia > Primates > Cercopithecidae > Trachypithecus > Trachypithecus francoisi. The sequence continues at coordinate 29,585,865 of NW_022681453.1, forward strand.
TAGTAAGTAATTTTCATGGTTATCTTAACTTCCACATACTAAGTCAAGGAGAATTACTTTATTTCAACAGATGCAAATGCAACAGCCTATTTTAATTCACTAGCTTGAAATATAGAACTCATCATTCATTGGGATGCCATTAAAATAAAGCCTACATGTGTCTACCCTGAGATTCAGTCTTCAGTAATAGTCCACCACTATAATTGTGAAGAATTAGGTGCCTTACCTTTATATGTAGACTATCATTAACTACATTATATCTGAAAGACTCTCTCGCAGAGGAGAAAAATAAAATTGAGGATAGGTATTTGAGCCATTATACACTCTTGTGTATAATAGATAACACCGTAGGACTAACTGAGCTAAAGACAGCAATGATACTATTGTATGTGGAGCAAAACCACTCCCATAGGCATGCTCGAAGATAAACCATGAAAAAGAGAGCCCTGAATAATGTGAATTTTAATGTTGACTTTGAAAAGATTCATTTTTCTATAGGATAATCTGGGTCAGCAATAGACCTTTACAGATTTGCTAGTATTAAAGGTCTATGGAAAGAAATTGCTTATTAAAAGGGCTGCACAATTTGTATTCTCTTGATCTTACAAAGCAGACAACATATCATTCATAGCCCCATATTTATCTTTAATATGTGGCTATTCAAGAATGAGGTAGTTCAAATGGGTTTTTTATTTGCTGGGCTAAAAATAAAATCTTGTCAAACTCAGTAGAGAATTTACAAAGCATTGGGTAAGAATGGTTTTGCATTACAGGTGGATTTAAAATCCCAATTTTTTGAGTCAGATCCAAACACTTCTCAGTTTTTATTCTTCTTCCCATATAGCAGTTGGGATAAAATTCTTGGCTCTGCTTCAGAAGAGAAATAATACATTGGTATTTTACGATGGGCCTTAAAGAGGAACACTGAAGTAAAATCATGTCTCCATAATTTTCATCATTACGAAAAATGTTAAAGTATCTCAGTGGTGAATACTCCCAGAAATTACCTTGGGCAACAGGAGGAAGGTATTCCCAAGTACCCACTGCTGACTGCTGACCCTTTGATAATTTTAAAATATGAGTGCAATTTCTTTAACACTTCTCCCATGATAAGTGAGGTCTATGTCCCCTCCCTTGAATCTGGACTGGTCTTAGTGACCAGTAACCAAGGGAATGCAGTGGAAGCGATGCTGCATAATTCTGAGGGTAAGTGAGAAAAGTCCATGTAGTCTCTTCTTTGTTTTCTTGGCATGCTCGGCATAGGGGGATGGCTAAGCTCCATATAACACATCTGATTACCCTGAGACCAACATGCTGGAAATGCCATGGTAGTCACATCCGCTGCAACCATCTTCATATGAGGATGCCCTGCCTAGTCAAGCTTCCAAATGACTGCAGCCCTGGATGACATCTGACCCCAAGAGAGATCCCAAATGAGAGCAGGTTAGCTAAGCCTTTCTTAATTCCTGACCATCTAAATAATGAGCAAAAGAAAATGGTTATTTTAAGCTATCAATTTGGGTAATTTTTTCATAGCAGTAATCAATAATCATAATCATAAAAGAGATAGATAATGTTTTAGCCTTTTAATGTCTCTAAAATCTAGGATCACAACCAACCTTTATTCCTTAAAAAGTAGCATCTTTCCAACCTGCTCTGATACTTCCAGATTCTCAATATTACATTGATAGTCAAACAGAGTTTAGACTAAGCTAGTAAAGATTGGCCTGAGATGCCAATAACTTCAAGAACAATTGTTGGTCTCAGATACCATCCCATACAATGGATCATTCATGAAAGCTGAACAAATGCTACCTTAGCAGAAAATCGGCACAGAGGAAGTCGTTGTTCAGGACATGCCAAAGGATCTGAGACTACTGACTACATAGAAACACTTCTCTTGGACACAAACATTATACTCATGTCTTTTCTTATCCCTAAACATTTTTCATTCTCTGTATTATTCAAGCGCAGGATACAGTTTTGTTTTTTTTTGTATTGTCACCAAAGCACAGCCGTTTCTAAGGCTAGTAACACAGGACACATCTAAAGATGGCAGAGTTTATGATAAAACTTAGTGAATGGTCCACAATTCATCACATAACTGATTGTTGCAAGAGAGTTAAAGCCCCAAACCTAAATTTATTCTACATAAAAGTGGGATGATTCAATAGATTCACTGAGCTTCAGTTCTCACTTGATTTGCCAATGAAGCCAAGAACTTCCTAAGATGGGTGAGCATTTTCAAATGATAAATGACAGAGCACTTTGACCACATCCATTTAGATAACCTCCATGTGGCGTTAGGATGAACTCAAGCAAAACAGACTGACTGAATTTTGCAGTTCTGGGTCCAATTCACTCATGACACTTGTCTCATCATGATGATAAATTCTCAAGCAGATAAGCGGGGGAGTCATACCTGTACCTCAGCTAAGGAGTGATTTTAAAAATATTTCCTGAGTTGTAATATTCTATATGAATAATGTGATGTTCTGTTGCAAAGAAAATTCAAATTTCTTCCTTACAGACATTTTAATGATTTTCAATCACCTAACCTCTTTCTAGATCACTTTCTCTATATATCAAGTGAAATTCAAGTTCTTGCTTATAAGCGATTATTCAAAATTATTCAAAAGAAGAAATTTAATCAAAATTATAAATTAGTTTTAGTAATTGGAGGCATTTAAATAAAGAGCCCTGTATGATATCAATTGCATGCCCCATACCCTCTGAATGGTTGATATAAGATGGGCATCCACTGTGTTTTCTTGACCAGCATCCACTCCCCCTTATTCTGGAAACTGAAACCTTACTTTCCTTGGAGAAACTTACCCTTTCCTCACCTTCTGGCCCTACATTTTGTGAGGGCTTTAGGCAGGGAAGATATAAGATTATTTTTGTATTTTTATAAAGTAAGTTGGTCTACATTGTGGAGAATGAGCTTTAGGGGCCCCAAGATGGAATCAGGAATATCAGTTGAGGGGATAGTTGTAGAAATCACAGCATGTGATAATTATGTCCTGAACCAAAGTGGTAGTAATGAAGATGGAGAGAAGAAGTAGGATGAAGGTTAAAGTTATTGCAGATTGACTGGAGAGATAAGTAAAGAGGAGGAAGAGGGAGACATAGGTTGCTTGTTTGCAAATCTTGTGTTCTGTTGCAAACATCTTGAGGATAGAACCCATTTCTGGTTCATTCCAGTATCTCTCACTTAAGGAGGCCGTGGTTGAATCCACCCTAATGTGATGGTTAAGAGCTCAGATTCCAAAGCAAACAGCCTGAGTTTGAGTCTTGGCTCTGACACTTACTCAGCTGTATGACTTAAGCAATTTATCTGGTTCATTTGTGCCTCAGTTTCCTAATCGGCAAGATGAAGGAAATAATTAGACCTACTTCATTGGGTTGTCGTGAACATTAAATGAGCTATTCCATGCATAATACCCAGAATAGTTCTGGAGAACAGCAAGAACTATGTAAGTGGTTGATGGTATATTAAAATACTCAACTAACACTATTTTTTAGTTTTATAATATTCAACTAACAAATATTATAATATTCAACTAACACTCCCCCCAAAAACATATATTTCAGGGGAAAATAAAAGGATCTTTTGACATAATTTATCTTGGTTATTTGCTTCTTGGTGCTGAAATGGAGAAAAGTTACAAGCTACTTTCTGTTAAAAACATTACAACAATATTTTAACAAGAATTCCCTCCACCAAAAAAAAACCCTGACAGAATGAAAAATAACTGTTAACAGATCAGAATCAAATTGGGAAAAGCAGGATGCCAGAAGGCAAAATCTGAAGCACATGCTATTTAATATCCTTATTAATGATCTGAAGCACAAAATAAATTGTACATTATTCTTATTTGCAGAAAATCATAAACAGTGAAAAATAGATCAACAGTACAGAATAATCCAGAGACCTTGGAGAGGCACACCAGTTTAAGTGTGATGAGTTCAATTTACAAGAACATAAAACAATACACTTTGGGAAAAATACTATGAGGCACAGACATAAACTGAGAATTCTAAAGAGCAAAAAGGCTTAAGAGGATTTGGGGTGATAGTCTACAACAAATTCACGAGAGCTTCCAATGTTATGCTAGTAGGAAAAAAAAAGGCAGGGAGGTAAACATTCTAGAAGAGGAGCAATATGAAATTACTGGTACTGAGAGCTGAACACTACATGTAGTAATGGAAGTTATTCCAAGTCACTTTATGATTTTCCCATTTCTGCTTTAGAGAAGTACCTAATGAAACCAGTGTGGCCATTCTTCAAAGAGGTAAAAAGAGAAATACCATTCGACCCAGCAATCCCATTACTGGGTATATGACCAAAGGAATATAAGCCATTCTATCATAAAGACATATGCACATATTATGTTAATTGCAGCACTATTCACTATAGTAAAGACATGGAATAAACCTAAATGCCCATCAATGGTAGACTGGATAAAGCAAATGTGGTATATATACACCATGGAATACTATGTAACCATAAAAAGAATGAGATCATGTCCTTTGCAGGAACATGGATGGAGCTGGAGGCCATAATCCTTAGCAAAGTAACGCAGAAAACCAAATACCGCATGTTCTCACTTATAAGTGGGAGCTAAATGATGAGACTGCAAGGACACAAAAAGGGAAACAACAGACACTGAGGTCTACTTGAGGGTGGAGGGTGGGTGAAGGGAGAGGATCAGAAAAAGTAACTATTGGGTACTAAGTTTAGTACTCAGGTGACAAAATAATCTGTATAACAAACCCTCATGACACAGGTTTACCTAGATAACCAACCTGAACATGTACCTTTGAACCTAAAATAAAAGTTTAAAAAAGAAAGAAAAGTACCTAGCAATATTTCCCTCACTATGAAAATGTACATCTTCATCTCTATACCTCTGAAATAGCAAGGAAACATAAAAAATAAGCCTGGGAAAACATAAACTAGGTTTGTTTTTTTTTTTCACAGCAGAAATAGGCTCCCAAGTGAGGAATTCCTTTAAGAAATTTGGATGAACAATAATACATCATTGGAAACTAGTTAGCTTCCCAAAAGATGATAGTTATTATAGACATCAGGTTTTGCCATAGTTATCTGTAAAGGAACATCAAGGATAAACACATTGCATTCATTAAATTACTCATTAAGCAAAAATGTATTGAGCAAAATGTGAATAATAAAGGCAGGTGGTGTGTAATGTCTAGAGATACAAAAATGAGTGAAATAAAATCCTCCTGCATGAAACAAGCCCTTCAGCAGATCATTATAACCTGGTATGGTAAATACAGCGATGGACAAACACACAGCAGGAACCCAGAACGTGGAAGCTCTAACTCCAAGCGGTGGGGAGACCGGTGCAGAGCAGAGATGGGAGATGCCCTAAGCAGTTTTAGAGGCTGGAGGTGCAGGATGAGAAAGGTGAGAAGTGACACCAAAAACAAAAAAAGAAAAAAATCACTGAGTCCTTAAGGAGTCACTGACAAGTGTTAAGTCAAGAAGGGTGAGAGTCAATTTGAGGTTTTATAAGGATCACTCTGGCAGCCAGTTTGGAGGCTGAATTCCAAAGAAGTTTGGAAAGAAATGGCACCTAAGAGTCCAGGTGAGCAATGCTATAAGTGACATCTGGCTTTTTCACCTGGGCTGCATCCACAGGCAGCCTCATTTCTATGGAAAGAGCACCCTGCATTGGCCTTGGGGAAGACCCTTTTTGCAGGGTCTACACTGCACTGGCTGCATCCTTGGTTTAGAAAGAAATAGGCAAGAGACCCAAGCTAGGCTAATTATAATCAGATCATCCTTTCTCTCTCCCTGGAACTTAAATCATGTGCCAAGAAACTAACAGACTGAAAGGGATGAAGCTACTTTACCACCATGGCAGTGTCCTTAGGAGACCACACTATTGTCTGTCACCAACAATCCCTGAACCCCCTTCTTGTCTTTCTATATCCCTTCTTGCCCCTCCTGAGGCCTCAGCTTTTTGCTTGGATTCTGAGACCCGCTCATGCCCCCTCACCTTTCTTAAGTTAGCCAAATCCCATTCTGTTACTTGCAATTACAGAAGTCAAACTAATAAAGGACTGAGTAATCCTTAGGAGGTTAAGTAAGTTTCTATACACAGAATAAATACGTATTTATTAAAAATATATAAAATAAAATCATTTCTAATATTGAACCATTTTTTATTTAAGTATGGCTAGGAATACAATCATGTTCATACATACAAGTTTGTCTATAGCAATATGTACCAAATTACAAATATTTTAAAGTCCTGAAACTGGCAGAAAAAAAGCAAAAACAGAGCAAGCATTTATAACTACAGTTGATCCTTGAACAACATGGGGGTTAGGAGCACAGACTCCTGCACAGTCAAACATCGACTTACAACTTTTGATTCCTCCAAAACTTAACTACTAATGTCCTACTATTGACCAGAAGCCTTACCAATAACATGAAGAGTAAACACATATTTTGTATGTTATATACTATATTCTTACAATAAGATAAACTAGAAAAAAAGAAAATGTTATTAAGAAAATCTTACAGAAGAGAAAATGTACTTACTATCCATTAAGTCAAAGTGGATCATCATAAAGGTCTTCATCCCATTGTCTTCACACTGAGGCTGGAGAAGAGGATGGAGGGGAGGGGCTTGTCTTGCTATCTCAGGGGCGACAGAGGTAGAAGAAAATTCATGTATAAGTGGACCCGTGCAGTTCAAACCTGTATTGTTTGAGGGTCAACTGTATTTAAAATTAATCCTTTTTTTAAGTTTAATTGTAAAATTTATGTCTTTAAGACACAAGTAATTCTGCTTTCCAAAACATTGGGTTTCCCCAATTAGTATTAGAAAATGTTTAAAAGTTCTACTCCAAATCCCTTAAAAACTTATTGAAGAGGCACTAAAATCAAGTCATGACATCAAGAGAACTATTGAACGGTAGGCTCCCCAGGCATCTCCCCTCAGGGAAAATGGGTAGAGTACTTAAAATAATTTTTTCCATTAGGTATAGCAATGAATCAATTTAAAATTATTGAGTGGCCGACATTGTAACACAGAGGAATAATGTTCTGGAAGTCTCACTTAAATTACTGACATCAGATATTTGAAAATGAATGACTATGGAATCTGCCCACAGGTAAGACACCCTGTCTGCAATTATTCTTTCAATTTCAACTAGGGAGACATGCTTTTAAAAGCTTAAAATGAAAGGGGATTTTTTTTTTTAATTACATTGCCCATTGTATGTATAATTGTACAATCATGGACACAGACAGGGCCCTTCTCTTTCTCTAATGATTTGAGATTTTATAGTGAGGGCCACCTTCACCCAGGGGTTAAATACTAGCTAGATACAGAAGGTCAGGTCACACTTTTGCTCAACAATCTTTAAGGGTTTTCCATTTCTCTCAGAACAGGTACACACTGATATGTAGCTTTCAAGGACATCTCATCCTTTCCAATTTCAAGCTGAGGCACTGACAAAAATATGCTCAATTTCTTGCCCATGGATCCCTTCCTGATGTATTCTCTCCCCACTGCCACCATTTCTGTTTGTCTGTCTGTCTAAATCCAACCAGTGCTTAAAGATCACCTCCAAGTTTATCTCCTCTGTGAAGATCACTGCAGCCACATAGACCACTCTGGTTTATTCCTCTTCCAAATTCCTCCAAAACTTACATCCTTACCAGTCACTGGCAATCATCAAATATCATCTAGTATCATGACTTTTCTTGTTATCATGTTCACTACTATTTCCACAACTAGGACATTCATTCATCCATCAAATATTCCCTAAATTCCTACTAAATGTAGACATGGTCCTCCGTACAGAGAATCCAACTACAAGCAAAGCAGACATAGATATAGTCTAGTTGAGATACTTTTTTTATTAGTATTCAAATAATCATTCAGTTGAGAATGAAATTGTGTCCACTAAGATAACTCCCGCTTTAAGTAATAGAAAATCTTCACTTCAAATTGGCAAAAACAATATGAACATTTGCCACCTCTCGAAGGAAGTTTGGTGGTAAAGTGACTCCACCTGCTTGCTGGTGTCTCAGAGCTGCCCTCCTCTTTCTGTGGGCTCCATCTTCATGCTGGCATCAGCATGACTGCAGCTGTTCCAGGCAACTGTTCCATGACTGAGGCCTCATCCTAGTCAGCAGATGCAGAAATGGACTGTTTCCTTCTGAATTCTCTTTTTTTTTTTTTTTTTTTTTTGACAAAGTCTCGCACTGTTGCCCAGGCTGAAGTGCAGTGGTGTGATCTGGGTTCACTGCAAGCTCTGCCTCCTGGGTTCACGCCATTCTCCTGCCTTAGCCTCCCGAGTAGCTGGGACTACAGGCACCTGCCACCACGCCTGGATAATTTTTTTGTATTTTTAGTAGAGACAGGGGTTTCACCATGTTAGCCAGTATGGTCTCGATCTCCCAACCTCATGATCCGCCCACCTCGGCCTCCCAAAGTGCTGGGATTGCAGGCGTGAGCCACAGCGCCCGGCCTGCATCCTCTTCTTAACAGCAAGAAATGCCATCTCTAAAGTCACCTAGCACATATTCCCTTTTGTGGCATTGGCCCAAAGTGGGTTATGTGCCCACCTCTTAACCAATCATTGTCAATGGGATTTACAAGGAGATGGAAATAAGGTGATCCACCCCTGAGTCATGCAGGAAGGAGCAGATACTGGAACAAAATTCAGATTTGGTTATTACAGGAAAAGGTGGGAATGTGTGATGAGCAGGCAACTAGCTGTGTCTGATGCAACTACCTAACAACCAACTAGGGGCAATAAGGGGAAGAAATGTGATCTCATGAGAGTAAGTACAAAGGAACTTACATAACAAAGGACACAGACTGGTGTACAATGGAGAGATGTGATCACCTTTGCCAGTTATTTAGGAGGTTAAGCTTCCAGGCCTTGACAGTGAAGTGTATAGCACGGTGAGAAGGATGGCAGCATTGGAGATGACCTCCAGTTTTCTGGCTTGCATCTGCCTTGAATCAGTCCACTAATTGTTAGGACCATTTTCTGAGCTAGGAAACTTTGGAAAGAGACTAAGTGGGGAGGGAAATTCAATCACAATTCCAGTTTTGTGCGTGCACGCGCGTGTGTGTGTGTTGTGTGTGCGTGTATGTTTGATCCTTTGAGACATTCAAGAAGCAATGTCAATGAGGCAGTTGGGTGTATGGTTCTGGAGCTAGAGGAGCTATCTGGGCTGAAAGTGCAAATCTGTGAAACATCTGTTTATTGAAGCCATGGGAATGGATGAGATTTTCCAGATGGAGAAAGTAAAGACTCAGAAAAGGAGATGGCTCTGGACTGAATCTTGAGAAACTCCAGTATTTAATGACAAGAGAAAAAAAGATAGCTGAAAAGGAGGTGGAGACAGAGTTGCCAGAAGGTAGTAGATTGCAAACTAACTGGGGCAAGAACTTTTGTGTACTCCATCTGCCCCTCCAATAATAGCTAGCACATGCCGTACTCATTGCAAGCACTCCTATCATATTTCTTAATTGGCTACAAGTACTCCTTTCATTTAAACTCCTTTAATGAATAATGTTCATAATTCATACCCTTAAAAATACCATTATAACCAAATTATATTTAACATACAATGTAGCACTTCACTTCATTTGACCCATATGGATTACAGCCATGAGAACTGTACTTCTTCACATACTTCTGTTTGTTTCCCTAGGCACATAGTAAACTCCTCATTGGCAATGACCAGCTCTTATATTCTTTTTGTTCTCAAGGTCATAGCACAGAATTTTTGACAGTAGTCCTTCAGCAGATGCTTCTTGAAGGTACTTAAATTTATTCTGACATTTTCCATATATTTATAATGTCCTTTATTCTAGGCAATGGAATAGCCTTACTGTTCTTGTATTGAGTTTACAGCCAGGCATACCTTATGTTTCAATAAAAAGATCTAAGATGAGGAACCAACTAGTCTATTTCTAATCCAAGCCCATCACATTTCCAAGGTCAAAATTATCAAAAGGCATTTTTTTACTTAACTGTGCCTTTGCCATTTAATCTGCCGCTCCTCATTATTTTTCTAATAGAATGGTTAATAATTTACCAAGTACAAAAATGAAGATTGTGCCTTCGAAGAAACATGCCCCCCTCCCTTTTTTAACCAGATAATTGCTAGTAACATTAGATTGCTGTCAATCAAGCAACACCATTCTAATTTTATGCTCCTAAAATGCATTAGGATTCATTTATTCTCGGTCCCTTTAATAGCCAACATTTCCAATTAATTTTAGAAACTCAATAGATAATGACTGTAGGCTGTCCCACTTTTAAGAAGCTGGTCTTAAACTCAACCTGTGGTCATTCAATGGACATCTGTCCACCTTGGGATCTCCAACAGAGACATGTCAAAGCCATTGTCTTGTGTGCCTCTAGAATCATTTTAAGTAAAGGAGCAAATAAATGCCTGTCTATATAGGTAACATAAAAATATCACTGCATGCATTTTAAGGGAGAAATCCATCTCCAGGAAAACAAAAGCATGGCATGGTCAATAATGAAGAAGAGAGCTGGTGAACACCGATATTTAAGTCTTACCAGGAAAACAGCCAAACCAGAAATTTCAGAGTAGTTCTCTCCAAAACTATTGGAATTTCACAGTACATCAATGACATTTTCAATAGGAAAACACCCAGCTCACATTTTTACCATTTGTGAGGGCCCAAAACGAAAGAGCTGGGTATAAGGTGCTTTGGTGCCAACCTGTATAATTTACCTGCTTTGTATCCTAAAGCTTTGTGTCTAACAGGTCATCAGTTAAGCTGTCAATAAGGCAGTAAAACCCATATTGAGAACCTTCCGCAAGTGCATGTGGAGAGGAAGCAAGTTTGCATCAGTGAGCTTTCCAATCCGGCGCCTTTCATTAAATTCTAAAGTCACTTGTCTTTGTCTCTGCATTAAAAGAAATAATTTCATGTCCAGTCCCTCCTTTAAAAAGTGACAGAACTCAACCATTCAATATTCATTAGTTCTTCTTGGCAACCCCATTTAGCTAATGGAAAATCAGGTACATTCATGTGCAATTATTAGATATTGAAAAATTATAAAATGTCCAACTTCTCTTTTTACAGTACACACACACTCCCAAGTTATACTCTACAGTTATGAAATAAACACATGCAGCTGCAACATCTCAATAGACCTTCACAGAATTGGCAAGCTTGCAGTTTGCTGCATCTACATGTAGCTTGAAAAGCAGCCAGGGATTAGAACTTCTTTATCAATTTAACTCTGCTGTACTTTTTCTTGCAAAGCTATATGCCTAGTTCTCACAATTGTACTCGAAGTAGGTGAAAGCCTAGGAGAGTGGGCAGAGGTGGGGAACTGAAGTATCACTTCAGCACTCTGATGGTTAATTTCAGGTGTCAACTTGATGGATTCAGGAATACCCTGATAGCTGATAAAGCATTATTTTAGGCCATGTCTGTGACGGTGTTTCCGGAAGAGACCAGCATTTAAATCAGTGGACCGAATAAATAAAAACCACTTTCATCCAATGTGGGTGGGCACTATCCAATGGGGGTTGATGTCATTCACTCTGGAGTCTCTGGGGTCACCTATGTGATTTCGAGCAATCTGCCTCAAGTGTCTCAGACTCAGCTTCTTCGTCTGGAAGATGGAGATAATACTAAGACCAAGGCCAGGGCTAGGGTGAGGCAAGTAGGGCACTTGCCTCAGTAGCAAAATATAAGAGAGTGCCAAAAACTTAGTAGTCAAGATTAATAATATCGTCATGCAATATTTCTTTTGAAGTCAAATTGGTCATCTACAGCGACCTATTTTCATAAAGAAAGGTTCACTGGAGCCAGGGCCAGTATTAAGGTGATGCAAATGAAGCAGAGTCATGCAAGTACAAGGCTGGATCCTGCCTTTAGTTAAAATGTTGATTTTTTTTAGCATGAATCACTTTTGGATTAATTTTGAGTTTTTAAAGTGTTGTATGAAAATATTATTTATCTCCATGGCTCAGTCTTTTGGTGCTCACTCACCTCACTCTAGCTCTGACTCTGATGAGCACCTGGCATTACTAGAAAGATTCGATGAAATGGTGCATCCAAATCTTGGCCCCTTGGTGTCTCCTCACTCCATATCCTCTTGGCCCACCTCGGCTGAGTGCACAGTCTCCATGCTTGCTTCCAACCTCATATACCCAGTCTCTCTCTATCTCTTCTTCAAAAATGCCAGGAATTTAATGCCTCCAGGGGAAGCCCTCAACCACAGAGGACAATAGTTGAATAATCAATTCCCGCATTCAACATGTGAAGCTTTCTTCTAAAAGGCTGCTGACAAGCAGGGAAATAGCGGGACTAGGATGAGGCAAGCAAGATGCTTACCTTTGGGGCAAAATTTCAGGAGGTGCCAAAACCTAAGTCACAAAACATACAGTGTTTTAATGCAATATGTTCATAAATAATGGGCCATCAAGCTTAAAAATAACGTGAAGACCCGCTTTGAACCCCAGAGTTGGTATAGAGATTGTTCTAAGTTGAAGACATTTGAGATTCAACAGATGCAGAAAGAAGCCTTCTTGGAGCGTCCCTTATCTGACTAAAAGCAGAAACTTCTGGGAAATGAAGGTGCCATAAATTCCCTCTTCAGGGCAGCTTTTACTCCCAGGAAGGAGACCAAGAGTAAACCTATGACAAATCCCTTACTTGGGGGAGTTTTATGACAATGAAGAAAATGAGAAGACCACTCAAACTTGCATAAACAAGTATACTACAAACTTTCTTCTCTCCCATTTTTTTTTCTAGAAATCCGTTTGTCTTTCCTAAAGACCCTCACCTCATCCTCCCATAGAGGCCTTTTCTCCCTCCTCCCTTTTCCCTACTAAGTTAGATCTGTAAATCTCTAACCTTAACCATTAATCATCAATCTAGCTACTGCTTTTTTAAGATCATGCGTGCATATAAATAAACTCTTCTTTCTTCTGTTAATCTGTCTTTTGTCAGTTTAATTCACAGGCCCACGGGTAATGAACCTCAGAAGGTAGAGGAAACGTTTTTTTCTGCCCCAATCATTAGAAATTACAATGATTTGATTTGAGGAAGGTCTTATGCTCCATGTCATTTCATCTCTATCTGAGAGTAGGGCTAGAAACATAAGAGTCTTCGAATTTAGCAGAAGAAAAGGGTAGGGAGAGATAATGAGAATAAAAGTCCTGTCTAATGTTCAAATGAACAGAAACTTTCAACTTGCCAGGGACTCTCTTCATTTTCCATTTTCAACATCATAACACTTTCCCCTGACAACAGGTTACTTATTACATATGAAAGTTATAGCTACGATGTTTTTTGCAAAGCAGACGATGAGACAAATATAGACAAACACATTTGGCCCCAACACACTTTTTTCCCATTAGCCAAAAACCACTTTTTACTTTCTCATTAAGAGGAGAAAACAAATCCAAATATGTGAAGCAATGAAAGGATCTATATGTGTGTTTTAATTAATTTGTTTCTCCCATCAACCTCATTTTTAGAAGAAAGCCAAGTAGAGTCTGTCAAGAGCATGTATGGTATGTATGTCTAGTTCGGTGTCTGTTGGAAGAACTCTCTTTTCTGTTTATACTCAATACCCTATAATGTAGTAAACCTAAACATAAGATTTTTCTCTGCATAATCTCACAGCGGCACAAGATTTTAAAATCTCTTGTCTTTGCCAGTTTTACCTCACTGTTTCACTGAGCCAAGTGCTCAGGAAAATGAGTATTGACTGCCAAGGGGGACTGGAGAAGCTGTCTGGGACAGAGGTGCATGGGAACTGTAGTTTGTTTTGTATTTAGCTCCAAGGCTTCCATAAGAAGCATGTTACCCTAAAACAAATAATCCTGGAAAGTTGGGAACATGAAACACATGTCTTTGCTCTATCAGAAGTACATCTTCCCTTCCTTTTTGATTTTGTGCTATTTCCTAGAAGAACCTATATTCCCTTGAGTAGCATCTGTTCAACATGGGACATGATCTTCCTCTTCCCTCTTGATTTTCACCATTGCTGCCTCTGTGATTATACCATACACCAGCCAGCACTTTTTCTCACCTCTGCACATAGCCACCAGTCAAGCAGGCATCAGCTTCATCCTATTTGCATCTAAAATCTAGAGACCCATTCCCAGAAGAGCCCATGCAGAAAATACTGATGAAAGTCAATAATAAGTAAGAGTAGTAGTGACAGCCCACTAAATTCAGCAACACTCTGGTAACCTTCCTGGAAATAAATGCAGGCCGTAAGGGGGTATTTTTTCTTCAAATATATTTCAACATATTTTACTGAAACTACATGCACAGCTCAATAAGAAATTAAAAGATGAGCAAGATTTCTCTTTTTCCCCTCAGCAAATACCATATCCTATTAAGTTACATTAGCTTAATGTAAAATGAATCCTATTTTAATCTAAATTAGACATCAAAAATACATACTTTTTCCTAAGGAGCTAGGAAATATCTTAGTCAAAGTGTTAACCACACCATGTAACACCCAAGTAAGAGGATGTTGGGTAGTTAAAATGCCTAAAATTCAACAATCTTAGCCAAGCATAAATGTTGCCTCAGAAGAATATATTCAACCATTCTACACACCTTGAAATGCAAGTCATTCCAATGTAGTTTAAGTCAGTTGTGGGAAAAAAAAAAACAGTTGGAAAATTAGTCTTAAAAACAAGTGATAAATTAGTGCTAGCAGAATAAAATCTGCAATGGAAGAAATTGGCCAGATTTTTACAAAAGTGTATAAGCAGAGTCATAATGTAAAACTTGTGTCTGTTACTTAGCTCTTGTGCTTTCAAAAGTTGAATTTCCTTTCAACAGTCTCGAAGCCCTTAGGAATATTTTTCAAAATATATTCAGAGATGGATTAACCAGATTGCTCCAGGAATGACACTTTCTGGTTAATTTAATTAACGAGACATCCCTGTATGCCAGCCCTTATTACTGAAATTCTTCCTAGTTTGCCTTTTTAGGGAGCATGTACTGGACTTCATCTTCCCTTGAGAATCTAACATGCTGGATGATTGAGCATCATAACCTTTTGCTTCTGAAAATGAAGCAAAGGTTTCGTTGTATGGGTACAGAAATAAGGCCCTAAGGGGATTTGAAGGCATAGGGGGAAATATAGGCCCTACTCATATCCTTCTTCTCCCTTGCCCTATTGAGATGTAAAAGCCTACCTAAGTTAGTTGGGATCAGGCTTTTAAAATTGGGGGATAGGATGGTTTCTTAGTCAGGGTTCTTCAGAGAAACAGAACCATACGGCATGTACAGAGAAAGATTTATTCTAAAGAATCAGTTCATGTAATTGCAGGGACTGGAAAGTTCAAAATCTGCAAGGTAAGCCCACAGACTGGAGACCCAGGGAAGAGGTAATGTTGCAGAGTCCAAGGGCAATGTGGAGGCAGAATTATCGTGGGGATGTCAATCTCTTTTTCTCTTAAGACCTTCAATTGATTGGGTGAGGCCAACCCACATTGCCGAAGGTAATCTGCTTTTCTCAAGGTCTACTGATTTGAATGTCAAATCTTACTAAAAAATACCTTCTCAGCAACATTTAGACTATATTTGACCACATATCTGAGTACTGTGGCCTAGTCAAATTGACACACAAAATTAACCATCCCAGGTGGGGTGAGGCATTGTTGACAAAGTCACAAAATCCTCAACAAGCATGAAAAATACGTGGATGAGAATCAGAGAGCAAGTTCATCTGCTTTACCCTAATAGGTCAAAGCAAGAGAAGGGAAGGGCAGAAAGGTTGATTTTATTCCTATTAGTCGAGGTATTTTTTCTTTTAATCACTAGCTGGTTTAAATATCTACTTATGTTCTCAAAGTGTCAGGGTCCATGTTAATTGTTCTAATGTTCCATAACTTTGCTCCAAGAAACTTGTGAAATGTCAGGGAGGTGGTAGAAAGATACCATGATGGATAATAATAGCGAATAATGATTGAGTACTAGATATTTTCTATGCATTAGTTTATTTTATCCTCATAACAACCCTCTGAAGTAGGTACCAATGTGTTATCATTTCACACATGAGGAAACTGAGGACTAGAAAGCTAAAGTGACCAGTTAAGATCACCCAGCAATGAAAAGTCAGAATAGAGATTCACATGTCTATAGAATCCCAAAGCCCATGTTCTTACACAGCATATTAAACTGCATCCCTGTTTTCTTTTATTAACGCTCCAGTACATATCAACTGTGTGCTACAAATAAATTGTATGCTGTTTGGGCTACAAATAAATAGGAAATGATAAGCTGAAGATGGTTGCTGGTCTGTTCCCTGCCTGTCTCTTTTGCCTTCCCACTTAAGGAACCAAGCCATGCCACCTACTGCATGCCATCAGTGGGAATCACTTCCTTATATATTTCCTTGAAGCGTTACTGAAAAATAAAATGAAATCATCACTGAGGCACAGAAAGGCAATTTAGGTATAAACAGCCAAAACAGGCAAGGGAGCTAAATGTAACAAGTACAACGTGAGATACTATACATGAAAGAGTATAAAAAATTGCCATCGCCCAAAGTCTACCTTGCAAACAAATGCAAATAATTCTATTCATTAAGTATTTATGTAAGGATATAATGCAGTCTCTATCCTCAAGAAACTCAGACTCAGAAAAACAAAATTCCAAAGTAAGGACAAAAAAATTATTCAAACATAATTAAGCACCAATAATAAGTGTTTCAGGTACCTCTGGGAGGTAAGAAAAAAAAATGCTGGCAAATAATTGGCTTGTATTCTAGCTCCTCCAAGAAAACTCAAAGAAAATTGGGATACCTGCCAAGAGGCAGCGAAAATCAGTCAGTGCCACCTTTCAAAAGTGGCATACTTCAACCAGGAACTTCCAGCTCAATAAAGTCCTCAAAACAACTGGCTATGACTTTCCAAATGTTTCATCTTCACAAGCTTTGCTTACATAAGTTGCACTCAAGGAAATAAGAACAACCATGAGTTTTGACAACATTAAGTAATAATATGGCCCAGCTGGCAGGAGCTGCTGCCTCTGGTCTCCAGCACAGGTGGGATTTCAACACAGCCTGGGGTATCCTGCATCTGTTTCTAAATGTCCTGCAATGGCAGAGCCTGTGCCTGGCTCAATCCTGTTCCCTCAGCACCCCGTGTCTTGTCTGGCTTATAGTGGGTGCCCAATAAATAAGCAAATGAATGAAGTTAACAATCAGATGAGAAATTACAAGGTAATTTGGGGATGGTATTCCCTTCCGTGGGTTCCTTCTCTAATTTTATGATGCTCATTTCAAACAGAGAAGCAGACTTCGGCTTTCTTTGCTTCAGAAGAGGTCTGAAGTCAGTTGCAATGCCTGTCTTGTATGGAAATCCTGAGTCACTGAAACAACTATAATGGATTTTCCAGAGCTGACATAGAGAGGGAAGGGTAACTTTAAGGGCTGGAGGAGGAAAGAGGGAAATGTGTCTCAGGAAAGATGGTAAAGAAGACAGAGGTTGGGGGATCTGCTAAATAGCTAAGACTTAAGGCCCATTGTGACAGCACTCTGGGGGCACTCAAGTTCCACCTCAGCCCCAATTCCAGCACCTCAAGCTCAAGAAAGTCTGCAGGCTGACAAAATGGGGGTCTGCACTTTACCTCCATGCACTCCTTGAGACCGTTTGAGACCTGGGAGACCTTTGCACAGCACCCTAGGTAGGGGGCAAGAGCAGGAAACATAGAGAAGAAATGTATCCCAATAATGGCCAAGGTTGAAATTAAACCCACCTTTGCAGGATGAGAAAACTAAAGGCAAGATTTAAGAAAATTGAGAAAGGCAATTATTCTTCTGACTATGAGATTATAGATAGTCATACCTGCTACAGCAGTTTACAAATTGCAAACAAGTGTAAAGCACTCAACTGGTGATGCATTTATCATCCAGTGAAGGCTGATGAGTTAGCAAATATTGTTTTGCATAAAGTACAACCATGCAAAGTCATGCGAGAGTGTGTGGATGCCAGCATCACATCCACACACCTGTCGAACATGGGGCTCCAATTTGGAGGGCAGGATCCACATGTGGCCCTATCCAGCAGTTTCTTTAGCCTGACTACTCAAATTACATGTCAATTCCCCAGGATTTATAAATTCATCCTAGTGCTAGGATTTATCGTTCATCTTTTTGGCCATCCCACTGTCTAACGATTGGCACTCAACTATTGCTGTTAACTAGTGCTATTAACCAACAATAATAACGATGAAAATATTGCTATCATTATAGAGTTTTGTTTTTTGTTTTTTGTTTTTTTTTTTGAGATGGAATCTCGCTCTGTTGCCCAGGCTGGAGTGCAGTGGCCAGATCTCAGCTCACTGCAAGCTCGCCTCCCAGGTTTACCCCATTCTCCTGCCTCAGCCTCCTGAGTAGCTGGGACTACAGGCGCCCGCCACCTCGCCCGGCTAGTTTTTTTGTATTTTTTAGTAGAGATGGGGTTTCACCGTGTTAGCCAGAATGGTCTCGATCTCCTGACCTCGTGATCCGCCCGTCTTGGCTTCCCAAAGTGCTGAGGTTACAGGCTTGAGCCACCACGCCCAGCCCGTTATAGAGTTCTTACTCTCTGCCAGGAAATGTACTGACCTCTTTACGTGGATCAGTGAGGTGAAAAACAGGAAAAAAAACAACTTCTTATTTTGTCATTTTACAGATAAGAGGATTGGTGTTATCTTCATTTTACAGAAGAGGAAACAGAGACTTAGAATGGTTTTTAACTTGCCCATGCTTATGGTAAAGGCGGAATTGAAACCCAGGCAATGTGACTCCAGAGCCCATGATTTTTACATGAAATTTTACTGTGGTAAGACCACTTGACATGAGATCTACCCTCTTAACAGATTTTAAAGTCCACAATGCAATATTACTACCTATAGGCAGTATTGTACAGCAAATCTCCAGAACTTATTCACCTTGCATAAGTAAAAGTTTTTACCCATTGATTAGCAACTCACTGTTTCTACCTCTTCCCAGCTCTCTGGCAACCACAATTCTACTCTTTACTTCCACAAATTTCACTATTTTACATGCCTCCTATGAGTAAAATTATGCAGTATTTATTCTTCTGTGACTAGAGTATTTCACTTAGCATAATGTCCTCCAAGTTTATCGATGTTATCACACATGGCAGGATTTCTTTCTTTTTGAAGGCTAAATAATATTCCATGATATGTATACCACATTTTAAAAAATCTATTTGTCTGTTGATGGACAGTTAGGTTGTTGCCATATTTTAGCTACTGTGAATAGTGCTGCAATGAACATCAAGTACTGATACATCTTTGAGATCCTGATTTCAACACCCAGCAGTGGGATTGCTGGATCATATGGTAATTTTATTTTTACATTTTTAAGGAACTTTCACAGTGTTTTCCAGAGCAGCTGCATTCCCACCAACAGTGTGCAAGGATTCTAATTTCTTCACATTCTCACCAATGCACGTCTTTTGGCTTTTTCATAATAACCATCCTAAGTGGTGTGAGGTGATATCTCATTGTGGTTTTGATTTGCATTTTTCTGATGATTTGTGGCATTGAACATATTTTCACATAACTTTTGTAGGTCTTCTTTCGAGAAATATCTACTCAAGTCCTTTGGCCATTTTAAAATCTGTTGTTTGGCGGGGGGGTTGCTATTGAGTCATAGGGAGGAACCCATGCTTTTAACTATTACAAAATATTGCCTCAATATGCAGTTATTAACAAACAAATAAGTGCTAAGTGTTCAAAGATGATTCCATGTAATATACTGTCCAAGCCACAAAGATCCAGAAGTTCCCAACCTCACTATGTCTCTTAATGTCCCAGTCTTCCCACCACTGGAGAAACAGCAACCATAACCTACCTTGTATTCCAGCATTCAGATAAACACCCTTCTAGCTAAACATTATTCCCTGTCCAGGCATACTCCCCTGCATAACGATGAAGGCAGCATTCTTCCTGCTAAACCCAAAGAACTCTGCCTTACTGATTTCCAAGGGGCTGGGATCAGAGACACTCCCAGGAGAAGAGATATTACATCTATAGGAGCAGTAGTTTGAAATAAACATGCACACACACGTGCACACACACATATGTATATATGTATATGCATATATATACATATCTGTACATACACTATATATAATATTTCTATTTGGAGAAGTATAAATTACACATTATTCTATAATATAAACAACCACATTCATATATGGTTTATAAACCATATCAACCATATTCATATATGGTATATAAACCATATCAGCCATATATAAACCAAATTTGGTTTTTTATTCATATTTTACTATGTGAAATACAGTAAAATCATCATGGATGGTGGGGAAGTCAACAAGATTGATGATTTTCTTTTTTTTTGAGACGGAATCTCGCTGTGTCTCTCAGGCTGGAGTGCAGTGGCGCGATCTCCGCTCACTGCAAGCTCCATCGCCTCCCAGGTTCGCGCCATTCTCCTGCCTCAGCCTCCTGAGTAGCTGGGACTACAGGCGCCCGCCACCACGCCCGGCTAATTCTTTTGTATTTTTAGTAGAGACGGGGTTTCACCGTGTTCGCCAGGATGGTCTTGATCTCCTGACCTCGTGATCTGCCCGCCTCGGCCTCTCAAAGTGCTGGGATTACAGGCGTGAGCCACTGCGCCCTGCCAAGATTGATATTTTCAAAGATGAGAGGAGTAAGTTTTGATACTGGGAGCTAACTTACTTTCTCTTCAGAACACCTCTCCGAGGAGAGCCCTTATTTTAGTTTGGGCTCCCAAACTAAGAATTTGATTGGAAGTGTTAGGAAGTGTTCCCATGACTGGTGGTGGTGGGGAAGGAAGTGAGAAAGTACACCGGGGAAGAGAAGGAAAGGAAGCCAATCTAGGGTGCCTTATAAGCAAAGTCTTACCTAGTGAAACTGCTCAGTCCCTCAGGGAACTCTGGAGACAGTATAGGCAGTGATTCTCAAAGTGGGGTCCCCAGACCAGCAGCATCAGCATTAACCGGGAATTTGCTAGAAGGGCAAATTCTCAGGTGCCTACCCCAGACTTGCTGAATGAGAAACTCTGGGGTGGAGCCCAGCACCTTGTATTTTAACAAGCCCTGCTGGGATTCTCATGCACATGGGAGTGTGCAGGTAGCACACCTCCAAGTTGTCATAATCAGGAAAGGGAGTCAGAGTATTTAACCCACAGCTATCATTGGTTAAGTGCTAATGGGAGGGAAAGTGCACCAGCAGCTGGCATTTATGACAATTTTAGAGATCCACAGGGTCTGGAGAGGCACTGACTGTGTCTGCTAGAGAACTCTTACTCTTTCTTTTCCAAAGAGGTCAGTGAGGCCAGTGTGACTTGCCCAAGGCCACACAGCTGATCAATGTCAGAATCAAAATTCAAATCTAGATCTGTCTGACTCCAGACCCAATCTTTTAACCAAAATACTATACTGCTTCAAGATGGGCATTGGTGAAAAAAAATTGTAACACCTACACTTCTACAACAGCTCAAGGCCCCTTCCTCTTGCCTTCTCTGGCTTCTTTTGCTCAAGTAAACATTTTCACTGAATGAACCAATCACTTAGATTTAAATATCAATGGCTTGTTTGCATAACAATCATTTTGTCAATAACAAATCTACTTCCTTCATTTAGAGAGCTTCAACACCACTAACCTAAAAGATCAGTTGAGGGCAGAATTATTTCCTTCTTAGAATTTCATGGGAAATACAGAGAGCATCCAAAATAGAAAAGCTTGCCTTCTAGTCCAGTCTGTAGTGATATCTATTTATATTTTGATGAAAGGAAGTATATATAATAAAGATTGTATAAATTTGTTTTGCAAGTAATCCAAAATAACTGCTTGGAAAGAATCATGATTAATGGAAAAATTTCTAAGTAATAGCCTTTCTTTTCACCAATGTAGCAACAACCAGCAAAACTTGGAGAATAGCTATTTCATAAGTGTGATGATTCAATGCAACAGATTTACAAACTGCTATGTAACATGTAGTATACTGTCCCTCAATTCGGGTTTCATAGACCCCCAAGACTTTATAGACTGTGCATTACCTTTCACGAGTTGTACAAGTGTTTCATTATTGTCACTTAAATTATAATATTAAAAAAAATTTAACGGTCATAACAAGAAAACTGCTGTGATACTTTTTAGTTGAAACAGAGTCTAATTATATGAAACTACATCATCGCTGGTGTTTCTGCAATTAAAGTCTTCAAATGTATTTCAAGGAGTTCACCCAGTTTTTCCTACAAAAAATAGTCCATATAATACTCAAGTTTGAGAACCATTACATAGTAGATTGGACCCTTGCTACTCAAAAGTATGGTCCCTGGATCAGCAGCAGCAGCATCTCTCGGGAGATTATTAGAAAGGTATAATCTCAGGCTCCATCTACATCTACTGAATCAGAATCTGCACTGGATTCCAGCACAAGAAGCTCTGAGACTGGATCCCAACGCCAACACTTACCAAATGTGTTATTTAACCTTTCTGAGTTTCAGGGTTCTCATCTGTAAATGAAGATGATAATGCAAATTCCTACCTCCTAGGTTTTCCATGGGGATTAAAGAGTGCACATAAAAGATGTCAATCATATAGTGTAACACAAAGCACTCAATAAATATTAGCTATTACAGTATTTTCTTCAAAACAGCAAGAACAAAAATATCATATAGGTGGTTTTCTATTTTAGCCAATATAATGATGCATCTTCAAAATGCTCATGGCTGACATTACCTTTGACATTTGGGGAATATACACTTGGATTTCCTACTAATTTGTTAGTGAATGAAAGACCTAATATTGATTTGTTTAATGGCAATGTGTAACCTGATAGTTTATCAAATTCTCTGTACAGCACAAGTAGATTTCCAGAAACAGCATTTAAGCTCCACTTGAGAGAAAAATATTTGTTTGCTGCAGAAATTAGGAGAGTAAATTGGAAACTCTCCTACTGAGAGACTTGCATTGAGAAGAAGACTCAGTCCATACAATTCATATTTACATCTTTTCTTGAAAGCCCCTAAAATATTGACTCATATTTTAAAACACAACATCGAGCCCAATTCAATGTGACTGAAATTAAGACACACAGACAGCCTCATCATGTCGTTATGGCAACTTCTCACAAAACTGTCCTTTTAGTCATTGAACAATTGCTAATTTTCTTGCTTTGCAAGGAAGCCCCAGTTGCTTCCTCAGAAGGCTCAGCCGGGTATCAAAAGAAATTGTATATGATGGTGATAGAAGCATTCACAACGGTCACTTTTGGGAAAATAACATTTTATTATTAGTCACGCTTTGCATTTCAACTTGTTTTCCTCTTCAGCATGCCTTTGTGGTATCTCTGATTTCTGATAGTTTAGCAGACTGTCACAATAAAGAGACTGGTTGAAACTTTGCTTTCTTTCTAAATCCCAGGATGGAACAAAACCCCAAAATCATCTAAAACTGAGAGGGATTTTCAGATGGAAACTCTCTCATCTCTGTGTCCTTCGAGTCTAACTAACACACCTACTGGATGAACAGCAGAGAATCACTGAAGTTCTAACATGTATTTTAAAGTTATTTACATATTTTCCAAAGTGCATAAGAATTATTTTAGTATTTTACTTTTGCAGGACTAACCTGGAATAATTTATGAAACAAATCAGGTAATGGTTGTAACTAGAACCATGCTTGGAACTCAATGAAAGTGTTTAAAACAAAGATCTTTATTCATGAAACATTAAAAATTCAGAGAAACTGTTCTAGATTAAAGGAAACTAAATAGACACAATAACTAAATAAAATGTGGTATCCTCAACTGAATACTGGAGTGAATAAAAAAAGCAGTCTAAGGATATTCCTGGGACAATTGGGGAAATTTGAATATGAGCAGTATATTAGATAATGATCTTAAGGTTAAATGCCCAAATATAATCACTGTACTGTGATTATGTAGGATAATTTCCTTGTTCTTAGAAGTTGATTGCTGAAATATTTGCTACAATGTCTGCAATTAATTTTCAAATGGTTTAAAACATATATACACATACATAAATACACATACACACACTATAAATAGATTAAACAAGCAAATGTGGTAAATGTTAACAACTGACAAATCTAGGTGAAAAAATGTAACATTTATCATTGTGCTATTCTTAGTAATAAAAAGTGGGGATAGAGAAGTCTTTTTTGATTAAAGGATTCAAATCTGATGGGAGGGAAATAGAAAAAAATAAAGATTCACGTAACAAGGGAATATGATAATCTGATAGTGTATGAAATTTTACAATAATTCTTTTAGGATCAAAAGTATCCATATAAGAGTCGTCTCCATAGAGATAATATTTGACCCGAAATACATAAATATATTTTGTTACACATAAGAAAATACCTTTAAAATAACACAGAGTGAAATGATCCAAGATAGCTACAGAAGTGCCAGAAATAGTCATGAAAGCAAGCAAGAAAAAGGACTAGATATCTTAGACATGTCCTCTCAGATGACAAGTCTATAGACAGATGATGGACAGAGCCTGGAACCTCACCTTTCAACCACATGTGTAAGCACTGCGGCCATTGCATGGCCTCTTTCAAAATGTGTAAAACCACACAATCACTGAACTCATTAGCTCATAAGCTTTTGAAACAGCAGAAAAGATCCAATAAACTAGCATAGTTTCTCAAATTCATCTTAGTAATGGGTATAAATCTAACAAATATTCCTTTTATTCACGTCTATTTTTCTTATAAATTGTTTTCATATTTTAAAAAACTGATCAATCTAATTCTTCTTTCAGTTACATCCTTCAAATATTACACACACAGCATATGGACTAGTAAAGTGTGTGAGCTCTGAAGTCAGCTTGCCAGAGGTTGAAATTTACTAGCTATCTACTCTTAACCTTTTGGAGTCTCAGAGTTCTTATCTGTAAAATGGGGTAAATAAACATCTTTTTTAGCTCACAGATTTCCTGTGCTGGTAAAATTATGTATGCTTTTGAGACTGAGCCAGACAATATTATTTGTAATTCATTTCAATGTATCTATATCCACTTATTTATTTAAAAAGAAGAGATAGGAATATTTGAAAGCTACACAAAGCACAACACTTTGCCTACAGTAAAAAGACTAGTAAAAATACTAGCACATAATCATGTAGGGTTCCTGGGAACCCCATAGAGAGGAAGAAAGTATATCATAGACTTTGGTGTTTTCGAAACCTGAGTTTACATCTCTAATTCCTTCTCTTTAACTGTGTATTCTTTGAGACATTTGAGATCTTTCTGGTTCGTGCCCTCATCTGGAAAATGGAAATAATAACATCTCTACATGGAGATGATAAAGTGTGGGTACAATGCCTACCACACTGTAGCTACTCAAGAAATGGAAGTCAATCATTCTAATGCCATCAGCCTACTGTGCAGGCAAGTTTGTCCAATAACATAAATGTATACAGGTAGATACCAAATTTTAAAAATAATAACATTTCAGATAGCTTCAGACATAGTCCATAGCCACTGAAATGTTTACCACTTCTAGCAACTGGTCTGTAGACACATTGATTGAGTTTTCCTTTGGTTTACTTTTTTTTTTTTTTTTTTTTTCGAGACGGAGTCTCGCTCTGTCGCCCGGGCTGGAGTGCAGTGGCCGGATCTCAGCTCACTGCAAGCTCCGCCTCCCGGGTTCACGCGATTCTCCTGCCTCAGCCTCCCGAGTATCTGGGACTACAGGCGCCCGCCACCTCGCCCGGCTAGTTTTTTTTTTTTTTTTTTTGTATTTTTAGTAGAGACAGGGTTTCACCGTGTTAGCCAGGATGGTCTTGATCTCCTGACCTCGTGATCCGCCCGTCTCGGCCTCCCAAAGTGCTGGGATTACAGGCTTGAGCCACCGCGCCCGGCCTCGGTTTACTTTTTAACTGAGGTATAATACATGCAGTAAATGAGTTACTTTTTTTTTTTTTTTTTTTTTTTTTGAGACAGAATATCGCACTGTCACCCAGGCTGGGGTGCAATGGCGCGATCTCGGTTCATTGCAACCTCCACCTCCCGGGTTCAAGCGATTCTCCTGTCTCAGCCTCCCAAGTAGCTGGGATTACAGGCACACACTGCCACGCCCAACTAATTTTTTGTATTTTAGTAGCGACAGGGTTTCACTGTGTTGCTCAGGCTGGTCTCAAATTCCTGAGCTCAGGCAATCTACCTGCCTTGGCCTCCCAAGTGTTACATTTTTAAAGTGCACTAATCACAAGGCACAGCTTGATGAACCTGCATATATATACATATGTACACTCCCATGTACCACCACCTTGATCGAGATGTAAAGCATTTCTAGCATCTTCAGGCTGCTTGCAGTAAGTACTCATCCCTGGAGGGAACTACTCTTCTGACTTCTGCCACTATAATTTTGTTTTGCCTATTCTTGAACTTTGAATAAACGCAGTGATATTGTATGGACTCTTTTCTTTCTTTCTCTCTCTTTCTCTTTTTCTTTCTCTCTCTCTCTCGCTCTGTGCGTGTGCGTGTGTGTGTGTGTGTGTGTCTAGTATACAGTATGTTTTCTTTTGAAAACACATTAAAATTTCCAATGTTAGCTGGGCACAGGGGCTCAAGCCTGTAATCCCAGTGTATTGGGAGGCAGAAGTGGGAGGATTGCTTGAGGCCAGGAGTTCAAGACCAGCCTGGACAATAGAGCGAGACCTCCATCTCTACAAAAAGAAAAAAAAAGTGTGTTTTGATGAGGCAGATTCCTGGACTCTTCCAGGAATTTTTTTCTTATTAATGTTTTGTTTTTATTGGAAGTCCTTTGTCTTGCTTTTATATTCATTTGTTGTTTGTTTGAGATCAATGTTCTGGTCATGTTCTGCATCCAAACCATCTTTCAAGAACTGAATGGTTCTTGCGTTGTTCTACCGAAAGAAAAAACATGGGTGTGGGCATTCAAGTATAGCCTCTAAAAAAAGAACACATAAGTGGTTGCTGGGTGCTGTTATATAATCACACATATTCTGACATACAAGGCTTAAAGCATGAATGTTTCCTTTTTGAAGGGGAAGAAAAGGAAAAATCCAATTGTGTAGAGTTTTGGGACAAGAATATTATATGAAGAAACTGTAGCTCCAAGAGATAGTGGCTGAACGGACAGAATTAGAGAAGCAGAAGAAGCAAGAAATTACGGCAAAGGCTTCTAAAAATAAAATAGGATGATAAGCCCAAGAAAACAAAGGCTACTTTTGCTAAGTCAGGGGTGAGAGAAAATAATGTAAGACGCAAAGAAGAATGATTATGGAGCTACTATTTTGTCTCAACCTTTAGCACAAAGAATGAAGGAAGCAGGAGCTCAGTAAGATAAATATTAATGAGTCTCTGGGAATATCAAGAAACAGAATTAGTAAAAGGCAGGTAAAAGAATACTTATACAATTTAAATATTTATAAATCAGTAGAGCTGGGTGAGATTCATTTGAACATATTCAAAGAACCAGCTAAGGCAGGACATACCTGCAATACTAGTGTTTGTCGTAGAGACTTATGTACCAGGGAAATTTAAGCAGGCTGATTTAGTGTTGGAGACAAAGCAGCCAAAAGCAGATACGGGAAAAGGTGGGCTAGTTAGCGTATCCAAACTACCAGTCAAAATTTTAAATGAAATCATAAATCAGTCCATGAGCATCTTGAGAAAAATAACATAGTAAGTCATAGCCAAAGAGGTTCATAAAAAACAGAGCCTGTCAAAGCAACTTAATCCATTTTTGGATATGCTAAGAAATGTGGGTTGTAGACATAGTTTACAGAGGCCCTGCAGATGCCACCAGACAATTCAATTTGAACCCATCTTGGTGATGGAATGGCTATTACTCTCACTGTTTCCAACAGAGAAGAGCAATTTCACCTGCACATTTAATATGCAGGGATAGGGTTCTCTGTTCATTCCCCATCATAGCCCAGAACGGAGTTAATTTAGTTATTAGCTAAATAGAGTCAGTGCCCAGAAGTATCCAAATGAGAATGAAATATATTGACAATTCTGTTATCCAAATGAGAATGAAAGATAATGATAATTCTGGAGCAAACTGGATTGACATCTTCCAGAAAAACAATATATATGTGTATGTCTATGTCTGCAATTATCAGGATAATTCAAGGAAAACAAATACTATTGCTCGAATTGATCATATAATTATGGAAAATATAAGAAGACGTGAAAACAAAGCCCCTTTTATAAAATACAAAGACCTGATCGTGTCACCAGGTTCTACTGAAACTGTTCAATAACTTCCCAGGGTTCTTAGGCCAGAACCCTCAGCCTCCCCTCCAGGCCTGTCTAGTCTGTCTGTGCTCTTCTCTGCAGCATCACTGGCACCACACCCCTCCTTGCTCTGGGCAAGCCAGCTCCTCTGGCCTTCTTTCAGCTCTTGCAAGACTTCCTCTTGTTCTTGCCACTGAGACTTTGTATGTGCTGCCCTTGCTTTTACTTACCCTAGCTACTCATTCTACGGTTTTCTCCTCAAATCCCACTTTGGGAGGTAAACCTCCTTTTACATCCCAGAACATAATATTTTCATTGTATTTGGCTCTAATAAAACCAGTTTTCTTCCCAGAAGTACTTATTTTAGAATGTAATTTTTTTTTTTTTTTTTTTTTGAGGCGGAGTCTCGCTCTGTCGCCCGGACTGGAGTGCAGTGGCCAGATCTCAGCTCACTGCAAGCTCCACCTCCCGGGTTTACGCCATTCTCCTGCCTCAGCCTCCCGAGTAGCTGGGACTACAGGCGCCCGCCACCTCGCCCGGCTAGTTTTTGTATTTTTAGTAGAGACGGGGTTTCACCGTGTTAGCCAGGATGGTCTCGATCTCCTGACCTCGTGATCCGCCCGTCTCGGCCTCCCAAAGTGCTGGGATTACAGGCTTGAGCCACCGCGCCCGGCCTAGAATGTAATTTTTTATTCATTTTAAAAAATTAGTGTAGTCCTCCTCCACTAGACTGCAAACTCCACCAGAAAAGGGACTGAGTATGAGTATTTCACAATTGTATCTCCAGGACGTAGCACAGTCCCTAAGTACAATAAATATTTGTGATCAGATAAAAAAATAACTAGGAGTGTATATATATGTATGTGTGTGTATGTGTATATATACTGTATATATATATATAACTGTATATAGCTATATAAAACTGTGTGTGTGTGTGTGTGTGTGTATATATATATATACATATATATATATATACACACACACACACACAGTTGGGCTCCCTTAAGGTTAGATGGAAAGGACATCTCTCTATCCAGAATACTATTCTCTTCAGTTTCCCTTTCAAGTACAACAATAGGAAAAAAAAATTAATGAGGGTCCTGTTGACAGAGGTGTAAAAACATGAGGCAGCTAAAATTTGAATTGTTGAATTCTACATTTGCACATTATATTTACCTGTGATGTGTTCCAAAATTTCATTTCATGGTGATAATGAATCTGTGGGAAATTAGCATTCTATCACTCTTCACATGAGAGTGTTAGTGAAGGTTTTCCAAGCCATGTATCCTGCATAAAATGAAACATTTTTCAGGTAACCAACTTTGTAGCACATTCTTTCTATCTCAACAGTGTTCGTCTTTACATCTCGGAAGGACCTAAGCCTAGAATTAGAGACAGCCATGAAGTTAGAGAATAATATTTTATTCTAAGGTCAATCACTGACAGGGAATTTTCTCCCATGATGCTTGGATGTTTATATTTTTTAATAGGAATTTGTAAGTTAATAAGTAACCAGCCCCCTGCAAGCAAGGTTTTGACATATCCAAGGTCACACCAAAATTTGTGACCCACCTGGGACTAGAACTCAGATTTCTAGTTTCAGTCCACTGATCTTTTGTTAGTTTCTTCATTCATTCAGCAAATAAAACCTGAATGGCCCCCATGAGTCTGGCACCGTGTTGGTCACTAGGGAAACAAAGATGGAGACACTGCCCCTGTCCTTGTGGAATTTATTATTTGATGAAGGAGACCAAAGAAGAACGAATAATTACAACTGTGGCGAATGCTATTTGTAGCCATCACTCTTGGTGCCCCACGTTGCATTTCCTCAGTTTGCCTCTGATTTCAGCTGCAGCTGTGGTGGACAGCTCCCGTGCCTGCTGACAGCTTCCCTCCTGCCCAGAGATGGCCCCTGCAGGATTTTGCTCAGACTCTGGCAGAGCAGCCCAAGAGTGGTGTGACCCTCCTTGAGAGCAACCTTCAGTCAGAAGGGGATGCGATTAGGTAGATAAATATTCCATCCTTCCATCATTCAGAAGAACCATCCAAGATGCATTCTACATGGTTCCTGAGAGGATCCCCTCACGATTGAGCCCCAGTGTCCACAGAAAGAACCAGCTCACTAATGTACCTATAGAGGCTTTTTCTCCTTCCCAGTCTCTCTTTTCCCCACTTCCTCACTCCTGCTTCCTAAAAATCACCTCTGCCCAAATAAACTTCCTGCTCCTAAACCCTTGTTTCAGGTGCTGCTTGTAGAGGAAGTCACACCAATACACAATATCAGTGAATGAATTAATGCAGAGAAGGTGCTAGAACCACAGTTGCAAACTGGAGTCTCTTTTGTTGGCTATCTACAAGGTCATTGTCTATAGTGCAATGGTTGTTTTTGTTTTAACTACTTGAAGATTATGTTGTTAAGTGTTGGGCGTGGGGGTGCAGGAGTGGAGTTTCCAGGTCAGAGCTGAATTGCTTCTCTAAAGAAACATAAATATATGTGTGGGAAGAAGGAAAACATTCAGGAGCAGAGAAAGCCAAGCTGGCACACCTAACAGGAAAAAAGGTGGGCAGGAGAGAGGGTGGAAAAGATCTGAGTGTTGTGGATCTGAGTCAAAAAGATCTGAGTGTTGCTTTTGGAAAATGGAATGCTGGGGAGGTGTGATCTAAAATCCCCTGAGCTTTCCCCAGGCTTACACTGGGCCCTGTGTACCTTGAAGCTCTTGGGACCATACACAAAGGAGATGGCTTCAGAGTCAGTTCTGTGACTTCGGTCTGAGCATCTACTCCTGGGAACTGATGCTGCTCACAAAGATTCCCACCAAACAAAGGACAGTGAACGAGAAGTCGAAGAGCAAAGTGTAATAAAATGTCTAACTAGGGCGAGCATTCCTTAGGCTTTTCTATGAAAACCACTACTTATTTACAAATCATGACTTACAGGGCAGGAATGAAGATTCATAATAAGGAAAATATTCTCAATCATCATAAATCAGATCCAGTCACTCTCCTGTGATGCTTCCCACCGTATTGCAATGATGTCTGGGTTACAGCCCCAGCTCCCAGCCTAGTGCCTGGCATGCAGTGGCACACGGTACATACTTATGAGAGAAAACTAGGAAGAAAAGAAGGGAGAGAATTAGATAGCTGGCTATTCAATCAATGAGTCATTAATCAAAAGATTTTTACAGTGATGTAAATTCAAGATCAGTGCACCAAACCCAGTACATTAAATCTTCATGAGGATGAAAACAATAACATAAATCAGAATCTTCCTGGATCCTTTGGGTTAGGGATGGTTATAAAGGACTGGGGAGTGGGTGGATAGAACACTATGTTGCCATGGAGGAAGTGGGAAAAGGTTTTCTTTTTTTTGTCCTTTCATTTGAAAACATCAGTGGGTAAGAAGATGCTCTCTTATTAGTAATGAGATATGGGCTTCCTTCCAGAAAGTGACAGAGATTTTTCCAGCAAATCCATAGCCTTTGATGTGAGCACTACTGAGAAAATATCTTCAGCTGTGCAAGCATGGAAGAGAAATTTGAAGACGGCATTTCATGTTCTCCTCTGTTGTATCTTTGATGTACACAAAGGATTTAGTCCTAGAAGATGAAGACCTTACCCGTTTTCTTTCCCCTTGAGGAGAGCTTTGTTCCACATTTTCCTGTGGGGGCATGATCCTGGTGAGTAGGTGGCACATAATTATTGGATGTTTTCATTATCCAAGTATTTGTTATCCAAGTCCCTGTAGACAACAGGTTGCAAAAAAAGCAAAAGTCATCATAACAGCAAAATATTTACCAATGAAATTACCACTCATTACCCCAACTTTAAAATTCCTTGCCAATTACAAATTATAATTACAAATTATCTATATTACAGTACAAATCTAAAGCAAATCGACTGCTAAGACAAGTGCAAATCTTTTAAAGGATACAGAGTTTCATACAGACAATCAAAGTGATCTGGGAGAAATGCTTTATATATAAGAAAAGGCTTTGACAAATGACAGTATTGCCTAGTTATACTACTTAACAGCTGAAAAAGAAAAAGAACTCATAAAGGCGATGCCATAATAGCACTTATCAAGAAAATGTTGTATATACTGAAGGAAGAAACTCAGGGAAATTGACCAATACTGATTTTTTTCTCAAAATGACCTTTATTATGAACTTGCCGCTAAACTTGAACATGAAGTGAAAGATGCCATTAACATGCTACCATAAAATTTGTGTGGAAAGATTATACCCCCCAAACTCCTATTCATTCTTCATCTTCAACATGGGTTCATGATTGTAATTATAACCTAAATAATTACTGATTATATTAAAATAGGGGTTAAAAACTAAATTTAGTTTAAATTTTTAAGCTGAGTTCTAATCAAGTCTTTTGTCCCACTATTTACTTGAACAAGTGGCCCCTGTATTAAATGGCTTCACTCTCAGTGACCTCTGCATAAAGAAGACTTCTACTCCTGAATCCGTCTATTTCTCCCACCAGCTCTGTCACTGCCTTAATTCAGACCACCATCCTTTCTCAATTAGATTACTACTACAAGGGCGTCCCATTGCCCCTGTCTCCTCATGCACCTTCTCCAGTTCTTCCTCCCCACCGTAGCCAGATGGGATCTTCTCAAATGCCAAAATAGCAATGTCACTCTCCTACTTTCAATCCTTTCATAGGGTCCATCTTCCTTCATTATGTATACTTCTCAGCACACCTTACAAAGTCCTTCATGACTGAACCCCTTTCTGTGTTCAACTTGTTCTCTCTCCAACATCCTCAGCCCCAGCTCCTATACAGCTGTCCTCTTCATTCCAGTTTCTCATCATTCCCCAGTGCACTACTGTCTCACAGCTCTGGCTGTTGCATCAGCCTAATGCCTGCTCAGCTTTCAGTTCTCAACTTAGAAAACTTCATCTAGGAATCTTTCCCAGATTACGCAGGTTAGGTGCCCCTCCTTAATGGTCCCGTAGCATCCTGTACAACTGACTATACTGAAGCACTTAATATTATATTTATGGTTAGGGGTGAAGGCAAGGACTAAGCCTGACATATCAAGAGTCTGCAGCACCTTGCTTAGTCCCCGGCCCAGAGCAGATGATCTAGTAAGTGCCTAATCAAGAAATAAGTGTATGGATGGATGCAACACCAAGCAAACCAAAGCGAAATAAATATTATGTCACAAAAGGAATGACACCAAGCAATTAAGCTGAGGCATCTTGAAGTCTTGTGGGTAAGAAATCAGAAAGACATCAAAACTGCTCACAGCAATAATTTCTGGGGAGTAAGATAGAGGGAGTGCAAGAAAGGAATTTCATTTTTTTAAATTTTATACACCTAGTAAGTGTTAGACATTTCCATAAGTATGAATTACCACTATAATTTATTTTTTTTTTTTGAGACAGAGTTTCGCTCTTGTTTCCCAGGCTGGAGTGCAATGGCGCTATCTCGGCTCACCACAACCTTTGCCTCCTGGGTTCAAGCAATTCTCCTGCCTCAGCCTCCCGAGTAGCTGGGATTACAGGCATGTGCCACCACGTCCGGCTAATTTTGTATTTTCAGTGGAGACAGGGTTTCTCCATGTTGATCAGGCTGGTGTCAAACTCGCAACCTCAGGTGATCCACCCACCTCGGCCTCCCAAGGTCCTGGGATTACAGGCGTGAGCCACTTGGCCCAGCCAAGATTTCTCTGGAAGTATTACTTTCAATAGCAAAAACAGCAATTAGTTTTGCACCAACCTAATGTCATGCCTTTGAGTGCACGATTTCGGGTGCATGCCTTTCAACCAACACTCAGTCAAGGAGCAGGAGAAACATTCTAAATGCTTGTCCTGCCATGGCCCCCACCGTCGTGGCTGCTGCTCTGCTCTCCCACTGCCGCTGCAAGGAGACATCAACTGTGAGTTTTAAATTAGAGGCAATTCGCCTCTGACACCTGCTCCCATGTCTTAATTTGAAAGTTTCTATTTTCAATTTTTTTTTCCTAAAATACCTGCAAATAGAGAAACTTAAAAATAAAAGCCATCGAAGAAATAAAATGTTCTGGCATTTTAGCTTACTTGTTAGGTTATGTTTATATCTCAAGGAGTTTTGACTGTCATGGAATAACGTATCCTGAGAATTTGATGTATTTTCTTCAGGAAAGTGAGACTGATTTGGGGGGAAGGATGGGGTACCTGTGGAGGGAAGGGAATTTTCACTTTTTACTGTGTACCCTTCTGTACTGATCCAAAAAGTTTACAAGAAAAGCTCGTATTACTTTTATAATAAAACAAAAGCTAATTAAAAATGCAAAAGCAAATATTGGCAAGCACTTCGTGAGGCTTTTAAAAAATACATTAACACTCCTGGCAACTCCACAAGGTAGATATTATCTTCATTTTTAAAGATGAAGAAACTGAGACTCCAAGAAGTTCTAGGACTTGTCCAAGGTCATAAAGTTAATAAGCAGCCAACTGAGGACCAAAACACAAATCTTATTTGAAGGCTAAGGTATAGCTCCTTTAAAATGTAATACACAATGTTTTGTTTTATTAAACAAGCTGATAGTGGTTTGCTTGGAAGATAAGTGTGTTACTTTAGGAATAGAGAGAGATTTTTTTTCTTAGTTTAGAGCAGTAATAAAGCTTAGGGATACAAAATAAATGCCTTTCTGGAATAAGGTATCCAAATAGGAATTATTTTAGCTGCCAAATTGAAAACAAATTTCCTTCTAACACTATAATTAGTATCTTAAGCATGATCATATTTCCTAAATATTATCTCTCATGTTTGGCAACAACAAAGCCTTAGACATAGAGCCTTGCATAGAGAAAACAATCAATACTTATTTTAAATTTGTTAAAGCATGAATATGTCTATATTTAAATGCGTGTGTGTGTGTGTGTTTTCATGTGAGTATGTATTTGCATTTTCTAGAAAAATATACATTCAAATTTTAACTGTTGTACTCAAATGATGAGATTAGAAAAACTTTTAATGCTCTAGAATTTTGTAGACTTTTTCAATTCTCTCTCTCTCTTTTTTTTTCCTTTTCTTGAGATGGAGTATTGCTCTATCACCCAGGCTGGAGTACAGTGGCATGATCTCAGCTCACTGCAACCTCTGCCTCCCAGGTTCAGGCGATTGCCCTACTTCAGCCTCCCGAGTAGCTGGGACTACAGGCACATGCCACCACACCCAGCTAATTTTTGAATTTTTAGTAGAGATGGAGTTCCGCCATGTTGGCCAGGCTGGTCTCGAACTCCTGACCTCAGGTGATCCACCTGCCTCAGCCTCCCAAAGTGCTGGGATTACAGGTGTGAGCCACCATGCCTGGTCGACTTTTTCAATTCTCTAAAATGGCTATTTGTTACTTTTATAAGCAGAAGGAAAAGAGTAGGAATTGTGCTCCAAGATAAGGAAACATTATAAAATGATAGCAGTCATGTGTATTGGTTTAAGGAGAGACAAACTGACCAATGGAACAGAATAGAGAACCCAGAAATACATATGAATATTTGATACCTGACAGGTCTATGCAGCTGGGGCAGGGTTGGTTAGAGGACAGGGAGAAGAAATTCAATAGATGAGCTGGCAAAAACAGCCTTCCATCATAGAAAAACATTATATTGAACCCCTAACTCAAATCATATTCAAAAGTCAATTATAGATATATAAAGGACTTAAGTGTCACAAATAAAACTTTAAATTTAAACTTTCAAAAGAAATTAAAGGAGATTGAGAGAAATTTGTTAAACAAGATACAAAGAGTGCCAATCGTTAAAGAGGAGATTGATAAGTCAATGCCATTAAAACCAAGAACTTATGCTAATAATACTTTAAAGAAATTTAAAAAAAAAACCAAGTCACATACAGGAAGAAGAAATTTGCAATTATATAACAACCTACAGATTAGTACACAAAATATAAGGAACTCCTACAAATCGACAAGATAAAGCAAACAACTCAATAGGAAACTGGTAAAAGACATGAACAGACATCGCACAGAAAAGGAGACACATGTGGTCAAGTAATATAAAAAGAGATTATCCACCTTGTTAGTAATCAGAGAAATACACATCAAGCCAAAATGCTATTTTGCACTCATTTGCTTAGGAAAAATAAGAACCAAATGTAGGAAAGGATGTGGTTCAATGAGTAGGCTTACACATTCTGGCGGGAGGATAAATTATTCCAGTCACTTTGGAAAATAATTTCGCAATGCTGGTAAAGTTGAACATTCACATACCTTCTCCTCAGCAGTTTTACTCCTGAGTGTATTCCCAAGAGAAAATCTTGTTCATGTGCCCATGAAGACAATGTTCAAGAAGGTCTATGCAGCCCTCCCCATAATAGCAAATAACTGGAAACAACTGAAATGCTGACTGACAAGAAAAGTAATCAAATTGCCTAACAGAGTGCCTGGTATACAATAAACACTCAATAAATGGTAGCTGCTATGGTTTGAATATTCATTCCCTATAAAACTCATGTTGAAATTTAACCCCCAGTGTGGCAGTACTGAGAGGTGGAACTTTTAAGAAGTGTTGGGTCCTGAGGACTCTGCCCTTCTGAATGGGTTACTCCATTCATAGGTTAATGGATTAATGGGTTATCATGGGAGTGGGACTGGTGCTTTGCAAGAAGAGGAAGAGAGACCTAAGCAAGCACACTCAGCCCCTCACCATGTAATGCCTTGAGCTACTTTTGGACTTTTCATAGAGTCCCCACCAGATGGGGCCCCTTGATCTTGGACTTCTCAGCCTCCATAACTGTAAAAAATAAATGTCTTCATCATAAATTATGTACTTTCTGATACTCTATTATAAGAAACAGAAAATGAACTAAGAGAGTAGCCATTATCATTAGCCCTGAGCATCAATTTCTTCATGTATAATACGGAAACAACAATACATATTTTATGGAAATGTGTAAAGAATTAAGTGAGAGATATATGCAAGCCCTTGGAATGTAAGAGATGTTTGATAAGTGTTACTGGTTCCTCACAAATCAGAGTGAGGGCTGGGAGTGAGCCACTGGGCTGACTCACTGGAGCCACACATACAATGGAAAAGTGTATATAATGCAATATTGCCAGTCAAGGCCCACCCTTGGCAGGTTTCCAAGGCTACTTATTTTGTTTTGAGTCAACATTTTAATGTTCACTCTATGCCAGGAAAGCACCTTCTGAAGTGATGATACTATTATATCCATTTTATGTATATGGAAACTGAGCCCTTGAGATTTGAGATGACCCCCAGGTCACCCACCTCCTAAGGAGTAGATCTGGGTTTGAACTCAAGTTGTCTGCTCCAGGGCCCACTCTCAAAACCACCACCCTCTTCTAAGCAAAGTAACTCAGGAATGGAAATCCAAACATTGGATGTTCTCACTTATAAGTGGGAGTTAAGCTGTGACGAGGCAAAAGCATAAGAATGATATGATGGACTTTGGGGACTTGGCTGGGGGGAAGATTGGGAGGGGGTGAGGAATAAAATACTGCATATTGGGTAAAGTGTATACTGCTTGGGTGACAGATACACTAAAATCTCAGAAATCATCACTAAAGAACTTATCCATGTACCAAAAATCACTTGCACCCTAAAAACTATTGAAATTAAAATAATAATAATAAAATGACTGCCTTCTACTGCTTTCCTAATGCCACCAGAGCCTACTGCCACCAGGGCTAAACATCAACTCTAACAGAAAGTTGAACAAAATCTCAACTGACAGAAACTGCGGGATCCTCCTTCTGTTCTCTAACCCCAACCAAGGTGTGTGTGTGTGTGTGTGTGTGTGTGTGTGTGTGTGTACTGAGGAGTGGGCCCAGTCTTGACGGCCAATGGGAGACCTTGGAGCAAATGTGAGCTCTGAGGAGCAGAAGCTGCAAATGGTTAAAAGCATTATTCCCAGAAGGGCACCAAAAAGTCAAGTAAGCAATTCTTGACCTTTCAGAAGCGATTATGAGGAAAACATAAGGAAACAATTCTGCAGGCTTAATGAAGGAACGCTGTGAAAAGTGTAATGGGCTATTTGTGCACATCTCAAAAGCATCATATAATTTGGCACAATTGGCAGTCTACTCTCCAGCATGGCCAAGCGGGGTGTTGCTGTTCAGGCCCAAATGGCTTTGGCAAAGCCAGGTCCCCACCTCTATCCCTTCTCTAAAACCCGGGGTGTCTATGATTTAATTTCCGAGGCTTCAACATCGCTTGCTGAAATGAGATGTGGCACAGTCTCGCCCATTTTCCCCAACTGCAAAAGTATGTTTTAGCTTCAAAATATGAGCCCTATTTTCGTTTGGTTTGGGCTTTTTTTCCTGCTACAATTACAGAGGTTTTTTGTTTTTTGTTTTTTTTTTAAATTACATTTTCAGGCAAATTGTTCATTAGGTTGACTCAGTTCTTCATGATTTTGGCGGAGGCTGGTGGAAGAGTGAGGTTGTAGGGTACTTCATTATTTTTAAAAATGGTTATTGGCCATGTTCGGCTCCCATATTTCATTCCCAACTTCATAAGATCATTTAGTATGCAGCTCTGTGCATAAGCTCATCAGCTGCTACATTACCACAATGGTTCTTCTGGAGCCATAATAGTCTACTATGGAAATGATCCGTGGATTATTTAAGTTTATAAGGTCTAATACACTTACAAACAAAGAGGTTTTTTTTTCACTATTTTTCCATTATTTATTCCTCATTAGTCTCCCCACCATCACCACCACCACTTTTTTTTTCTGCTTTTTAATACACATGCAAAAATAACACCCCAACCCAGGAAGAAATAGTCCCAAGTATGTTTAACTAAAGCTAAGAGAAAGCTGAGAAAATGATTCCACCAAAGCAATGATTTTCAGTTAATCCTGGGCTTCCGTCTATGTTTTGCTCCTGCAGATTTTCTGTTCACAGTCCATATTGGCTTCCAAATAAATAAATACATGTATGACTTTGGGGACCATGGTTTTCTACTTTTAGTGGTATTCCCACAATTTCCAGGACCATTGTATGACTTCTCTATAGTGTTGCTGTGTTTGCCATAAATGATTTGAGTCTATCTCAGGTTCTTGACCATTCTCAAATGGAGTGATAAAAGTAGAAAGCAAAACTGGTGATCATGTATTTGGAAAACACAAGTATTTTTAATTAACTTACTTAAAAGATAGAAAACTTTGTCTCAGGCTGACAGAGATCACTAGGCAGAGAGCAAACTGAAATATCTCCAGTGGGCCAAGCAATGCTGGGATTACAGCCCATGTTTGCGAGAGCCATAAACAAAAGCAGCAGCAAAGTGAATTTAATGATAACAAAAACATGTCCTGGACAACCGTCACTGCTCATATTTGATTTAGATAATTCTTTGCCAGCAGTACAGCTTTGCCCTTCACTTCTGACACCAGAGAATAGATTGTTTTCTTAGAAATGGAATATTCAAGTGAAAGGTATTTTTAGACATCTGTAGAAGAGCATCCACTGGGAAAAGGGGACTGACCGCAAGCATTTATCATCTCTCCCTGTCAAGACCCAATAAATGGTAGTAGGAGAAAAAACCCATAACAAAGACAAGCACAAATGGAGGACCATCAATGAATACCATCACACAATTTCTAATAGATGGGTAGAGAGTGGAAGTCAGTTGGTGGATGAAAGAGAAGGAGTCAGGAAGTGGGTGGTGATTACAAAGAAGGAAGGAGACAATTGCTAGGAAAGCCCTAGAGAAGCTACAGAGTCACGATGGGCAGAGTCAATAAAGGGTAGGAATAAAAAAGAGGCTAATTGAATTTATCTTTAGAAGGTCTTTTTCCACTAGCTCCCTTCTTCTCTTGACTCCCCCATTCTCAACTCTGTTTCAAGCAGGGGGCAGCACTTGGTTGATGGGGTAACTGTGGCTCCCAAACTCCCCTCGCAGCTTCCCCACCCCAAGTAAGCAAAGCTAGGTCTCACCCTACTGCCGCCACCTTCCCTCCCCAGCATTTTACCTCCAGGTTGAAAACCCAGATAAATCTTGTCTTTAAAAAGCTGAAGCAACTTCCTGGAGAGGAGGAAATGCTAGGGAGGAGGCAGGCTCTGCCACAGCACAGGCGCCAACTTTCTGGCATTTGAGAGGCTCCAGTCTAGAAAGTGGCTCCCTGCCTGCTCACCCTGCAGTGAAACCAGCTGAGAAATCAGAGCTTGAATCCTCAGAGCTCCCAGACAGCCTTCCCATTCACAGGCTGATGGTACAGAGGCCTATGTGGACCGGTGTTGTCATCCCTGTTGTTGCCATTGTCATTATCATCATCACCATCATCAAACACTCATTGAGCACTATCTGACATCACTTCTTGGATCCTTAAAGGCACTGCAAACTTTTGCCCCACACTGGGCTCATCACATTCTCTCCCAACTTCCTCCCTAAACTGCTCCTTTTCCAATATCATACCAACCATCATGATTAAAATTTATAGAGCACTTACTCTATGCCAGGCATTGATCTAAGCACATTACATATAATAACTCATTTAAACTTAACAACAGCCCTTGGTGAGGGGAGAGGCTAGGCTGAAATCAACAAGGACACTCTCGTTAGCACGTGAGGTCAACCAGTTAAGGAGGTCTCTGAAAAAAGAGACTTGAATCTCTAAGACTCCAATTATTTGTTGTGATTTTTTTCTCTGATTCTAAATAAATTTCGTATCAAATTTTTGATGAGTTTCTGCATGTCTGTGAGTGTGTGTGTGTGTGTCTAGTTTTATTATCTTTTCTATAAAAATTTTAGGCCTCCAAATCTTGAATTCAGCCCTGGGTTACCTACATAGAACAAAAATCGGACCTATTTGAGAGCTCTCATTAGTAACACTGATATCTGACAAGCGTATAGTAGAACCCAGTGTATAGACAGTACTCAGAATCCGCAGACACTGCTCACAGTGCTTCATGTATATTAGCTCACTGTATCAGTCAGGGTTCTCCAGAGAAACAGAACCATTTATTATGGAATCTGGCTCATACAAGTTTGGAGGCTGTGAAGCTCCATGATCTGCTGTCTGCAAGGTGGAGAAGCAGAAAGCTGGTGGTGTAATTCAGTCAAGGACCAAAGGCCTGAGAACCTGGTGGAGGGTGGGAAGCACACTCAGACCCTGGAGGCCTTAGAACCAGGAAAGCTGATGTCCAAGGACAGGAGATGGGTGGTGCAGCTTAAGAAAAGAGAGAATTTGCCTGTCCTTCACTTTTTTGTCCTGTTCTGGCCCTCAACAAATTAGATAATGCCCACCCATGTTGGTGAGGGCAGATCTTCTCACTCAATCCACTGATTCACAAGAAATGTGAATCTCTTCCAGAAAAACATCCAGAAACACCCAGAAATAAGGTTTTCCAGCTACCCAGTCATTTCTCAGTCTAGTCATGTTGACACATAAAATCAACCATCACACTCAATCCATTTCCCTTGTTTTATAGATGAGGATACTGAGACACAGAATATTTCACTGATCCGCCCAGATAATCAGGTACAGTGGTTCAGCTGTTAACTACTACAGTACTGTCTCGGGTAATTATAAAGCCTACAGGGCTAAAAAATTACTATTAAAGTTTCATATGTACAACAAAACTGGTTTTTTTTTAAATATGTGCTCTCCTCCAAAAATTAAACATAGAATTACCATATGATCCACTTCTGGGTATATACCCCTAATAATTAAAAGCAGGAACTCAAGCAGATACTTGTACACCTATGTTCATAGTAGTGAAACGGGAGAGTTCCCTGGTCCCCCTCACAGGATGTGTGACAGGGGTGTGGCTCACCTGTTCGGTGGCCACTGCTGCTCAAACCCCTGAGGGGAGGGGGGCACACAGACAGACAGGTGCAGGAGCCCAAGTGGGCATGTGTTACGGTATCCCCTTTTAGCCCTCCAGTCCACAGACGGCTTGAGTGTTAACCAGCACAATGGACCCTCTGCCTTTCTACAAGGGCAGAGGGACAGTATGACAGCTTTCTGTATCCTAACTCTTGCCCAGTATCTTGAAAGAATCGAGTCACTCAAGGATGAATGTGGAGTTTTATTGAGTGGTGGAGATGGCTCTCAGTGGAATGGATAGGAAGTCAGAAGCAGGGGATAGAGTAGGAAAATGATCTGATCTTCCCCTGGAGTTTGGCCTTCCAGCAGCTGAAGTCTTCTCCAACCACCTCCAGCTGAACTCCTCTCAGTGCCCAGACGTTCTTCCTCTTCTCTCTTTCTCTGACACATTGTTCCATTGTCCATCTGCTTGTCTGCTTGTTTCCTTGCCTACTCTTCTGCTTCTGGAGCCTGGGGTTCAGGGTTTATATGAGTTCAGGATGGGGGCCCTTTGCCACAGAACCATCCTCTTCTACCCAGTGTTTCCCTGTCTCCTGTCCATATCAGCAGTATACTTCACAATCGCCAAAAGGTGAAAGACACCCAAGTGTCCATTGATGGATGAATGGATAAACAAAATGTGGTATACGTATATAGTGAAATATTATTCAGCCTTAAAAAGGAAGGATATTTGGACACATGCTACAACATGGATGAACCGTGAACACACTATGCTGAGTTAAATAAGCCAGTCACAAAAGGACAAATATTGTGTGATTCCACTAATATGAGGTACCTAGAGTACTGAAATTCATAGAGACCAAAGGTAGGGTGGCTGAAGGATGGAGGGAATGTAAAGTTATTGCTTAATGGATACAGAATTTCAGTTTTGGAAGACAGAAAAGTTCTGGAGATAGATGGGGGCAATGGTTGTACAACAATGTGAACGTATCTAATGCCACTGGATTGAGCACTTAAAAATGGTTAAAATGGCCGGGCGCGGTAGCTCAAGCCTTTAATCCCAGCACTTTGGGAGGCCAAGACGGGCAGATCACTAGGTCAGGAGATCGAGACCATCCTGGCTAACATGGTGAAACCCCGTCTCTACTAAAAAATACAAAAAACTAGCCAGGCGAGGTGGCGGGCGCCTGTAATCCCAGCTACTCGGGAGGCTGAGGCAGGAGAATGGCACAAACCCGGGAGGCGCAGCTTGCAGTGAGCTGAGATCCGGCCACTGCACTCCAGCCTGGGCGACAGAGCGAGACTCCGTCTCAAAAAAAAAAAAAAAAAAGGTTAAAATAGCAAATTTTGTTATGTATATTTTGCCACAATAAATAAATAAATAAACAGCAAACCAACCCACCAAAAATAAACAAGTAAATGTAATAATTGGTAAAAGTGTGCTCATCTGTTATAAATAAGATCTGAAATATTCATAGATGAAAGAATATGCAATCTGAGATTTGCTTTAAAGTAATCTGGTGAAAACAATTGCTATTTATAGATTAAAAATAAAATTTTAAAAACTAAAAATAACTTTAAAAGTTCTTAAAATAATAATCTGGCGAGGGGAGGGGTTGGGGAATGTAAGGATAACTGTGGAGCAGGCTGGAGATGAAACAAGATGGTTCAAATGCAGATAATTGTTGAAGCTGGGTGATGGTACAATGGAGTGCATGATACGATTCTCCCTACTCTGTGTATGTTTAAAGGTTCTCATGAAAGAAAAAGAGTTTTAAAATATCTCATCCCAGTAGAGAATAAGACAGCAGCTGCCCTCATATTTATTAACCCTTTAGATAGGCACAGGGCCATGGAGAGAAGCTGCCCACTCTGCCCATTCCATGAAGTTCCCGAACACACCCCTCCTTCCTGCATCCCACTGCCCAGAGTAGTATTCTGAGCACTCACCAAGTCCTTACTACTAGCAGCTGCCCATCCGTGGTGATCTCAAGGGCTGGGAGAAATGAAAAGTAGCTCTTTCTGGACTACTATGTGCAGAAAACTGGGCTTTTTCTTGTAAGACAAAAAGAAAAATGCCAGACAAGGCCCACATATTCAAGCATCTTACCACTGAGCTACATTTGCATCAAGTCATGGGACTTACCAACTCTCCAACAAATGAAACATGTATTTTAAATTATAAAATTAAGGCATCCTTTTCCTCCAGAGCATTGTGAATACCTTTGTTGGGGCTTTGACATGGACAACAATAATCTCCCCTTCATGTCACCCACTACACATGCACACACTTCTACCTGGGACAAGCAACCACACTGGATTATTGGTCACCTAAGTAATTTCTCTACTGTTTCATTAATTCATATTCCAATGAATACTTGTTGAGTACTTACTATGCGTCAGGCATAGTACTTGGTGCCGGGATATGAAGATGTACTCAAACCCCCAGAGTTGATATGAAGATTATTTTGAACTAAAGACATTTGAGATTTGACAGATGTAGAAAGAAGATTTTTGGAACTTCTCTTATCTGACTAAAGACAGAAACATCTAGAAATGAGGCCACTGTAAATCTCCTCTTTTGGGGCAGCTTCACTTCATGAAGGAGATTGAGAGTGAAACTACCATCAACAAGATAATGTCTCACATCAGTCAGAATGGCTATTATTAAAAAGTCCAAAAATAACACATGCTGGCAAGGTTGTCAAGAAAAAGGG
This sequence comes from Trachypithecus francoisi, assembly GCF_009764315.1. Taxonomy (NCBI): domain Eukaryota; kingdom Metazoa; phylum Chordata; class Mammalia; order Primates; family Cercopithecidae; genus Trachypithecus; species Trachypithecus francoisi. The sequence continues at coordinate 29,630,604 of NW_022681453.1, forward strand.
ATGCTTATACACTGTTGGTGGGAGTGAAAATTAGTTCAAATATTGTGGAAGACAGTGTGGCAATTCCTCAAAGACTTAAAAACAGAAATACCATAGGACACAGCAATCTCATTACTGGGTATATACTCAAAGGAATATAAATCATTCTATCATAAAGATATTTGTATGCATATGTTCATTGCAGCATTATTCACAATAGGAAAGACATGGAATCAATCTAAACGCCCATCAATAACAGACTGGATAAAGAAAACATGGTGCATGGAATACTATGCAGACATAAAAAAGAATGAGGTCGTGTCCTTTGCAGGAACATGGATGGAGCTGGAGGCCATTATACTTAGCAAACTAACACAGGAAAAGAAGACCAAATACTGCATGCTCTCACTTGTAAGTAGGAGCTAAATGACAAGAACACATGGACACAAAAAGGGGAACAGACACTGGGTCTATTTGAGAGGAGAAGGTGGGAGGAGGTAGAGGAACAGGAGAAATAACTAATGGGTACTAGGCTTAATACCTGAGTGACAAAAGAATCCATGCAACAAACCCCCATGACACAAATTTACCTATGTAGCAAATCAGCACATGTACCCCTGAATTTAAAAGTTAAGAAAAGAAGAAACTACTGTAAGTCCTCTCTCCAGAGGAGTGTATACTGACCGGAAAAAAGAAGACCACTTGCACCTGCATAAACAGACATTGCCACAAACTTTCCTATCTCCCATTTTGTTCTCCTAAAAGCCCATTAATCTTTCCTAACAAAATGTCTTCCCGTAGAAGTTTTTTCTCCCCTCATGCCTTTCACCTTATTAAGTGGTTACAAACCCCGTATCTTTGGCTGCTTGAGAGTCATCTTTTTCTATGAACTCCAGTGCACACCCATGAATAAAAATCTGTTTTTCCTCTTGCTAATCTGTCTTTTGTCAGTTTAATTCAGACTCCCGAACACTGAACGTAAGAGGACAGAAGAAATGTCTGTCTTCCCCAACAGTGACCAAGACACAAGCGTGTTACTCTCATGGAAACTACTGGGGAATATATTCAGAAAGAACAAATAAACAAATAATAAATATTTACAGATTGTAATTATTGCCATAAATCAAATAACCAGATGGATCAGCAGGAGCTGGTATTCACACAGTTAGCCCCAGTTAGCCCCAGTTCAAGGATGCTGTTTTTAAATACGTGAGTCTGTTCTTATTGCATGGTGCCTATGCCCAAGGACAGTTAAATACAGCATCACTTCCAGTGGTCTAGGAAGGCCTCTTCAAAGAGGTAACACTTAAGGCTAAGTCTAAAAGCATAAGAAACAACCAGGACTGAGGAGCAGCACTGAGGAAACAACCGGCGGAGAGAGGAGCACATACAAATTGCTGCTGCACATTTGAGCTTAAAATGCTCAAGTGGGAGTACAGCAGACGCAGGCAAGGTGGCAGGATTGGTAAGGTCTTGTCACACAGGACACAGCAACACCTCTGTTTGTTCAGGATTTCAGAACTTGCAAGGGTTCCACTGGAAGCATTGTCCTCCACAATAGGCGTGGGAAAGAACCTAGTGCTTGCAGACAAGAAAAAGATTTCGAGTGTCCACTGAAGAACCACAAGGTTCATTAATTTGGAGAAGTGAGCTTTATTTCTTATAAAGGGTTGTAGCCTGCAGGTTGACCATCGTGCAGGCTGGGAATTGTAGCCTCCAGTAGAGACCAGAAGCAGGCACTTCGAAGAGGGAAGCAGAGACAGCAACTTTTGCAGAATCCATTGGCTAAGTATACATATTCAATAGGTTATAGGAGAAGCTATGAGTATTCATGAATGAGGGTGTGCACATGCATAGTAAGTTAACATTTGTGTTACATGTCCCATGGTCACTTTGGGGTGGAGACTTAACATTTAGATGTATTACAATTAGGCCCTGTACATCAAAAGGTGAAGCAGAGGACACAAAGCTGCTCCATGCACAACCTCCATAAACTAACCAGAACTATTCCATGGTGGGTGGTCTCTCATCAGAAAGGAATGCTGGTCAGTTGTTACGTTGAAATCGCCAAAGAGAGGGGAGTCTGATGAAATCAGTGGTGGGGACTTTCATAGGGGCTGGTTTCTGTTTAATCCCTAGGAAAGAAAACCTAATCGTGGTTAGCAAGATAAGGGGTACAATGAGGCATGCCTGAGCTCCCTTCCATCATGGTTGGGAACTCGGTTTTTAAGGTTTCTCTGGGGTCAGGTAGGAAACTTAGGATTTTATTTTTATATCTTACAAGTTACAAGAGACACGGGACATCGCAGGTCAGGAGATCCAGTAAGTATTAGACAAGCCATTGAAGAGCAAGAACCTGGTGCTTAGGACATCACTTAGAAAACAGAAGCTATGTAACCCTTCAGAGACTTGGTGGAGGGGTAATCCTGATCATTGTTTCGGCCACTTCATCCCAGAACCTTACTTTCATGTGCGTCCATGTGAAGAGACCACCAAACAGGCTTTATAAAGCAATAAAGCTTTTTAATCACCTGGGTGCAGGTGGGCTGAGTCCGAAAGGAGTCAGCGAAGGCAGATGGGGTGGGGCCGTTTTATAGGATTTGGGTAGGTAGTAGAAAATTACAGTCAAAGGGGATTGTTCTCTGGCGGGCAGGGGCGGGGGACGCAAGGTGCTCAGTAGGGGAGCTTTTGAGCCAAGATGAACCAAGAGAAGAAATTTCACAAGGTAATGTCATCAGTTAAGGTAGAAACAGGCCATTTTCACTTCTTTTGTGATTCTTCAGTTACTTCAAGCCATCTGGATGTATACATGCAGGTCACAGGGGATATGATGGCTTAGCTTGGGCTCAGAGGTCTGACACCATTTTGTCACACATTAGATTTGAATACTGGGGAGGGTGTGGATGAAGCTGAATTGAGAAGCAAAAAGAGAAAAATCAAGTGTATTTATCAACTCATGTAATACACTTTCCAAACAGATCCAACCTTCCTGTGTGTTTCAGCTTTCTTTTATAGAAAGAGTATACAAAGACAGGGTCACACATTAACTTCTGGACCCAAGAGAAGTAATATTAGAAAGGTATTGTTAGCCCCCACCAAGCAAAGGATGTCCTGATATATGCCCTGAAGATAGACCCCAGCAGCTACCAGTTCCTAAAAGATAGGGGAGGCTACTTTAAAGCAATATTTGACCAGGCGCAGCGGCTCATACCTGTAATCCCAGCACTTTGAGAGGTAGAAGCAGGTGGATTGTTTGAGGTCAGGAGTTTGAGACCACCCTGGCCAGCGTGGCGAAATCCCATCTCTACTAAAAATACAAAAATTAGCTGGGTATGGTGGTGCATGTCTGTAATCCCAGCTACTGGGGAGGCTAAGGCAGGAGAATCGTTGTACCAGGGAGGCAAAGGTTGCAGTGAACTGAGATCACACCACTGCATTCCAGCCTGGGTGACAGAGAGAGACTGTCCAGAAAAAAAAAAAAAAAAAGCAATATTTATATGCAGCAACGAAGGGAGGAGCATTCAAAATTGCATGACTACAGTATTCCTAGAATTCTGTCTGGCATCATTTATTGAGAAACTTGGATTTATTTTCTGTAAAGCAGAGTGAATTTTATGTCATCCTTGAGGAAATGCAGTATTTAAAGTTAACCTTATTATAGGAGGGACTCCTGGAAAGATATAATAGAATCCAACAGTTGGTAGATTCAAACTGGAGGTCACTCTAATTAAGAAAGTGAAGAGTAAATGGAATGCAAACAATCCTATTTTACACCAAACAATTCAACATAAGGGAATCATTTTTACATAATGACTCAGGAGCAGATTACATTCTCAGATGCAGAGGCAGAGCCCCCATTGACTTCTACCACAGACACTGATGCATATCTAGAAACAGTTTGGGGCCTAGAGGCTGGTGAAATAAATTGTGTGAATCAATTTAAAATGCAGCCAGATGTTTTTGACTCTGAAAATAAAAAGACACCGGATGAGAGGGGAAAAAAATCCACAAAGCAGAGATGGGCAGATAACCCACAAAGCAGAGATGGGCAGAAGTTTTAGAAAGTCAGCTGTAGTTAGTTAACTCGACTTCTTTTCATATCTTACTATCTTTTTATTCCATTTAAGGAAGAATGCATACCAATAAACTCTTTCATTAAATAAACATTTTGGAAGGTTCCCTAATTTTGAAGTATTCTGAGAAAAACAAAGATGAATCAACCTGAATTTAAGCCTCAAGAAGCTCAAAGTTTGGTTAATAAAAGGAACGATCTGTGCACCTACAAGATTAAACAAGAAAGACATCAGAAGATAATCACAGAGGTGTGAAAAAAGTTGCATGTGGAAATTTTATGAAAGCAGTATTGTAGCAAAAAAAAAGTCCTAAATAGGGAATAGTTATGAATGATAATTTTTAAGCACTTACTAATAATGATGGAATCATTTGCAATCATTAAAAAGGATTTGGAGAAAATATTTAAGAACTTGAAAACTATTGATGAAATATTATTAAGTGAAAAAACAGTTAGCTAAATATTATCTACAATGTGTTCCATTTTTGAAAGAAAAAATATTTCTACATTGGTTTGCTTGTATAAAGGAGAGAAGAAAAATATGTAACAAAATATTAACAATGCTTATCTTTTGGTGATATAATTATAAATGTTTGTTTTTCTTTACTATTTTTATATATTTTTGGTAAGTCTGTATTTCCCCCAATAAACATGCGTTATTGTTTATAACCAAAAAAAAAAAAAATTAAATGAGGGTTTAAAAGAGGATAGAAATACAACACAGAGAAATTTAGAAGAGAAAAAGAATGTTAGTTAAAATGGATATGGAAATCAAGGAGTAAAATTGCAAGCAGATAGGGAAGGTCTCCAGGGACTATAGAAATTTAATCAACTTGAGCAATCAACATATTTTGTCTTTTTTTTTTTTTTTTTTCCTTTTTGTGGAAAACGGGGTCTCGCTATATTACCCAGGCAGGTCTCAAACTCCTGGGCTCAAGCTGTCCTCCCACCTCTGCCTCCCTGAGAGCTGGGATTACAGGCGTGAGCCACCGCGCCCGGCGCAATCAGCATATTTTACAGCCTCCTGCCTTGCAGCCTGTTTTTTCCCAAACCCTACGTGGAGTGCGGTCACCTAGTCGGTTGGAATGAGTTTTTGACAGACCTTGACAATTTATCTATGAACCCAAGTGGGCTTTCCTCATTACCAGGCTAAACTCCCCACCCCAGGAGGAGCTATATAGCCTCATTATCATAACATGTGACTTCTGTGCTTGCATAATGATTCACTGCATGCATGGAACCCTTCCTCTCCATGCAATGACACACCTCTTCCCTTTCCATTGCCCCATAAAAGCTTCCTATCACGCTTCCTTGGGGAGACACTGCTTTGGAGAATCCTCCCAGTGCTCTCCTTACTTGTGACAAGTAAGAAAATTCCTATTGATCAAAACCTACTTTCTAGTTGAGCATTGTTTGCTACTTGCCAGGTGATTGAACCCCAGTTTTTTTGGGTAACAGAATTGGAGGCAGTGGCAATAAAGGAGGAAGGAAACAGAGGCTAAAGAATCTAACATTGATTTCTGTCACCAAATTTTTGACCATTCATCTGTGTGGCCTTAGTATAGAAGTAAACACCCGGGGCCACTTTTAGGCTGCACCACGTTTAGGGGGCATCATCCTTGTAAATGGTGCCCCCGGGAGTTGTATAACCTGTAGCCTTGTACGCAATGTTCTTTTCCTTATGGAACTTATGGTTCTTGCACGAAAGGAAGAAGGACAAGGAGAAGGATTATTTTGGATTTTACCACATGCCCTATGGACATCTAATAGAGGCGGCATCAGGTGTGGGATTCTGGACTTTTTTAGCCTTTCCCATCCAATTTCCATAGCCAGCTACAAAATTTGCAGGGTCCAGCGCAAAATAAAATGTGGGGTCCCTTGTCATAAAAGGAAAACATGCAAGATATTTGAAGGACTCCAGATTACACTACTGTGGCATAAAAATTATTTCGGGCTGAAGACATTTTAAAATCAGCAGACACAGGAAGAGTCATTGTTTAAACTTACCTTTTCTGCCTAAAAACAGAGCCTCCCAAAAGCGGCCATAAATCCCACCCTTTAGGAAAGGCTTCCTGTACCAGAGGAAAAGAGTGACTCCTCTCATCAGAGATGAGAAGTTTATGTAGGGATGGAAAACTGCATAAACAGACTTGAGTAAAACAAAACTCACTTTCCATTAATTTCCCTCATATATGTCTCAGTCATTTCCCACCACTGATTGTCACTTGAAATTCTACCCCCTTCCCTTGTAAGATGGTATTGAGGCCCCAGATTAAGCCACTTAAGTCACACTTTATTTACTTAGGTAAATACAAATATCTTTTTTCTTGCTTATAAGTCTTTTGCCATTTTAATTTGCAGGCCCCCAAACACTGAACATAAGAGGGTAGAGGAAAAGGTTTTCCTTACTGACAGTATTAAAACAGAAAACTCTTTCCTTTGTTCTGTGGTTTCTCTCTCAACTTGTTGTGATGTTTTTTATTCGGTTTTTTAATGTTATTCTAGGTAAAGAAAAATTAACAATTTAAATTATTAGTGTGAATTGTACCATTTATCTTTATACCGTGCAACGAGTGCAGGTTTAAATGCAAATATAAAAGCACTTAACTCGTTGACAAAATCACTGAAATTGGGCAATTTATATTTTGTAGCTCGTACATGCATATGTATTTCGTTTTTACAAGGACAATGGGTAATGCTACACAAAACGAATTCAACTTTTCTTTTTCTTTTAATTTTTACTTCTTGATATGCACATATTCTACCAATACTCTCCACCACTGGCTTACAGATGAGTAAGGAAGGACTGCAAGGAAAAGGAGCTCCAGGTTGGTGTATTCTTTCTCTTTACTTGTTTCCATCATTTTCGGCATAAGTGGTTGGCTGATACAGGGAAGTAACAGGAGTAAGGAAGAACATGATAGGACCTCGGCTATTTGTGTTTTTCAGCATTCTGTTGCCTTCTTTCCGGGTTAGAAGCCAGTTCTGGTTTGAATGAAGTGTGGCCTCTCAGCTCCTGCTTACTCAGTTGTAGACGGAAGATACCTTGTAATGGCTTTGAGTCTCTCTGGGCTCCCACACGAAGTGGGACAACTAGAATGCCATGCTTATGGGGCATCATCTCATCCTATATGCAAATGAGGCAGCAGGGAACAGACAACTCAGATACTGTGCCTAGTTTCTCTGCTCATGTGCATGCTCCATTGTCCCATCAGACCTCACTTATAAAACATAAGTTCAAAAATAAAATTATTAAGAAGTTTAGGATGATGACAGCAGACCTTAAACCCAACGTGGGGCCCTTCCGAACGTGGGAGTCTGTGCCAAACTGCATAGTTCCCATATCCATGAAGACTGTCCCACCCACTTTCACCAGAAGAGTTCCACATGGGGTTCCAGTTAAAACTTCATTTGAAAAAGATTTTATATAATATTTAAAATAATAAATTTGCCAGGTATGGGATGGCACACACCTGTAGTCCTACCTGCTTGAGAGGATGAGGCGGGAGGACGGCTTAAGCCCAGGAGCTTGAGGTTAGAGTGAGCTATGATCACACCACTGCACTCTAGCCTGAGTGAGCCCCGTCTCTAAACATTCTTTTTAATTAGTCTAGATTAAGAGACAAAGTCAAATACCAAAGGAGTTAGGAAGATAATGGAAAGGAGCCAAACAGATTTTCTCAGTCACTCTTTTCTCCACTATTGAGAATGTGGGGGGATTAGTGGGGGCAGGTCATTATTTCCTCTTAACTCTGCCATAAGAAAAACAGCAATGCTCATGCCATGATAAATAGCAACTGACCCTCAGCTTCAGTGTCAGGAGACACTGATGACTGTTGGGGACTGCTGGACAATAATGGGCTCCTGGCCCTCTGAAGGAACAGCCATTGCTCAGCCAGCTGTTGACTGCCATGTGGGAAAGGAAAGCAAGACCAGCACTGCCAGAGCTTCCAATTTTTCTCTCTTTCTTTTTTTTTTTTCTGAAACACAGTCTTGCTCTGTCGCCCAGGCTGGAGTGCAGTGGTGCGATCTCGGCTCACTGCAACCTCTGCCTCCCGGGTTCAAGCAATTATCCTGTCTCAGCCTCCCGAGTAGCTGGGATTACAGGTGGATGCCAACACACCCAGCTGATTTTTGTATTTTTAGTAGAGACAGTGTTTTGCCATGTTGGTCAGGCTGGTCTCAAACTCCTGACCCTAGGTGATCCACCCAACTCGGCCTCCCAAAGTGCTGGGATTACAGGTGTGAGCCACCGTGCCTGGCCGAGGTTCCAATTTTTCAAGAGATGCTCAAAATCTGAACTCTTACATGAAAGCTCCCAAGTTTTTAATGTTGTTATAGAACCAAACTGGGGACTGCTCACCAAGCACAGTAAAACCGGATACCTACACCAGGATTTTGCAGTGGTAGAAAGGAGGCATTTATTTGCACCAAGTAAGGAGCACTAGGTAGCTAACATGTAAATCCTCACCTCCTTGATGGCTTGCAGGTAAGAGTTTTTAAAAGCAGGGTAAACTTCAGGAAAGTGAAAGTTACAGGCAAATTCCTAAATCAGTACCTGGAGGTTACACATTGGTTTTGGCTCAAAAGGGCAGGATCTCTTAAAGTGGGGGCATACCTGTCATAGGTACAATAGATTCAAAGATTTTCTGATTTGCAATTGGTTAAGCAAGAGAAGCTTGGTTTAAAATTCAGGGTCAGCAAAAATGAATGTCAGCTCAGACTCCCTTCAGGCCCCTTAGGAAGAAATTCAGAGCAAAGTATGGTGACCAGAGTTCAGTCCTCGGTTCCCCCTTATCTGAGATCTACATGCTAGCAAATCCATTTGGTGGGAGGTCGGGTTTCTGAAAAACAACTCAGGGACATCTGTTATAATATTAGATTTAGTCTCTGATATGGCTTGGATATTTGTCTCCTCCAAATCTTATGTTGAAATGTGATCCCCAGTGTTGGAGGTAGGGCCTAGTGGGAGGTGTGTGGGTCATGGGGCCAGATTCCTCTTGAATGGCTTGGTGTCCTCCCCATGGTAATGAGTGAGTTCTTACTCTGTTAGTTCACATGAGAGCTGGTTGTTTAAAAGAACTTGGAACTTCCTCCTCTCTCTCTTGCTCCCTTCTCTCCATGTGACACATCTGCTCCTCCTCTTTCACCTTCTGCCATAAGTAAAAGCTTCCCAAGGCTTCACAAGAAGCTGAGCCATGATTGTAAAGCCTGCAGAACCGTAAGCCAAATAAACCTCTTTTCTTTATAAATTACCCAGCCTCAGGTATTCCTTTATAGCAATGCAAAATGGACTAACATAGTTTCTAACAGGAAACTTTATTTACATCAATTTTCTCAACATTCAATTCTTGTAGAAACTATTTGCAAAATATTGTACATTTTTAAAATAATAAATCTTCATGTGTAGTTTATGCTTCCAATATGTCTTAATTTATATTTAAAATATAAAACTCTGCCAGGCATGGTGGCTCATGCCTGTAATTCCAACACTTTGGGAGGCTAAGGCAAATGGATCACAAGGTCAGGAGTTTGAGACCATCCTGACCAACATGGTGAAACCCTGTCTCTACTAAAAATACAAAAATTAGCCTGGCATGGTGGCACATGTCTGTAATCCCAGCTACTCAGGAGGCTGAGGCAGGAGAATTGCTTAAACCCGGGAGGTGGAGGTTGCAGTGAGCAGAGATTGTGCTACTGCACTCCAGCCTGGGTGACAGAGCAAGACCCTGTCTCAAAAAAATAAATAAATAAATAAAATTCCACATGTATTCTACACTTTCAGCATGTCTTAACTCAGACTAACCATATCTGAAGTGTTGGAAAGTCACATGTGGCTAGCAGTTACCATGTTGGACAGGACAAGTCTATAATACACAAGAAATTTCTTCAAATTAATAATAATAAACTTTGAATGTCAATTCCCATAAGAAAATGGGCAAAGGATATGAACAGGCAATTTACAATAGCAGAAATACTACTAAGATATGAAGAGGTGCTCAAAACCATTACTAATGAGGAGAACATCAAATTAATCCATTTATGCCTGGAAAAAAATCACAAAGTTGGATAATGCAAAGAGTTGGTGAGGATGTAGGTATAAAGAAGCCTCATTTGCCAATGGGAAGGTAGACAGGTGCAGACATTATAAAGAGTGATTTCATCATGTTAAATGAATGACAGCAATTAATTCTGCTCCTAGGTATTTATCCTAAAGAAATTCTTTTATTTTTTATTTTTTTGAGACATAGTCTCACTTTGTTGCCCAGGCTAGAGTACAGTGGCATGACCTGTGCTCACTAGAACCTCCGCCTCCAAGGGTCAAGCGATTCTCCTGCCTCAGCCTCCCAAGTAGCTGGGATTACAGGTGCCTGCCACCAAACCAGGCTAACTTTTATATTTTTTTTTTTTTTTTTTTTTTTTTGAGACGGAGTCTCGCTCTGTCGCCGGGCTGGAGTGCAGTGGCCGGATCTCAGATCACTGAAGCTCCGCCTCCCAGGTTCTCGCATTCTCCTGCCTCAGCCTCCCGAGTAGCTGGGACTACAGGCGCCCGCCACCTCGCCCGGCTAGTTTTTTGTATTTTTTAGTAGAGACGGGGTTCACCGTGTTAGCCAGGATGGTCTCGATCTCCTGACCTCGTGATCCGCCCGTCTCGGCCTCCCAAAGTGCTGGGATTACAGGCTTGAGCCACCGCGCCCGGCCTCAACTTTTATATTTTTAGTAGAGACAGGGTTTCATCATGTTGGCCAGGCTAGTCTCGAACTCCTGACCTCAAGTGATCCACCTGTCTTAGCCTCCTAAAGTGCTGGGATTACAGTAGTGAGCCACTGTGCCCAGCCTATCCTAAAGAAATTCTTACACATCTTAGACACTTACTTTTCTGTTGATTGTCCCACCCCGGACTGTAAACTCTATGAAAGCAGGGATTTTTGTCTTGGCCTTCTCTGCATCTCCAATGTTGGGATCAGGGTTGGCACATAGTAATTACTCAACAAATATTTGTAGACTGAATGGAGTACGCCATCTTCATCATAGAAACTCAGTGAGGCATGCATTTTATAGATGAGATAGATGAGGAAAATGGACCTTAGAACAGCCATCCCTCCAGCATCACATGTCCAGTTGCCAGCAGAGATGGAGTCAGCGCAAAGGCCAACAGCCCAGACTGACTCCCAGCCATTACCTGTTCATTATTTTAACATTACTTATTGAGCATCTCATAAAGAAAGCCAGCCTATAAGTAACTGGAAAGAGCAACTACATCACCACATTTTTAGGGTTTAAATTAGAGCATATCTAAACACAGAAAAGCTTTGCTTGATAAGGATTCCCTCTAAATTCCTACATATGTTCTTGGGTGATGCTTTTCCTGAGAGATATTCTTTAAAAAAAAAAAAAGAAGAAGAAGAGGAAAGAAAGAAAGGAATGGAAAGCAAGAAGATTATTTAATAGATTGAAAGCTTTTGTTCTCCTACACACGTTTAGCCATTCGGTAACAGAACAGGCAGTCTCAGAAAAACAAATCACAGCTTTATTTTACAGCTTTAATCTTAAAAGGGTTAACATCTCCCCACCAGCTTGCATGCTTTTTTGGTTTTTGCCTTTCCTTTTCTCTCCATAGCTTTGACGAGTTATCTTCAGAAGATCATGTGAGTACTTGCTTCATTTTCTCAGTTCTTTTTGGCCATCCATTCCTTGGCAGGTTTCACCCTATTTGGGTATAAGCACCCACTCTACATCTCCTCCCCACCCGCTATTTCATGCATCAAGTGTTAACGAACTTTGTAGCAAAACAAATCCATCTGGAAATTGGCATTTCAACGATGTGTTTTTAAAACTGCTGTTCATCATTCCTAGCGTGTGTGCGCATGTGTGAAAAATTCAGAATACATTTAAGCAGGAAGCACTGGAAAGGCTGGGTGCACATTTTGAAGCCAAAATGCATTTCACAAGGTGGGAGGCACACGTAGACTTGAGAGCTCTGAGGGTTGACTATCGCTTGTATCAGGCATACTAAATATTTTGAGCATTTTGACTGAACTTTATTAGTCTGAACATGTGCCACATTCTCTATTTACTGAAAGATTATTTCCCAATTGCAAAAAGGATTACAGTTATACAAAGTCAAAAATACATATCCTTTTTTCTTCATTAGTTAATTTATTTATACCCATCTCTGCCTGTTGCAAAAAGGATTTGAGGTAGCTCATACAGGATTTGACGGGCTAGATTATTTGAGGGAGAACTCCTTTCCTACATTGATTTTTACTTCCAAATAGAGAAAACCAGTAAAATTAATAACAAAGTAATGAATCACAGTCACTGAAGTCCTTGAATTGTCTGTCATGTGCCAGACTCTATGCCAAGTATTTCGCATTTAACCCTCACAACCACCCTTTGAGTAAACACTATTTTTGTCCCCATTTCACAGATAAGGAAAATTAAGTTTAGAGAAGTAGAGTGCAAAATAGTATATAACTAGGAAAGGATGAAGCTGGGATTGGAATCCAAATCTGTTTCAGAGACTCCTCTCCCTATCAACCCTTACCAGCTACTTTTCTGATGGGAGGTGTTCTGGCTGAAGAAAGAGTTCCTAGAGTCACCTGAGTCCAGGGAAGCCTTTGGTGATGAGTTGGAGCAGGCGGATAACCAAGACTGGAAGTGCAGAGATAAAACGTGTGATTGTCTCGAATTGCTCCTGTCCAGTGGGAGGAACAAAACATAGTGAGTTCCCACATATGGCTGTGCCCCAGGCCGTGACCATGCCCACTTTTCTTACCAGTCTATTCGCTACCCATTGCACATGGTTGGCACCTAGCAGTACTCATTGAATATCTGTCAATTGAATGACTATACTATTGGGCCCAACAACTCAGAAAAGAAACCTTCCATGGAAGCAAGAATGTCTGAAGAGATACTATCCTCAGAAATTAGAGCATGGAGCAGGAAATCAAACGAAGTTACCTGTGGGAGACAACCTCTAAGATGCCCGCAATGATCCTCCCTCCTGATGATCATGCCCTATATAATGCCTTCTCCTTCACTGTAGGCCAGGTTTATTGATTTGCTTCTAACAAACTGAATATGAAGCCAGGATGCGGTGGCTCACACATGGAATCAGCACTTCGGGAAGCCAAGGCAGGAGGATCACTTGAGCCCAGGAGTTCAAGGCTGCAGTGAGCTATGATGGCACCTCTGCCCTCCAGCCTGGACGACAGAGTGAGACCCTGTCTCAAAAAAAAAAAAAAAAAACAAAACCAAAAACAACAACAATAAAAAAACAAATGGAATATGATAGAAGTAATAGGACGTCGCCTTTAAGATTATATAATAAAAAACTGTAGCTTCTGAATTAGTGTCTTTCTGGTCTCTCTCTCTCTTTCTCTCTTTCATAACACCACTGTTATGTCACATGAACACTCAGGCGGCCTATGGAGAAGTCTACATGGTGAAAAAATACTAAGGCCTGCCAGCAACCATGCAAGGAAGCTTAGAAGTGGAACTTCAGAGGCCTGTCAACAGCCATATAAGTAACCTTGGAAATGGATTCTTCAGACGTCCAAAGGAGCCTTGAAATGACTACAGCCCCAGGTGTGGACAGACTGACTGCAACCTCACGAGAGGCCTGAGCCAAATGCACCCAGCTAATCTGTGCCCGTATTCCTGACCCACAGAAACTATGAAACCACAAATAATAAATGTTTGTTGTTTTAAGCTGCTAGGTTTGGGGCGTAAACATAGTAAATATCAAATTTGTTATGCACCAATAAACAACTAATACATTCCCCCATAACTTTCAAGAAAATGAACCAAGGCATATCCATGAGGACTTGTAGTTATGAAAATGGTATGAGAACACTTAATAACTACTGTCCTGTTAGTTATTTCTGACTGATTCTCCATGGTGATTAGCTATTAACATCCTTACAACACAAAGGAATCGTGTGCAGGGACAGCACAGGAGTGGGGAGGGCTGGGCCACTTGGTCTGATTCCACAGCCAGTCCTAGGAAGACGGGACCCTCAAGAAGTCGAACATGTCCTGAATTAACAGTTAGCCCTACGGAAAATTCATTTTTGGCTCCCCAACATCCATAACACTGAAGTTGGGTGATGTATCAATTAGGATTAGATTCTGTTACGTGAAACAGGAAACCCCCAAGTAGCAATGACTTGAAGGAAAAAGAACATATTTCCCTCTCATGTAGGAGGAATTTATTTGAGGGCTGGTCGGGCCTCTCTATTATGTCATCTGGAACCAGATACTTTGCATCCATCCTAGAGAACAAGCCTAAAGAGAACCCCTACTTCCCAGTCCAACATGACCTCTGCACTTGTACCTTCATTCCAGCAGCAGACGGAGGAAAAGGCAAAAAAGAGCACCCTCAGCCTTTTAAATAGACTTCCTGGAGTCCAGTGCAACCCTTTTGCTTATATCTCACTGACCAGCACTTACTCACATAAGCATACCCAGCTGCAAGGGAGGCTGTGAAATGTGCCCAGCTAAAAAACAAGGCTCTATATTGAAAGGAAGGAGAAAACAGATACTGGAGAGACAACTGGTAACCTCTCTTCCAGGTAACAAGACTGATGGAGCACCAGAGGGTTTGTCATTCAAATATCTCCATGATCTGACCAGCCTCACACTTTCAGAATTATTTCCAGCGAAGAGTAGTAGACACCATCCTTTTATTTGGAGACAGAGTCTCACTCTATCATCCAGGCTGAAGTGCAGTGGCATGATTTCAGCTCACTGCAACCTCCACCTCCTGGATTCAAGGGATTCTCCTGCCTCAGCCTCCCATAGACACCATCTTTTATGCCTTCCCATTCTCAAACTTTGGCCAATGCTATTGCTGCCACTGAAGTCCCAGCCCCTGCCGTCCTCACCTAGCTCCTATGCCATTTCCTCTGGGATTATTTTTTTCAATCCTCTCCTTCCTCTGAAAACCCAAAGTACTGATTTGCACTTTTGTCCAATGGAAAAAAAAAGAATCATGCACTTCTAACTGCCAGACACTGCACTAGGAATGCAAATATGAGCAAGATAAGGACCCAGTCCTCAAAAATGTATAATGGTCCATTGATAAATCATTGTTGAATAATGATGGTTCATCCACTTTGCAGTATCACATCAAGCTTTTATTATATACGGTTTTTATAATCACATGCATAACACAAGATGGAATGTGGCCCACATACACCTAATTCAATAGGATTTTCTCACTAAGTCTCATGTGCTTGGCATTATGGTCTATACATGATCTTGCTCTGTCCTTCATTAGCACATTTATTTAATATCTACTATGTGCCTGACATTGCACATAGCACAAAAGAAAGGCCCAATCCTTTCCTCAGGGACTCACTCTGTTGCCCAGGCTGGAGTGCAGTGGTGTGATCTCCGCTCACTGCAAGCTCCACCTCCTGAGTTCACGTCATTTTCCTGCCTCAGCCTCCCGAGTAGCTGGGACTATAGGCATCCGCCACCAAGCCCGGCTAATTTTTTTTGTTTGTTTGTTTTTGGTATTTTTAGTAGAGATGGGGTTTTACTATGTTCGCCAGGATGTTCTCGATCTCCTGACCTCATGATCCGCCCGCCTCGGTCTCCCAAAGTGCTGGGATTACAGGTGTGAGCCACCGCACTCAGCCAAGCAATCCTTTTGCCTCAGCCTTCCAAGTAGCTAGGATTACAGGCATGCACCAACACACCCAGCTAATTTTTGTATTTTCAGTAGAGATGGTGTTTCACCATGTTGGCAAGTCTGGTCTCAAACTACTGGGCTCAAGAGATATGCCTGCTTGGCCTCCCAAAGTGCTGGGATTATAGGCTTGAGCCACCATGCCCAGCCACTACTGATTTCTTACCGATCGGGACTATGCCACACATCCCTGACCCAAGCAACAACTGCTAGAGGGGCTGGTATATGGAGTTCCAGCTGGGCCCACTGCTGTCCTAATTATCAGAACTCTGCTCTTAAGGAGGAAGGGGACAAAGGATGCTGGAAAGAGCCATCCATGTGCACTCCAGCAGGTCACGGAGAGCCAGCATGACCCAGTCATAGCTTAAAGACCATTCCTCTGCCACTGGGGAAGAAGGAACCTGAAACAGTTTAAATAGAGGAGCAAGGAACTGACCAGATTTGCAATTTGGAAAGTCTTAAAAATGAAGTAAATGGCGGCTTGGGGATGGAAGGAAGACAAAGCTGGAGACAGAAAGATCACCGCCAGAAGGCTGTTGTGAGAAGGGCTAGAACTTAGCATGTGAAAACGGGATGAAAAGGTTTATAGAGGGCGAAATAGTGTCCCCTACCCCAAATTCATGTCTACCTAGAACCTCAAAAAGTAAACTTATTTGGAAATATGGGCTTTGCCAATGGAATTAAGGTAAGGATCCAGATGAGATCATCCTGAATTAAGGTGGCCCTAAATCCAATGAGAGTATTATATAAGAAACATAAAAGGATACATACACAGAGACACAGAGAAGAGGCAATGTGAAGACAGAAGAAGAGATTGGAGCAATGTATCTACAAGCCAAGGAACATCAAGGATGGCCAGCAACCACCAGAAGCTAGGAGAGGCATGGAACACTGCTTCTTCAGAGCTGCCAGAAGGAACCAACCTTACTGACATCTTGATTTTGGACTTCTCGACTCATGAACCATGAGAAAATTAATTTCTATTGTTTGAAGTGGGTTCATCAGATTGTGGTAATTTGTTATAGCAGCTCCAGAAAACTAACACAAGGTTTACAAAAACATTAAGGAGACAGAATCAACAGGCCTGAGTGGGCACAAGGGAAGATTCTTGGCCAACTGGGTAAAGGGTGGTGCTTTCGCAGAGTTGAGGAACACAAGAAGGAAAGGATAGGGAGAGAAAAAAACAGGTTCAGTTGCAGACAAGTTGCTTTGAAGGTGCCTAAGGGAAGGGATATGCAGTGGATAAATCTGGGATGGAGATCAGATATAGGAGCACTTGAAACCATTAGAGTGGATGTTGCCAACAAGTTGTCTAATATTTTTATAGGTTTATGAGAATCTTTCTTTTCCAGAGACAGTCTTGCTCCGTCACCCATGCTAGAGTGCAGTGATATGATCATACCTCACTGAAGCCTCAAACTCCTGGGATCAAGGGATTCTACCACCTCAGTCTCCTGAGTGGTTGGGACTGCAGGTGCATGCCACCACAGCTGGCTAATTTTTAAAAACATTTTTGTAGAGACAGGGTTGTAATGTTAATTACAATTACAATGCTATGTTGTAATGTTAATCTACAAAACATTTTAAAATTAAAAAGAAAAAAAAACTTTTTTAACGTTTTGTAGGGACTGTGTTGCCCAGGCTGGTTTCAAACTCCTGGCCTCTAGTGATCCTCCCACCTCAGCCTCCAAAGTGTTAAGATTACAGGCACGAGCCACTGTGCCTAGCCAGACGAGATTTTCAAATAGCAGATGATTAAGGGACATTATAAGAAAGTAGATACTAAACTGCCAAATTGTGAAGCGTAACTGTTTCAGGAAGCTTGAATTAGAGGAAATTAATATAAGGTAAAAAAAATGACCCACATCTCTATACTAATCAGTAGGGTTGCTCCGTTTTTATTTTTAATTGGCACAAACCTGCATTAGCCTCTGACCAAAGAGGCTGTACCAACTCAGAGATTGGTTTGCACCACACATGTGGAGGCTCACAGAATGCCAGAAAGGACATTAGCCTCTCCAACTTCCTCCCCTTACAGACAGAAAAGCAGAGGCTTGCAGGGAGAATAATTTGCCCAAAGTCAGTAAGAGGACCATGTGAGACCCCAGCATAGGCCTGGCTTCCAACCTGAAACTCACAGAATAAAGTGCATCATGAAATCCTCATGTGAGGAAAATGAAGCGTGGTTTGATCTATAAAAGTCAAATGATGAGGAAAATGAACAGATGAAAATGTTGTCAGTCTCTGGAGCCAGAAAGACTTGGTTTCAAACCCAAATGCCATCCAAGTATATCAGTAAGGATGCTTTTGGTGAAAAAAAATGTCAACAGTAAGAAAGATATTGGTTGGCATAATTGAAAAAGGCCAGTAGCAGGAAGGGCTTTGATTGTGGTTGGAACAAAGCTCTAACTCTGCTTCTGCTGTTTTCTGGGCTCTGCTCTTCTCTTTGTAGCCTCACCCATAGACTGGTTTCCCCCAGCAGCCTTAAGTGGGTTCATCTTATCATCCAGAACACACAGCGTTAGTACAGTGGTGTAACAAGACGGGGGAGGTGGGAGCCATCCACCCTGAGTGCAGACAATAAGGTGACACATTATTTGCAGAGAATGTGCAAACAAGAATAAAACAAAATGGGGTCAATGATTATCACCACCATGCAGTGGCAGTTCAAACAAGGTCAATGATAAAATGCTTCTCCCAGCCAGGCCAACTGCAACCACACCCAGTGCTTTGTATTATGCTCCAGAATTCCCAGCAAAAGTCCCAAGAGCCACACTGTTAGGACTAAATAAAGTCATGTACCTACCCTAAGTCAATCATGGCATACAGGAGTGTGAAATATGCTGATTGGCTTAGCTTACGTCACAATGTAAAAGGTAGAATCGACTTTTCCATACCCCTAGAGGTTCCCAACTGAAACCTAGGCTAGATGAGATGGGGAATGATGAACGGCTGCTGGTGAAGCAACCACCAGATGTTCCCTGATGACACCATATACCCTTGGGTAAATTTTTGACCCAACTTTCAGTTTTGTGTCAGACACTCTCCTAAGCATTCTACATGTATGTGAATTCATTTAATCCCCACACCAACCATAGATGGTAGCTACTTAGCCAGGACCCCAGCAGAAAACAAACAGCACACTCAAAATACTTTGAAGGGGGCTTGTTAGCAAAGTGGCTAGTTACAAAGGTGTAGACTGGGTGCAGGTAACAACAGGGGAAAGTGCAGAGCCTGAGCTATCATTATCCTTAGGCCTGCAGGGACATGGAGTGAGATGTCCTGACAGAAGGATATCTATAAAGTTCTAGGAACTTGATAGAAGCTGTGATGTTTGACCAGGAGCAAAGTCAAACCAAGGCAACCTATCAGTGAGGGAAGCCAGGGAAAACTGGGAAATAAATACCCCACCCTCACTCTCCTCCCTCCCTCCCAGCTACAGCAGGAGCTTCCTATTGGCCAAGCTCATCAGGAAGAGGACATGGTAGCCTGCTGCTGATGCCCATACAGCTACCCTTTTGGAGAAGAAATCAGGGTATAAAGGGTGGAGAGTAGATTTGAAGGGTCAGAGAGAAGATATTCAACACAGCCCATTTTACAGATGAAGAAACTGAGATTGGGAGAAGTTAAGTTACTTGTCTGGTCTAGAGCACATGCTCTTAATCACTATACTATGCAACCTCTCAGAGCAAGTAATACACCAGGCAGAGTTCCTTACATATAATGCATGCTTCACAGATGTTCTTGTTCTACATCACTGTAGCTTCCACTGACAAAGAGAACCCACTGATAAAATCAGTATCCAGGCCTTCATCCGGCAGGGCATTCCCCCCAGCAAATGAACTAAGGTGCTCCCCCTTCCCCAGAGAGTCAACCCATACCTCCCAGTCCGTCCCTGTGGCTCCATAGCACCCAGGAGACCACACTATAAATGTCAGACATGCAGCTCATCCTTTCTGTATTTCTAAGCTAACTTGAATCGCTGGCTGCACCACAAAAATAAATCAAAATGTAAGTCTGTGAACAGTTTCCATTCAAGGTGCAATTGATTTGTTACACAATGCACACGGTAACCAAAGTCACAGACTAAGTAAACAGGGTGACTGACAATATGCACGTATTCTAGCAAGCAATGCCTGCATATCCCCTCTCTCCAAGAAAATCAAAGTGTTCGACTGGCTTCTTAATCCAATTCATGCTCTCCTTGCTCTTGTCAGAAAGGTGGGTGGCAGATATTATTTATCATTCCAGTGTCACTAGTGGGCTCAGAAGGGTGACATGATTTACCTATTGTCAAACGAGTTTTCATAACAGCCTAACTCCGTTTGACACATTTCTTTCAGCAAGCCAAATATGCTGTCGGTCCATACCCTGAATGTGTCAAAATAATTTGCAAGCGACACCCACATTCCCATCCCATTTGATAGAGTTGGGTTAGTCACTTGAGAGAGTTGCTAGGGAGGTTATTCAGAGAGGAAGAATGCTGGAAAATTAGTGCTACAGGGGCTTTGCCTCACATGGGTGAGGCTAATGATTAATTATAATACTGCTGCCTAGGGACACGGATTGAGGCAGGACACTGCTACTAAGCCCTGTGCTTGTGTGATCGCTTTTAATGCCCACAAGCACGGAATGAGGGGTACTAGCATTTTACCATTTTACAGAAGAGGAATTTGAGTCTAGAGAAATTAAGTAACTTGCCTGGAGGCAGGGCCATGAGATCTTGGAAAGGCCCAGCGCCTGGTTTAATGTTCTGCTGTCACCGTCTTGAATTTTTTAATAACTTTTGCACAAAGGGACCTGCATTTTCATTTTGCACTGGGCCTTGCAAATAATGTAGCCAGTCAGCCTGGGGGCATCTAGTCCACAAGCACTTACATGGAGTATGTCCTGGGCACTGTCTTACACAAAGGGGATCAACAATACAAGATGTGTAAGTTCCCACTCTCATGGAGCTGCCATTCCAATAGGGGAGAAAGATAACAATTAAGGGAACAGCAAGTTAATGACAGATCACGATGAATGCTACGAAAAAAGTAAACAGGGTGATGAGATAAAGTAAATCGGGGTGGAGGTGCCACTTTACAGAGGATGGTCACATCCGAACAGGTGACGCTTAAACAAGGTCTGAGGTGGAGAAGGAGCTGGCCTGGCAGGACCCTGGAGGGGTTCAGGCTGAGGGAGGATGAACAAGTGCTAAGGACTCCCACAGGGCATGAGCCGGATATGTTGAAAGCCAGAAAGAAACCTCAACGACTTCACCTAATTGATGGGCACTGAAGCAGACAGCGAGAGGAGAGATGCAAGGTGAAGGTGAGAATTAGAAACCAGATCGCACGGGGCCTTAGAAACCAGATCACATGGGGCCTCATAGAGCACAGTTAGGAGCTTGGATTTGATGCTTCTGCCATGGGAGGCCAAGGAAGCATATTAAGCAAGGGAGTGACAGGCACTGATGCATATTTTAAGAAGATCACTCAGGCTACTACTGTGTGGAGAACAGATTAGAGGATGTCAAGAGACACAGGAGCAAATCACAACTAGAACCTGCCACCGCATGTCAGGACAAGCTGGAGAGTATGCAAGGATTCTATGAAGGCATCCAGAGGACCTGTACATAACTGGTTCACATTTTGTGTATCTGTGCATGTGCATATATATTTATATACAATATATGTACATAGATACATATGTCCATTCATAAGGCACCCAGAGAATCCATACATAACTGATTCACATTTTATATGTGTGGATATAAATATACATATACACATATTGTAAATAAAATGTTAACAGAACAAAATGCACACACAAGTATATTCTATTTCAAATTTACATTGAATATGTTAATTTGGGGATTCAGATTAACTCATTTTTGTGTAAATCTAAGATTTACAGTTCCCTTGCCATCTCCGCTTAAAGAATCTCCAGAAATGGCAGGATGAGATGACTAACAACACCATCACCAATACTATTTCCAGGCTCTTCCTAAGACCATTAAGCCAGAACGAAATACAGTCATGCATCTCTCAACAAAGGGAACACTAAGCAATGTGTCATTAGACAATTTGTTAAGGAGATGCTTAACAAAGGGGATGCTCGGCCGGGCGCGGTGGCTCAAGCCTGTAATCCCAGCACTTTGGGAGGCCGAGACGGGCGGATCACGAGGTCAGGAGATCGAGACCATCCTGGCTAACATAGCGAAACCCTGTCTCTACTAAAAAATCCAAAAAAAAAAACTAGCCGGGCGAGGTGGCGGGCGCCTGTAGTCCCAGCTACTCGGGAGGCTGAGGCAGGAGAATGGCGTGAACCTGGGAGGCGGAGCTTGCAGTGAGCTGAGATCCGGCCACTGCACTCCAGCCTGGGCGACAGAGCGAGACTCCATCTCAGAAAAAAAAAAAAAAACAAAGGGGATGCTCTGCAAAATGTGTCATTAGGCCATTTCGTTATCATACAAACATTACAGAGTGTACTTACACGAACCTAGATGGTATATACCCCACACTACACACCTGGCTGTACACTATAGCCTGTTGTTCCTAGGCCACAAAACAGTACAGTAAGTTACTACCCTGGACACTGTAGGCAATCATGACACAATGGTACATATTTGCATATTTAAACATAGAAAAGGTAAAGTAAAAATATAGAAGATAAAAACGGTAGCTCTGTATAGGGTACTTGCCACCATTGGAGCTTGCAGGACAGTAAGTTGTTCTAGGTGTGTCAGTCCATGATTGATGAGTAAATGCGAAGGCCTAGGACATTACCATGTACTACTGCAGACTTTATAAACACTGTACACTTAGGCTACACTAAATTTATTTTAAATGTTTTTCTTTCTTCAATAATAAATTAACTGTATCTTACTATCAGTTTCTTATTTTATAAACTTCTTTTTAACTTTTTGACCCTTGCAATGACAATGTAAAACACAAACACATTGTATAGCTATACAAAAATATTTTCTTTCTTTATATTTCTATAAGCTCTTTTCTATTAATTTTTTTTTTTTTTTTACTTTTTAAACTTTTCTATTAAAAACTAAGACACAAACACAGGCCTAGGACTCCACAAGGTCAGGATCATCAATATCACTGTCTTCCACCTCCACATCTTGTCCCACTGGAAGATATTCAGGGTCAATAATACATATAGAGCCCTCATCTCCTATGATAACAATGCCTTCTTCTGGAATATCTACTGAAGGATCTGCCTGAGGCTGTTTTACAGTTAACTTTTTATTTATATTTTATTTTTAGAGACAGAGTCTCTGTCATCCAGGCTGGAGTGCAGTAATACAATCACAGTTCACTCCAGCCTTGAACACCTGGACTCAAGCAATCCCCCCATCTCAGCCTCCTGAGTCTCTAGGACTACAGGTGTACACCACCATGCCCAACTAATTAAAAAAAAATGTTTTGTAGAGACAGGGTCTTGCTTTGTTGCCCAGGCTGGTCTTGAACTCCTGGCCTCAAGCCATCCTCCTGCCTTGGCCTCCCAAAGTGCTGTGATTACAAGCATGAGCCATTGTAGCTGGCCAAATTTTTTTTTTAAATAAATAGATGTACACTCTAAAATAATAAAAAGTGTAATATAGTAAATACATAAACCAGTAATATAGTAATTTATTATCAAATACTATGTACTGTACATAACCACATGTGCTATACTTTTATTTGACTAACAGCAAAGTAGGTTTGTTTACACCAGCATCACCACAAACATATAAGTAGCCAGGCACGATGGCACATGTCTGTAATCTCAGCACTTTAGGAGGTCAAAGCAGGTGGATCACTTGAGCTCTGGAGTTTGAGACCAGCCTGGGCAACATGGTGAAATCCTGGCTCTACAGAAAAAATACAAAAAATTAGCTGACACGCATCTGAAGTTCCCAGCAACTCAGGAAGCTGAGGTGGGAGGATAGTTGAAACCTGGGAAATGGAGACTGCAGTGAGCCAAGATCATGCCACTGTATGCCGGCCTAGGTGACAGAGCAAGACTCTGTCTTAATTTAAAAATAAAAATAAAAACCACACACACATGAGTGATGCATTGTGAGTGCTATGATGTTAAGAGGGCTACGACATCACTGGGCAATAGGAATTTTTTGGCTCCATTTTAATCTTATAGGACCACTGTCATATGGATGGTCCACTATTGACCAAAATATTATTTCATAGTGCATGACAGTAAATAGGATGCTGGGACCAGTGAAAATTATAACATATATCCAAAGTCTGCATTTTCACATGTGTTGTTCCCCTAGCTTGTCACTGACTACTTTTAAAGAGAGTAAAATGTGGCTGGGTACAGCGGTTCACGCCTGTAATCCCAGCACTTTGGGAGGTCAAGGCAGGTGAATCACCTGAGGTCAGAAGTTCGAGACCAGCCTGGCCAACATGGCAAAACCCGTCTCTACTAAAAATACAAAAAAAAAAGAAATTAGCTGGGCATGGTGATGGGAGCCTATAATCCCAGCTACTTGGGAGGCTGAGGCAGGAGAATTGTTTGAACCCGGGAGGCGGAAGTTGCAGTGAGCCAAGATCACACCACTGCACTCTAGGCTAGGTGATGGAGAGAGACTCTGTCTCAAAAAGAAAAAAAAAAAAAAAAAAGAGAGAGAGAGAGTAAAATGCTATAGATTTTAAAGGCATCCTGTGTCTTGTATCCTTAAAGATTGATTTGTCCATCTGACATCCATTCAGCAAAAATAATAATGAACATTGATATACAAGGCAGGTCCTTATCCTAAAGCTTCACACTATTCACTCATACAATCTTAACAACTATATCATAATATCTATCATGACCCCCTTTTTCATAGATAAAGAAACTGAGGCACAAAGAACTTAATAGCCGCCCATATTAATAACTTAATAACAAGATCACAGTGGTAGTGCCAGGATAAACACCTGGCAGACCAGGTGCAGAGTTCATGTTTTAAACTACAGTTGGCAGATTGGATTGCTAAACTATGGCCCATGGGCAAAATCCGGTACTTTGCCTGTATTTTTGTCAATAAAGTTTTACTGGAACACGGCAATGCCCATTCACTTATGTGTTGTTAATGCCTGCTCTTACTACAACAGCAGAGTTGAGTAGAGGTGGCAAAGATCATATGACCCACAAACCCTGAAATATTTGCTACTTGATACTTTATAGAAATACTATGCTAACCCCTGCTCTAAGCCACCATCCTGTACTGCTTCTACTGTGTGCCAGCCACTGTTTTAGGCACTAGGGGTGCGGTGGCAAATGGAGCTAATGAGGTTCCTGCTCTCATGGTGCTGCTCATTATATGATGGATTTGAAAAGATTTTGTGTATGTGTTTGTGCAGAGAAGGAATGTGCTGCTGCTAAAAAAATTTTGACCATTCAAATGTAAATAACGCCTTACACCACAGTCTTTTGTTGAAAAAAAATTTAGTGGTAGCAGATCCATGGGTATCCTAAAACTGCTTTGGAAGGGAAACTGATATGATTCTAGGGGCTTCTGTCACTGGCAAGATACAAAGAGTGTGGCTTTGACCCAGCAGGGTAATTCTTATGTATAAAACATACCTGTGTACTAGAATTGTACCACTTGCTCTTGTTCTTGACAAGTATGCCAATAAAAGCATAGTTAATAGAAACAAAGATTGCTAAAATTGATAAATGTTTATAATAACCAAATCTGAGCTTGCAACTAAAAAGGAAACCTGGCTAACACCACAGAAAGTAAAATGTTCTTAAATCAAAACTCTACCTGCAATATTTGTTTTCCCCCTACACTCTCAGTAGTCTCTAGTAAGAGTTTATGAATGTCAACATTACCATGGCAACTTGTTTGAGAGGGGCTGCAAAAGGATGCACCTCAGGCTTCCCTATAGCTGATGTTCACCAGTAATGCTCACCTTTGACTAAATGAGTGAAGTACAAAGTCTTGATGTAACCAACATCCTGTAACAAAGGGCTTGCTTTTGTTTTCTTTTGTTTGGGGGATTTTTTGCAAGTTATCAGATAATTAAGAAATTGCATTCCTAATACAAGTTGAATCCTAGCAAAATTTCACATTTGTAATCAAAACATGGTAAAAATCCATCAATAGAGAACATTTGCTGATCATATTATCATAATTGTTGATTGAGTGATAGATGACACTAACAGTCGAAATGCAGATTTTCTTATTTTAAAAATTCACTCTTCATTCTAACTTACGGCCGTACTTCATGAATTTTGAAGCCACTAATTTGGAATTTGTGATTCAAATTCAATCAAAATGTATTGAGTGCCTACCAGGTGCCTTCACATGCATCTTTCATTTAATTCTCTTAACTATACAACCATTGTAGGAAGTGGATATTATCACATCTGTTTTGCAGATGACTAAACAGAAGCTCAGAGTAAGTAATCTGCCCAAGATCACCCAGCAAGAAAAGGGCAAAGCCAAGAGTCAAACACTAGACTGCTCATGACATTTCTAACCACAAGCTGATATCTATCATTGCTTAGCAACATTTCTTTTATAGACTGTTGATTACATATAGTATGGTGGGGGGATGGGGTTAGAGCAGTATTAAAACAAATGAATAAATTATTTTCAAATATCTCTCTCTTTAAAATATAACATTCTATTCAAATCCCTACAAATTTGATCATTACAAATAGCTCTTGAATTTATTAAAGTAGTCCAGAGATTTTTCTAGAAAATATTTGGCTTACAATTGAAGTTATTTGCTAAACTCGAAAGAAACTGTGCTGAATATTCTCCATTTGTCTCTCCAAACCTACCCTCTACCCCTCTCCATCCTATTCTGTGCTCTGGGAGGCCTCTCTGGATCAGCAAGTCTTCCCTGCCCTCTGGCTTCCTAATGCATTCAGTCAATGGGCAGCACTGTAGGATATCAGAGGGCACAAAGAGAGAGAAGCCACTGTGTTTATTCAATCCCTGGCTCCCTCCTTCCAAATTGGCAGTGACTGCATTTCTCTAACACAGACCAAGCTCCTGCCAGACTCTCTTATCCTAGAGCTACAGTTCACACCAGTTTTCAGCAAAAACTCCCTCTTCTTGTGCCTTCAGGCCTGAAGAGTGCTAGCACTTTCTGTTGCTGCTAAACTTGGATGCTTTGCCATCCTTTGCTGCCTTCTCTTAACACTGCCTTAAACCTTATCAACAGTGACTTCACTGAGCTCTGTTCTGTCTAGGCTCTCAAAGTGGGAGTTTAGAATTTTTTTTTTTTCTTTTTTTTTTGAGACAGGGTCTTGCTCTGTCACCCAGGCTGGAGTACAGTGGTGAGATCATAGCTCAATGCAGCCTCCACCTCCTGGGCTCAAGTGATTCTTCCACTTCATCCTCTTAAGTAGCTGGGATGACAGGCTTGCACCACTACACCTGGAAAAAAAATTTTTTAAGACGGAGTCTTGCTCTGTTGCCAGGCTGGAGTGCAGTGGAGCCATCTCGGCTCACTGCAACCTCTGCCTCTCAGGTTCAAGTGATTCCCCTGCCTCCACCTCCCAAATAGCTGGGACTATAGGTGCACGCCACCATGCCCAGCTAATTTTCATATTTTTAGTAGAGACAGGGTTTCACCATGTTGGCCAGGATGGTCTCGATCTCTTGACCTCATGATCTGCCCACCTCAGCCTCCCAAAGTGCTGAGAATACAGGCATGAGCCACTGCACCCGGCCAGCAATTTTTTAAAATTTTTGTAGAGATAAGGTCTCACTATGTTGCCCAGGCTGATCTTGAACTCCTGGCCTCCAGCAGTCCTCCTGCCTCAGCCTCCCAAAGTGCTAGAATTGCAGGTGTGAGTGACCTCAGCTGGCTGGAGCTTAGATTACTGATCTGAGACTTCATCTCTTTTCTAATGTAAGCAATAGCACTATAAATTTTCCTCTTAGCACTGCTTTTGCTGTGACCTACAAATTTTGATACATTGTATTTTCATTCAGTTCAATGCATTTTTTTAATTTCCCTTGAGACATCCTCTTTGACTGAAAAATAATTTAGAACTGTGTTGTTTACTTCCCAAAGTGTTGGGAGATTTTTCTGTCATCTTTCTCATGTTGGTCTGATTCCACTGTGGTCAAAGATCACCTTCCATAGGGTTTCAGTTCTTTAAAATTTGTTGAGGTTTGCTTTGTGATTCATGATGTGGCTTGTCTTAGTATGTGTACTGTGGACACTTGAAAGGAATGTGTATCCTACTGTTGCAGGGTATAGTGTTCTAGAAACTTCTGTTAGATTCTGTTAGTGGGTGGTGTTAGAGTTCTTCTATATCTTTCTGATTTTCTATCGAGTTATTCTATCAGTTGAGAGAGGGGTGTTGGCATTTTCAACCTAATTCCGGATTTGTCTATTTTATCTTTTAGCTCTATCATTTTTGCTTTACATATTTTGCAGCCGTGCCATTTGGCATCTCCATTACAGCCTGGCAAAGACGGGACCCAAGGTTTCCCACTCAGGCTTTCGGTGGGAGTAGGGGTAGAAATGGGACAATAATTTTTCTGTGGGGTTTGGCTACTGTCAGGCAGTTATTTTCTAAAGTTTTATGTCTTGCAAGGCTGCCCATTTCGAGGTCCTTTGATTTGAGAAAGCAGGCTCTTGTTGGGGCTTGTTTATCTTCACCCACTATCAGCTCTGGGTTGCCAGTTTCTCCAGCATCCAGTCTCACATATATGAGGCAAAAAGGAAACCTGGAGACCCAGCACCATCATTTGGATCCTGATGTCCCTGGCCAGTCTGCCTTCTCCTCTCTACCTTTCAGAGTCTTCTTATGTGTTTTAAACATAACGTACAGGACTTTTAGTTCTACTTAGCAGAAAAAATATGGTAAAGTGTGTCTATTCCATCTTCCTGGAAGCAGACGTCTTTACGTCAGGCAGTTTTACAAACAAAATTTAATACAAGGAACTAGTTACAAAAGGTTGGATGAACTGAAAAGTCAAATGGCACAGTGAGGTAAAGCAAAAATTTAATAGCAGAAAGTGGCTATTACCTTAGGATCGGGGCAGACAAAGAGTGAGTGTTGTTAACAGACCCCAGAAGCTGCAGCTGCCGGAGGAGAGATTGGACCAAATAGGGAGGAATCGTACCACTGAGAGCTTGAATCATGAAGGAGAAGCAGCCAATAAATGGACTCCTACCCCTTTTCCCACCCCAGGTAGAAAGAAAGAGGAAAAAAAAAAAAAACCGGTTTCTCCCCTCTCTCTCCCTTCAGCCGCCTTCCAGTGCCTTTCTTTTTTTTTTTTTTTTTTCTTTTTTTTTGAGACGGAGTCTCGCTCTGTCTGTCGCCCGGGCTGGAGTGCAGTGGCCAGATCTCAGCTCACTGCAAGCTCCGCCTCCCAGATTCACGCCATTCTCCTGCCTCAGCCTCCCGAGTAGCTGGGACTACAGGCGCCCGCAACCTCGCCCGGCTAGTTTTTTGTATTTTTTAGTAGAGACGGGGTTTCACCGTGTTAGCCAGGATGGTCTCGATCTCCTGACCTTGTGATCCGCCCGTCTCGGCCTCCCAAAGTGCTGGGATTACAGGCTTGAGCCACCGCGCCTGGCCTTCAGTGCCTTTCAATGGCCAAACCAGTCAGAAATAACTTGGGAAGGGAGCCAGGGAAATGTCATAGGCAGGCCCCAGCCTCCTGGCCACTAAGCAGAGCAAGGGGAGGTAGGGAACAGATCTGAGAGGAAACAGGCAGATCATGGGCACAGGATTAATAGTTATTTCAGAGTTGCTGTGGGTTTGGAGTCAGAAAGCCCTAACAAAACATGGGATAACAGCAAAAATATAGTAAAAAGGTCAGAGGCCACAGGAAAATAACATTATTGGCTGTCCCAGTGGGTGTCTGGAATAGAAGATCAGCCTGCCATATTCTAAAATACTCAAACAACTTTCCTAAAATCCATCTGCTTTCCTCTAGCTATAACTACCTAGCTTGAAAGATAAGAAGCCCAAAATATTTGTTCTTGTAACTGTACTATCTTTAGACTCCAGTATTCTGATAATTGAGGGAAAAATAATCCTAAATGTATTAGGTGTGTTTCCCTTGGTAATTCTTCCTCATGGGGAGGGATTCTTTGTGATGTGTCTTCACTCATTAGTGAAAGCAATTGCCTGCACAGACATTTCCATGTACAGTACTTGGGTGATCTAAGTAGAAGTTGACCGTGCTTCCTCTTTTAGATAGAGAAACAAACTTGAATAGCGCACTACAAGCTGGGTGCAGTGGCTCACACCTGTAATCTCAGCGCTTTGGGATGCCAAGGCAGGAGGATTGCCTGAAGGAAGGAGACTGCCTGGGAAATATAGTGAGACTCCATCTCTAAAAAATATTGTTTTTAAAAAAATTAGCTGGGTTTGGTGTGCAAGCCTTTGGTCCCAGCCACGTGGAACGCTGAGGCGTGTGGATTCCTTGAGCCTTGAGCAGGACGAGGCTGCAATGATCTATGCTCACACCGCTACCCTCCAACCTGGGTGAAGAAAAGAGCACTACAAAAATGTTATTTGGGCCGGGCGCGGTGGCTCAAGCCTGTAATCCCAGCACTTTGGGAGGCCGAGGCGGGCGGATCACGAGGTCAGGAGATCGAGACCATCCTGGCTAACACAGTGAAACCCCGTCTCTACTAAAAAGTACAAAAAACTAGCCGGGCGAGGTGGCGGGCGCCTGTAGTCCCAGCTACTCGGGAGGCTGAGGCACGAGAATGGCGTGAACCCGGGAGGCGGAGCTTGCAGTGAGCTGAGACCCGGCCATTGCACTCCAGCTTGGGCGACAGAGCGAGACTCCGTCTCAAAAAAAAAAAAAAAAAAAAAAAAAAAAGTGTTATTTGAACAGGGGAAAAGGTCAACACTACTACAAATAGCTGTTCCATGCCTAGAAGTCCCATGAATAGACGGATCCACAGAGAAGATCAACAGGCTTCAGAGCAACACTACACTGCATCAGTGATGCTCATTTGGTGGCAACCCATGAGAAATCTCTGATACATTGGAAAGGGGCTGGGAGAAAGTTTCAGTTGGCAGAATCTGTGAAATTAACAACAAAGAACGATGAATGGAAGAACTTAAATATTTTAAAGAATGCTTTCAAAGAATCCATTTTAATAAACAATCACTGTATTCATCAAAATTCTTATCCTTTTACTGTATTTTGGAAACCTATTTTTAAACCT
Source organism: Trachypithecus francoisi (assembly GCF_009764315.1). NCBI lineage: Eukaryota > Metazoa > Chordata > Mammalia > Primates > Cercopithecidae > Trachypithecus > Trachypithecus francoisi. Next base: position 29,661,499 of record NW_022681453.1, read on the forward strand.
GAGAGGACTAAATCAATATTTCTATAAAAATATTTTATAACTCAGCTTTGTTAGTGTACTTCTCTCAATGGTATAGGAAGTTAGCTCTATACTGTATGAAGGAGTTTATGTACAAGACAAATGAAGCTATGTCTACTCTCTAAAGTGAATAACTTCTTTGATTGACAGTTTTTTCCTAATTAGCACAGCAAACTATAGCTGACCATACTGGTGTCGGAAGCCCAGCACAATAAATTATCCTTCAATTGTCATTCAAAACAAAGTTCAAGAAAGAACTAAACATCAGGCAGCAGGGAAAAAACACACACAGTACGCATGGTTTATTAATAATGTACGAGAATGGCCAGCACAGTACTTGAATGAGATGGGGGTGACAAAAGTCAATTAAAATCTTGAGACACTTTTTTTGAGATATGGAATATTAATTAGAGAAAGCAACTGCGGAATTGCCTGGCAGAACCAGGCACACATTTGAAATCTTGTTTGTAGTTCAAGAAGCCATTTTTTAAAGAGCACTTTAGAGACTGAAAAGATGCATCTAGAAAAAAAAGCAATTAAAATAATTCGGAGCTGGAAGACATTAGGTCAACTTGGCATGTGTAATGCAAAAGGATACAGTGGTCGGCACGGTGCTGCAGGAAACCTACCAGGACAGCTACTTCTGTGGGACTCTAGTATTTTTATTTATGTTTTTTTCTGACAAAGGCCACTTTAAAAACACAAATGTGACAAAGGCAGTTACGAGTGTGTAGTGTTGCGAACTATTATGAATCGCCTATTTCAAGCATAAGTGAAAGAAAAGCCATTTCTGCTCCAGTTAAACAAATCATATTTGTGTACAATAGGATGAGAGATGCAACAGACTAGGGAGTTTGGCTCTGTTTCTGGGAAAGGGTAGATATCCATCTACCCTAAAAAAAACAAACAAAAAAAACTAACATTTTTTGAGAGCCTTCTGTACCAGACACTATATAGTATGCTTTCTAATGGTTTATTTCCTACAAAAAGTATGCTACATGAAGGCAGGGAAACTTCCTGGTTTTGAACACTATCATATCCTCCATGGCTGGCACATAATAGGCACTCAACAAACATTTTACCAATGAAGGGCGCTTCTCTAATGGTTGGATTTGTTATGTCTGTTTTCCTCTTATGATCAAATATGATTTAAAAATTGGTGTTTACTTCCTCTTAGTATTCATGCTCTTGTGCCCTTCAGGGCAAACTAGACCTAGTGGCCCACTTCTAATGAATAAAATATAGGAAAATGATGGAATGTCACCACTGAGATTAAGTTAAAAAATGACTGGGAGTTCTGCCTGGCTGTCTGTTGCTCTCCCACTTGCTCGTTCTGATGGAACCCAGCTGCCCTGTGAAGATGCTCACGTGCCAGGAAACTGAAAGAGGCCTCTGGCCAATAGCCAGTGAGGAACTGAGAGCCTCGGTCTAACGGCCCATGAGGAACTGGACCCTGACAACAACCATGCGAGAGAGGTCAGAAGACTCTCCAGCCCCAGTTGAGCCTTGAGATGACTACAGCCCTGGCCATGTAATCTTGTGAGAGATCCTAAGCCAGAATTACCCATCTAATCTGTTCCTAGATTTCAGACACACAGAAACTATGAGATAATAAATATTTGTTGTTTTAAACTGCTAAGCTTGAGGGTAATTTGTCATGCAGCCATAGATAACTAATACATACAGCTACATAAAAGTGTTTATTTTTAAGTCGTTGGGGTATTCTTTTTTTCAAATGGCATTGTAATTTTCTACTTTCTGCTCTTACAGCGTGCACTAGTGTTTTTCAAAAAATAACCCTGCTTTGGCAGTGTGGTAACAGCTGCTTCTTCCATGTCTAATGGATGGCAGTAACATTTCAACTGAAAATTTATTTTCCCATTCTAAGATGTTACCTTAGCATATTGACAGTAGGAGCCTTAAACAGTTTCAAGAAAATCATAATTAAGTCAAAGTTCTAAAAAATACTTTAAAATCCATTAGATTTATTCAACACAGCATTCTACATGTCAAAATGATACTAAGTGCTAAAATTAATCTCTAGACACTTTCCTATTGAAGTTAAATGGGCTCTCTTTTTCTGGTTCCATCTATAGCTCATGATATCTATAGGTTGGGTTTTTATAATATATGGTAGCCAGACAATAGTTACACAAATGAGTCCTATGGATTCGTACTAATTCATCATTTCAATCTAAACACAGTTAACCCCTGGTTATCTGACCCCCAAATTTCAGTGATAGCTATACATTACAGCTTATTTTTGTACTACCAATGTATAAACTCTTAAATTCTGTAAGATACATCTAATGCTAACATGGAGCCAAAATAACTTATTCTTTGAATCTTGAAGGGTCTTATGAGTTACCATTAAGTATAGCAAGTATTATTCTAATCCATTAATGTGGACTTCTTATCATGTAGCTTTATCCTGGCCCTTTTTCTTGTCTTCCCCCAGACTGTAGGTCTTCTGTTCTACCACTGAAGAGAACCTGACATACAATGGATACTCAGATATATATGTCTGATAAATTAATACATAAATTCTACTCTTGTTTTTTTCATTCAAAGATACTTGAGCATGGTCTTAGCCCTCAAAGATGGATAAAGGAGAGGAAGAAATACACACGTAATCATAATGTAAGACAGTAATAGTAATCATAATTACTTCAGAAAGTATTCCAAATGATACTGGGTATTTATTTTTAAATATGCAGATCCCTGGGCACCAGCCTTCAACTGAACATTCAATTTAACATTAAATGCTTACATTTAACTTGGCTTAAGAACCATAGAATAGATCAGAGGATGGCAGACTTTTTCTATAAATGTCTAAGTAGAAAATGTTTTGGGCTTTGCAGGCCACATAATCTCTGTTGCAACTAAACTCTGCCATTGTAATGCAAAAGCTGCTGTAGTTAATACATAAATAAATGGATATGACTGTGTTCCAATAAAACTTTACATATGGACATTGAAATTTTAAGTTTTTAATTTCTTATAATTTTCACACATCATGAAATACTATTCTTCTGATTTTTTTCTCAACTATTTAAAACTATAATAACCATTCTTGGCTTCTGAGGTGCACAAAACCAGACAGCTGGCCAGATTTGACTGCAGGCCATAGTTGGCCAGTCTTTGGCATAAATGAAAGACCATGGACTCTGGAATCTTCTGGACCTGAGTTTGTATTCCAGCTCTGCTCTTTATTAGCTGGTGACTTGAGCAAGCTACTTACCCTATGACAGCCTGTTTCTTTTTCACCCAAGACAAGAGGGATTTCAGTTATACCTACTTCATGCTTGAGGTGGCAAGACACTTGAAGACAAAAAAAAAAAAAAAAAAAGAGGGTGGGGGACAGGCTAAAACGCCTGTGTGCTAAAACAATAATCATGCTATTTGAACTATCATAGTAAACATGTTGTCTTTTTACATGCCAATCAGGGAACTAATTTGGACATGGGATTTAATTAAATGCAGTTGGCTGCATCACTAATATACTCTCTCTCCATCATATTCTATTACACAGTAGTCACTTCATTTTGGCATTTGTTATTGTAATGCGATGAGACCTCACCATAACATGTCATGCAGTGTACCAGGCAGCATCTTTTATTTTTATATGACTAGGCTTTAATGGGATTTTACAATTTAGCTCTAGGACGTCTAGCCTGCCAAATCATTCAGCAAATGCTAAGAAAATTGTCTTAACTAGCATGCTGCAAGTAAATGGTTCAATTTAATACATCATAAAAATAATAAAAAGAGGAAAATAAAACAGGAAAAAGGGAAAAAAATCATTTTAGAGAAAAGCCTGGCTTTCTCCTGAATTAAGATTTTAGGAAACAAAGTTTACCTTTTATTTTTGACAGATGTTGTAGCTATTGTGATTATGATTTCCCAACACCAGCACCCAAAAGAGGACACATTTTTAGTTTAATCACATTTCCTTTATACTGTGCCTGACAAGTGTTCATTCATCCAGCCTCATTTCAGCAACTTGTCTCTGACAAAGGAAGGTCTTAAAAGAATAATGCCTTAACCCAAAAGAATGAACATCTAAATGATAGAATAAAATGCATTAAACTAGAGGCAAGTAAATAGTGGTGGGGGCAGTGGAGCAGCAGAGTTATATGGACAGAAAACAAACACACCTCTCTTATTTGTGGGACCCAGAGAAAGAATATAAATTGTGACCACATAACTTGTCAAAATATTTAGAAGTTAGAAATCAACTTAAATCCCATTCAAGGCCTTGCAGTCAACATCTGAAAACAGTCCTCCAGCCTGAATGTTAAAAGCCTGCTAGACTACATGGTAGTACAAATATGCTGGGCAGGACAGGATGGAAGATGGACCTGGGCTCAGGCCCAAGACTTCTGGGTAGCAACTACACTAAAAACTATTAGAACTTATAATCAAGTTCAACACAGTTGCAAGATGCAAGATCAATATACAAAAATCAATGGTATTTCTAGACATTAGTAATAATTCGAAACCAAATTCAAGAAAACAACTGCATTTATAATAGCACCAAAAAGAGCAAAATACTTAGACACAAATTTAATGAAAGAAATCCAAAATGAAAACTCTAATTTTGAAAACATTTTTAAAGAACTCAAAGCCTTAACAAAGAGAAAAATATTCTATGTTCATGGATTGGAAGATTTAATATTACTAAGATGGCAATACTCCCCAAATTGATCTACACATTCAACACAATTCCTATGAGAATCCCAGCTAGCTTTTTTAGCAGAAATTCGCAAGTTGATCCTAAAATTCATATGGAAGTGCAAGGGACCCCAAATAGCCAAAACAACCTTTAAAACAAGAAGAGCGGCCGGGCGCGGTGGCTCAAGCCTGTAATCCCAGCACTTTGGGAGGCCGAGACGGGCGGATCAAGAGGTCAGGAGATCGAGACCATCCTGGCTAACACGGTGAAACCCCGTCTCTACTAAAAAATACAAAAAAACTAGCCGGGCGAGGTGGCGGGCGCCTGTAGTCCCAGCTACTTGGGAGGCTGAGGCAGGAGAAGGGCGTAAACCCGGGAGGCAGAGCATGCAGTGAGCTGAGATCTGGCCACTGCACTCCAGCCTGGGTGACAGAGCAAGACTCCGTCTCAAAAAAAAAATAAAATAAAATAAAATAAAATAAAACAAGAAGAGCAAATTTGAAAGACTCATACTTCCCAATTTCAAAACTAACTACAAAGTTAGAGTAATCAAGACAACATAATATAAGTCTAGATGATAGATATAGATCAATGGAATAGAATTGATCATTCAGAAGCAAAACCTCAAATTTATAGCCAATTAATTTTCCACAGTAGTGTCAAGACAATTCAATGGGAAAACAGTAGTCTTTTCAACAAATGATGCTAAGATATTCACATACAAAAAAAAAAAATGAGGCTTATTCTCTACCACAGAGAACATTTAACTCAAATTGGATCATAGATCTAAATTTAAGAGATAAAATTATAAAACTCTTAGAAGAAAACACAGGAGTAAATCTTCATGATCTTGAGGTACATAGTCTTCTTACATACACCACCAAAGCACAAATAATGAAAGAAAAAGTAGGTGAAGTGGATTCATCAAAATTAAGACTTTTGTGCTCCAGAGGACACCATTAAGAACATGCAAAGACAGCCCACAGAATGAGAGAAAATATTTGCAATCGAAAGATAGAACTTTCCACCTCAAAATATGTCATTTTGGCACAAGGATTATTTTGAGTTGAAGGCAATTGAGAAGAAGCAGATCAAGAAATGCTCTCTTCCCTCTGCTTATGGCCTAAAAGCAGGACATAAATGTGGCAAACCTAGACCCTGATCAGCCCAGAGGTGGCACCACATGACTCTACATAACAAACTTTATAATTAATTATCTTCTATTAGTCACTTACATATTCACCTTCCCATAATTTGTTGCTCTAGAAACTCAGTCCTTTTCCTGTCTTGTAACTTCTCTGAAAAGCTGTTGTTTATTGTTGTTAAGGTGCTATATAAGCCTAAGTTCTAGTCATCTCTTTGAGTTACTCAGCCCTGAGTTTCTCCTCTGTATATATGATATACACATGTGAATAAACTTCTGATCATTTTTCTCTTGTTAAGCTATCTTTTGTTACAGAGCCCCAGCTGAGAACCTAGAAGGGTAGAAGGAAAAAGATTTTTTCCTCCCCTACACAATCATACATCTGATAAGGGATTTGTATCCAAAACACAAAAAGACAAGCTTTTACAACTCAGTCATAAAAGACAAATAACCCAATTTTAAAATGGCAAATAATTTGAATAGATATTTTTCCAAAGAAGGTATATAAATAGCCAATAAGATGCTCAACATGAAAAGGCACTCAACACCATGTGGGAAATATAAACCAAAACCACAATGAGATATCATTTCCCACCCACTAGGACAGCTACAGTTGAAAAGACAGACAATAACCAGTGTTGACAAAGATGTAGAGAAACTAGAACCCTTATACATTTCTGGTGTGAATACAAAACAATGCAGACACTTTGGAAAATAATTTGGCAATTCCTCAAAAAGTTAAACGTAGACTTATCACATGACCTAGCAGTTGCGCTCCTAGGTGCCCCAGGGAAGTGACAACACATGCCACACAAAAACTTGTACCTGAATGTTTATGGCAATAATATTCACCATAGCCCAAAATTGGAAACAACTCAAATGTCCATCAAGTGATGAGTGGACAACGGAATATCACTTGGCAATAATGAATGAGGTACTCATCCATGCTATGACATATATGAACCTTGAAAACATTATGCTAAATGAAAGAAGCTGGTCACAAAAGACCACATATCATATGAATTCATTTATATGAAATGTCTAGAATAGGTAAATCTAGAGAGATGGAAATTAGACTAGTGATTGCCTAGGGCTGATGGGGTTGGGAGGAAATGGACAGTGATTGCAAAAGGGTACCGTTTTTTTTCTGGTGTAATAAAAATTTTCTAAAATATATTGTGGTGATGGTTGCACAACTGTGAATGTACTAATAACCAGAAGATTATACACTGTAAATGGGTGGATCATATGGTATACGAATATATCTCAATAAAGCTGTTAAAAAAAAAAAGAAACAGGGGGAGGTTCCAAGATGGCCAAATAGGAACAGCTCCAGTCTACACCTCCCAGTGTGAGTGATGCAGAAGAGAGGTGATTTCTGCATTTCCAACTGAAGTACCAGGTTCATCTCACTGGGACTTGTCAGAGAGTGAGTGCAGCCGACGGAACAGGGCAGGGCATCACCTCACCCGGGAAGTGCAAGGGGTCAGGGAATCCCTTTCCTAGCCAAGGGAAGCCATGACAGATGGTACTTGGAAAATTGGGACACTTCCACCCTAATACTGCGCTTTTCCAATGGTGTTAGCAAACGGCACACCAGGAGACTATATTCCATGCCTGGCTCGGAGGGTCCCATGCCCACAGAGCCTTGCTCACTGCTAGCACAGCAGTCTGAGATCGAACTGCAAGGTGGCAGTGAGGCTGGGGGAGGGGCATCCGCCACTGCTGAGGCTTGAGTAGATAAACAAAGCGGTCAGTAAGCTCGAACTGGGTGGAGCCCACCACAGCTCAAGGAGGCCTGCCTGCCTCTGTAGACTCCACCTCTGGGGGCAGGGCAGGGCTGAACAAAAGGCAGCAGAAACTTCTGCAGACTTAAACATCCCTGTCTGACAGCTTTGAAGTGGGTAGGGGTTCTCCCAGCATAGAGCTTGAGATTTGAGAACCGACAGACTGCCCTCTCAAGTGGGTCCCTGACCCCCAAATAGCCTAACTTGGAAACACCTCGTAGTAGGGGCCGACTGACACCTCATACAGCCAGGTGCCCCTCTGAGACAAAGCTTCCAGAGGAAGGATCAGGCAGCAATGTTTACCATTCTACAACATTTGCTGTTCTGCAGCCTCCGCTGGTTATACCCAGGCAAACAGGGTCTGGAGTGGACTTCCAGCAAACTCCAACAGACCTGCAGCTGAGGATCCTGACTGTTAGAAGGAAAACTAACAAACAGAAAGGACATCCACACCAAAACCCCATCTCTTTGTCACCATCATCAAAGACCAAATGTAGATAAAACCACAAAGATGGGGAGAAACCAGAGCAGAAAAGCTGAAATTCTAAAAATCAGAGCACCTCTTCTCCTCCAAAGGAACACAGTTCCTCGCCAGCAACAGAACAAAGCTGGATGGAGAATGACTTTGATGAGCTGGCAGAAAAGGCTTCAGAGGATCAGTAATAACAAACTTCTCCTAGCTAAAGGAGGATGTTCAAACCCATCCAAAGAAGCTGAAAACCCTGAAAAAAAGATTAGATGAATGGCTAACTATAATAAACACCATAGAGAAGATCTTAAATGACCTGATGGAGCTGAAAACCATGGCATGAGAACTACGCGACACATGCACAAGCTTCAGTAGCCAATTTGATCAAGTGGAAGAAAGGGCATCAGTGATTGAAGATCAAATTAATGAAATGAAGGAAGAAGAGAAGGTTAGAGAAAAAAAAGAGTAAAAAGAAATGAACAAAGCCTCCAAGAAATATGGGACTATGTGAAAAGACCAAATCTATTTCTGATTGGTGTACCTGAAAGTGACGGGGAGAATGAAACCAAGCTGGAAAACACTCTTCAGGATATTATCCAGGAGAACTTCCCCAACCTAGCAAGGCAGGCCAGCAGTCAAATTCAGGAATGCCACAAAGATACTCCTCAAGAAGAGCAACTCCAAGATACATAACTGTCATATTCACCAAAGCTGAAATGAAGGAAAAAATATTAAGGGCAGCCAGAGAGAAAGGTCGGGTTACCCACAAAGGAAAGCCCATCAGACTAACAGTGGATCTCTTGGCAGAAACTCTACAAGCAAGAAGAGAGTGGGGGCCAACATTCAACATTCTTAAAGAAAAGACTTTTCAACCCAGAATTTCATATCCAGCCAAACTAAGCTTTATAAGTGAAGGAGAAATAAAATCCTTTACAGACAAACAAATGCTGACAGATTTTGTCACCACCAGGCCTGCCTTACAAGAGCTCCTAAAGGAAGCACTAAACATGGAAAGGAAAAACTGGTACCAGTCACTGCAGAAACATGCCAAATTGTAAAGACCATCGATGCTAGGAAGAAACTGCATCAACTAATGAGCAACATAACCAGCTAACATCATAATGACAGGATCAAATTCACATATAACAATATTAACCTTAAATGTAAATGGGCTAAATACTCCAATTAAAAGACACAGACTGGCAAATTGGATAAAAAGCCGAGACCCATCAGTGTGCTGTATTCAGGAGACCCATCTTATGTGCATAGACACACACAGGATCAAAATAAAGGGATGAAGGAAGACCTACCAAGCAAATGGAAAACAAAAAAAAGCAGGAGTTGCAATCCTAGTGTCTGATAAAACAGACTTTAAACCAACAAAGATCAAAAGAGACAAAGAAGGCCATTACATAATAGTAAAGGGACAAATTCAACAAGAGCTAACTATCCTCAATATATATGCACCCAATACAGGAGCACCCAGATTCATAAAGCAAGTCCATAGAGACCTACAAAGAGACAGACTCACACACAATAATAATGAGAGACTTTACCACCCCACTGTCAACATTAGACAGATCAATGACACAGAAAGTTAACAAGGATTTCCAGGAATTGAACTCAGCTCTGCACCAAGCAGACCTAATACACATCTACAGAACTCTCTACCCCAAATCAACAGAATATACATTCTTCTCAGCACCACATCACACTTATTCCAAAGTTGACCACATAGTTGAAAGAAAAGCACCCCTCAGCAAATGTAAAAAAACATAAATTATAACAAACTGTCTCTCAGACCACAGTACAATCAAACTAGAACTCAGGATTAAGAAACTCACTCAAAACTGATCAACTACATGGAAACTGAACAACCTGCTGTTGAATGACTACTGGGTACATAACAAAATGAAGGCAGAAATAAAGATGTTCTTTGAAACCAATGAGAACAAAGACACAACATACCAGAATCTCTGGGACACATTTAAAGCAGTGTGTAGAGGGAAATTTATAACACTAAATGCCCACAAAAGAAAGCAGGAAAGATCTAAAATTGACACCCTAACATCACAATTAAAAGAACTAGAGAAGCAAGAGCAAACACATTCAAAAGCTAACAGAAGGCAAGAAATAACTAAGGTCAGAGCAGAAATGAAGGAGATAGACACACAGAAAACCCTTCGAAAAATCAATGAATCCAGGAGCTGGTTTTATGAAAAGATTAACAAAATAGATAGACTGCTAGCCTGACTAATAAAGAAGAAAAGAGAGAAGAATCAAATAGACGCAATAAAAAATGATAAAGGGGATATCACCACTGATCCCACAGAAATACAAACTACCATCAGAGAATACTATAAACACCTCTGCGCAAATACACTAGAAAATCTAGAAGAAATGGATAAATTCCTGGACATATACACCCTCCCAAGACTAAACCAGGAAGAAGTCAAATCACTGAATACACCAATAACAATTTCTGAAATTGAGGCAGTAATTAATAGCCTACCAACCAAAAAATGTCCAGGACCAGAAGGATTCACAGCCGAATTCTACCAGAAGTATGAAAAGGAGTTGGTACCATTACTTCTGAAACTATTCCAAACAATAGAAAAAGAGGGACTCCTCCCTAACTCATTTTATGAGGCCAGCATCATCCTGATACCAAAACCTGGCAGGGACACAACAAAAAAAGAAAATTTCAGGCCAATATCCCTGATGAGCATCGATGAGAACATCCTCAATAAAATACCGGCAAACCAAATCCAGCAGCACATCACAAAGCTTATCCACCACGATCAAGTCAGCTTCATACCTGGGATGCAAGGCTGATTCAACATGCACAAATCAATAAATGTAATCCCTCACATAAACAGAACCAATGACAAAAACCACATGATTATCTCAATAGATGCAGAAAAGGCCTTTGATAAAATTCAACACCCCATCATGCTAAAAACTCTTAATAAACTCGGTATTGATGAAATGTATCTCAAAATAATAAGAGCTACTTATGACAAACCCACAGTCACTATCATGCTGAATGGGCAAAAGCTGGAAGCATTCCCTTTGAAAACCAGCACAAGACAAGGACGCCCTCTCTCATAACTCCTATTCAACATATTATTGGAAGTTCTGGCCAGGGCAATCAGGCAAGAGATAGAAATGGAGGGTATTCAAATAGGAAGAGAGGAAGTCCAATTGTCTCTGTTTGCAGATGACATGATTGTATATTTAGAAAATCCCATCATCTCAGCCCAAAATCTCCTTAAGTTGATAAGCAACTTCAGCAAAGTCTCAGTATACAAAATCAATGTGCAAAAATCACAAGCATTTCTGTATACTAATAATGGGCAAACAGAGAGCCAAATCATGAGTGAACTTCCATTCACAATTGCTACAAACAGAATAAAATACCTGGGAATACAACTTACAAGGGATGTGAAGGACCTCTTCATGGAGAACTACAAACCACTGCTCAAGGGAATAAGAGGGGACCCCAAAAAATGGAAGAATATTCCATGCTCATGGATAGGAACAGTCAATATCGTGAAAATGGCCATACTGTCCAAGGTAATTTATAGATTCAGTGCCATCCCTATTAAGCTACCAATGACTTTCTTCACAGAATTGGAAAAAACTACTTTAAAGTTCATATGGAACCAAAAAAGAGCCTCCATTGCCAAGACAATCCTACACCAAAAGAACAAAGTTGGAGGCATCACACTACTTGACTTCAAACTATACTACAAGGCTACAGTAACCAAAACAGCATGGTACTGGTACCAAAACAGAGATATAGACCAATGGAACAGAACAGAGCCCTCAGAAATAACACCACACATCTACAACCATCTGATCTTTGACAAACCTGACAAAAACAAGAAATGGGGAAAGGATTCCTTATTTAATAAATAGTGCTGGGAAAACTGGCTAGCCATATGTAGAAAGCTGAAACTGGATCCCTTCCTTACACCTTATACAAAAAATAATTCAAGATGGATTAAAGACTTAAATGTTAGACCTAAAACCATAAAAACCCTAGAAGAAAACCTAAGAAATACCATTCAGGACACAGGCATGGTCAAGAACTTCATGACTAAAACACCAAAAGCAATGGCAACAAAAGCCAAAATTGACAAATGGGATCTAATTAAACTAAAGAGCTTCTGCACAGCAAAAGAAACTACCATTGGGGTGAACAGGCAACCTACAGAATGGGAGAAAATTTTTACAATCTACCCATCTGACAAAGGGCTAATATCCAGAATCTACAAAGAACTTAAACAAATTTACAAGAAAAAAATCAAACAACCCCATCAAAAAGTTGGCAAAGGATATTAACAGACACATCTCAAAAGAAGACATTTATGCAGCTAACAGACACATGAAAAAATGCTCATCATCACTGGCCATCAAAGAAAGGCAAATCAAAACCACAATGAGATACCATCTCACACCATTTAGAATGGCAATCATTAAAAAGTCAGGAAACAACAGGTGCTGGAGAGGATGTGGAGAAATAGGAATGTTTTTACACTCTTGGTAGGATTGTAAACTAGTTCAACCATTGTGGAAGACAGGGCGATTCCTCAAGGATCTAGAACTAGAAATGCCATGTTCTCACTCACAGGTGGGAATTGAACAATGAGAACACTTGGACACAGGCTGGGGAACATCACACACTGGGGCCTGTCATGGGGTGGGGGCATGGGGGAGGGATAGCATTAGGAGATATACCCAATGTAAATGACGGGTTAATGGATGCAGCACACCAACATAGCACATGTATACATATGTAACAAACCTGCACGTCGTGCATATGTACCCCAGAACTTAAAGTGTAATACAAATAAATGAATAAATAAACAAAAAAGATACCATCTAGTTATCTGAGGAACTCAGTCTATCTGGACATCCGCTTAGGGTGACTTGGGGCAGCCAACTTGAAAAAAGGCAGCTCTGTTTTCCTAGCAGAGAGGCTGTAATTTTCTCCTCCCCTGTCACCCCTCCCCATACCACCACACTTACATGCCCTGGCCCTGCATCCTCAGGCTCTGGGGACTGGCTCAGTTAGGTTAAACACTCCTTCCTTCCTTGCTGTTTACTCAACTTTTTTTCAAGAGTGAAAAGAAAAACTACCTTTGTGTTTGGATATTTACAATACATGGGGTCCTTTAAAAGTAGGATCTTCTCTTGCCCATGTCTAAGGGCAGAACCTGAAGGAGCTTCTGGGAGGCCTACTACAGCACACAAGGAAGGCAGTGGGGATGTTCCTTGACTCAGTTATTTGCCTTTCCTGCTCAGTTAACATGAAGGACCTGTCAATGTCATCCTGTTTGAGGACTGAGCATCACAGAGTAGTTTCCTTGACCCCACACTACTCACCAATGCACATTTAATTTCAATGCACTTTAACTTAAATTCTAAGTCAACCTAAATGGTCTAAGCCAAGAATCAGCAAACATTTTTTTTTTTTTTTTTTTTTGAGACGAAGATTTGCTCTGTCACCCAGGCTAGAGTGCAGTGTCAAGATCTCAACTCACTGCAACCTCTGCCTCCTGGGTTCAAGCAATTCTTCTGCCTCAGCCTCCAGAGTAGCTGGGATTACAGCGCCCACCACTGTGCCTGGCTAAATTTTTTTGTATTTTCAGTAGAAACGGGGTTTCACCATGTTGGCCAGACTGGTCTTGAAATCCTGACCTCCTGATCCGCCCACCTCAGCCTCCCAAAGTGCTGGGATTACAGGTGTGGGTCACTGTGCCTGGACACATTTTCTTGAAGGAACAGCTATTAAGCATCTTAGGTTTGTGGGTCATATATAGATTTATATAGTATCAAGCTGATTTTAAGCGATGATAAAACTTAAACAGGTGTGGCTGTGTTCCAATAAAACTGTATTTGTAAAATCAGACAAGGGGCCCTGCAGGCTATAGTTTGCCAACTCCTGATCTAGGGAAGCCCTGTACTGTCATAAAACCAAGGTTTCTAATACGACAGGGCAAACAGGTTGAGAAATCATCTACTTCTAACTTTCACTGTATTCTTTTCCTCTCCTCCTTAGAAAGGAGCCAAGGCTTTATGTCCTGGAGAACTGAGCTTCCCTTGCCCCAGGGAAAACTTGAAGACTTTCTTTTTAAAAACCTCAGATTAGGCCAGGCACGGTGGCTCAGCCTATAATCCCAGCACTTTGGGAGGCTGAGGCAGGCAGATTACCTGAGGTCAGGAGTTCGAGAACAGCCTGGCCAACATGGTAAAAACCCGATGCGCACCTGAAGTCCTAGCTACTTAGGAACCTGAGGAGGAAATGCCTTGAAGCCAGACGGTGGAAGTTGCAATGAGCTGAGATCTTACCACTGCACTCCAGCCTGGGCTACAGCACGAGACTCCAGTCTAGGCTACAGCGCAAGACTCCAGCCTGGGCTATAGCACGAGACTCCAGCCTAGGCTACAGTGTAAGACTCCATCCTGGGCTACAGAGCGAGACTCTGTCTCAAACAGTCCCTCAAATGACAGAGCAATATAATAATTATAAGAATAGTTGACCTTTACTGAAGGTTTACTAAGTACCAGGCATGGTGCAAAGAACGCCTCATGACAATTACATTATTTCTTCCTCACCACAACCTTATGCAGTAGGGATTTATTGTCATTCTCACTTGCCAGGAAACTGAGGCTTACGGAGCTCCAAGGCATAGAGAGCTCTGGGAAAAATGATGATTTCATCCCAGGAAGGCTGATAACAGAGTCTGTGGCCTTAACTGTCACATGTATTAGAATGCTAGAACTGGTAGCGCCAGAGATGGAGGTTTTCAAAAATTGAAGGGAAGGAAAATAACCTGAATTCCCCCAAAACCAGGGAAATGAAAGGGCTCAGTGAAAGTGAAGACGCATGCCCCATTACTTATGACTGACAAGAGCTCTGATGGAGCAAGTATGTGAATCCCTGGGGACTGAGCACTAAGCTTAATGTTAACAGATGGTATGAAGTCCCAGCAGCCACATCTGGCATGGAAGAGAAGACAGAAGGGCTTCAGAACCATCCTCCCTCAAATGAACCCAGGTAAGAGAGAAACAAAAGAGTCACCACTAATTTATCTTTCTTTGTTATTTACTTATCAATTTGATTATTTATTTATTTCTTTTAACTTTTATTTTAGGTTTGGGGGTAATGTGAAAGTTTGTTGCATAAGTAAACACATGTCACAGAGGTTTGTCATAGATATTATTTCATCACCCAGGTATCAAGCCCAGTACCCTGATTTTTCTTAATACTCATAAAGTCCCTGGAACCATTTTCCAGCCCTGAGGGGAGGGGGTACCCAAAATAACTCTGATTAGACATCATGCCAAGTAGACTGATGAGGTCTGAGTTTGATGTTATTTAATTTGGCAAACTAAAGAAATATGAGTTTCCTTATCATCAAGAATCATAGGACAAATCCATCCTACAAAACTGGGGCTTGAGGGAAGGGATGGTAAAGAGATGCTACCTGTGGTGATGGAGCAAAAAATAGGAAGCTTAAGTTTCTGGTTTGCATGAGTAGAGTTGGTCATTGAAGGAAAGGGCTAGTTTTGAAGAATAAGAAGTGGGGTGGGGGTGGGTATAAATCATCTAATTCAAATTAGTAGGGCATTGTGGTGCATGCCTGTAGTCCCAGCTACTCAAGAGGCTGAGGTGGTGTATCACTTGAACCCAGGAGTTTGTAGCTGCAGTAAGCTATGATTGTACTACTGTACTCTAGCCTGGGTGACAGAGCAAGACTCTACCTCTAAAAAATAAATAACAATAACAATTTGATTCAATCTTCATGATTATAGCAAAAAGTTACTTAACACTGTCCTAGGAACCCATACTAAACCTGCCTTCTGTTTCTATGCTAAACAATACTGGAACAAAACAATAAATTACTGAGTTCTTTGCTCCAAAGAATAACTACTCCTGGAAGATTAGACTGTGAACTAATTAAACAGCTTACTTATTAAAACTAACATCAACATTTGGTTGAAAGTTTCACCTTTTTCCCACCAGTCAAAAATTAGTATGCTGTAACCTCAGCCCAATTCCAATCGGTGTCTGCTTTGCAAGACTAGCCTGAAAATCACCCTAAACTCTACAAATATATTTCCCTGACCTCTTCCTTCTGAGACATGACTAGGAGTCTATGAAGGTGTTCTCCCTGCTGGACTAAGTCTAAAAACTCAGCTTTGCTTAATCAACAGGCTTTTCTGATGGTCCTTCTGAGGAGTCAGCAGTTGACAATGCAATTGAAACAATTAAAAAATAGTAGGAAAGAATATCATTTAGAGATACTAAGGTAATCACTTGAAAATAGAAATGGTTAAAAGGGTCTCCCTCTGGTGGTGGGGAGGGGACAAAGCAGGGGACAATTGCATTCATGACAAGTCTTTCTGTACAGCTTTTTAAACATGTGTGCATATTACTTCGATAAAAACATATCAAACGTTTTAAAGATAGTAGTAATGCAGTGGCTGTTAGGTACTTTTCTCCAACCAAGAGAGCTAGCACTACTCCTTCTGGATTCAACCCTAAAAACAATATAATACGGAGGTAACAAAGAAACATTATGTGTTATGTCCATCCCTGTTGCACAGACAGAAAAGTCATAGCATAATAAGTATGTTTTACAGGCACAGGGATGAGGCTGAGGGCATGGAAACATTGCCAGAGTCTGTGCTGTATAATTATCTTCCTACAGATTATGATTGTTTCAATGAATTGACCTAAGTGAGTTTGGAAGTGGGTCCTACTCCGTACCCCCACTCCCATCTGCTCAGGCTACACACATTCCCAGCCAACTTCTACTCTGAACTCACCTCCAACAAGAAAGTGTCACTAGGGAAGAAGTCATTTTTCTTATAGGACAGACTGTCTTCCTGGGCCTCAATTATTTTTTAATCTTAAATCTTAGAGAGGAAATTACCTTTTCAAATTGGAAACCACTTTCTGCCTAGCGCCAGCTTGAGTTGACCTATGAGGCACTTTGCTATGAGGGTGCTGTGTTCTCAGTACTTGGAAGGCTGATGGAACATTGAGGGGAGGTTATGGAAGTAATTTGAGAGGTCTCAGCAGACCAAATGCAAATATACTTCTGTTGAAAACATAAATATGTATGTGAAGAGCTTCTTTGAAAGAACTTTTTTTTTTTTTGAGGCAGAGTCTCACTCTGTTGCCCAGCCTGGAGTACAGCAGTGTGATCTAAGCACACTGCAGCCTCGACCTCCTGGGCTCAAGCCATCCTCCCACCTCAGCCTCCCAAGTAGGTAGGACTACAGGCATGTGCCACGAAGCCCGGTTAATTTTTTGTATTTTTAGTAGAGGCGACATTTCTCCATGTTGCCCGGGCTGGTCTCAAATGCCTAAGACTGAGCTCAAGCAATCCGCCCTCCTTGGCTTCCCAAAGTGCTGAGGTAACAGGTGTGTGCCAAGGGGTCTGACCATGAAAGTACATTTTTATATACATCCATGGGCACACACACACACACACACACACACACACACACAAATGCCATAGGCAAAGATCCTTTTTCTCCATAAAAAACATAAAACAAGTTGACTCTGGATCTCCTTTCCCCCAGACCTTGGAACAAAAAAACCTATTCACTGAGTCAAGTTTGTCACCTCTACACTTCAGAATCCAACACAGAGTTGGCTCAGATACACTTGCATGACAGCAATGTGACTTTTTTAAAAACCTCACCCTAGTTGAGGTAAGGGATACACTAACAAGTGTTCACTCAATAGTCATTTGTTCAATAACATCTGCTGCACATCTCTACTTGCCAGGCACTGTACTAGAAACTGGAGATAGAGGTGGACATGATCAAAGTTCCTGTCCACAAAAAGTTCCGGTCTAGTGCTTTTTGTGTAGTAAGTGCATTATACAAACTTGATGACTAAGTGAATAAGTAAAAAATTAAGTCTAAAATATAATATCATCACACCTGAGTGGTAGACTTTTCTAACTCTCTTTAAAAATATTTTTCATGACAATAAAAAGTAACTAAACTGAGAAAATATACTATGATAGGAGATATCTATGATACCACCTTAAGGAGAAAAGACAGATAACAAATCTCCATACACAGTTTTGCTTGTTAATGAGAAATGTATACATTATATATATATATATATATTTCTTCCATGGAGTTTTATATATACATTTTAATATATATTTATAAATATATGTATAAATATAAATATATTTTAATATAATTCTATAAATATAATTTTATTTATTTATATAATATAAATTTATTTATACATGTATACATATATATTTATAAATGTAAATATAAATATATATATAAATATATATGTATATATAAAACTCCATGGAAGAAAAAAGAAGTCTATAATGAAGTATCCAAAGTGTTAACTGTAATTTTCTTTAGAATTATTATTATTATTATTATTTTTTTTTTTTTTGAGACGGAGTCTGGCCCTGTCTCCCAGGCTGGAGTGCAGTGGCCGGATCTCAGCTCACTGCAAGCTCCGCCTCCTGGGTTTACGCATTTCTCCTGCCTCAGCCTCCGGAGTAGCTGGGACTACAGGCGCCTGCCACTTTGCCCGGCTAGTTTTTTGTATCTTTTAGTAGAGACGGGGTTTCACCGTGTTAGCCAGGATGGTCTCGATCTCCTGACCTTGTGATCTGCCCGTCTCGGCCTCCCAAAGTGCTGGGATTACAGGCTTGAGCCACCGCGCCCGGCCTCTTTAGAATTATAAATTACTTGTTTTCATATTTCTACTTTTCTATTTTTTCAATTTTTCTGTACTAAACACACATTCTATATATAGAAGGAAATTTTATTTTTAGTAGAGAAAACAATCACTATGGTAATCCCGCACATAGTAATAGAACTAAAACGAAGAGATCTTCCGAAAACATACCAGACTGACAAGCTAACCTCATTTCTATCAACTTTTCCTTGGTATCACAAGACAACTTTATTTTTGGTTCTCAAACCTTATCTCTGAGCGGTGTGGGAGTTGCTAATCTACAGAAAAGAAACTAGCAACTCTGGCTCTGGAAGAAAACAGAAGAAATCTTTACAGCAGCACAATCCAGGAAACAATAAGGCACTTGTTTAAGGCAGCATACACCTGGCACAGCGGAGCCCTTAAAATCACACAAGCCTAGAAATGTTGTTAAATGGCCTCTTGTTTTTTTTTTTTTTATAAGTTCCTGAACTCATGAAATTTGTAACACTACATTTCTTATTTAGTTTCTATTAAAGGAAGTTTTCGTTCAACATCAGTGGTAAGTATCATAGAAGAAATAGACAATAGCAGTTATGATAATAGCTAATAATTTTATATGCTTACTATGATCCAGGCACCGTACTATCCACTGCACATGCAATTATTTCATGTAAAGGGGATTCTGAGCCCCATGAAATAAGTCCCATTCTTATTACACTTAAGGAAGAGGAAACTGAAGAGGGATGATAAGGAACTCACCCAAGATCCTAATGCTCAGTAGAAGAGCTGGCCTCAAACCCAGGTCTGACCGCACTTCACATCCCTAACGACTCAGCTTCTTAATTATTTACTGTTGTTTTTCTGTCCCTGTACCAAGAAATTTTCAAATTTTCAATATTGTTTCTAAAAACTGAGAGGGGAGAAAATGCAAGGTTTAAGCTTTAACAACCTCTTTTCACCCCTTTTTCATCTTCCTTTCATTTTTTAAAGAAAGTAAGGCTTTGGAGAAGGAAACATCCTAATAACTTCCTTAAGGCTGAAAGAATCAGCTGTTAGACATGATTTGATCGTTTTCACATCACTTTTTGTCATCTATCTTTTACTGAAGAAACACATGCCACATCATATTTGGCGTTTCCACCAGTCTCAAGGGGTTTGATACAGAGAACAGCGTAGGCAGAATAATGGTCCCTCTGATGAATGTATTGCTTCAACTTAACATTTAGAATGTAGTGGAAAGAATCAATAGGCATATACTCTTCTTGGGAGTTACAAATGTTTATTTAAACAAATTCAATGTTTCCTTTGTGTATACTGCACACAACAACAGCTTGAAAATGGTTGGAAAAGTGTCTACACTCTTGAAAATCTCAGGTAAAATGCTAGTGAATGGGAGAGGAATTGTGTGCAACAACAACAGCATGTACACCCTTGAGGAGCACTATTCTCTTCTATTATTTGATACTTGAGTAAACTTGGCACTTGCTAAGTTGGGTTTGGACAAAATGTCCCACTCTTATTCAAAACCACGACAGCAAAACGGTAGTGGTTTTTCTCAACCTTCAGAGCCCTTAAGAAACATGGAGACTCATAAGCTCCAACTTCAGAAATTCCAGCTGCACTGGGCACCTGGGAGAGAATACTTGAGAAGCTTCCCCCGCTATTGGGATGCAGGTAGCATAATTCATACTTCAAGAAATACTGCTGTGAATAGGAGTGAATAAAAGCATGGGATCTAGAGTTGGCCATATCTATATTTAAATAATGGACCCTCCACTCATGGACACAGTGCCCTGAGTTGAACAATATAATCTCTCTAAGCCTCAGCTTCTATATTCGTGAAATAGGAGGATAACAAGAGTATCTTTCAGAGTTGTGCGAGTGTGTGTGTGTGTGTGTGTGTGTAGAGAGAGACAGAGAATGTTTGAATATATATATAATTATTATTTGAAAAGAGGAATCCTATAGGTTCTAAAATGCTTGCTGGCTTGCTCTATTTCTCAATCTTCTCTCAAGGATATTGATTCACCTTTGCATTTTTCTCTTAATCTTCCATGAGTATTAATCATAGTTTGCTTTGATCATGAAGTCCCAAAATTTGTAAAAGCCTTATTAGGCATTCAAACAGTTCCTTCTACATTTCAAAATATTAGAATATCAGGAGAGTCTACTGCCTAATTTGGTCTTAGTTTGTACAATAATTGTAACTGGTCTCCTTGGATCTGTTCATGCAGAGAATAAATCCCAAAGCATGGAAGACCAATTAATTAGTTATTAAAGTTTAGTGCAGATGTTTTCTAATAAGAGCATTCTATATATCTATTGATTTTTAAAGGATGCACACACACACACAAGTGGACACTAAAATCTTTCTATTGCTGGATGCCATGGCTCACGCCCATAATCTCAACACTTTAGGAGGCCTAGGTGGGGGGGATGACTTGAAGTCAGGAGTACAAAACCAGCCTGACTAACATGGTGAAACCCCATTTCTATTAAAAATAGAAAAATTAGCCAGGTGTGGTGGCGCATGCCTGTACTCAGGAGGCTGAGGCACAAGAATCAGAAATGAAGAAATATAGCAAATGAAGAAATAAACAATGAAGATGAAATAAACTCACTTTCATATCCAAGTAAAACAGAAGAGAAATTGTTACCAGAAAATTCACGTTAAAATTAAGCACAAGGGGAGTTTTTCATCAGGAAGTTAATGATCTTAGATGGAAGTGTAGAAATGCAGGAAGAAATGAACAGCAATGAAAAAGACAAATATGTGAGTATATTTAAATAAACACTGACTCTTTAAAATAGCAGTAATAATGTCTAGTGGATTGAAACTATATGTAGAATTAAAACCCATGACAACAACAGCATGGAAGGCAGAAAGGAAGTGAATGGAGTTGATTCTTGCATTATCTGGGAAGTGGTAACATTTTCTGATCTAAGGTAGATTAATAAGAACTGGATGTATGTCACTAAATGAACAAAAAAGAAAGTATGACTAATAATGTGATTATCAGTCATAAAAAGAAAATGTAATGATAAAATAATTACTTGATTAATAGAATGCAAGACAGGAGAAAAAAGGAACAAACAAGAGATGGGACAAATAGAAAACAATGTGGTAATCTGGTTTGAAATATGGAAGAAGAAAGGACATTATAGTGGAAAAACTGCAGAAGTCCAAATCAAGCCTGAAGTTTAGTACAGTAGTATTGAGTGTTTAGTACCTATGTGGGTTTCTAAGTTTTAACAAATGTACTGTGATAATGTAAAATGTTAAAATTAACTGAAAGTGGGTGAGGGATATATAGGAATGCCTTGTACTATCTTTACAATTTTTCTGTACATCTAAAATTATTTCTTCCAAAAAGTTTATGAGAAATAAAAAGAAAAGGTGATAACTCTAGAAAAGTGGGCAAGATCTTGAGAATGACATAAAAAAGGTAATATTCAAATGCCCAATACAGATAAATAAAAGATGGTCAACTTCATTAATCATGAGAAAAATGCAATTTTTAAAAATTTTTTATTTTATTTTTATTTTATTTTTTAGATAGAGTCTCACTCTGTCGCCCAGGCTGGAGTGCAGTGGCACGATCTTAGCTCACCACAATCTCCCTCTCCTGGGTTCAAGTGATTCTCCTGCCTCAGCCTCCTGAGTAGCTGGGTTTACAGGTGCATGCCACCATGCCTGGCTAATTTTTGTATTTTAGTAGAGACGAGGTTTCACCATGTTGGCCAGGCTGGTCTTGAACTCCTGACCTCAGGAGATCCACTCGCCCCAGCCTCCCAAACTGCTGGGATTACAGGCATGAGCCACCGCACCCAGCCAAAAAATGCAAATTAAAACCGGAATGCATCATCACCACACATCCTCCATCATGGCTTACATGAAAAAGACAGAATACCAAGACTGTTGAGGATGTTGAATAACTGGAACTCATACACCATTGATGGGAGTGTAAATTTATAAGATCATTGTATTAAAATTTTCCTTGGCAGTGTTAACTAAAGCGAAACATAATGCCTACACTACCATCCAGAAATCCTGCTCTAAGTACACGTGTGTGCTAAAAAATGTGGACAAGAGCCAGGTGTGGTGACTTATGCCTGTAATCCCAGCACTTTGGGAAGCTGAGGTGGGCAGATTGTCTGAGCTCTGAAGTTAGAGACCAGCCTGGGCAACATGGTGAAACCTCATCTCTACTAAAAATACAAAAAAATTAGCCAGGTAGTGGTGGTGCATGCTTGTAATCCCAGCTACTGCGGAGGCTGAGGCACTAGAATCACCTGAACCTGGGAGGCAGAGGTTCCAGTGAGCTGAGATTGTGCCACTGCACTCCAGGCTGGGTGACAGAGCAAGACTGTCTCAAAAAAAAAAAAAAAAAAGCCGGGCGCGTTGGCTCAAGCCTGTAATCCCAGCACTTTGGGAGGCCGAGGCGGGTGGATCACGAGGTCAGGAGATGGAGACCCTCCTGGCTAACACGGTGAAACCCCGTTTCTACTAAAAATACAAAAAACTAGCCGGGCGCGGTGGCGGGCGCCTGTAGTCCCAGCTACTCAGAGGCTGAGGTGGGAGAATGGCGGGAACCCGGGAGGCGGAGCTTGCAGTGAGCCGAGATCACGCCACTGCACTCCAGCCTGGGCAACACAGCAAGACTCTGTCTCAAAAAAAAAAAAAAGAAAAGAAAAGAAAAGAAAAAAAAATCAACAACAACAAAAAACTGGACAAGAATGTTCAGTATCACTTTACTCTTAATAGCCCCAAACTGAAACAACCCAAACGTCCATAGATGGGTAAATAATTTGTGACATTGGCATACAATAGAATACTATAAATTAATTTTTTAAAAAGCAACTGCTGTACAAACAAAAATATGGATGAATCTTACAGACATAATGTTGAGGAGAACATCTGGAAAGAAAAGAGTACATTCTTCATGATCCAATTTATTTGAAAGTAAAGAAAATTAATCAACAGTGATGAAGGTCAGAAGAGTGGTTACTTGTTGAGGAGGCAATGACAAGGAGGGGCAAGAAGGAGCCTTCTGTGGTGCTGGTGGTGTTGTATATCTCAATATCATTTGTGGTTACAGGAGTGTGTTCACTTTGTCAAGATTCATTAAGCCCTTAGGATTTAGGTGCTTAACTGTGTGACTATTATATATTAATAAAAAAGTCAAACCCACAATGCCCTGGAAACCTGAATTTCAAATTAAAACATGTTTTCACTCAGCTTTATAGTATTTATACAAACTATAGCATAGTTTTTGAGTGGGGGACAGAGTCTTGCTCTATCACCCAGGCTGGAGTGCAGTGGTGCAATCTCGGCTCACTGCAACCTCCTCCTCCTAGGTTCAAGTGATTCTCATGTCTCAGCCTTCCGAGTAGCTGGGATTACAGGCCCGCACCACCATGCTGGCTATTTTTTTTTTTTTTTTGTATTTTTAGTAGAGATGGGGTTTCACTATGTTGTCCATGATGGCCTTGAACTCCTGGGCTCAAGGGATCCACTCACCTCGGCCTCCCAAAGTGCTGGGATTATAGGCGTGAGCCACTGCACCAGCCTATAGCATAATGTTTTTGTAAAAGTTCTGTAAGTTGTAGAAACTGAAATTCCAACTAATATATTATTCTAAGATAATAGACAGATTTTATTTTAGTTATTTATTTACTTATTTTTGTGACAGAGTCTCACTCTGTCACCCAGGCTGGAGGGCAGTGATGCAATCTTAGCTCACTGCAACCTTCTCCTTGTGGGTTTACGTGATTCTTGTGCCTCAGCCTCCTGAGTACAGGCATGCGCCACCACACCTGGCTAATTTTTCTATTTTTAGTAGAAATGGGGTTTCACCATGTTAGTCAGGCTGGTTTTGTACTCCTGACTTCAAGTCATCCCCCCCACCTAGGCCTCCTAAAGTGTTGAGATTATGGGCGTGAGCCATGGCATCCAGCAATAGAAAGATTTTAGTGTCCACTTGTGTGTGTGTGTGTGTGCATCCTTTAAAAATCAATAGATATATAGAATGCTCTTATTAGAAAACATCTGCACTAAACTTTAATAACTAATTAATTGGTCTTCCATGCTTTGGGATTTATTCTCTGCATGAACAGATCCAAGGAGACCAGTTACAATTATTGTACAAACTAAGACCAAATTAGGCAGTAGACTCTCCTGATATTCTAATATTTTGAAATGTAGAAGGAACTGTTTGAATGCCTAATAAGGCTTTTACAAATTTTGGGACTTCATGATCAAAGCAAACTATGATTAATACTCATGGAAGATTAAGAGAAAAATGCAAAGGTGAATCAATATCCTTGAGAGAAGATTGAGAAATAGAGCAAGCCAGCAAGCATTTTAGAACCTATAGGATTCCTCTTTTCAAATAATAATTATATATATTCAAACATTCTCTGTCTCTCTCTACACACACACACACACACACACACTCGCACAACTCTGAAAGATACTCTTGTTATCCTCCTATTTCACGAATATAGAAGCTGAGGCTTAGAGCGATTTGTCTTGTTTTCTCTAAATATGACTCAGATTTTCTACGTATGAGTTTTTAGCTCTATTTGCCATGATATTTTGTATTTATTCTGTTTGGGGTTTGTAGAGTTTCAAGAACCTGCAGTTTGAGATCCTTCACTCATTTTTGAAATTATTTGGCCAGCATATCTTCAAATATTTCTTCTCCTGTATTTCCCTCTCCTCCCCTTCTGGAGCTTCAAATAAACATATATTCAACACTTGTGCCAATTTTTATGTGTACCCTATGCTACTATCTAGATTTTCCATTAATTTTCCCTCTCTGCACTTCAAACTTAATATCTTCTACTTACCTACTTTCAGCTTACTAATTCTCTATTCCGTTGTCTAATCTGCAGTTAGACTCATTTTTTGACTTCTTAATCCTTTCAGCTCTAGAATTTCCATGTGACTATGCTTTTACAGTTTCTAATTTTCTGGTGATATTCTCTATTTTTAAAAGCTACTTTTTAAATCTATTAATTATAGTTAGTTAAATAACCTCAATATCTACATCACCTGTAGACCTATTGCTGATTTTTTTTCCTTTTGGCTTTTGTCATTTGGTCCAGTTCCCTGGCAAACCTGATAATTTTAGATTGAAGGCTGACAATACACATGAATGATTGGAGAGGCTCTGGATGATATTATACTTCTCCAGAGAAGATTTTATTTTCTTCTGCCTAAAAGGCAGGAAATCCTGATCCAATCAGAGACTGAAATAATTGGAGGCTATTTTTAAGACTTTGTGAGGGCTGATCTATTACTGATTTATCCCTATCATCAGTCATAACACTTCAGAGGTCTCCTTTAAAAGCCTGGGGAATTTACTGGGATCCTTGGCAGGTTCTAAATTATAATTTTTGTTTCTCCCCAGCACTGTGAGACTGCCAAGAGCTCTGATTAGTTTTTTAGCTAAAAGGCAACTACTTTTTTTTTCTGGGTTTCTTAGCCTCTCGCTCCACACATGCCCAGTTTAGGAATTAGCTAACGACTTGAAGGGAAATGGTATAGTAAAAGCTAGGATCACTTCTCTGAAGTTTCCATTTCTTCAGGATTTTGAAGCCCTTGAGTTCTGGGTACTTAACTAGTCCTGAAGTTCAATTTTGGTCTCATCTTAGTGATACTGCTGCAAACTCTAGACCTCTGGTTTCTCTTCAGTCTCTACGTACCACAAGGCAAATTAGCAAAGATTCTAAAGGAAAAAGCATTAGTAAATTCAGGACTCACCCTCTGTTTTTCCTTTTTCTTTGAGATCCTGGCCTCTCAAGTTTCAGCTACCTTGGTTAATGTCTGATGGCTTCAAACAGCTTTTATTTTGTATTTTACTGAGATTTTATATTTGGTCTCAGTGGGAGGGTTTGTCTAATTCTAGGGAATTTTGATTAAATTTATCCTACTACTTTCTTAGCCACTAAGGAAGTTGAAATCAACCTTCAAACAGGGCAATATCCTGTCCCAGTTTGCCTGGGGTTGTTCTGAGTTATATCTCTTAACCCAAAATAATTACTAATTATAACTGGTGCCCCCTTTCACTCTCAAAGGTGTCCAGTATGTGCAATAAATTACATGATTTTCCACCTCTAAAGATGATTGCACCTTCTCCCTGCTTCCATTAAAATAACTATTAAATAATTACTTGATTTGTAAGACTAAAGAATGTTATATAATTAACCAACAAAAGAAAACAGGGTTTCATTTATATTACTTGTGCATGCCTTAGAATTAGTATTTCTTGTACATACTTGAATATTATCTGGCGCATCATTCTGAATCCAACGAAACTTTTCAATTTTTAAAGATCAAGGATATTTTCACAGCGTCAAGTGGATAATCAATTCCAACGTTGAAAAATTCATCATATCATGTATGCAAACATGAATATACATATGAGTACAACATGCCCATTCAAAAAAGTCACCTATTTTTCTACATGTATAATTTTCATAGTATCTTAGGACTAGAAGAAATCTTAAAGATGATTGAACTCAGTCAACATACATATATAAAAATTATATATATTATATATATAATCTTCTACAGATAAAGAGACTGAGGTCAGCTTAGGGTGACCTAAGTAATTCATCCAACAGTTAGACAGTTATCACAGCTAGATCCTAAACTGTCTTGAGCCCCAGTACACTACAATTCCCTTACTACATATTGCCTAACCCAGATTTTTCCGATTGGTAAACTCCTCCTGCTTCTACAACAAACACTTCCTGTTTCTATATTCTAGTACACGATAATAAAAGGATCTGAGAATCCTTTCCTACTAGGATATAAAAGGCAAGATATCTCCTTCTCTGAATTTCATAAAGTAACCATGTATGTTTTTATTCATTAAACGTTTGCTGGAATACCCATTGGGTAGCCTGCAAGGATTTGGAGATGCAGGTGGTTCATTAAGATTCTTTGTTTATTTCAACTGGAAGAATTTACAGAGTACATGATTTATTAGGTCGCTGTAGTAGATACATCTGGTGCCCTGAGTCATATCCACCCAGCCTTGTATCTGATTTTAACCAGGTTGGAATAGATAATGCAATGCATTCTCAGATCTGCTTCACCTAATGGCATCTTATCTCTAGGCCACACTGAGAATCTTTACTTTCTGCCCCATGGTCATGTTGGATTCCAGCAGGAGTTTTTTGGCTCATACATATGTGCAGCAAAAGAACAGGGAGCAACCTTAACCAATGGGCAGGAGCTAATGAATAAGCACTCTTGCTGCCCTACCATTGTGTGGACAATTCTGGGAGGCATTCTTCATGCTTCTTAGGATGCTCCTGTAGAATTAAGCCCTGTTGCCCACAGCAGTAGTCTTGAAACATTATCCTCATGTTTCTCCATTTCTTCCTTTCCAGTCTTGTTCTTCTTAGTCCCTTATTCCTATCCTCAAAATCATTTTAGGTGGTTTGGAGATCATTTTATGTGTTTTATGTGGTTTGGAGGAACCCAAACCACATGAAACTCAAACACTAAACTCTCCTATTTACAAAATGTCCCTATGTCAATGCCCTCTCATCTTCAGTTTCACATGTGGAGGCTACACCTCCTTAGCTCCTATTTCTATGGCATGTCTACCCAGACAGTAAAGCACAACTATGATGAATGTGTTCTATTATAGTGCCATCTAGTGGCAAGGATGAATCAAAGCTCATGGCATCTGAGTGACCATGGTATAAATATTAAACTTCAGCACTGGTAATTTCACATTACATTAGATAGATAGATGCATTCAAGAGCAGACAGACTTACCACAATTCCATTGAAGGTCAAAAAGATAAATGTTTGTGACAGGATATTAAAAGGTTGGGATAATTTTATGATATGTAGGTAACACAAGCTAAGACAATGATAAAGATAATCACATCTCACGCATGAAAAGGCAAAAGCTAATCGCCAACAAGGTCAGGTAGAGCTTTACCTCTGTGTTTTGATTTAGCTGAGCATACAGCCATATTAAACACACAAAGTTGGTTCTCACAGTACAGACATCTACCCCAACGGCCGGGCTAAAGAGATCTCAGAATAGAAAACATGAGTATTAACATGACATAATAATAGCAGCTACCATTCAATGAGTACTTATTATGTTCCAGGTGCTTTACTAAGCATTTTATCAATGTAATCTCATTTAATTTTCACAACAACCCTATGAGGTGGGTACGACTGTTATCCTCATTTTTCAGACAAAGAAAGAAAGATTTAGAAAAATTACTAAAGTTCCCAAGGTCACATACCCAGTAAAGAACAGGAAAAATATTCAAATGTAGGTTTATTTGGCTAAAAAGTCTGTTCTCTTATCCATTTCATATTTCATGCTGCATCATCAATCATGACTAATTTTATGCCAAATATATTGTTAGTGATCAATATTATCTATGAGGACCTTCCATTTTGGAGACAGAGTGCTGAAAACAGTCATGGCTAAATACCTTGCTTCAGGTCATCTAGAAATCAGTGGTCTGCCTGAATTAAGACTTCTTCTTGCTCACTGTACCCTAGTCAAAACATATAGTCCTTCTCTTGACTGACTTCTGCCAGCAATTAATTTATATCCTCAAGCAAAAGATTTGATTGCCTTATCTTAGATTGTATAACTGAAAATGCTATTATTAGATAAGATATTCTACAGAACTATTAAAACTATCTATTCCAGAGAATTAAACTTTGTGCCATCTTCTAACAGTGAGTTCAGCCAAGTTTTGGGTGAATCAGAACCCAATCATCTTTGAATAAGGAAAAGGAAACATATATGGTCCTAGCAGTTCATACCAACACAAGAGATGGATTTACCATCACAGGGCAGAGGAGCCTGTCATAAGAGATAGAATCTCCCCAGGTACGAACATGTCCCTCTTCTTAAGAAAGAGGAAGGCCTGCTGGGTGTGGTGCCTCATGCCTGTAATCCCAGCACTTTGGGAGACTGAGGCAAGCGGATCACAAAGTCAGGAGATCGAGACCATCCTGGTTAACACGGTGATACCCTGTCTCTACTAAAAAACACACCAAAAAAAAATAGGCGGGTGTCGTGGCGGGCACCTGTAGTCCTGGCTACTCGGGAGGCTGAGGCAGGAGAATGGCGTGAACCCATGAGGCGGAGTTTGCAGTGAGCCAAGATCACACCACTGCACTCCAGCCTGGGTGACAGAGCGAGACTCCATCTCAACAACAACAATAAAAAAAGAAACAAAAGAAAGAAAGAAGGCCAAATCTACCCATCTGACAAAGGGCTAATATCCAGAATCTACAAAGAACTTAAACAAATCTACAAGAAAAAACAACCTCATCAAAAAGTGGGCAAAATATATGAACAGACATTTCTCAAAAGAAGACATTTATGCAGCCAAAAGACACATGAAGAAATGTTCATCATCCCTGGTCATCAGAGAAATGCAAATCAAAACCACAATGAGATACCATCTCACACCAGTTAGAATGGCAATCATTAAAAAGTCAGGAAACAACAGATGCTGGAGAGGATGTGGAGAAATAGGAATGCTTTTAACCATTGTGGAAGACAGTGTGGTGATTCCTCAAGGATCTAGAACTAGAAATATCACTTGACCCAGCCATCCCATTACAGGGTATATACCCAAAGGATTATAAATCATGCTACTATAAAGACACATGCACATGTATATTTATTGTGGCACTATTCACAATAGCAAAGACTTAGAACCAACCCAAATGCCCACCAATGATAGACTGGATTAAGAAAATGTGGGACATATGCACCATGGAATACTATGCAACCATAAAAAAGGATGAGTTCATGTCTTTTGCAGGGACATGGATGAAGCTGGAAACCATCATTCTCAGCAAACTATCACAAGAACAGAAAACCAAACACCACATGTTCTCTCACTCATAGGGGAATTGAACAATGAGAACACTGGGACACAGGGTGGGGAACATCACATATTGGGGCCTGTCAGTGGGTGGGAGCTGGGGGAGGTATAGCATTAGGAGAAATACCTAATATAAATGACGAGTTGATGGGTGCAGAAAACCAACATGGCACATGTATACCTATGTAACAAACCTGCATGTTGTGCACATGTACCCTAGAACTAAAAGTGTAATGAAAGAAAGAAAGAAAGAAAGAAAGAAAGAAAGAAGAAAAAGAAAGAAGTCCCAGCATGGTAGTTCACACCTGTAATCCCAGCACTTTGGGAGGCTGAGGTGGGCGGATCACCTGAGGTCGTGAGTTCGAGACCAGTCTAACCAACATGGAGAAACCCCATTTCTACTAAAAATACAAAAGCAGCCAGGCATGGTGGCACACGCCTGTAATCCCAGCTACTTGGGAGGCTGAGGCAGGAGAATCGCTTTAACTTGGGAGGCGGAGGTTGCAGTGAGCCAAGATGGCGCCATTGCACTCCAGCCCGGGTAATAAGAGCGAAACTCCGCCTCAAAAAAAAAAAAAAAAAAGAAAAAGAAAGAAAGAAGAAAAAAAAAACTTCTAGTTCCTGTTGAAAATCATTAGCACAATCTTGGATGAAATATATAACCTTTCTGAGAATTAGTTTTTCATCTTTGAATAAGAAAAAGGAAACTAACTTCACAGACTGGTGGTGAGGATTCATCTACATAAATAGCCAAGAATAATACATCATACATAGTAATGCTTGAATGTTTTCTATCTTCTTATATTTTTTCTTTGTTTCATAAAGAATTTGAAGTTACTTATAAAAATAATTTCACAAAATGTTCCCTATCTTCCTCCTTCCTCTGGTCCAAAAAAGACAAATTTTTGCAGCAAGTTGAACACTGGAGACCTATAGGGCTCCAGAAATAAATAATTTTGAAATATCTGGGCTTGCCAGTAGAGGACAATTTAGCAATATCTAACAACTTACAAATGCAAATGCTGTTTGATCTAGCAATTTCACCTGTGGGAATTTATTAGAGATAAATGATTTATGTATAAGCCTATTAATTGCAGCATTAACTTTAATAGGAAAAGATTTTTTTAAATCTAAATGTCCATCAATATAGGATTCATTATATAAATTATGGTTCACGGTATTCCATATAAGGAAATAATATGCAGCTGGAAAAAAAATCCAGGATATATTTCTAAGTGAGAAAAGCACAGTATAGAACGTTATGTATGATATATTACCATTATATGGAAAAGAGGGAGTAAATGAGTGTACATTTGCTTGTGCATGCATAAAGAAACTCTAGAAAGACACCCCAAAAATGTGTGGTTTCTGGTGGGTGGGGGGAAAACTGGATCCATGGGTGAGAATGGTAGAAAGGAGGTTTTTACTCTATTTCACTTTCTGTTAAGCCAATGCAAAAATTTAAGAAAACAGGTGAATTTTTCAAATGTTTAATTTGGCTTTTATCTAAGTTAAAAATAAGATCAGAAGAGCATGAAGTATGCCATCTTATCCCACATAGTTTCTCTAATAGACAAATAGAGGTACTGAGTCGTAAACTACTAGATTTTTCCATGTAAAGACCTTCATCATATCCTGGGGGCACAGAGCTATCCATAACTATAACTATTTCCACTCTTTCTATTTTGATCACTATTTGATTTTTCTGATGCTCTTCCAATAAGAGAATGATACAGTAGCTATTCATAGGTG
Organism: Trachypithecus francoisi; assembly: GCF_009764315.1. Classification (NCBI taxonomy): domain Eukaryota; kingdom Metazoa; phylum Chordata; class Mammalia; order Primates; family Cercopithecidae; genus Trachypithecus; species Trachypithecus francoisi. The sequence goes on from NW_022681453.1 coordinate 29,693,965, forward strand.
GAACACAATTTCACCATTGACTTCGAACATAATGCTAACACATGCCACATGCCCTTTCGCTCCTCCTAAGGCAAACGTATGATCCTTAATTGGACTATGAATCACATTACTAATTTTTGAAAATATCAAAATCTTGCACTTACAATCAAACAGAACTCAGAGAACCACAGGGTAAACACTCTGCTTACAGAGTTTTATTTAGTGAGTAATTACTTACTTAAACTCTTCTTTTTCTACTTCATATGTATCACTCCAGCATAAGGAAAATTAAAATATCTTTCTTTTAGAATATTGGAGATGGTCATTCCCTGACTTTCATAAATTTACATTCACCAATATGACTTAAAATGTTAAAAAACTGACTTGTTGATTTCCCAAACCAAATTTGATACTCTCCAAGTATTCCCCCATGGCAGTACATCTCACTACCATTCACCTAGTTGCTCAGGCCAAAAACCTTAGAGTCAACCTTGATCACAATCTTTCTATCACACTCCATATCCAATCTATTAGCAAAATTTGCCAGGTCTATAATAAAATATTTTTAAAATGGTAAGCATTTGGAAATGAAGTTATATACTTCTAAATAACCCATGGGTCAAAGAAGAAACCTCAAGATATATTAGAAAATATTTCAAATCAAAACATAATTAAAATGCATGAAAAGTTGTGGGATGCAGCTAAAGCAGTGCTAAGGGGGAATTTATAGCTTTAAATGATAATATTAGTGAAGAAGAAAAGTATAAAATCAAGCATTTACATTTCCATCTTAAGAATCTAGGAAAAGAGCAAACTAAATACAAGGTAAATAGAGGGAAATAATAAAGATAAGAAACTAATTATATAGAAAAATTAAAAAACAAGTTAGTTCTGGAGGCACAGAGCTATCCATATATATAACTATCAGATATCAGATTGATAGTTGATATCAATCTGACAAGACTGATCAAAAATAAAGCCCAGAAATTATTGATATCAGGAATAAAAGAAAAGTTATCACAAAAAGTCCTAAAGACATTAAAAGAATAAAAAGACAATTTTCCTAACAATTTCATGCCTATAAAATTGGCAAGTTATATGAAATGAACTATTTTCTTTAAAAACACAATTTATAAAAATTGATGAAAAAATATAAAAATCTGAAGAGCCCAATGTCTAATAAAGAAACTGAATTTGAATCCATAATAAAAAATTTTCCCACAAGGAAAACTCCAGGTCCAGATGGTTTTGCTGGTGAATTCTGTCAAACATTTAAGGAAGAACTAATAACAATCTTAAAGAAACTCAGAAAATAAAAGAGGAGAGAACACTTTGCAACTCATTTTATAATGCCAGTAGTAACTCTGATACTAGCCTAGCAAAGATATTACAAGAAGATAAAATGACAGATGAATATCCCTCATAAGTAGAGATGCCAGAATTATCAATAAAATATTAGTAAATTAAATCTAGGAATACATAAAAAAAAAAACATTCTATATTATGACCAAGTGAAGTTTATCTCAGCAATGAAAACTTCATTCAATATTCACATAGCAATCAATTCAATGTAACTCACCATGTTAACGTTGAGATAAATCAAATCATCATAATAAATACACAAAACTCATTTGATAAGTAAAGCACTCAGAAAACTACTAGAAGGGAAATTCATCATTTGATAATGATGGCTAAGAAAAATATACAACTAGTATTATACTAACTGTTAATCTATAAAACACTTTATCCCTATGATCAGGAAAAAAGCAATAATTCTCACTCTCACCAATCTTATTAAACATAGGACTGGATATCTTAGTACAATAAGGCAAGGAAAAGGAATAAAAAGCATAGAAATTGGAAGAAATAAAATAGTATTTACAGGTAACCACAGTATCTACACTGAAGATCAAAAGCATCTTTAAAAAACAAAAAACTATTAGCATTAATGATATGGTTTGGATATTTGTCCCCTCCAAATGTCATGTTGAAATGTAATCCCCAGTATTGAAGGTGGGGCCTGGTAGGAGGTGTTTGGAGCCTCAGGGCAGATCCCTCATGAATGGTTTAGCGCCATCCCCTTGGTGATGAGTAAGTTCTCACTGAGTTCATGCCAGAGATGGTTGTTTAAAAGTGTGTGGCACCTCCCCCGCTCTCTTGCTTTCTACATGCCTACTCCTCCTTCACTTTCTGACATGACTGTAAGCTTCCTGAAGCCTTTGTGAGAAGCCAAGGAGATGCTGATGTCATGCTTATATAGCCTGCAGAACTGTGAGCCAATTAAACCTCTTTTCTTGATAAATTACTTGGTCTCAGCCAGACGCGGTGACTCACGACTGTAATCACAGCACTTTGGGAGGCTGAGGCAGGTGGATCACTTGAGGTCAGCAGTTTAAAACCAGCCTGGCCAACGTGGTGAAACCCCATTTCTACCAAAAATACAAAAAATGAGCAGGGCATGGTGGCAGGTGCCTGTAATCCCAGCTACTCGGGAAGCCAAAGCAGAATCGCTTGAACCCAGAAGGTGGAAGTTGCATTGCAGTGAGCCCAGATTGCACCACTGCATTCCAGTCTGGGTGACAGAGTAAGACTCTGTCTAAAAAAAAAAAAAAAAAAAAAAAAAAAAAAAAAAAACTTACTCGATCCCAGGTATTCCTTTATAGTAACGCAAAAATAGGTCAATACAATGAATAAGTGAATTTAGTAGGACTGCAGGACATAAGGTCAATATATAAAAATTAATTGTATTTATTCTAGCAACAAATAATCAGAAAATGAGATTTTGAAATATTTATAATAACATCAAAAATATAGACTGAGGAACTAATTTTGACAAAAAGGAGATTATTTACACTGAAAACACAACTCAGCTGAGAGAAATTAAAGAAAACATAATAACTGGAGAGACATACCATCTTCAAATGAATCTATAAATTCAGCACAAATCCTATCAAAATTCTATGCAGATTTTTGTTTGTAGAAATTCACAAAGTAATTATAAAATGTATTTGGTGCTAGGAGTGGTGGCTCATGCCTGTAATCCCAGCACTTTGGGACGCCATGGCAGTTGGATCAGTTGAGGCCAGGAGTTCAAGAACAGCCTGGGCAACATGGTTAGATCCCCTTCTCTACAAAAAATTGGCCGGGTATGGTACACACACTTGTAATCCCAGCTACTCAGGAGGCTGAGGCACAAGAACTACTTGAACCCAGGAAGCGGGGCTGGCAATGAGCTGAGATTGCCCCACTGCACTCCAGTCTGGGTGACAGAGCAAGACTCCATCTCAAAAAAATAATAATACAAATAAATAAATGTATTTGAAATTCAAAAGGGTTTAGAGTAACCAAAACAATCTTTTTAAAAAAGGTAAAAAGAAAGAAAAGCTAAATTGGAAGGCTACATTGACTAATTTTAAGACACTATAAACCTACAGTAATTAAGACAAATGTAACAAAATAATTCAATGGGGAAAGAATTGGTTTTTTTTCAACAAATTGTACTGGATAAAGCATATATTGTATGGAGAAAAGAAACAAAACTCAGCTTCTATGTCACATCATACACAAAAATTTACTTGAAATGAATCATAAACAAACATAAAACTAAATTCTGATACTTCTAGGAGAAATTATAGAATACCTTCACAATCCTGAGGTAGACAAAAATTTCTTAGACAAGACAAAAAAGCATTAGTCACAATTTAAAATTAACAAATTAGACTACAATAAAATTTAAAACATCAGCTCTTCAAAAGACCCTGGGAAGAAATCAAAAGGGAAAGCCCCAGATTGGGTGAAAGTATCTGAAAAAGATCTTGAAAAAAAGAGTATACAAAGTGGTTGGGTGCAGTGGCTCATGCCTGCAATCCCAACACTTTAGGAGGCCAAGGTGAGAGGATTGCTTGAGGACAGAAGTTTGAGACCAGCCTGGGCAACATAGCAAGACACCATCTTTACAAAAAAAAGAAATTAAAGAAATAAAACTAAACAAAGTGCCACTGAACTGTACACTTAAAAAATGGTTGAATGGTCAAGGTTATGTCATGGATATTTTACTACAATAGAAAAGGCAAATATAGAAAGAGAAAGAGATGACTAGTTTTGTTCAACACTATATGCGCAAGGGCTACAGCAGTACCTGGAACATGGTAGACACTTTAATTACTTAATTGAATAAATATAAGTTGTGGCCAATCTTATGACTTCAGTTAATCTCTTTGTCTCCTTCTGGACTTTATATGTATCTCCCTCTGACTAGAACGGTGGTTCTCAAAGTCTGCAGGCCCCTGACAGTCCATAAGATCAAAAAGATTTTCATACTAAGATACTTGCTTTTTCACTGTGCTGACATTGGCACTAACGTTGCAACAGCAGTGGTAGGAAAAGTTATTTGTGCCACAGCATGAATCAAGGCTGTGACACCAAGCTGTACTCAAAGTTGTTGTATTCTTCATTGTCATGTAATTCCAGGGCTTTTTGTTAATGCCAGTTTGACTTAAGAATGTCTTTGCTGATTGTAGGCTAGCTAGCAAAGAAAAAGAAAAATGAATGTCTTTGCTGAAGGGCTATAAATGATTAGTTTTACTAAATTTTGACCCTTGAATATCTATCTTTTTAACATTCTATGTGACAATATGGGAGATATGCATAAAGTATGTATGTTGTGTAACAACATCCAATGGACGTGCCAGGATGGGGAGCATTTGTGTGGAGGTTTGAGTTGCAAGATGAACTATGTGCTTTTCTCATGGAATAAAATAAAGTATGGTTATTTAGACTCGGGTGTTTGGTAGATATTTTGTTAAAATTTTCCTTTAAAGTGAACAAAATTAGCTCTTCTAAACAACTGACAGTATCTGTTGCCAATAGTAGAACTCAAGTGTTCCAGTAAAAATTAGAATTTTTGGAAACTTATATTCACTACTGTGAGCTTAACAATTTCCAGTACTTAAAAACTCTTCTGATAAGATTGGTGATAACGTTTATGTATGTGATTTTTTATTATTCAATGAAACATGTCAACGTTAGGAAGATCTGCAAAAGTCAAAGATCCACAATTTCCCAAATACTCAATGCACGATGTTGCAACATTATCCACAAGTAAAAAAAAAACCATTCAAAGTGCAAGACAGATCAATGGATTGTAATTTAACAGCATACTTAATTGATATGTTTCAGATGCCACAGTGATACAAACTTTTAAAAAACTGCCCCTTGTCCAGTTCTGATATAATATTAGAAAAGAATTTCCACAATTATCTGAAGAGGCCTTTATTGTTCAACTATATATATCTTTGAGGCTAGATTTTCTTATATTTCCACAAAAACAATATATCATAATAAATTGAATGTAGAAGCAGATATCAGAATTCAGTTATCTTTTATCAAGCCCAGACATTAAAGAGATTTGCAAAAATATAAAGTAATACCACTCTTTTCATTATGTACTTGTTTTATAAAATATAATTATTTTCACAAAAGTGTTATTTATGTTAACATGCAACGGGTTTATTGTTTCACTTTTAAATGCAATAATAAATATTTTTTTAATTTTTCAATTTTACTTTTGAAATCAGCAAATACAGATAGATATAACTCAATAAGCAAAAAATCTTTGGGGTCCTCAATTACCTTTTTCAAAATTGTGATAAAACACACATAAGATTTACTCTTTTAACCTTTTTTAGGTGTACAGTTCAACAGCATCAAGTCCATTTGCAATGTTTTGCAACCATCACCACTATCCACTTCCAGTACTTTTAAAGCATCTCAAGCTGAAGCTCTATACCCATTAAGCAGTAACTCCCCATTTCTCCCTCCTTCCAGCCTCTGGTAACCTCTATTCTACTTTCTGTCTCTACCCATTTTACTCACATTAGTGAAATCATACAATATTTATTGTGCCTCATATAAGGTACAATATAAGTGTCCTCATATAAGTGGAATCATACAACATTTGTCCTTTTGTGTCTGGGTTATTTCACTTAGAATAATGTTTTCTTTTTTTTTTTTTTTTTTTTTTGAGATGGAGTCTCGCTCTGTCACCCAGGCTGGAGTGCTGTGGCCGGATCTCAGCTCACTGCAAGCTCCGCCTCCCAGGTTTACGCCATTCTCCTGCCTCAGCCTTCCGAGTAGCTGGGACTACAGGCGCCCGCCACCTCGCCCGACTAGTTTTTTGTATTTTTTAGTAGAGACGGGGTTTCACCATGTTAGCCAGGATGGTCTTGATCTCCTGACCTCGTGATCCGCCCGTCTCGGCCTCCCAAAGTGCTGGGATTACAGGCTTGAGCCACCGCGCCCGGCCAGAATAATGTTTTCAAGGTTCATCCATTGTTGTCACATGTATCAGGATTTCATTCCTTTTAAAGGCTGGAAATATTCCATTGCATGTATATGCTCCATTTTGTTGATCCATTGATCTGCTGTTGGATATTTTTGTGATTAATGCCTTGTGAATATTGATGTACAAGTATCTATTTGAGTTTGTACTACCAATTCTTTGGAATATATACCTACAAATGGAATTGGGGGATTCTGTGTTTCACTTATTTTTCTTTTTACTTTTCCTTTTGTGTGTGTGTGTGAGACAAGAGTCCTGCTTTGTTACCCAGGCTGGAGTGCAATGGTATGATCTCGGCTCACTGTAACCTCCGCCTTCCGGGCTCAGCTAATTTTGTATTTTTAGTAGAGACGGGGTTTCACCATGTTGGCAACACTGGTCTCGAACTCCTGACCTCAAGCGATCTGCTCGCCTCGGCCTCCCAAAGTGCTAGGATTACAGGCATGAGCCATCACGCCCAGCAGTGTTTTACTTTTTGAGATCCTTAACAACTCTTGAGAGTGCAAAAGGGTCTGAGACCAAAAACAAAACAAAACATCAAGTTGATGACTGCTAGTCTGGAACATCCCAGCTTTTCCTGGATAACTCCTGCTTGTTTTTCAAGACAAAGGCAGTCATCATCTATTAAGAAAAACATCAGGTCCAGCCCCCAGGCTGTGTTATGAGGCCCTCCTAAAGGTAGCCTATGCATATCCCCATCTTTGCTTTTAGTCCACTGTGTTTAATCATCTGTTACTTTCTCTCTTTCCCTCTCTAAACTGTTGAGTCTTTTGAGGGCAGGATTCAGATCTCTTCCATTTGGGTGTATGCCCAATGTCTGGAACATAATAATGTGTGAGAAATATTTGTGACATGTTTTTGCAATAAATTAAAGATGATTATCTGAAATGGTCTATAGGAGGATTAATAAAGAGTTCACTTGTATGTCACCTCTGAATGTCTATTAATTGCTGCCTAGAGCACCGTGTTGAGAATTCTGAGGTCACGTGGAGGCTTAGCAAAAAGGAGGTCAGGGACTAATTAGCAATACAAATGGGGTATAAAAAGATCTATTCCTAGACTGGATGATAAGTCCTCTTGCAGGTCTAATAGTCCACGTAAGGAAATGCAATTAGTTCGGCCTTCAAATTTCATCCTTAATACTTTAGTCTGAAAATATGATGCCTCTCTTATTAGTAAATTAAATGTGACTATGTTGCAGAATCTACTGGATAAACAACACAAATATTCCCTCTTTGGTCTGTATTCCTACCCCTAGATCCTGCCAAAATCAAAAGTTCCTTATAGAATTCTTCATGGATTTTACAAATACATCAATGCAATTTTATTTTAATATGAGGTTGTTAGATTTGAAATGACTCACATTATTTTCATCTGGGGACTTATTTCTTATCCAAGTAGCATTCAGAGACAAATATATACAGCCCACATATTCATTTTATTTCTAGCTTTGTGTCTTTGGTCTTATTTATAAAAAGCTATGCATTGTTCAAAAATGAAAACCATTTAAATATGTATTATTATATTATTTCTCCAATCTTCCTTTTACAAATGGACAGCTATTAGAGTTAAAGAAATTACTGGCTAGGCTAAAAAAAAATTAATGATGCCTCGGAAGAAAGACTCTCAGGATACATTTGAATGGGGAGTGTAGAATCGGTACAGCCTACATTGCAGATAAAAAAGGAAGACATCTATAAATGAAGTGCAAGTATGTTATTATCCATGTGGGTGACATGATATGTTGGTATATTAGAGTGTTAATTTACCAAACCATTGATCCACAGGTGTTGAAAGTGGACTGGAGATGTTACTCCCAGAGAGATCCTTTCATTTGTGCTGTTTAGATTTGTTCAAAAGATGACACGGCCTCAGAGAGTGAGCTATGTACTTTTCTTAAACTCACCCCGAAAGGTGGTAGAAACAATAAATGAAGAATTGAGAACTTTATTAAAATCTAGGTGATACTACCTTCATAGAGGAAGAGAAAAATAATTCCAATTTCTTGAGGATAAGAAAAGAGAATTATGAATACTTTTTTCATATGCATATACATGGAGAAGAGATAACGAATAGAATGGAAAACAATTTTGCAACCAAGGCACAAAACAATACTACTTCGAATTTTATAACACTTTTTGCTTTTTAAAAACATGCTCACATCCCACTATTTCATTTTATCCTCCCAAGAAACCTGTGAGGTAGGTAAGGCAGGTTTCATTATCTTCGAGATTTATCTAACACTCTCACCACTACTATTTTATGATAGGGTTGATGGATCCAGAGAGAAGTATTACTTGTATTATGGCTATATCTGGTGGCTCACAAGAATTGGAGAAGTGAATTAACCAGGATGTATTACAAAGGCCAGGAACACTCTTTCTTACCTTGGGACATAGATTTCCCTTATAAATGTTTTACCAGATAAATTAGCAATAAACACATATCTTTTACTATATTGAAATCAGGATTTCCAGACAAATCACTTTTGACCTTGCCAGGATGGAGGATAACTCTAAGAGGTGACCCAATGACTATGTGCAACCAAAGCTCTGGCCTGTCATTTCCATAGCCCCCTTCTTAACTGTTCCTTGTACTTAACCCTTTCTCTGTCCTCTAGAAGACCAAGTAGCAAAAGGAGAGAATAGGAACAGCTTAGGTGAGACAATGAAAGTATTAGAAATTGCCCTGTGTAGACAGAGTTCGTGTTTCTATTTAATTTAAAACTAATATATATGTATTATTTATTTCATGCCTTATTAGATATAGAAATAAAAAACATTTACTGAATGCTAATAATGGACCAGGAAGAGTAAAGAAGTTTGCATATGAAAATACTATCTTAATCTCAACGTCTGCTCTGCTGTTACAGTAGATAGAAACATTGCTCTGGGGGTGGGGTGGGGTGGGCAAGGCTCACAGCCAGCTCTGTTTTTCTGTGTAGCCTGTGCACTTATTTTGGCTAACATTCTTCTGTCTGATGACTGGTATCTGTTAAACATTTTATATATCATCCCTGACATAAGTGTTTGCTATTTTATTCATTTTATCTTTCTATATGCTTGAAATTCCACATACACATGTGTGTATACATGTATATATGAATATGTATATAGTATATATGTTTATGCAAATACCGTGCATATATATGTATATGTAAATACTGTGCATATATATATTTTAAACAAACAGGTATCAAGAAGCATTTCACCTTGGCTCGTAGAATGGAGGGAACTGCTGTATCAAGGAGTCTCTGCTCCAGGGCCGACTAGGTTCTGAACTCCCACCAAGTTCAGATCTTTTGGGCTAACATGGCTAAGAGTCTGTCTATGCTGGGGCTTAGCAACAAATGCATTTCTTCCACTGATGGCTTACTTTTTTTGGAGGCAATAAAAATGTCATGTAATATTACACAATAAGACACACAAACTTAAATTTGACAATATTCCAGGATGCCCCTTTCAACAGTTTTACCTGAAGCTGAGCAAACCTGGCCAGAAGGTATTCTTTCTCCCCTTTCCTCCAATCAGCTCAGTCTGGCTAGGCAGTTCGGTTTGGGGTCCATAGTGCAGCAAACATTGGGTTCCATTTTTCAGCAATTTGCTGTTCAACAAGGAGAGGGGAAAGCCATCTCCCCGCCACTCTCTACCCCTGATACGCTTTATGGACTAGTGATTAAGAGCCTGGCTTCTGGAACCACATGAGCCTGGGAGTAAGTGTGTACTCAGCAGCACCTCCCCTTTCTCAGTGACCTTAGGAAAAGTAATTTACGTGAGCCTTAGTTTCCTGATTTGTAAAATGAAGGTACTAATGACCTTCCTCAGAGGGTAACTGTGAGAATTAAATGAGGTATGCTTAGGGTATGGTGCACAGCATGCAATAAGTTCTTAGTAAATGTTAGGAGGGCATATGTATTTTCTGTTCTAACATTGCTGTGAAGAAATAGCCGAGACTGGGTAATTCATAAAGGAAAGAGGTTTAATTGACTCACAGTTCTTCATGGCTGCAGAGGCCTCGGGAAACTTACAACCACGGCGGAAGGCAAGGGAGAAGCAGGCACCTTCTTCACAGGGTGGTGGGATGGAGTGAGTGCAAGCAGGGAAAATGCCAGATGCTTATAAAACCATCAGATCTTGTGAGACTCACTCACTTATCATGAGAACAGCATGGGGGAAACCACACCCATGATCCAATCACCTCCACCTGTTCCTACCTTTGACACATTACGGGACTTAGAATTCATAGCTCGATTTGTGTGGTGACAGAGAGCCAAGCCATATCAGCATATTTATACAGTTACAAAACTATATACCTGATCTTGACAGCAAGTAACTTTATGAGAGGTGAGATATACTAGTCTAAAAGCCTTATTTTCTGAGACCTTTACTAATGACCTTTACAGACAGAGCCCAAGGTGATTACATACCAATATTGACTTCTGACACCACATTAAAATATAATGTTGCCCTTTTATACCTTATATAATTATTTCTTACCTCTATTCTACCATTGTACCTCATGCTCACCTGTGATTGCTTTGTCCTGTCCATCATTTTGCTCTGTCTCAGAGAAGAGACACCAGAGAAAAATAATAATTTAATCAGTATTAGCTCCCGCTACTCTAGCTCCATATTTCATGGAAATGTTCTTCCACTGATGTTTCACAGTGCCAATTAAAAAAAGTTTTTTTTCAGTTCTGATTTTCCTGGTTCTTCCTTCAATCTTCTCCACTGAACCCAGCTGACTGCTTATACCTTGTTAATACTTTCCCTTTCCATGATGCTGCTCATGGCTAATTTTCCTCCTATCTCTCTGAAGTTTTCTTCTTCTCTTTCTGCTCTGCCCAATCACCAAACATTGATATTCCCACTGGGCAGCAACTTAAAAGAAAGGAATTTCTTTATGTGTTGAGGTAGAAAGAGTTCCAAAATATCTAATGAAATTTTAAAAACAGGATGTTTTGACTTATAATTTGCTATCTGATATGGTTTGGCTCTGTGTCCCTACTCAAATCTCATCTTAAATTGTACTCCCATAATTCCCATGTGTTGTAGGAGGAACCTGGTGAGAGATAATTTGAATCATGGGGGTGGTTCCCCCCATACTATTCTCGTGGTAGTGAATGAGGCTCACGAGATCTGACGGTTTTATCAGGGGTTTCTGCTTTTACTTCCTCCTCATTTTCTCTTGCCGCCACTGTGTAAGAAGTGTCTTTGGCCTCCCATCATGACTCTGAGGCCTCCCCAGCCATGTGGAACTGTAAGTCCAATTAAACCTCTTTTTCTTCCCAGTCTCATATATGTCTTTTTCAGCAGCATGAAAATGGACTAATATGCTATCTTTCTCTATTTTCAAGTATTCTTACAATGGATTATGTGTATTAGTTTTCTAGGACTGCCATGGCAAAGTATTGAAAACTGGGTGGTTCGAAGCAGTAGAAATTTATCCACTCATATAGTTCTAGAGGCTAGAAATCCAAAATAAAGTTGTTGGCGGGGTTGGTTCCCTTTTGGAGGCTCTGAGGGAGAATCTGCCCCTTGCCTCTTCCTAGCTTCCTGTCCACGCTGAAAATTCTTGGCATCCCTTGGTTTGTAGATGCATCACTCCAGTTTCTGCCCCTGTTGTCACATGACATTCCTTCTGTGTGTCTCTGTCCTTGCATGGTATCCCTCTCTCTGTGTCCAAATTTCCCTCCCTTTAATGAAACAGAATTCTACAGACTGGATGGCTCAAACATGGTGCCTTTAATGAAGACACCAATCATCGAATTAGGACCAACCCTCCCTATTTCAGGATGATCTCATCTTAACTGGCTTACATCTATAAAGACCCTATTTCCAAATAAGGTAACATTCACAGGATCCAGACATTAGAACTTCAACATATCTTTTTGAGCAACATGATTTAACCCGTAACACTATGCTTTACTTTTTTTCTTTGAAACAGGGTCTCACTCTGTGGCCCAGGCTGGAGTGCACTGGTGCAATCTCAGCTCACAGCAACCTCCATTTCCTGGGCTCAAGGGATCCTCCCACCTCAGCCTTCGAAGTAGCTGGGACTACAGTCTCATGCCACCATGCTTGACTAATTTTCGTATTTTTTTGTAGAGACAAGGTCTTGTCATGTTGCCTAGGCTGGTCTTGAGTGCCTGAGCTCAAGGGATCTGCCTACTCTGGCCTCCCAAAGTGCTGGGATTACAGGTATGAGCCACCACTTTACTTTTAATTATTTTTAAATGTTAGAAGTAATCTGAACAGTAGACTTTTTCTTTTTCTTTTTTTTTTTTTTTGAGACAGAGTCTTGCTTTGTCACCTAGGCTGGAGTGCAGTGGCACAATGATAGCACACTGCAACATCTGCCCTGGGTTCAAGCAATTCTCGTGCCTCAGCCTCCTGAGTAGCTGGGACTACAGGCATGAACCACCACGACTGGCTAATTTTTGTAGTTTTTGGTAGAAACGGGGTTTCGCCATGTTGGCCAGGCTGGTCTCGAACTCCTGGCCTCAAGTGATCTGCCTGCCTTAGCTTCCCAAAGTGTTGGGCTTACAGGCCCAGAGCAGTAGACTTCTATAAGCCATTTTCTTTTCTTCTCTATGCCTTATGTATTTATCTTAATCTAACAAATATTACACATGCACACAAATAGAGATAAGCTATATAGATACCAACACACAAACACATATATTTACATATTACATAATAATTAGTACCTTGTGACCTTCTGCCCTTGGGTCATCAGGGTCTCTATCCTGGAGTCATTGTTCCTCTCTATGAATTTTGTGTTAGGGACCGAATCATGTCTTCCCCAAATTCGTATGCTAAAGCTCTAACCCCCTATGTGACTGGCTTAGTCAGTTCAGGCGCCTATAGCAGAATACTACAGACTGGATGGCTCAAACATTTATCTCTCATAATTCTGGAAGCTAGAAGTCTGAGATCAGGGTGCAGGCATGGTCAGGCGTTGGTGAGAGCCCTCTTCTGGATTGCAGATGGACAACTTCTCCTTGAACCCTCACATGGTAAAGGAGAGTAAGAGCACTCTCTGGGGTCTTTTCTATAAGGGCACTAATCCCATTCATGAGGGCTCCACTTTGATGACTTAATGTCTTTCCAAAGGCTCCACCTCCAAATACCATGACAATGTGGGTTAGGATTTCAACATATAAATTGGTGGGAGGTGGATATGACACAAATACTCAGTCCATTGCAGTGACTGTATTTGGCAATAGAGCCTTTAAGGAGGTAATTACATTTAAATGACCTAATCCAATATGACTGGTGTTCTTATAAGGAGAGAGAGAGAGAGAGGATATGAGGGATGCTCATGCACAAAGAAAAGGCATTGTGAGAACAAAGAGAGAAGGTAGCTGTCTTCAGGCCAAGGAGAGAGGCCTCAGGAGAAACCAACCCTGCAGGCACCTTGATCTTCCAGCCTCCAAAAAAAAAAATACACTTCTGTTTAAGCCGCTAACCCTGTGCAATTTCATCATGGCTGCCCTAGCACAGTTTCATTATTCTCATGAGTTTAGCTCCTTCCTCTGAAGAAGGAGCTGAAGAATCCCAAATCAACATCTCTAATCCTTATCTTTCAACACCTTCAAATGTGCTTCCTGCTGAAGTATCACTTAATGTGCCCACAACAAAATTATCACTGGCTTTTTCTACTCTGACCCCATCTTGCATTTAAATACCACTCTGGGCTGGGCACAGTGGCTCACGCCTGTAATCCCAGCACTTTGGGAGGACGAAGCAGGTGGAATAATTGAAGCCAGGAGTTTGAGACCAGCCTGGCCAACATGGCGAAACCTTGTCTCTACTAAAAATACAAAAATTAGCTGGGCATGGTGGCACCCATGTGTAATTCCAGCTGCTCAGGAGGTTGACGCATGAGAATCGCTTGAACCTGGTTGCAGTGAGTTAAGATCGCATCACCGCACTCCAGCCTGGGCGACAGAGCAAGACTCCATCTCAAAAAATAAAAAATAAATACCACTCTATTCAGAGATATTCAAGCCAGAAATCTGGGAGCGCCCCCTCTCCCTCAACCCTCACATCCAGTCAATCAGCACTCTGCTGAATCTGTCTCGTTAATATCCCTCAATCCAAGTCCTCCTCTCCACCCTACTGCCATTGCTTTCATCCAGCCACTTCTTATTTCTTACCTGGGCCACTGGAATAGCCTGCTAATTGGTCCCCCTGCATCCAGTCTTGACCCCTTAAATCCATTGCTTCCAAGGCAGCTAGAGCTATTTATATAAAAGACAAGTTGGATTATGTTGCTCTGCTGCTGAAAACCCTTGCCTCTCCTTCCCTCTAGTTTCTCAACCTGCACACAAGACTCCCCATCACCTGCCCTATCCATCCTTTCAGCTTTATCTCTTGCCTCTCCTTGCATTTAGTGCTACACTACTAACATGAAACTGCTTGCAGATACTGTGTTCACACATCTGTTCCTCTGGTGCACCAGTCTTCCTGCCAGGAATGCCCTTTCTTCCCCTGCCTAACTTTTATCAACCTTCAAGAAGCATTCCAGGTGTATCATGTCCTCCATAAAGTCTTGCTGAATCCCAGATGAGGTAAAGTGTTCTTTGTATGTGTGACCAGGATGCCCTGAACACACGCATATATTAAATATCAAATTATGTGTCTGTCTCTCTGGTTGTAAGCACCTGCATGATAAATATCATGTACTTTAAACCATGTATCTATCTGTTGTGCCTAGCTCAGTCCCTGGCATAAAGTACTAAAGAAAAGCTGGCAGTATGAACAAAGGAAGGCATATATTTTACTATTCAAGAATTTCCACAAACTGTTCTTTAACAAGGGAATAATAAATAACTAGTTGGCGGTAATTTAATACAATCTCGAAACACTTATTTTGCATAGACCAGGGTTTCTGAACCTTGGCACTACTGCCATTTGGGCTGGGTAGGTCTTTGTTGCGGGAGCTGTTCTGCTCACCACAGACCTCTACCCACTAGATGCCAGTAGCTCCCCACCCCCATTTGTGACAATAAAAAAGTCTCCAAACATTGCCAAATGTCCCTGGACAGGAAGGGGAGGGCTGTCAGGAGGTGGAGAGCGGTGAGACTGCCCACTGGTCTAGACAAACACTCAATGTTGATTTTGAATTTCATAACATCTGTGAAGACAGGGACTCTCATAACATTTCATTTGGTCCCTCAGGATATCAATTATTCTTTCTAAGAACAAATCTGCCATAGTTTATCATGTTTTTAAAGGCATTTAGATCAACTGTGTATAAAACTTTTAAGAGTTTTTCTAATATAATTATCTTGTAAAAATATGAGATCATGTCACTTATTGTTCCATAAAAATATAGAGTTGTTTAAAAAAAATACATATATATGCCAGTTCTCATTTGGAAAGGAAAGAGGCCTATAATTTAACTCGAAAGCTGCTCTCTGGCTGGGAGAGAGGGAGGGAGTGAAGACGCACAACGGAGGGAGACGGAATAGGAGAAAGAAGGAGGGAGGTTGCTTTAAAATAAATTTGGGGGGCTTTTTATGTTAACTCCTCATTTCCTTTGCTCTCTGCATGATTCTAACCCACTGTTATTGATCAGCATGGTCAACATTAAACAAAGAACAGTGAACTCTATTACACAGCCTGGTCAGACAAAGGTCAATCCAATATTCTGATTGACAGAGTTTCCAATATTCAAAGTACTCTACTATTAATAAATACACCAAACAT
Source organism: Trachypithecus francoisi (assembly GCF_009764315.1). Taxonomy (NCBI): domain Eukaryota; kingdom Metazoa; phylum Chordata; class Mammalia; order Primates; family Cercopithecidae; genus Trachypithecus; species Trachypithecus francoisi. The sequence goes on from NW_022681453.1 coordinate 29,710,000, forward strand.
TAAAAAAACTATACTAAAATATTTTAGAAATTCTTTGAGGAAAAGGGAGCACCTCCTATGTTCTAGGAACTATACAGTTTTTTTAATGAGCCACAGAGGCATCATCTCTAGTCTTTGAAAATATATGGTCTAGTTGGGGGTTATAAAAAGGAATGAAATAGTCACACTGATGGGAGTATAATTACAAATTGAATAAACGCTATGCAGAAAAGTAGTCAAGGAACATGACCTAGACTTGAGAAAATCACACTAGGGTTGAGATCTGAAGAAGGAATCTAAGGAACTGACTAAAGCAGAACAAAGAGGGGCAGCTGCAGGTGGTAGGGACAGCATGAGTAGATGCCCTGGGCTAGAGGGAACAGACCTGGGAACCGAAGAAGAAAAGAGGGGCACTAAGAAACTGGGGAGGTGGAACAGGGCCTGGGGGTTCATGCTGACTTGGAAGCAAGGGCCATCTACTGACATACAGTTTAATAAACCATTCCGGGCCGGGCATGGTGACTCACACCTGTAATCCCAGCACTTTGGGAGGCTGAGATGGGCAGATCACGAGGTCAGGAAATCGAGACCATCCTGGCTAACACAGTGAAAGCCTGTCTTTATTAAAAATATCAAAAAAAAAAAAAATTAACCAGGCGTGGTGTCAGATGCCTGTAGTCCCAGCTACTTGGGAGGCTGAGGCAGGAGAATGGCGTGAACCCGGGAGCAGAAGGTAGAGCTTGCAGTGAGCCAAGATCATGCCACTGCACTCCAGCCTGGGCAACAAAGCGAGATTTTGTCTCAAAAAAATAAATAAATAAATAAAAAGAAACCATTCTGGGCCAGGCACAGTGGCTCATGCCTATAATCCCAGCACTTTGGGAGGCTGAGGCAGGTGAATATTTTGAGCCCAGGAGATTGAGACCGGCCTGGGCAACATGGTGAAACTCCAATTCTACCAGAGAAATACAGAAGTTAGCATCGTGATGCATGCCTGTAGTTCCAGCTACTCAGGAGGCTGAAGTAGGAGGATTGCTTGAACCCAGAAGGTTGAGCCTGTAGTGAGCCATGATCATGCCACTGCACTCCAGCCTGGGCGACAGAACAAGAACCTGTGAAAGAAATAAGGAAGGAAGGAAGGAGAGAGAGACAGAGAGAGAGAGAGAGAAGAAGAAGAAAGAAAGAAGAAAGAAAGAAAGAAAGAAAGAAAGAAAGGAAGGAAGGAAGAAGGAAGGAAGGAAGAAGGAAGGAAGGAAGAAGGAAGGAAGGAAGGAAGGAAGGAAGAAGGAAGGAAGGAAGGAAGGAAAAGAGAGAGGAGAGGAGAGAAGAGAAGAGAAAGAAAGGCAGAAAGGAAGCAAGGGAGAGAGAAAGAGAGAAAGAAAGAAGAGAAGGAAGGAAGGAGAGAGAGAAAGAAAGAAAGAAGAGAAGAGAAGAGAAAGGCAGAAAGGAAGCGAGGGAGAGAGAAAGAGAGAAAGGAAGAAAGAAAGAAAGAAAAAAGAAAGAAAGAAAGAAAAGAAAAGAGAAGAAAAGAAGGAAGGAAACCATTCTGGCTATGTTGTGGAGAAGGAATTGATAAAGCAGGTCGGGGGTGTATTAGTCTGTTTTCACGCTGCTGATAAAGACATACCTGAGACTGGGTGATTTACAAAAGAAAGAGAGGTTTAATGGACTTACAGTACCACATGATTGGGGAGGTCTCACAATCATGGCAGAGGCAAGGAGGAGCAAGTCACATGTTATATGGAAGCCAGCAGGCAAAGAGAGGGCTTGTGCAGGGAAACTCCGCCTTATAAAACTATCAGATCTCATGACTTATTCACTATCATGAGAACAGCATGGGAAAGACCTGCCCTCATTATTCAATTACCTCCCACCAGGTCTCTCCCACAACATGTGGGAATTCAAGATGAGATGTGGATGGGGACACAGCCAAAGCGGATGCAGGATGCAGGAATACTTTAGCATCTTACTCATCAAGGTCCTCATTGTTCTTTTCAAGCACAGGCAAAAGATATCCTGTTCTACAACATGAATCCTTGAAGCCAGCCACAAAAGACCACCTATTGTGTGATTTCATTGATATGAAGTATCCAAAGAGGCAAATCCTTGGAGACAGAAAGTAGATTAGTGGTTGCCAGGGGCTGAGATGAGAGGGGAAAGGGTAGTGAAGATGAAAAAATTCTAGAATTAGACAGTGATGATGACTGCACAGCTTTGTTAATATTCTGAAAACCAATGAGTTGAACACTTTACAAGGGTGATTTTTGCAACATGTGAATTACATCTCAATAAAGCTGTTACCAAAAAGGAAACACTCTTATTATAGAAGAAAATGAGTTCTAAATTTCCTAAGTAAATGCAAGGTTAAGAGCTGACTTCTAGAATTCTCATGTTTTTTAAAATACTCCTTGCATTCTAAAATTTAATTAGCTGAATTTTAAGAATATTGATATAGAGGCATTTTTTTAAATTCTTATACTTTTCAATCCCCTATTCTGAGAAGCATGAAATTGAGGCATTTAAACAAGAACAGTTGATCAGTGATTGAGAGAGAGCTCCCTAATTTCCAAATCATAATTTTTGTTAAGAAAAGTAAAATCACTGGCCACTGGGAATTAGATCAATTGGAATTTTACTATTTTGTCAATTCAGTCAAATAGTGGATTTTAACTTCTAGCACGATTTTCATTTTCTACCCAGACAACCACTCAGCAGATATGTGATCTCAATCTTGATTTCTAACCTCAGCTTCCTGTATGAATTTAATGGGGAAGTAATTGTGCAAGAATGTGTTTTAAAACACAAATCTCAACTGTCTTGTTATTACATTTACAGCTGATTACCATATCAATTTCCTTTATGTTATGCTAGGACATAACTAACACTGTTCTTTCATGGAATACAGTATAGAACAGTACAGGATATATGGAACAGCCTCTAAGAACTATGACACTGCCTTAGATTTATTTCCAAACTCAGATTTGTATTAAAATTATTATCTACAACGAAAGAACTGTGTCTGGACTCTTTTTTGTGTAACAGAAAATCAAACACAACACAAATTAACTGAAAACAAAATTTTTTGGCCTACTTAACTACAAAGTTTAGTGGTGGTGCTATCTTCAGGCACAACTGAAGATAGCACATTCAGAAGATCCCACATTCAGGGATCTCAGGTCTCTTTTCTGCTAGGTTGGTTTCATTTTCAGGCTCAAGATTATCCCACTGGTTGGTAAAATGAAAGCATCAGCTCTTCTCTCCCTCTCCCTCTGTTCTTAATGAGAGACTCACAGTGTCTCACGACTTCTAATTCAGCCATGTGCTTAATCATGAACCAATTACAATGGCCGGGAGAATAGGCCATGCTGATTGACTTGGGCCCTGGTCACATGTTCACCTTGGGGTACAAATCCCACTGGAGTAGACAGATTGAGAGTAGTGGGGAAATGAATCCCTATAAGAAAAGCAGATATTTTTGCTAGAAGAAAGGAGAGTGGAGGCTGGCAGAGAAAACAACAAATGTCCACAGAAACTTCCAGTTAAAATACAGGCCAACAGCCAGGGCAATGGAAGGCATACTGACAAGCAAGCTGGGGAAGTGTAGTTAACCCTTCTTGAGGTATCTTCCCAGCAAATTGCCCTTCTCTGAGACTTTCTCCATTTGAGACACATAACTTCCACTTATCCCTCTAGAGCCACTCTAGAAACTTTCTCCAAGTTGAGACACATAACTTCCACTTATCCCTCTAGAGCCACTCTAGAAAACCTGCTTTCTGTCCCAAGAGGCTGACTTGAATGGATGAAAGCAATAGGTTTTGGACCTTCTAGCATCTGGTCGGGTTTGGTGAGTGAGTAACACTGGCAGCAGAGGGAGGGAGGAATGAGGTCCCTTCACCCCTTAACCAACTATCATGACTCTTCTCATGACCTCCCTCTCTATTGGAGCTTTCCTTCCTGGCTCTGGTAACTGCTCTGTTATAATACCTGGGGTGCTACACCATTCTTTGTGGGTTTCTCTAAACCTTGCCAACAGCTTTGAAAAGAATCCCTCCATTAAACCCTCTCTGAATTATTGTAATTTGAGTGCACCATCTGTTTCCTGCTGGGACTCTGACAGATATGTATATTGACAGTGGCAGCCATAGTTTTATTGCATGGTCACACTTCATATATTATATCTAATTCTCACATATATCCTGTGAGATAGGTACTACCACTCCTTATCTCACAGATGAGGAAACAGACTCATCATCTCTGGCCTGAACCATGACTTCTACCCTTGCCCTCTTACAGTTTTTCTCCACACAGCAGCCTAAATATTTGTTCTACAGATCTGCCAAGGCTATTCTGAAGAGCCAATGAAATAATAAGCAAAAGCACCTTAGTGGAGAACCTTACAAGCATAATATACTAGCTGTATTAATCCATTCTTACGCTGCAATCAAGAAGTACCCAAGACTGGGTAATTTATAAAGGAAAGAGGTTTAATTGACCCACAGTTCTGCAGGGCTGGGGAAGCCTCAGGAAACTGACAATCATGGTAGAAGGAGAAGCAAACATGTCCTTCTTCACATGGTGGCAGCAAGGAGAAGTGCAGAGCAAAGGAGGGGAAAATCCCCTTATAAAATCATCAGATCTTGTGAGAGCTCACTCATTATCAGAAGAACAGCATGGAGGTAACCACCCTCGTGATGCAATTACCTCCCACCGGGTGCCTCTCACAATACATGCAGATTATAGGAACTAGAATTCAAGATGAGATTTGGTTGGGGACACACCAAACCATATCACTAGCTCATTGAATAGATAAGTAGATTCTCTGGTCACTTTCAGAATTAGATTCCTTGGAGTTGGAAGATTTGGAGGAGATCCTAGATAAATTGAGTCTAGGGATTCAGTCCCTCTTGACTTGACTCAGCCATCATCTTCTCCAGAAAGTCTTTATGACACTTCAGGAGGGGTGAGGCACTCACTCTGTGTTCCCATAGTATTTATACCTACCATAGCATGTAGCCCATACAGTGTTATTATATGCTTTCTCTTCCCAATCCCACATTCTACTCTATTATAATTGTTCATTTACTCCTACCTATTGCTAGACTACAAATTTCTAGAAGGCAAGAGCTATATCTATTATTTCTGTATTTCTAGTGACTGACATACATCTGTAGATAAGTGCCAGATACATGTCTGTTGAATGAATAGCAATATTGTTCTTAATGAAAAATCATGCCAAAAAGTTACCTTTTTTGGGGAAGGGAAAATTTCCTAAAAAGATGGGCTCTCAAGAACAATAGCAAGAAGAGTCCCTCAACAGGGAAAGGATGGACTGTGATTGTAGACATTACATTCCAGCTCTAAATTCTTTGATTTTGGATAATAGAGGTATAAACTAATCAGGAAGTCAATTTCTCACAAAGGTATGTGTTAATAAATCTTAAACTACCATATGTAGTTTCTACTAGCAGTGATCAAATAACTAAACATATCATAGATAATAAGAACCAGCCGGGCGCGGTGGCTCAAGCCTGTAATCCCAGCACTTTGGGAGGCCGAGACGGGCGGATCACGAGGTCAGGAGATCGAGACCATCCTGGCTAACATGGTGAAACCCCGTCTCTACTAAAAACTACAAAAAACTAGCCGGGCGAGGTGGCGGCGCCTGTAGTCCCAGCTACTCGGGAGGCTGAGGCAGGAGAATGGCGTGAACCCGGGAGGCGGAGCTTGCAGTGAGCTGAGATCCGGCCACAGCACTCCAGCCTGGGTGACAGAGCGAGACTCTGTCTCAAAAAAAAAAAAAAAAAAGAACCAAATTTCTCACTGTTGGAATGAGGCTTTAGTGAAAGACTTTAGTGAAAAAAACTGATACAATTCAAATAGGGTATTTAATTTAGCTAATAGTATCCTACCAATGTTAATTTCCTGGTTCTGATTATTGTACTACAGTCATATAAGATATTAACATTAAGGGAAGATGGGTGAGGGGTCATGAAATAGTTTTTTACTATTCTCAGAACTTGTCTGTAAATCTCCAATTAGTTCAAAACGAAAGTGTCCTATGGCACATTCTTTTAAGGCCATACTCTTAGAATCTATAACATAGGTGATGAAATTTTACCAAGACGTTCACTGGGGTATAACACCTTAATGCGTTACTCCAGATCACAGAATTTTACAGTTTGGGTGTAATCTTGGCAGTCACAGTCCATCATGATGCTCTTGATGGAATCCCCTTGGTATTGTACTTGACAGCCTAAGGCCTTTGCTGGAATATCTGCAGGGACAGCAGTGTACCACTGCCCCAAAAATGATTGCTGGAAGAAGAGCTTGAATTGCTGGAAACATCTTTCTCCTCTCTCCATCAAGCTGAAATCTGCCTCTAGTTGATTCTCTGAGCCACTTGGTGACCTTTCAAATACATGAAGAGAGTTGGCACCATCCCTCCTGTGGTTTTTCTCCTTCAAGCAAAACAACCCAGTGCCTTTCTATATGACATCATGATGTTTTCTTTCCTTTTTTTTTTTTAAGTTAAGATCATAGTTCAGGACATCATGATGTTTTTTAACAGAAGCTTCAATGCCTTGATGCAGCACTGTCCAAACTTTTTTCTTCAGTCACAGAACTCTTTGTCAAAGAAAATCTCATGTGGAATCAGCATGTAAAATAGATAAAAATAAAACTTATCTACTGGAAGTGGCAGATGAGGGGGCCCCAAGGACGATTTGATCCCCCCACCCATTTCCTTCTTTAGTGGTCCTTGAAATACAACCTTGGATCCTTCAAAATTTCCCAGAATATAATTACACAAACTTTGATACCTTAAACCAAAAGTACAAAAGGACATGGGAACCTTATATCCCAAAGCAGGTTTGTGGCTGAAATGCTTTTCAGTACATGCCTTTACTGCCCCAAGTAATACTATGTGGATAATTCCTGATATGGCCATTTGTCGGGCCATACATCCGATGTTTATAACAACTAAGAGGTAAGACTTGACTTTATATGTACCCATTCAAGAACCATATGATATTGATGTTAGGGTCATCTCATCTTACAGAAGAGAAAACAGAGGCAGGTAGGTAAACCAAAGTCAATAGAAGTAGCAGAGCTGGGCTTTTAATCCTGATCTGTCTGACTGCAAAGCCATGTCCTTAACCACTGTGCTCTCCTGTCTGTTTTTTGTTTGTTTGTTTGTTTTTTTAAACAGAGTCTTGCTGTGTTGCTCAGGCCAGAGTGCAGTGGTGTGATCTCAGCTCACTGCAACTTCTGCCTCCCAGATTCAAGCAATTCTCCTGCCTCAGCCTCCCGAGTAGGTGGGATTACAGGCGTGTACCAGCACACCCAGCTAATTTTTTTTTTTTAGTAGAGATGGGATTTCACCATGTTGACCAGGCTGGTCTCCACTCCTGACCTTAGGTGATCCACCCGCCTCAGCCTCCCAAAGTGCTGCGATTACAGGCATGAGCCACTGCACCCAGCCAATCTCCTGTGTTTTGAGAGTAGAAAAATACAAGGATTACAGAACCTCAGCCCTCTCACTTCACATTCTTACCTCTACACCTGGAAATCATCCCAGAACTGATTCATTAGGGAATTCATTGTAAACAGTCTGTCCGTGACATCAACCCTCTACAAATATAGCACATATCCCTTCTCTCAGACACAGCTAAGTTTCCATTTCAACAATATGACCTTTAGCCAGGTGTGGTAGTGCATGCTTATAGTGTCAGCTACTTGCGAGGCTGAGGAAGGAAGATCACTTGAGCCCAGGAGTTCAGAGTTATAGTGAACTATGATCACACTACTGCACTCCAGCCTGGGCAATAGAGGGAGACCTTGTCTTTAAAAAAATAAACGAATAAAAACAAAAAATTAAACAGCATCACCTGGAAACAAATTTCTCTGAGGTCCTGAGGATTAAACATTCTTAACATGGCATGCTTACACATGGGGAAGGGTCATCTGCAAGCAGCCTCAGGCTAATGCCCAGTAGGGCAGAAGTTTGGACTAAGCCAGAGCTTCGCTGTGGCTCTGACCTATGGCTGCTCTTTCCCTTTATGCATGGCAGATGCTTGGTGAGCTTCATTCAGCAGCCTCTCTCCTCTCCAACCAAAGACTGGACTAGGGGTCATTTGTTGTGACTGCCTGTCCTGCACCTATCCTCCATTTGCTAATAATAGCACATTTCCTATCTGTGGGATTCCACCACCCCCTTTACTCTCTATAATTTGGGTGAGCAGACCCCACTTTCCTAGCTCTCACCCATGCGCAGACACCTAACTGAGCCTGGATCATCAGTGTATTCCCAGTTCCATAAGATCCAAGCCAGACCAATGAGACGATGAGACTCAACATCAGGACATTTGTTGGAACCACTGGAGAAGATAATCTCTCTTTTCCCTAGGGCTTCTCAGTTGAGCTGTTGTAAAGCTAGCAGCCATCTTGTCACTGGGAGAGAATCAGCTAGAGGTTGAAGCCAAGGAAAAGAAAGCAAAGCCAAAAGATGAGAAGAGATATTATAGATTTCAGAAAACTTCACTTCAAGCACTACATCCAGCTCTGCTAGGGATGGATCCTTTACATTTATGTGAACTCATAAATTCCCTTTGTATTTTAAGTAGCTCAAGTTGAAAGCAAGGCCTCCAAATTCTGTATAGAGCTTCTCTTATTTATCCTCTATAAAATTATCACCCTCACCACACCCTGGCACTCCCTGAGTTCCTTCCCTCATTTATTTTTTTTTCAAAGCACTTATCGCATCTAACACATTATATATTTTTCTTATTGATCTTACTTTCTGTCTCGCCAAACTAAAATGTAAACTCCATAAAGGCAGAGGTATTTTGTCTATTTGTTCATAGCAATACCTGAAATGGTGCCTGGAACATAGTAGGTACTCAAGATATTTACAAAATGAGTAAATGAGATAACTTGCAACCGAAAGAGTTGTGACTAATTCACTTGGTTTACATGAAAATAATTATTGCCCATTGTAGAAAGAGCCTGGCTAGAAAAGTCAGAATAGAAACTCATCCTGAACATGAAGCAATGTCTTCCCCAATTTCAAATATTCACTCAATAATCATGTATTGAGCACCCACCTTTGGTAGTTACTATGCTAAGCACAAAGATAAACAAAACACAGTCCCTACCATCCAGTAGTTCTGGATGAAGAGTTAACATGAAGCAATGTCTTTCCCAATTTCAAATATTCACTCAATAATCATGTATTGAGCACCCACCTTTGGTAGTTACTACGCTAAGCACAAAGATAAACAGAACACAGTCCCTGCCATCCAGTAGCTCTCAGTTTGGTACCACTAGTCTCATGCAACAGCAAGTAAACGTGCATGACAGAACAGCCAGCTTTGACGTATAGACGTCAAAGGAAGCCAGGGAGTACTGTGTGTGTGTGTGTGTCTGTCTGTCTGTCTGTCTGTCTCTCCCTTCTCTCTCCAAGTTTACAGGTTGACCTGCAAACTCAGAGTGAGGAGTCACAAATGTCTCAGTCTACATACTGGCTAGACAAGCTAGAAAGATAGAGACACATCTCAATTGAAAAGAGAGGGGTGAAAGGAAAAGCTAAATTTCAGTTTAGGTGGCAAATAAGCCCATGAAAGATGTGTTCATGTGAAAGCGATAAAGCAGATGGAATACCTGGTAAATCAGTCCCTCTGGACTGTACCGAAGCTATTTCTCGTAATTTGAGAAGGTGTGGGGATACACATGGCAGTGAGGGCAACAGAAATCTCAAGTAAAGATTAGCTTGATTGTCAGTCTTCATCAGCACTGAACTGTGGTTTATTCAGGATCCAAGGGGGATCTAGCCATCTGGTTGGTTATCCTGTGGCCTTCTCAATGGGAATCACTTTTCTAGAGCTCTGCTGTTAGCATGACCCAGGTGCTCTTGGTCTCTGCTTCTCTTGGATTCCTTCCCTTCCCTTCCCTTCCCTTCCCTTCCTTCCCTCCCTCCCTCCCTTTTTCCTTTCTCTCTTTCTTTCCTAACTTTGTTAAGGTATAATTGACATATTTAAAATTCAGTTTGAGGTTGGGCAGAGTGTAATCCCAGCACTTTGGGAGGCTGAGGCAGGCAGATCACTTGAGGTCAAGAGTTTCAGACCAACCTAGCCAACATGGCGAAACTCTGTCTCTACTGAAAACACAAAAATTAGCGGGGCATGGTGGTACACACCTGTAATCCCAGCTACTTGGGAGACTGAGACAGGAGCATTGCTTGAATCTGGGAGGCAGAGGTTGAAGTGAGCAAAAATAGTGCCACTGCATTCCAGCCTGGGCAACAGAGCAAGACTCTGTCTCTAAATAAATAAATAAATAAAATTCGGTTTCATAGTTTGGACATATGTATATACCCACAAATCTATCATCATAATCAGAAGAACGAACGTATCTGTCACCCCCAAAATTTCCTGAACCCTTTTTAACCCACTCCTCTGCCCTTCCCCACCTCCATTCCCTGTACCCAGGCAATCGCTGATCTGTTTTTTGCTGCTAGAAATTAGGTTGCATTTCCTAGAATGTCTTATAAAAGGAATCATAAGTCACCCCTTTTCACTGTTTTTGTTTTCTTTACTCAGCATACTGATTTTGAGATTTATCTATGATGTTTCATATGTCCATTACTTTTTACAACTGAGTAGTATTCGATTGTGGGGATAAACAACAATTTTTTCAGTCATTTACCTGTTTATGACTATTTAGATTGTTTTCAGTTTGGGGCTATTATGAATAAAACACTATGAATATTTGTTTACAATCTCCAGATAGACATATCCTTTCATTTTAGTGCGTAGATACCTGAAGTGAGGCAACTAAATCACTTAGTAAGTGCATATTTACATTTTGTAGAAACTGCCAAACTGATGTACCATTTTACATTCCCATCAGCCATGTGTGAGAGTTTCAGTTGTTCCACATCTCCACCATCACTTGGTATGTGAATACTTTTAGCTTTAGCCATGCAAATAGGTGTGATGGTATTTACTTGTGAACTCAATTTGCATTTTCCTAATGAATAATGATGATGAGCATCTTTTCAAGTGCTTATCTGCCTTCCACATATCATTGGGGAGATATCTGTTCAAATCTTTTGTTCATTTTTATGTTGGGTTGTTTTCTTATTAATGTGTTTTGAGATTTCTTTACATATTTTGGATATAAATCCTTTCTCAGAGATGTGATTTGCAAATATTTTTTCTAGTCTGTGGTTTAGCTTTTCATTCTCATACCAATGTATTTTAAAGAGCAGTTGTTTTTAGTTTTGATAAAGTCCAGTTTTTCAGTTTTATTATGGCATGTGCTTTTGGTGTTACAGCTAAGACAGCTTGTTTAACTCAAGACCACTTAGATTTTTGACATTTTCTTATACAATTTTCATAATTTTTGGTTTCATATTTAGGCTTATGGTTCATTTTGAGCTAATTTTTATGTATGGTATGAGTTATGGATTGGAGTCCATTTTGTCATATATGAATATACAACTGTTTCAGCACCATTAGTTGGCAAGACTATCCTTTGAATTGCTTTTATCAAAAATCTGTCAGCCAAATATGTGTAGGTCTATTTCTGCAATCTCTATTCTGTTCCATTGACCTATCTGTCTGTCTCAGTGCTAATTCCATACTATTTTGACCACTGTAGTTTAAAAATAATTTTGTAACATTGGGTATTGTTTGTCCTCCAACTGTGCTCCTCATTTTCAAAGTATTTTAGGCTGTTAAACAAAACATTTTGTTGGGATTTTGGCTGGGATTGCATGGAACCTATAGATTAATTTGGAGAGAATTGTCATCTTAATAATACTGTCTTTCAATCCATGAAAGAATCCAGCTTTCCATTTATTTACATAGTCTTACATTTCTCCCAGCAATGTTTTACGAATTTCAGTATACAAGTTTTGAACTTCTTTTGTCAAATGTATGACTACATATTTAATTTTTCTAATGTTGTTGTAGTCTTGTTTTTGCCATTTTGTTAAAGTTCCTTTTTGTTTCTTTGTTTTATTTCTATTTAAGGGTAGATTTTATAAAGCCAGGCTAGCTCTTAAAGTGCTAGCTTGAGTAGTTGTCCTAGGTCAGGAATCAGCCCAATCTAATCAGCTGTTGCTGAGTCCAGAGTTACACGGCATAGATCATGCTACTTGCCTGCCTCGAGGATCAGCCTAGGGTCACTGACCCTCAATAGGGATAGCCCTTGACTAACCTGTTCCATACACAGGGTCAAATTATCCCTAACAAATTGGTAAAAGGATTTAAACCAATTATTAATGTTGAGCTTTTAGATTTTACAGCAGGAAACATCTCTGTGGCTGTGGGGGAGGACCAGCTAAAAAGAATCTTGCACTAAAAGTCAAGTATTCATTTCTGCTGGCATCTCTAAATACAACCATATGGTCCTAGAGGCCAGGGTGTTACAAATTCCACCTACTACAGGAAAATCTCAATTCCTAGGAGACCATATGTCTAATGATGTATCCCAGTCCTTTAATTTACACTTTTGTCTGTCAACAACTCAGCTTTTAACTGGTCTGCTGAGCATAGAAGGCCATACAGTCCAAAGGACACTCAGAATAAATAGCAGGTATCTCTGGTGAGCACCTATCTTTGAGGAGAGTTGCAATTTTTTGACTAGGCCACCACCTAGCAAAATGCAAGCACATCTGAAGCCCACAGCAATTTTAAAGACAGGCATTTAAAAGCCAAGTTTAATCCAAATGCCACATGTTCTCACTTATAAGTGGAAGCTAAACATTGAATACACAGGGACACAAAGATGGGACTAGTAGACACTGGGGACTGCTTGAGGGGGCAGGGTGGGAGGGGGCTGTGGGTTAGAAGGCTACCTATTCAGTACTATGCCCACTATCTCAGTGACAGGATCATTCGTATACTTAGCCTCAGAGACACACAATTTACTCATGTAACAAACCTGCACATGTGCTCCTGAACCTAAAATAAAAGTAGAAAAAAAAGCCAAGTTTATCTGGTTAATTATTATGTTTTTCAGCATAATTTCCTATTATTTGACTTGTCTTTTATTTTCATTCATTCATTCATTTATTCAAGAGATATCCATGAGAACCACTTTGGGTCTCAATGCTAGGGTGCCAGTAGGGGTGGGAAAGGATGCCAAGTTTGTAATACAGGATTCCTGCTCATAGGCAAAAGAAACACACACTAATACAGAACAAACAAAGATACAAAGTGAAATATTTTACACTGTGATCTGTAAAATATAAAGCATTAGGCCAGAATTTTGTGATTTTATTTTATTCTTTCACGCACTGTCGCCCAGGCTGGAATGCAATAGTGCGATATCGGCTCACTGCAAGCTCCACCTCCCAGATTCATGCCATTTTCCTGCCTCAGCCTCTCAAGTAGCTGGGACTACAGGCACCTGCCACCACGCCCAGCTAATTTTTTGTATTTTTAGTAGAGATGGGGTTTCACCGTGTTAGCCAGGATGGTCTTGATCTCCTGACCTCGTGATCCTCCCACCTTGGCCTCCCAAAGCGCTGGGATTACAGGCCTGAGCCACCGCACCCAGCAATTTTTTTAATTTTATAGCTTAGAAGAAGAAATAACACTATGGAGAGTTAAGGCAGGCCTCAGAGAGGATGGAGGGGCATTTGATCTGGCTTTACAGATGAACAGGCATTCCTTTGAGGTGAGAAGACAGAGTCTCTATTGCCCATCCACTTTTCCAAAGAGCTTAGCTGTCATGTTGGAGGGAAACTGGAGACAAGTATCTAGTAGAGGGCTGTTACAGATTATATTTTCCAAAGATGGCCACATCCCCCACCAATAAATGAAATCTACCCCCTCTTAAATACGGGCTAGGTTTTGTGACTGTTTTCAACCTATTGAGTATGGCAAACAAAACACTACTTGCAAGGTTAGGTCATAACATTCCGTTTCCACCTTTTTTACCAGAACACTGATGTGGGAGCCCTGGGCCCCCATGTAAGCACTTTCACTGCTTTGAGGATACCACGTTGTGAGGAAGCCTAACCTAGCCCATACAGAGACCACACAGGAAAGCCATGAGACTACAGAGAGAGAAATGCGGGGTGAGCCCCCAGCTGCTCCATCTTTTGACTTAGCCATCTTTTGACTTCAAATGCATGAGAGACCCCAATCTAGAACTTCTCACCTGAGCCCTTCCCAAAGTACTGACCCATAGAAAATATGAAAGATAAAATAATTATTGTTGCTTTAAGTTACTAGGTTTCAGGGTATTATGTCACACGGCAATAGATAACCAGCACGAGGAGAGAAGAATAACTTGGTTATTTCATTTTTCTCATTTCACGTCAGATACAGATGAGCCTGACCCCATGGTGCAAAACAGGCGGTCAGGGTAAACCAAAGGGCAGAGGCAGGATCTAGGTAACTAGTTAAGGGGAGAGCACAGGACCAGGCCCTACAAAGCCTAGGGGACAAGACAGAACCATCATCGAAACAGAGTTGCTCAACTGAGACCCAAAGCCATGACTCACACACAGCGGGCAGTCAGGAACCTAGCAACTCAAATCAGGTGACAGAGTCACATGACAATAATCAAGAAGTGAAGTTTGAAGACGAACAAGAAGTGTGACTTGACATTCAGTTGTGAATCTTTGGCTATAGTGTTTCTCTCAACTAGAGAATCCAGAATGTTCTCAGTATCTAGAGTGGACGGGGCTATGCTCTTACCTGTGTGGGTTAGATGTTGACAGGATCAGTGTTTGATGCCAGACAGGTTATTTCCTTCTCTGCAGCTCTGATAACTACCCTCCACCTACCATCCAGCAAAGGGCAAAAAAGAAGAGTCCACAACAGATATCTAAAAGAAAACTGAGAGAAAGTAGAAGGGATCATGGATGATATCCTGAAATAGTTTGTATTTACTAAGAAATCAAATTAGGCACGCACCCCTAAACTGGCAACAGTTATCAAAACATCCCTGGAAATATTTTTCAAAAACAGAACAGTATGCAAACATCTAAGTAACGTAGAAGAATAACCACTCCAATAATGTTCACAACAGCTATATCCACAGCTGAAAAGAGAACAACCAACAATCTAATTAAACAACAGATTAACTGAATTGCAGAATACTATGCAGTCTGATTTGTCTGGTTTTGTTTTGTTTTGTTTTGTTTGCTCTTAAGATGGGGTCTCACTCTGTC
Organism: Trachypithecus francoisi; assembly: GCF_009764315.1. Classification (NCBI taxonomy): domain Eukaryota; kingdom Metazoa; phylum Chordata; class Mammalia; order Primates; family Cercopithecidae; genus Trachypithecus; species Trachypithecus francoisi. The sequence continues at coordinate 29,725,166 of NW_022681453.1, forward strand.
ACCCAGGTTGGAGAGCAGTGGCATGATCAGAGCTCACTACAGCCTCTATCTCCCAGGCTCAAGCATCCTCTCACCTCAGTCTCTCGAGTAGCTGGGACTACAGGTATGCACCCCCACACCTCCCTGGCTGATTTTTTTTTTTTTTTTATTTAAGAGATGGGCTCTCACTATGTTGTCTAGGCTGATCTTGCACTCCTGAGCTCAGGTGATCCTTCCACCTGGGCCACGAAAAGTGCTGGGGTTACAGGCATGAGCCACCACACCCATGTTTGATGAAATGAATGAATATTCCTGAGATTTATTTTTACTTTAAAAAAAAAAAGCTTCCTAAAAGCAAGGTTCTAGTTATCTGTATCTTTAAACATGTCTGTAACAATTCCTGTGCCAACAGAGCCTCAAGAAATGTTGGTTGGATAAGTGAATTCTATAGTTCATTTTCAGTGAAGACATTTGTGCTAGGCATGATTTTAGATTCTTTCTACAGGTAAATCTATAGAAGATAGCAACTAGTCTCATCTCTGTTTTGAAAAGGTGAAAACAGGGGCAGAGTGGTTAAGAAACTTGCCCAGTAAGTGGTAGTGCTGGGACAGGAAGGGACAGGCAGCCTGGCTCCATGCACTGTATAGCCTCTCATACTAGATGACTCTAAAAACAAGTGATCAGAAAAAATGTCATAAAACTTAAATTTAGTTTTTTCCTTACCAAGACCTTACCCACACACAATTAAGAAAAAAATGCTGCCTGTCCAACGTAGCAAAAACCCCTTCTCTACTAAAAATACAAAGATTAGCCAGGCCTGGTGGTGGGTACCTGTAATCCCAGCTACTTGGGGGGCTGAGGCAGGAGAATCACTTGAACCCAGGAGACCGAGGTTGCAGTGAGCCAAGATCACGCCACCACACTCCAGCCTGGGGGACAAGAGCAAAACTCTGTCTAAAGAAAAGAAAAGAGGACAGAAGAGAAGAGATGAGAAAAAAAGAAAAGAAAAGTCACTTATTATATCTCATGATTATTGATAACAAACATTCCAGTACTACGGGCAAGGAGAATGGAAGCAGATTCCAGAAGTAAGGGGGAGAGGGGAGGGACCCTAGGAATATTCTTTATTAACACTATTCATGTTTTCAGTGGCCAGAAATAAAGACAGCAGACAGGGAAAACAAAACAGGAGAAAAAAAAGGAAAACAAATTTGTCATTAGGTAATTTGGAATCATACAGGAGAAAAGATATCTGTAAAATTTAGTTTAATGTATTATTCTGAGGTCTTCTACTTCTGGATCTATTTCATCTCCCTATCTTGTATGCATTTGTTTCAGCACCTATTACATGGGTATAATTCGTTTACAAATTAATGTAGGCCTGTTCAGGAAATTTTTTAAAAATTTTACCATCAAGAATTAAGATGAAATGAGAAGAGAGAAATAGCTGATCACCCCTTTCTCAAGGGATTCTGTCTCATGCTGTTTCTCAGTTGTTTCTAGCCTCGAGTTAAGACCCCCAACTCTGAAACAGGATTAATACTACATGCATTTACCATTTGAAATGGGACCGGTGCCAGCAAGTCCTTATTTCCCTCCCACACCTCCCCTTTTCTCTGACAGCACGGGAATTCGGACTGATTTGAAGTGTGGGCGGTGGGAGAGTGGGAAGTGTTAACCAAAATCTCTCCTCCCCCAACTTCTGCATGGCGCTACTGCATATATTATGCCCCCCTGCTGCTCACCATACCGTCCAAGCCAAGAGCATACGGAGCTTCTTGATGTGCTTTAATTCATTTTTCCCTTCACTCTCACACTCAAAAGGAAACGGGTAAGGTTAGACAAAATTGCTGCTTAATAAGGGGTTACTGAGTGTGTAATTGCTCCCAGAGTGTTTTTACAGTAATAGTCCGCTGGTAGGAGCCAAGCTTGCTATAAAGAATCTTGCTAAACTGCCCAAAGATTGTAATTCCATTCACTGGTGGTTATTTGAGTAACGTACCAAAGATTAAGGAGCATCATTCATTAAAAGCCCTTTGCGGCTGGGCACGGTGGCTCACGCCTATAATCTCAGCACTTTGGGAGGCTGAGGTGCGTGGATCACCTGAGGTCAGGAGTTCAAGACCAGCCTGGCCAACATGGTGAAACTCCATCTCTACTAAAAATACAAAAATTAGCTGTGCCTGGTGGGTGGGTACCTGTAATCCCAGCTACTCGGGAGGCTGAGGCAGCAGAATCGCTTGAACCTGGGAGGCAGAGGTTGCAGTGAGCTGAGATTGCACCACTGCACTCCAGCCTGAGCCACAGAGCAAGGCTCCGTCTCAAAAAAAAAAAAAAAAAAAAAAAAAAAAGAAGCCTTTTCTCTCACTTCATCTCAAACAGGTCAGCAAATTCAGACGTTCAAGGTTTCCACCTTTGAGTTGTAGAGTGATGGGTCCTGAAGTCAGTGCTGAGGTGCCTCTAGAACCTTTCCTTCCAGCTGTAGAATTTACTAGGGAGTAGACGCATTCTTAGTCAGCGTTTTTTAGACAGAATCACTGCACTATATTATTTTTTAGAGCTTAAGGGAGCTTAGGATCATGATTGCATTCGTGCGCCCTATGTCACAAACGAGGTCAGCTAGCTGAGAGCACAGTTAGTTCGGCTGACTGCTGGCCTACCGCTCTTACCATTTTCTCCCAAGACAGAGGCATGGCATAACCTGATCTGTAATGAGGTGGCCCAGGAGGGATGGGCCCAGTCGGCCTTGACAGGTAAGCTTCTGTTCACGTTCTCACTTGGTATTCACGTTTCTCTTGGTGGAAACTCTGCCATTTTTCCATATTCCTAGAGTTGGTGTGAGGTTTGTTTTTATTTTTTATTTTTTCTCCCACCTTACAGCTTTCAAAGCTTTCCCTTCAAGGCTATGGCTCAAGTGTGCCAGGGGAAGATTGTCGACACCTCCGTTTTCCCACAGAGGCTAGCGGAAGCCATGCAGGGCTGCCATTAGACTCCCTGAGCTGCGGTTAAATTACCTGAGGAGCGGTGCCCACTCCAGAAACGGATGCACTTAGACTTCCGTTTGTTTCCTCAAATCCGGTCACGGGATTTGTGTCTTCCTCGGAGAGGCATCCAGATCCGTTACTTCCAGTTCACCGCTTTCGCAGCACCGTTTCAAATGCGCTTTGGTAAGGAGAACAAAGACAATGAGACCTCTTGGTATGCCTGCGTCTCCAGGTTGGGGTGTCTGTGAAAAAATCTCGGGGTTCTGTGTACTCTCCAGTCAGTTTCTGTGCAGTCAGGGTTGGGGTAACCCTCGCCCTGGATCTTTGCAGTTAATCTAGAAACTTGGAGAGATTTTTTGCTTTTGGATTTTCCTTTTTTTTCCCTGGGGCCACCATTCTGGGAGTTTATTGCCTTCAATTAAGTCTCTCTGCTTGTTGTAGGTGAATTACTTTTGCTCATTTTTACAGTAATTTACTCCTCAGACCCTGGGGAAAGGATCGGCTCCAGGCAGCCATTTTCATCACAGCATCATTCACAAGAAAAATAACATCATCATGTGCCTGATAAAGTACAATAATATCATCTCTTGTATCCATTTTGTGAACTATCCACAACATTTTTAATCCTTTTATGTAACTCACTGTGACTCAAGCTACCACCTAAGGAAATGTAAGCTCACTGGGGGCTCGCTGGGGACCTCCTCTTATTTGCCACTTTTCCCCAACAGTATATACAGTGCCTGCAATGTGTGGGCAGTTCACAAGTTTGTCGAATTAATAATACCAAAGTATTCGGGTTACATTACTAATTATTTTTAAATCATATGGAGTATGAAATTTGAGAAGAGGAGTAGGTGGTCTGGTGATTTGGCTTACACATTTCACCACTTACCTTTACTAAGATGGAAAATAAAATGCTATCTGTAGGTCCACAGTCAGAAAGAAAAAAAAATGATAAATAAGGGCAGGTTGGAAAGACTTATAAACTAGCGTTATAATGGTTCTCTCAAAGCTCTTTTAAAACACACACACACACACACACACACACACACACAGTTTTGCACTGTTGCCCATGCTGTAGTGTAGTGGCACCATCTCAGCTCACTGCAACCTGAGGCTCCCAGTTCAAGCAATTCTCGTGTCTCAGCCTCCATAGTAGCTGGGACTACAGGCAAGAAACACCACGCCCAGCTAATTTTTGTATTTTTAGTGGAGACGGGGTTTCACCCTGTTGGCCAAGCTGGTTGCAAACTCCTGGTCTCAAGGGATCCACCCGCCTACACCTCCCAAAGTGCTGGGATTCCAGGCATGAGCTCTTGGCTCACACTGAAGGCTCTTTTGATTATCAGCAGCACACCCTACTCAAAGTAGCTCAAGTGAAAATGGAAAGTGAGAGTTAGTTGTAATGCTACAGCAACCTCACAGACCCCAAAAAGAAGAAATGAAATTTAGTTGGACATTATGCAAACCAGAGTGCGGCGAGCAGAATAACCAAGATTTCTCTGAGCAGAATAACCAAGATTTCTCTATGTGACTTTTCTCATTTATGCATCTCAGAGTCAGGTCCTTCATCTTTCTCTCACCTGCCTTCCTCTGCCTACTCATCTTACACAACATAGAGCAGCAGTGATACCTTCAGATCCTAGATTACATGACTTGTCTACTCTAGTGCCCATCTTCGATGATAACCTCTCTGCGTGAGCATCTAAGTAAACTTATTTGACTTTGGGAAGCACCTTAGAAGTCACAGGTAGGTGGCCAACCAATGCAGTGGTCACCTTTGAGTCGGGTGTCCATCTCCAGACCAACCTCCAGTGGCTGTGGTCATGGAAGGAGGTGGACATATTATTTAGAAAGCTTCAAGGGTATGGCCGACAATGAAATACATCAAGTACTTTTTGTACTGCTGGTAGTCTATGAACTCCTTGGTGTTAAGGATGTTGTTTCATTCTTCTTTGTTATACGTGGTGCCTAGTATAGGGGCTGGTACGTAATAGATATTCAGCAGTTATCTGAAGAACACTAGAATGATGCACGACTGAGAATGAACACCCACCAAACTCTTATGACATACCATGTCACACACACATGTAAGAATAATTATAAACAAAAAGACACAAATAACAAGTGTTGACAAGGATGTGGAGAAACTAGAACCCTCATACATTGCTAGCAAGTAGATAAAATAGTGCAGCCTCTTTGGAAACCAGTGTGGAAGTTACTTAAAATGTTAAACATAAATTTACCATATGACAGTAAAAATCACTCCTAGGTATCTCACCAAGAGAACTGAAGACATACGTATACATAATGGCTTGCACATAAATGTTCATGCAAGCATTATTCATGACAATTGAAAAGTGGAAGCAACTCAAACATCCATCAGTTGGTGAATGGATAAACAAAATGTGACATAGTTGTAACTAATAAGAATATTTGATACCAAATTTTTTGGCTATAAACAGAATAAAGTCTGAAATTGAGGTGTTTGTCTTTATGAGTTGATATGCAAGGTATTTATCTTTATCATCATTCCTTTAAAAGATACTTGAGCTTAAAATGGAAGAGCTGGAAGTAATCACATTTTGGAAAACTAAATTAAGAAAATAGCTTTTGAATAGTGTGAGAACAAAAGAAAAAGTATTCAAGAGTGTATATGCTGTAATATTGCACTAATTTGGATCAGTAAGGATGATGCCAGTCTAACTTAGTAAAATATGAACAGGAAAATATTCCCAAAGAAAACAAATGTTATTTTTCTAGTACATGTGTCTGAAATGGAAAAACAAATGGCTAACAAGGTGCTGGACCTGATGTTAGAGCTGGTGTGAATTGATAAATGAGATCCATTTGTAAATGTGCATTAATTGGGGTTTTTTTTTGCACCTAATCAACAAGTGTATACATTCACTGAGCTACTTATTGCATGCCAACCAATGTGCAAAATACTGGGAAAGACACTAGAGAAATGTAAGAGGACTTCATAAATCTGTCTTTCTTAAGGAATCAATGAATTTATTAAGTAGTCTATCCTAGTAGAGGGTCATATATTTCTAAAGTGGTCAGAGATTCCTCCATCATTACAAAAGAGCGTATTTCCTGAAGAGCCATTATTATGGGCATTTGTTGTTGCCCTGAACCGTCATCCAATGATAACCTTCAAGAACTGTTCAGGAACAAACAGTTCTTGAAGTATTTTCAGTCACTTTTACTCAGCATCCACTCCAACTGCTGTTGGTATGTCATCAGTAACAATTTAAATTTCTTCTAATATACCACTTATTCTCTTCTTTGTAATGGGATACCCGACCATTGTTTTCATTTTAATCCTTTTGAAGTAATAATTATAATAATAACAAACACTCTTTTTTTAACTTTTATTTTAGTTCCAAGGGCACGTGTGCAGGTTTATTATATAGGTAAATTTGTGTCATGGGAGTTTGTCATAAAGATTATTTCATCACCCAGGTACTAAACCTAGTACCCAATAGTATTTTTTCTGATCCACCCTCCATCCTCAAGTAGGCCTCAGTGTCTGTTGTTTCCCTCTATGTGTCCATGTGTTCTAATTATTTAGCTTCCACTAATAAGTGAGAACATGCAGTATTTGGTTTTCTGTCCCTGTGTTCATTTGCCAAGGATAATGGCCTCCAGCTCCATCCATGTTTCTGCAAAGACCATGATCTCATTGTTTGTTATGGCTGCATAGTATTCTGCAATGTATATGTATCACATTTTCTTTATCCAATCTGCCATTGATGGGCATTCAGATTAATTCCATGTCTTTGCTATTGTGAATAGTGCTGTAATGAACATATACATTCATGTGTCTTTATGGTAAAATGATTTGTATTCCTTTAGGTATATATCCAGTAATGGGATTGCTGGATTGAATGGTAGTTCTGTTTTTAGCTCTTTGAGGAATGACCACACTGCTTTCCACAATGGTTGAACTAATTTACACCTCCACCAGCATTCCCTCCACAGCCTCACCAGCATCTGTTATTTTTTGACTTTTTAATAACAGCCATTCTGACTGGTGTGAGGTGGTAGCTCATTGTGGTTTTGATTTGCATTTCTCTAATGATCAATGATAGTAATCTTTTTTTCATATGCTTGTTGGCCACATGTATGTCTTCTTTTGAAAAATGTCTGTTCATGTCCTTTGCCCACTTTTTAATAGGGTTGAACAAACATTTTTATATGACAGCTTTTATGATAACGTGCTCTGGTGGACACCAGATTTTTATCTGCTGGCATCCATTTCCCCTTCTTTTGGAAATAGAATCCAAATTTTATTTTGAGGAACTTCTCGTACTCTCACTACCACAAGCCCCTACCTCAAAACACACATACTTATAGTCCATATGGATTAGGTAACTTGTCATGTGACCCAGGCTGGACTTCTTGAAATATTCTGTCTCCCTGACTATAGTCATTGGCCAGGGATGACACATACTTATCCAAAATCCAAAAAAATACATACTTATCCAGTTTTTCCGGAACTATTGGGAAGGAGAAGATCACTTTCTGCTGTGGTTACTAGCTATAAGGATAATCATGTAAACCTGGAGAAGCTGCTTGAGCATGAAACCAAGAAAGAAAGCAAACTTGAAGATGGAAAAAGAGGCAGAATCTTGGTAACGTTAAGTCCCCTGGAGTCAGCTATACCTGAAATCTACTACTAGACCTGTAAATTATATTAACCATTATAGCCTTTTTTTATGATGCCATTTTGAGTTCTGCATCTGACCCTTGCATCTAGAAATACCTGCTTAATAAATACACTCCACTTCATTTGATTTCTATAGCAATCCTCTGGACAAGATATTGCAATTCTCTACCTTTTATGCATTGGAAATCTGAGGCTTGAAGAGATTAAGAATGTTTCCCAGTGACACAGTCATTATGTGTTAGATTCAGGATTCAAACCCATGTTCATCTAACACCAAAGTCCATGTTCTTAATCCCTGCTATGATCTTTCCCTGTGCCTCATTCTCCGTGTGACCCAAGTGTTTTACAAAGCCTCTGACACATACTAGATACTCTGTCAATGTTATATGACTTAGTTGGCATTAGAAGAGAGAGGAAATGACTTTCCTGTCTAATGAACAAAGGTATATAATAAAATAGCATGAAGAAAATAAATTGGGGAGTGGGGGATTATAGGGGTAGGGAAGAAGAGTAAGACAAATTTGGCTAGAGTAAAGGATTTTGGAGAATTCCTGGAAACTGGCCTAGTCAAATCTTTTTAAAATATAGCTAATTCTCAAACATGAGTTAAACATTTACCTAGACTACCTTATTTATCTGATGCATTTACTTATAAAAGTAACCCATACTTCATAGATATCACAAAAGTAAGCTTCAGAATGATTAAATTTGCCCAAATTCCTAATAAGTAAAGGCTGCTCAATACATTCTTTTCCATATTTAAGACAAGCTTTTCCACTTTGCTACTATATCATGATACTAGATTTTTTTTAACCCACACTAGTTAATGATCCCAAAAGGGCTCAGTTTCTGTTCATGTTCCAAGAGCTGGGATGCTTATCTAAGAACAAACCTCCTGCAGAGTTCAAAAGGAACTCTACCCTCAGATATGCTCTGTGGAATTGTGTAGCAAGATCAGAAACAGCCTCTTAAACGGAATGCAGAGACATCTGTCCTAATTAAATAATACCCCGTGTAGCCTCTGGCTTAATCATTTTACAAAACACCCCCCAAATATCATGAACCCCAGTGTACACAAAGACACATGAGGGCCAAGGCTGCAGTGTGCTCATGCTGGCAAGAACGTACAGTATAAAATTGGCTGCTAAATTATATCCGTGTCATGGATCTCTGCCAAGAATGGCTGACAAGCCTCACCTGTCTCGTTCACTCATCCTTTGCAGGTCTGAGTCCATTAGGCAGATGATGGGGGAGTGAAGCTAAAGCAAACTGAAGACATTCAGACTCCATACGTCCATGAAAATGGATGATTGCACAGAGATTCCATCCCAGATGACAGCCCAGGAGGCAAAGAACTCATTGAGAAACTCCATAAATTGTCCTTATTATTTAGCATATGTAAAATACATTAAATCATAATAGCTTTAACTTACCAAAGGCTTGCTTTAGTCCAGACACTTTGTTAAGTGTCTTTTTGCAATCCTTATCCTCATACCAACCCCATGGGGTTGTTACAATTGTTATTATCCCAATTCCAGAGCTAGGGAGAGTGAGGCTCAGTGAGGTCAGTTACCTGCCCAAGGTTACACACTCAGAAGTGACAAGCCTGGGTTCAATTTTATGGCTGATTGTCTTGGGAATGAGAGTATTTAACCCATTATGTTACACCACTACTCTAGAGACTACCCAGAGCACTAAAGATGACTTCTAGAATGCAGTTAGGTTCAATTGCATTTCTTTTCATTTTTGTGTTGTGGTAAAATATGCATAACATAAAATTTACGATTATGTCATTTTCTTTTTTTCTTTTTCTTTTTTTTTTGAGATGGAGTCTCGCTCTCTTGCCCGGGCTGGAGTGCAGTGGCCAGATCTCAGCTCACTGCAAGCTCCGCCTCCCGGGTTTACACCATTCTCCTGCCTCAGCCTCCCAAGTAGCTGGGACTACAGGCGCCCGCCACCTCGCCCAACTAGTTTTTTGTATTTTTTTAGTAGAGACGGGGTTTCACCATGTTAGCCAGGATGGTCTCGATCTCCTGACCTCGTGATCCCCCCGTCTCGGCCTCCCAAAGTGCTGGGATTACAGGCTTGTGCCACCACGCCTGGCCGATTATGTCATTTTCAAGTGTATAGCTCTATGGCATTAGGTACATTCGCATTGCTGTGCAACAGTTACCACCCTCAATTCCAGAACTTTTCCATCCCTCTAAACTGAAACTCTATACACCCTTAACAATCACTTTCCCATTCTGCTGGGGAAGGTGGCTCATGCCTATAATCCCAACACATTGGGAGGCTGAGGTGGGCAGACTGCTTGCCCCCAGGAGTTTGAGACCAGCCTAGACAACATAGCAAGGCCTCATCTCAACAAAAAATAAAAATTAAATTAAATTTTAAAATAACTCCACATTCCTTCCTTCCCCCAGCCACTGGTAATCACTATTCTCCTTTCTGTCTCTATGAATTTGAATACTGTAGGTTCATCATGTAAGTACAAACATATAATATTTGTCCTTTTATGTCTGGCTTATTTCACCTAACATAGTATCTTCAAAGTTTATCTATGTTGTAGCATGTATCAGAATTCCTTTTTAAGGCAGAATAATGTTCCATTATATGCATACACTATATTTTGCTTACCCATTCATCTGTTGGATAAATGCCTTCAATTCTGTTGGGCACACTCTCAGAAGTAGAATTGCTAGATCATCTGGTAATTCTATGTTTAACTTTTTGAGGACTACCATACTATTCTCCACAGTGGCTGCAGCGTATTACATTCCCATCCGTAATGCACAAGGGTTCCATTTTTTCCACATCCTCACCAACGCTTACTATCTTCTGTCTTGGGTTTTTGTTGCTTATTTATTTTTTGTTTTTCAGTAATATTCATCCTAATGAGAGTGAAGCAGTATCTCATCGTAGTTTTGATTTGCACTTCCATAATTATTCATGATGTTGAGCATCTTCTCTTGTGCTTATTTGCCATCTACGTATCTTCTTTGGAGGAATGTCATTTTGAGTTGTTTGCCCACTTTTGAATTGGGTTGTTTCTTGTTCTCGAGTTGTAGGAGTACTTTATATAACCTAGATATTAATCCCATATTAGAAATATGATTTGCCAATATTTTCTGCCATTGTGTGGTTGCCTTTCAATCTATTGTTATCTTTTCATGCATAAGAGTTTTTAAGTTCAATTGCATTTTATTGAAAAGTGTTTATCATCTGTGTACACAGCACTTCGGTCACAAAGAGATGTTAAGACGATAACAAAGATCCTCATCATTAGGGAGTAAAGCACAGAGGAGACATCGTATGATTAAAGCCATAGGGGGACATTTAAAAAGTGCTAGGGGCAAGAGACAGAGGAAGTGATGGTTCATATCAATAGTAGAGACCTGAAAAATCTTCCAAGAGTCGTCTCATGTGGAATTATTGCCAAATAAGAGAGTCTGGAGAAGTTAGAGACCCTTGATGACCACCTGTAAATTCCCTATGAGACAAATAACAGACCCAGCAGGGTTAGAGGGAAGGAAGGAAAATCCATTGATTGCTGTAGGATGTCGGTAAGTACATTAGGAAAAAAAAAAAAAAAGTCTTGATTTGGTGTCAAAAGACTAGCATTCAAGTCCCAGCTCTGCTAGGTGCCAAGAGTGGGGTCTGGAACAAGTCATTAAATGTTTCTGAATGTCAGTCTTCTCATCTTTAAAGTAGAGGCAGCAGGACCTGTCCTTTCTACATTCATATTTGCTGTAAAAATTAGGTGAGATCATGTAATTGTCATAAACTGCAAGTCACCATCCTTATAGAATTATGAAAGCCAATAAAAGAGACATCAGTTGGAAGAGCATGTTCAGCTTTTTAAAATTTGGCACAGTATGTAAGTTAAGACAGATCTGTGATGATCTGAAGGTCCTTGGTACCCCAGCAAACCTCTTTAGTGGCAGGGGAAGAATGGGGACCAGATTGCCATCGGTTGAAGAGTGACTGGGAGAGGAAGGAGTTAGGTTTACAAAACTAGAGAATATTTTCAAAATATTTGGATGTGGTAATTTGGAAAAGAAAGATGGTTATGGGAAAGTTGATTTTCCCCCCAGTAATGGATGGATCATTGCAAATCACTCCATACTTTGAATGATATAAATTTATCCCCATAAGACTCTCTTTTTAAAGAACAGCTTTCTTGAGATACAATTCACGGGAGGGGCGGAGCAAGATGGCCGAATAGGAACAGCTCCAGTCTCCAACTCCCAACGCGAGTAACACAGAAGACCGGTGATTTCTGCATTTTCAACTGAGGTACTGGGGTCATCTCTCTAGGGAGTGCCGGACAATCGGTGCTGGTCAGCTGCTGCAGCCTGACCAGCGTGAGCTGAAGCAGGGCGAGGCATCGCCTCACCTGGAAGCGCAAGGGGGAAGGAAATCCGTTTTCCTAGCCAGGGGAACTGAGACACATAACACCTGGAAAATCGCGTAACTCCCACCCCAATACTGCGCTTTAAGGAAACAGGCACACCAGGAGAATATATCCCACACCTGGCCGGGAGGGTCCCACGCCCACGGAGCCTCCCTCACTGCTAACACAGCAGTCTGCGGCGATCTATCCGCAAGGTAGCAGCGAGGCTGGGGGAGGGGCGCCCGCCATTGCTGAGGCTTAAGTAGGTAAACAAAGCCGCTGGGAAGCTCAAACTGGGTGGAGCTCACAGCAGCTCAAGGAAACCTGCCTGTCTCTGTAGACTCCACCTCTGGGGACAGCCCACAGCTGAGGTCCAATAGGGAAAGCAGCGGGGGCGGTGCAGAGGCGAACGACTCTGTCTGACAGCTTTGGGGAGAGCCGTGGATCTCCCAAGGCGGAGGTTGAGATCCGAGAACGGACAGACTGCCTGCTCAGGTGGGTCCCTGACCCCTGAGTAGCCTAGCTGGGAGACATCCCCCACTAGGGGCAGTCTGACACCCCACACCTCACAGGGTGGAGTCATCCCTGAGAGGAAACTTCCAAAGGAAGAATCAGACAGGTACACTCGCTGCTCAGCAATATTCTATCTTTGGCAACCTCTGCTGCTGATACCCAGGCAAACAGGGTCTGGAGTGGACCTCAAGCAATCTCCAACAGACCAACAGACAGTCCTTCTGACTGTCAGACGGAAAACTATCAAACAGGAAGGACACCTATACCAAAACCCCATCAGTACGTCACCATCATCAAAGACCAGAGACAGATAAAACCACAAAGATGGGGAAAAAGCAGGGCAGAAAAGCTGGAAATTCAAAAAATAAGAGCGCATCTCCCCCTGCAAAGGAGCGCAGTCCATCGCCAGCAACGGATCAAAGCTGGTCAGAGAATGACTTTGACGAGATGAGAGAAGAAGGCTTCAGTCCATCAAACTTCTCAGAGCTAAAGGAGGAATTACGTACCCAGCGCAAAGAAACTAAAAATCTTGAAAAAAAAGTGGAAGAATTGACAGCTAGACTAATTAATGCAGAGAAGATCATAAACGAAATGACAGAGATGAAAACCATGACACGAGAAATACGTGACAAATGCACAAGCTTCAGTAACCGACTCGATCAACTGGAAGAAAGAGTATCAGCGATTGAGGATCAAATGAATGAAATGAAGCGAGAAGAGAAACCAAAAGAAAAAAGAAGAAAAAGAAATGAACAAAGCCTGCAAGAAGTATGGGATTATGTAAAAAGACCAAATCTACGTCTGATTGGGGTGCCTGAAAGTGAGGGGGAAAATGGAACCAAGTTGGAAAACACTCTTCAGGATATCATCCAGGAGAACTTCCCCAACCTAGTAGGGCAGGCCAACATTCAAATTCAGGAAATACAGAGAACGCCACAAAGATACTCCTCCAGAAGAGCAACTCCAAGACACATAATTGCCAGATTCACCAAAGTTGAAATGAAGGAAAAAATCTTAAGGGCAGCCAGAGAGAAAGGTCGGGTTACCCACAAAGGTAAGCCCATCAGACTAACAGCAGATCTCTCGGCAGAAACTCTACAAGCCAGAAGAGAGTGGGGGCCAATATTCAACGTTCTTAAAGAAAAGAATTTTCAACCCAGAATTTCATATCCAGCCAAACTAAGTTTCATCAGTGAAGGAGAAATAAAATCCTTTACAGATAAGCAAATGCTTAGAGATTTTGTCACCACCAGGCCTGCCTTACAAGAGACCCTGAAGGAAGCCCTAAACATGGAAAGGAACAACCGGTACCAGCCATTGCAAAAACATGCCAAAATGTAAAGACCATCGAGGCTAGGAAGAAACTGCATCAACTAATGAGCAAAATAACCAGTTAATATCATAATGACAGGATCAAGTTCACACATAACAATATTAACCTTAAATGTCAATGGACTAAATGCTCCAATTAAAAGACACAGACTGGCAAACTGGATAAAGAGTCAAGACCCATCAGTCTGCTGTATTCAGGAGACCCATCTCACATGCAGAGACATACATAGGCTCAAAATAAAGGGATGGAGAAAGATCTACCAAGCAAATGGAGAACAAAAAAAAGCAGGGGTTGCAATCCTAGTCTCTGATAAAACAGACTTTAAACCATCAAAGATCAAAAGAGACAAAGAAGGCCATTACATAATGGTAAAGGGATCAATTCAACAGGAAGAGCTAACTCTCCTAAATATATATGCACCCAATACAGGAGCACCCAGATTCATAAAGCAAGTCCTTAGAGACCTACAAAGAGACTTAGACTCCCATACAATAATAATGGGAGATTTCAACACTCCACTGTCAACATTAGACAGATCAACGAGACAGAAAGTTAACAAGGATATCCAGGAATTGAACTCATCTCTGCACCAAGCGGACCTAATAGACATCTATAGAACTCTCCACCCCAAATCAACAGAATATACATTCTTCTCAGCACCACATCGCACTTATTCCAAAATTGACCACATAATTGGAAGTAAAGCACTCCTCAGCAAATGTACAAGAACAGAAATTATAACAAACTGTCTCTCAGACCACAGTGCAATCAAACTAGAACTCAGGACTAAGAAACTCAATCAAAACGCTCAACTACATGGAAACTGAATAACCTGCTCCTGAATGACTACTGGGTACATAACGAAATGAAAGCAGAAATAAAGATGTTCTTTGAAACCAATGAGAACAAAGATACAACATACCAGAATCTCTGGGACACATTTAAAGCAGTGTGTAGAGGGAAATTTATAGCACTAAATGCCCACAAGAGAAAGCAGGAAAGATCTAAAATTGACACTTAACATCACAATTAAAAGAACTAGAGAGGCAAGAGCAAACACATTCAAAAGCTAGCAGAAGGCAAGAAATAACTAAGATCAGAGCAGAACTGAAGGAGATAGAGTCACAAAAAACCCTCCAAAAAATCAATGAATCCAGGAGTTGGTTTTTTGAAAAGATCAACAAAATTGACAGACCGCTAGCAAGACTAATAAAGAAGAAAAGAGAGAGGAATCAAATAGTCGCAATAAAAAATGATAAAGGGGATATCACCACCGACCCCACAGAAATACAAACAACCATCAGAGAATACTATAAATGCCTCTACGCAAATCGACTAGAAAATCTAGAAGAAATGGATAATTTCCTGGACACTTACACTCTCCCAAGACTGAACCAGGAAGAAGTTGAATCCCTGAATAGACCAATAACAGGCTCTGAAATTGAGGCAACAATTAATAGCCTACCCACGAAAAAAAGTCCAGGACCAGATGGATTCACAGCTGAATTCTACCAGAGGTACAAGGAGGAGCTGGTACCATTCCTTCTGAAACTATTCCAATCAATAGAAAAAGAGGGAATCCTCCCTAACTCATTTTATGAGGCCAACGTCATCCTGATACCAAAGCCTGGCAGAGACACAACAAAAAAAGAGAATTTTAGACCAATATCCCTGATGAACATCGATGCAAAAATTCTCAATAAAATACTGGCAAACCGGATTCAGCAGCACATCAAAAAGCTTATCCACCACGATCAAGTGGGCTTCATCCCTGGGATGCAAGGCTGGTTCAACATTCGCAAATCAATAAACGTAATCCAGCATATAAACAGAACCAAAGACAAGAACCACATGATTATCTCAATAGATGCAGAAAAGGCTTTTGACAAAATTCAACAGCCCTTTATGCTAAAAACGCTCAATAAATTCGGTATTGATGGAACGTACCTCAAAATAATAAGAGCTATTTATGACAAACCCACAGCTAATATCATACTGAATGGGCAAAAACTGGAAAAATTCCCTTTGAAAACTGGCACAAGACAGGGATGCCCTCTCTCACCACTCCTATTCAACATAGTGTTGGAAGTTCTGGCTAGGGCAATCAGGCAAGAGAAAGAAATCAAGGGTATCCAGTTAGGAAAAGAAGAAGTCAAATTGTCCCTGTTTGCAGATGACATGATTGTATATTTAGAAAAACCCATCGTCTCAGCCCAAAATCTCCTTAAGCTGATAAGCAACTTCAGCAAAGTCTCAGGATACAAAATTAATGTGCAAAAATCACAAGCATTCTTATACACCAGTAACAGACAAGCAGAGAGCCAAGTCAGGAATGAACTTCCATTCACAATTGCTTCAAAGAGAATAAAATACCTAGGAATCCAGCTTACAAGGGATGTAAAGGACCTCTTCAAGGAGAACTACAAACCACTGCTCAGTGAAATCAAAGAGGACACAAACAAATGGAAGAACATACCATGCTCATGGATAGGAAGAATCAATATCGTGAAAATGGCCATACTGCCCAAGGTTATTTATAGATTCAATGCCATCCCCATCAAGCTACCAATGACTTTCTTCACAGAATTGGAAAAAACGGCTTTAAAGTTCATATGGAACCAAAAAAGAGCCCGCATTGCCAAGACAATCCTAGGTCAAAAGGACAAAGCTGGAGGCGTCACGCTACCTGACTTCAAACTATACTACAAGGCTACAGTAACCAAAACAGCATGGTACTGGTACCACAACAGAGAAATAGACCAGTGGAACAGAACAGAGTCCTCAGAAATAATACCACACATCTACAGCCATCTGATCTTTGACAAACATGACAAAAACAAGAAATGGGGAAAGGATTCCCTATTTAATAAATGGTGCTGGGAAAATTGGCTAGCCACAAGTAGAAAGCTGAAACTGGATCCTTTCCTTACCCCTTATACGAAAATTAATTCAAGATGGATTAGAGACTTAAATGTTAGACCTAATACCATAAAAACCCTAGAAGAAAATCTAGGTAGTACCATTCAGGACATAGGCATGGGCAAGGACTTCATGTCTAAAACACCAAAAGCAACGGCAGCAAAAGCCAAAATTGACATATGGGATCTCATTAAACTAAAGAGCTTTTGCACAGCAAAAGAAACTACCATCAGAGTGAACAGGCAACCTACAGAATGGGAGAAAATTTTTGCAACCTACTCATCTGACAAAGGGCTAATATCCAGAATCTACAAAGAACTCAAACAAATATACAAGAAAAAAACAAACAACCCCATCAAAAAGTGGGGAAAGGATATGAACAGACATTTCTCAAAAGAAGACATCCATACAGCCAACAGACACATGAAAAAATGCTCGTCATCACTCGCCATCAGAGAAATGCAAATCAAAACCACAATGAGATACCATCTCACACCAGTTAGAATGGCAATCATTAAGAAGTCAGGAAACAATAGATGTTGGAGAGGATGTGGAGAAATAGGAACACTTTTACACTGTTGGTGGGATTGTAAACTAGTTCAACCATTATGGAAAACAGTATGGCGATTCCTCAAGGATCTAGAACTAGATGTACCATATGACCCAGCTATCCCACTACTGGGTATATACCCAAAGGATTATAAATTACTCTACTACAAAGACACATGCACACGTATGTTTATTGCGGCACTATTCACAATAGCAAAGACTTGGAATCAACCCAAATGTCCATCTGTGACAGACTGGATTAAGAAAATGTGGCACATATACACCATGGAATACTATGCAGCCATCAAAAAGGATGAGTTTGCGTCCTTTGTAGGGACATGGATGCAGCTGGAAACCATCATTCTTAGCAAACTATCACAAGAAGAGAAACCAAACACCGCATGTTCTCACTCATAGGTGGGAACTGAACAATGAGATCACTTGGACTCGGGAAGGGGAACATCACACACTGGAGCCTGTCATGGGGAGGGGGGAGGAGGGAGGGATTGCATTGGGGAGTTATACATGATATAAACGTTATGCACATGTACCCTAGAACTTAAAGTATAATAAAAAATTAAAATAAATAAATAAATATATAAATAACATTAAAAAAAAAAAAAAAAAAAAAAGAGATACAATTCACATACCATAAAATAATCTTTTCTGAGTATGCTCCTGAAAGGGTGTCAAAGAGTATTTTTTCCATCCTCCTTGTGGCAACCTTGTACTGTTTTTCTCTATGTCCTTTGCCTCATACCTTTGAAGAGTGATCTCCTCTCTAAGACATATGGCTCTGACAGGGCTGGAAAATGTATGGACTCTGTTCTCCAACAATGCCACAGGTGTTGGTGGCCACAAGAGTTTGGGCTGGTCAATCAGAATGTCCCATTCCTTTACCCACAGTGGTTGACATCACATAAGCCATAAGCACATAAGTCAAATCAATCCAGTCATAGAGTATTTTATTTGCAGCCGCTGGAAGACAGGAGAGGCACTCTTTCCTCCAAGTAACTGGGCTGGAATGGCAAGGCAGGAGTTCTCCCTGGCAATCTTGCTCCTCATCTCACTCCACTCATCTGGTCATGTGGAGGAAGTTTATCTGTAGTGGAAAAGAATCAGATCAACAACAAAGGAGGACAGAGCCATGTGAGAAAGAAACACATACAGAGACAACAATACCTAATGATGCTGATATGGTTTGGCTCTGTTTCTACCCAAATCTCAACTTGAATTGTATCTCCCAGAATTCCCATGTGTTGTGGGAGGGAACCAGGAGGAGGTAATTGAATCATGGGGGACTGGTCTTTCCTGTGCTATTCTCATGGTAGTGAATAAGTCTCACGAGATCTGATGGGTTTATCAGGGGTTCTGTTTTTGCTTCTCCCTCATTTTCTCTTGCTGCCACCATGTAAGAAGTGTCTTTCGCCTCCCGCCATGACTCTGAGGCCTCCCCAGCCATGTGGAACTGTAAGTCCAAGTAAACCTCTTTTTCTTCCCAGTCTTAGGTATGTCTTTATCAGCAGTGTGAAAACAGACAAATACGGATGGCTTCTGTCTCTAGAATATGAGTCATCAAACCAACATCTACAGGTCCAATCCAGCCCTTTGCCTGTTTTTGTATGACCAGACAGCTACTTAGGTTTTCACATTTTTATATGGTTGGGAAAAAAAATCAAACGAAGAATAACATTTCATGACATGTAAAAATAATATGAAACTCCTTTGTAGTGTCCGTAAAGAAAGTTTTACTAGAACATAATCATGCTCATTCATTTACATCTTATTTGTGGGTGTTTTTATGCTACAACAGCAGAGCTGAATAGTTGCAACAGAGGCCATAAGGCCCACAAAGTTGAAATTATTTCCTATCTGGCTATGGACAAAAAAAGTTCACCAATCTCTACTCTAAAGTAAAGCCAATACCATGCCTGAACTGTTACATGAGCCCAGAAATCGCCCTTTGATGGCTTGCACTAGTGGGAGTTGGGTCTCTGTCACAACAAAGTGTTTCCTGAAAAATATCCTCTTGGCTTTAAGGATGAGGAACATAGAGTTTAGGGAAAATACACAACTGGCTTGGTCACGTAGTTGATGACACCATGGGACCAGAACCCTGGCATCACCAGACAGCCTGGCTTCATGGCTGTGCAACCTGAGCAGCCACACAAGGCTCCACACTTAGACGGGCTCTGCACTTGGTTTACTGCTCGGTTATCACAATCTTGAGATTCTTAATAAGTTTTGCACAAGGGGGCCTGAATTTTCATTCTTCACTGGACTCTGCAGTTAGGTAGCTGGTCTTGGTACCACCCACTCAGCCTCCCCAGTTCTACAAACTTTACCCTTTTCTAATCACATTCCACTTCAGCATTGTAATTTCCAACCACCCTAGCACATTAATATTAGAGAAATTGATATTATAGCAACTTCTATGTTTTAATTCCAACATAATTTATAGTCAAAAGTATACACTTTCCCCACTTTATAACAAAACTACATTTCTCCAAGATTCAAGTAAAATAGCTATGATTTTATTTTTTATGTGTTTAATAATCCTCATCACCATAATTGTTCTGTATTTATTTTGTATTTCACTCGTACTCTGGGAGTGGTGTGGCACAGGGAATGGATTCAGTAATTCTACACATTCATAAATTGTGAACAGGATTTCAAAAATGGTTCCTGTTATTGAAGCATCTGGCTATGGTGATAATTGAAATGAAAACATTTATAAAGTGCTCATTAGATATCCCCATAGCACAGCAATGTTTGGGTCAAGTAATTTATAACACAGGGCAAACCACAAGGTCTAGTTGCCTAGTCAAATCTAAATCTCTCTGTCCAAAACAATTCAGTCTGCAAAAAATGAACATAAGAAATGCAAGAAGGAGGAAAAGTTAAATCACCAGGGATAATATTGTTCTCCACTTTTTGAAACATTAACTTATTCAAGTTATGTTAGATTTTTATGTTTCCTGGGCTCTTCATTTGTCGTAAAGCCCTTTAACTGGCTTTCCTTCTCCCTTCTGTTCTTCCCTCCCTCCTTCCCTTCTTCTCTCCCTCCACCCTGCTTTCTTTCCTTCCTTCCCTGCTTTCTTTCCCTCTCTTTTTTTGTGACTTTTGCTATTTTTATAAATTACTAAAGTAACCCATCTTTAGTGTAGGCTATTTTTTAAGTAAAGGTAGGGAAAAATAAGAACATAAAATTACCCATCGTTTCACCACCCAGTGATAAGCATGGTTAACATTAAGTTTTGTCATTGCTAACATTTAGAATATATCTTTTCTAATCAATTTTCTGTGCACATCTAAAACTTAAAAATATGGAATCTTGTTGAATATTGTGAGGAGTTTTCTTGTGAGCATTTCCCCACATCTTCATTAGTTTTCTGCATTGTCATTTTAATGACTACATGCTATATAATTTATTTTTAAAATTCCCTATTGGTGGACACTTGAGTTGTTTCTCATTTCCTGTCATTCAAAACAATACTAAAATGAACATCCTTATAGCTATATTGATATGTACATCTGTATTTCTTTCTTTCATTTTACATTAAAGGCTAAGAGAAACAATCTTTAATCTCTGTGATTATACAATTTCTTATTTCTGTAACACTATTGGTGAAGGAACTCGGATAAAAGTATATATATAACTTCAAACAGTTGCGTAACATAGTGCTGACATAGAATATTCTCAACAAATGATGGCTATTAACAGCTCCAAGAAAGCGTAGCCTCCCTGACATCAGATTCAAATGGCAATTTTCTTTGGTTGTCATTTATAAACCTCAACACAGCCTTTTTAAAGAAATGTAAATATTTGTGTTGTACCGTCTTTTAGAATATGGGATGGTACAATATTCCATTAGTTTAGTACCAATGTGAAAAAAAATAGACTTATCTCTTTATCCCACTTATATCTAACTGTCCCCCTTATCTTAATATTTCAGGATAAATCCATCTTAAACAACTCAAAGTAGACATAATACTTACAAACTAATAGGAATATATTTGTATGCAAAACAGAGTTTGCTACTGTTCTTTTTTAAAAAATTTAATACCTTTAGAAACAAAGATTCAATCCAAACTCAATAAAAATTAATAAATGGGACTAACGCTTTTTTATTTTTATGTTAAATACATCTAAAATATTTTATTATAACTGGCAGGTAATTTTCATTTTAAAAAATAGATTAAATACTACTAATAATAAGAGGGCTAAATTTCTTCCCTACTTGGTTCTACGATATCTACAAGGGACTTGTGTCTTTCAGACTTTTCAGTACCAAGCTTCCAACATGGTAAATGTTCATGTAGGTGTCAGCAGAGATATTTTCTATGAATGCCTAAAATAATCATCATTTTAGGCATATTAAATATTACCTTGGAGAGTGTTACAGCTTAGCACTCAACTAAAGGCCTAGAATATAGTTTATAATAAAAATTTTATTAATAAATAAATAAATGATCAATACCACCAGGTATTGCCTTTACTGTTAACATCCAGGACAACTTTTACTTCTCTTTATAATCTCCACTGATTCATAACTTCTCTTGGTTCCCTTATCTGTAAAATGGGAGTAGTAATAGTGCCTCATTACTGAATCATTGTGAAGATTCAGTAATGTAGTGTATGGAAAGCACCTAACACCAAGCATGGCATTTGATAACCCCTCAACAAATATCAGCTATTACCATTAACAATAGCATAATCATCACCATCCTCATCATCATTGTCATCAGCAGCAGCAGCATTACCACCAGCATTATCATCATCATTATCATCATCATCATCCTTGAATGCAAATACCATCTGGTTTGTTCTCTTTTTAAGCAGGCATGAGCCTTATTTTCTCCTTGAGGAGAAAATTATTTTACTATAGTTGAGTTTGCAATATATTCCCCACCCAAGGGTACCATGTGGAAGGGGGTCAGGGAGGGAGAGCTGAGGGAGAGAGGGAACCTGTTAATTTGGAAAAAGCAAGATGTTCCAGAAAACCTTGGCCTAGTATATGAGAAAAATGGGCTTAGCAATTACAGTTGTTATGAAACTTGTGTTTTATGAAGCCAGAGGCTGGAACTGTACAATAAAACAACTTTGAAATATCAAAAGATCACTTTGGGTGGCCTGCCAGTGGATTATAGACATGACTTTTATAGTGAGAGGGACTGTCTGGCATAGAATCAGAGGAACTATATGGTTTGAGCAGCAGGACATCAGTAGCTAGTTTGAGCTTAACTAAAAAATCAAAATGGCAAATCAGTACAGTATAAGAAAAACCTAAGAGATTTGTTTTGTACAGTGTAAAGGAAGAGTGGGTTCTGTAAACATCAAACTCTGGAGAAAAATGCTGGGAGGTTTTCTTTCTACCATTTCTCTCAGTGCACTGAAGCTTTTCATGGACTTAATTGATTTTTAGGAAGATATTTAACATTGCAATCTGAATGGGAATATTCTCTGAGATAATTTAAGAACAAATTCATCATAAACGCTCATTTTTCTAATTATCGAGGGGAGAATTAAAAATTGCAAGTTGGAAAGAGACATGGCAGAGCCCAGAAAAAAAAAATTATCTCCAATTTCCTAACACAAAAGGAAAGGGAGAATGCAAAAACTGTCCTTAGTTGAAAATCACATCTACAAAAGTTAATGAGAGCATGGCCTCACTGTGTCTGTCAACTACCGATGGTTGATAAGCAGCTAGTCTTATAAACATTACCAGTTCAAAATGGAAATGAAAGCATGCACAAGTTTTCATCTGTAATTGGTCAGAAAGACTGCACACTGCTTCCAGAACTCAGCTGCTTGCTGCTGTCTCTCTCTCAGACAGATTACTAATCCTCATGCTGTCCAAGTCCTATGTTCATTTTAGCAACAACAATAGCCATTTCTCATCCACTAGAAAGCAACCTACACAAAATGTACAAAGTGGCAAAAAGAAGTTATGTTTAGGAGCCAAGTCTTCTGTTAAAGCAGGTAAATTATGAAATAGAAGAGAATACCAGTGCTAAAACTGAACACAAACAAGCCATCATTTCTCTCTGGAAACTTTCAAAATGATTTTGCCAATGAGTTACTCCAAGCTAACAAAGAGGAGACCTCTGGGCATTGTAAATGATGTTGTTATATCTGCAGAAGGCCATCTTCAAGAAATGGATTGTTATAATATTAATACACATTAAATGTGTGTGATTGGAGTCTAGTCCACCTGCAGGATTAAAAAGAGACAGCTTCTGTACATTACAATATTTTATGCTACAGTGTCCTAGCTGTTTGCCAGGAGATCCCACCATTGGCCTTCCAGTCATTCTAGAGAGAATGTCTGAATGATGTCTTGATTGCAGGTAATTATCTCCATTCCCACCAGTATATGTATACGTATCTAACCCAGACTCTCTCATCAGTGCTGGAATTCTCTTGCTAAACACAGACTGATCTTGCTATCATCAACCTCACCTCCTTCAACCAATCCTTCACAGTGCCATCAGAGATACCTTTCTAAAACATAAATCTGATACTGTCAGTATACAGTTGTTTGTGTTTTTCTCTTTTTTATTTTTATTTATTTTTATTTTTTTATTTTATTTATTTATTTTTTTGGAGACTGAGTCTCTCTCTGTTGCCAGGCTGGAGTGCAATGGCACCATGTCAGCTCCCTGCAACTTCCACCTCCCAGGTTCAAGTGATTCTCCTGTCTCAACTGGGACTACAGGTATGCACCACCAGGCACAGCTAATTTTGTATTTTTAGTAGAGACGGGGTTTCACCATGTTGGCCAGGATGGTCTCTATCTCTTGACCTCGTGATCTGCCTACCTTCGCCTCCCAAAGTGCTGGGATTACAGGCTTGAGCCACCGTGCCCGGCCCAGTATACTGTTTTAAAAATCAACAGTGGCAAACCTCTTCCTCCTGGTTTAAGTCCAAAATCCTTACAATAACCATATTTTTAAAAAAGTATATGCTGGGCATTATGTAAATCTTTTATTTAGTAATATAACAATTATAATATTTTTAAATTATTAAACAAGGTTGTTTTTCAAATTTCCCTTAAATCATGTACCTTGTGGCTTTTCTTCTATTGAGTAAACAGTTTCCATTTTTCCCGAGTAGAGCAGATACACATTAAAGCAGTGGTTTTCAACCAGGGACAATTTGTCCTCTAGGAGATATTTGGCAATGTCTGGACATATTTCTGATGATCACACTGGGAAGAGATGACTGGCATCTAGTGGGTGGAGGCCAGGGAGGTCCTAAACATCCTACAGTGGCACAGGACAGCCCCTCACAACAAGGAAATATCACAACAAAGCCCAAAATGTGAATAGTGCGAGGTTGAGAAACCCAGCCATAAAACAATAAAAAATATTGCTCAGCTATAACCATGAAATTGGGGTGTAGAGTCTTATACTGCAGGAGTGGCCCTCAAAGGCTGATAGATGGGTGGTTGTGAGAACTTCACTTTGTTTAGGATTACAGTGAACACTAAAAAATGAGATGGAACTATATTGTGCCTATATATATATATAGCACACTTGGTAGGCCAGTCAGGCAGAGAAAGGGGTCAGGAGGTGTTAATAAAAATTAGAATGGTAGAGGAGTTTGTCATGCCTAACAGACTCCTCAGTCAGCCCAGGTAATATCATTCATTGCTGTAAGTTCCTGTGAAATACTTGGGGGACCTGAGAAGCCCTCCTTCTGAGAGCAGCCTTGCTCAAATTCTGCTTGAGCTAACAGTCTGCTTCTATATCCTTAGCCGTACAGATTCCTGTATCCTCCAACTTCATCCGTTGGTGTTTCCATTAATCATCATCACTTTAGGACAAAGACACGCCAGTGAAACAATGCTCTTGGGAGCCAGAGTGAGCTGAGCAAGAAAAAGGAATTCTAAAATCTGCCTTTCACACATTGAAAGTAAAACTTTAAGATCTGAATGTATTTTTTTCTTAACCACAAGCCAGAGGATAACCTGAATTTTCATAACCTGGAAAGCAGGATATGACATAAGGAAATTTTTCAACTGCCCAGACAGGAAATGGGGTGTATTTGCATGGTGGGGAGTCTGGGGACAATGTGGAGGAAGAGGAAAGGAGGTCAGGCTCAAAGATACTGACTTCTATAGGCACAGAAGCCTGGGTGGGGCTGCATGAGAGACAGTAAAGATGCCAGAGAGCTTGACAGGGCAACTGGAAGCCTCAGGAATTTCAGACCAACTTCCCATTTGTACTCCTGGAAGGAGGACACTCTTCACAGTGTCTTCAACAAATGTGCATCAGTGAAGGAAAAGGAAACATGGAATATTTTTGGAAAGGAGATGGCCTGAAGGAGTCCAGATGTTTCTACATGTACACAGCAAGGAATTCAGAAGATTAGGTTGAGGGTCAGGAGTCCAGTGAGAGTTGACTTTATAGTGAGGCTGGGTTGGCAACCACACCTTGAGTTCAGAGGGAAGATGTAGCTGAGATTCAGGGGATCTGCAGTCACAGGGCCCACATCAACACAGGAAGAGCGGAAAACACACCCAAAAAAATAAAAGTTCTACTGTCTCTGAAATTCAGCAGCAGTTGCCAAGTGGGACCAAGCACATCTTCATGAGGTCAGCAAAGATTGGAGAGATGAGCCTTGTGGCCCAGTGGGCCAGGCCCCAGTCCGTGACAAAACATGTATTAATAATACATGTACACAGGCACCAACTTATGAGGAAGAGGAGGAAGGGCAACCCTCTGAGAGAAGCAGAACTAAAGGTCTATTCAAATGTGTGAGCAAAGTTAAGGGAATCGACACTCATGAAGTTGAGGTAAGTTATGGGAAACAAAGAAGCTATAGTTTTTTGCACATCTAAATCATAACGTTTAAAGTGTTGGTGCTCATTTCAGTAGGAAACCCCTACTTACAGAGTGTAATTATGAGACAACTGAAGCACAGAAAAGTAACTTATCTCACCCAAGGTCACAGAGACAATAAGTGGGGGAGCCCTGGCTTCAAAGAGCATGATCTTTCCACTCTGCTTCTCCTTATAGCAACATTCCAGCCCACTCTTGATGGTCTGGCCCCACCCTAAATTACCAGCCTCATTTACCATTACCTCATACTCTTTTTGTTTCAATCACAAGATTAGTTCTCAAACATGTCATGCTTTTTCCTCCTTCATGGTTTTGAACACATTTCTCCTGCTGCTCCAATGCACTTCCAAGCCACCTTCTCTCTCCCCAAGTTGACTTTATATTCCACCCAACTTAACACCTTTGAGTAGACTGGAACCCTCTTTTTAGGTAGCAAAAGGTGAGAAATATTGAGGATCAAGGTGACAAAATTTAGTTACCCAAGCTAATTGCCAGAGAAAGAGCACTATTGTCTCTCCCAGTCTGGTTTTCCTCTAGACAGAGAGGCTACCTGGTTCAACATGCTTGACAGCATGGTTTTACAATCACATACTTGATTTTCACTGGCATAGTCACACCTGTAAGTTCTCAAGCTCAGAGACTTGGTTCAACCATTCTGTTGACAGCCCACCAGCCACTTAGCATTCCATTATTTTTCCTCTGGCACACAACCTTCCTTAATTTCTCCCCAACTTTCCTGCGCAATGAAACTAGCCAGGTCACTCACAATTCTCATTTATCTAATTTGCACGTGGCTTTTCACATTATCATGTCATTAGTATGAATTGAAAAATCCCTCGGCCGGGCGCGGTGGCTCAAGCCTGTAATCCCAGCACTTTGGGAGGCCGAGACGGGTGGATCACGAGGTCAGGAGATCGAGACCATCCGGGCTAACACAGTGAAACCCCGTCTCTACTAAAAAATACAAAAAACTAGCTGGGCAAGGTGGCGGGCGCCTGTGGTCCCAGCTGCTCGGGAGGCTGAGGCAGGAGAATGGCGTAAACCCGGGAGGCAGAGCTTGTAGTGAGCTGAGATCTGGCCACTGCACTCCAGCCTGGGAGACAGAGCGAGACCCCGTCTCAAAAAAAAAAAAAAAAAAAAAGAAAAATCCCTCTAACCAAGACAGTCGGAAGTGCCTCAGCTAATCCTCTGGTTCACTTGGTTTATTTCCAACTGGCTCATCTCACTCTTGTGTTCTCAAGAATCTAAACACCCTGCCGTCTCTTCCCTTACTGACCCTTACCAAGGTCTTTCTATATCTACAGATCAATTCACATTCTCCTAAAGCCAGTTAGGCTAGTACAGCACTTTCAAATAGAACTTTCTGCAGTAATGAAATATCATATATCTGCACTGTCCAATATGGTATCCATTAGCCACGTGTGGCTATTGAGTCCTTAAAATGTGGTTAGTGTTACTGAGGAAGCGAAATTTTATTTAATTTAAATGTAAATGTATATTGCCTAATGGGGCTGGTGGCTATATGCTAAATAATGACAGAATTAGAACATTCTATTTAAATCAGTGTAGCATACAGATTATTTCCAAACATACTTTCCAAGCATACATGATATATTTGTATACCCACTAACCAAATTCATCTTATATACTTACTACTTAACCTAAAATATTTTCCTTCCTCCAGTGCAGATTTCCCTCTTCTTAAACTATAGCCTCAGTTATTATAACCAAGTCAAAAATTACTCCCTCAGCAAAGCTTTTCCTGTCGTCTCTATAGAAGCAGTCATTACTTCTTTTCTTTTTTTTTTTTTTTTCTTTTGAGACACAATCTCACTCTCTCACCTAGGCTGGAGTGTAGTGGTACAATCTCGTCTCCCTGCAACCTCTGCTTCCTGGGTTCAAGTGATTCTCCTGCCTCAGCCTCTCGAGTAGCTGGGCTTACAGACACTCACCACTACACCAGCGTAATTTTTTGTGTTTTTAGTAGAGACGGGGTTTCACTGTGTTGCCCAGGCTGGTCTCGAATTCCTGACCTCAAGTGATTGGCCCACTTCAGCCTCCAAAAGTGCTGGGATTACAGGCGTGAGCCACAGTGACTGATGAATCATTACTTTTCTAAGACTTATAATTTTTTTAATTTATCACTCATAGAATCAATCGCAGCATATTAGTTCACTACTTACATGTTGATCTCCCCTCCTGTTAGAATGTGCTCTCTCAGAAGGAGAGAAGGGACTCTTTCATTCATCTTTGATTCACCAACACCTAGAGCAAAAGTGGATATAGCAGTTATCCAATTGTTGGATAAATAAGTGAATTAAAAATAACAATGGAGGACTGCTAGAAAGGATACAACTATTTTTATTAAATTAGCATGGGAAGGGTAAAATCTAGCTGGGGCGTAGATAAATGTACAGTCTTTTTCTTTCACATTTCTTTTTATGGAAATCTCTGTGATCTATTTGAGAGATGCTACAGAATTCTAATTGCTAATGACACCTCTGTAGAGGGCAGCATTAAAGACAGTATTTGCGCTGTCAGTTAGCAAATGTTGGTAATAGATGGGAGACAACATACCTGGTGGAACAGTTCTCTGTGTCATCTGCTACATGCAACAACACAGGACATGTTTCTGCAGACTCCTGAGTCACAATTATTACACTGGGTGTTGCTGTCCCTGTAGCCTCCTCCAACACCTTTCCAAATTACTGCTTCATTCTCTTTTCAAATGCCAATGATGTTGGGTCATGTCCAAATCCATTGCTGACCAAACTCCTTAACATGGCCTACAGGACCCTGAATGATCTGACATCCAACCCAACTCTCCAGTCCCATCTCAGACCACACTCCCTGCTCCAGCCACACTGGCCTTTCCTCCGGTCCTCATGGTGTCCACCAAGTTCCTTCTGGCTTCAGAGCACGTGCACTTTCAGCTCATGCTCCCTGGAACTCTTACTCTTTTTCTTGTTCTTTGCGTAGTTCATGCCAACTCATCCTTCAGCGCTCAGCTCAGGCATCACTTGATGGGGGAAGACATTCCTGAAATCTGGACAAGGCAAGATCCTCCTTTTATAAACAACATGTGCCTCTTCCTAACACTCATCAGGGATGGTTTTACATATATTTGTGAGCATTTGATACATGTCTGTCTGTACCTCCGAATGCTTAGTTTTATGTGGACCTGAGCTATGTTTACTTGTATTCACCATGTGACTCCTTGGCCCCTAGCACTGTCCCTGGCACAAAGTGGACACTCAATAAACATTTTTGGATAAATGAAAGAATGAATGAATGATTGATACAAATAATTTCTCTTAAGAGTATAGGTTCAGCAATTAAATATTATTGGGCAGAGATCCAATGAGACTGAAAATGGTTGATGCTCCATTCCATCTTTGGGACTGCATTCAGACCACACTCTTCTGGCTAGGCAACCATTTGAGACTTCCTTCTTAACATCCCATGCTGCCTTCAAATCTGTGAGTCCTGGATATCCTTCCAATAAGCTGTTTTTGCTACTAAGGCAATTTCTGTTGCTTACAACTCAAAACTAATAGTCACTGAAAAGATCACAAGACAGGTTGAGAAACAGGGTCATGAACAGCTAGAAAATGGTAGTAGGATTAGAACCCATGCAGTCTGACTCTAGAGCTCTCCTCACTGCTGAAAAAGGTTGTGACATGCCCGTGAGTACCATGGCTCATAGGGCGAATTCCAGCAGTTGCTGTGCTGTCCCACTTTGATCAAGGCTTTACTAATATGTCACCCTCAGACCAAAACGTGTCCATGCTTCCCACTCATTATTTAAAGGATTTCCCCAAGCAGAAACATGAGAGTTGGCTACAAGGGTTGGTAGAGGTTTGTGCACAGAACCAGCCAGTCTCTGGTCACCTACAACTATCAGTTCAAGCTGGACACACAGTGGCAGATGAGCTGGCCACTGGAAATTAATGGTTTTCCCAGGGTAGTGCCCCCAGATGACCTTGGTACTGAGTCAGCTTCCAGTTTGAATAATGCCCCCATCTCTTCTCCCCTCTTCCCTAGGCAGAGGCTTATCTAGTTCTGGAGAGTAGAATCACTCACCCTGCAAGCATACACCTAAAATCTTTGGGCCAGAAGCCTCTTTCCCTGAGTTTAAAGTCTCTGTTGTCACTTCCAAAGTGAATGACTCAATCCTGGGGGAAGAAAAAGGCCTCAAGAGAACAAGTTAGAAAGCACAGAGGGAGGGACACCATCCAGCTGGAGTTCTCATTGTGCCCTATGACCTTCCCACAAAGGAGCACAGCGATAAATTTTCCTTATAAACCCACAAGGGAATGAAATAGGTATAAATACATTGCTGGAGTCCAGCAAAGAATCCAAGAGCGTTTCTTTGACTGTGTTGGTTATGGATTTCTCACACATACAATAACAAGTTTCTGGCTTTCCTGGCACATATGTTTGAGCAATGTGTTGCTATATCTCTGACAGTTGGTGACATTTCCTTTGCAGTCAGCAAGATTCATACAGAGGCTGTGTGTCCAATGAAGAAATTAACATCCTGAGTCCCCATATTTGCTATTAGTCATCATTTATGCCTTTATACAAAAAATATTCACCGAATACCTACTCTGTGTTCAGCCCCAGCAGACACAAAGATGAATCCAAAGCAGTCCCTGCTCCCCAAAGGACGATACATGTATCTAAATAACTATATTACCCAGTAATATTATTAATTAGAACAATTGCAATTAACATGTATTTGAGGACTGATATCATGCCAGGGACTGTTCTCAATACTTTTTGTGGAATATCTCTCCTATCTAATCCTTGCAGGAGCTCTGTTATTATACCCATTTTACAGATAAGGACCATGAATAAGTTATATAGTCCCAAGATCGCAGTAGTACAGTAAAAATGGAGATAAAGTGCTTCTGGATTCCAGGAGAGAGATATTAGTCCCACAGAGGGATGCCACAAAGGTTTTGGAGTAGAGACAGTGTATGAGCTCATCCAGTTACTGTACAATCTACTCAGCTGGTGTTAAGGAAATGTGAGCATACTTCTTTTGTGAGTCTCACCCTCACGAATCATTGTTAACCCACATCATTCATCTGAGAGTTGCTTATGCATCTGCAGGCACTGATAACAGACTTAACATGAAGACCTTAGGCTTATATTGATCTCTCTTCAAAGCTTGATAAAGTTTATTCTATTGGTCTGTTGTGTTTGAGATCTGAAAATTCAGTAAATCAATTAAACCCAAGGAGCGAATTGCCACAGAGTTAAAAGATCAATTGAAGAAATGGATACCTTGACCAATTTACCTTTTTGCCCACAGGCCCTTATACAATCAGAATTTTTCAAATGGATGAGACCTTAGACATAAACTGATCTATCACTTTCAACTTACAAATGAAAGAATGAAGGTACATAGAGGTAAAAAGACTTGTCCAAGGGTACACCCTTATCTTGGCACCCTTATCTTCCAATTCCTAGTCCAATGTTCTTTTTATTAATATTTAAGAAAACAACTTGCCTGTAATTCCAGCACTTTAGGAGTCTGAGGTTGGAGGATGGCTTGAGCCCAGGAATTTGAGACCACCCTGGGTAACACAGCGAGACCGTCTCTACAAATAGTAAAAAAATTAGCCAGGTGTGATATCTCATGCCTGTAGTCCCAGCTGCTCAGGAAGCTGAGGCAGGAGGATCTCTTGAGCCCAGGAGTTTAAGGGTGCAGTGAGCTATGATCATGCCACTGCACTCCAGCCTGAGTGACAGAATGAAACCTTGTCTCAAAAAAATAAATAAATAAAATAAAATAAAGTAAAAGAAAACACCTTTATCGAGGCAAATTAAAATACATTAAATCTCATATGTTTGAAGTGTACAGTTGGATCTGTTTTGACATGTGTATTCACCTGTGAAACTATCACAGTAAAGATAGATATTTCCATAGCCTCAAAAAGTTTCCTTATGCCTTTTTATTCCTCCTTCTGCTTCCATTCCTGGCAACCAGTGATCTGCTTTGATCACTCTAAATTTGCATTTTGACAATTTTATATAAATGGAATAATATAATATGTATTCTTTTTCCTTGCTTCTTTCACTCACATAAATTATCTTGAGATCTGTTTGTGGTGTGTGTATCGATAGTTCATTTCTTTTTATTGCTGAACAGTAGTCCATTGTATGGATATAACACAATTTGTTTTGCCATTCATCCATTAATGGACACTTGAATTGTTTCCAAGTTTGAGCTATTATAAACAAGCCCATAATAAACATTCCTGTTCAAGTGTTTGTGTGGGTGTATGCTTCCATTTCTCTTGAGTAAATATTTAGGTGTAGACTAGCTGGATATGTGGTAGGTGTATGTTTATCCTTAGAATAAACTGCCAAACTGTTTTCCAAAGTTGTTGTACCATTTTATTCCCATCAGCTGTGTATGTGGGTTCTAGTTGCTCCACATCCTCTTCAACATTTAATAACAACTTTTATTTCACTATTATTTTTATTAGCTAGTAACAATCCCCATTGCAACTAGTAAATTCTTTAATGCTGCACTGGTAGAGGAATGTCTATCAAGTGTCTGAGGCCTAACATGACTTTCTTTTTTTTTTTTTTGGAGTCGGAGTGTCCCTCTGTCGCCAGGGCTGGAGTGCAGTGGCGCCATCTCTGCTCACTGCAAGCTCCGCCTCCCGAGTTCACGCCATTCTCCTGCCTCAGCCTCCTGAGTAGTTGGGAACACAGGCGCCCGCCACCATGCCCGGCTAATTTTTTTGTATTTTTAGTAGAGATGAGGTTTCACCATGTTAGCCAGGATGTTCTCCATCTCCTGACTTCGTGATCCGTCCACCTGGGCCTCCCAAAGTGCTGGGATTACAAGCGTGAGCCACCGCGCCCGGCAGCCTAACATGACTTTCTTACTCTTCACGCTTTTATTTACTCCACTCAATAGCTTTGGTGGAATATCACCTTTGGGAAAACACAGTAAAGACAGTAGGCATTTTTAGAGGAGAAGTCAACGTGAATGACAGAAAGGGCTGACTTTCTTGGAGGTGCTCCGCTTTGGTGAATAGGAAGGAAGAGGAAGCTCCCTCACTCAAAGCACAAGAAGAATGTGCTATTACCACCAAGCCAGGGTTGGAAGGAGCACTCAGAAGCTGAAGGACCTGATACCAGGACCCTGGGGGCACCAATGAAGGGAGAGGAAAAGGAAGGAGACCAATGAGAAAGCTGTCCTGTAATCTATTCTGAGGGCTTTTCAGGGGCCACAAGGTGACTTTCCCTTTCTTTCCCAGAGTTTGAGACTAGACACCTTCTATTGGTCTTAGAAGGCCTATAGGACAATCCATATGTATCTGCTATTAGATATATTGTCATAATAGATACTATTTAATTAGCACAGACCACGTGTCAGGAATTGTGCTAAGAATTTTACATCTATTACTTTATTTTAATTCTCAGGACAACCATGTGAGGGCGGAATGACTAGTCCCATTTTACAGATGAGGAAAGTGAGACTTAGCGATGTTAAGTAACTTGTTCATGGTCACCAAACTAACTGGCAGAGCCCAATTTGAACACAGTTCAGTCTGATTTTAAAATCCAAGTAATTAGCCACTGAACTCCACTACCTTTTAAATGACTGAATATGAATGCTGTGAATGTGTGTGAATAGCAAATTAGTATGAAACTCCTTCCAAATCTAACCCTTCAATGAGTCTATTTTGTAATATCATGGATTGATTACAGGCATTGCATGCCAATTATTCAAGGAATTCCTGCAGTCTTTAAATGTTTGCCAAGAGTAGATCCTCCATGCCCCCCAGCAAATTCTGGAGGGAAGAGATAATCCATATTTAGAACTTTGGTTACTAATTGCACCAGTCTTTTATTTTTTGCCAACCTGTTCAAGCTCATGTTTCAGCAATTACAATTGTCCCTCTGTATTTGCTGGGTATTGATTGCAGGACCTCCCTCAAATACCAAAATCCACGGATGCTCAAGTCCCTTATATAAAATGGGGTTGTGTTTTTCACATAACCTACAACACAGCCTCCTGTATACTTTAAATCATCTCTAGATACTTATATATAATGTAAATAGTTATTATTGTTGTTATACCGTATTGTTAGAAAATAACAAGAAAAAAGTCTATACATGCTCAATACAGATGCAGCCATCCATATTTTTTCCCAAATATTTTTGATTCACAGTTGGTTGAATCCAGATACAAAAGGGCTGACTGTACTACAGTTGTTCAGATGTATGTATGTGCATGTACTCCTCCCACAATGTGCAGCGATTCCCCACCTTTGGTGTGCATAAGTCTTACTTGGAGAGCTTATTAAAAGCAGAAATGCTGCTGGGCACAGTGGCTCACGCCTGTAATCCCAGTTCTTTGGGAGGCCGAGGCAGTTGAATCACCTGAGGTCAGGAGTTCAAAACCAGCCTGGCCAACATGGTGAAACCTCGTCTCTACTAAAGACACAAAAATTAGCTGGGGGTGGTGGTAGGCACCTGTAATCCCAGCTACTCAGGAGGCTGAGGCATGAGAATCACTTGTACCCAAAGGCGGAGGTTGCAGTGAGCCAAGATTGTGCCACTGCACTCTAGCCTGGGCAACAGAGCAAGATTCCGTCTCAATAAATGAACACATAAATAAATAAAAGCAAAAATGCCAAGGCCCCACACTCTGAGACTCTGACACAGTAACATTGATTTTCAGCCTGGCAGCTGTATCTTCAACATGCATGATAGACAAAGCATACAATTGTTATATAGTTATATTGTTGCCCATCATTCATTCCCTGATCTAAAATCAACCCAATTTTATTTGGAGAAATTGCTTCTCCCTGGCTTGGCTTGGTCCTGGTGGGAGGGATATTCCAGGCACTCACCCCCATAGAAGCCAAATCCCCTTTTCCATGCATTGTTTTAACCAAGGATTTGGCATGTGACTTTCACTAGCCAATCATATTCCCTCTCTCAAGACTTTGAATTTTGAATAGAAGAACAAGCAGAGATGATGCAGCAGCTCAGCAGTGGTGTCCTGTTCCAATCATGAGACAATTTGGTGTTTTCTGTTTCTTGAGTTTCCTTAGCACCTCCCTGGTATCTCAGACTCCCCTCAGTTCTATGAACCTCTATCCTACTTGTCCAAATATCTTTTCAATAAGTGGCTTTTTGCTCAAGTTACCCTGGTTGCTTTTTGATGCTTGCAACCAAAGCAATACTCCAGGATACCTCAGATGATTCCGTTGCCAGTGATGCAGAGGCAGTTTCTGAGAAACACTACCCTTAATTTGCAGTGCTTCCCTACTTGATCATTTGGAGAAAAAGCATGTTATTCCTCTTGACTAGTTATCTCCAGCCATCATTTTCACATAAGTAAATCTGTTAAATATTTTCAAAAGCATGGGGAGATCCCATTTGTATAATATTTAATGCTTACAATCTCTGCATATAATATGGATTTTTTTTTTTTTTTGGTCTTGTTTACTATTAAGTTAGAGCTCCAAAATGCTGTTCTTGCGCTGGCAAACCCAGAATTACCCTCACTAGCTTTTCTTTATTGTGCACATCAGGAGCCTCCGTTAGTCTAAAAGTAGAGGAAGAGTTGGTAGAACCAAGTGGACATCTGACAAACCACTAATTAGCTGCCTGGTAGTGTGTTGATGTGGGCCATGACCTCAGGGAACTGATTACAATGTGAAGATCCCTAGGAAAGCATAGAAAACCAAAAGAGCACCATTTTTAGCAACTCCTGATGAAATGATGACATTCCAATGATAACAATAGATGCTAATTGTCCCCTCAAAGGAAGTTTCTATGGTAATAAGCCCTTGGTCACAGATTTCTGGCTAAAGAGTTAGTCATTGCAGAACAAATTATAGCAGAACAGAATAAGGACTGTAACCCTCTTTTCCCAGATAAAGCAATCTTATGTGCTTTGGTATTATATAGCGTTGTTAACAAGCTAGTTCTAGATGCAGCAGTTTGGTTGATCTTGGGGTGAATGGACGTCCAGTGGTCAGTGGACTTCAGAGGCCAGCATTCATTATTTCTTTCTCAGAGGATGGCATCTCAATATGCCCCTGGGAGACCTCCATTCCCCCATTGTATTCTATGTAATTTAGGTGGGGTTGATACCACCTCCTTAGCTTGAGGGATGGCCACAGAATTTAGGCCTAGTTAGGGCATGCAGCTTCCCTGGCCACACTGATGGAGTCAAGATGAACATATGACACAAGCCAAATCAGTGAGACTCAGCTGGTCTTTTGCTACATTGAGAAGAAGCTGCTTTCTGCTGAGTTTGTTGAGTTAGTTCGAGCCAGGCTATGTTTACCACCATTGAGTGAGAGTCCATTTAATAATCAAGTCAACTCAGAGGAAAGTCAAGCCAAGAGACTGAGGAAGACAGATTCCTGATGTCCCTATGCAAGCCCTTGAATGCCGCTATGACTGAGGTAGCACTACCTACTGGGCTTTTCAATTACATCAGCCAATAAAGTCCTTTTTGGATTTGCTTCCGTTGTTTTTGAATTGGGTTTCTGTCACTTGCAACCACAAAACATTTGACTAATACACATGGGAAGCAATAGATTGACTTCCACAAAGGGTATTTGATGAGATCGTTAATCCATTAATCTGGAACTTCCTGAACTACTCTTTTTGATCTATGAGGGAAAGTGATACAGGCATAAGAAAAGGACAGGAAGCTTTTATAATTGATTCCTCCTGCTACAAACACTTTCCCACACATTTCCCAAGCTATGTGGTAAAATCTTGTTTTCTTGCCTTCCTTCTGCACAATGTTTTCAAATTCGGAACATATGCTGAAACACTCCAAATGAACTTGACTTCTGTCGCTTCTCTTTCTTTGGGAAACCACCTCATTTTTTGTGGTCTGGTTGGCCTCCCCTCTCATCTTGATGCCTTTCTCCAGTTGTGATTTCTTCAAGAAATCCTATCATGCCAAGGTCATTAGCTTTAGCACCACCATATAATACCTTAAGCAAGTTCTCCATCAGAATGGATCAGAGGGAAGGCAGGTCAGGGTTGCCTCCTCAAACTCATCCTGGTGTTCCCACTCTGCTCCTTACTGCATTCATGCTCTAGTCTGTTAAGAACTCTAGTCTGTTAATAGTGAATAGCCTTTCTCAGGTGATGGGATAGAGCTACTGAGCATCTCAACGAGCCTCACTAGTATCATATTATAAAGTCAATTTGCGGCTTATCACTATACTGAGCAATGTATTGCCAAACGCTGTGATCTCTGTCCTCAATGAGCTTAAAAATGAAATTCAGATTGGTTAAAAGAAAACACACAGGGGTTTTCAACACCATTGGCCCCGGGTGTGGATAACTCCAAGATCATCTGCTTTAGATATATAATAGAAAAATGAAGTCCAAAATCTTGAGAAGAATGGCTGTACACAAAGAAGACTGAGAAAATGTAAAGGAAAAAATAGTAAAACCACTGATCGTGTGACTACAAAGGAAAAGACAAGTTGGAAATCATGCTGGAGTTTCTGGCTTAGGAAGTTAGACATAAAGTAGAAAATACAATAGCCATGGATAAGAGCTGATAAATTTTAAAAGTATTGCTTTTTTTAAACACAAATAATACTGATTCATTGTAAAGATAGAAATTACCCAAAATCACACTGCCCAAGTATAAGCACAATTAAGTTTAACCTATTCATTTAAATGGAATACTTTATGATCATTCTTCCACATTACTAAAAATTCTAAATGACTTTTTCAAATTTATTTTTTCAGTTTATTGTTCAATATTTCAGACATACATACAGGTATAAAGAATAATATAATGAACACCCAGTTTGAAAAAGAAATCATTACAAACACAGTTGAAGCTTTATGTATAGCCTTCTGTAGTAGCATTCCTCTTTTCCCCAGCAGTAACCATTTGCCCACTAAAAATGATTTTTCCTGGTTGCATAATGTTCCATTATAGAAATGTAGCATAATCTATTTAACCAATTCCTTATTTTTGGGCAAGTAGACTATTTCAAATGTTTCATTATTATAAATAACAGTGTGATGAGCATCATTATGTATTCTTGCACACATATCTATGATTATTTCCTGAAGACAAATTACTAGAAGTAAAATGGCTATTCCCCAATGCTAAGGATATTGTGCTGCATGTTGCCAAATTGCCCTCCAGGAAAATTGTAACCAAGAACACCTTATCCCACCCCCACCTATTGTATGAAAGGACTTAGAAAATAGCTACACGTGAAACACTGGGGAAGCATCATAAGTTATGTTTCTAATACACCTTTTCAACAGCCAGGCAGAGTGTTCCCTCCCGGGTGTAGGCTTTTGGCCTCTGAGGATACAGAGGCCACTAAGGCCCTGTTGATCTAGAAGAGAAGAATAGCACTGGAGTAGGGGGCAGGAGGTGTGCATGCTAGTGGGCAACCAACCTTGTAAAGTGCTTTAGAGCAATGCTTCCAGGGCCAGACCTCTGCCTTGGGCAAATTATTTAACTTCTGTGTGCCCCAATTTTTCTTACTTGTAAAAATAGGGGTCATCAAATTTAATCGGCATAATCCATAAATCAGTAGTTCAAAAGATACCATGGGCCATGCACCGTAACTAACACATATAATCCCAGCATTTTGGGAGTCCAAGGCAGCAGGATCGTTGAAGGCCAGGAATTCAAGAAAACTGTGAGCAACATAGTGAGACGCCATCTCTACAGACAAAAAGAAAAGACACGAGGCACAGTGCCATTCACTTATTCACTTGGAGCATAGTGTTATTGACACACCTGTATGCACGGCATCTTTGGAAAAGGCATGGGATAGAAAGGGAAGGCAGAGCAGCAAAACAAAAAACAGAGACAAGAGGCCAGGCGCGGTGGCTCACGCCTGTAATCCCAGCACTTTGGGAGGCCAAGGCGGGCGGATCACAAGGTCAGGAGATCCAGACCATCCTGGCTAACACGGTGAAACTCCATCTCTACTAAAAATACAAAAGAAAAAAAAAAAAAATAGCCGGGCGTGATGGCGGGTACCTATAGTTCCAGCTACTCGGGAGGCTGAGGCAGGAGAATCCCTTGAACCCGGGAGGCAGTGCTTGCAGTGAGCCAAGATCACACCACTGCACTCCAGCCTGGGTGACAGAGTGAGATTCCATCTCAAAAAGCCAAAAAGAGACAAGAAGGGAGGGTGGCAGGGAGGAGAGAGAGGTTTGTGCTCTTGGCACAAAAACACAATTACCCTCCTAAGTAAGAAGGAAATGCTCCATGCCAGTTTTCAGTGTCCCTGCCTATGTGTTGCCCCCAAAACGGATTAACAAAATGTTTCCCTACTGTGATCCACTCGGCTGGCCTAAGGCCACATATGAGCCGTACAGAAGGCAAGTTACTAGAAGGGCCTTGGCTACTATGCAGAGGGATGTGTTTCCAGTTGCCAAGAAAGAAGGAAAACACTCTCTCATCACACATCCAATATAATCTACATGCATTGATATACTCTATATATCACTCATAGGAAAAGGCACACTGCAGAACAGTATGTTACCAAAAATACCGTATATATGTAATACATATAATATACATGTATTTATACACATATACAAATAAACTATAGTTCATACACTCATACAATAATTAATATAAAAGTATTTATGGAGGGCCTACTATATGCCAGGTCCTATGCTAAATGCCAGGAGATACAATGAAAATATGGTCCCTGCCCTCAGCAAGTTTCCATTCTAGTGGCAAGGACTAACAGGGTCAGCAAACTTTTTCTGAAAAGGGTCCAATAGTAAATATATTAGGCTTTGCAAGCCATTGGGTCTTCATCACAGCTATTCAACTCTGCCATTGCAACATGAAAGCAGCCTGAGATAAGATGCTGATTAATAGCCAGGCTGTGTTAAAAAAAAAAAAAAAACCTGTATTTATGAAGGCAGGATTTTGAATTTCCTATAATTTTCATATGTTGTAAAGTATTCCTCTTTGAATTTTTTAAACCATTTAAAACTATAAAAATCATTCTTAACTCTTGGGATGGGTTTGGCCCTTGGGTCATAGATTGCCAACCCCTGATTTAAACGGCTACATAATAGCCCATTTCGTGGATATTCCAAAATACTTTTAAATAATTCCCCACTGGTGATATTTAGATTGTTTCCAGCTTCTTCCTATTCCACACAATGCTGTGATGAGCATCCTTGTGTGTGTATCTTTGCATCCTGAGTATGTAAATGAGTACCTTCCACCTGTCTCTGAATCCACACTGATGTCACCAGCACCAGCTCATTTGAAAACAATATGGGAGGGGTTATGGGGACAGTCCCACTGAACGGCAAATGCAGAGGATCACGATGGCTCTTTTACTCATTAACTTAACAATTCTATTTTTAAAAGGCTGTCAAATTGCCTGACATGAGTTATTCCTTATGAACCCTGCTGCTTGTTTTCAGTGATTCATTGTTCTCAATGTTTACTGAAAGGTTCTCAAGATGGCCTTCATGGTTTTCACCAGGAGGCTATTAGAAACACTTTACAACCATTTGCCAGGCCGCCCTCTCCCAGCGTTTCTCACCAGGCTCCCTGCCCTATCTTTGTTTTAGATATTCAGTCAGTTTGATATAAGATTTCCTTCCTACCGCTGCTGTAACTCACATACTTGGATGGGTGTTTCGTACATTTGTAGAATTTTTCCCAAGGATCTTCAACTTCTATTTATACACAGCTATCTCCATCCTGTCTACACAATTTCTATTTTTTCTCTTTGTTTGCATCGCTGAGAAATTTGAAAGAACAGGTTTATTTAAAAATTATTTTTGCAAAAGCTATACTTACTGCAAGAAAAACAAATACAAGATCACTAAACACCATAAAATAGACTGTGAAGGTCCTCCCTTCTCTGACCCACCAGTAATCCTACCCCACCCTAGATGTTGCCATTATTCTCAGGCAGACTGGGACTTCAGATGCAGAACTGTGGATCTGTGTGACACTGGACAAGTCACTTAACTGGAGCCTTAGGTTCTTCATCTGTAAAAGGAGAATGATCATTCTTATTACTTTCAGATGGAAATTATGCTTATGAAGCATTTAACACTTACTACAGTGCCTGACGATACTAACCGCTCAATGAACAATAGCTGCGTTAGAAATATTAAGAGATTTGTATTATCCTTCCTCTGTGCAAGTGTAGTCATAATTTTTTAACATAATGTATAATTTTTAACACAAATGGTTTCATTTTATGCCTAAGCTTTGATAATTTTCAGTCAGTTTATCTGGAATAACTATCTTGATCCTTTTAATGACTTTATAGAATCTCAATGCATTGGTGTCCTATTATTTGTTTAATCATTCCACTGTTGATGGTTATTTAGGTTTTCAATTCAAATTATCTTTCTTTTTCTTTTTTTTAGAAACAGGGTCTCCCTCTGTTGCCCATGCTGGAGTGCAGCGGTTCATTCATAGCAGCCTCAACCTTCTGGGCTCAAGCAATCCTCCTACCTCAGCCTCCAAAGTAGCTAGGACTACAGGCAAGTACCACCACACCCAGCTACTTTTTTTAAGTCTTTTTTGTAGAGATGGGGTCTCACTATGTTTCCCAGCGGTCTCAAACTTCTGTCCTCACAAGATCCTCCCACCTCAGCCTCCCGAAGTGCTGGGGATATAGACGTGAGCCATAACGCCCAGCCTCAATTCAGATGTTCAATGCTGGAGGGAAGATCCTTGAATATATGTATTTGAGTATTTATGCCAGTATTTTCTTGGGACGAATTCTCCAAAATGGAATTGCTGTGTCAATGGATATAGACTTTTTAAAAAATTTTAATAGCTCCCAGAATACTTCCAGCTCTTTGCCTTCCAGAGTCTCACGGGGCTGCAACCCCATAG
Organism: Trachypithecus francoisi; assembly: GCF_009764315.1. Classification (NCBI taxonomy): domain Eukaryota; kingdom Metazoa; phylum Chordata; class Mammalia; order Primates; family Cercopithecidae; genus Trachypithecus; species Trachypithecus francoisi. The sequence goes on from NW_022681453.1 coordinate 29,767,244, forward strand.
TCCTCTTGCCAGTAGAAAGGCCATGAGACCTGGTCAATAAGTTGTTGAGTGCAGGGGACATATGTCATCACCATTTTACTGCCAATTTGAAATCTTCCAGGAGCTTCTTTATCTTCTGCCATGGTAATCAGCTATATTTCAGACAGACAGTGGCTGCTCCACCAGCCTGAGTTCTGTAGTGAGTTCCTTGTGAAAGAGAGCTTCAGCTGACCCGCCACAATCACAAAGCATGAATGAGCAATAAACATTTGTTGTTGTAAGCCACTGTCATTTGGGGGTTGCTGGTTACTATGGCATAACCTGATTGATGCACTGTGAAACTGCCCTCCAAAAAAGTTTCTATCAATTCACAATCCTACCAAAAGTAAGTGAAAGAGCTGTTTTACTACAGCCCTTCTGCCGTGTTTCCTCATTTTATAGATTTCTCCTTTCCATTAGTCTTATTAGACATGATCAGAAAAAAAGGTGTGTAATGCCTCAACCACTTACCAAGGCTTTATTAATTTCACACACTGTCTTATTTATTAGCAAATCTCATTTTCTCAAATATGTACTGTGCTAATATGCAAGTAAAAGGCCTTCTCATGCTCTTTAATTGCTTTTTCCTTAGCATTACCTAATTCCCTTTTTGCTCCCTCATTTTATGTCCAAGAACCTTAACAAGTATACTATAATCCCATCCATGTCTCTCTTCACCATCTTGGTATTCACAAAAGATCTTCCCCCTCATACAGAAATGAGCAGTCATCGTATTTTATATGTTACTATATTGAATGGCCCTTTTGAAAACCTCACATTAATACTTCTGCATATCTCTTACCTTTATTTGTAAGTACAAAGGGAAATAAGTGTAGATGTGCATCCAAACTCTAGCCACTCTTTAAGGAGCATCTCAAATGTCACCTCATCACCCTCTGCTTAAGGTAATTGTTGTCTAAATTCCCGTGTGCTTTTCTATACCTTTTTCACAACACTTGCTTTGTTGAATTGCAGTTCAAGGGGCCTACTTTGTGAACTCATGGTTCCTGTGTTCCCTTTGTAGTCAACAATGTTCATTTATATGGAGCATATTCTGCTATCACTGCATTATGAAGTTATATCATGAGGTAGCAGCTCTCACTGAGAGCTTGGGAAGGCATGTGATCAGAGCACCAGTGTGAAAACAAGACCTTCCCATGAAGATTTGGGAAAAACCCAAAACCCTTAAAACATGAATGTTCAAACTCTTCAAATCCCAAGTGCATTCCTGTATTTTTTTCCTACAAGCCTAATGATTCTTCTACTGATGAAATCCAGGAAGGGCCGGGCGCGGTGGCTCAAGCCTGTAATCCCAGCACTTTGGGAGGCCGAGACGGGCGGATCACGAGGTCAGGAGATCGAGACCATCCTGGCTAACACGGTGAAACCCCGTCTCTACTAAAAATACAAAAACTAGCCGGGCGAGGTGGCGGGCGCCTGTAGTCCCAGCTACTCGGGAGGCTGAGACAGGAGAATGGCGTAAACCCGGGAGGCGGAGCTTGCAGTGAGCTGAGATCCGGCCACTGCACTCCAGTCCGGGCGACAGAGCGAGACTCCGCCTCAAAAAAAAAAAAAAAAAAAAAAAAAGAAATCCAGGAAGAAGGGAAACAGCACATATTTGATGATAACCACTGGTAGATTTACAAACTCTCCACTGGGATGTATTTGTTTGTCTCCAGCTTGGAAAGTTGTAGTGGGACAATGTGAACTGAGTGACTCAGGCCAGTTTGGTTAAGTACAACTACTAGGTTGCTTCTCTTGTAGAATATAGATTGCAAGAAGGCACAAAGTAGTTGCTAAATAATTGTTTAATACATAGTTAGAGGTAGGCCACTGTAAACTACCTCCCCTAAACTTGCTGCAATAAAAGTGAGTCTAGTACCAAATTCTGTCACACAAAAATTTATTAAATAGGCATTTATTAGCAAGCAGGCACAAAAACAGTCATATAACCTCCAAGCCCAATGAAATCCCAGCGCTCTATCCCTCTATGTGCTCCAACCATTCTTTGCATGAAACATTCTCTTGAGACAGACACAAAGACATTCCTGAAGCAGAATTCAGTTAACATCTTAGTCAGAATCAGGCAACCAGAATCATCTAAGTTAGTAGATGGAGGTAGGACCATATTAGAATCGAGCCTGAGGCACCACTTTGAAAGTCGAAGGGTGAAAAGCTCACTGGAGTTTTATGTGCTATTCGTTCAATATTGGGAAGTTATCTGTAAAATATTTTAGCCAATCTACATATCTTGAACACTAGTCATTTTAGCATGAAACCTCACTTCTAATATTTATCATGCTAACTAACAAAACTTTTGGTACTAGCCACAGATAAATATAAAGAAGTTGAAACGATCATGGTTAAATTTATCTAGAGTATGGCCTTATGAATAAATGCAAACTGACCATCTCCGAAGGATATTTCCAATCAGAGAGATTGTTGGTTCCTAGGGTGTAGCTTAAAACTAATCAGCCACTTATTTAGATCACGCTCTCTCTGCTGGCATAATTTAAAATCAATTACAGACATCAAAACACAAGGGGTCACTCACGTAAGATTCTAAAGAACAAAAATTAGGGGGTTTAACCCAGCTCTGGAAATCTGGAGTGGTGGTGAACAATAGGTGCAGTAGGCACCTCTCTGTGTATCTCCAGTCACATTAACTTTTGTGACAGTGGAATAAAAAGGAGAATTTGATTCACCAAAGGGACATTTCTTCTGGTAAACTGCCTGTGTAGAGTGGGAGCAGTTGCCAGGTGACCCTCACTCTCCAAATTTGTCAGGGAGACTACCCCACATGCCTCACCCGCCACCTCTACCCAACACCTCAGCACAAGCTTTGAAAGACATCTAACACACAACTCTAAGATTGGAAAAAAGAAATAGTAGATGCTTTATTCCTTCTTTTTTTAAGACTTTATTTTTTAGAGCAGTTTTAGGTTCACAACAAAATTGAGTAGAATGTACCGAGATGTCCCAATATCCCTTGCCCTCACACAGGCACAGCCTCCCCAATTATCAACATCCTGCACTAGAGTGGTACATCTGCTGCAATTGATGAACGTACATGGACATATCATTATCCTCCAAAGCCCATAGTTTACATTAGGGTTTACTCTTGGTGTTGTATGCCTCCCGGATTATCAACATCCTGCACCAGAGTGCTACATCTGTTGCAACTGATGAACCTACATGGACACATCGTTATCCTCCAAAGCCTGTAGTTTACATTAGGGTTTATTCTTGGTGTTGTACGTTCTATGGGTTTAGACAAATTTATAGTGACATGTGTCCATCATTATAGTATCACACGGCGCAGTTTCACTGCCCTAGAAATCCTCTGTGTTCTGCCTGTTTATCTCTCCCTTCCCCCATCCCCTAGCAACCACTGACCTTGTTACTGTTTCCATAGTCACCTTTTCAAGGATGTCACGTAGTTGGAATCATATAGTATATTGCCTTTTCAGGCTCACATACTGTGTTCCTTCTTTTGTCTTAAGATGGATATAAAGAAAGAAAAACCTTCTCATAGAGCCTCATTAAATTTCTCCTTCTCACACCCAATCTGCCTCTCACCCCCTCAGTACCCACGTGGAGTTGATATAGATGCCGAGTTGAACGAGGTGGCTCTAGACAGTCCTTACTCTCCCCACCTCCTCTTCATTATCACTCCTCTCACTGAAGAACAGACTTTTTATGGCCATGGTATTTTGTACAACATCTTACTGTGTCCCCATAATTCCTCTACCAAGCCAAGGGTCAACATTTGAAGGTACAAATGATTGCATATGGCCTTTTATTATTTCTTTGGTATTTACATAATGCATTTAAGTGTTTTTGAAATGTGTTTTGGGTCAGTGTTAATGGATCAAAAGTGTTGAATGGTATGGCTCTGAGTATGTAGCTACATTTTTAAAAATAATTCTCATGGAAAGAATTTCCCATTATAAGTCTTTGAAATGTAAGTTGCATTTTTCCTGAGATATAGCTTTGACATGCAATATGGACCCTGTGTAAGATATATGTACAAGCATATCCTATCTCCCTCCTGGAGAGTCCAAACACAGGTCTGTGCCTCTTCAATGTCTGCCAGTCCAGCATCTAGCTCAGTGCAATGGAACGTAATAGGACTTTAAAATGTATTTATTGAGTAGGTGTCACAGGTAACTGACAGCTATTTGTGCTTCGTTTGACTGTGATTCTCACCATATTTAGATTTGTCTTTCTTATGAAATTATGTTAACATTTCAGTGTACAGGCAATACCTTGGAGAAATTGTGGGTTAAGTTCTGGACTACTGCAATAAAGTGAGTCACACAAAATTTTTTGTTTCTCATTGCATGTAAAACTTATATCTAGGTGGGTGTGGTGGCTCACACCTGTAATCCCAGCAACTCTGGAGGCCGAGGCAGGAGGATTGCTTGAGCCCAGAAGTTTGAGACCAGTCTGGGTAACACAGTGAGACACCATCTCTGTTATAAAAAGATCTTTAGAAAGAGGAACTACTTTGCTCATTCTTAAGAAGCAACCCCTCAAATGTAAAGTTTTATCACATCTTTAGGCTCCACTTCAAATTCTCTTTTTATTTCTATCACAGCTACAGTTACCTACTCCACTGAAGTACTGAACCCCTTAAAGTCATCCATGAGATTTGAAACCAACTTCTTTCAAATTACTCTTCATGTTGATATTTTGACCCTCTCTTATGAATCACAAATGTTCTTAATGGCCTCTAGTATGGTTAATCATTTCCAGAAGATGTTCAATTTACTTTGCCCATATCCATCACTATCTGTGGCGGCTATAGTTTTATGAAATGTACTTCTTTCTTTTTTTTTTTTTTTTGAGACGGTGTCTCATTCTGTCACCCAGGCTGGAGTGCACTGGTGTGATCCTGGCTCACTGCAACCTCCGCCCCCCAGGTTCAAGCAATTCTCCCACCTCAGCCTCCTCAGTAGCTGGGATTATAGGTGCATACCACCAAGCCCGGCTAATTTTTTATTTTTAGTAGAGATGGGGTTTCACCATGTTGGCCGGGCTGGTCTTGAACTCCTGACCTCAAGGTGATCCACCACCTTGCCCTCCCAAACTGCTGGGATTACAGGCGTGAGCCACTGCGTCCGGCCTGAAATGTATTAAATAATAAGGCTTGAAAACTGAAATTATGGTCGGATGCAGTGGCTCATGCCTGTAATCCCAACACTTTGGGAGACCAAGGCAGGTAGATCACCTGAGGTCAGGAGTTTGATACCAGTCTGGCCAACATGGTAAAACCCAGTCTATACTAAAAATACAAAAATTAGCTGGGCATGGTGGTGGGCACCTGTAGTCCCAGCTACTCAGGAGACTGAGGTGGGAGAATTGCCTGAACCTGGGAGATGGAGGTTACAATGAGCTGAGATTGTGCCAGTGCACTCCAGCCTGGGCGACAGAGTGAGAACCTATCCCCCACCCCAAAAAAAGAAAGTTGAAATTGCTCTTAGATCTGTGGGCTGCAGAATGATGTGTTAGCAAGTATGAAAACAACATTCATCTCCATATACATCTTTGTCAGAGCTCTTTGGTGACCAGGTGCATGGTCAATGAGCAGTAATATTTTGAAAGAAATCTTTTTTTCTGAGCAGTAGGTCTCAACAGTGGGCTTAAAATATTCAGTAAATCATGCTTTACAGACAGCATAACAGATGTGCTGTCATGCAGGTTTTGTTGTTCCATTTCTAGAGCAAAGGCACAGTCAATTAGGCATAATTTTTAAGGGCCTAGGGTTGTTGGAATGAGCATTGATGTCAACTTGAAAGTCACATTAGCCCCTAATAAGAGAGTTAGCCTATCCTTTCAAGTTTTGAAACAGGCCTTGACTTCTCTCTAGTTTGAAAAGTCCTAGATGACATCTTCTTCCAATAGAAGGCTGTTTCATCTACATTGAAAATCTGGGGTTTAGTGTACCTACCTTCATCAATGATCTTAGCCAGAACTTCTGAATAATTTGTTGCAGCTTCTCTATCAGCACTTGCTACTTCACCTTACATTTTTATGCTATGGAAACAGCTTTTGTCCTTAAACCTCATGAACCAACCTCTGCTAGCTTTGAACTTTTCTTCTGCAGCTTCCTTACCTCTCTCAGCCTTCATAGTATTAAAGAGAGTTAGGGCCTTGCCCTGAATTAGGCTTTGGCTTAAGGTAGTGTTGTGACTGGTTTTATCTTTTATCCAGGCCATTCAAATCTTCTCATCAGCGATAAGGCTGCTTTGCTTTCTTATCATTTGTGTGTTCACTGTAGTAGCACTTTTAATTTCCTTCAAGAACTTTTCCTTTGCATTCCCAACTTGGAAAACTGTTTTGCACAAGGGATCTAACTTTTGGCCTATCTTCGCTTTTAATTTGCCTTCCTCACTAAATTAACCATTTCTAGCTTTTGATTTAAAGTGAGAGAAATGTCACTTTTCCTTTTACTTAAACAGAGGTCATTGTAGGGTTAATAATTGGCCTGATTTCAATATTGTTGTGTCTCAAGAAATAGATAGAGCAGAGGAGAAGGAGAAAGATGAGAATGGCCAGTCAGTGGAGACTTCAAAACACATACACCATTTACTGATTAAGTTTGCTACCTTCTATGGGCATGATTTGTGGCATCCCAAAACAATTACAATAGTAATATCGAGGATCACTGATTATAGATCACCATCATAGAAATAGTAATGAAAAAGTTTAAAATATTGCAAGAATTACCAAAATGTAACATAGAGAAATGAAATGAATTGTTGTTAAATGCTGTTGCAAAAAAAATGGTGTCGACAGACTTGCTCAACTCAGGGTTGTCACAAATCTTCAATTTGTAAAAAACAAATCTGTGAAGTACAATAAAATGAGGTATGCCTCTGTTTATTGTGTCCTGAATGCCATAAAAGAAGTTTAGAGCGTGGTTTATTTTATTTTTCTCTAGTACAGATTCTACTTTTTTACAGAAGGATGGTGGGTATTGCACCAACTCTACAGAATTTTTGCATAAAATAAAGTTAGTAGTTGCCATTTTTTAAAATGACTCTCGATTATGGTGAAAATTGGCAGCTAAGTAAATTTTATAACTACAAGAAACCTAAGAGATTGTTTAATAATATGGTTAAAATGTTCATATACTTAGTATGTGCAAAGCTTTGTGCTAAGTACCTTACAAGCATGATCTCATTTAATCCTTTATTCTTTTTGCCTTAGCTTCCAATATGGCTTGGCACAGCACTGTTACTGATCATGTGTTTATTGAAAATGTTGATAGTTTTTTCATCATGAGTTTCTTTTGCATTAATTTGGGTATTTTTTAAATGTGGTATTAAAATATTATTTACCTAAATTCCTGGTTTTCTCAACACCTCCCTCAATGTTGTGCCCTATTTCAAGTAACAGCCTCCCGCAGTTGGGACTATTATTTTTCTCCATTTTGAGATAAAGAAACAGAGGGTCAGAATAGTTGCATTTGCCCACAGTTTACAGGTGCCAGTAATGGTGGAATAAGGTCAGATTCCAGATGCCCTGACATATCAGCCCTCAGTTTACACACTAATTTTACAGATGAGGAAACAGAGATGCAGACAGTTAAGAGGGTATGCACACTCACCTAACAACTTGGGAACAGAACCAAACCAGAAACCCAGGATTCCTCATCTGTCTCAAAAATGCAGTGTGAGCCATGCATTGTAGATACTTGTTCCCCAGGCTGCACCAGGCTGCAGAGTTCATTCTTTCAATAACTATTTATTAAGTATCTCCTAGGAGCTGTACACTATGTAGTTGGTACAATGATGACTAACTTCCTTGGCAAAGAAAAGCTGGGCAAATGTAGTAGAAAGCATTCGTTTCTTCATTCACTCTGCTAGGCTCTGAGATACACACCAGAATAAGATTCTGAAAAGTTCACTGACAAAGGGAGGACATAGATATGCAACTAAAAATTGAGATAAAGTATGCCAAGCTCAACCATAGAAGGGCCCAAAAGCTACAGAACCTCTGTTTCAGATTCTGAATGCTGAGTTGCTTTAGTTTAGTGAGCATCTTCAGTACTGAAAACACAAGTGTTATGGGCTGGCAGAAAAGGATTCAGAGAAATGTAAAGGCAGCTTCCTCTCCTTCAGTTTATATTCTACTTGAAGAAAAAGGTCATGTACATATGACATGTCCAGTATTTCTCTGACCTCCTAATTATTAATATTAGGTTGGTGCAGAAGTAATTGTGGTTTTTGCATGGGCTTTTTTCCTTTTGTTCTCCAGGTTATTGTCAACACCCAGAATAGCAAATGGCACAGGATTGGTGCTCAGAGTTTTGAGAATGATGGAGAACAAGCAGAAATAAGTCTTTTAGGATTTGTGCCATTGTGGTTGGAATTTTGGACACATATTCCCTCTCTTAAAAGTTCATTTTTGCAAATTTATTTTTAACATCTTTTTCTCACCGTGAAGGTGCCACCTTGTGCCTCTATGGGCAAAGGCTATAAAAGATGGATGGTGTCGGGATAAGAAGAGGTCTTCATGGAAGTTTGTCTTGGAATTTGACTTCAGTAAAGACAAATACGATACCTTTCCAATATGATGTTTTAAGAATCTGACAGATGGCCGGGCGTGGTGGCTCAAGCCTGTAATCCCAGCACTTTGGGAGGCCGAGACGGGTGGATCACGAGGTCAGGAGATGGAGACTATCCTGGCTAACACGGTGAAACCCCGTCTCTACCAAAAAAATACAAAAAACTAGCCGGGCGTGGTGGCGGGCGCCTGTAGTCCCAGCTACTCGGGAGGCTGAGGCAGGAGAATGGCGTGAACCCGGGAGGCGGAGCTTGCAGTGAGCTGAAGTGAGCTGAGATCCGGCCACTGCACTCCAGCCCGGGTGGCAGAGCGAGACTCCATCTCAAAAAAAAAAAAAAAAAAAAGAATCTGACAGATAATCAGTCCTTTGACTTAATCTAGTATAATGAGTTCCCAAGTCTGGGAAGTCAGTCAGACAAATATATATATATAATATATATATATATATATGACAATCAATGGTTGTGTGTGTGTGTGTGTGTGTGTATTCTGTCTCCATTACTTGGACAATTTACCTAACCCTTCTAAGCCACAATTTCTTCATCTGAAAAATGGAGAGATTAACAACATCCAGCTCACAGAGCTGTGGTGCCAATTAAGTCTACACTATGGTGAATATGAATACACCACATCGCCTTCAAGGAAGAACTTGCTGACCAGCTGCAGGAGGGCAGGCAGCAGCTGCCATAGCTGATAATTCTCTCTGAGTTAGCCTCAGATATAGAGAGCCTCCCTTAAGGTCAGGTCCTTCCTGGGGCAGCCTATACCCCATGGTTGAGCGAGGTAGAGTACAAGAGTGTGGCTATTCCAGTTTCACACAGGACCTCCTGGTAGTCAATACTCAGCTCACAACTCCCCAGCAAGTTGGCTGAGAATTTTTCGAGCCTGAAACACAGTTTTTCTTCCTCTGCCCATTACTGCTTCCTCCTCCTTCCTTTCACTTCGTTAATCCCTAATAAACATCTTGCACCCCAAACCCCATTTCACCATCTGCTTCTGAAGAACCCAACCTGGAACATATGCCAACTGCTCAGAGCAGCACATGGATCTTAAGCATTCAAAAAAATTAGTCAATATTACTATTATTATTATTATTATTAATGGGCCTCCTGATGACAAGAGCAAAACTTGCATACCTGTTTTCAATGTTTTCTACAATTGTGTTGAGATTATTACTTTTAAATGGAGTTTCCAGGACTTTTAAACCTAATCTTCTCTCTGGTTTTTTCTAGGGGCGAATGTAGATTCTTGCATTAATTTTATATTGTGAGCGACAACTATGAGCCAGGCTCTGAGCTAAATGCTAGGAATGAGAATACACCCAGCCTTGCAAGAGCATTTTAATTGTTGTCAACTGAACACAAAAGTGAAGGTGAGATTTACTGCCCTGCCCACCAGGTGATATTGTCAATATGTAGCTGTTTATCCCTGAAACAGGGGTCCTGGTAAGGAATGGAAAGGACGAGACAGAGCATTTTATTATTTTATTGGCAGAAAGGGAAAAGTTACAGTCAGCCCAGAAGGTGCATCTTTTACAATTTCTATCAGTTTTCTCTCATGCTTATGATGATGGAAATGCATAGCTCTCTGAGTAGATGGAAATTCAGACTCCAACTATGGCCAAAACCAATGAGCAGCAGCATGAAAGTAGTCAAGAATATACAAAACACAATGAAGAGACAGAAACACTTTAAAGAAACCAGTTATTTTATTCAGTAATTTCCTGAGCAGCTGGATGCAAAGCCCAGCTATGATGCTGCGGGTAAGAGACACAGAAATAATTAAAGTAGACCTTAGCCTCAACAACTAAAGGTCTGTGAGCAAAGACTAAGACCTGTACAGACTAGTGAACATAGAGTATTCTGGCTGGGTGTCATGGCTCACGCCTGTAATCCCAGTACTTTGGGAGACCAAAGTGGGAGGATTGCTTGAGCCCAGGCAATATAACAAGACTTCATCTCTACAAAAAATATGCAAAAATTAGCCAGACATGGTGGCATACACCTGTAGTCCCAACTGCTTGGGAGACTGAGGCAAGAGGATCACTTGAGCCCAGGAGATCAAGGCTGCAGTGAGCCATGATCGCACCACTCCACTCCAGCCTGAGTAACGGAGTGAGACTCTGTCTCTAAAAAATATAATAATAATAATAAAGAGTATTCTAAAAGTGATTGTGTAAGAATACTATATATGTATGAATATAAGGTAAGTTTATATTTTCTCAAAAATTATTACAGAAATAAGGGATTTGCCTTATACTTTAGTTCTTACCGAGTCTCTCATCACAGGACATGCACTCAAATTTTTTAATTTGAAGAGTGAATTGCTGAACCAGACTAACTTCAACAATGCTGGTTTAGGATAATTATAAGGGTCACCTAATTTTTTAAAAAATAAAAAGTGAAAAAGATTTAAGACAGATTTAGAAACTATTACTGGGTATATAACCTCACAAATCCAAGAGTCAGATTATTTGTAAACAAAGCTTTGAAAGACCATTTTAGAAAGCAATTCAGAACTTCATGTCAGCAGAGCAGACACTAGATAAACAACACTACTGAATGAAACAAGTAAAAAGCTGGATTAAAAACATAAAAATGTCTGTTTAAGTGCTTTGCTGGGTTACAGTAGAAAGAAGGACTCTCCAGAGGCCAAGAATAGAAAATCAAGGTTCCTGGGAAACACTTTTCTGAGACTAGAGACCTTGAACCCTGGCACACACAGCTGCTCAGAGTGCATGCCAGAGGGTTGGGGGTGCAGAGGGGTGCTAATTTCATATTCCCACGTAACATTGAAACTCAAACGGGCTATATCCTCCATGCAAGGAGCAAGAAGAAATAAATCTAATGTACTGACAGGAACTAGAAGAAAACAGCTCTGGACAAAGGCAGGAAAAAAAAAAAAAACCTCCCTGGAGAATTTGTAACCACAAACTAGACTTCACCTGCCTGGGTTTGCAGTCCGAATTCTACTTGTATGATCCCAAAATACTTCCAGAATAAAATTTAATATAAAGTAGATCAGGATAATTTAAAGTTGTGTTTCTTCATACATGATACTACAATTTTTTAAAACCATTTATTTCTGTATTACACAGGTACAGTTAGCTATCATATATGAAAATATATATATAAAAGAAAAGACATATGGACAATTATCAATGAATTCTACATATTCATCTGAATTAATAAGAAATCATACACAGTTTTAAGGACAGCCAACCAAGGATAGCTATGATAGCAAAATGTTAAAGGAAGGAAAATATTAAAAATGGCTTGTTTTGACTATTTGCTTAACTCTTTTACTTTAGTTTGGCTTTCACGTAAGAAAAATGAGATAAAGCTTTTAGGGCTATGTTGGAACAAGGTGATATGATGTTCCTTGTTAATTTGCTAAGTTAATGGCAATCAGTGACTTTCTATATTAATATTAATATGGAAACTGGTCAGGAATTATATTAGACTTCCCCTGGATGCCATGGGCCTAAGTCAAGTATTTAACATGGGGAAGATCTCAAAAGCCTTTACAAGATAAATAGGCAAGTCCAGATGCAGTGGTTAACACCTGTAATTCCAGGACTTTGAGAAGTCAAGGTGGGAGGATTGCTTCAACCCAGGACTTTGAGACCAACCTGGCAATATAGACAGACCCTGTCTCTACAACACAACAACAACAACAAAAAGATTTAAAAATTAGCCACGTGCATACACCTGTGGTCCCAGCTACTCAGGAGACTGAGGAGGAAGGATCTCTTGAGCCTGGGAGATCGAGGCTGCAGCAGTGAGCCATGATCACACCACTGCACTCCAGCCTGGATGACAGAGTGAGACTCTGTTTCAGAAGAAAAAAAAAAAAGATAAATAGCCAATAGGCAAGAGAAAAAGAAGTTAGATCCTGTTAAGTATTTAGGTTACCAGGGAAAAATAGTATAAAGGGAACAATTATCTTGACATATCCATGTTTCCCTCTGGCAATCAACTTCAGTCTTCTAGATGTTCAAATTTGCTTTATTTATTCAAAGAGAACCAGTGAAAGTCACACAGCACATCATTTAAATAGCTGGGCTCCAAATTTCATCCAAATTGATCTTTTCCCTCTATTTCACTATTTGCCTGCCTTTCAACATTCCTTTTCTGTGGATGATCCTCCTATACATAATATCAAGTAATTCATGCATCGCCACAAATGAAGCTATTGACAGAGGAGATGAGGGCGATGCTCACCAAAGCCTAAATAACTAGTGGCTGTATGATGGGAACAGGGCTTGGGAGTCAGGCTAGAACTATCATAAATCCAAAATCAAAATGTCTCAGCATGATTCCCTTAAAACTATAACAGGTCTGCATAGTATTTCATTAAACATAAAGGCTCTTATTTGGTAAACCAAAACTAATCTCGTTTTTCTGATGAATGTCTTCAATAGGAAAAGCTAGAGCCCACTGTCTTAATTTACTTCTAAGGCAGTCTATAAAAAGCAGGATGATTGTTCTCTAACTAAAATCAGACACCTAGCCACACTCAGCAAAAATTGGCAAAAAGATTATACTTCACTGAAATTTAGAGAAGAACATAAAAAGAGTGTTCCTTGGAATAGAAAAAGAAGCATTTTGGAGAGAACATTTGTTGTCTGACTCCTAGCCTTTTAGCTTTCTGCCTTCTTAACAGGACATCAAAGTTCTTAGACATGAGGTTTGGCTGAAATTGAACCTTCCCAAAAATTTAAGGGTAGGCCCTAACTGGCTAATGTCAACCAGTATATCTTTCTCCCAACCAGAGTGAATGGCTTTTTGGAGGAATTCTGGGAAAGGAGTGTTCTCTTTGGACCATGGAAGCTACCAAGAGAATACTTTCTCCTCTCTGCTAAAACAAAAGTGGGGCCCCTATTGCTGCCACCAGCTTTGTGTGACCATGATAGATGCCAATCTTTAAATGAAATTGATAATGGGAAAAACAATATGGAGCAACAAAAAGAAACTGGGCCTCTAGTGATGTGGTTGAGCCACTAGATCAATCTATACCTGAAGTCAGCCCTACCACTTAACTTTTCAGTTAAGCAAGCAGGAAAGTCCCTCTTATTGTTTAAGCTAGCCTAAGTTGATTTTTCTGCTACTAGTTAATTAATAATTGGGGCTGGAACCATATAAAAAGATAGGCATCCTTTTAAAAAAACAGACTTGATTAAAAGTATCCAGATTTCTCAGAGATTCTCAGCTTACACAGTGTAAAGTATCTTACTCAACAAGCAACTGTGGCCTGACTATTTAGTAAAGTTGAATCTGTTACAATAAAAAGATTTTTAACATTAACATGTAAAAAAATCTATTATTGCTAGCACAGTGGCAAATTTTAAAACACTTTACCATGAAAAGAGAGCTAAGGCTAATACCTCAGTTCATTCTTATGCATAGGCTGTGAAGAAAAAGCAAAAAAGAACAAGTGTATAATTTCCTCCATCATCTCCATGGCAATTTTTAGTCTCCATCATGAAATGTTTAATCCAAGAACCTTGTTTGTTTGCTTGCTTGTTTTAAGGAGACAGATGGGAAATCACAGAGACAATCTTTGGACATCCAAGATAAAATAAATAACTTTTTTTCAGTTATCCGTTTTCCTACTGAATGCCACCAAAAAGATATATATATTAACAGGCTTTGTGGCCAGGTATGGTGGCTTACGTGTGCACTGGGAGGCCAAGGTGGGAGGATGGCTTGATGCCAGGAATTCAAGACCAGCCTGGGCAACACAGCGAGACCCTATCTCTACAAAAAAAAAATAAAAATCAGCTGGGCATGGTGGCACACACCTGTAATCCCCGCTACTCAGAAGGGTGAGGTGGGAGGATCACTTGAGCCCAGGAGTTCAAGGTAAGCCATGATCACACCACTGCACTCCAGCCTGTGCTACAGGGCAAGACCCAGTCTAAAAAAAAAAAAAGAAAGAAAGAAAAAGAAAAGAAGAAGAAGCTTTTTGGTGTATGGTTTGGTTCTCAGTGTGTCTAGCCAATGAATCTACTACCTGTCCTCCTTTCCTCCATCCATGTGATTGTAACACTGGGTTCTTGGCAGCTAGTTAACAGATCCCTGCTTACTGGCTTCAGTTTATTGGACCATGAATGAATGCCTATTCCATTAAGGCAAACAATCTCTTTTCTAGAAATCTGGATTTGGAACCAAGAGAGTGTCAAGTTCATTTGTCCCCTGTGACTGGACCAGGGACATTAAAAATCAGTAGGATTTAGTGGTCATTCTTAACCATGTAGGTTGGAAATTTAAGAAATAAAGTCTTCTTATTTCTTAATTACTGAAGTTATTAAGGGCTTACTGAATAGCAGGCTTAGTAAGGACTGGGATAAGTCCTTCATATGCAGTAACTGCTTAATGCTCAGAACCACCTATGAGGAAGCACTGTTGTTAAACTCGTTTTAGCGTTGAGTATCCTGAGTGGTTAAGCAAATTATCCAATGTCAGAGAACTAGTAAGTGTGAGAGCAAAGATTCAAATCTAGACTATCTGACTTCAGCCCATTTGCTCTAAACCACCAACCCTCATCCCTGTTGCCATTCTGTGCCCAAGATTCAGATGTATCTCTCTCTTTGAATCCTATAAAACCATCCAGTATTTCTATAATAAAATTTCCCTTTTAGCTTTATATAAGTTGGTTTCTGTTTCTTGAAAGCAAATTGTCTTAAGGAGCACATTACTGACAACTAGGAATCAACATTTATAGATCCCAGGTACTCCATAAACAGTGAGTAAATAGATAAATGAACACCACCAAGTCCCCTCTACAGTGGGCTACTGGGCATCTTAATTCACAACAACCTCAGACTCAGAGTCGCTGAGCAATGCATCTTATTTGTGCCCTGTATGCAGCAGATGCTCCGTTCCCGGGCATTTTTGTAGTAGGTGGATAATTTCCTGGAACTGGAACATGTTCTTGAGAGGAAGAGCAAACAATGCCCTCCTCTGCAGTCTTGGCATTTTGAAGGACAGATGTAGGACTCAGTCAGTAATTAGAATCCAGGGGGAAATTGCATTGAGATTGAATTTTTGAAAAACAAAGCTATATTACTTACGGAAAGATTAACTCAAGGCTGAGAATCGCCATTTCGAAGTCAACCAAATCTGAATTTGAACACTAGCCACCTCCACCATTAGAATGGCGGTTACCAGAGGCTGTGAAGGGTAGTGGGGAAGGAATTATAAAGAGGAGTTGGTAATTGGGTACAAAAAATAGAGTGAAATAGAAAGAATAAGATATAATGTTCAGAAGCACAACAGCTAACACTATAGCTAACAATTGTATATTTTGAAATAAGGAAGTAGATGTGTAATGTTCTCAACACAAAGAAATAAATATTTATATATTTGAAGTGATGTATACCCCAATTCCCCAGATTTGATTATTACATATTGTTTGTTTGTATCAAAATATCACATAGACCCATAAATATGTAAAGCTATTATGTATCCATGAAAA